>NC_090408.1:20979476-22334976 GCF_036365525.1 Heterodontus francisci | reverse complement strand
TCTTGAGGATTTTATTATTCCCTCTTTATTAGTTGAATATTTGAGCTTTTCACATGCTGCTGCTGCTCTTTTTTATTAATGTTCTGCACCCTCAATTATCTTCATCCAGAGGTCATCAGTGTAGCATTTTCTTTTCTGGAACCTTTGAAGTCAGTCTAAGTTTTGCTTCTATTACCTTTGCAATTCGCCACCAAGATATTCTCAAGATGTATATGCTTTCACATAATACTGCAAAGGGGATCTTTTGTGTACTTTAGTTACCTGCAACATACAAAAGGAGCAGAGTGCATACTATGAGCATTTTTTTTTCTCATTAAGTTTAACATTGGGGCGATTTTCACCCTATTGCTAACAATTCAAAGTTTCGTTTTGCTTTCCAAGTTGAGTTTTCTTGAACTCATCTACTCTCTCGGTTGCCTGGTTATGATTTATCACCGTGAAGCTGTGTGTTTGGGGCAGGGGTTAATGACAATATTTCAAAAGTACTTTGATATTATTATGGAATTTCTTTGTAATCTGTTAACTGATGGCGTGGGTGCACAAGAAATGTAGGATAGTATGACTGCAGCTTCAGACGCTTGGTAAGACCTGAGTGCTTGAAGTCTGGGAACTTTCCACTCTGCTCTGCTGGAAATTGTGGTAATTATCAGGTGAAAGTGTAATCCATCTGCAGGGTCCAGGTCATGTTTATGATTGTGAAATATGTTGATGTTTTGTAACACAAGTCATCTGTAATATATTGACCATGTGACTGGCCTCAGGATTGTACTAGAATGGCATCTGCTGGTGGTGCAATAAGCATAACATTAGGCGATCAGTTGGTTACGGAAGGGTCAGACCTAACATTATTCAATGGCCATTAAATAAACGCGCAGTCGCTTGTATAATTGGCCCTGTGTTTCTCCCCCCACCCCCCCCCCCAAAAAAAAAGAACATACACGCTTAACAAGATCTTTGCCTGCAATATACCCCATCATTTGAGCAAGATTTCAACCCTGTTATTTCCTTTTTTTTTAACCTTCCCCGCCCCCTCCTCCACAACTGCATTCCCTATTCACAACCCCTGCCACTGGCTGTATTTCTTCTTTGTCAATTCCTCGCTGTACCAACTTCCCTACCCCTGTTGCTCTGAATTCCCCCTTTCTCAGAAATTCCTTCCTCCATTGGGTGGCACAATGGTGCAGTGGTTAGCACCGCAGCCTCACAGCTCCAGGGACCCGGTTTCAATTCTGAGTACTGCCTGTGCGGAGCTTGCGAGTTCTCCCTGTGACCACGTGGGCTTTCGCTGGGTGCTCCAGTTTCCTCCCACAGCCAAAGACTTGCAGGTGATAGGTAAATTGGCCATTATAAATTGCCCCTAGTGTAGGTAGGTGGTAGGGAATATGGGATTACTGTAGGGTTAGTATAAATGGGTGGTTGTTGGTCGGCACAGACTCGGTGGGCCGAAGGGCCTGTTTCAGTGCTGTATCTCTAAATAAAAATAAAATCCCTCCTGCAATCTCCAATTCCCACATTCTCTGCTACTCTTCTCTCTCAATGGCTCCTACCCCTTTCCATCTTCCCTGACTCTTGTCAATACTCTATAGATAATCAAAACAGGGAAGGATGAATATAGATTTCATTATCTCTGACCCTGTAACGCAAATTATTGAAATTGGTCTTGCCTACCTATGTATAATACCATGGGAGATTGACTAGCATCTAATATGATATTCTATACATCTGCATTTATTATGAAAATCCAATACATATGATTCAGATCCTTGAAACTGAGTTAAAGCTGCTTAAAGAAAGTCTAATTTTAACTTTGCATTTTCTTATCTGATTCGAGTGCTGATCCAATGTCCTCAAAGGGAGCACACATTGAAGGATTGTTGCTGGGATGTTGTAGCCTGATCTACGACCTGTGCTTCCTTTGAGTGTGGCACCCTGCTGGTGAATTTATCCTCTTGTATACAATCGATAATAATGTGTTTCTCAATAAAATACTCTCTTTTTGTTAACTTGTATGCACCGACTATAAAGCCAGTCCAGTGACAGTCTTATGAGAGTACAGCCCTTTTCCCTTTCCAGTTGCATCGTGTTGTTGTGGAGTAAAATTTGCCAAGGTTCCTTTGACGGCATCTTCCAAACCCATGGACTCTACCACCTAGAAGAGCAAGGGCTGCAGACGTGTCGGAACACTACCACCTGCAAGTTCCTCTCTGAGCCACACTCCATCCTGACGTGGAACTATATCGCCATTCCTTCACTGCTGCTGGGTCAAAAACCTAGAACTCCCTTCTAAATAGCACAAATAGGAATGGGCAACAAATGCTGGCTTTTACGTCAACACTCTTATCCTGGGAATGAATTAAAAAAAATTATCAATTCTAATTGAAGGCACCAAGCTCCAAATAGAAAATCAAAGTAAGTGTATTTTAACAGCAGTAAAATCCAGGCAGTGTGTCCCAAATGAATGTACTGTAACCCATCAACATGTCAATTCTCCATCCCTTACCCACATTCAGTCACACTACAGGCTGCGCATCCTCCAGCATTTGCTATACGAGAGCTTTCATTATTTTAAGCTTTGTCCAAGTTACCTTCCTTCTCATGAAGAGTACGTCCAGTAATGGATTTCACTTGATAGCTGGGGCAGTTTATCCTTCAATTCAAAAATGGCCACACCATTTCCATTAGCCTGACTGTTCTGTTTTAATCTTTACAGTTGAGGTTTGTGACATATTTGGAATCCCCAAGTGTGTTACAGTCATGTAGTGTACTCCTAAGTGCCTTCTGTTTTGTGAAGTAGTGTAAAAGTAGGATTAGTTGGTTGTGACTAAGTCCCAGATGTCTGTCACCTGAATCAAAATGTTTGATTCAGATAGTTAAAGGTTGCCGCCACTTTAGGCAAGTCCAAAACCAGCCAGTGTTGGGATTGGGTAGGGGCTCGGATGTTTTCTTTGCTAATGATGAAAGCTCATTGAAAACCTCAAGTATGCCTTTCCATGATGTGAGAGATGTACTGAGGGGAAAAAATTAGTTTTTTTTTTGGAAAAAAATTACACTTTTTGGCATCTAGTTTTCATTTCAGAGACATGCAATGAAAAACTGGACTTCCCGTCAAAGGTAAGAGGTGACAGCCCTGCATGCTGCTATTAGACATACCTCAAAATATAATCCATTTATTTTCCTGCCTCTATGACACTAGATTTATTTGCCTACCTATTATGGCACCAGATCTTTTACTGAGATGAGTTTCAGAATTGACCCAGCACAGCTGCAGAGCTGAAAGTCCCTTGTGCAATTTCCCATATTACTGTAAAGTACTGTATTTATAAAATACATCAACTGATCATATTCTAAGAGTACACAGCTGCAAATTGCGGTATAGAATTTTTCTATTACTCACGAATTGAACTAAAGCTAATGAGCTGTGTTGAGCTTGGTTGCGGAATGCAAATTTTAGGTCTCAATTGGCAGCCGTGTATCCTGCTCCTTATACCTTCAGTGATGGCTAATGTCTGAGGCTGTGGAATGACATGTTTTATGTAAGCATTTCCAATACTTACAGATGCTTCATTATGATTTATTTGGAAGTTAATAATTTAGTGTTATGTTGCTTGGCATTGACATCTGAACTGGTACAGAAAGCTGCACCAACCTTTGTGAAGCATTCATAATTTAGGATTTCTTTTTACAAAACCTGTTTTTCAAAGTACTGCCAATATCCAGTGCATAACCTAAGTTCTCAGTAAAATCCTGTGTAAGTCTCATCCATGTTTTGTGGGCATCAAAACTCTGCATAAAGTTGTCATTTTTATACTGCATTTTACAGCATGTATATTAATGTAGCTAACTTTGAGAAATATACCTGAGAAATTTATTTCAGGCAAAACTGTCCCAGTCTTCTAAACTTCAAGTTTCTTAAAAATGGCATTAAATCTATTATTTTCTGCGCAATTTGTTTCCTGTGTTAGAGGTGCCAAATGCAGGCAAGTTGTTGTACTTGTTTTCACTCTGCTTATCTTTTGATAGTTGTTTGACATTGGAATTAACTTTTTTTTAAAATCTCTAGCTGTTTTCAGTTTAGGGGCCAACAAATTAAACTTCTGTGAGCATCTCATGTTTTTTTTTAACTGGTTAAATCTTGCTAATGTTGAAAGTAGTCATCAGAAGTTCCTGAAAACTGGGTTATGGTTAATTCCGGTTGAAGATGATTTTTTTAAACCAGCAATAGGATTTTACCTTGTTCTTTATTTAAAATACAGGCTCTCTTGCTCTCTTAGGGTGATGCAAAAGCCATATCAGTATTCTTTTTTGTACACCCATGTTAATGGTGTTTGTTATCATGTGGGTTCCAAAGTACTGACACTGAGGATTAGATCAGAAGTGTTTTAATTCACAACTAGCTTTGGAGACTTCATTTGACAACAATTGGGCTACTCCAGATGACTTTATTTAAAAGAAGATCTATCCTCATTGGGTTAGCTGAAGAAGAGAAGGAGCTGCTGACATACCAATCAAATAGTGGGAATGTAACATTCATGGAAAGGTCTGGGGGCTTTGGCATTTTTTTTTTCTTATCCCAGAGGATTAATGTATGAATCTTGGGTTAGGGGAAGAAAGAAGAGGACTGGACTTGACTGACCTAGATGGAAGAAAATAAATAAAAGAGCAAAGGGATGAACACAACCTCATGTCGATCACGATTAAATGGTTCTGACTAACATTCACTTTTACAGACTGTGGATTGAAGGAAATTGCAGCTAAAATGTGACGTAATTTTGCAGTTGATTCCTGGCCCAGTAGGTTGGTGTGCTGTTGCACATCACCATGATATGGTAGTACCTGTGTTCATGCCCACAATTCCACCATCCTCTTTAAATTCTGGTGAGAAGTGTGGAGGCATTTCTCTCAGAAGTTGACATTGGTAGATGGATTCCCACCTGCTCAGCTGGGGAACCTGGATAATTCATTTCTCTCTATAGTGTTCTAATTACTCAGGTCTATTTATTCTCTTCCCCCACTCATCCATGCTTCATAAACAAATGGAGTTGCAATTACTGCTGTGGGAGAAGATTTCCTTCTTGTGGTGTATCATAGAATGGTTATCGGACAGGAGACTATTCCGGCCATCGTGTCTGTGCTGGCTCTCTGAAGGAGCAGTTCACCTAGTGCCACTCTCCTGTAATCCTGCACATTCTTCCTTTTCACATAACAATCCAGTTCCTGCTTGAATGCTTGATTGCACCTGCTCCCGTCACACTGTCGGGCAGTGCATTCCAGATCCTAACCATTTCGCTGTGCGAGAAAGCTTTTTCCTCGTGCCGCAATTGCTTCTTTTGCCAATTACGTTAAATCTGTGTCCTCTGGTTCTCGGTCCTTACACAACTGGGAACAGTTTCTCCCCATGTACACTGTCCAAACCCTTCATGATTTTGAATACCTCTGTCAAATCTCCTCTCAACCTTCTCTTTAAGGAAAACCGTCCCAACTTCTCCAATCTGTCTTCATAACTGAAGTTCCTCATCCCTGGCACCATTCTCGTAAATCTCTTTTCTGCACCCTCTCTAATGCCTTCACATCCTGAAGTGTGGTACCTAGAACTGGATGCAATACTCCAGTTGAGGCCGAACCAGTGTTTTATACAAGTTTAACATAGCCTCCTTGTTCTTGTACTCTGTGCCCCTATTGATAAAGCCTAGGATGCTGTATGCTTTATTAACTGTGCTGTCAGCTTGTCCTGCCACCTTGAATGATTTCTGCACATATACACCCAGGTCCCTCTGCTCCTGCATCCTCTTTAGAATTGTACCCTTTATTTTTTTTATACTGTGTCTCCACGTTGTTTCTACCATATTGAATCACTTCATACTTCTCTGCATTCAATTTCATCTGCCCTTGTCTGCCCATTCCACCAACCTATGCCCTTTTGAAGTTCTACACTATCCTCCTCACAGTTCACAATACTGTCAAGTTTTGTGTTGTCTGCACATTTGAAATTGTGCTCTGTACACCAAGATCTCTTTCTTCTTTTGGGCCTCCTTATCTCGAGAGACAATGGATACGCGCCTGGAGGTGGTCAGTGGTTTGTGAAGCAGCGCCTGGAGTGGCTATAAAGGCCAATTCTGGAGTGACAGGCTCTTCCACAGGTGCTGCAGAGAAATTTGTTTGTTGGGGCTGTTGCACAGTTGGCTCTCCCCTTGCGCCTCTGTCTTTTTTCCTGCCAACTACTAAGTCTCTTCGACTCGCCACAATTTAGCCCTGTCTTTATGGCTGCCCGCCAGCTCTGGCGAATGCTGGCAACTGACTCCCACGACTTGTGATCAATGTCACACGATTTCATGTCGCGTTTGCAGACGTCTTTATAACGGAGACATGGACGGCCGGTGGGTCTGATACCAGTGGCGAGCTCGCTGTACAATGTGTCTTTGGGGATCCTGCCATCTTCCATGCGGCTCACATGGCCAAGCCATCTCAAGCGCCGCTGACTCAGTAGTGTGTATAAGCTGGGGATGTTGGCCGCTTCAAGGACTTCTGTGTTGGAGATATAGTCCTGCCACCTGATGCCAAGTATTCTCCGAAGGCAGCGAAGATGGAATGAATTGAGACGTCGCTCTTGGCTGGCATACGTTGTCCAGGCCTCGCTGCCGTAGAGCAAGGTACTGAGGACACAGGCCTGATACACTCGGACTTTTGTGTTCCGTGTCAGTGCGCCATTTTCCCACACTCTCTTGGCCAGTCTGAACATAGCAGTGGAAGCCTTACCCATGCGCTTGTTGATTTCTGCATCTAGAGACAGGTTACTGGTGATAGTTGAGCCTAGGTAGGTGAACTCTTGAACCACTTCCAGAGCGTGGTCGCCAATATTGATGGATGGAGCATTTCTGACATCCTGCCCCATGATGTTCGTTTTCTTGAGGCTGATGGTTAGGCCAAATTCATTGCAGGCAGACGCAAACCTGTCGATGAGACTCTGCAGGCATTCTTCAGTGTGAGATGTTAAAGCAGCATCGTCAGCAAAGAGGAGTTCTCTGATGAGGACTTTCCGTACTTTGGACTTCGCTCTTAGACGGGCAAGGTTGAACAACCTGCCCCCTGATCTTGTGTGGAGGAAAATTCCTTCTTCAGAGGATTTGAACGCATGTGAAAGCAGCAGGGAGAAGAAAATCCCAAAAAGTGTGGGTGCGAGAACACAGCCCTGTTTCACACCACTCAGGATAGGAAAGGGCTCTGATGAGGAGCCACCATGTTGAATTGTGCCTTTCATATTGTCATGGAATGAGGTGATGATACTTAGTAGCTTTGGTGGACATCCGATCTTTTCTAGTAGTCTGAAGAGACCACGTCTGCTGACGAGGTCAAAGGCTTTGGTGAGATCAATGAAAGCAATGTAGAGGGGCATCTGTTGTTCACGGCATTTCTCCTGTATCTGACGAAGGGAGAACAGCATGTCAATAGTCGATCTCTCTGCACGAAAGCCACACTGTGCCTCAGGGTAGACGCGCTCGGCCAGCTTCTGAAGCCTGTTCAGAGCGACTCGAGCAAAGACTTTCCCCACCAAGATCTAGGTCATTAATTTATATCAGGACAAGCAGGGGTCCTAACACTGACTCCTGGGGAACTCCACTAGAAATCTTTCTCCAATCCAAAAAAAACATCCGTTGACCACGACTTTCTTTTTCCTGTCACACAGCCAATTTCGTGTCCATGTTGCTACTGTCCCTTTTTATTCCATGGGCTCTAACATTGCTGACAAGCCTGTTATGTGGCACTTTATCAAAAGCCTTTTGGAAGTCCATGTACACCATATCAACAGCATTACCCTCATCAACCCTCTCTGTTAGCCCCATCACAAAACTCAAGCAAGTTAGTTAAATGGGATTTTCCCTTAACAAATCCCAGCTGGCTTTCCTTCATTAACCCACATTTGTCCAAATGATTATTAATTTGGAACAAAATTAATAATTACTCGAAGCTTCTCCACCACTGAGGTTAAACTTACTAATAAAATCATAACCTTCTTTAAATTTGTATGCAATTTCACTAATTAATGCACAGGAGAAATCTTTACCATGGAATGCAAGTTTTTTTTTGCTGTTTTTGTTGTGTATGCAATTATTCACAGTAAACATGTATTTAATATTTGCTCCCATGCTTCTTTGAAAGTGTTTACATTTCATAGCCATCTGGTATGTTTTTTTTCTTGCTTTGTGCTATCACTTTTATAATATGCTATTCTGGAAACTTCACAGAAATACTGAAGCGTTTATCTTTTATGGAGTTTTTGTTTGAATATGCTCATGAAATTTAGCGAATATGTTTGGGCTTTCAATGCCCAGTCATCAATGGTAGGTCATCATGCCTACTGTCATGGAGAGCAATCTAATTCATGCTTTTATTCAAGAGCTTGCTGATGAGGCTTAATAATGCTCATTGATTACCACTTTGCTCAATAAACCCCAGTGATCCCATGCACATTCTTGGGCAGCACAAAGAGCTTTAGGAATCTTCATTTTTACTCTTAAAAGATGTGACAGCATTATTACACATGGTAGTTTTACCCACAGTAGTTTTCAATTAGATTTGTTGTGTCATAGAATTATTTAAATAGCCTAGTGATCAAGTTAAAATAATTTCAATTTAATGTATGATTTGATGATAAATAGAGCTAGGAATACAACTCGCTTGGTCTGGTGCCTTTTTAAAAATAATCTCTGCTTTTGTGGGCCTGGGAGAATCATTTAGATACAGTCGTAAATCATGAGTCTGTGGAAGTATATGATGTGGTGAATATACACCCCTGTTTTGCCTGCAGTTCAGCAATAAAGAGGCTACTCCCACCTTTGTTGTTCGTTGACTCAATGGCTTAAAACCCTCAATTACAATGTAACTGTACAATATACTCGTGTAGATCCTGTAATTAAAAAAATTCTGCAGTTGGAAAAGCTGGTTTCTCCTATCTAATGAATTGTGTAATTGTATTTCCACATACTGAGTGCTGTAGTTTTAGTTTCCTTTATTTGAATTTTTAGATCACCTGACAACACTAATCAAAAGTTCTGAACTGTGAGTTTAGGGATTATTAAAGAGCAGAGAAAAAGTTGCCGTGTACTTTGAGTGAACAGTTCTCCTGAAAGACCTAACCATGTGGGTTTTTACAAGCTGTGACTTTGCTGATGCAGGTGAAATAGAAGAAGACAGCAATGGTTTCTCAGCTGTTCAACCACTAGTGAGCCATCAATATCTCTTTCTTCAGCTGCCACCACTTTTCAGACAGGAGTGAGGTGTCCACTGGGCCAGAGGCGTTTGGTGACTTAGTCAGCCTGCGTGATCGACTACAAACAGTTGGTTTCAGTGAGACCATCGTAGAGCTTTCCATACCCGCGTGACTGGGAGGATCTGTGGTTTCAGATCTATTTCGGATTTGCTTCTGATTATGTTCGTGTAGGTAAAATATATCATTTTTTTTCAGGCTCGTATATATTGATTAAAATGCTTTAAAAAAAAAAACTGTGAACCTGGTGAATGGCTTGTATTGGGATTTTTAAAATAATGCTAATGTTGGGAAATATACAACTGTACAGGAGCCATTATTTAACCACTAGTTTGGGTTATATGTTGGCAATAGAAATGTACTTTCCTTTTGAGGTTTGATGGCTGTACTTTATTTCCTACTACATTGTCCCTAGGCTGTACATGAATTTGTATCAGTGGTAATACCAAAGTTGCACTATATTAGTATTAGACCCGTGGTACTGTAACTGCTGCTCTGACTTTTCAGATTTGGAATAAAGTTTAAAAAGGTATATACTCTGTGTATTTCTAAGCTCTAGAAACAGGAGAAGTTGTTAATGTGTGATCTGATTATCTGCTTTTTAGGTCTTGATTTACAAGTTATCAAAATCTATCATGACTTTAAAAATGATGTAAATATAAATGTAACAGGATAACTGAACACTATAGAAACCATTTTTCTTGGTGTGTTCTGACAATATGTAATGAAATAATGGTATGAACTGTCACTTCCAGTTTTTCACGGTGGTGTTGAACCCTTGTTTACTGCCTTGTACGCTGCCTGAAGGACAGTTATTCGGAAATAGTAGCAAGATGATGTTCATTAAACCTGCATAAAACATGTACTTAAGTACAGAATACTGGGGAGAATTGAGGGGAGAGAGAGGAAAAAGGAGGTTGTTATAAATTTGTTTGTTTCCCATTTGGTTTGCTTAAGAAAATTGGCATTGTTCAGACTAGCTAAGCATTGACTAGACAAGAGCTTCTCAACATTCATTGAAGTCTTTATTTTTGTCTTTTAAATGCAAGTTTAAAGCTGCTAGCTAGAAGTTCCAAATCAAATTTTAACCATTGCATAAACTTCAAACAGCTTTTTAAAAATAAAACAAAAGGTTTAAATAAAAAGCAGTTTTTGAAAGTTTTTTTGAAGTCTCTTTCAAGATTTTAAAAAATCTTATCAAGCTTGTATTGTTTCGTAAAATCCCAATATTGTTTCTTTAGATAATGCAAATCATTTTGTAAACACGACACGCATTCCAGTCAATTCTACTAATATATTTTCAGTAACCTCTGTTTCAATTTAAACATTAATGCAACAACTTCACATTATTGTAATTAGAGAAGCAACCAGAATAGGTGACAGTTAACTGACTTCCTAAAACCAGTGTTATTTTAACAACTTTTGTGAAGTGACAAAATCGAGATGGGTATTAACATCATCTTCAGAAAGCCATATTTAATTAGAGAGCAAGTTTTTGCCATCCACCTAACATTCCACCCTCGGGATATGTAAAGCGTTGATGGATCGGTGCTTGGGCCAAGTAAATTTCTTTTCTCTTTAGAAATATATTCCATTTTGGTTCACATTAAAACAAGTTGACGTACGGCAATGTTTCTTGACATTCACAGAGGATTGTTACATTGGAGTGAGTGCTGAGGTATTGGAAATAGTGATGTAAGATGACTCCCAATTGTTGTAAATAAAATTGTGCTTGCTCAAGCAATTGAAATTCTGCACAGTGAAGATAAAACCTGGCTAAAGCCCAAACCAGCTTGCACAGCAATGATGAATGAGTGACCAGTGTCCCTGTGAGGGAGGTGTGAAAACACAGATTCCTTCAAGATCTGTATTGAGATCCTCTCAATGGCGTAAACGAATTATGACTCATTTTGTGATGAAATTCAAAGGCGAATAGCATTGCAGATAATGTACATACAACGCTCATCTCATACATATTTGCATCTAAGTGTCAGGTTGTTTCCATAGTTATAAACAGGTTTTGCTATACAAGTAATGAAGGTGTGGCTATTGAAATGCAATTTATTACATTTGATATATGGCCCCATCAACGATGCCACGTAGTTTCTTAAATCCTCCTTTGCCAAAGGTTTTTTAATCAGCTGTGCTCCATGCACTCTGTGGGGTTGGAATGAAAGTTTCAGTGCAATTTGCATTTGTCAATGAAGCACTAAAATCACCTCAATAAATGATGGTTTCAGAAGAGTTTACTAATCTTTTCTGTTCAGCAGTCATTGCATACCATTTTTTAAAATGGGTGTGTAACTTGAAATAAAATTTCCCCGGTTTTCATGCCAAACAGATGACGGGTAAATGAAAGGAAAGTAATTTTACATTTTCTTAATACTTGATTGGGGGTATTGAGGCCACAAATCAATGAGGCAGTAATTGTTTTGGTGGCAAATGATACTTAAGGAGCAAAGTATTCACAAGAAAACTGCTCCCTTGGTTCCTATGTTCCTTTAGAAGACCAGCACACCAAGAACTGTCATTTTGAGATTATTTTGCTCCTTAAGCATTTATTTGCCACACAACAATCGCTGACTGCCTCATTGATTTGTGGCCTAAATAACCCCATGAGATATTAAGCAAATTTAAAATTACTTTCCTTTCATTCAGCGGCGCATTCATTGAAAAAAAGGTCGCATAGCAAAATTTCCATATTTGGTGTCTGTGCTTTTTATTCTCACTAAAATTTGTGGCTGTTGAAAATCGACAAATAATTATTTCTTGAAGAGACTACATACTTATTGGGTGCACAAGTACTGAATTACAATAAAAGAACCTTGCGGCAGTGCTATAACACGGTCATTTTTTTCAGTGCTTTTTTTTGTTGATACCTGAATGTGGCTATTTCTTCCCTAACTTTTTGCCTACATTTTTAAATGGTCTCTACTACCTTCTGTATCATCATGTTCTTCAGCAATATATTTTCATACAGAATTCATCATTTTTAGTAGCATTTATTTAGATTGATTTTTATCAAAATGGCATTGTTTTGGTCAGCAGTGTTTAGAATATGCAAAAATCCACCACTATGCTTGTCTGTCCAAATCAAATTTCTGAGACACCTACACAGGTACCCACTTATTTAATTCCAAAAATAACTGCTTTCATCAGCCTCCCCTGGTTGCTCTGTGAGTGGTGAGGTGAAACCTGGGTTGGTGGTAAGCCATGCCAAGTCTGTTGCCAAGATTGTTTTCCCAGTTACAGCCCTATGTCATTATTTCCTCTAGTGACATCCTCATCTGTTGCTTCTTTACCTCAAGGATTAACATCTCTAATGCTCTTCAGTTTGACCTCTCTCTGCTTCTATCTTGCTCATTTTGTTTGGGAATCTTCTCTGGCTGGTCACAGCCTGCACCCTAAATTTCCTGACTCTAGATTACTGCTTGTCTCTGCCCCCGCTTCATAGGTGTGGCCTCCATACCCCTGCCCTATAGAACTGTCTTGCAAAAAAGCCTTGCTACGCCTCCCTGCCTTCAGAATCCCCCCCTTTTTTAAAAAAAAACAACTCTCTCTACATGGTGGTTTTGCTCTATCCTCCTAAATCTATTGTCTGTCCGCTGGAGCCTCGCTTTCCTCTGTAAAACATTCTTGGGGGGAGCTTCTTTAATATGTGGAGCAGTGTTGCTAAGTGGGAAGAGTTAATCTAGCAATAAAATTATTGTTTTTACTAATAGTCATTTTTGCATTCAGAGTTTGCAAAGTTGATCAAAAATGTGAAATAGCACAGATATAAGTCTTAGTCCTTTATTGCAATTATTTGGTTTTAATGCTTTGTGTTGATTTGTGTTTGAGCTTGATTTTTATACAGTTGATTTAGTTAATCGGATTTGAGGTGGCCCAGCACTGTGATCAAAGATTTTTGAATGGGTTATTCTGAAAATCGACTAGTGCAAATAATAATTGAATATTTAGAAAACATCTAATTTTAATATACATCGTCAGTGTTTTCTTTACAGAAACATGACAATAAATGTCATTATCTGTTACTGAGTTTTTCATTATTTTGGGCAATAACTATTTGATCATCAACTGAGTTCTTTTCTATGAGGGGGATTACTTACACACAACACTGGTAAATCTGGAGTCTTTTCCTTTTGCTCTTGTGTATTTAATGAGGTTGTGTATTATTGTCCTGGACCAATAAACATTTGGCTTAGTCGGATAAAGTGGGTGATGGAAAGCATTTGGGGGGGAAAACTGAATAACTGGACAGATAAGCTAGAAAGTATTTGGGTTGTGCATGCTGACATGTGGGGCAGGAACTTGGGATAGGAAAGCAAGTAATTGGGCTGAGTCTTTCTGGATGTATGATATGCCAACAAACAATTGGGTGGGCTGGGGTGAGGGGGGTGTAAGGTGGGGGATGTTGGGAGTAGATAATCGTAACAGTCTTATTCAGTCCATCCAGACCTGACATGAGCCTTTCAGTACCCCCCAAAATCTGGTTTTGTAGCTGAATTGGCACTCTGTGGCTGAATAATTACTTTGTCCAGTAAAGTGGTGTAGGAGGTGTAGACAATGTGATATATTCAGTTGCTTATTTAGCAAGGATTTGAGTGCCTGCACAGAGTAAAGACTAAATCACATAGTGTTACAGAATGATGGAAGAGAGTGACTGGGGGAGTGGAAGGAGTCAGTCAGTCAGTACAACAGTAAATGTATACATAACTGCTGTGAAGAGGCATTTTGTGTAGTAATTATATCACTTCAGAGTCCAAAATTTGTGTATATAATTTGATTGTTTTCTTTTAAAATTAAGTTACCTTGCAAGTTTCAAGACATAGGGCGGCACAGTGGCGCAGTGGTTAGCATCACAGCCTCACAGCTCCAGCGATCCGGGTTCTGTTCTGGGTACTGCCTGTGCCGGGTTTGCAAGTTCTCCCTGTGACTGCATGGTTTTCTGCCGGGTGCTCCGGTTTCCTCCCACAGCCAAAGACTTGCAGGTTGATAGGTAAATTGGCCATTATAAATTGCCCCTAGTGTAGTTAGGTGGTAGAAGAATTGAGGGAAGGTGGGGATGCGGTGGGGAATATGGGATTAATGTAGGATTAGTGTTAATGGGTGGTTGATGGTCGGCACAGACTCGGTGGTTTAGTGTTTCAGAGCTGTATCACTCTGTGACTCTGATATTTTCAAGAAAGGGAGGTGATGCAGCTTTGTAAAAGTCTTGGCATGCTCTGCAAATGGTTAGTTGTGCAGACAATTGGGGGGGAAAAAAATTCTGGTGTGGTATGCAAACCTGCACCCTCATTCCCCAGCTTGAATGTGTGAAGAGGTTAACTAAACTGAGAAGAAAAGGATCTTTAATCTGTCTACAGGAACCAAATGAGAGGAGGGACTTAATATGATTGACGTGGACTGTAGCCTGCCAGGAGAAACCAAGCCAGGTACAGAATAAAGTGGTTAGCAAAGCCCAAACCAACAACCCGAGCTCCAGACAAATGCTCCGTATTAAATATTCTGGCTCCTGACACAGATGTAGGTCTCTCTAAGCAAGCATTTTCTAATGATGTACAACACCATACAAACAAATGTTTGTGTAATAATAAACACAGAAGTGAACTCAGCTGAGTGGAGGGGTGCGGAAATGCAAACTGAAGGTTCAGACCAACTGCACTCTGGAGATATTTGGTTAAACTTAAATATTCTGTTCCGCCTCATGCTGACTTCATAGTCTCTGCGTCACAAGGCTGCTTATTTTCACCTCTGTAACCTCTGCCTCTTCTGCCCCACCCCAACCCATTTGCGACTGAAAGCCTCATTTGTGCATTTATTACTGCTGGTTGTTTCTAATCCAGTGCTCTCCACCCTTCTTTCACCCTCTGTAAAATTCAGCTCATTCATAAGTCTGGCATCTATATCCTATCACAAGTCTATTTTGACCATCATCAGTACTAAGCTTTGAAGAGCTACATTGACTCTCTGACCCCTAATGCTGCAAACTTGAAAATTCTTATCCTGGTCTTTTGATCACTCCATGTCTTTGCCCCCTCCGTATCCATAACCACAGCATCCCTTCAACTCTTTTTCTGGCTTTGGCATCTTGTACATCGCACTGCCCAATCTCCTTAGTCCATCATTGGTGGCTATGCCTTCAGCTGCTTGGGTCCAATGTTCATTACTCCTGTGTCTCTCCACATAAGCTGTATATAGTTTTATCACAATATGTATGCCATCCAAGTGTGCTGGTCAAAGTGTTACATGCAGTAAGCGTAATACAGGAACTGTGTGCTGCATGCAGGGCTTTTAATGTATTACAAAGAGATATGCTGTAAAGGAGTAAAGAGATTATAGTAGAATCAAAATAAACAGCTGCAGCTACAGTTCAAGGATTGGATCAGGTTTGGGAATTCCACTAGCAACTAGGAATAAACAGAACAAAACATAGCAGCAGGACAGCTCAAATTGGGGACAATATAATTTCTTTAAAAAAATAGTTTTTCTAATGAATGCTAATTAGGACAAGATTGAAGAATATTAAAGTTCTTTGGTACAGCATTTCATGAATGAATTTGAGATATATGTCCTATGTATGTCCTGTTGTGGTAGTTGCTCTTATCTATGGTAGCAAGTTTACCTTTTTATATTTCAGCTATCCGAAATAACTAAATCCCTGTCAGAGAGAGGCGCATGGGAAAATGCTCAGCTTAAAAGCTTTCTAAATAGTAATCAGCATTGCATTAAGCACTCTACAAACTAACCACATCTTCAGGGTATCCGTTGAAATGAAATCCCTCAGTCATTCCCATACAAGATCACATTTTTAGTCTAAATTGAATGGAAAGGAAGATACACTAACTAAAGTGAAATGTGCGTTCAAGCAGACCAAGTGTTTAAAAATTATGGAAGAGTGTTAAGGATTTAATAAGTTTAAAACTGCTGTGGAGATGTTCAACTATTTGGACAGTAACACTGCTTTACAGTGATTGAATAATTCAGATTCACTTTATTACATGGATCATAAGATTTTTTACCTGTGTTTTGGTGATGAAGCACCATGGTTTCTGTCTCTTTCCTTGAAACCAATAGCCTTGGTGATGGATGTAAAGTAGAAAAAAGCATATTGAAAGTGGCGTCATAGTAGCCTTTATGTGGTATAACGAGCTACTGAAGAGATAGGAAAACATACATTAATATTGTTTTCATTTCAGGAGAAAGAAATAGTGGAAGAAAGTGAGGAAAAGAAGAAATATAGTTTTTGTTTGGTGATTCTGTTATCATGTACATCTCTCGCTAACATTCCCTGAAGTAAACAAAGTGTGCTTATAGTGAGGCTATCTTATGGACTATGGTGTTGGGTGAGGGAGCAAGAAAGAGGATGGAAGAGGCAACACATGTATGTGCAGAGCAAATGGCACAAGAAGTGGGAGGTGAAGAGGAGGTGAGTAACTGAGGAATGTCATTGATCATTGCTGAGAATGTACAGTGGAGGTAGCGTATATGTAGTGCCTGCAGTGTATATGGAGTTAGGTCGCAGATCAGTCATGACCTCATTGGCGGAGCAGGCTCGTGGGGCTAAATGGCCTATTCCTGTTCCTATGTTCATTCTCTGGAATTGTATGATTGAAGTATAGGCCAACCATTAGTGTCAGTCTAACAAAAATATGAACACTGTTTGAATAAAATTAGATTGGGGTTATATTAATAGCTCTGTGGCTTGGATAAAACCTTGATCTTGCATATTAACAAATTGTAAGCTCTTCATTCATACAAAAATTAATTGACACTTTGCTTGACATGGTTCAGTAAGATTTAGGGCTAAGTGGGTGGAGGTGGCAGGGTGAAGAGAAAGAGAGAGAGATTGATTTATATTTATAAAAAATTCAAGCGTTCAAGTCAGCCCAGTTATTCAGACAAAATAATGTTTAAAATACAAGAAGCTTGGAGGATTTTTAAAAATTTCTCCCTGATGCCTGTTGGCGTGGCCTCTTGTTATGATGCTGGGGGGATCTGTTTTGGAACTTTTCACTTAGTCATAGCTGCACCTGATTTGTAATAGAGCTAGGATTTTCCTGGTGGCATCTTAGTTTGGGGCAGGAATTGCATGCATCAAAGTGGTGTGCTTAGCTGATTTTCCAGTATTTAAGGTGGACCCGGAAGCTGTTTGAGAATAGCTGGCTGTGGCACGCTTTGATTGTGTGCTGCAATGCACCATGGCTGGCATCTTCCCAGGGTTGGAATAATGTCAAAATTTTATTTGGAAACTACAATAGAGTATGCAGTAAATAAATTACCCTGCATTTCTTGCACCCAGCGTTGCAATGGTGCACATGGCAAAAATATGTCAGATGAATTATTTCAGCCATTTATGCGATATTATGTGGTTACCCTGTATGGGCGGATGCATTGCACATCCACTGTCGCTTCTGTTGGCAGGTTCCAAAAATTATAGCGGGAGCCAGCGAATCAGTCTCTATTCCAACAACTGGAGACGAAAAGCAAAGCCAAACTTTTTCATTACCAAAAAACCTTTTAGAAAATTTATTGTTCTTATCTGTAAATTAACCTGTGGTCATCTGTTGTTCTTCCATTTTTGGCAGTTTGTGCTGTTTTCTCTTACTTACAGCTCTTCTAAACGATCAGTATGCATCTATTTCAGCCTATGGGCATGTGTTCTGATTCTTTAAATTCTACTTCGCAAGGCTCGTCAAATTGTATGTAGTGATATCAGATTGGTATTTGTGAGTTCAGGTTTTGCAGAAAGACATTTCCTGTGACTGGCTATAGCCAGTATTTCTAGGTTGCTTTTAATGGATGTTGGCTTTGCAGCCTCCACAGCTAACAATAGTTGCCAGGGAAGGTCTGGGGGGGGGGAAAAAAGCATATGGAAAAACTTGTGGAAGGAATAGAGGGAGTAGTATTGACTTGCATCAGTTGGTTGGTTGGCCTCCTTCATCTAAGAAAGATGATAGATACGCAGCAAGCAATCCATTTAGGTGGGGTGTCTTCTCTGGGTGCACCCTTGCTGATGGCTGTAAAGGCCAATTTTGAGAGGCAGGTTCTGCCACAAGTGCTGCATGTGAAGCTGTTAAGTGACACTGTGAATGGACAGGACATCATTCCCAAGGCCCCTGTTGCTAAGCTGTTGTAGCAACTGGTCGTTGTGGTAGTGCACACTAGTCCACAGGATGTGTCACCATTTCCTCCTTTCACCAGCTCATGACTCCCAGGTGCAATAGTTGACATTTAGGGCCTTCATGTCACGCTTGCAAGCATTCTTGAAGCAGAGCTTTGGGCACCCCGGCTACCTCACCATACAGAAGGTCTTTGGGTGTGCCACTGTCTTCTATCCTGTGGACGTGTCTGATCCACCAAATCCCCCTCTGTTTAATTAGTGCCAATGCACTTGGGAGCTCTGCTTTTGAGAGGACTTCTGTATTTGTGATTTAGTCCTGCCAGGATATAGGCATAATGCGTCGCAGACAGCAAAGATGGAAATTATTGAGCTTTTTCTGATAGGTGTATGTCGCCCATGTTTCACAGGTACTGAGGAACACAGGCCTTATAAACCATCAGCTTGGTCCTAAGATAAGAGCAAAATACTGTGGAAGCTGGAACTCTGAAATGAGAACAGAAAGTGCTGGAAATACTCAGCAGGTCAGGCAGCATATGTGGAGAGAGAAGCAGAGTTAACTTCTACCTGTTTTCCGAAGGGATCGTTCCCTCAGTGACACCCTCGTCCACTCCTCCATTACCCCCACCACCTCGTTCTCTTCCCACGGCACCTTCCTCTGCAATTGCAGGAGGTGTAATACCTGCTCATTTACCTCCTCTCTCTCTCCTCACTATCCAAGGTCCCAAACACTCCTTTCAGGTGAAACAGTAATTTACTTGGTACTTCTTTCAATTTAGCATACTGTATTCGCTGCTCACAATGTGGTCTCCTCTACATTGGGGAGACCAAAAGCAGATTGGGTGACCGCTTTGCGCAACACCTCTGCTCAGTCCATAAGCATGACCCTGAGCTTCCGGTTGCTCACCATTTCAACACCCGCCCCCACCCCGTTCTCATGTCCTGGAATTGCTGCAGTGTTCCAGTGAACATCAATGCAAGCTCGAGGAACAGAACCTCATTTACTGATTAGGCACACTACAGCCTGCTGAACTGAATATTGAGTTCAATAATTTCAGAGCATGACGGGCCCCCCTTTTTAGTTGTTCGTTTTTTATTTTTTATGTGTTTATTTTATTTTATTTTGTTTAGCTTGTTTCTACTATACCTACCCACTTTTTTTTTCATGTTTGTGCTTGGGGCCAGGGCTGTTCATTTTACTATCAATTGACACCCTCTGTACTAATGCTTTGTCTTTCACCATACCATTTGCCTTTGCTCCATGACCTTCTGGTCAGTTATTCTCGGTAACCTTGTCCTATCAACACCTCTTTTGTTATCTCTTGCCCCACCCCCGCTTTACTTGCTTAAAACCTTTTACATTTCTAATATTTGTCAGTTCTGATGAAGGGTCACTGACCTGAAACACTAACTCTGTTTCTCTCTCCACAGATGCTGCCAGACCCGCTGAATATTTCCAGCATTTCTTGTGTTTATTTCTGATTTCCAGCATCTGCAGTTTTTTTGCTTTTATTAACTTTTTACCTGAAACGTTAACTCTGCTTCTCTCTCCACAGATGCTGCCTGACCTGCTGAGTATTTCCAGCTCTTTCTGTTCTCATTTCAGCTTGGTCCTAAGGGTCAACTTGGTGTTATCCCATGCACATTTTGTGAGTCGGCCAAAGGTGGTAGCGATTTTCTCTCTGCATCCATGGAGTTCTCTCTGTCTCTGTCTGTGTCTCTCACCGTGGATGCAAGGCAGCTGAATTTTCTAACCACTTCCAGTAGGGGAGTGTTTTAGTTTGATCGGGGGCGGGGGAGGGAGGCGTGATGTTGGTGCGTGATGTTGGTGCGGGTGGCGGCGGCATGCAACACCTTGTCTGTGACCATGGTTTTCTTTACGCTTATAGGCATGGGAGAGATACTCCATGAGTCTTTTGTAGTTGAGTTTCCGTGTGAGTGACTAGCACAGCATCATCAGTATGGAGGATAAGGACACAATGTGTTTTTGCCTTTGAATTAGAATATTACAGCGCAGTACAGGCCCTTCGGCCCTCGATGTTCAGGTTTATCTGGTTGACAGGAAAGTATCACTAAACTGCCGATTCTACCATTCTGAGTACTTCAAGTGCTACACGAAAGAGGATTTCACTTCCTCATCATTGCACCACAAAAAGGTGCACTGTGACTCTAAATAACCAGATTTGCATCATGGCACAATGAATTTGCATTGTGCAATATGACACAAGTACATTGTTGCAATGTTAGAAACCAAATAAAATCCTGCCGACATTTCCTTCAGACCTCTCAAAATAAAACCTCAACATTGGAAACTGATCGAGCAATTTATTTGTAAGAAAGATCAATCAGTTCTGAGGATTTGTGAATGGAATGTTGGAAGCTGTTGAGCCAAATGATTTGGAAAGTGAATATCAGGAAGTTGTATGTATGCTGTCCTCAACTTTTTCATCTAAAATGGATGGAAAACCTGTGGTTTCCTGATTCTTTATGGTTAGCACTGAGGTTCCCTGTCAGCATAATGAACTTGGAAAATTGGCCCAGGTTTTCTGCATGCTGACTTTTTGTTTTATTTGTTCGGAGGATGTGGGCGTCGCTGGCTAGGATAGTATTTATTGCCCTTTCCTAATTACCCATGAGAAACTGGTGATGAGCTGCCTTCTTGAACTGCTGCAGTCCTTGGGGTGTAGGTACACCCACAGTGCTGTTAGGAAGGGAGTTCCAGGATTTTGACCCAGCGACCGTGAAGGAATGGCGATATAGTTCCAAGACAGGATGGTGTGTGGCTTGGAGAGGAACTTGCAGGTGATGGTGTCCCCATGCATCTGCTGCCCTTGCCCTTCTAGGCAGTAGGGTTCACGGGTTTGGAAGGTGTTGTCAAAGGAGCCTTGGTGAGTTTCTGCAGTGCATCTTGTAGATGGCACATATTGCTGCCATTGTATGTCTGTGGTGAAGGGAGTAAATGTTGAAGGTGGTGGATAGGGTGCCAATCAAGTGGGCTGTTTTGCCCTGGATGGTGTCAAGCTTCTTGAGTGTTGTTGGAGCTGCATTCATCCAGGCAAGTGGAAAATGGTCCATCACACTCCTGCCGTGTAGATGATGGACAGGCATTGGGGAGCTAGGAGGTGAATTATTGCTGCAGAATTCCCAGCCTCTGACCTGTTCTTGCAGCCACAGCAATTATTTGGCTGGTGCAGTTCAATTTATGGTCAATGGTGACCCCCAGGGTGATGTTAGTGGGGGATTCAGTGATGGTAATGCCATTGAACATCAAGGGTGGATGGTTAGAATCTGTCTTGTTTGAGATGGTCATTGCCTGGCATTTGTGTGGGGCGTATGTAACTTGCCACTTATCAGCCCAAGTCTTGATATGGTCCAGGTGTTGCTGCATATGGATGTGGCCTGCTTCAGTATTTTGAAGAGTTGTGAATGCTGCTGAACATCCCCACTTCTGACCTTTTATAATGGAGGGAAGGTCATTGATGAAGCAGCTGAAGATAATTAGGCCTAGGACACTGAGGAACTCCTGCAGTGATGTCTTGGGACTGAGATGACTGATCAACAATCACAGCCATCTTCTTTTGTGCTAGGTATGACTCCAACCAATGGAGAGATTATGCCCTGATTCCAGTTTTGTTAGGGTTCATTGATGCCATACTCGGTCAAATGCTGCCTTGATGTCAAGGGCAGTCACTCTCACCTCACCTTCCATCATTATGGTGCATCACCTTGAAAGTACAACCAGATACAGTGATATTCTTCCTGAATGAAGAAAAGGCTTTCAGCTGGGCAGAATGAAACTTCCTCCACAAATTAATGGCCTTTATTTGAAAGTGACCCAACCTGAAGGTTTTTAAACTTAATAAACATTTGCCTGAATAATTTTTTGACAAAGTCTCCTTAATATCAAGTGCATCATTTTGCACAAGAAGTAATGTTTTGCTTATAGACTTTCCAGAGTAGCACTGTCAGAGGTGCAGTTTATCCTATTAAATACTAAATGAAGGCACCATCTATTCTTTTAGGTGGACACGAAAATTCCCATGGCATTTTTCCCAATGAATTTTGCAAAGCAAATATATCTGCACGGGAAGAATGTTTTGTCCATTCATGTCTGCGGCAGTTTGTGTATTTTGAGCTGGATATTGTGGCAGTAATCAAGATTTAAAGTGATGGCTAGTTTATGATTAGAATTACAGCTGAAATTCCATGTTTTTACACTTCTATCTTCAGAATAATTGAAAAAGGAAGGTTTTTTTTTTTAAAAGGCATGTATAGTTGTTTTCATATTAAGCATGATTTTCTTGAGTATATCTCCATGTTCAACCTTCCACAAGTCACCACCAAAATAAGGAAAGGGTAGTGGTCCCAGTCCCTGTTGGTTCTACAATACTTTATTGCCTCTTTAACAGTGATGCATAAAATAGTTGTTAGAGTTGTGGACAGAACAAATCCTCTGGTTCCCAGGCTTTTCCATCATTATAGTGCATCACCTTGAAAATACAACCAGAATCAGTGATATTCTTCCTAAATGAAGAAAAGGATTTCAACTGGGTAGAATGAAGCTTCCTACACAAATTAATGACCTTTAATTATGTATTCTGATGATGAATCAAATTCTTTACTGTTAATCTTCATCCTTGGTGAGTGCCAGTAGCTTAATCTCTTCCCACCTTCCCCATAATCCTGTCCTAGTGAGGAATCAGCTAAGGATGTCCTCATCCCCAATTCTCCCTTCTCTTCGCTCTTAGACTGTTGAACCCTTGTATCCTGGAGTGCAGCTAAGAGGAGTAAAGCACAGATTATCATTTTCTGCAGATGACATGCTCCTCTGTCACCAACCCCACTGCTTCCCTCCTTATCTGCAGACATTGCCCATTTTATGATTTGGGGTGATTGGATTGGCTGGAAGGTCTTGAGAGTGTCTACCTTCGGTATGTGGAGGAAGAATTCTGGCAGTGGGTGATTCCATTTGGAACAGAGCTTTATAGAATTGTCTTGCCTTTTTCATTGGTGCCCTGTTAAGAGTGGCAATGGCAGATTTTTACCCTTTTGCTGCTGCCCAGCTTCCAATCTGAAACCTTTGCATCAAGGAGCCCGAGCAAAACTGAAGTCAATGGGAATCGGGGAAAACTATCTTCTGGTTGGAGTCGCATCTAGTGCAAAGGAAAATGGTTGTAGTTGTTGGAGGGCAATCATCTGAGCTCCAGGACATCACTGCAGGAGTTCCTCAGGGTAGTGTCCTAGGCCCAACCGTCTTCAGCTGCTTTATCAATGACCTTCCTTCAATCAGAAGGTCAGAAGTGGGGATGTTCGCTGATGATTGCACAATGTTCAGCACCATTCACAACGCCTCAGATACTGAAGCAGTGTGTGTAGAAATACAGCAAGACCTGGACAATATCCAGGCTTGGACTGATAAGTGGCAAGTCACATTCGTGCCACACAAGTGCGAGGCAATAACCATCTCCAGCAAGAGAGAATCTAACCATCTCCCCTTGACATTCAATGGCATTACCATTGCTGAATCCCCCACTATCAACATCCTGGGGGTTAACATTGACCAAAAACTGAACTGGAGTAGCCATATAAATACTGTGGCTATAAGAGCAAGTCAGAGGCTAGGAATCCTGGGGCGAGTAACTCAGTTCCTGACTCCCCAAAGCCTGTCCACCATCTACAAGGCACAAGTCAGGATTGTGATGGAATACTCTCCATTTGCCTGGATGGGTGCAGCTCCAACAACACTCAAGAAGCTCAACACCATCCAGGACAAAGCAGCCTGCTTGATTGGCACACCATCTACAAACATTCACTCCCTTCACCACTGACGCACAGTGGCAGCAGTGTGTACCATCTACAACATGCACTGCAGCAACACATCAAGACTCCTTAGACAGCACCTTCCAAACCCGCGACCTCTACCAACTAGAAGGACAAGGGCAGCAAATGCATGGGAACACCACTACCTGCAAGTTCCCCTCCAAGTCTCTCACCATCCTGACTTGGAACTATATCGCCGTTCCTTCACTGTCGCTGGGTCAAAATCCTGGAACTGCCTTCCTAACAGCACTATGGATGTACATATCCCACATGATGAACTGCAGCAGTTCAAGAAGGCAGTTCACCACGACCTTCTCAAGGGCAATTAGGGATGGGCAATAAATGCTGGCCTAGCCAGCGATGCCCACATCTCATGAAGGAATAAAAAAAAAACAATCACAAGTAGAACAAAAGATGGAAACTACCAAGAAATAAGTATGAATGCAACGTTAGGAGCCATCTGGCTTACCTTTCTTGCTCAGAGCAGAAAATAAGTTCTAGCAATGTTTGGTGCAATTCAGAACAGAATTAAAACACGTCATAACAACAATTTATCCAGAACAGTATCTCCTATTAGTTGGTTACTCACAGGTGTTTTGTAGTGCACTGACTTTTTGAAGTACTGCATCCCCTTTTGGTCATTGAGACACAATAGATATTCAAGCATTGGAGGCAGTTCGGGGAAGAGCTGTGAGGCTGGTCCCTACTGTTTTAGGTCTGAGTTATAATCAAAGACTGGAGAACTAGACCTTTCAGCCTTAAAATGAGATTCAAGAAGAAATGACGTTTTAGAGTTCCACACTATAGTAAACAGTGTGGAAAAGATAAATCCAAAAAACTAGTTGCAATTAAATTGCAACAATAATACAAGATAACATTCAAAACTAATTGAAGGCAAATTTAAAGCTGATGCCAGGAAGTTGTTTTTCTTGCACACCAAACATTACATGGAGTGATCTTCTGGATTGAGTATGAAAAACTTGGAATTGTTTCTGAACCAATTGGAAGTAGCAATGGTCTTTTTGAATGGATAAACTAAGATGGTTGGTTATGAAGGTGCTCCATTCTTAAAATGTTTTGAGGACTTGTGTTAACGATTATGGACGTTGGTTCATTTGGAAAACTGAAAAGATTCTATGGATGTTTTTTTTTTACAAGGGTCACTAGGAAGACAATTGAGCTTTGTTTAAAGACAATCTTACTGGATGTCACATGCCTTAAGCTAAATAAACAACTGGAATCTTGGTGGCCAGGGGAGTTGTTTACCGAGAAGTGACATGTCAAGATTTATGGTGGTCAGGAGGTTTTGACTTGCTGTTGGGGGTGTGGACTGTTTTGAAGGCAGTTGGAGATCAGCCTGCCAAGAGAGAAGCATCCAACTCATCTTTCTCCACCTCTTTGAGAAACCGTGGAAAACCTGTGATGCTGCATTTCTCCTGAGAAAGTCCTGGAAAGTCTGCCAGATTAATTCTTTCTGCCTGAAAAGAACTGCTCCAGAAAAGATTCCAGTGACCCGTCTCAGTGTACCTGGATGCCAGACCAAGGACAACCAATAGCCTTCCATTTCGTCTCTGTTTCCTTCAAGACTTAACAAGTATTTGGCTAAAAGTATTTTTTTTATTGTATAAGACCTCTTCAGAGAAAGTTTCGTTTTAAAAAAAATCTAACATCTGTCTGTGTGGGTGTGTGTGTGTTGGGTATCTAGAAGGGGATATCTATTTATGTTCATATTTCAAACTGTTAATGCTTTGCATTTTACTGGATAAGTCTTGTTTTTAAAATAAACTGATAACTTTGCTGTTTGTTAAAGAAACCTGGTTGGTGAATTTTATTCTGGGATAAAGAGTAGAGTATACCATTGACTGTATCAGTAACTGGGTAAACATTGAAAAAAAATTGTTGTGACCTCTGGAGAAGTGGAACTAGAGAAAGACAGTGCCGAAGGGCCTGTTCCTGTGCTGTAATTTTCTTTGTTCTTTTAGGCGACATGTTTAGATAGAGGATCTGGATCGGCACTGGCTTGGAGGGCCGAAGGGCCTGTTCCTGTGCTGTAATTTTCTTTGTTCTTTGTTCCTCCTGCCTTGGTTGCAACAGGTCTGAATGGTCTTCCTCATCCATAATTATCTTGGCTGATGCTGTGGAGACTAGCATCAAAAAGCCACCTATGCTGACATGCAATTGCCAATGTTGCTGATCTTGTATCCTCTAAGCTTGGTCTCCAGTCAGAGGTAAGAGGTGAGCAGAGCTTCTGACACCATATTCTCTCCATCACCAACACTGTCTACTTTCACCTCCATATCATTGCCTGTCTCCACCCTGTTGTATGATTGCCTTTAAGAATGATGTCCCTTTAAGATCTTAGTATGCTAAAGAGCTAAGTACCAGGATGTAGTCATGTGATTCGAAGCCAGAGTCACTCTGCAACTGTAACACCCAGAGTAAGGTTCTGTAAATAATTAGCTCTGTCCTGTATATAGTATTTAGCTGTAATAAATCTGTTTGAGATCTTCAACCAACTGGACTCCACACATCTAATTTATGTTGCATCAGACAACATAAAAGAACTCATTACACGTGCCACCTCAGCTCATCTGCTGAAACACTCATCCAGGCCTTTGTTACCTCTGGACTCGACTATTCCAGTGCTCTCCTTGCAGGCCTACCATCTGTACACTCTATAATCTTGAACTTGTCCAAAACTGCAACCACATCCTAACTCATTCATCCATCACCTTTGTGCTTGCTGACCTACACAGGTTTCTGGTTCAACAATGCCTCCATTTTAAAATTTATTATCCTTATTTATAGAACTTTGGCGGCGCAGTGGTTAGCACCGCAGCCTCACAGCTCTAGCGACCCGGGTTCAATTCTGGGTACTGCCTGTGTGGAGTTTGCAAGTTCTCCCTGTGTCTGCGTGGGTTTCCTCCGGGTGCTCCAGTTTCCTCCCACATGCCAAAGACTTGCAGGTTGATAGGTAAATTGGCCATTATAAATTGTCCCTAGTGTAGGTAGGTGGTAGGGAAATATAGGGACAGGTGGGGATGTGGTAGGAATATGGAATTAGTGTAGGATTAGTATAAATGGGTGGTTGATGGTCGGCACAGACTCGGTGGGCCGAAGGGCCTGTTTCAGTGCTGTATCTCTAAATTAAACTAAACTAAACTGTCTGTGGGTCTGCCCAATTCCAGCCCTGCAACCTCCTCCAGCCCTACAAGCCTCTGAGATT
Organism: Heterodontus francisci; assembly: GCF_036365525.1. Classification (NCBI taxonomy): domain Eukaryota; kingdom Metazoa; phylum Chordata; class Chondrichthyes; order Heterodontiformes; family Heterodontidae; genus Heterodontus; species Heterodontus francisci. The sequence goes on along the minus strand of NC_090408.1, from coordinate 22,307,547 downwards.
TCTGTTTTCCTCCAAATCTGGCCTCTTGCACATTCCCAATTTTTATTGCTCCACCATTGGTGTCCATGCTTTCAGGTGCCTAATCACTAAGCTCTGGAATTCCCTCCCTAAACCTCTCCAGCTGTCTACCTCTCCCTCGTCCTTTAAGATGCTCCTTGAAGTCTACTTCGTTAACCAAGCTTTTGGTCATCTGCCCTAAAGGCCTGCTACCTGACTGGACCCGACGACTTGTGTAGTATACAGTACTGTTTGCTTGTAGACTAGAGTCCTGACAATGATCATTTTATATTTTTAAAATAAAAATACTGTATATTTTATCATTAATCCCGCAAGACCTTCCTGGTCTCTGCATCTCAGCTGCTCATGGGATAAACTTGCAGCCAGTATTTCAGCCTCTAAAGCAGGAGTCTAGGTAATTTATCATATTTTCTGAGCCTTTGGGCAATTGCTTTGTTTATTTTAAGCAATACAGATACTGGTACAGTGTGGCATAACCAGCCTGGGCACAACTCCATGGGTTTCTGTTTAATTTGTGACCAAACAATCACTGACCTCGTGGCTCCAATCTTCATCTTTTTAAACAACCTTTCAAGTCCAATTAGAGTTTTTGTTACTTATCTGCACAAACTGAAAACGTGAAAAACGGATTTGGAATCGGAAGGTGAACATTCTGGTGGTCAGGTCAGGCGCAGGAAAAAATGGAAGGACTCTGGCGCGGGTCCGATGTGGTTTGGGTCGGGGTTTCTTTTCCTTACCTGAGCAGGCCTTTAATCTTCCCTAATAAGTCCTCCTGGCTTGCTATCAAATTTTCTTTGGTAATGTACCTGTGAAGCACCTTGAGACGTTTTACTACATTTAAGGTGCTATATAAATGCAAGTTGTTGTTTGTACAATTAAGCTTACTCATTCATTGTAACAAAAAGCATGACAGACACTGATTATGGAAATGATGAAGGAAGTAATAAATAGCTACTTGACAGTGCATACATACAGAAGACTTTTAATGAGTTTGCAGCCTCAATATTGCGTAGACCAATGTTTTTAAAAAAAAATGCTGTTTCTTGAAGCTGATCCAGTGGAATATACTAACAGATTCAATAACAGTGGCTAGATCTAACCACCCTCACCTCCACGCACGCGCACGCACAAAGAATAACCAGCCCATGCAGGGGTGGAATTCTATTTTTTAGTGTATGATGTTTTGATTCAGAAGATTGTCAGTTCAAGCCCTATTCCAGTATTGTGCACAAAAGGTTAGCAGTTCAATGCAGCATAGAGGGATTACTGTATTGTTGGCAGTGGGGTCCTTCAAATGAGATGTTGACCCTCAACCAAAAACACGGAAAACAGATTACCTGGTTATCTTAATTTGTTGTTTGTGGGAATTTGCTGTGTGCTAATTGGCTGCTTCCTTTTGGTTACATAACAACATAGAGTCGTACAGCATAGAAACAGGCCCTTCGGCCCACCGCATCCATGCCGACCATAATACCTATCTATACTAATCCCACCTGCCTGCATTAATTCCATATTCCTCTATGCCTTGCTCATTCAAGTACCTGTCCAGATGCCAGTGACCATCCTTATAAAAATCTATTTTGGAGTGCTTTGGAATGCCCTAAAGTTATAAGTGGTACTTATATAAATGCAAGTTAATTTCTGTTTCATTTCTTATTCCTACTCCTAACAGGTTTTAAAATACAGTGCTTGAAGAGGGCATAACAGAAGTTCAAAATGATTCTTTTGGACACTATAAATATTATAATATAAATATAACGCCCTTGAAGTTAAAGGTTTGTTTAAGGAACCTGTTTATTGGTATTCAGGATTAGCTAGAAATCTATTGTCCAATCTCTTATGATGCCCTTTCTTCCTATGAGAGGGAGATTTTACTAATGGTCTGTCGATGTGAATGAAATAACTATCATGGAACAAATCATTTTGAGCTATCACTGGCTTCTGCTTGGTAGTAATGTTGGCAAATATTTTTGTAAAAGTCATACTCAAATGTATTCAAAAATGGCTGTCACAGGATAACCTACCAGCAATCTGGTGAATGAAATTGTACCGGTAAATGAAATTAAATAGGATGTTCAGAACAGTGAGAACAATTACAATAGTGTTTAACATCACTAATGAAGGCTTGGGTTGTAAATAAGAGGAGCAGTCCTGCTTAACTGTGACGACCGTTTATAACAGAGGCCCCATACTCGCTGTCTGTGCAGTGTCTGCAGCTGCTTCATTGCTCAGATTTTCTTTTTTGGTTTTCTCTGATATCTGAATGGCTTTTTGAAGCCAACATTTTTTTGTGAGACAATAGATTCAGTCGAACTGCATCAAAACTGGTCCGATTTGTGGCATTTTTCTGACCTACATAGGACCAATATTTCCATCTCTTAGTCTTCACAATCACTGCGACTATCTAACTGCGAGCACTGCCCAATGTACTTCAGTCTCCCTTTTCTTACACTGTTCACAATCGACCATTTTCCTTAAAACAAGAAAACCTTAATGGATATAGAGGTCTTTTAAGATGGAAATAAAATTTGTAGCTTTGTTCTTCACTAAATCTGTTATACAATATTGGCTAATTCTTCACTACATTAGATAAAATGTTTAACCTATAGAAAAAAAGTCCAAGGAATATATATTGCCTTTGCCAAGCAAGCTGCTGGGGGAATATATGCATTATTCATGAAACATCACTGAAAAAGTGAAGATTTCCTTTATTAAGGGTACGTGTATCTGTTGGGTGGCAGAGGGTGGGGTGGGGCCAAGTCTCATATTGTATACTCTTTATTTTTAATCAGTGACTTAATTCAAATTATTCAAATTTGAGTATAAACTCCCACTTTGCTATATTGTTTATGTTGCTTAATTCAAAATACTGGAATCTTCAACTTTTTGTAGTGCTAAAATTGATTTTTGCCTTACTAGGAGTAAACTATAGAGCAGACAAAATAACATTTACCATTTTCTTTTGGGCCTCCTTATCTCGAGAGACAATGGATACGCGCCTGGAGGTGGTCAGTGGTTTGTGAAGCAGCGCCTGGAGTGGCTATAAAGGCCAATTCTGGAGTGACAGGCTCTTCCACAGGTGCTGCAGAGAAATTTGTTTGTCGGGGCTGTTGCACAGTTGGCTCTCCCCTTGCGCCTCTGTCTTTTTTCCTGCCAACTACTAAGTCTCTTCGACTCGCCACAATTTAGCCCTGTCTTTATGGCTGCCCGCCAGCTCTGGCGAATGCTGGCAACTGACTCCCACGACTTGTGATCAATGTCACACGATTTCATGTCACGTTTGCAGACGTCTTTATAACGGAGACATGGACGGCCGGTGGGTCTGATACCAGTGGCGAGCTCGCTGTACAATGTGTCTTTGGGGATCCTGCCATCTTCCATGCGGCTCACATGGCCAAGCCATCTCAAGCGCCGCTGACTCAGTAGTGTGTATAAGCTGGGGGTGTTGGCCGCTTCAAGGACTTCTGTGTTGGAGATATAGTCCTGCCACCTGATGCCAAGTATTCTCCGAAGGCAGCGAAGATGGAATGAACTGAGACGTCGCTCTTGGCTGGCATACGTTGTCCAGGCCTCGCTGCCGTAGAGCAAGGTACTGAGGACACAGGCCTGATACACTCGGACTTTTGTGTTCCGTGTCAGTGCGCCATTTTCCCACACTCTCTTGGCCAGTCTGGACATAGCAGTGGAAGCCTTACCCATGCGTTTGTTGATTTCTGCATCTAGAGACAGGTTACTGGTGATAGTTGAGCCTAGGTAGGTGAACTCTTGAACCACTTCCAGAGCGTGGTCGCCAATATTGATGGATGGAGCATTTCTGACATCCTGCCCCATGATGTTCGTTTTCTTGAGGCTGATGGTTAGGCCAAATTCATTGCAGGCAGACGCAAACCTGTCGATGAGACTCTGCAGGCATTCTTCAGTGTGAGATGTTAAAGCAGCATCGTCAGCAAAGAGGAGTTCTCTGATGAGGACTTTCCGTACTTTGGACTTCGCTCTTAGACGGGCAAGGTTGAACAACCTGCCCCCTGGTCTTGTGCGGAGGAAAATTCCTTCTTCAGAGGATTTGAACGCATGTGAAAGCAGCAGGGAGAAGAAAATCCCAAAAAGTGTGGGTGCGAGAACACAGCCCTGTTTCACACCACTCAGGATAGGAAAGGGCTCTGATGAGGAGCCACCATGTTGAATTGTGCCTTTCATATTGTCATGGAATGAGGTGATGATACTTAGTAGCTTTGGTGGACATCCGATCTTTTCTAGTAGTCTGAAGAGACCACGTCTGCTGACGAGGTCAAAGGCTTTGGTGAGATCAATGAAAGCAATGTAGAGGGGCATCTGTTGTTCACGGCATTTCTCCTGTATCTGACGAAGGGAGAACAGCATGTCAATAGTCGATCTCTCTGCACGAAAGCCACACTGTGCCTCAGGGTAGACGCGCTCGGCCAGCTTCTGGAGCCTGTTCAGAGCGACTCGAGCAAAGACTTTCCCCACTATGCTGAGCAGGGAGATTCCACGGTAGTTGTTGCAGTCACCGCGGTCACCTTTGTTTTTATAGAGGGTGATGATGTTGGCATCGCGCATGTCCTGGGGTACTGCTCCCTCGTCCCAGCACAGGCATAGCAGTTCATGTAGTGCTGAGAGTATAGCAGGCTTGGCATTATTGATTATTTCAGGGGTAATGCTGTCCTTCCCAGGGGCTTTTCCGCTGGCTAGGGAATCAATGGCATCACTGAGTTCCGATTTGGTTGGCTGTATGTCCAGCTCATCCATGACTGGTAGAGGCTGGGCTGCATTGAGGGCAGTCTCAGTGACAGCATTCTCCCTGGAGTACAGTTCTAGGTAGTGCTCAACCCAGCGGTCCATCTGTTTGCGTTGGTCAGTGATTATGTCCCCCGATTTAGATTTGAGGGGGGTGATCTTCTTGATGGTTGGCCCAAGAGCTCTCTTCATGCCATCATACATTCCTCTGATGTTTCCGGTGTCTGAGGCCAGCTGAATATGACTGCATAGGTGTTGCCAGTAGTCGTTTGCGCAACGCCTAGCTGTTCTTTGTGCAGTACTTCTGGCTGCTTTAAGTGCTGCGGATGTTAAATCGCTGGGGGCTTTCTTGTAGTTCAAAAGTGCAATGCGCTTAGCGGCTATGACAGGTTCCAGCTCTTCATTATGAGATTGAAACCAGTCTGCATTTCTCTTCGCACTTTTGCCGTAGGTGGTCAAAGCTGACTCATAGATGGCGTCTCTGATGTGGGCCCACTTGGTCTCAGCATCCCCTGTGGGAGTGTTTTGAAGGGCTGTTACAAGTGAATTTAGAAATTTTTGTAACAGCTGTGGGTGAGAAATTCTGCTCGTGTTGATGCGCGGGTGGCCCTTCTGCTTGGAATGATGCAACTTCTTTGGTCTGAGTCTAACCTTGCTGCACACCAGGGAGTGGTCGGTGTCGCAGTCCGCACTGTGGAAGCTGCGTGTGATTTGAACACTGTTTAAGGCGGCTCGCCTTGTGACAATGAGGTCTAGCTGGTGCCAACGACGTGATCTTGGGTGCCTCCATGAAACCTGGTGACAGGGTTTAGTGTGAAAGAACGAGTTGGTGATGCAGAGGTTATGATAGGTACACAACTCAAGCAGTCTCTGCCCGTTCTCATTCATCCTTCCAACGCCATAGCGCCCAAGGCAGGAGGGCCATGAGTCATGGTCGGCCCCAACCCTGGCATTAAAGTCCCCCAGCAGGAATAGGTGTTCGGTGTTGGGGATGCTGCTAATGATGTTATGGAGTTGTTCATAAAACTGGTCTTTAGCTTCAGGTGCGGAGCAGAGTGTTGGAGCATAGATGCTGAGTAGGTGTACTGGACCAGAGGTGGTGAGCAGTCGGATGGACAGTATGCGTTCCGAGCCATTTGAGGGAGGCTCTATCATGCTGAGCAAGGAGTTTCTGATGGCGAAGCCCACTCCATGCTGTCTTGGTTCTTCAGGATCCCTGCCCTGCCAGAAGAAGGTGTAGTCTTGCTCTGCTAGAGAGCCACTCGCGGGGAGGCGAGTCTCCTGAAGTGCTGCAATGTCCACATTGAATCTACTGAGCTCGTTGTTAATGATGGCGGTCTTCCGAGAATCGTTGATTTGTGTAAGGTCTTCCGACAGGCCAGGACACATAGTTCTGACGTTCCAGCTTGCAAAGCGAAGGGCTGGTACCTTCTTTCCATTACCATTAAACTGTGAATATAATGGAGATATTTCTACAGGCAAATTTCTTCAGCCGACAAATCTGACTTGTTCCCTTATGTTAAATGAGACTGCCGTCATCCTGTGATAGTTATGGTTGCTTTGCCACAGAATGAAAAACTTGATACTACATTGTAGTGACTGTTCTACAATTTAACCAAAGGTGAAGAAATTGAACAATTAAGTTAAAATACTGTTTTTATAAGTTCATTCTGAATGAATTTAATAACTGACATTGCACAACAAATTTGATTATTTTTTAAAAAGAAACTTCATTTTATTTATCCAATTTTCTTTTGCATTTAAGATCTGAAACAGTACATAGACAAACTTTGTTTCCCCATAATGTAGAGACAATGGTGGGAGTAGCTGCTACTGGTAAATTTGTGTGGGCAACTTGATAGACATTAACCTTTTCATGACAAATTTAGTGTAAATGAGAAATAGGGGAACTTTTGCTTGTGTTGAAAGATGACATTTAGTTTGCTTTTTTTCTGAGTCGGTTATACCACATGCTGTTTATTTGTTTCAAGAAAGTGAGCAAGTGACAGTATCAAGTCCTCGCTGACATTTAATTTTTGTTGCCTCACCCTCAAGCCCCTAGACTCCATTATCAACTAATTCTATATGGCTCATTTAGTATCTGGGTTCATCTCCACAGCAGCACACCTGAGTCTATAAGCTTAACAGCATGGATGAATTTTGTTTTTGTCAGTATTAAAGCACACCACATTGGTGCTCCAATTTGCTATGCTAATAAATTACTCCCTTTCGCCTTGCGTTTTGTTTTGAGAAGGGCACAAACATACTTATTGCAAGAGAACAGTTGGAGTGACTTGCATACTGCCTTTCCATACATCCGTCCCCTCTCTTCCTTTTCCTCTCCTCCCTTCCTGTAGGGAAATTGACTAGGCTCCGAGAAAGATTTGTTGAATTTAAATGGAGCCCATAAGATTTAATGGTGAACATCCTGCAGTTGTAATCTCAATGTTTCCCAGGGGTGAAAATGAATTGATTTGTATCTGACTGTGGAATTATGTGGAAGGAATGATTTGATGTGAGCAATTTGTAAGGATTAGAACCTAAAACTTTGTCATGTTAATTACATAGCTAAAATAGTTTTATAAAGTTGCAAATGAGTTGCAGCATTGTTATATAAATGTGAGATCTCAGCGCTAAATGTTTTTGTATTGAAATTTTTCTTTTTGATGTGCCTAGTTTTGACCCAATTAGCAATCTAATGGGAACAATTTCAGAGCAAAGCACCTTCCTCGTTTGCTTTGCTACTGATTTGATTTCATTAATGCTCTGCTGATGACGGCAGGAGGTGTAGAGAGAGTTAACAAGAGTATGAGTGTTGAAGGAAACATTGTAGCAAAGCTACACTTGCTAATTCAGCTCCTAACATGAGGACAGAGCCAGGAAGAATCCGCAGGTGCCTCCGATTGCTTTGATGGTAATGTAAAACAAAGGAATAGAGTGTGTTTAAGTGCAAAAATAAATAATTACATATCTATCCCATTAATCAAAATTGCAGCAGCCTCCTCATGCCTGCAACTCTTGGACATATATCATCATCTTTCATGGTTGCAGGGTCAAAACCTCGGAACTCCCTACTGAACAGGACTCTGGGAGTTGCTTCACAACACAGACTAGAACGGTTTAAGAAGACTCTGCTATTTTCTCGAGATAAACGCCAGCCTTGCCAGTGATGTCCATGTTCCCAGAATGAATGTACAAAAAAAAGCTTTTCCTATTTGCAAACATGTCATTTTGAATGATCGATGAATGAACGCAGATCAAGCTTACATCCTGTTTAGAACAACAGAATTTAGCCTTTGATGCATTAACCATGCTCTTTGCCTGCCAATGATAGCAGAAACCTGAAGCTGCAGCCCTCTGATGTAAATGAATTTTTTTATATACAAAGTAAACTGAATTAATGGTCCTGCCACAAACTTATAATATGAAGTATTAATTTTACTAGATGAATGCTGGCAAAAATAGAGGATACTAATAATCTGTTTACAGATCGAGTTGCTATTGGTTCTGAACGGCCATTTCCTGCCAATGAAGGAGTCAGAAATTGTAACTCTTCAGCATTTGTCTGTGCCATTTATGTACCTTTTTGCACATTGGAGTTCTCTACCTTGTCTTGAAGGACAATCCCAGCACCTCGGCCACTAATAGCAATTATTTTCTTTTAAAGTCATTTATTCTACACTCTCTTTCTTTGCTTCACGCTCTTTGCTTATTTAAAAACCCATGTGAAATAAAAGGGCTAATGCCTCCAGGAAGGAGAAATTTGATACAAATTCATGAATTGTTGATAGTAATTTTCAGGTGTTGTGATGTTTTAGCTGAGGGTTATATGGTTTTACGGTAATTGAATGTTAATGAATTTTAAGTGTTGAGTGTAGAGAAATGCAGAGAATTGGAGTTTCTGAATTGTCAGCTAAAGCTGTTCTAGTAAAATCTGTAATGTCTTTGTGTTTTTTATTATCTGTTTTAGGCATTAGATTTCTCTCAGTACAGTCAGTGCTTGTGTTCCTTTCTCCTCAGAATGCCAATGTGTCTTTTCTGGTCCACAGATAGAGGCATCTTTAAAGAATAGCCACAACTTGTTGAGCATTTTTGAGTACCTGGAGGTAGTGTAAATGCACGCACTTGAATCATTTTAAGGCTGAATAATTTGATCTCTGTTTGCATGTTTAATAAGGGTGATATTTTAATGTGCTGCCGAATGTTGGCAGAATTTGAAGTAATTGTTTGAAACACAAATCCAGGAACCAATCCTGATTCCTGTATTGGTCTGCTTTTAGTTTCCAGAACACATTGCCATCTTAATGTTGGACATCAAGGTGCAGTGGAAAGGAACATTTTATCACTTGTGTTCTGTCAAATGTTATGAAGAAGCCTGCAAGAGGAAGTTGAAATGTTAATTTAACAGATGGTTCAGTCTTTCAAGTTTCTCAATAGAAGTTGTATTTAACAATCTATTAAAGAATGCTCTTTCTTTCCACCCCACCCCTGCCCCATATTTTTGCTTGTCTGGTTCCAGCCACCAACAATTTTTCCAGTTACTGTCTACAGATCCAGATTTTAACGTCCTGATATCCAAACTACATTTTGGCAAACCAGTTTTCAAATGAGTTTGCAAAACCATGCTTGCCAATACGCATGCATATTGCAGCTCACTGCGTGTATATACTTAATCACCTGCTCGCACTGTCTTGCTTCTGTTTAGCATGTGGACAACAGCTTGAAGTAAAGCTCTGACATTATGTTCAGAAAATTATTGTAGGATCTACAACAATCTTTTTTTTCTCCCCTCTCCTTCTGCCTGCTTGGGAGTTTTCCTATTTTTTTTGCATTTCCACTGTTGTATGTCAGTTGTTTATCAGCTGCTTTGCTTCAGCAGTGAACTTTCCCTGGTGCTAAGTTAAGAAAGGAGGGACTTGGGAATGATGGGCACTGAGTATAAGTGCACCATCGTATAATAACATTTGGAATCGCTGCTGCATTTTCCTACCCTATTAATGGAATTCTCAAACTCTGCTTTGCTGGTGGGGAGGCAACTTATACAGACCAGGCATGTGGCTGCAGAAAGAATGAAAAATTTGCGAAGATGTCAGTACTGTGTCCTTCGGCACTCTTGTGGTGATGATGTGTGAATTGATGGAAGACACAAAGCAGGCCATTTGCCTTTCCCCTCCCCCTTAGGTGTCTGTATAACTGTTGAGGGTCTGGGAAGGGAATGAATAAGTGAGGGAGTAAAAGAAGGGACATCCCTTTGTTTTGTTGTCTAACAAGAGTAAGTATTTTTTTTTAAAACTGTCACATTCAACACAATAGCAAGTCATGAATAATCTACTGAGGATTGGATGCAAGGCTTGCATGTATGTTAGTGTTGGACCTAATGCTATTTTTGTGTAAAGGCGTTAGTAATTCATTATGCTGTAGATGATTAACTGTCCTGAAAATGTTACTCGTTAAAGGAAAGTAAATATGCTTGTCCTGTGATTATTTGGACTTATTTTATCAGAAGCAGATAAGTAGGTTATTAAGAAATGTAGTTGAAGCCAAATGAAGTGCAAAAGTGGTTAGGAAATATAACCAGGAACAAAGGGCGCAGTTATTCTGCCACTTGTGCATTGCTTCACAGCAATGCAAATCTGACAGTCGAATCCCATTCCAGTCTCAATGTAGAATACAGTGGTTTGAGGGCCCCTAGCAGAGGCTGCCTCACACACTCTTTGTGCTTGACACCACATGAGTATGATCTCTGGTGCAGTATTAAGCTGGGCACTTTATAAACTTGTCTGTTTTTATATAAAGCGTTTTAAGAATGTTGATACTTTGATGTGCTCCCCAGGAGTCAGGCTGGTCAGAGCTTGTGCCACTTGCAGCATAACTCTGGGTGCTGCTAGCAGTGAATTGCATTAGGTTATGGTAGTCCAGATTATCGCACTGGACCAGCAACTTGGAGAGCCTGAGTTCAAATCCTGCCATATCAAGCTGGAAAAATGAATTCAGTATATCTGGTAATTTATGGGCTGGTACTGCATGAAATGGTTCACGAATACTCCACTGAGGGATCTGCCATCCATTTCTGTTCTGGCCTACATGTGACTCCATTGCCATTAATGCATAAGTGACTCATGGGAAATAACTAGTGTCTTGCCAGTCTCACCCATACCAATAAACAAGAAGTGCAGCGCCAGACCCATTTATGCATTCTTCTAAATTAAAAGAGAAAAGACAAACAAATATCTTTATATAAAAACATGAGGTTAAGGTTTATTGATTACCCTCTTTTGCCTGAAAAAATATTATTCAAGTCCATTCTAACTTGTTTGTCCACTCAGGTCATCATTAAAAAATGCTGTGAGTAAGACAATACTTAACTTCTGTTAAGAGAGTACAACTGCCGTATAAAACCATGATATTACAAAAGTTTTGGTACAATTAGAGTAAGTGATGCATTTACAAGCTATCTACATTCCTTTAAATCCTTCATTTACTCTACACCTCCATTTCTTCAGTTATGGTGTGCTACAGGTCTGAGTCTTTCCCTGTTGCTAATTTAAGAAAGGTGGGACTATATTTTTTTTTAGAATTAGAACATTACAGCGCAGTACAGGCCCTTCGGCCCTCGATGTTGCGCCAACCTGTGAAACCATCTGACCTACACTATTCCATTTTCATCCATATGTCTATCCAATGACCACTTAAATGCCCTTAAAGTTGGCGAGTCTACTACTGTTGCAGGCAGGGCGTTCCACGCCCCTACTACTCTCTGAGTAAAGAAACTACCTCTGACATCTGTCCTATATCTATCACCCCTCAACTTAAAGCTATGTCCCCTCGTGTTTGCCATCACCATCCGAGGAAAAAGACTCTCACTATCCACCCTATCCAACCCTCTGATTATCTTATATGTCTCTATTAAGTCACCTCTCCTCCTCCTTTCCAACGAAAACAACCTCAAGTCCCTCAGCCTTACCTCGTAAGACCTTCCCTCCATACCAGGCAACATCCTAGTAAATCACCTCTGCACCCTTTCCATAGCTTCCACATCCTTCCTATAATGCGGTGACCAGAACTGCATGCAATACTCCAGGTGCGGTCTCACCAGAGTTTTGTACAGCTGCAGCATGACCTCGTGGCTCCGAAACTCGATCCCCCTACTAATAAAAGCTATTTGTAAAAGCACGCTGCAGTAACAGTTTAGCCAATGCTTTAGCCTTAATTAGTATTTATCAGTGGCAAATTGTGACATTGCCCTCTGGTCAGAGTTTGGCTGAATTGAAGCACAAGCCCCAGAATCAACTGCAGAGATCAGATCCCCAAATTACTGGTACATGAATATTCCAGGCTCTGACCTCTGCTTTCAGTCGAGTGAAACCTTGCAGTGGAAGTGGTGTAGGCTAAACATGAGTGATGTCCCATATGATTGACTAGTTTGCAGAAAGTCACTGTTTCTTGAATGCTTTTGGGACTCCCAGTATGGGAAAGCATGCAGATCATAGTAGAATACATGTTTATTTTAAACAGATTCTCTTCTGTTGCTGTCACTTACCTTGAGTAAGGTTTCCAATTCAACCTCAAGATGTGATGAGAAGCACCAGCAGATTTCCATAGCCAGAACCATGTGCTGCTGATGGCCAGAAAGGTGTAGAATGATAGGTGTTTCTACTGGTTTCCTGTTTAAACTCTTGAAAATAGCTGCTTTAAAAAAAAATGTCAAAGGGTGTAGTGAGCACTCTGGACTGGGATTAGACTTGATGGCTCCCAAGGAGAAAATACGGTACTGGATGGGCGAATGGCTTGTTTTCGTGTTGGAACATTCTACGATATGATGAATTGCCCCGTTACTGATTGACATGTTAATAAGTGGATGTGGAGGATAACATGAGCTGATTCTGGCTTGAATTCCTGAATTACATTATTCTGCTCCACCTTCCAAGATCGCTACTATTTTTCCTCCCACAATATTTTCTGTATTCATGTTTTCTGTAATTATTACTAACATTCAGGCTTGGATATTTACTGGGGTGGGTTGCATAGGCAGGGGTGGAATTTCAGACTGGAAACCTGGCAGTCTAGGTTTCCCCACGTGCTGTTGGGTTTTAACTGCACAGCGGGTGTCTTCTGGCTTTGATAGATTAGATTAGATTAGATTAGAGATACAGCACTGAAACAGGCCCTTCGGCCCAACGAGTCTGTGCCGACCATCAACCACCCATTTATACTAATACTACACTAACCCCATATTCCTACCAAACATCCCCACCTGTCCCTATATTTCCCTACCACCTACCTATACTAGTGACAATTTATAATGGCCAATTTACATACCAACCTGCAAGTCTTTTGGCTTGTGGGAGGAAACCGGAGCACCCGGAGAAAACCCACGCAGACACAGGGAGAACTTGCAAACTCCACACAGGCAGTACCCGGAATCGAACCCGGGTCCCTGGAGCTGTGAGGCTGTAGTGCTAACCACTGCGCCACTGTGCCGCCCCCAGCCTGATAGTTACCAGCCTGATTGACTGACTGACAGGCTTGGCTTCCAGTTGGGTGGGGAGCACTCCAAAGCGAACCTTAGGACAAGGCAGATCCGATCGCTGACCCTGGGGTTCGGGGAGTGGGGTGGTGGTGGTGGTGGTGAGCGGGTGACTTCTGATGGTGGGGGCTTGGAAGGAAGCACTCCTGGCCCACAAGAAGTGCTTACCTGTTCCGTGAAACTGTTCTTTCCTCACTACAGCTGCTGGGTTCCCAAGGCTTGGGAAACATGGCTGTCCACAGCAAAAGCTGCAAAGCAGTTAAGCCATATCACTTAACGTGTTTAAAATGCCAACACATCTCCTGGGAATGGGATGGCTATCTGCCCCTTGTCTTGTCTCCAGTAAAACCTGGAAGTTGGCAGAATTGGAGCTGGTTTCCTGACGTGCTTGGAATTCTTCCCCATTTAATCTCCCCACCCACACCCAATCACATGTGCACATCCATGTTAAAGTTCCCCCCCATTAAGGAATGTTTTGGAAAAATGTCTAAGTCATGTTATGCAAACCTTTTATGATCATTGCCGATTAACTAGCAAAAACACCTAGTAAGTGTAATTTTATTTTACCAACATGAATTAAAATGTTGCTAAGATGATTCATTTCTCCCTCTGCTGTAAATTATTGGCAAGACTATCAGACTATATGTGGATGACAACACTGTGTCTTTTGACTCTTTTTATGACAAGAACTCTTATGATTAACAACTGAGCTCTGGAGGGAAGAAAACAAACAATCATGTGTTTTAACGAGAGATCAAGCTTTTGTTGATTGTTGGCCATTAATTATTACCCGAAAGATGATCTTCAGGCTGTGTACGTGAAGAGTTGGCCAAGAACATTCTCTCCACTTCAGAGATGTTGTTGTGGAAACATGACCTAGTCTCAGTAAACTTTTGATTCCTGATCTTTTAATGTTATCACAAGGGGAAATTGTCTATTTCTTAGTACAGATAGATCAGAATTACTTATTTAAATTTTGTAACTGTTCTTGTTCGTCAATTGGTAAGACAATTTTCTGATCAGTAACATTGTCCACAAATTTGGTGTCTGTATTAGGAAGGGTAACTTTGTCTATGCATTGCTGATGGTAAGTACCTGCAAATCACTGCTGTTAGCTTTTTGTATTTTTATGTTAAATAGTTCCTTGGGTTCAATATCACTAACTACTCTCTCCTAAGTGGACCTCATACTCCTTCGAATCCAAATGAGCCTTTGCCTGCCCAATATGTAAATATAGCAAGATCCATATTTTATACCACCATATTTTATACCACCATATGTTCTCCTAGACTCCAGCATACAGAGAATGTACATTCTGCCACACCTAGCTTGGGCATAAACTCGACAAATCTATTCACCAGTTAAAGAGTAAATATCCGCATTCTATGACCACCAATATCTTTACAGTAATTACGGATCTTGCAATCAGAAGCAACTGCCCTTGGAATATGATTCCTTTGTTCGACTTCTCCCTTGGCTGTGTGCTGCCACAGAGTCGCGGATGCACCTCTTATCTCTGTTGTCCTTGTGCAATACTGTTGAAGCTATAGCTCCGGATTCCTTCGAAGAAACCGTAGAACAAAAGGACATTCAAGTTGTTACTCTGATTGCCTAATTTAGTTATCAACCATTACAGGATTCAAAGTGGTGTTTGCTTACCAAATAAAAGTCCTCGAAACAGCCTGGCAGGAAAATACTCCACAGGGCCTGGGAGAGAAAAATAGTAGTAGTATAATACTACACCAAGCATACGGAGATACTTTTGGTTGATATTACTATTGTTCTGCATTTTCTGGAGCACCAAATGAATAAACTTAGGGCTTATGTTGAAGTTGTTGGACGTAAAGATATTCTTTAAAAGAAATCCATGAGGTCATTTTCCCTTCTGACTAAAATCAGTTTGGCGAATAATTTGATAAACTGTAGCCAAAATTTAACTTAAAAAATCAAATATTCACTTTACAACTTGACACTGTTCCTTTTTAATCAATGATACAAATTGGGAGAAAACGTCTATATTTGCCTTTGAGATCCTTGAACAACCGAACGTTGGAACAACATACCACCATTTTGTCAATGGTGTTGAAGAATCTAAAAGTGAATCAGTTGCTTATTTTGTAGTTAAATATTGCCTAAGTTTTGTCACCTTGCTGAAGGAATTTTCTATTTTCATAATATGTGATTTGCTACAGAGCTCCTTAGCCAGACCAGTCAAAAGACAATCTGACAAATGTCGAGGGGTTTATTGATCCAGAATTTTTTTTTGTTGTTGCTTACTTCATGGTATTTCCTGTTCTGTGTCTAATATATGCTCCTCTCCAGTGAATTGATCCGGGGGTCCTAAGAATGCTGTTTGGTAACTCTTTAATTGAATGTTAGTTGACTCCTAAGGAAAGCTTGTCATCTTCAATCAGTGGGTTCTCTGAAAACAGTAATTGAAATTGAGAGCTCATTTTATATAGAGTATATTCAACATGGTGGCTCCTCATCAGAGCCCTTTCCTATCCTGAGTGGCGTGAAACAGGGCTGTGTTCTCACACCCACACTTTTTGGGATTTTCTTCTCCCTTCTGCTTTCACATGCATTCAAGTCCTCTGAAGAAGGAATTTTCCTCCACACAAGATCGGGGGGGCAGGTTGTTCAACCTTGCCCGTCTAAGAGCGAAGTCCAAAGTACGGAAAGTCCTCATCAGGGAACTCCTCTTTGCTGATGATGCTGCAACAACATCTCACACTGAAGAATGCCTGCAGAGTCTCATCGACAGGTTTGCGGCTGCCTGCAATGAATTTGGCCTAACCATCAGCCTCGAAAACGAACATCATGGGGCAGGACGTCAGAAATGCTCCATCCATCAATATTGGCGACCACGCTCTGGAAGTGGTTCAAGAGTTCACCTACCTAGGCTCAACTATCGCTGGTAACCTGTCTCTAGACGCAGGAATCAACAAGCGCATGGGAAAGGCTTCCACTGCTATGTCCAGACTGGCCAAGAGTGTGTGGGAAAATGGCGCACTGACATGGAACACAAAAGTCTGAGTGTATCAGGCCTGTGTCCTCAGTACCTTTCTCTATGGCAGCGAGGCCTGGACAACGTATGTCAGCCAAGAGCGACGTCTCAATTCATTCCATCTTCGCTGCCTCCGGAGAATGCTTGGCATCAGGTGGCAGGACCATATCTCCAACACAGAAGTCCTCGAGGCGGCCAACATCCCCAGCTTATACATACTATTGTGTCAGCGGCGCTTGAGATGGCTTGGCCATGTGAGCCGCATGGAAGATGGCAGGATCCCCAAAGACACATTGTACAGCGAGCTCGCCACTGGTATCAGACCCACCGGCCGTCCATGTCTCCGCTTTAAAGACGTCTGCAAACGTGACATGAAATCCTGTGACATTGATCACAAGTCGTGGGAGTCAGTTGCCAGCGTTCGCCAGAGCTGGCGGGCAGCCATAAAGACAGGGCTAATGTGTGGTGAGTCGAAGAGACTTAGTAGTTAGCAGGAAAAGAGACAGAGGCGCAAGGGGAGAGCCAACTGTGTAACAGCCCCGACAAACAAATTTCTCTGCAGCACCTGTGGAAGAGCCTGTCACTCTAGAATTGGCCTTAATAGCCACTCCAGGCGCTGCTTCACAAACCACTGATCACCTCCAGGCGCTTACCCAATGTCTCTCGAGATAAGGAGGCCAAAGAAGATATTAACTGACAGGAGACTGAATTGCACCATTCAATTGCATAATGACATTGGGTTGGCCATTTAAGAAATTTTAATAATGCTTTAAAGTTTCATATAGTGATTGTACTGATAAGTAGTTACATTGGTGAATATGCGCACATGTCACAGAGTCTGGCATGCTTAATATCTACTGACTATATTGAAATAATGCCACTGTACCAGCGGCTTTGCACTTCAAACTTATAACAACTTTGAGAATAATTTTATTGATATTGGGGTAAATAAATCAAGCAGGACAGAATGTAAATTTGAAAGCAATCCTGTTAGTTCTTGTATTTAAAATTTCTGTTAACAAAAATGTGGAGAAGAATGCATGCACTGAGATATATTGGGTATGTTTTTGTAGGGCTCAATATTTGGTTATTATCTAGAATGGATGAATGAATTAAATTTCTGTGCAATGGAAAAATACAGAAGCAGCTAGCAGTAACACTCTTGCCACTGACAGTGTTATTGACTGTTGCAATTACTCTGACATTTAGTTGATCCTGCTAGAAAGACTGCCCTGTCTTCTTTTGACTATTGTCTCTGTGGTTACTAATACACAGTAATAAGCGAGCCGCCTTAAACAGTGTTCAAATCACACGCAGCTTCCACAGTGCGGACTGCGACACCGACCACTCCCTGGTGTGCAGCAAGGTTAGACTCAGACCAAAGAAGTTGCATCATTCCAAGCAGAAGGGCCACCCGCGCATCAACACGAGCAGAATTTCTCACCCACAGCTGTTACAAAAATTTCTAAATTCACTTGTAACAGCCCTTCAAAACACTCCCACAGGGGATGCTGAGACCAAGTGGGCCCACATCAGAGACGCCATCTATGAGTCAGCTTTGACCACCTACGGCAAAAGTGCGAAGAGAAATGCAGACTGGTTTCAATCTCATAATGAAGAGCTGGAACCTGTCATAGCCGCTAAGCGCATTGCACTTTTGAATTACAAGAAAGCCCCCAGCGATTTAACATCCGCAGCACTTAAAGCAGCCAGAAGTACTGCACAAAGAACAGCTAGGCGTTGCGCAAACGACTACTGGCAACACCTATGCAGTCATATTCAGCTGGCCTCAGACACCGGAAACATCAGAGGAATGTATGATGGCATGAAGAGAGCTCTTGGGCCAACCATCAAGAAGATCACCCCCCTCAAATCTAAATCGGGGGACATAATCACTGACCAACGCAAACAGATGGACCGCTGGGTTGAGCACTACCTAGAACTGTACTCCAGGGAGAATGCTGTCACTGAGACTGCCCTCAATGCAGCCCAGCCTCTACCAGTCATGGATGAGCTGGACATACAGCCAACCAAATCGAAACTCAGTGATGCCATTGATTCCCTAGCCAGCGGAAAAGCCCCTGGGAAGGACAGCATTACCCCTGAAATAATCAAGAGTGCCAAGCCTGCTATACTCTCAGCACTACATGAACTGCTATGCCTGTGCTGGGACGAGGGAGCAGTACCCCAGGACATGCGCGATGCCAACATCATCACCCTCTATAAAAACAAAGGTGACCGCGGTGACTGCAACAACTACCGTGGAATCTCCCTGCTCAGCATAGTGGGGAAAGTCTTTGCTCGAGTCGCTCTGAACAGGCTCCAGAAGCTGGCCGAGCGCGTCTACCTTGAGGCACAGTGTGGCTTTCGTGCAGAGAGATCGACTATTGACATACTGTTCTCCCTTCGTCAGATACAGGAGAAATGCCGTGAACAACAGATGCCCCTCTACATTGCTCTTTCATTGATCTCACCAAAGCCTTTGACCTCGTCAGCAGACGTGGTCTCTTCAGACTACTAGAAAAGATCGGATGTCCACCAAAGCTACTAAGTATCATCACCTCATTCCATGACAATATGAAAGGCACAATTCAACATGGTGGCTCCTCATCAGAGCCCTTTCCTATCCTGAGTGGTGTGAAACAGGGCTGTGTTCTCGCACCCACACTTTTTGGGATTTTCTTCTCCCTGCTGCTTTCACATGCGTTCAAATCCTCTGAAGAAGGAATTTTCCTCCACACAAGATCAGGGGGCAGGTTGTTCAACCTTGCCCGTCTAAGAGCGAAGTCCAAAGTACGGAAAGTCCTCATCAGAGAACTCCTCTTTGCTGACGATGCTGCTTTAACATCTCACACTGAAGAATGCCTGCAGAGTCTCATCGACAGGTTTGCGTCTGCCTGCAATGAATTTGGCCTAACCATCAGCCTCAAGAAAATGTGTAGTGACCGCCAGTGGGTAGTCTCTCATTATTTTGGCTTTGCACAGATATTACTATGAGAAATGGAAGTAAGGTTGTCTCTCACTGCTCTTTTATTTGTGTGCTTTTTTGTGGTAAGTATTTAATTAGGTTTTGGAGATGGTAACCAGATCTCTACTAATAATATTAGAAATGGGCAGTGCACCTGTGGCTTTCTATTGTGCACAGCTTCACAAATACTGTCGGCACAGTATTAGTGCATCCAGTACCTTATTTTTGAAGTCCTTCGAACATTTGAGAGTTGAAAAACTGTAAAGAACATCTAAAAATGCAAATATTGTCAGCATGTTGATTTCCATGTTAAAATCTTTGATCAACCAAATCATAGAAATTGCAGTTAGGAAGGAGTTCATTTAGCTCCTCCCCCCTGTCCTTGTGCTAGCTTTCCCATCAGATCTATCTGTCCTAAACTCATTTCCATGCTCTCATAAGCTCTTCAAAGTGTTTCTTCAATGATTTATCTGATTAGCTCTTAAAAGTTGTGGTTGTTTTGGCTTCAACAGCTATTTGTAGTAAAGCATTCCATATCCTGAAAATCCTTCAGGTGAAAAAAGAATTCTGAACTCCCCTTTTTATGTTTCTGGTACTGATTATGAAGTTATGCTGCCTTTATAACTGATTCATCAACTGGCAGAAATGTTGAGTGTAGATTTCTGAAAATGTCTCTTAAAACTTTTAATACATTGTCCAACAACAGGTCCAGTTCAAAGATGAAGGGTAAAATAAACAAATGTTGTTGTGGAATTTGAGAACATTTGGAAGTGTTCTTATTGGTCCTGTAAGTTCTCCAGCTATGAATTTATGTTTAGAAAATTCTGAAATCCTTTGTAAGTGCATGAAAATATTTGCTGATGAACTACATAGTGTGGTAGGAGTCGATTCATGCCAATCAGGGTCGATAGTTTCCAGGCTCAACACTGTTACTATGGAGAGGCTGGTTATTTTACTGCATTAAAGAAGGCAATATTGGAGGGAGTAGCCTCTGAGCTGCTCTTACGATCTTCCTAACAGTAAGGTTTCAGATTAACTTGGCGACAGCAGAGAGTACAAGAAATTGGAAAAGATAGAAAAGGGGGGAAAAAATGGTAGTCAAAGGCTTAAAAGTAGGATGATCATGAATGGCAATCTGTGGAGGCACACTTTGAGAACTAAATTTATGTTCCGCTTAGTCTTAAAGTTCTGTACAATTTAAATTCCTTCAAAAATTTCTAGTCTAATTCCTACTTCTAGCTTTTAATAATTAGCTGGTGAACTGTGGAGTAAAGTTTTGTCTAAAATGTTTTAATCCAAAAGCTGTAAGTATTTTCAAGCATGCTTACTTGTTCATCAAATACTATAAATCATACATTTGCAGTAAATGGTAATAATGCTAAATTAAAGTGCTCCTTAGAAGGAACATAGGGACAGAGTAAGCTTGTTAACTCATCAAGCCAGTTCCATGATGATATGACTGATCTACATAAGACTGGAATAAATAGAAGCAGGAGTAGACCTTACATCCTGCCAAGCCTGCTCCACCATTCATTATGATCATGGCTGATCTTGAGCTTCAACTCCACTTTCCCGCCTGCTCCTCATATCCTTTGATTCCCTGAGAGACCAAAAATTTGTCTCTACCTGCCTTGAATGTATTAAACCCTCTGGGATAGAGAATTCCAAATATTCACAGCCCTTTTTTTAATTGAATAAATTTCTCCTCATCTCTGTCCTAAATGATCGACTCCTTATCCTGAGACTGTGCCCCCGTGTTTTAGATTTGCCAGCCAGTGGAAGTGACCCCTGTGTCTACCCTGTGAGGCCCTTTCAGAATTTTATATATTTGAATGAGATCACCTCCCATTCTTCTAAACTCCAGAGAATATAGGCGCAATTTACTCAGCCTCTCATTGTAGGACAACCCTTTCATCCCAATGACCAATCTCATGAACCTTCACTGTATTGCCCCCAATGCAAGTATATCCTTCCTTTTAAATATGGAGACCAAAATTGCGCACAATATTCCAGGTGTGGTCTCGCCACAGCCGGGTACAATTGTAGCAAGACTTCTTTATTCTTGTACTCCAGTCCTCTTGCAATAAAGGCTAACATGCCATTTGCCTTCCTAATTGTTGCTGTACCTGTGTGCTAACTTTGTGTGCCTTGTATGAGCACACCCAAGTCTCTCCAGAATATCAACATTTACAAGTTTCACGCCTTTTAAAAAATATTCTTATTTTTACGATCAAAGTGAATAACCTCACACTGCCCTACATTATACTCCATCTGCCGCCTTGTTGCCCACTCACTTAACCTGTGTATATCTCTTTGCAGAATCTCTGTCCTCCTCACAGCTTACATTCCCACCTAGCTTTGTATCATCAGCAAGCTTAGATATATTAGACGAAGAGACTGAGAGTGATGTAGATTGTAAACCCTGAGGCCCCAGCACTAGTCCTTGCAGCACTACACTAGTGACAGTCTACAAACTTGAAAAATGCCCAGTTTATGCCTGCTCTTTGCTGCCTGTCCATTAATCAATCCTCTACCCCCAAATCCATGAGCCTTGTGTGGCATCTTATCAAATGCCTTTTGGAAATCCAAGTATACTGCATCTACTGGTTCCCCACTATCTACCCTACTAGTTGCATCCTCAAAAAACTCTAATAAATTTGTCAAACAGGATTTTCCTTTAGTAAAATTATGTTGACTTCGTCTGATCATACTATGATTTTCTTAGTGCATTGTTAAGACTTCCTTAATAATAGATTCCAGTGCTTTTCCAATGACTGTCCGCTTAACTGACCTGTAGTTCCCGGTTTTCCCTCTCCTTCCTTTCTTGAATAGTGGTGTTACATTTGCTAACTTCCAATCTACTGGGACCATTCCAGAATCCAAGGAATTTTGGAAGATCATAGCCAGTGCATCCATTATCTCTGCAGCTATCTCTTTTAGAACCCGAGATGTGGTCCATCAGGTCCTGGGGATTTGTCAGATTTTAGTCCCTTAAGTTTCTCCAATACCTTTTCTCTACTGATATTAGTTACCTTAATTTCCTCACACCTTTTAGCCCCTAGGTTACCCTCTATTTCTGGTATGCCACCTGTCTCCTATTGTGAAGACAGACACAAAATATTTGTTCAATGTCTTTACCATTTCCTCATTCCCCATACTAATTTCTCCTGTCTCTGCTTCTAAGGGACCAATGTTTAGTTTAGCTACTGTTTTCCTTTTTATATACTTGTAAAAGCTCAAACAATTTGCTTCAACATTCCTCGCTAGTTTACTCTCATTCTATTTTCTCTTTTTTTATTAACTTTTTGGTGGCCCTTTGCTAGTTTCTAAAACACTCCAAATCCTCAGACTTACTGCTATTCTTTGCAACATTATAAGCCTCTTCTCTTAATCTTATTCTCAATTTTCTGATTAAGCCACGGATGTATCTATCTTGGTGAGCTTTTATTTTTTCCAATGGAATGTATTTTTGTTGAACATTTTGAATTGTTTTGTTTAGATGTTTCCCACCGTTAATTTACTGTCATAGCCTTAAGTCGATTTACCCAATTATCATCAGCCAGCTCTCTTCGCACACCTATGCAATTGACTTTGTTTAAGTTTAAGATTCTTGTTTGTGACCTAACTCCAGTTACCCACATTTACTCATCCCCTCAATACTTTTGGTTAACAGAAATCTATCAATCTCCGATTTTAAATCTAACAATTGACCCAGCAGCAGCTGCCATTTGCAGAAGATCCAGAACATGCATGTGTGAGTGTGTGTAAACCTTAGAAAGAGTGACATTAATTAAAAATAAATCAGAATCCTTTGATGCTTCATAATTTGTAGTTAAACATTACTTTCTTGGGATAATTGAATAGAATCTATATTTTCTTCTGGAGCTTCATTGGCAATACCCCTGGAATCTGGGCGCAAACCAATTATGTTGCTTAAAAGTTTGCAGATTTTTGGGTGCCACTGTGTAAATATAATATGCCCAATTATCCTCGATCAGTTATTGGCTGTTCATCAGATCTCATTTGAATGAATCTCTGGCCACACCCCCTACTCAAATGAGAGTCTCCAATTGCAGAGAGATCTCAATAATATGGTCAGACTTTTAGGTGCAACGGGGAACAAAAGGCATTTTTATGGCCTTTTAAACTGCAATCTTTGAATGTTTTGAAGGAAAATTCCTCACTGAATCCCACCCTATTTTCTGTATCTTTTAATGCATTCTTATGACAATAGGTATAAATCACAATGACAATTGAAAAGCTTCCCCGAGTGCAGATTTTCAAGCATGCTGTGTTTACCTTGCATGAATGATAGCTAAATGAGTTGAAAAGTAAATTTTTAGGATGTGAAGAAAAAATACAGTGGGGGGCGGGGTGGGGAAGTTTTTCTGTGTGTGACCTTATTTTTATGTCCCAATAGTTCACACCGATTTTATGTTTACACACATTCTAGGTTCACACATATTCAGATGAGATTGAGGGGCACTTGGGTGTAGCTTGGCATTGGCAAAATGTGGGCAACATTGGGTGCATTTTCAGTTTGTAACTTCGGGTTGCTCCAAAGGAGGAAACTGCAGGTCCAACATTGGTCTGCTTCACATGAGTTACTGTTTTATAAAATGGGTGACTTGGTTCAGTTCTTGAAAAATGATTCTCAGGCCCCTAATTGACAGCAGTTGTTTTGAGTATAATTATTTGGGTAACCTAAATTTTGACTACTTGCAAGTCCAGGGAGTTTCCTGGTTTGCCTTTTTTAAAATATAACTCATGCTGCCAACTTTTATATTAATAGAACTTCTCAAATACCAATGATTCTATTGAAGGGTCAATATTATAATAGCTGTCTTTCTCTACCAGATATTGAGGTTGTGGTTCCAGTATATGCTATCTTCGCTTCAGACTGCCAGTATTCGCAATTTTCCTCTTTATCTTGATCTGTTGTATTCTAAACTATTAAACCACTCTCTTACCTGTAGATTTCTGCTTTGAGTCCCATCATCTGTTTTACAGGTTGAAGCTAACTTTTCAAATAATTCCTTTTGGCTGAAAACAGGCTCGATTTTAAAAGGTCATTAGGAAAGGGTTGGAAAATGTAAATAAACTTGCATCTCTTTCAGAGACTTGGTGCGTGCATGTTCAGCATGCCGAATGGCTTCTGTCTGTGCTGTGACTTCATTGTTTCAGTAGGGCTGTTCAGATTTATAGAAGAAACAAAGGCTTCCATTTAGATAGCAGCCTCAGGCCATCTCAAAGCAGATTACAGCCAGTGAGATACTTTTTTTGAAGTATAACCACTGTTAAGATGCAACAAATTTGCACATACCAAGGTACCGCAAGCAGCATTAAAGTAAATGAAGCAGGTTCAGTAGATCATCTGTTATAGGTGTTGGTTGGGCGATTAATGTTGGCCAGGACACTAGGGAGGACTCCTCTTCAAATAATGCCATGGGATGTTTTACGACCAGTTGGAGAGGACAGATGGAACCTTGCTTTGAATGTCTCATCCAAAAGACAGCACCTCCAACATTGTAGTACTCTCTCTCTCTCTACTCCATTGAAGTGCCAGTTCTGATTTTTGTGGAATGGAACTTGAGCCCACAACCTCCTTATTCAGAAGAGCCATGTCTGACATTTTTGGCACAAAATTTGGATCTGTAGTGCCCTTTTTATGTCTGCCAAGAGTGTCCTTAGAGGTCTAAAATGGTGCCTGCAGAATGCATGCACATTTCTGGTGTGTTGTCACGCTAGACGCCTTATTGGTGAGAGCATTAGTACATGTGCAGTGAGCCTCCACCAGAAATGTGCAGATTAGGCAGATCATGACGTCGCTGCTTTGAAGCCAGCGCTGCCACTTTGGAGCTCAATGCTGCAGCTAATGCTCTCTTTTAATGAGGCAGACCTTTAGCACTTTTTATAGGGATCATCGACCTTACAGGTTAGTTGCTGATTGATTTCTGTAGGCTGTTGCTGGAATTGTATAAGTGTTTGTTGCTTTCTAGAGTTCTTTTAAAGTTACTAAAGTCTACAGGGAGTGGTGTGGTAGGTGATGGAAGACTTTTTCCTGACTTCAGGGCTTTTGCACAAACCAGTTTCTCCCAGAGTGGGTGCAGTAGTATATATTCCCCTTGGAATACAGCGTTACTTGGAGAATGAACAGAGGGCACGCAGAGCAAGCTGCTGGGAGGGGGCGAACGGTTCTCAGTAAGTGACCATATCCACCCAGGGTATTCTGGGAGCAATTCTCCTACCTGGCCTCGGCAAGGAACAGTGCGCAAGACGTCTGCCCTTCATTAAGGACGTGTTCACTGAAATATACCACCGACTACAGCCACAACTCCAACGTTAGAGTAGGGTGAGGACTGCATTTCTAGCTTCTGTGAACGTGACCATGGCGATGAACGTTTTTGCGTCCGGCTCCTTCCAGGTTGGAGCTGGAGATATTTGAAACTTCTTGCCATTTTCATAGTCTCGCCATCCACTGTTACATAAGGGAGGTCACTGAGGCTATCTATTCAAAGAGAGTGACTACATTGCATTCCGTCTTGCCCAACAGCAACAGGCAAAGCAGTACAGCTTGGCGAGGATTGCAGGTTTCCTTATGGTGCAATTTGACTGCACATACCACTTTGCGGTCACACGTCAACTCTGAGCTGTGCCGAAACTGATCGAGATTCAATTCCCTCAATGTCCAGTTGGTGTGTGACCATCTGTAGAAAATCCTACAAGTCAATACCAGGTATCCTGGCAGTAGTCGTGATGCCTTCATTCTGTTGCAGTCCACTGTGCCAACTGTATTTCAACCACCATGGCAAACCAAATGTGGCTACTGGGTGCCAAGGCTATCCCCTGATGACATGGCCAATGTCTTTGCTGCGCAACCCACGCAAATGTGGGCAGCATGCATGCAATGAAATGTAACTGAGCAGACCATTGGCATGCAGAAACAATGTTTCAGTGGCCTGGACCGCTCTGCAGGAGCCCTGCCATACTCTGTAGAGTACTTGTCAAGATTTGTGGGGGCCTACATGTTGCACAACCTCACTGTGAGCCCTTGCCACTAGCTATATAGCGAGCAATTGTGGAGCAGAAAAAGGGAGAAGGCAACCTTGACGGCCTCTTTCTAGCCAGGCTGCCCGTGCACTGCTCATCCCTGTGCAATACCAGTAACTGCAACCCCAAATCTCAGTTCACCAACAGTCCTCCATCTTACCTGTCTTCTGTTACTGACCATCACAAAGTCTGCTTGGCCGCAATGCAAAAATAAAAGCTAACTCAAAGTAAACATTCCAAGCCAAATTTATAAATCAAATCATGCTACATTGCATTTAAACGTGAATAATCACCTTTATGCATTCCCATAGTCATCGGTGTGACTTTGCCTGTCCTGGTGCTCCTACCTAGTGCTACACTAGTGGCTGCAGCACGGCTGTTGGAAGGCCACTGCATTTTGGTGGAGGAGACTGCAGATTGCCTTGGAGGATGAACTCGAGCAGTTCTGGGCCTCTGAAGCCTGGCCGCAGACTGCACCATTCTGGCATGTGCAGCAGCAGTGTGGCTTGGCTGGGTGGCTGACTGGTAACAGCAAAGACACTGACAGAGTGGCAGTGATGGGAAGACAAATGCCGTCATCCTGAGAGAGGACAGCAGGCTTGTGTTTCATGGAGCCACTGCCACTGCTGTGGGTGGCATTACTACAGTCCTAATAATAATCTTCTGAGACATTCTGCAAGCCTCTTTGAGCACTGGTATCTGTAGCCGATCGCAGCAATCTGAGCTTGCATGAGAGCAGTTTGAGATTTCACTGCAGCAAGCTGACCGTCCATTACACAAATCTGAATTTCCATTGCAGTACCCAGACGTTGGGTGGCTTCTGCTTGTATTGTAAAGGAAGCTGAGACATCAGCCATCACATGCTGCATCATGGTTGGGTCCACATGTGTGCGAATAGAGTTGGAAGGGACTGCGAAAGCCTGGTTCAGAGTTGGGGCCAAACTACTCCTCCCTCCGGTGAGCTGGCATTTGCACTGTCTTGCCACTTGCCCTGGTTACATGTCCCTCATGCCTGGTGTCTTCCCATGTGCAGATGCTTTAGTGGACTGAGTTCATTAAACCTTTTTGTGGCACTGCATCTGGGTCCTCAGGGCCTGACTGCCTGCATTGATTGCTATGGCTGTCAGGTCCGTCTGCCTTCTGACTGTTTGTTTGTCTGGAAGGTCTCCTGTACATACTGCACTTCCCCTTCTCTCCTTTACACCTCCTCCACCAGGTCTTCCAGTGCAGCGTCCAGAATCTTGGAACACATTCTGCCATATTGTGCCATTATTCAGTCTTTTTCCACAATCGAGTAACTTGTCTAAGGACTTGCACAACTTGCTCCAGCCCCAATGCACCTCCCCTTTAAGAGGTGCAGTCTGGCTTTAGGTCATGCAGGATAACCTCTCTTGATTTTGGGTCCTTTCCTGAGGTGTGCAGCCACATGGTTAGCTGTACTCTGCAGTCATGGCAGTGAACGGGCAGCGTGAAGTTGAAGTGCTGCCTGCATCACAGTGAACAGGCGTGGAGTAATTGTACATCTTGAGCTCCGTACCTGTTTTCGGGGCTGTCCAATTAAACAAGACAAAGAAAGATGGCTGTGAAATGAGTTGTCTCATCTGCAGCCTTATTCTGTTCAGATTTGATCATTCATTTGTATTAGGGTAATGGCTTAGGGACCTGTTATCATTCAGTTACAGCACAATCTTTGTGTACCTTTTGAAAACCCGTAACTGAAGGATATGAAGATCTGCTATACTTCTTTAAGTCAATGGTTGGCTCTTTGGAATATTTAATCACTTTAAAAGCTTCAATCACATAATTTGTCTATGTAGTTATTGTTCAGAGTTTGAGTTAATCATGCACCTGTATCGGATAACAGACAGTTTGGTATGTCTTACAAGGCAGTGACATATTGAAGGGTACAATTTACATTGATAAACCACAAGAGGAAACCTCAAATTGCTTATCAATGTTATCTAAACTTGGAGATGTGTTACTGCCTGGAAACACATTCCTGTGGGTTTTATTATATATGATATATTCAGATGTACCAAAATTTTCTGAATGATTATATAACAAAATTGAGCCACCATCTGCCTGTTGGGAAATTGGTTGTGAAGATATGTATCTGTCATTGCCCAGTTCCTGCTTTTCTTGTAGCAGAATAGTTTTTTAGTTGCCTTGGTTATTATCAAATCGGAACAGGAGTAAATCATTAAGCCATTCAAATCTCTTCTGCCATTTAGTCAGATCATGACTGATCTGTACCTTACTATATTTACCTGCCTTTGCTCCATATCTTTTGGTGCCCTTACCTAACAAAAATACATCGATCTCTATTGAAAGTTTCAATTGACACAACATTCCGTTTTCCTTTGTAGGGTGGGGGGGAAGGGTGTGGGGGAACAATACTATTGCACAGATTTTTGTTCTCTGTGGCAAAGGAAGAGTGCTGCCCACCTTACTGACAACTGCCCGCAGACGTTTTGCGGATATGTCAGCAGAAATTTCCTCTAATCCAGTGTCTTTTTCAGTCCAGCACGCTCTACCGGGGATCTGTGGTGCCCGTGAATAGGACAAGCAAATATGAGGCTGTTCAACCAATCAAATTGAAGAATCTTCACTGAGACTTGCAGAGTCCAAACCAGGAAGTATAAAGCAAGAAATTACAAATCAGATTTAAATAATATACAGCAATTGAACGAAAGATCAAAAAATAAAGATGGGATTAAGAGAGAGAGAGAGAAAGGAGACAGAAAAAGTAAAGACAAAATCTCCAATGGTAATTTTCTTCTGAGGAAATGAGATTCCATACTTGTAAAATTAATTTTTCAGGGCCAGAGAGGTTGCTCAGCAGTCATTATTATTTACCGCACTGTTTAAAAGCTCACTTACACCTGAATGCATCAACCCTAAATTTTTCAGCGGTTTCATTATCCCAATTTCACACAGTTGTAATAGTGCCGAGTCCCATACCACAAGGTTACCTTCTGTTTCGTGTGCTCTGTGCGCAACTTTATCATATGCCTTTGGGAAATCCAAATTGGTAACATCAGTAGACCCTCCCCATCCACTATTTTAATGGCCTCCTCAGAAAGTTCAGCTCGATTAATCAGACATGACCTACTCATCCTAAATCAATGGTGAACTTTGATTACCTGATACTTGTCCAAGTCCTCAGTCGCTCTGTGACTGATGGTAGATTCCAGAAACTTCCCCACAACTGATCTGAAACTGACAGGTCTGTACTTTTGTATTCTTCAACTCTTTAAAAAATGGGGTGACATTTGGGATTAGTCTATGGTTTCACAAGTAGACAAATATTTAATCCTCTGTCTGTAAACATGCACTCCCAATTATAACCTTCAGAAATATTTTGAAGAAATGAAAGCTAAATTTCTTTACAAGTTTAAAGTTGACATTTTCAATTACTTAACCTTTTTATGCAGAATAATATTCAAAAGAAAACTAACCCTTTTTGTTCATATGTGCAAGTTCCTCAGATATTGGTAGAAGTTTTTGGGGGTATTTTCTGCTGAAGATGAGAAGATGTCAGTAATCAGGGTGGCTTCAACACTGATTTTAAAAAAAAAACTTTCCCATTTCCCATACACTTTGCATCTAGACTGTGCCTTCTCAACAAAGTGAAATATCCCAAGGCGCTCTACAAATGCACAATTGATAAAACAGTCAGTCTGGAGGAGGGTTGGTGAAGTAGCAAAAAAAAAGTTAAGGAGGCATTTAAAAGTGGGGAGGTTTTTTTTTCCTTTTAAGATGTGGATGATCCACTTATTGCCTCCCTGCAGTGTGGACTAAAGTCATGTGAAGGCTAGACTAAGTGGGGATAGCAGTTTCCCCTCCCTGCAGATTATTGGTGTACATGTTGCCTTTTTAATGATTTATGGACAGATTTCACTGTCCTAACTGAAATATTATCAACTCTAGTGAACTCAATTTTACAAATTGCCATTGTTGATATTTAACAGACACCTCTAGGTTACTAATCTGATTCCATAACCATTGCACCAATATAGCAGAAGCGGTAGAAATGGAGCCTGGCAATGTGGAGGTGAAAGTACGTGGCTTTAATGATACTGGGATGTGAGGTTGAAGCTCAGCTCTAGATTGGAACAGGACCCCCAAGGTTTTGCACTGCCTGGTTCAGGATAAGCATGGATACAATGGCAAGGGAGTACAGTTTATAGTGGGAACTGAAAGCCAACAAAACCGTTTCAACATTCAGTGAGAGGTCATTTGACTTAGTTTCTTTGTCTACCCAAGTTGTGGCTAACAGTGCAGAGGTAGTTGTGAGGTCCATGAAAATAATGTAGTTGTAATTCATAAGCACATATGTAAGCTGTACTCATACCTAGGAATAACATAGCCGATGAACAGCCGATAAATGAGAAAGAGGGAGGCCAAGGATATATCATTGGGTGACTGTTGAGGTGGGAAAGGAAACAATTTCTGGAGATTAGCTGCAATGACGCATGTAGGGGGAGTCCTACACATTTGAACAGTCGAGGAGAGGTGAAAGAATGGAGTGGTATCTGAAACATCATTGGGAGGTTGAAGAGGAATATAAAAGATTATGACTTCGACCTTGTTGTTGGACGGGTGGAACGGTACCAAAGGGATTCGAACAGAGTTTTGGGTGAAATATGTACAGAGCTAGAAGGTGACAACATATTTGAAGTCCTTAGAAAGGAAACGGGAATTAAAGATTCGGGGGAATCATTGATGAGGATAGATTGGCCGAGGTTGGGTTTTTTCTGGGGTGGAGCTGTGATGGTGGTTTTGAGGGGAAGAAGGGCAATGCATGGGCAAATTATTTGATATAAATGAACTGTTGAACTTAGCTTGTGAAATGATTAATAAGCATGTTTTGCTTAATAAAATGCAGTAGCTACAGTTTAAATTAATGTTTTTGTGCCCTATGGAGAGAAGTTTAAATATTTTATATTCCGCTTTTTTTTTCCGGTTTGAGACTCCTACTGGCTGAAAGGATATGTGGGAAATCTGCTCCCAGTGTCACTCAAGACATTTACTAGGAGATGCCAAGAGTCATCTGGTGTTTATGGCCTGATAAACGTTTTGTCCCCTAGTCAAGGAGCATCTGGCTTTTACTTGGCGCCTTCCAATAGTGGCAAGGTTGAAGCCAGGAGCTTCATTTTTTTTTTAAGGAACAGACAACCTTTCACTTCATGGCGCCTGAGATGTACCTGCTTTATAAATTATTGTTCATAACTGTATTACTGCTGGAGTTCTGAAAGAGTGAACTTGATCAACTATTGTCCTTCTCTTTCCCTCTCTATCAAACAGAGCCATGGTGACTGCATATATGTTTTTGGATTTCTTTATGTTGCAATAAGCTGCATGCAGACATTAATGCATCCTTGACCCTTTTTAATGAATTTTACAATGAGAAAATTTCACACAATGGAAACAATGAAAATGTTTTAAATAAAAACATAATGGCCTTCAAACTATCTTTTTATTCTTGCTCATAAAGCTAATTTGAATTGTAATTGTTCTTGCAATTATTCAGCTAAAAAGTACCTAAATTTTCAGAGTTTATTTTAGTACCCCACAGTGGGTATTTTTGTTAAATGTAAGCTAGCAACATTTAAAATTCTTTGGCATGTCTGGTGATGTTGTATACTAGTGATCTTTGTTCTTTGCGTGTTAAATCATCTGAAGTCCTTTTTAGATTGTTGGATTGCAAGGATGTGGAATTATAACAGTGATTTGTTTTACTGATAAATGATCTGCCAATTTGTTACAAGATCTTTTTTCTTTCCATTTTTAATACTGTCATAATGGTCAATATTTATAGTTACCTATCTCTGCCATTATGGCTCTCAGTAAGTACTTTATTGCTCTAGAATATACACTCATTAACTTGGGATGCAAGCACCACATGTCCAATTTATCAAGATTTGAAAAAAAATTTTTTCTAAAAGTAATATGCAGACAATGGGTTCTACAACTCTGGTGTTTTTTTTATACCTGGAGTGTTAACCTGTTGATAGAAAGCTATGCAAGTACTGTGGAGTCCTTTTTGGTATTGCAATGGTGAAAGGCAGTGGCCTGCATTTTGTGTATGAGGAAGCAGCTGGGTATCTGCACTGGGGAAAGTAATCATGGCTCTGTTGAGATTGGATTAGAAGGCTGTGGATTCCAACCTGTATTCCAGCTTTGCCTAACCATTTGAGAAAGGAATAAAAACAGAAAATGCTGGAAATACTCCGCATGTGAAGCAGCAACTGTGGAGAGAGCAACAAAGATAGTGCTTCAGGTCGATGACCTTTCATCAGAACTGAAGATGTTAAGAGATGCCACAGATTTAGAGATTTTAAGCAAGTACAGAAGCAGCGGACGGGGTGGGGAAAAAACAAAAGGAAAGGCCTGTGACAGGGTGGATGGCAAGATTAAATGACAAACGGGATGATGGTGCAAGACAATAGGTGATGGTAATGTGACAAAGAAACAAAAGATGGATCCAGAGGAGGTGTTAATGGGGATAGCAGAATCATCACTGACAGCTGCAGTCTGAAAAATGGCAACCAAACGCATGATCGAATTTGTTGAACTTGATGTTGAGTCCCAACAACTGTAAAGTACCTAATCAAAAGATGAGGCATTGTTTCTCAAGCTTACGTTGAGCTTCACTGGAACAGTGTAGAAAACTGAGGTCTGAGTTGGATGGAGAATTAAAGTGACAGGTGACTGGAAGATCAGGGTCATGCTTGCAGACTGAATAGAGGTGTTCCACAAAGCGGTCACCTAATCTGTGTTTGGTCTCCCCAATGTCGAGGAGACCACATCACAAGCAGCGAATATATTATACTAAATTGAAAGAAGTACAAATAAATCTCAGTTTCACCACCTTGAAGAAGTGTTTGGGGCACACTGGATGGTGGGAAAGGAGGAGGTTAAAGGGAAGATGTTGCATCTCCTGCGCTTGCATGGGAAGGTACTGTGAGTAGGGGAGGGAGTGTTGGGGAGTGATTGAGG
The DNA here is from genome assembly GCF_036365525.1 of Heterodontus francisci. NCBI lineage: Eukaryota > Metazoa > Chordata > Chondrichthyes > Heterodontiformes > Heterodontidae > Heterodontus > Heterodontus francisci. The sequence goes on along the minus strand of NC_090408.1, from coordinate 22,274,220 downwards.
AGTGGACCAGGATGGAGGAAATGGTCCCTTCAGAATGCTAAAAGTGGAGGGGAGTGGAGGATGTATTTCGTGGTAACTTTATGCATGTGGGGTAGCAAAATGGCAGAGGATGATCTGTTGAACGTGGGGAAAGTAGGTAAGAACAGCGGAACCCTATGGTGGTCTGGGGAGGATAGCAGAAGTGCAGAAAAATGGAGTGGACATTGTAGAGGGGCCCTATAAACTACGGTGGAGGGGAATCCTCTGTTGAGGAAAAAGGAAGGCATATTGGAAGCACTGGTATGGAAGGTGGCATCATCAGAAGAGATGCGATGGAGACAGAGAAGGAAGCGGTATGGGAGGGAATGTCATCAAGGTAGCTGTGGAAGTCACTGGCCTTATAGTGGATATTGGTCAACAGCCTATCCCCAGAAATGGACACAGAGAAGCCTAGGAAGGGAAGGGATGAGTCTGAGATGGACCTTGTGAAGGTGAGGGGTGGAAATTGTGAGCTAAATTGATGAAATTTTCCAGTTCGGGGCAGGAATTGGAACCGATACAACCATCACTGTACCAGATTATTTTATTTCAGGGCCAGAATCATTGCACAGCAGTAAATATTAATTAGTATGCCATTTAAAAACTTTAAAAAAAAAGTCAACAGCGTGTAACTTTTTTTCATGGGTTTTTACAATAACACTAATGGACTAAAAAGTGGAAGTTCACATCAATTCAGTCATTTTAATTGATTTCCATCTGCAAGGACTTCAACAGCATACCCAGTGGAGGAGCAGGGAATCACTAACCACTACTTCTGGATTTCCACATTTAACTGCGCATGCGTGGACACCAGAAGTTGAAGTCCGTTTCGTAGAGTGACTGAAAACACTGACAGTTTTGTTGTCATTACAACTGCAAAATCTAGGCTAATATCTTCATTCCAAAGTTGGTCATTTATGAGGTAACAGCAGCAGAGTCATAGACATTGGGTAGCATTCAGAAAGCGATTCTGTACTGGCCATTTTGTGATAACATGAGAGGGATGAGCATCGCTGGGCAGAAAAATCTTTTCACATCATTGACCTTTTCTTACAGTGCCCACCTCTCTGATTTTCCCCATCTGGGCCTTTTGCCTTCTGTTCTCTACTTCCTCTCAATGTTTCCTGCCTTATGGGTTAAACACTCTGCAAATGTCCTGGTCCTGTGGATGTCGCATCCAGTGATTTAAAAAAAAAACATTTGCTTAGTATCATACAATGCAAATTTCAAAAACAAAATTTCTTGAAATCAGTCTATAATAATTTACCAGTCTGTCTGAATAAAAAGGGGTGGAAGATTTCCTTCAGTGCCATTTTGACGTTTTTATGTCTCTGTTCTACAACATCATGTGGTGATGTTCAATTCCCTGCCTTTATCCTGCACAAGAGACATGGGGATAATGAAATGATAGGCTTGTCACTGCAGTTCCAAGCCAACGAGAAACTCCAATGCCCAAGGTGACATCCCAGTAACCAGTGAACATTTGATAGGGTAGGTAAGTGAGGAACTGTATTTAGTTCAGTACATTTTTTGACCACGATATTTTTAAAAATCTTTTTTATTCCATTTCTACTCATTCAACTAATGCTATTGCATTTCAGTTGTCTTTCCATTAAACCGTTCTTTAAAGTATGGAGGTTTGATGAAAAATAGTTGTCCAAAATGTAAGTTTAGAGAATGAAGTATTTTACAGATGCACAACTGTTGTCTTTAGTGAGGAAGATTGCTGCTTGGATTCAAAAACTGCATGAATCCTGCCTCTCGTACTTTTTCAAAGATAATGTTCTATTCTAATGGCACTTGACAATACAAATACAAAAATGACAATAAGTACTAAAGTAATGTGTTGGTTTGGCTAAAAGGATATTCTTTGAAGATATTAATCACACTTGATTAGTCTGTTTTGAATGGTTGAATTCATAAGTGTGTCATTTTAATAATTATGCTGAATTAGTACATTACAGTTTCATTTGGGAATTGGAACAGATCTGACACATTTTATGTGCAGTTCTGACTTGTTGCAGTTCAATCTTGTCAAAAAAAATTTTAATACAAAATTTAGTTTCACAAAATGTGTTGAGAGATGAATTTTTGTATTACTTTCCTTGAAGAGAAAAGTCTTTTTGAGATCCTGATAAATTTTGTGTATCGGTCAAAACAATTGAGTTGCTGATAAAAATTGGAAACAACTTTCAAATATAAGGCTAACAAAACTTGAAAAGTAGCAGTGTAAGTGTGTAATAGGTACCTCAGTCAAATTTTTGCTGTGTTCCTTTCTACTTGGAGTGAGAATTGATGATTGTCCCTCTATTGAGTGCAAGAGTCCAAGTTACTTAAATTACAAAAAAAGTTTTTTTTAATGCTTACCTAATATACAGTATTTAGTATTTTGATTCACATACCATGCATGATCCTTAAAGTACGCCCTTAAAAGGCCTGCTCGGATCTGCAAATGAAACCCGACTCGAGCCTGACAGAACCCCATCCGACCTGAGCCCAACATGGCCTCAGTCCTTTGACTTTTTCCCGCTCCCGACCCAACCACCGGAATATAATCAACTTTATTGAAGAGGTTGTTCTCTACCTTGGATGGAATCGCTCACGGCAGACTAGTGCGGAGTCCAAATGCACGTTTCCCACCTCGACGTCCTGGCTGTCACTGTGTCCGACCCGAGCCCGAATGCTGGACCTGGAAGGGCGACCCGACCCGAACCTGACACATATCATCGGGCCTTGTTGGGTTCGGGACGGGTAGCCATGCTCTGACGCCCTGATCATTTGAACAGAACTGTAATCATTATAAGCAAAATGAGAGACTGCTGTTTGCTCGAGTGTAATGGAAAACATCACTCAGAGCTCCTACTGGAAATGATTGCTACCTTGGATAGTGACATTATCCTGCCTTTGCCTCTCAGCCGTTGTTCATCAATCTTGCTTTTAATTATACAAGAGCAGTTCCGATGAAGAGGCATCAACCTGAGATGTTAGCTGTTTCTCGCTCCACAGAGGCTGCCAGACTGGCTGGGTATTTGCAGTATTTTCTGTTATTGCTTTTAATCATGTTCACCACTCATTTTTGGAAAAATAACAAAAAAACTCATTACTTTCCCTTATGGCATCACTGAATCCCAATCTAAGTGATGTAAGCATTTCTCTCCTGGGATGTTTTAACAGTGAACGTGCAGCATAAAGCTATAGTTTCAAAAGTTTCTGACACAAATAACTTTAAGGAAACTGAAGAGCTATATTTAGGATGAGTGACTAATTCAGTAAATATTCCATAACCTTAAAGCAATTAAGTTGTAAATGGATTATAGTTGGTAAATAGATGTATTTCTGTTATCATCTCATCAGTTATATTATACTGTTCATACAAAGTTCATTTTTGCTTATAATAATCAAATGTGCTAAGGAATAGCAAATAGGTTTTTTATCTTGTTACGACCAGGTGAGAAAGAGATCTAGGGTTCCCTTTCAGCCTTCACCTGGTCTTACTGTAACAGGTTTTAATTTTTAAACACACTATGTATTTAGCTCCCCCTTGATGAATCCTTGTTCACTGCTTTCCAATTATAGGGCAAAGAAACCAGCAGAACAGGCTTTCTCAGATTTAAAGAAGAAAAGTGAAATTTTGTTAAACTTAAACTCTAATTCGGTTAACGCCTGCGGATACACGACGCGCCTACGCTAACATGCATACGCGATACACACATGCAGATAGGGACAGAAAGAGCAGAATAAAAATAGAGTGGAAAAGTTTGAGGCAATCTCTGAAGAGGGTTTTTTTGTTGCTGTGCTTTGAGCTCGCTGTAGAGTCCTTGATTGTTGGTGGATCTTGCTTTTCGTTGGGGCCCAGTATTATTCTTAAACCTTGTTCACTGGAAGACACTTTTCTCTTTTGGGGTTCATGTGTCTTCAGTGGGTTTTGGAGTTCCGTGAGAAAGAGATGGGAGCAGACAGGAGAGGCTGTGGCGAGCCAGCCAGGAGAGGTCTTTTCAATCTCGGAGCAAACCACTTTCTGCAGGCTCTCAGTTCAAACTGTACAGTTCAGAAACCCCCAGGTTGCCAAGCAGCTTGGTCATGTGACTAACTGGTCTAACCACGTCTTGGCTCTGTGTATTGTATCGTCATAGGGAATGGAATGTGCTTCCCTGCCTTTCATGTCTGTTACTATGTAGATGTGTTTTTTCCAGCCAAGATCTGGCAGTCCTTGTAACAGGCCGCCTCTTTTTCCCAACAACAATTTGAAATTTAATGTCCATGTAGAGAAATTAATATGCCTCATTCTTGGCAGGTGGGGGCCTGCATGACACACTGTAGATCTAGACATAAGGTATTGCTTATTAGAGCAGGGAATTCAAAATATTAACATGATGATGCAAGTTTAATTGTTCGTTCGTTGACAGTATCCAGGCAATATGAATTTGTAACAACTGGAATGCATCTCCAGCATATTTGATCACAATTCAAAACATTAACCTTGTATACATCACTGAGGCCAAATTGGGACTTTGGGATATTGATGTACTGGAGAGGACTCAGAGAACCACTGCACAGTGGCGCAGTGGTTAGCACCGCAGCCTCACAGCTCCAGCGACCCGGGTTCAATTCTGGGTACTGCCTGTGTGGAGTTTGCAAGTTCTCCCTGTGTCTGCGTGGGTTTCCTCCGGGTGCTCCGGTTTCCTCCCACATGCCAAAGACTTGCAGATTGATAGGTTAATTGGCCATTATAAGTTGCCCCTAGTATAGGTAGGTGGTAGGGAAATATAGGGACAGGTGGGGATGTGGTAGGAATATGGAATTAGTGTAGGATTAGTATAAATGGGTGGTTGATGGTCGGCACAGACTCGGTGGGCCGAAGGGCCTGTTTCAGTGCTGTATCTCTAAACTAAACTAAAGAGCAATATGAATATTTCTGGAATGCAGTAATACAGAGATATTAGCAGAGCTGCACTTGTTTCCACAGAGAAAAGGTAATTAATTGAAAGGGGCATGAGAGGGAGCCATAGATGATGCAGCTGTAAACAGCTTATATGATTTGACTAAGCACAGAATTAAAAAAAAAAAAATACAGATTGAGAAGAAATGCCTCAAGTGTGACTAGAAATTAAATGAACTTGAAAGTAGTTGGTGATGTGCTGATTTAACACTTGGGGTGGATGGGAGGAGGGGTTGGAGTGGAAGAACTCAATAAATATAAATGAAGTACATTGACGTTTGCTTTGGGACTGAGAGTACTTTGTAAAATGTTCCATTAGGAGTTGAAAATAGGTGGGATAGACTGTATAACTTGGCGCCTGTGTGAATCATTTTGCAAATCAGGGCAAAAGTTTTGATCTAACTTGTGACTAAAGTTGCAATCTGACTCTTGAAAACAGTAATGCTAAGCAGTGTGCCACCTATCCAGAAGGTTGTATGTAATTTCAGTCTGACATGAAGCTGAATTTATAATGTCTTAGGTGGTTGATTTGATCTCCTGTGCACTTTACAAGTTTGGTATTGAGACTTTTTTAACATAAATGAGAATGCACATACTGGAAACTGTTCTAATAAATAGCAGCAGGGAACATAATTTTGTGCATGATTAGAATTTCAGTATTAATAGCCCAGGTTATAATTGAGTCTTGCTGGCTGCACTTCAAATCTGCAGCTACTGTTCTCAGACTGGCAATGTAATATAACCGCAGCCAGTGCTGGGGTAGATTTACATGGCCTGTAACAGGAAAGAATTTGATACATGAAGGAGATTTTTCATGTCTTGTGTTTTCTGACGTTGCCTGGAAGTCAACATCACATTTCAAAAGGGACTGACCGCCATCTTGAAAATACTATAAGTGGGTCTTGAGCATAAATTCACAGGAATTTCTTGTGACAAGTTATGAATTTATTGAGAAGTGATTTGTTGGGTTTAGTTGTGGGTCTCAATAGAAAATAAACATATGTTTACTTCTTTGCAACACTCATATAAACTTTAAGTTCTTATTGGTGCATATCCAGCAGATTGAGTTGCTCTTTTCAAAAAGCAGTAGTAATGGTTTCTTGAATTCGTGTTGAAATTGTGTAACTTAAGGAAAAAAAGTATTACCTCCAATTCTCACTGCTAAAACCAGATACGAGAAGTACGTAGATATTCCAGTACTTGTTTTTAACTAGGAAAGCGATTTAAGGTAGACTATAAAATGTAAAAGTAAGAATTTTTGGGGAACTGTGGTGAAGTGGGATGATTTAACATTAATATTTTTGGACTTCATGAAATCAGACCGTGTGCTAATGGTGAATTTATAATAGGATAACTTCAAATTGTCTGAGGAGGAGGTGGGGAAAGCACAGAACGGTGCTTTCCATAGAGAATAGTGTTATTTCTAACTGACTATTCCATCTCCTTGAATAGCGATATTTATTTGTAGTCTGAGCTAACAAACAATTAATTAATTAGTACATTGATTTTGTAACTGGTGCTGGATTTCCACAAGATTTTTTATTGTGAATAGGAAATTTAAATACAAAGCTGTGCCTGCCTATGAATAATTCATCACTGTAAAGGTTGAAATGGTTTGTTGAATTATGTATAACCACCAAAATCCCATAAGTCCAGCTGAAACCCAGGACTTATTTTTAAGCAAAAGCATCAGAGGAACTCCGATTGTCATGAAATAAAATGATGAATGTAATTGGGTTGTCAAAGGACAGAATTACCAAGGGTGAATATCATAGCTGAGGTATATTGAGCTGGAGGGATTATGTGTGGAAAAATGATGTTTTAAGCAATGTAGCGGAATATAAGGAATTGGGACATAACAGATTGCTGGCACAAAACAACCATTCCTCTAAGAAAATGAAATAGAATTTGAATGTCTAGCCATCCAAATCAAGGAAAAATTAAGAATAAAACAGATGAAGTTGCAAGTGCTGATTTGAAAAAAAAATCTAATATACAGGTTCAGACTAGTTAATGAACATACAATGAACCAATGGCCACTTTCTGCTGTGGTACAGAACAGAAAATGGGCTTGAGTTAATAAAATCTTGTGCATTAATATCATTGCATAATGTAATGAAGAAATAAGGAGACTTGTGGTAATTGAGCATATAATTTCAGATGTTTGCACTAAAGAAGAACCATTGTAGTCTTGGAGGATAACAATGACAACTTGTCACAATATATATTAAATATCTCCATTATAGGCTTGTCTAGCAGGTCTACACAGGCACTGAATTTAAGGTGCAAATGAAGAGTCAGTAACACAGCACAATAGATGATCTCGATTTTAGTGCATTAATGGAAGGAATACAAAAGTGTTTGATCTCTGACAGCCATCAGCTTCTGGAAGTGGTGAGACAGGAATTTTGTGGCAATTTGTAATGTTGCTTGCAGTATCTCTTAGGGAAAAAAGGGCCCTTTATTCTCTTACAGTATTGTATGGTGCTCATTGGAACAATTTCAGGAAGATCCAGACTCATTGCACCAATAGTACCTTTTTTGAGGGCCAACTATTGCTTTTATTTCTTTCACAAGAGTATGAGACTTTTCCTCTCGCAAGTATGGATTAATAGAAATGTAAGCAATCTTATTAATATGGCTGCGTGGGAGTGAATACCGAGCTGTTGTGCTGTTAAACCACTTCCTATGGAAGGCTTCAGTATGTCATTGAAATTTATTGGCTGGAATTTTACCCCCCATCCTCAGCTAGGAGCCGGCTGGGAGGTGGGTGGGGTGTAAAATCAAGTGGAAGGCAGGTGATGCCGTACCTATTGTCTGCCTGGCCCACTAGCCCCATGCCAATTGAGGCCCTTGTGGCCAATTAATTGTCACTTCAGGGCATACCAGCGATACCAGCGGCAGATGGACTCTTCACCTGAGAAGGCTGCCCAGTCATACCTGGTGGCCTCCTTGTGTGCTAAAAGGGTGGTGGCCCTGATGATCGGGCACCTTGTGCCACACAGACGGCCCCCCAGCTGCACGGCCACCCCTGCAAAAACTACCTCCCTTCCCCCCCACCCTGCACTCTAACTCCCGCCCTCTCGCCGGGCATAACCAGTTATCTCTGGCGAGGCCTGAACCCCGCTTACATTTTTGAAGGACGACATCCATCATCCTGAAAAGCTGCTGACCCTCTGGCTGGCAGCTCTTGGAGGCGGGACTTGCTGTCTCAGAAGGGCGGACGCCTGCAAGGCCCTGGCCCATGCAAAATTGCAGCATGGCTTTAGGTCTGGCTGAGGCGGTCTCACCTCCGACTTTTCAGCCTATCGGCGGGACCACTGCCACAATGTTAAATTCTGGCCATTGTGAACAAATTGTGGGAAGGTGCTTTTATTCCCGTCATTGGTCATTATGGGCAATTTTAGGTTGATCTCAGAGGATAAGGTGACTGTTATGCTGAGACTGTTAGTTGTGATCCATGTGGATTGGAAACAGTTCCAAGGTTCTACCTGCTAAAGTAGATGATGTAATATACTGCAATCTAGCAGCACACATCGTGTGTGAGTTTATTGGCAGATGATCCTCAGATTTTCATGTGGATGCATAAGCCATTGCTTTGCTTCTGTTGTAGTGATCGCCCTGGATTGAAGGTGGCTTACTGGCCTAGTTAACAAAACCAGTTAGGAAGGTCATGAGTACATTTTGTGCAGTTGTTATGGTTGTTTTAAGCCTTTCAGCAGACATTAATCTTCATATTGGATGTGAGCCAAAATAAAATCTGTTTGATTTGAATCACTTCTATCCATTTAAAAAAAAAACCCAGAAGTTATTAATAAATGAGGAAATATTCCTGTTCGCTACTATTTTTAGAACAAATTCTTTCACCTACATTAGTGTCACAATCCTGTCGTACATAGCCACAATTGTACTGGAAGCTTATATTGATAAAACCTGTAAGTAGGCAAAACGATCTGGGTAATTCCAGTGATCCATGGGTGCTTTTTGTTTCATCGATTTTTTTTTTAGTTTGTTCCCTCCCTTAAATGTTGGTAATGTCATGTATCAAAATCTTGCTAAACAAAGACTGGTGAGGCTTCAGCAAATGAGAGATTTTGAGAAAAGATTAAAAGATTCCCTTTTTAACGACATTAGAATGCATTTGAACATCCATGCATACAACCCTGCAGTCCCCACTGCACAATGATGTGCATGGGCACTGTAACTCTGCATAGTTCTGATCATTTCATGATGGGAGGATGTTATTGCTCATGAGGGAGTACAGAGAGGAGTAATCAAGATTATTCCAGGTAACTAGGATCCAAATTGTGAGGAAAGATTAAGAAAATTTGATTTATTCTCCTTGGCAAAGAGACTTTTGTAGCAATCAAATTAAAGTTTTCAAAGATTGAAGATGGATGTTAACCAAAGCAATATGTAGCAATAAATGACCTAAATAATGAACTTCAATTTGCCGCAACTGGTGTTTTTTGATTTTGTAGTTGAATAAGTTTTGTTTTCATAATAACCTCATAAATGTGCTAATAATATTGAAAGTAAAATGCATGGAAAAATATAGTCAATTCCCCAAGTCAAATTGATGTGTGTGATGGCAGTTGTTCTTGTATGCAGATTGTGAAGTGTGCAGCAATTTTAATCCGCTTAAGTTGTCACTGCAAATTAAATGAGAGTAGGATGAAGAAAAGAGATCTATCGTTTTGTGCACATGGCTTGAAGGTCAGCCCATTTCTCCAGAGCTGGATGGAAACACTTGGGTCGGCTTCCAAGGCTTGAGAATGGAGGGGAGCGCGAATACCTATAATTTTGCTTTAAAAAATGTTTGCACTTGAACCATTGATTTTACACCAAATCCTTTGAATGTTTTTAAACAGAACTTTGAAGAATGGCTTTGCAAAGTATGTAAACAATAAATATTCATTCTCCTCCCTAGTGCTAGAATTAAATGAATTTCTGCATTTAAAGGGAATTTTCTTTTGTTTAAAGAGGGACAATCAGTTATGGATCAGATATACATACAAGAAAGGCAATACCAGAATTTTATGAGAATTGTTCTCTTTTTTTTTTAAGGAGGGCAGGGGATTAAAGGCCTGCTCGGGTCTGCAAATGAGACCCGACCCGAGCCCAACAGACCCCGCCCGACCTGGCCCGAGTCCTTCCAGTTTTTTCCTGCGCCCTACTCGACCCGACCATCAGTTAACTTACCTTCCGTTTTTCACTTTGTTCCTTACCTGCACAAGCTTCAAATAACTAACAAAACTACTTTTTAAAGTCCAAAAAGTAAATTAACCACTTACCTGAGGTTGTGATGCAGCATGTCCGATCCAGCCCAACCCGACTCAAGCCCGAATGCCAGATCTGGAAGTGCGATCTGACCCGACCCGAACCCGATACATGTCGTCGGGTCCCCTCGGGTAGCAGGCCTTTACGGGGGATGGCGCATCAAAGTACTATTAACAGATTACACCTTCGGCATAAATCGTTCCTGAGTCTAGCATTTTAAATGCTATTTTTCCCTCCATTCATAAATTAATTAAATGTTGTATATTGATATCCCTTTATTTGGTTTCGGGTCACTGGTATCAGTACAAGATGACTCCTGTTGAATTTTGCCTCAGGACTTCTCGAAGTGCCTGCCAGCGCTGATAATCCACCTATAACTGTCCTTTTGGGTAAGTATTCTGCCGTCCTTTACCTGGTCTGGCCTGCATGTGACTCCAGACCCACAGCAATGTGGTTGACTCTTAACTGCCCTCTGGCTTGCTAGGCCATTTCATTCAGTTGTCCAGGGCAATTAAGAATGGGCAACAAATGTTGTCCTTGCCAGTGATGCCCACATCCCATGAAAGAATAAAAAAAAAACTCCAGGGATTGCATATATATTTTTATTTGGATCAATGGTAGGGTGTCTTCCCCAGAAGCAGACAGGAAGGCTGTTGATCAAATAGCTCTAAAGTTCAAACATCTAGGAACCCATAGTCAATCTGACCCGTTTTGTTAAGAGCTGAACTCTTCAGGAGCCACGTTTCAGGATGTGCCTGTTGAAGATTTCCTTTTCCAAGGATACCTGTCCTCTGAAGAATTTTGAAGTTCTGATCCAACATAGTCACACACTACAAGCTACTACATTATGGCCTGGAATTTCCTTTGTGGCCAACGCCCAGAAGTTGGATCTGAAAATACAGCAATTCCTCTACACCTTCTGCTGAAGTCAAATTATGCTCAAATTTCCTGTGAATCTGAAAATCGGTGTAAGAAATTGGGGTCAAGGAAAGTGTCAAACACTCACCGTATCACTCTTTGAATATCAAAATTTAAGCTTCAACCCATTTAGTCATCATTCATGTACATCAGGCTTAGTACGTTTTAAGAAGCTGTAATTGGGGAAGCTTTTCAATTTTTAAGGTGATTTTTATACTGAAGCTGTGCAAATACAGAACAGGATGGAAAAATTAACAAAAAAAAGTTGCAATAAAATGCCAAAAAAGCGACTGTTTTCTGCTGTACGTGAACATCTGGGCATAATTTAAACAGAGCTCTGAGGCAAGCACAAATGCAGGAAACTTGTGTATAAGGTTCTGCAAGTTTGGAGCAGGTCCATAATTATGGGTAGTGATGTGTTTAGGTGGAGGGTTCGATAGATAATTGTAAAAGATTGAGGAGGCTTGGGCGTATTGTCCTTAGACGTGTATCTGATTAAAGACAAAAAATCGGTGATCTTTTAGGCTGTATATTTGATTGGCGATGTAATTTATGCTTTTCTCTGCGTACAAGTATACAGGAAATTCCAAGTCTATATCAATGTTATTGACCATGTGCATAGAAAAAGTAAGTAGCTATCAGAAAGTAGTGCAGAAACAAGCATTTCCCAAGTAGGTGTTGTTTAGTTAACAGGAATAAGTGAACAGTGTAATATAAAATGTCAAAGTACTATTTGTTCCTATCTGTAGGCATGTATATGCTTAAACCATCTACATAATTCAGATGTGGTTCTGAACTTTGTATCCGTGAAATAATCAACAGCACTGTTGTTGCCAGCTTCTTTCAGCAAAGTTCTTCCAATACACACAGACCGTGCATTCAACCTGTCTTGTTACATCTGAGTTTGTGCACTTTGCCATCTTTGGCTAATAATGAAAGTAATTGAATTATAATACACTTTTAACATGTCCTTAGGACCTCTCAAAGTGATGTCATTGTTATGTAGGCAAACACAACAGCCAATTTGTGTACAGCAAGATCTCGGAATCAGCAACTGAGATAAATAACTAGCTATTCTGTTTCATGGTGGAATGGATTGAGGGAGGAATGCTGGCTGGAACAGCTGGTCATATTCTTTGAATGGTGCCATGGAATCTTTTTATGTCCATTTGAAGAGGTGTGCCATTCATGTGAGAATTCCTGCCTGTAGTATGCAATGGTTGGAATTGCTTCCATTCAGCTGAACTCATATGAATGGCACTGAGACTAGAGGGCCCCCTGATCCCCTTTTAATCTTGTTAGCAAATGCTGGTATATAGACTGATTTATCCAAAATACGCACTGGTAAGAAATGATGACATTGAGCATGCATCTTTGTAAAAAGGAATTACTTTATGATGGTGAAACAAAAGAATTAGCAACACCAACAAAACAGAATGTGGATGATTTTGTTTTGTTAAATTCATCCATTCCATAGATAAACAAAGGTGTATAATTTCATTGGATAAGTTCAAGTCCTTCTTTAAATAATGCCCTTTCCAACCTCGGGACATCCCAAAGCGCTTTTTATAGCCAATAAAGTAATTTTGAAGTTTTTTTTAATATTCATTTCATGGGATGTGGGCATCACTGGCAAGGTCAGCATTTGTTGCCCATTTCTAATTGCCTTTGAGAAGATGGTGGTGAGCTACCATTTTGAACCACTGCAGTTCATCTGTGCTGGTCCACAGTGCTGTTAGGGAGGAAGTTCCAGGATTTTGATCCAGCGACAGCGAAGGAACAGCAATGTATTTCCAAGTCAGTATGGAGTGAGGCTTGGAAGGGAACTTGCAGATGGTGGTGGTCACATGTGTCTGCTGCCCTTGTCCTTCTAGGTGGAAGAGGTCACGGGTTTGGAAGGTGCTGTCGAAGCAGGCGTGATGAGTTGCTGCAGTGCATTTTGTATATGGTACACACTGCAGTCACTGTGTGTCAGTGTAATGTAGGAAACATGCAGCTAATTTGTGCACAGCAAGCTTCCAAAACGTCAATGTGATAACGGCCAGAAGTTTTTATTATTAGTGACGTTGATTAAGGAGTCAATACTTAGTTGGATCCTTATTTAGGTAGTTGTAGGTGTTGGCTAATCTGGTTAAAAGCACTAAGCTAAAGCATGAGTTACTACCTAAGATCTTGGGCTTCTCAGCCCCTCCATTGTGTCTCTAGTCTCCTCCTATTTCTCATTTACATGTGTGCTTGTCTAACTTCCACTAATGGATGAGCAGAAATTTCTTCCTCCAACGAAATATTGGGAAGTTCAAAGCCGCAATCTTTGATCCCTGTCACAAACTCTTTCCGAGCCACGTGACATCGCTGTACCTGGCAATTGTTTAAGGCTGAACCATATCAACCTTGGTGTTGTATTTGACCCTGAGATGAGCTTCCGGACACATGTTGACTCCATCACTAAGACTATCTACTTTCATCTCCATAACATTGTCCAATTCTACCCAGCCTCAGCTCATCTACTGCTGAAATGCTCTTTCATGCCTTTGTTGCCTCTAAGCTTGAGATTGCAGTGCTCTCCAGGCCAGCCTCTCATCTTCCCCCTAAATAAAAATGAGCTCGTCCAGTTCTTATCCTAACTTGCACCAAATTCCATTCATCCCTCACCCCTATGCTCAATAACCTACATCGTCTCCTGGTCCGGCAATGCCTCAACTTTAAAATTCTCATCCTTCTTTTCAGATCACTCAATGGCCTCGTCCCTCCCTATCTGTAGTCTCCTGCAGCCCTACAACTCTCTGAGATCTCTGTGCTCCTCCGATCCTGGTCTCTTGCACATTCTCGATTTTAATTACACCACCGTTGGTGGCAGAACCTTCAGCTGCCTGTAGTCTAAGCTCTGGAATTGGCACCCTAAACTTCTGTGCCTCTCTTCCTGTCTCTCCTTTTTTAAGGTGCTCCTTAAGACAACCTCTTTGACTAAGCTTTTGGTCATCTGACCTACTAGTTCCTTATGCATAATACTCTCCACTTGCCTGGATAGGTGCAGCTCCAACAAAACTCAAGAAGCTCGACACCATCCAGGACAAAGCAGCCTGCTTGATTGGCACCCCATCTACAAACATTCACTCCCTCCACCACCGACGCACAGTGGCAGCAGTGTGTACCATCAACAAGATGCACTGCAGAAACGCACCAAGAGTCCTTCAACAGCACCTTCCAAACCCGCAACCTCTACCAACTAGAAGGACGAGGGCAGCAAATGCATGGGAACACCACCACCTGCAAATTCCCCTCCAAGTCACACACCATCCTGACTTGGAACTATATCGCCGTTCCTTCACTGTCACTGGGTCAAAATCCTGGAACTCCCTTCCTAATAGCACTATTGGTGTACCTACCTCACATGAACTGCAGCGGTTCAAGAAGGCAGCTCACCACCACCTTCTCTAGAGCAATTAGGGATGGGCAATAAATGGTGGCCTGGCCAGTGACGCCTACATCCCATGAATGAATAAAAAAAAAAGTGACTTGTCAATTTTTTTTTTGATAACATTTTTGTGAAGCACCTTGGGATGTTTTTCTGTATTAAAGGTGATATGTAAATGCAGGTTTTGTTGGTAGTCGTGTAATAATAGGTCTCCATGGCTCTCATGCAGTTGAACTGCACATATGTGGTGATAACCGCTGGTTTAGATATATCATAGTAAATTTAAGTAATAGGGATTATTGTCTACATGTTCAGTGAGGACTGCAGGAGTGAAACTGGCTTTATTGAAGGACTGGATTAAGATAGTGGAAACTACTAACCTAGATGAGATTTATCTCCAGTCCATTGTATTTTTCACAGCCTCGGAGCCTGTATTCTTAAAATTAAAAAAAAAAATCATAACAATTAACTGGGTAAACTGAGATTAGCTTGCTGCTATTCAGCAGGCAGTAATTCTATCATTTATTCTTTATGTTCTGTTGCTTGAACAAAAGTGTAAAACATATTCATGGAAATAGCAATCAAAAATAAATCATTAATACTGTGCCACAAAGTATAAGCCTGATGTCCCAAAATTTTAAAAGCGCATAAAATGCAGTCGTGCTTACACTAAAGGAATTGGTTTTGTTCAGAAGACGCTTCTCTTGTGCTAAATAAAAGGGGTCTAATGCAACATTTTATGGAGAATAATATTTCACTTTATCAGGGAATGCAGACTCTTCATGGCAGTTAGCTAATATTGGACGTGATTTTGCAATCTGCGGCAAAGTGAAAGTGCTTACTGCTGACCTTGAAGAAAGCTGCCCACAAAGATGTAGTGATCACTTGGCGTGGATTTCACCCTTTTGCGGTGTTAATTTCATTCCGCTGTTAGCTATAGGGGATCTCTGGCATCCAGTAGCAATGATGTCATCAGGCAGGCTAAGCAATCAATCACATTGAAGAATTCTCACAGGCAGCATATCAGGCTGTAAACAGCATTGACTATCCTTCAATTTTTAATCATTTTACAGAAAGCAAAATAATAAAGATTGGGATAGACACATGGGATTAAGGTAGAAGCTGCAATATTATGAACAGAATTGAATTTTTTTATTTTTATAATCTCGATTTTTTTTTTTAAAATCATGGTGAAATATTAACATTCTACAAATAAAATTAGTTTTTCAGGCCCAGAGTTCAACAGTAATTATGAGTTAGTATGCCTTTTTAAAAAAAAAAAAAAGCCCAGTTAAGCGTCACTCAACAGGACGTAACTTTTTCACGAGATTAACAGTGTAAAAAGTAGAAGCTTACGTCAAATCAAGTGATTTCTAAGATGGCCTTCTGTGAGGATTTCAACATTATATGCTGTGGAGGAGAAGGGAATCCCTGATGGCGATTTCTGGGTTGAACCACGTGTGTACGGGTGTCAGAGTTGCTGTCAGCATCAAGAGTAACGATGCCGTCATTACCACAGCAAAAACACATTGCTGTTTGTGGGAGCTTGCTGTGTGCAAATTGGTTGCCATGTTTCCTAAATTACAACAGTGACTACACTTCAAAAATACTTCTTTGGCTGTAAAGCATATTGAGACATCGTGAGGTCGTGGGAGGTGCTAAATAAATGCAGGTCTTTTCTTAAAACCTGGGCCAATATTATTGAGCTGAAATAAAAATTAAAAATTCACATTAGTCAGTATCTGAAAGACAACGATAGGTTAATGTCACAAGTGGGACGTTTAGTCTGAAGTAAGATTTCTTACTTAAGGTTCTACTCAAAAGATTAATTTTTATCTTTCAGGTGGTGACTGATTTGTGCACTTACAGTATTTTGTTTTCTTTCAGATTTATAGCCTTTACAGTTTTTTGTCTTTTTAGTTATTGCTATGATCTGTTGGTAAACTCAGGAGTTCTGTCTGTAGCTGTTCTATTCTTAATGGGTAAAATATTTGCTTTTTATTAAGCAATATGGTACTTGTCTTTTCCCTTTTAATGTTTTAGTTTTAATAGGTATTTTATAACTAAATACTGCTTGAAGCGGTCAGTGATAGCAGACAGTTTTTAAATCAGTACCACACTGGGTGATACATTTACGCAGTGACCTACCAGGTGCTCCTAGGGTCAGTTTTTAATCAAGATGAAAGGCTATAAAGTTACTGGATGCCAGCTTCCAAATGACATATGAAGTTGCTGTTGTATGCTGTTACCTACAATCTAGGCTGAACAGAAATCCAAATCCAGGCTACACTGGCTATTATGTTAAACATAATGGGCTGAAGTTTTGGAACCCCTTAAGTCAGGAATGTGGTGGGGGGGCGGGGGTGTGCCTAAAAATACCAGCGCCGGATAGTGTCAGTTTCAAGGTGCCAATCCCGGTGCCAGCAATAATCAGCAGGGCAGGGGGAAGGGCGAGACGGGAATCCAGCTCTCCTCCCAATTGAGGGCAGTTAAACTAGTTAAAAAGCTCATTAAGAGCTTGTGAAGGGGAGGGTGGGATATTTAAATGGATATATGGGTTTTAGAAGCTGTCAGTTTCTGAACAGCTGAGGGGAGGCAGGTATACAGTAGGGGAGCCAGTCAAGGCTGCCCCAAGGCATCACCCCATAAGGGCTCAATGGGGCAAGGGGGTCTAGGTGCCCTTGGCACTGCACAGGTGGCAGGGAGCATGGACATTGAACACAGTCATCACCTACCTGGCATCGTGGGGGCAGAAGAGTTAAGGCTGTCAATCACAATAGGACGGCCGCCTGTCTTAAAAGGAAAGCTGCAGCTGGCATTGAGGCTCACTGTCAAGTTTTGGGCCCAGTGACGATGAGGGGCAACACCCTCCGCAGGAAGGGCGGAACATCAGACATCTGGAGGGCATGGGAGAGGAAGGAGGGACAGGAAGGCAATGGAGGCCAGACCCTCAACGTGGGATCTACCACTGAAGACGGAGTTACCTGGAGATGATGAGACCCAGTACCACAGGTGACTGCCATCACAGCCATCTGTATCCTCATTGTTGAATAACTCTCACCTCGCAGCACTGGTCACCATGTCCTGCCAGTAGCTATCAAAGTCACTGTGGCCTTGAACGTATTCACTTTTGCCTCCTTCTGAAGATCAGCTGCGGACCTTTGGTGATATCTTGCAAACGGCTGCACACCATTGCATCTTGCTGGTCCATATTACCCCCTTTGCCAGAGCTGGACAGCACACTCACTTGGCAATGGACACAGACTCATAGAGACAGAGGGCATTGGGTTCCGCCTCAATCGCTGGATTTCCCCAGGTGCAGGGCATCGTCGATTGCACCCATGTGGCCGGCCAGTGAGATCCATCAACAGGAAGGGTTTCCACTCCCACAACGTCCAACTGCTCTGCAAGCACAACAAGAGCTTCCTCCATGTATGTGTTGCTTTCTTGGCAGCTGCCATGACTCCTTCATCCTCCATCAATCCAGGCTACCCCAGATCTTCACACACCTGCCAAAGTGTGTGGATGGATCTAAGGGGACAAGGGGTATCCCACAAAGACATGGCTCCTCACCCCTCTATGGGAGGCCCATATAACCTCTAACAGAGGCGCTGTAACCAAAGCCACCTGCTCAGTAGAACAACCAGCAAGCAGACCATTGGGCTTCTGAAGATCTGATTCCAGTGCCCGGACCAGTTTGGTGGTGCCCTCCTATATCGTCCTGCAACATGGCCTGTAGAAAGGTGAGGCCCTGGAAGGAGACAACTTTTCAAGGCCGGAACAGGAGGTGAGAGGGGAGGAGGAAGAGGAGGCGGAGGGAGATGATGTTGAACAGAGAGGTGCCTGTGCTGCACGATGAGGTGGTCTCCTTGTGCCACCCTCAGAAGAGGACATCCCTCCTCTCCTTGACGCCGTCCAGCATTCGATTCAGGTTGGCATCGATGAAGCGAGGGCCTGCCTGCCCTGGGTGCCAGGCCTCCTCCTCCCCTGTGATGTCTCGCTTCTCTCTGAAGCAGTGGAAGGCTTTGGCACAAACTGCAGATCTCTCCCTCAGTACAACCAGCAGCCTCAATGATTGCTGACATGAGGTGTCTAACTGAGCCCCACACTTCATTTGACCCGCCTCCATTCCCACCCCCACTGTCTCTAAGTGGACATGAAACCCATCTCCATATCAAATAAGGGCTCATCTCCAGGAAAATCTGAATTTAATTTGTACCCTACCCCCACCTGAGGCAGGTTTTTAACCTGAAAACAAACCCGTTTCCTGTCTCTGTGGCAAAACTTCAGTCCTATGTGCTAGAAGCCAAGATGCCATTAGTAAGAATAGAATCTGTTCTCTTAGATGCAATCACCCGTTGCTGCCGTGAGTTCTTAGCTACAACCTCATGGGCACTGTTATTTTCACACATCATTTTCTAATTCTATGAACATTTATCCAACTTTTTGACCATATCGCTAGAACAAAAAATTTAATTCTGCTGTAATAAATCTGGATGTAGTTGGGAGTGAAAGTGACTGACCGAATGCTGTTTGTTTTTGTTTAAATCTCAATTGATGTAGTTGATTATTTTACAGTCTTTACTTGTTTATTTGACTTACCTAAATGGATTGACTCACTGAACGGGCTCATCTCCCTGCATTGCGTCTGTGTACGTGGTTATCTTGCACTGTGTTTTTATGCAGAACTGATTTTGTAATTCAGAACCGCATTGGAATTAATATATAATTAGTAATTGTTAATTACTTATGCAGGTGGGAAGCATTTGCCAAACTGTTGAAGCAATTTATTTCTGACTTGACCGAATCCAATCAATTTCCAGTTTTTAAAAAAAAAAGAAATTCTTTCTCTGTATTTTTAAGCCTGTCGTCTTTTTAGCGGCACTGCTGGTCACTCGCACTTTTATCTCTACAAATAATCTCGTACATTGACTCATTTGAGGAAAGAAGTGTGGACTTATTGAACAAAAGGATCACGTTGGGGTTTTATCCCGATACCTATTATAGTTTGATTTAAAACAAAATTTATTTGAAGTGAAAATCGAACAAAATGAAGTCAAGAACAATGGATAGCAAGGCAGTCATCTCATTGGACTGTTCTTGTGATAGTTTAGGGACAAGTATTCAAATTTGTGGGCCAGTTGCAGACACTGAGCTTATGTTCTGGTCCTTGAGCAGATTAGAGTATTTCTGCCCCCACCAAGACTTCCAGTTTCGACCATTTTTTAAGATTGTGGGCCAGATCCTGGGAGAGAAGCCTCAGGTTGCCAGCCTTCTAAATTTACTTTTAAGTCATGCTACCAGCCTTTCTCTGAGCAAATAGCAAAGGGGAAGTGCATGCCCAGGTTTTATGTTACATTTTGGCCAATGCACATGTGTAGAATACATTGTTGATATGAATTTTGTAAACACACTTGCAGCATGATGGGATCATGAACAACGGTGTTGACATCATCAAAGACCTGTGCTGCACCAACTGCCCCACTATGACCAGCAGCAGTCAGGAAGACCCATTAAAAACCAGCTCTTCATTGCTGCTAGTGTGCCAATTAAAAAACTGTCCCCTTCACCTTACTATGGCTGAATAAGCTGGCAAACAAAGAACAATACGAGTGGCCACTGCAGTCGGGTATGAAGCTTCATATGTGTCCGTGCTACATATTGAGGTGAAACGTGTCCAAAACACTGGGGAGAACTTTCAACATTGGTAGGGGTGTAAAACAGGTGACAGCATATCAATTTCAATGGAGAAAAATCGAGTGGGGTGTGTAACGGATGATCTATCCACTACGGCCTAGTAATATGCCCCCACTTCAGTGAAAACGCCACCCACTGTTAGTAATCCATTGCAGTGCTGCTGTGCACAAAACCATTAATAATTTTTTGTAAGTGAGCTAATGTTTGGAAGCCTGGTAATTACAGTTCATTGTACGAAGATGAAGGCAAAAGTGAGGTCTGAACTGTAAGTGACACGAATTTGGTCAGTTGCACGGCTCTGATTAAAAGAGGGGGTGAGAATTTTTTCACTTTCCCAACAACCATATTTCGAAGGGATGTCAACAGGCAGTCACATCCTTCTTGGGAGTCTTAATCAAAATTAAAATCCAAATCAAATTATTTTGACCACTTCGGGAGCATATCATAGAGGAGGGAAGCATGTGAATGTGTTTAGGGAAGGAAAGATAGCACCCTCCTCAGGGTGTATTAAAAAGCTTCACACCAATGCTTTGGTAGGTAGGGTAGCCATTATTGTTATGTAAGCAAACCTAGTTAGGAAGGGGTAATTGTATGGTTGCAGTAGGGGGAAGGAAATGGGAAATACCTGGCCAAGTGTGGGGAACGAAGGAGGGCAAATGGATGGCCAGGTTGCTCAAAATAAGTCTTCTAGTGAGTTTGTGAGGGCAGCCCTTGAACTGGTGATGCTTAGAATTATTTCTTCTGGTTAAAAATTAGTGAGTACTCCCTGGTTCCTGACATGATGTTAGCTGAACTCCGATAAGGTTACAGCTTTGAAATTGCTACCCCATATCCATTATATGTTATTGTATACGCTGGAATTCCTGGAGGATTAATCTGTTCTGCGTTAACATCTTCTCATTCTGCAATGATAACACGGCAGTTGTTGGTTAGCTGTGTAGGCTGTCTGTTTGATGGCGAGAATACAAAAATGAACAAATCAAATATATTTTTTATATCTTTAAGAAGAAATCATAGTTATGTCATGATGACTAGTATTCTTTTATACAAACTGTATTAAAGGTCACAAATAAGCAACTTGGAACATGTCGGTCACTAACTTTCATTTCAGAGGAAATTATATGTTTTGCAATTCATATGCATGCAAAATAATTAGGGCAAGTAGATTTCTACTTCAGAAACCTTTGCGAGATAGCATTCTGAAGTTGGACTTTTGTAACTGTCAAATTGTAATTTTATGAGAGGATACAAGCTTTACATCACAATGAAGGGATTATATCTATAACCTTGTATTGCTCCACTCATCCATGTCATTTTTCCTAAGAGCTCAGTGGATATCATGTAAAGTTGCGCTTGCTATGCTGTTGATGCTATCTTGACTGGTTCTATTCTTATCTATCCTGTCATATACAGAGAATCACCTACAATGGCTTCTCTTCCAGGGCCCAAGGATCTATCCTTGGCCCCCTCCTGTTTCCCATCTACTTGCTGCCTTTGAGCAATATCATCCAGAAATATGATGTCTGGTCACACGTTTACTTTGACTGCACCTGCCCTACCTCACCACCACCTCTCTCAACCCCTGCACACTCTCTGATTTGTCACACTGCTTGTCTGGCATCCAGTTCTGGATGAGTAGAAATTTCCTCCAGTATATATTGGGAAGACTGAAGCCATTGCCTTCGGACCCCAGCATAAACTTTGTTCCCTAGCCACTGACTCCATCCCTCTCCCTGGCAACTGCTTGAGGCTGAACCAAACTGTTTGCAACCTTGGTGTTATTTTTGACACCAAAAAGAACTGACCACATGTGCTCCATCACCAAGACCACATACTTCCAACTGCATAACATCATCCAACTCCACCCCTGCTTCAGCTCATCTGCTCTTGAAACTGTTATCCACACCTTTGTCACCTCTATGTTTGACTATTCCAATGCTCTCTGGGGCAACCTTCCAACTTCTACCCTACATAAACATGAGCTGATCCAAAACTCTGCTGCTGTATCCTAGTTCGTTCCAAGTCCTGTTCACTCATCACCCCTGTGCTTGCTAACCTATATTGGCTCCTGGTCTGGCAACTGTTCATGTGTAAAATTCTCATCCTTGTTTTGAAGTTTCTCTATGGCCTTGCTCCTCTCTATTTCTGTAGCCTCCTCCAATCCTACAAGCCTTCAAGATATCTGAGCTGCTCCAATTCTGGCCTCTTGCACATCCCCGGTTTATATTGTTCCACCATTGCTGGCTGTGCCTTCAGCTGCTTAGGCACTAAGCTCTGGAATTCCGTCCCTAAACCTCTCTGCCTCTATACTCCCCTCTCCCCTCCTTTTAAGATGTTTCTTAAAGCCGACCTCTTAAACCAAGCTTTTGGTCATCTATCCTAATATCTCCTTGTGTGACTTGGTGTCAGATTTTTATTTAATGCTCCTGTGAAGTGCCTTAGGACATGTTTTTTACTTTAAATGTGCTATATAAATGGAAGTTGTTTTAATGAATGTGTAACTTCTCATTTGAAAGGTTAGTGGCATTTATAGATTAGGAATTGGACTGTGGATTGAAAAAATGACTACAGTTCTGTGAAGACTAAATCAATAACTTTTTGACAGGAAAGATTAATTCCACTGTAACTTACTCATCTCTGGTTGATAAGAATGAAAGACATCGTTCAGTCACAGTCATTCACTTGTTTGGCTTGATGATCATGTTTGATAAATACTGAGACAAACTGATGTTTGGAACACTGGTAAAATAGTTGCGAGACCTGTCGCCAACAGCAATTTCAATGTTCCACGCTGTATTTACCTGCCCACTGATGGAATGTTGTTAACATTCACAGAAAATTCTTGCATAGAAAAATGTCTTGCTATATTCCATCAGAATAAGTAGTATTCCTTACAAAAAACAGCATGCAGCCTTTTCCGACAACAACCAAACTATCTAGCATTTCAAATGTTCATACAGTCTCTGCTTCAGTTTCTAACAGTTTCACGGCCTCACAACCCTCTGCATAAAAAAAACTCCTCCTGCCCTCTGCCTAAATCTTGCACTTAATCATATTTCGATGTCCCCGTGTTCTATACCTGTCAACCACGAGAAATAATCTGTTTCTACCTACACTGTCCCATTCCTTCATAATTTCACACACCTTTATCAAATCACCCCTTAATCTTCTGTTCTAATGTTAGCAGCCCCAATTATTTTCTAAGTCTTTCTCTGTATTTGCATTTCCTTATATCAGGCAGCATCCGAGTATATCTGTGCGGTACCATCTCTATTGCAACAGCATCCCTTTTATAGGGTATGTAGTTGCTCTGCCTTTTTGGGGTTCTTTATTTTAGATTTGGTTTGATCTGTTCTTTCCAAAATAAAAAAAAAAGTTTAAAACTTACAAAAAGCAAGTTTCCTGAATTAAACGGAATCATTTTTTAAATTTATGCATCATAATTGTTTTTTCTCTCTTTAGGCTTTGAAAGAGGAGATCAGCTGAACAGGTCTACAAGAAGAAAACTAAGAAAAGAAGTTTGTACCATGCAGTAGAACATTAAATACTGACAAATCTAGGATTGCACACTGATATATTGGAGAGAGGAAGTTGAAGATGGGGCGGAAAAAGATTCAGATTACAAGGATTATGGATGAGCGTAACAGGCAGGTAAGAAAATGGAGTGTGGAAATGTAAGGAATGGGTTTCAGTACATTTTCAAACTCATGAATTTCTGGGACTTGCTTTGACTCAACCATCGTTTTACTCTATTATAAACACAAAATGCTGGGAATACTCAGCTGGTAAAGCAGCTTCTGTGGAGCAGTTTTATTACATTGTTCTACACTGTTGAGTATATAGGTTATCCACCATTCAGTGTATAATGTCCATTGAGATTAAGCTCTAGAATGCTTCAGAACATCATATTAAATAGTCTTCATGACTGCTATTTTTGTAAATGGGAATAGATCACTGGGCTGAATTTAGTGAGTCCGTTTGGAGTGGGAATGAAGGCGTGGGAAGCAGGAGAATAACATTGGATGTGTTCGCCCGGAAATCCGATGTTTTTGTGCGGTTCAAAATTTAGCCATCATCGGGAAAGCACCAAGGTGGCATCGCCACCCAGAAGTGACGGGAGTGCAATTTAAGTTGTAGAACAGTTAGTTTTAACACATTAGCATGTAATTGATCATGGTTCAATGGGAGGTTTGGAATTAAATGAACGACGGTTGGCTCTCGTGCTTTCAGATCCCTGGCCATGAAAGCTGGCAGCACCATGGCGAGGTCTCAGTGTCGTGACAGGTAGGCAGCCATGACCAGCATCGTTTAGGGAGAGAGCGGAGGCCATTGTTGGACTACAGTGCTGTGCACTCTGCAAGGGTTGGAGGGGGCTTGGACTCTGGTGGTCTGTAAGTCAGGGGAAGGGTGTGGTGGGACTTGGTTTTGGGTGGCAGTACCAGATGCCCATACTGTTGGGTGAGAGGGTCAGATGGCCATATTTATCGGGTGAGAGATCAGCTATCGGCAAGGGTGGGCACTGAGGGCCATTAGTGAGTCCGCCAAGAGAAGTAGCAAAGGGGAAGCTGCCAAGGCAGGATTGTCTCCGCAAGGACAGCGAGCAACAGCAGCCGGCCATGCCAAGAAGGGCCGACCTGCGCCAGAGAATGTACTGGACTCAATTCTGCTACTTCCAAATGTCCAAGCGGCATTGTCAGCAAGACTGTGGCTCTCCAGGGAGGTCATCACCAACTTACATGCCATGCTGCAGGCCACTTTGCAACCTATGGAATTTGGTGGTCACCCTATGTCCGTGATCTTGAAGATCACCATGGCACTTAAGATCTACGCATCTGGATCACAGAATGGTGACTTGTGGGGTCTCCCAGGCTGCAGCTCACTGCTGCATTAAGGAGGTGACCAATGCCTTGCTCAATATGGCTGGCGACTATGTGCGCTTCCGGACCGACACTGCTACCAGTGCCGAGAGGACAACCTGATTTGGGGCTATCACTGGACTCCCCCTAGGTGCAAGGTGTGATGGACTGCACTCTTGTGGCCATCAAAACTCCAACCAGCCGCCTTCATCAGCAGGAAGGGCTTTTATTTCATCAGTGTACAGTTGGTCTGTGACCACCGAAAGTGTTTCCTGCAGGTGCATGCCCGCTTCCTGGGAAATAGCCATGATGCCTACATACTTCGACAGTTCCAAGTACCACAGCTTTTCCGGCCCCCGCTCGCCTTTGGAGATGGATTCTCGGGGACAAGGGCTACCCATTGAAGATGTGGCCTGTGAGAAACCCTCCCACTGCAGCAGAGGAGAGCTACACCACCTGCCATAGCTCGATCAGAGCAACCATTGAACAGGCCAGTGGGCTGCTGAAGATGAGATTCCAGTGCCTGGATTGATGCGGTGGAGCCCTACAGTATGCCCCAGCTAGGGTCTTGCATATCGTGGTGGTCTGCTGTGCACAATCTAGCACTGCAAAGGTGGGAGGCTTTACATGACGAGGCCATATTTGATCGCCACTCCTCCACTGATGAGGATGTGGATGAGGGAGATGAGCAGGCATCACTCGATCTTGAACCCCTTGCACTGGAGACCAGGCACATTGAGTGCCTGGTCAAGGAGGCAACAGACCGTCTCCTATTTACCCAACTCCAGCCACAATGATGGCCTCTCAATAAAATCAATAAAAACTCACTGCATTCAGTTTGTCTCATCCTTTCTACTTGACTTCCGTGCCTAGTGCCCAGCTTAACCACGTGCTCTGGCCCATGGGAGATGCTAATTAAATGAGGGCTGTGCCTACACTGGCAGCCACTATTGGGGAAAGGTGTCATCAGCAGAATTAAGGGATGATAGAATTAACATTTACCACAATGAAAGTTGATTTCAGAAACAGAAAAACTTTACAAGACAAAACAAATGGAAAATGTCAAACACCTGTGAACCCCCAAGTGTGTCAAGGTGGTTTACTTTATATGTTTACGAGTGGATCTATGAGGTGTGACCCCTGCGCTAGCAGCTGGACTGGAGGCAGGCTGCCTCTTGGTCTGTGTTGGGTTTGGCGGCCTTCCTCAGCTGCCTGAGGCCTGGAGGCTGCCTGAGGGTTTCCTGTGCAGGTGCAGGACTCTCCTTGGGTGTCATGGCTACTGGAGCTGGGCTCACTGGCAGAGAGGCTGAGGAGCCGCTGTCCATGCTCAGAACATCCTGCGTGGAGCACCCAGGAGTGGAGCTCAGCCTCTCCTCCTCCCTTTCAAGGCTGACTTGAATCTCCATGCTGACCAGAGAAGGATGAGGAGCTGGAGAAGACTCCAGGGGCCTTGTCCTTCTCTCGGCTTGCCACTGATATCTTGAGCTCATGGCAAAGGCGATGGTGTGCAGGTCTGCATGCATCTATGGGATCTGGCTCTTCATGAGGATCGCCAACCTTTCGATGGAGAAAGCCATGTGCTCGCACGCCTGAGACATGGCAGCACTCATGGCATGGATGGACTCCTCCATCGTCCACTCATGGCTCTGCATGACCTCTGGCATCTGTGTCAGATATTACCTTACCCCTCTCTGCAACTTCCCCCATGCCCTGTGCTGTTGACACCAGAGGCTCGTCATGAACCTGCGGGTCAGCATGGACCTGGCCACCTACAGTCTTCCGACTGTCAAGAGGCCTCAGCTGTCTCAGTTTCAGCCAACTGCTCGGGTGCTCTCGCCAGCTTGTGACCATAATTCTAAACCCGAGCGGAAACCCATGGAGGTGAAAGTATCTGCGTTGGTGGAAGGTTCAGGAGAGTCGTGATGGTGCATCCTCTAACTGCTGATCCTCCTTAGAGGCTGATTTTGTGTCCCCCTTCAGCTGGAGTCTCCTGCAAACGCCCACCTACATGAAAGAACACAAACACCTGTGGGTTAGGCTGTGCAGATCTTATCCTGCTAACCATGCGTAATGTGGGTCTCCAGAAGTGAACTGTATGGCGATGGAAGACCATCCTCACTCTCTCTCTTGCATGGAGACTCCGCCATCTGCTATTGAGCAACTGCCCTGGGTTCTCGCCAGTTCAAGTGCCTTTTCCTCAGCCGTGGAGAGGTCTGATGTCTGGAATGCCTCCCCCAATCTGCAATGTCTCCCTCCTGTTGTGGGCCCTCTTGTCCTGCAAGTGGAATGGGGGAGATAGTCATATTTTGCAGAGAGATCAACGTGATAGTTCTGTTCGTGGCAGCGCCTTGTGCTATACTGACGTATCCTATATGGCTCATCCCTCTGCGCTAAGGGGAGTTAATGGGGGTGAGCTGTGAAAGAAGGTGGCCTGTGGTTGAGATACAGCCATGTATCTGTCAAGATGAGGTGATGCTTAACCCCCTTTGCCAGTGCCTTTGTGGTGCCTCCCTCCCCATGTCCCACTTTCTTCTGCGTAACCACACGCAAATCCTAAAAAGGAGAGAGATATGGAGCAATCGCCTTGGCACAATGAACGAGGTTGTTGACATTGCGGCACTGCACTCGTGTTCGGGGGGGGGGGGTGACCCCATAGCTGCTGACCTGCTCTGCGATCTCCATCCAGGCTTGCTTGGTCAGGCAGGAGGACCTCTTCTTCCATCGCTGCAGATGAGGGCCTCCCACCTTTCCCTTGCAGCCTGGAGGAGAGCCTGCAGAGAGGCATTGCTAAACCATGGGACCACCCAGTGTCTTCCTTCAGCCATGGCCATTGCAGGCTTGCTTTCATCTCCTTATCTATCAGGTAGCAGAAGAGGTCCTGGGCAGCAGAGGGCACTCAGGAAGGCATTCTCTTAAACCAGGTAGGAGTGAATGCAGGGCTGGTAGCCGTTTGAATGTGGCACCAGCACTTGCTCCAGAGTCATCTGACGCCATAGTCGGAGCATCGAATCCTGTCCTCATTGCAAATTGGCAGGGTCCTGTGCCTCCAATATTATAACTGGCCACCCGCAATGTAATCAAGGTGGGCCGGCTACACACATAACAAATGGGGACGGCGCCCACTTCAGGGTTCGCTGCCGGGACCTGTGACCGGCTCACTAAATCCAGCCCATGATGTGCAGGTGTATCTGGCTTTTAAATCATATTAGAGGGTTCATGTTTATGAAGTAAACAACATTTAAGAAGTATTTAGATGAGCACTTGAAACGCCATAGCATACAAGGCTACGGGCCAAGTCCTGGAAAATGGGATTAGAATAGTTAGGTGATTGATGGCCGGCACAGACACGATGGGCCGAAGGGCCTGTTTCTGTGCTGTATAACTCTATGACTAAGTCACTACACATAGCAACCAGAGGAAATCTTTCCTACTGATCTTTTAATGCTTGTAATTAGATGCGATTAGTATTATTGACGTGCGACTGAATGAAATTGCCGTCAGCCCATTCATATTACCACTTGGAGCTAGGATCAGGATTGCTGAATTATGCTGTCTAATTATCCGTGTCGATGTAGTCAGTTCTGGGTTCTGAGTTGGCCCCAATTTCAAATGAAGTATTCAAATATTAATCTGATTTGAAGCCACATTCCCTCTGCATCTGCCTTTGTTTGCAGCCAGTTCTTTCTGCCATCCATTCTGTTCACCCTTATATGAATGTAAAAGGAAAAATAAATATTGTTTGCAACTGATGCACATGTGCAAGCCTCTGTGTGTGGTAACAGAAAGCTGCCCTTGGGAGCTGTGCACCAAGAGCCTGCAGTATAAACAAGGTAACTCCACTCTGTATGCCAACATAGATTTGCATACTAAGACATGGAACACTGCATAAATATGGTGTAATACGGTATGTCATTAATTTTTATTCCTGTACTGCAACAAGAGTAAGAATAAATTAGAATTATTTTACCACATTTTTCTTTCCAGTGCCTGTGTTCAGAAATGAAAATCTGTTGCCAACATATACTTGTCTAAGCAGATTTCCTTTTTTTGTCGTCGTCGAAACAAAGAGCAATGTTTAAGACAATTTGGGCATAATTTTAACCTAACCTAACGGGTGGCAAATGAGCATGTTCGAGTCAGCCGCCCCCTTTACACCCTGCCCAATTTTACCCTCCATTGATATCGGTGAGGAGTACAATCCAGGGGTGGCTGCTCAAACACACCTGCTTCTCGCCCAGCGGACGAGGTTAAAATTATGCCGTTTATTTCTTTTGTTCTCCTAAGGAAATTTGCCTATTATAAGGAATTAAGTTGAATTCTTGATTCTAGGATTCTATTTAGGGGTTCCGGATTCTGATGTCACTGAAGTAGCCTTTGAGACCATTGGTAAAGTTACACTGAAGTACATACAGTCTTCTATTTACATTTCAAAGAACAAAATCAATCAGGATAATGGTCACAAACTTCATAGTTTACAATATGGTTTCATGTTGCAATGTTAATTAGAGAATGAATACCAACTGCTGACTAATTGAGACATTAGTTCTAATGTGATTAGCTTTTAATAGCTGAGTCTTTTGTGATGTTTGAAAACTATAGAAAAAGTTTTGTATTTTGAGCAACCAGTGACATTTCGACCAATCGAACAGCCCAAACTCTGCAGTGCCAGTGAGAATTTGTCCCTCTCTTAGAGCACCAATTTTTACAGCCTCTGAGGTTGTCAGTTTTGTGCTACATTATGGGTAGTTTTGACAGGTGGTAAACTTGCAATAATGTTGTTTTGGGCAAAGCAGTCCAGTGTGGTTAGTTTTGGATTGCTTTTGCAAAGAGCCAGTAAAAATAAGATAAGCCTAATGACAGACTTCTAGCCTGTAAACATATGTAGTTATTATACTATGATTTTGATTGAGATTCCCTTATAGCTCAGGGCAATTCATCATTGTGGCTGGAGTCCAACTCATTTCCCAGTTGTAAAACGTTTATGTATCAACTCATTCCACCAACTAATTATTGAAGATCATTTTAAGCCTTCATTTTAGTTTAATTCTGCACAATAGTGATCTTCAATAATCTAATTCAGTGCCCACACATGCTATCCAAATCAAAAAGGATTGGTTGTAGTAAATGTTTCATTGCATTGGGTTTCATTATACATCATTTGTTCACTTCTTGAAAAGGCAAGCATTTTTAAAAATTCTTTTCATGGGATATGAACGTGACTGGCAAGGCCAGCATTTTTTTTACCCATGCCTAATTGCCCTTGACAAATGAGTGGCTTACTAGGCCATTTCAGAAGCCAGTTAAGAGTCAACCACGTTTCTGTGGGTCTGGAGTCACATGTCGGCCAGACCAGGTAAGGACAGCAGATCACTTTCCCGAAAGGACATGAGTGAATCAGATGGGTTTTATGACCATCAATAGTCTCAGTAATGGTGCCATAAAACTAGCTTTCAATTCCAGCTTTCTTTTTATTAATTTATTTTTATTAAGTTTAAATTCCATCAGCTGCCGTGGTGGGATTTGAACCCATATCCCCAGGGCATTTGCCTGGGCTTCTGGGTTACTAGTTCAGTGACATTACCAATGTGCCATTATTTCTGTTCATATCTCAATGTCACTGAAGAACTGGCTGCTGGGAGCTGAGATTTAACTCTGTTTTGGCCTGGTTACCAGTTGTAAGTAAAGCGAGTGCCCCTCCCCCTCCTTGTTTGCTTTAAACAGAGAAGATAAATGAGGGTAGATTTTCTGCTGTCCAACCATTAGTGTGCTGACCCTTCTGATACCTGTGACGTTTGCTTCCCTTTAAGTAACATTGGGAAGCTCGCAGTCCCTATTGGCACTCGTGGAGAGCTCAACAAAAAATGGCAGAAAATTGTGTGTAAGGAGATTTAAAGGGCTGATGAATAAATTTAAAGAAATGCAGTTACTTAAAAGACAAATGGTTGTGCATGGGGATAAAGGTGTTGGCACCAACTGCAAAGGCTGCTTTTAATATGTAAACCGTTTCAAAGTTTCTTCGTGTTTTTAAAAAATGCCTTGCAGGACCTGATAGCACAGTAAATGTGGAGGCAGTAAATTGAGTGTGTGTCCAAGTGACGTAGTGGCACATCACTCCAACTGCCGGTTGGGTGTGGCACAGAATGCGATAGTAGTGAGGAGGGTAGCCCTGGCTTTTCACTGCAAGGCACAATCCCTACAAGACAGAATTCCAGCATGCCTGGAAAGAGAAAAGGATTTGAGGGGTGCAGCTTTTTTTATGTGTTCTCTGGCAGTGCTGTCCCTAAGGCATGTAGCAAATGATTCAGCTCTGCATTTGGGTATCTGCTGACCCAGAGCCCATGTCGTCTGTTCCACATGTTGACTGCGAGCCACGTGCGCCTTTGCTTGTAAATGTAGGTGGGAATGGACTTCCAGTCTGCCTCTGACCTGCCTGGCATACCTCCATTATTTCTGCTCTTAAAATATGCAAGTAAAGGGGAACTCACATTGGGAAATCCATTGACCTAATATTATGAACATTCCAAAACATTTCAAAGTGTCTAAACCATGGTCACCAATAGGAAAGAAAAACAAAATGGTAAGAAATGGATTCAGAATTGGCTGGGATGCTTAATGAGCAGAAATCTGGCTAATGTGTAAAATCAGCAATATATGGAGCAGAATGACCTCAAATTAAACTTATCTGGTTTCCGGAACAAGCAATTTGTTTTCTGAAAAATGGATTGAGCAATAATTGAACAAAACTAAGGGGATCCTTTTGTTCTGGCTTATTTGTTTTGCGAATATTGCTACTCAGAGAGACTTATTACATTTTTTTAAACTGCAAATAAAAATAAACACAATTTTAAAAAAAACTTCTTAAAGGACTAAATAAATTTTCAAAAAAATCTTGGATGGCATAATAAGTGTCCAATTATGTTTGAAGTACTATGACAGAATGAAACCAGGACTTGATCATACTGAGACTATACTGTAAACTGGGCTGAGTATGGATTTTCTACTGGTCTATAAATTTGAATTAATCAGATTTGCAGCTGTTTATTGTGTCCTCCCGCAGTAGTTTACTTAAACTCTTCATGCAAACTTCATGAGTTTTGGGCTCATTCAACTATCAGTCTGGATAGACTGTGTGATTTTGTACAATCATATCTTATCTATTTCATTTTGTTATCCTTGGAAACCTTGAAGAGATTTGAGAACCAGGATCAGAATTTTAAAGTTGAGGCATTGCTGAACCAGTAGCCAATGCAGGTCAGCGAGCAGGGGAGTGATGGGTGAATGGGACATAGTGCAAGTAAGAACACAAGTATTAGAGTTTTGGATAACTTCAAATTTATGAAGGATAGAAGTTGGAGGCTGGCTAGAAGTGCATTGGAATAGTCAAGTCTAGAGATAACAGAGCATGGTTGAGGGTTTCAGTAGCAGATGAGCTGAGGCAGGGATGGAGTCAGGTGATGATACAGATGTGGAAATGGGTGGTCTTGGTGTGAATATGTAGTCAGAAGCTCATCTCTGGCTCAGGTATGACACCAAGGTTACATACAGTCTGGTACAGCCTCAGACAGTTGCTCGGGAGAGGGATGCAGTTGATGGCTGGGGAATGGAGTTTGTGTCTGGGCCGAGACGATGATTTAATTGGAGAAAATTTCTGCTCATTCAGTACAGGATAGCGGACAAGCAGTCTATAACAATTCAGAGACAGTGGAGCGGTTGAGAGAGATGGTGGTTGGAGATGGGGCGGAAGTTCATAAAGTTGGAGGGGGTCAAGGGTTGATCTTTTGAGGAGAGGGGTCATGATGGCAGATTTGAAAGAGAGGAGGGTAGTACCTGAAAAGAGAGAGAACAGTTAACAATATCAGCTGACATGGGAAGCTGGGAAGGGAAGATGAGTGATCAGTTTAGGGGGAATAAGGTCGCGGGAGTAGGGGGTGAGCTTGGAGAGGGCATGAGGGGAGATAGAGAACGAGAGAACAGTGCAAGTTCAAAGCTAAGGCGGGGGGAAGCCTTAGAGGAAGTTTGGCCCAGTGGGCTAAAGGAATGGAGGGAATGGCAGAGTCAGTTGATCAGATGGTCTCAATCTTAGTGACAAATAAGTCCATGAGCTCTTCACACTTGTTGGGAGAGGAAGGTGGGGGAGAGGGTTTTAAGAAGATTCTTGAGCAGTGATAAGGCTGCTTAATACAATGCCTTACACTGTAAAAATGATTTTTTTTGTAGGTTTTTCCCATTTGGTTTCCTGATGTATTCTTTTCAATGTTTTGTGTATGGAATGAAAATGTTGTTTCTGTTTCACATGAGGTGAGTGCAGTGGCAGAATAGCAGGAGCCTTGTGCACTTTAACTTTTCAGGAAATGAAGTTTCACTTTTTAGGTGGTACGTTAGGCTGCATTTTTAAAGCTCGCTGCCAATATTTAGCACAGCGGCTCCTTTACATTGAGGGGGCGGAACACCTGCCCCCGATGATGTAGATGGGGCAGCCACTGCATCCCCAGCAATGGCGTCCGGCACCATTTTTAAAGGGCTTCAAGCCTTACAAGTAATTTTAATAAAGTGAAATGCATGTTGCAGTTTAATTAAAAAATTTTGTAAAAGATGGAGGACCCTCTCC
This sequence comes from Heterodontus francisci, assembly GCF_036365525.1. NCBI lineage: Eukaryota > Metazoa > Chordata > Chondrichthyes > Heterodontiformes > Heterodontidae > Heterodontus > Heterodontus francisci. Next base: position 22,240,489 of record NC_090408.1, on the reverse strand, counting down.
CACCTCCCCAATGACCAAACATTTTATTTCAGGGCCTTTCTCCACCCACCCCCCCAAAAAAAAACTTTTCATCCGATCCCAAACTTTCCCCTGCGAACTTTATTAACTTTTACCGTAAACCCCTTCCCACCATCCCCTCAACCAATAGCAAGAGTTTTCCCGATCCGAAGGCACGGGAGTTCCGGCCGGAATATCGGAGCGGGACAGCCGTCGTGAAAAGGTTAATATTTATTCATCTAAGTTAAATAGATTAACATATTTTAGTCAGGTCCCTGTTGCTGAGTGGTGGGGGGCCACCACAAGGCCTTGCCACTGGTAATATGGGACGGGGCCTTCCCGGAGTAAAAGCCCATGTTGGGCCACTCCCGGAAGTATTTTACAGGGCCCCCACCACGACCCCCATATCGGGGAGCTAGTAAAATATATACAATTATATTCATTTTCTGAGGTCCATTATAATTCCCCTTCTAAAGTGCTCCTCAAAGGGCAGTGTAATAGATGCGTGTAAACTCCTTTAGAATTCCCAATTGAAAACTGACTTTGTTACTGAAATTTCAAAATGAAGAAATTGTTTTTTATTGAAATTGACCACTGTCCAGAAACCTTGATATGTTATTGCAGTGGATGTTGGGAGAAAAGCCAATTGCTGTTTTTGTTCCTTTTATTATTAATTTTGTTTCCTGAAGATGTTTAGTCATTGCTGGGGTCACTTACTGCAATGTTGCCCATTCATCCTCTGTGACCACCTTACAGTGTATGTTGTCAAGCAACTTGACCTTAGAAGTCCTCACATGTGAAGCTGAGGCTGTCCTCAGCTGATGTTCACACATAGACATTTCCAGCATCAGTCATTGAATAGCAATCACAAGTAGAAATGTGGCCAATTTTTCTTCACCTTGCTCTTGGCTGAAACTTGGTACACACCAGGAGTCAGGCCTTGGACCTTCCTTTTGGAGTCAGCTGCTCATGACATCAGTTGGTTGAATGTCACTGAGCACTGTCACTGAATTTCAGTTTTTTAATCTCTGTGAATGGGTGAGACAACTAACATAAGTAACATTTTCACTATGTTTCTTTTTTTGAAAAAAAACACTTTCCTCTCATTTCAAAAGAGGAAACTTCAATATGACCTAATGGAAGGGAGTTTTCAAAATTATTTTGGAAATTGATCAATTTGATCTAGAGAAATTGTTTCAAAAGCTAGGAGCTTAACTTAAATATTAGGAAGTTGGAGATAACTAGTTTAATTCAGATAGGAAACTTCCCATACAACTTAATAGATGTATGAAATACTATAGATAAGATCATAGATTCAGATCTTACAGATGGGTTTAAATGACAACCAGATGAATTTTGGAGAAAGAGACAATAAGTGGATATGGTAAGAAGTGGAAGTTGAGATCCTCAACTAGGACAGAGCTTATTGGGATGAATAATTATTAAATTTCTTTTTTTTTCTTTCCAATGATTTTAGCAAAAACAGACCAGGGAACACAATTTTACAACCATTATTTCCATTGCAGGAATTCACATTGTTGTTGCAAGTTTGTGCTTACTTAAATTCTTCAGACTTCAAAATTGGATATAACAGTTTTCTGTTTTCTGTTTTTTTTTCCAATGCAGGTGACGTTCACAAAGAGAAAATTTGGATTAATGAAGAAAGCCTATGAACTGAGTGTACTGTGTGACTGTGAGATAGCTTTGATAATATTCAACAGTTCCAACAAATTGTTTCAGTATGCTAGCACTGACATGGACAAAGTTTTACTCAAGTACACAGAGTATAATGAACCTCACGAAAGCAGAACCAACTCGGATATTGTTGAGGTAGGTGTCACGCAGTTTTAATTTAATTCAATTTATATATGATGTCTCTAATTCTTTTGTAAAACGTTCAAATTTTGCTTACTCAAGTGGCTACCGGCATATTAAAATTGCAAACAAAGTCTTTGTATGCATTCTAGAGTGAGAGCTGAGGTAGGTCTTTAGGTCTTTTAAGCTGTTTCACTTTATAATGCTACTGCTGACTGCAGCAGCGCCACAAGGTAAACAAGATGGCACAGTTGTCCCTGGAGCCAAAATAAATATTATTGCTGGAGCCTGAGGCCACTTTATTCTGGTTGCACCAAACTGCGTGCCTCAATCTGTCCATGCAGGCTAGTAGTGCAGTTCTGCACTCACTAGCTCATATTTATCTGCCCCAAACATCAGGGAAGTTATGGCGACCAGGGAACAAAACCATGAACCGTGACTTTTAAAAAAGAAAATACATGTTAATAAATTTGTACATGCGTTATTTTAATGTTCCAGCTCTCTAATATTTGGAATATAAATATGTTTGAATTCCTGCATTGCTCTCAGTCAAGATTACAGAGTCTGTTCAATTAATATAAATGCAGCGTGTGGTGAGGAAATGCCTTATAGAGATGTGGAAGATGTATTGTGCATTAGGATAGGTACATTACAAATCTCTGGGTATCAGTGGTTGACAAACAGAATTAAAGAGAGGAAGTAGACAACAGAAAGGAAGGATTCCAGATTGAATGTGCACTCAAGGATTGGAAACTTGGCCACGACGACTAGATGTGCTTGTTTGAGTATTGGCAGAAGGGTAGTCCTACTCTTGAACAATATTGCTATGCTATATGTAGTTTTAAAAAAAAATGAAAATGTGGAAAGGAGCTATGTTCTTTACCCTTATCTAGATAACCTAAAAATAGAAAATATGCGATCTCCTTTGCAGGAGGGGTTATCTTTGTCTGCGTCTCTGCTCTCTGTGGGAGTCCCCTCCAAGAAGACCTGTTGCTGGATTATCAGTAAGCAGCTCCATAGGGAACACCACAAATTGGCATTCTTTCCAAGCTTTGATTGCGATCAAGAAACATCTGCACTAGAAACCCCAGCCTCAAATAGACATTATTGTATTGGTATAAATTGAAGGAATTAACAAATATTAGAATTCTTTTGTAAGACTGATCTTGACTAATGGGACTTATTTCGGACAAAGGTTGCTGTTTTGGGGAGTTCTGGAAGGAATGTATGACAGTTTCATCCATTGTGTGACATGCAAAGAACAACATGAGTTCACAATATGAAGCATGTCATTGAGTTATCTGTTTAGAAACCGAGCTTCAGTGCGCTGCATAACAACATTACAGTGGCACAGCTACTACTTTAAAATCAGGCCAATGAATCGTGTTTGCTTGCAGCAGCAATACCAACTACTAGTTTCTAAAAATACATGAAAAATAAACAGACTGGGAACGCCAGTCCGGTAGTAAGCACCCTCTAAAATTATTGGAAATGATGCAAAGAAGGTTTATTCCTCAGTACTTATTATCCTCATGTTGTCCCTGTCATTTAGTTGAATGAAAATAAGTGTCTGGTGTAGTACATTCCAATTAAAAGAGCAGCGTGCCTTATTTTTAAACTATCTGGACTGTAATTCTACTGTATCCTCTTCCTTCCTGAGGGCATTGGTTTTTAATTTTTTTTAAACTTGTTTTTGTCTCCATTTCTACGTTTGTTTATTTTTGTCCCTTTATCCAAATCTTTTGCACAATGAACCTTTGCTCTGCTCAAAGGATGGCCAACTGGCACACTTCCAGCCCCTGACTGTTGGTTTGGAAACAGTAGAGGTGAATAACAGTAGCTTGCAGTGATTTCCTCTTTCTATTTATTTATGAAATCCTTCTTCCTCACTGCTCTGCTTCCTAACAGTATAGCTGAGAATGGGAACTTGTCATACAGTATGGTGCAATCCTAAGTCTTGTCATTCATCTGCATAACCTTTCAAGTCCCACTTTTATACATTTAAAAAAAAATGATTTGCAAGTGAACCCTTAGTCCCAACAAGCTTCACCTCTTTCCCCTTCCACCATCACCATCCCCCATCCCTTTCTACACTATACTTGGATCAGTTTGAGTAACAAATACAGTATATAGTAACTCTTCTGCCAGATGTCAAGTTAAAGCAGTTACTCTTTACAAGGAACATGAAAGCGTGAGCCTTGGAATAGCTTAATCCCTAATACTTCTATATGAGAAAGCCAAACCTAATTTATAAAACAGAAACATTTTGTTTAGGCAAAAAAAAGCTCAAGAAGCAGTTTCATCTCAATCAATTCAGGCAACTAAGTTGGTATCCCTGATTGGCAGATCCACTACCATTTAAAATTTCTGTAGTTTAAATTGCACAAATGAACTGAATGCAGTTTGTGATGCTTACTCAAAGATAACACAATTGAAGGCCCTTATTTCGGAGCATTTTCTTAATGGACAAAATACTTGTTCATAATTTTTGAGTCAAAACCCTGATTTTTCTCCCACTTGACAGAATATATTTACAAGCATAAGCCACTTATTTATATTTAGTTTTGGTCTGTTGATTGTGTCATGAAGACCCCACCTGTCACGAATGAGGTGTATTAATTTCGTCATATGGAACATTAATTTTAAACTGTTGCTGGACGAAAAAGATGACTTGTTTAAAGAAATCACAGCAGTAGCTGGAAACATTTGCATGCTAAGAGACAATTGCCTGGAGAGACAATGGAACGGCTCCTTGATCCAATGAACCTAAATGGATTTTGATAATTAGACATTGAATGGGTAACAAGCTAGCATTTCATTCTCCGCCCCCCCCCGCCCCCCAACCAACTGCGGGTGTCTGCTAAGATGAAAGGAATCCACAAAAACGCAGGAGAGTTTGTTTTAAAAAAAAACAACTAGTCACATGACTGACCTGCTGGCCCAGGGTTTTTGAATTGTGTTCGCAGAACAGTTTGAAGACAGAGACTGCAATTTGAAGACATAAAAGAAGGAAGGTCTCGCCCTGGCTCTCTCTCTCTCTCAAATTTTCCAGATCCACTGAAGACACTTAAACCTTAAGAGAGAAGACTCCTACATTGAAACAAGTTTGAAAGCGTGCAATGGGCCCCCAACGAAGCAGAAATATTTAACTGCAGTTAAAGACTTTACATTAAACTCAAAAGACAGTAAATGATCTCCTCCAGATATTGCTTCAAGCTTTTCCCCTTTATTCTTGCTCCTCTTCCGTCTCTATCTGCGTGTGTGTTTATCGCGTATGCATGCTAGTGTGGTTGCATCGTGTATTCGTAGTAGTTTTAACTGAATTAGAGTTTTAAAGTTAATAAACTTACACCTTTCTTGTTTAAATCTAAGAAAACCTGTCTGGTTGATTTCTCTCTCACTACAATTGGAGAACAATGAACAAGGATTCACTGAGGGGAAGCTAAAACATTGTGTTTTAAAAATTAAACCCTGTTACGGTCAAACCAGGAGAAGGCTGAGAGAGAACCCCTCAACCCCTTTCTCACCTCGTCGTAACAGAAATTTGGGGGCTAGGGTCCGGATTTGACTCACACACAATCAAGAAATTGGAAGTGGGAAGTCAAATTGATCCTAATCAAAAAAAAAAGATTTCAATACAGGATTTCTTGTGGTTGTGTGTGCTAGATTACTAACATGTCTGAGACTGAAGCCAGTAGCTCCCCAAGCCAGGGTGAAGTAACTTGGGATAAGTTAAAAGCACCGTCTATGGAAGAGTTGAGGAAAATGGCTGAAAAGTGTGTGATCACTGTCTGTGCCAAGGCTAGAAAGTCTACTCCTAAGACGAATGGCCAACCATTTTTCCCTTGAATCTGAAGAAGCAGAAACAAGGTTAGAAATAGACTCCAACAGGGTATTGCTAGCAAAGATACAATTGGAACAGAGGAAACTTGAATTTGAAGGAGAAAGAGAGAGAGAGGAGAGAGAAAGAAAGAACCTTTCTGAAAGAACACGAAGAGAAAGAACCTACCAGTTGGAATGCAAGGAGAGTGAGCTGAGGTGGCTTGAGTTAAGTAGGAGGTGACAGAGTAACCCCAGTGAAAGCATGGCCAATATGGAGGATCATAATTCAGGGCTGGGTACAGAATTGTTAAAATTTTCCCAATTGATTTCAGAATTTAATGAAGGAGATGTGGAAGCATTTTTTGTATATTTTGGAAAAAAAAGCAAGGCAGTTAACATGGCCAGCTGAAATTTGGATTCAGCTTGCTTTGTAACAGCAAACAGGAAAAGCCCATGAGGTTTATTCACTGTTGCCAGATGAGAGTTGATCCAATTATAAACTGACAAAAAAATGCTCTCCCCAGGAGTTAGTACCCGGAAGCCTATTGCCAAAAGTTTAGAACCCTCAAGAAGCAAGCTGATCAAATTTACCTGGAGTTTGAGAGAAGTAAGCAGCTGGCTTTTGACCATTGGCTGAGGGCTCTTAAAGTGCAACCCAGTGATGTAAATCTCAGAGGTAATTTTGCTCGAGGAATTTAAAAACACTCTCCCACTCTCCATAAAGACACATGTAGAGGAACAAAAAGTTCATAGAGCCCGGCAAGCAGCAGTTCTGGCTAATGAGTTTGCTCTCATCTGTAAGTCGGTTCCCCAGGGGAAAACCTTTCCTAGTCACCCCTGCAAATCTGAAAAGGACAAAGGGTGGGAAGGTGATAGAAGCCCAAGCAGTCCTGGGAGAGAAGGAAAAGCAGGAGACACAGGGGGCCCTCCTCCAGCCAGAAAGGAAGGTGCTGTAAGTAGGAGTGAGACCCGGAGACCTGTGTGCTTCCATTGTAATAAAGCAGGTTATCTAAGAGCTGACTGCTGGAAACTAAATGGAAATCCTGTAGGGTTAATCAGGACACATCCGTTCAGTGAAGGAGAAAGGACCCTGATGGAAAGCACAACAGAACAAGCTGTGGCTTTAACTGCAGTAGCAGTAAAGCCCAGAAAACATACTGCTGTAGGTGCAGGAAAATTTAATAGGATTCCTGAAGGTTATCAGGATTTTGTGTCTGAAGGGAGGGTAACCCCATACCCCTCGAGTGGGGCAAGAAAGTCCATAGCATTCCTCAGGGACAGAGGCACTAGATCCCTTTTACTGGGAAGTGGCCTGACCTTTCCCTCAGAGTGCAGTAAACACCAGAATGGTGGTGAATGGTATTGGAGGGCAGTGTACGCCTGTACTTGAACACTGGGTGCACTTGGAGTGCGACCTAGTTTCAGGACCTGTGACCATAGGGGTTGTCCCTAGTTTGGATGTGGACGGGGTTGACCTGCTCCTAGGTAATGATCTGATGGAGGTGAAGGTGGTCGCTTCCTCAGTATTGAAAGAGAGATTGCAGGAGGTCAGAGAGACAGGGCAGTGGCAGAAGACTGTCCCCTGAATGTGTAGTGAATGGGGCCATGATCAAACCAGGTCCCCCAGAAGAGACTGAATTAACACTGCAGGTAGATGACCATGAGGTCTGTCTGTCTGAGACTTTCTTTGGAAAGTTAGAGGACCCACGGAATGCATTAATTGAATCTTCCCTAGCTGAGGCTCAGTGAGCTGACCCAGTATTGAGAGAGTTAGCACAGGCTGCCCAGTCTGAAATTGAAGCAAAGGGAGTCCCCTGACTGCTACTATTTAACGAATGAGGTACTGTTGAGGAAGTGGAGTTCTCCTCACAGACCTGAGGGCAAGGAGTGGACAGTAGTTCACCCGTTAGTGGTGCCACAGAGGTACCGGAGAAAACTATTAAGAAGAGCCCACGAGATGACAGTGGCTGTATATGTCGGTATACAAGAAACCAAAGCCCGCATAAGACAGCAGTTTGACTGGCCAAAACTCCACAAAGATGTAGGGCGGCACAGTGGCGCAGTGGTTAGCACCGCAGCCTCACAGCTCCAGCGACCCGGGTTCAATTCCGGGTACTGCCTGTGTGGAGTTTGCAAGTTCTCCCTGTGTCTGCGTGGGTTTCCTCCGGGTGCTCCGGTTTCCTCCCACATGCCAAAGACTTGCAGGTTGATAGGTAAATTGGCCATTATAAATTACCCCTAGGATAGGTAGGTGGTAGGGAAATATAGGGACAGGTGGGGATGTGGTAGGAATATGGAATTAATATAGGATTAGTATAAATGGGTGGTTGATGGTCGGCACAGACTCAGTGGGCCGAAGGGCCTGTTTCAGTGCTGTATCTCTGAAAAAAAAATGTGGTGGAGTACTGTAGGAGTTGCCACATGTGCCAGGTTGAGGGGAAACCCCAATCTACAGTGAAATCTGCACCCCTAAATCCTGTATCGATGTTTGGAGGACCTTCCAGCAGAGGGCTGGTGAACTGTAAGGGACCGTTGCCGCGAACAAAAGGGAACAGGCAGGCACAAGGCTGGCAAAAACTTAGAGAGGAAAGGGGAGAAAGGGACAAAGAGGACAGGTTAAAGGAGATCCAAGAGGATTCCCAAATGGAAACCTCTACTCTCCAGTCAGCCAACCCTGGAATGTTTGAAAAATTAGACCCCACATTCTGCTATGTATATGCAGACACCAGAATCACCCCATCAGAGTTCCTAACAGCATGTACAGAAACCTGCAGAGTCAAAGGAAGTCCTCAAGAGGGCAAAGAAACTGAGGGTGATGCCTTACCTATACAAAGTGCCACATGGGGTGTGCAGTAGAATCTGGACAAATACCTGCAAGCAGGAGTGTCCCAGAGGATAAAGGGAAGATTAGCAAGGAATTCTCCCCCACAGTCAGGAGAAAAGGGAACAACCATCCCCTAAAATGAAAAGAATCTTGCATGACTCATCAAAGTACTGAAAGAGAGTTCAGAATGGATCCACCCACTACTGACTCTCCTGAGCAGAGCTCCAACTTATGGCTAACTCTCCCCTTGCAGACCTCAACAGGGATAAAGACACCCGAGGCAGTCGTAGAAATGTGCAAACTGAAAAACTCCCCCAAAAATCACATGTTTATTGGGATGCCAAAAGGGGCAGTCATATTTTCAGGATTTCTGAATGAATGAGAGGGATGCATGTGTGTTTTCCTGTACTTACTCTTCTTTCCCTAGTCCTTTTCAATGAAATGCTCTTCTAAAAATTGTATTTCATTTCACTGGGTGTGGAGGTGTCATGAAGACCCCATCTGCCACGAATGAAGCGTATTAATTTTGTCATATGAAACATTAATTTTAAACTGTTGCTGGACTAAAAAGATGACTTGTTTATAGAAATCACAGCATTGGCCTGAATCATTTGCATGCTAAGAGACAGTTGTCTGGAGAGAAAATGGAACTGCTCCCTGATCCAATTAACCCAAATGGATTTTGATCACCAGACATTGAATGGGTAACAAACTATCATTCTAAACTGCACCCCACCCCCACTGCAGGTAGATGCTAAGATGAAAGAAATCCACAAAAACAGAGTTTGTTTTAAAAAAAAACTAGTCACATGACTAACCTGCTGGCCCAGGGTTTTTGAATTATGTTCACAGAACAGTTTGAAGACAGAGACTGCAATTTGAAGACAAAAGTGAAGGAAGGTCTCTTCCTGGCGCTCTCTCTTTCACGAATTTCCAGATCCACTGAAGACACTTAAACCTTGAGAGAAGACTCTTACATCGAAACAAGTTTGAAAGCGTGCACTGGGCCCCAACAAAATGGCAAGATTTAACTGCAGTCAAAGACTCTGCATCAAACTCAAAAGACAGTAAATGAACTCCAACTTTTGCTTCAAACTTTTCCCCTTTATTCTTTCACTTCTTCCATCTCTATCTGCCTGTGTTTATCACGTATGCATGTGAGCGTGGTCGCATCGCGTATTTGTCGTAGTTTTAACCAAATTAGAGTTTTAAAGTTAATAAACTTACACCTTTCTTGTTTAAATCTCAGAAAACCTGTCTGGTTAATTTCTTTGTCACTACAATTGGAGAACAGTGAACAAGGATTCACTGAGGGGAAGCTAAAACATTTTAAAAATTAAACCCTGTTACGGTCAAACCAGGAGAAGGCTGAGAGGGAACCCCTAGACCCCTTTCTCAACTGTTCGTAACAATTGTTTCCCAACATTTTTTTACTCCTGTTTCATTAGTTTTATCTCTAACCACAAGCAATTAAGATCCCCATGAAGAGTTTATGGTAAAGCTACATTGCTCTGCCATGTAATAAGACAGCACCAACCTTGATATTTTGGGGGTTGGGTGGATGCGGGAATGGGGTTTGTAACATAATCCATAATAAAGTTGTTCAGGTTTTGTTCATTAAAAGTAGTGGTTTGGAATGTATGGTTTGTGTACATACTGACCTCCTTGAGGGCCAGTAGAAAAGAAGTCAGTGCGATGCATACGCAAACAAAATATTCCTAAAAATGATCTGTTACAAAATGTCTTGGGTGAATACAGCAGCCATTTTGTGCACACAGTACCAAAATAGAAGTGAGATGATTTAATGGTTACTCTCTTTTTTTGGTGATGTTGATTGAGGGAGGATTGATGTCCAAGAAACTAGATAATTAATTTGTTCTTCAAATAGTGCAACGGGAACTTCTAAGGTTCATCTAACCAGGAAGCGAAACCTTAAGTAACCATCTCATCCAAAGTACAGTAACTCCAAAAATGCAGTACTTGTTCAGTACAACCCTAAATTGTTGGTCTACTTTATGTGGTGAAGTCCTGAAGTAGGACTTGAACCCGAAATCTTCTGACTCAGATGAGAGTTCTCCCAAGGGAGCCAAACTGGCTTCTGAAAAACAGACAAATGTCATTTTTTCTTGTGTGTCCATCTTCCATATACAAATAGGAATTACAATCGGGAGGAAGATGGGAAAAGGCAGCCCTCTTCCTGTACCATTGTAGTGGTGACTGAAAGGCATTGCCAGCACATGACTTTGTACGTTTGGGTGAGTTTAACATTACGTGCCAATTCCTGAACAAGGGAAGTCTATTCCCATGAGGTGCAAAAATTATTGCTGTTTAGAAGTTAAATAGAAAGCTATACTAGAAAACCCAGAGTTTTATAATTACTCCTCCATACTCCTTTGCTAGTATTGGGGAATTCAGCATACTGATGTCCTTTAGGACCCTGTATTTCATTATGTTAAAGAAAAATTCAAGACTGTCGGATATTTCAGGGGACTGACTTGCAAACATAGATCTCAAAGATGCTTATTCTTGTGTATTTGCTTCTCTAAGCAAGTGATTCTACGAATTAATTTTCTGAGAAGACCCTTGTAAATGGAGATAGATTCCAGTTACAACCAGTGCAGAACCTATCCTTCATAGCATTCATTGAGACCATACAAAATGCAGTATCTTTTGTAGGTACTGGGTCAACTTCCATATGTATGTTGATTGCACCCAGCTTTATTGCCTCCACTTCTCTCAATCCCAAATCTGCCTGTCTGAGGTTATGAGCCAGACTTTCTGCAGGTTGAAATTTACAACTCCTCCCAAGATCTCTGCTGCCTTGCCACACAATTCAGCTCTTGGCTACTTGCTCAGGCTGAACCACTTCAGCATCCTGTTGGACTCAGGTGAACTTTGAACCCCATGTCCTATCCATCAAGACTGCTTATTTCCACCTTGCCTATCTCAGCCCCTATATTATCCCCTGCCAAAACTATTAGCCATGTCTTTGCCACCTCTAAACTCTTTTTTTTCTTCAGATATCTTTTGATCACTTTCAGTTAGCTCCCAACTTGTCAAGAAATCCTCTGCTTGTCTGACTCATCCATCACTCTATCCTCACTGACCTATATTGATACTCTGTTATCCAATAGATCAAAATTGAGATCCTTATCTTTACAACCCCCTCCATTGTCCTTCCCTGGCCTTCGTATACAAGATACTCCAGGCTAGCATCCCTCCCCATACGTTCTTGATTCTGAGCTCCTCCCTCTCCTCCATTGCTTTCAGCTATGCTGGACTTACTTTCTAGAAATTTCTCCCTAAACATGTCTGCTGTCCTTCAGACTCGCTTCATCCAAACCTTCAGTCCCATTTTCAATATTAGCTTGGTGCTTGTTCCTTTCTTCCTCTGTGAAATATCATGTAAATCTTTTCTATATTACAGGTGCTATGTGAATGCAGGTTGATGCTTCACAATTGCTGGAGAAATATTCAATCATTCAGTTACTGTTTTCTGTGCCCAGGTAGTATCCAAAATCCAAATTCATTACAGACTGTTCTTAGGTGCTTGCTGTTTCTGTGGTGCCCATCACAAAGATTGTTTTTGTACAGTGGTTCTTGGCAAACTCTGTATTATCTTGAGAATTCATTAGTGACCAGGCAGTGTCCAACACCCAAGGATAGTCATCTCAAGAGACAAATAGGTTTTATCAGCAATTTGCCTGCTGTCACCGCCCTATCTCTCTCTTGTCTAGTGCCTAATCTCTCCATTGTAGGAGATACCACCTAAACAAAGACTGGGTTTGCGCGATGTAGTCTCAACTGATTCCAATTTAAGAAACATGACTGGCACTACATATCTTCAGAAAAGTAAAACTGCATTAAGTGTCAAGGATTTAAACATGGGATAAAGGATATAATTCTGGTTGTTATACATCACCAGCATCCAAATCTGGCACTGGTGTCATTAAAACTTCAAAGACACCTTACTCGACATCTTGCTGAGCTGCAAAATGTCGGAGTGGACACTATCGGAAGCGTCATGGCCCAGCTTCACAAGTGAACTCAGAAGTTTAGCTGTTTCAGATCAAGAAATTATCTATTTATTTTCTGCAGGAGCATCATGCAGCATCACCTAGATGGTCTGTCAATCTCCTGAAATAGAAAGTTTCTGTTTGTCCCTTCCTATCCTTTATCATGGTATGGATTCATACAGATGCACAAAAAAAAATTCTCAAACCCCTTCCGGTGGAAGACGACCTGGTTCAAGGATTTCCTCTCTTTCACCCTCTGTCATGTTTATACTACAAAGTTGCAAAGGTCACTTTGTATTTGAAGGCTAAATAAACACAGAATTTCAAATGTTGATAATATTCTGGAAGCTGTTATCTTTCACCCGGGTCAGGATGGAAAACATCAAGTGGTAATCCAAAAATTGCGTTAGAATTTCCACTAATCAATTATCATGAGAAAGAATGACAAAATAGTTTGTGACATTTTCCAGGTCTGACCAAAATTCACTTAATGGAATTCATCATACTGTGTATGTCACTTTATGTTTTGTTTGGAATGTATCATCAGACACTGAGTGACTGAGCACTTGGGCAAGTATCAGCTGATCAAAGAGTCTGCATAGATTTGTGAAGGGTAGGTCATGTTTGACTAATCTAATCAAGAAAAACAAATCAGAATATTTTCTTGAGGCTGAGAGATTAGGAACTTGTGGGAGCAAAGGAATTTGCGTGTCCATTTACACAAATCGCTAAAAGCTAATGCAGAGGTAGAAGGGGTAATCGAAAGCCTAATGAAATGTTGGCAATTATCTCGAGGGGATTGGAATTCAAAAGTGAGGAAATGATGCTTCAGTTTTATAGAACCTTGGTCAGACCCCATCAGGAGTACTGGCGTCAGAGTTAGCACCAAATGTCAGGAAATATATATTGGCCTTTCAAAGGATACAGTGCAGTTTCACCATAATAATAGCTGGGCTTAAAGGGATAAATTAAGGAGAGAACTTGCATAAATATGGTTTGTATTCCCTTGAGTTTAAGTCTGAGGAATAATCTGATCAAGGTGTTTAAAATGATAAAGGGATTCATTAGGGTAGTTGCAGAGAAATTATGTTCTCTGTTGGAGGAATCCAGAACAAAAGGGCATAATCTTAAAATTAGAGGTTGGTCATTTAGGACTGGAATGAGGAAAAACTTTTTCACACTAAGGTTAGTAGCTGTGAATGCTGGGTCAATTGAAATCGATATCCATACCTTGCAACAATCCATGAAAGGATATGGATCGGAGGCTGATAACTGGAGTTGAACAGATTTGCCACGATGAGGATAGTGATGAGGATTGTCAGAGGATACAGCAGGATATAGATCGGTTGGAGACTTGGGCGGAGAAATGGCAGATAGAGTTTAATCCGGACATATGTGAGGTAATGCATTTTGGAAGGTCTAATGCAGGTGGGAAGTATACAGTAAATGGCAGAACCCTTAGGAGTATTGACAGGCAGAGAGATCTGGGCGTACAGGTCCACAGGTCACTGAAAGTGGCAACGCAGGTGGATAAGGTAGTCGAGAAGGCATACGGCATGCTTGCCTTCATCGGTCAGGGCATAGAGTATAAAAATTGGCAAGTCATGCTGCAGCTGTACAGAACTTTAGCTAGGCCACACTTAGAATATTGCGTGCAATTCTGGTCGCCACACTACCAGAAGGACGTGGAGGCTTTGGAGAGGGTACAGAAAAGGTTTACCAGGATGTTGCCTGGTCTGGAGGGCATTAGCTAGGAGGAGAGGTTGGATAAACTCGGATTGTTTTCACTGGAACGACGGAGGTGGAGGGGCGACATGATAGAGGTTTACAAAGTTATGAGCGGCATGGACAGAGTGGATAGTCAGAAGCTTTTTCCCAGGGTGGAAGAGTCAGTTACTAGGGGACATAGGTTTAAGGTGAGAGGGGCAAAGTTTAGAGGGGATGTGCGAGGCAAGTTCTTGACACAGAGGGTGGTGAGTGCCTGGAACTTGTTGCCAGGGGAGGTGGTGGAAGCAGGTACGATAGCGACGTTTAAGAGACATCTTGACAAATACATGAATAGGATGGGAATAGAGGGATACGGACCCCGGAAGTGCAGAAGGTTTTAGTTTCGGCAGGCATCAAGATCGGCGCAGGCTTGGAGGGCCGAATGGCCTGTTCCTGTGCTGTACTGTTCTTTGTTCTTTGATCTAAATGAGTGGTGGAGCAGGCTGAAAGGCCTACTCTCGTTCCTGTGTTTATCCACACCAATTTTGTTGGTGGATGGGAGTAATCTTTGAGATACAGAACTAGATTTTTCTCCCTTTTACTGTCCATTTTTGCTTGATATCAGGACAGGTGTCATCTGTCACTACCAGACTGTTACAATTTTTGTTAAAAAATATTCTTTGTTCTATAATTTTGTGTTTTGTATTTCTTAATCCTGAGTGTTGCAACTAAGCCAGTCGTCTAAATCTGGGTCTGAGCTGAAGCAGCCTGAAGAATTTTGAAGTGGCTACCCAGAGGTTAGAGAGAGGACATGGAGAGTGAATGCTCAGAAGAGACCAAACTCTTCAGGATTTTATTATTGTTCCAACAAAAGACATCCCCTGTTTTTCTCCCTATTCCTTGGGATCTCTGGGACACAGAGCAGCTGTGATTTTGAGAGGGCTAGCAAACAACCTACTCCCCGGCACCAGTCTTTCAACAAGTGTGCAATATTAACCTGATAATTGTTCTGCTGTTGATCTTTACCTCCTGTGAGGAAGCACCTGACCTTGGCTTGGTGTTTTCCATGTAGCAATATGACTAATCAGAAAAATCACCAGGTTAGTGGATCTTGAGTGTGAAAACCACATCCTGCCACTCTGTGGTATGACATGTTGGTATTTCACTGTGCTGCATCACCCACTTAGCAAATTATATATATTTTAAAATTATATTTAAGGTATATTGTACCCACACTCTTCCAAGGAGTACTGTTTTATTTTTGTTAGAGTAGTTCCACCACCTGCTCCAACCCAGCTGTTTCCAGCTTTCAACATGTCAGCTGGAGATGTCATCATGAGACTGTGGCATGTGTTCCATTGGCAGATGGAAATGCAAGCCAGGCTGTGAGTGGGTGAGAGCGTGCAGCTGCAGCTCAGCCTGTCTCCGTTTAAAATGGCAGGACATACTGTTGAAGTTTGCTATTTTTTTGCTGGCTGGTTGATGATTCAATATTTTAGATTTGTCTCGCAGCCTCAATTAAGGAAATAGTTTTGCATACATGATTGCCCACATTGCAGGTTCTGAATCTAAGCTGCACCGTCCAGAGGAGCTGCAAAGTCATGACACTTCCTCACAGGGAGGGAAAACTGAAGCAGAGTTCCTCTTGGGCCACTCATGTGAATTTCCTCGTGGCTGGCCTGTCTGCTAAATCGGGCTGTCGTATGTGTCACTTAAACACCTAGAATACGATAACATACCAGAGAGAAAGTCCTAAATATTTAAGATCTTGGATGAGAAATTGTGCTCTTTAGCCCCCATTTGCTGGGTACTATAAGTGCGCTGAGACCTCCAAACCAGCATCTACAGTGTGTGTGCGCACACTTGTGGGGCGAATTGCGTCAGATGCCGTATTGGTGAGGGTGTTAATGAGGCGCAGTGAACGGCCACAGGAAATAGGCAGAGCCATCAGATTGTGCGTGCTGATTTGATGCCAGTGGTGCTGTTTTGGAGCTCAACACTCCAGCTAACACCCTCTCTTAACCTCATAAAGCTGAACATGGATTCAACAGGAAGGACCCCCACCAGTGCTATCTAAAGGGATAATCAGGTACTTGCAGGTTAGTTGCTGGTTGATGTTCTTCTGGCTGTTGCTATGGTTGTGCAAGTGTTTGGTGCTTTCTAGAATTGTTTGAAGTGGCAAAAGTCTACAGGCAGTGGTGTGGCAGCTGCTGAAGGAGTTTTTACTGATACCAGGTTACTCCCAGACATGGGTGCAGTAGCAGCATTCTCCTTGGAATGCAGCTTTATTTGGAGAATGAACAGAAGCCGCGCAGACAGGACAAGCTGCTGGAAGAGGGAGAGGGTCTCTCAGCAGGAGGCTATACCTATCATGGTATTCTAGGAGCAATTCTCCTACCTGAACCTTAACCAGGAACAATGTCTGCGCTTCAGTAAGGGCTCACTGAAATCTACCACCTGTTCTAACCACAGCTCCAATCTCAGCAGGGCAAGGACCGCATTGCCAGTGGTTGTGAAGGTAACTGTGGCGGTGATCTTTTATGCTTCTGGTTTCTTCCAGGTTGGAGCTGGCAATAGAGATATTTGCAACATCTCAGTTTGTCATCCACTGTTGGATGAGGGAGGTCGCTAAGGCTCTCTATTGATGGAGAGCTAACTACATTTCATTCTCTCCTTCCAGAGACAAACAGGTTGGGAGCAAGCTACGATTGCAGGCTTCCCAGGGTGCAAGGTGCCACTGACTGCACACGCTTTGCTTAGCAGGTGCCACATGTCGACTCTGCTTTATACCAGAACTGAAAGGGATCCCATCACTCAACGCCCGGTGTTTGACCATAGACAACAAATCACACTGGTCAATGCCTGGCATCTTGACAACAAACCTGATGCCTTCATTCTGTGGCAGTCCACTGTGCCAGTTGCATTTGAGCCAAGGGTGGTAACGGGGTGATGAGGGCCGTCTGCTGACCACATAACTGATGGCTTAAGTGCATAACCCACTTATACTGCCATGCTGCCACACAAGAATGATAGAGCAGTCCATTGGCGTGCTGAAACAATGGGCTGGATTTTACAGACCCCACCTCCGCCCCCACCCGACATCGGATTTCATGGTGGGAGGAGGGAGCGGAAAATGCCTCCGGGAGAGGGCTGCCACGCACCCCGTCGCTGGGAGGGCCCAGCCAGCGGCAGCGTGGTGGCTCCCCCACTGCTTGGCAACAGGACCCCCATTTGCATATCTAAAAACATTTAAATGAATGCATTCATCATACTTGCACTACCGCACTGCGATCTTCCTGCCGCTGGCCGGCACGCCCATGCCTTTGGACCCCCATCCGGGGAAATGAGATGGAACACTTGTGTGGGGGGAGAGGTAAGTTTCTCCATGCAGGAGTTGGGGAGAATGGGGGTCAAAGTAACATTATTGGTGTAGGGGATTGTGGGAAGGGTTTGAGGTTAAAGTTGCGGGGGTGGGGAGGAGGGGATGGTCAGGTGGACAAGGTAAGTGTTTTGTGGGGGGAGAGGGAAAGTAATTAATTTTCTGGTTGTTGGGAGAGGGGCAAAATAAATGTTTTAGTTTTATTCATTCACTGCATCTTTAAATATTTAAGTTTAATGGTAGGGCTCAAAATCTTTTTAAAATGGCGTCAGCTGCTTGTGCACAGGCAGCTGACTCCATTGCTGGGGACAGACAGCCCACCCCCTTAAATGAGCCACCGTGCTTAAGATTGTGGCAGCTCCGTAATGCGCAGCCCGCCCACATTGAAATCGGCAGTGGGATTATAAAATTCATCCCAATGCTTCTGCTACCTGGACCTTTCTGAAGGAACCCAGCATACCTTGCAGAGTGGGTGTTGAGAATTGTGGTATCCTGTTGCATGCTGCACAACCTTGCCATCATGAGGGGACAACCTTTGCTACAGCTATATGGTGAGGAGAAGCAGGAGGAAGAAGAAAGGAGCAGGCAGCCTAAACTGATAGCCCGGGCTGTCTGTGAAGAATTCATCCAAGTGTGATGCTTTCGGGGCTGGTTGGCTAACAGGCAACTGCAAGGGCACTGGCGGAGTGGCAGGGTTGGGTGGACAAGTGCTGTCATGCTGAGAGAGGACGGCAGGTTTGTGCTCCATGGCGACACTGCCACTCAACCAGGGCGACACTTCAACAACCTTAGTAATCTGGGGATGGATTGTTGCACTGTTGCGAAATCCTGGAGGCTCCTTTGAACATGACGGTAGCAAGCTGACCTTGCATGACAGCAGTCTGATCTTCCATTGCAGCACTCAGACAATGGGTAGCTGCTTATGCTGCAGTGGAAGCACCAGCAATCAGATGCTGCATCATGATTGGGTCCACAGGTTTGCTGATGGAGTTGGCCACCACTCACGCTGGAAAGGATGGACTCTGAGCTCTGCAGAAAGCCCTATCCCAAGTTGGTGCTGGAGTCCTCCATGCTCCTTGATGCAAGCTTTTTGGCAGGTTTCCCAATTCACCGAGCATATCATTGTCCTTTTGTAGGCTGCCCATCAAAGTCCTCATCTGAATCATCTGCAGCGGAACCTATGCACGACCTCAACCTTCAGTGAGCTGGTACCTGTACTATCCTTGCCCGCTGCCCTGGCTGCAGCGCTCACGTGCTTGATGTTTCACCACGTGCAGATCCCACCTCTAATCTATCCTCCATGATATGTGCAGTGTCAGTATCTGAGCTGGAGACGATGCTGTGTCTTCGTTATTACTCTCTTGATCTTCCACTAACTGGCCAGGTTGCACATCTTGGCTATCTGAAAAGGAAAAGACACATGAATAAGGGCATGGTGGAGGGAGGGGGTAAAGTAGGATTCATACAGTACAGAAGGAGACCATTCAGTCTGTTGTGTCCATGCTGGCTCTCTGCAAGAGCAGATCAGCTACCAAACCTTTCCCTGTGGCCCTGCAAATCCTTCCTCTTCAGCTGCTTATCTAATTCCATTTTGAAAGCCATGATTGAATCTGCCTCCACCACACTCTCACAGTGCATTCCAGATCTTCACCGCTTGCTGTGTTTGAAAAAAAAATTGTCCTCGTGCCTCTGTTGGTTCTTTTGCATATTGCCTTGTATTGAGGTGCATGCTTACACCATCTACAACTTGTAAATCAGAAGAGATTATGGGATGGTGGGATGTGGGGAGGAGAATTGGATCTGAGGATACCATAATCTTTGGTTTCTACCCACCTGCTGGCCATGGCCTCAACAGTGGCTATCCTAATAATGGCCAGCACAGTCTCCTCCATGGGATTTGGGCTTGCAGGTGCACTGCCCTCTCTAGTTAGCCGCTGTCGACCTCAGTTGTGCGCCATCTTGTCATGCAAGAGAGAGGGAAGTCTGTGCATGTCATGCAATCTGTTTAGCTGATATGGCTGTCATGATTGAATAGCTGGTAGTGTTTGCAACCTGTGAGATGTGGGTGTGGGGCTTGCAGCAATGCTTAATTCTATGAAGGTCAGCTGAAGCTATCAATGATATTTATGAGCCCTGATTGATAGAGATTGTTGGTAGACGAGTGATGTGGTTGTGGTGTTTTGAACAGTTTCTGAGACAAGTGGTGCAGCTGGTAGGATATGGCATTTCGAGATGCATTCACTGAATTTGACCACTTGTGTGATGTTATTGAACTTCTTGTGGCACCGCATCTGTATTCGTGGGGCTTGACTCCTGATATTGACCTCCATGGCGATCTGGTCCCTCTGCCTTTTGACCACATTGGGAGGGCCTCCTGGCCCCCTGTGGATATAGGACATCACTCCTACCTTTCACCTCCTCCACCAAGGTTTCCAGTGCAGCATTCAAGAACCCTAGAGCCCACTCTGTCTCCTGTTGTGCCATCATTCAATGTTTCACAGGTCAGATTCACTTCTTGCAAAACCGCTAACACCTGCGCCAATCGCAATGTACCTCCCCTTCAAGTGGTGCAGACTAGCTTTAACGGTGCTAGCAAGTTGATTTTCAGTCCCTTGTTGATGCATACAGCCAGTGGACAGCGTGGTTAGCATTGGCTGCACGCAACAGTCATTCAGATGAACAGGCAGCACAAAGATGGTGTGCATGCCTGCATTACTATGTGCGGGCGGGGGTCAATCATGCATCATGACCCCTGTGCCTGTTCACAGGCGCTATCCAACTTAGTCCCCATCATCTTTCCCCAATAATGGTGAAAAAGATTTAGTTGAGAGTATTTAAAATAAAGCACTATTATTGACAGGCCATGCATATAGGGTAGAAGAAATGATTCCCTACAACATAACTACATTGTATTAGGGTCATTATTTTTAACTCCGATTTTTATTGCAGTCTGCATGAACACTATCTTGACTAGCAGTGTTTTTCCATGATTGTTGGGCACTGATGAAGCCTTACTTTTTGATTTATCTCCTTCTGTTCTCCTGCTTCTAAAAATAGTAAGTGATGATAATGCAACGCCCACATTTCTTCAGTAGATACATTGGAACATATTGTGTATCATGGGGTGCTGCTTACTGTAGTTGTCAAATGGTAGCCTTTGCTAAAAACTGTTTGGTTATTTTATCAATTTATACGTGGTTATGGCAAGGGCTCAGTGGATGTTAAATACAATTAACAAAATATACAAAATGCCAGGATTTGGTTTTGGAAACAAAATTGGGGTAAAGATGTTAATTAGTTTTTTTTGGCAAAACACAATAATTGGTAAGAAGAATGCAATTAATTTTGACAGTGTGATAATGTAAAATGGGTAATAATGAATTGATAACCCAAGAGGTCAATGAAAATAAAAATTAGGAGAAATGTAAAATGGGCTGTAGATTTGCTCTCACTTTTTTTACATTGGCGCACACAAAGTCAAAGTTCAACCCCCGGAGCCACATACGAACATCAGTGGCACAACTAGCAGATGCATTCAGTCCATGCAGCATGGTATCTTTTGTGTGAGGGAGGGTCTATGCTAATGAGCAGCTGTGGGGGAGGGGGTTCCTGAATTCGCATAAAATACTGTGGAAACTCTGGCAGAGAGTAAAAACAGGCTTAAGACAGTTGCACTTGTATTTCCTCCATATTTTGTGCTGAAAAATCAGCACTATCTTGTGCCAAAGACGTTCGTGGCCAATTTGGCTTAGTGGTTCTTTTGGTTTGTGAGCAAGAACCTCCTTTCCACAGAGGCTTAAACATTTTTATTTGCAATTTAGTATTTTTAGGCATGCACACCATCTTTGTGCTGCCTGTTCATCTGAATGACTGTTGTGTGCAGCCAATGCTTAAGGTCATACATTTTGCAATAATAGAACTTCCCACCCATTAGATTTCTCCCAATTTTTGCTGATTCTATCTATGCTGTTTATGTAAATTTGCTTTCCTGTGATAACAGAGGAGCTGGACAGATTTTTTCCAGACATTGCTCATTTCTCCTTTACTGAAATTACTTGAACTTCCTTTGCACACTCCTAGATAAAGACAGTCCTCACTCTTTACAATTTATTTTACATATTCAATATACTGGACACTTGTTATAAACTCTGATGAGGTTTCTGTAAGGTAGGCTTATAACCAGACATACAGTGTAGATGAGAGCCCTTTTCCCTCGTTCTGTTCCTCCTTATAAAAAGTTCAACACTAACTTTTCACCCTGCCATCCTTTTCCCTGCCTCTGTTCCTCCTTATCTGTAACACATGTAACTCTAACTTCTTCTTTCCACAGATGCTGCCTGACCTGTTTCTAGTATTTTTTGTTTTAATATGTCAGAGTCTATTCACTTTAACAGGCCAGCAGTATGAGGCAATGGGGCAAGATTTCTCTTAGTTAAAATTGTAAAAATTCTGTGACAAATAGTAAACTGAGTGAGCCTGACAGTGCCTATGAGCCCAGAACTGCTTGATACTGAGAGCTTTTAAAATTGATTTTAAAGCTGTGGTAAAGGTATTATTATTGGTAAACTACTCTGGACCTTACACTTGAATCAAAGTGGGATGCTGTATGCCAGTTAATATTTTTAAGATTTTTGTGGTGCTTTCCAAATTCCACTGTTCATCTGTCATTAGTTATTTGATTTATAGTTAAAGTTGCAGCAAAAATTCCAGATACATTGCATCCTAACACATCTGGTGTGATTTCAAAATCCGCACAACCCTCCATGTTCTCTCTTTTTCTTAAAACATGAAAGTACAAAATAGTGACTGGTACGAGACTGGAGACTCTAATTTACCTGTTATTTCTTGTATATAATTTTTTCCACCAGTCACTTCTAAATTTAATTTTGATGTTAGGATCCTAATCTATAACTTTCCAGCACTACGAGGAATTTGTTACAGTTTCTGTGTCACCGATATGTAATTGAATTTGTAGTTTCCACGCCTGTACAAATTTCTTTTGAGTAACCCATGGTTTCTGTTACACGTCTGCTGCACAAACATTTTGTAGTGCCTTGATCTGCAAACTAGCATCTTTTAAACACCTTGTACCATTCCCTTCAGCAAACCTGTGATTTTTATGCCCCAGTTATGTTGTATCATGTGATTTTTGTCTCTGGAGTGTTTCTGTAAGTAGTGCATGCGGGTAGTCATGGTTATACTGTCTGCTCATATTGCTCCTGAAAAGAACAGAGCTCCATGCAGTTGTAGTTCAGTGCCGGAATGAAGCTCTGCTCATTGGCCTCTGACAACCAATGGCATTTTGGTTGTTCAGAAGGAACTATCAGAGCAAATTTGAAGGCAGTTTAGTGGATTCTATGAATTTCTTTTAAGGTTTAACTTCAAAATTTAAAAAGTTGATTATGTAAAAGTTTCAGTTTGCAGTCTTCAAATCGGTCTCACTATTAACACCAAATTGCTGATCACTAAGAAATAGAAAATGTTGGACATCAGTGCAATGAGTAAGGTTGCATTGCACCAATAACAAAAATGCAGTGTAAATGGAGCATTAGAGCAATGTTTTAATTAAGTGCTTGAGTGTTTATTTTTGAGCCGTTGTAGGAAGGTATGTTTGTACACTTGATTTGTTGTCATATCTGTTCATATACTGGAAGCGATATCTATTTCAGGGTTGAAAAAAATTAGATGTGTCTAGGTCCCAAGGGTTCAGTTTGGCCAGATGCAGCAAAGGGTCTAGCCTACGTCACTAGCATTTAACCAATTCTGCGACACCAGGTCCTGTCAGCATCCTGTGTTTTTATCACATTTTTCCTTACAGTTGTATTATAGAGAAACAGATTAATACTTCATACTGGAAATATAATATAGATCACAAAGCTCACATCAACTGGGATTAATTACTCATTGCTGTCCTTTCACAAAAATTTGCACATACTGTATCTACATTTCTAATTTAGTATGACCCAGTTGCTGCTGATACTGGCTCGGGTCCAAAGCCCCTTGGAGCTTCCTAAGATTTAACCATTAGTAGCTCCTACCTCAGATGTGCCATGTCAAGGATGGTCGACATGCTACATTTTTGCAAAGGGTGTGTTCAGTAAAATGCTGTGTGGATTTTCTCAATTTATTCAATACATGCGGGAAGTCAGAGGGATCTGTTTATTTCAGTGCAGTCGTCTGAGCTTACCTCAATTGATGATAAATACTCTGGCAACAGCTGCACCGTGACTTTTTAAAAAAAAATGGAGAAAGTCTGGGATTAAGCCACTGCTATTTTCCTTAAAAGAAAATTGCAGTTTGTAATTCTGAACGTGACTTGGTAAATGCTGTTCTGTAGAATTAACCAAAGAATTACATATGAATGGCAGGAAAAATAAAAGTATGGTTTGACCAGCTTTACTCTTCAGCTCAGAATACTGAGTGCTGCTTGTCAATATCATCTGTACATCCATACCGAGCCAGCAGCAGGAAATGACAGCTGCAGACTTTCAAGGCAGATGGACTCTGCTGCCTTGAGAGCTTTGTTCTAATGTTGAGTGTCGAAATGGCTTTAGAGCACCTTTGCTGTTGAGTTTCTTTAAAGTATACATTAGCAGACATGGAGATAGTAATCTTTGTGATTCTTCCTCATTCTGCACATGCCGCGCACTGTTGGGAGTTAAACTCAGTTTATATTCTGGGATAAAATATACAGCGAGCGTTAGCACCACTGATGTTTTTCGACATTGCAGATACCACTTTCAGATGACATTGGATGTCGCTGAGCCATCTGTTAGCCTTATTCTCGTGCCTTGCAAAAGGCCCTGGGCACACATCGAAGCAGGGGCTTTTTTTTGCAGCCTTGGATAACGTTCTGTGTTTCTATCACTGACACATGGTATATAAGAAAAAAACTGACACATTTGATTTGCATACTTCCAAGAAAAAGGATAAGATGGGAGGAGGCAAAAGATGCTGAGGCCCTCTGCAGCTGGGGATTGCTTACTGACACATACCTTGTGCCTTTTGGGCCTTGTTAAAGTTCCACCTATAAAACGGTATCTCCCAGCGCCAATGGGAGCCATCCTTTGAGGATTCAGGATGCGCTGGAGTTTAGACATCTGGCTCTGATAGATACAACAGAAGTTTGCACAATAAGGATTCTTTTCTTTATTTGTAAGCTTCTTTTCCAAACATTTGACCTGAGAACGCGTAAGTGTCATGTTGCTTTGAATAATAATTAGATAGCTTTCCAGATGGACAGGACCTGAGGAAATTGCGGGCAGTCATTGGTGACTAGTAGAGGTATTTTTGGCACTGCTTCCATCAAATTACTCCTGTAATGACACCTCAATATTTTTCATTTGTGGTCGTAAATTCCAGCAAACAATTCAAAGGCAAGTCAGTTAAGTATGCCAAACAGCGTGACATAATGCCCTTGACTGTAATTAGTGTAGTGGTTTTATTGGTGGAGACGAGCGTAAACAAGTCAGGAATTTTAGAAACAATAGTGCGAATAATGACTTGAAATCGGAACTGCAAAAGGAAAAGAAACTTCTGGATGTCAGAATGAGCTTGTATCCCAAGAATTACATAAACACCATTTTAGTGCTATAAGGATCCCATATTAAATTCTCAACTGACTGTGACATGGTTGGAATTACTGCTGATGTTAGTCAGACAGTGGAAAATATGAACTGCTAATTAACGAATACATGAATTCTTCAAATACAGAGAAGGAAAAAGTATTGTTTAAAAAAAACACTCATAAAAAGGCCAAACCCATGTGGAAAATTTAGCCATTTCTCCCACTGGAATTTACGTCATCACTGACACCCTCTGTCTTTTCAAACTTACTAGATATATGTTCATTTTCTGCATTACAAGAGAGACAACAGCATGCAATTTTGTTAAAAACAAAGATGGAAAATGGCACTTCAAGGATCATGCATGTATTAGGAAGAGAAATGGCTGACATTGGCTTCCATGTTTTCTTGTAAACTATGTGAGTTGAAAGGTCTTCATTACAATTCCTGTTTTAAAAACAAATCATAATAGGGCAGTCACACTTCTAGAAAGTGAGGATTTATATAAAGCATTGCAGTGCCAGGGTTGTTGTGCTATTTTAAGCTTGAAGGTTACAATTTGCATGATATTTCAGAGCTTAATTTTGTGGAATTGCACATGATTTGACCTTTGCACAAATCTTTAGGCAAGTCTCGTAATTTTTAGGTTAGAATTTTCAATTCTTTGCTAGTATGAGAAAGATAAAACTTGAATGCACAAAACCTCGCATCTTTTTTGTGTTGTGTTCTTATTACTGCAAGAGCTTAAACTGAATAATATCTTTTTTAAAAAAAAGTTACTTTTCAGTGATCCTGATCCTCACAATGGAAATGTTATGAATTTTTGTAATTTGCATGATCAATGGTTAAGCTTTACTATAGTTACACAGTTACACATATAACAGTTACAATATATAGGCCCAAATTTTGCAGTCAGCAGTGAAAGACCGTGCTCATTGTTGACCTCAAGCAAAGCTGCCCACAATGATCTAGCAAGCTCTGTGGCATCGTTTCCCCCTATTATGACGTCGTTTCATTTGGGTGCCAGCTGTGAGGATCTCTGATATCTGGGTACAGTGAAGCCATCAAGCAGGCTGAGCAGCCAATCAGATTGAAAAATTCTCATAGCAAAACAGGAAGTAAAAAGCACTGATTATCATTCACGTTTTCCTTATTTTACAAAAAGTGAAAAAAATTCATAGAAGCTGAAATAGATTTAAAAAAAAACTTAAAGAATTTGATTTGATATGGTGCTACACAGAGGTTATTACACAAGATGGTGTAGAGGATAACATTAGAATGGATAGAGGACTGGTTAACTAACTGGAAGCAGAGTAGAGATAAATGAGTCTTTTTCAGGTTGGCAAGCTGTAACTATTGGGGTGCCACAGGGATCAGTGCTGGTTTATATCAATGGCTTGGATGAAGGGATGGTAGCTAAATTTGCTGATGACACCGAGATAGGAAGGAAACTAAGTTGTCAAGAGGAGGTAAAGAGTCTACAAAGGGATAAAGATAGGTTAAGTGAGTGGGCAAAAATTTGACAGATGGATTATGATGTAGGAAAATGTGAACTTGTCCACTTTGGCAGGAGGAATAGAAAAGCTGTATACTATTTAAATGGAGAGAGCTTGCAGAACATAGTGGTACAGAGGGATCTGGGTGTGCTGGTACATGAATTACAAAAGGTTAGTATGCAAGTACAGCAAGTGATTGGGAAGGCAAATGGAATGTTGGCATTTATTGCAAAGGGAATTGAGTATAAAAGTAGGGAAGCTTTACTGCAGCTGTACAGGACCTTGGTGAGACCACATCTGGAGTACTGTGTACAGTTTTGATCTCATTTAAAAAAGGATATAATTGCATTTGCAGTTCAGAGAAGGTTCACTCAATTAAATCTGGGGATGAAGGGCTTATCTTAAGAAAGGTTGAACAGGTTGGGCCTATACCCATTGGAGTTTAGAAGAATGAGAAGTGATCTTATTGAAACATACAAGATCCTCTTGTGAGTGAGACTAGAACTAGGGGACACAGTTTAAAAATAAGAAGTCTTCCTTTTTAAGATGGAGATGAGGAGAATTATTTTTTTCTCACAGGGTCTATGGAATTCTCTTCCCCAGAAAGCAGTAGAGACTGGGTCATTGAATTTATTCAAGGCTGAGTTAGATATACTTTTGATAGACAAAGAAGTCGAGGGTTATGGGGGCCAGACGGAAATATGGAGTTAAGACCACAACCAGATCAGCCATGATCTTATGGAATGGTGGAGCAGGCTCAAAGTGCCAAATGGCCTACTCCTGCTCCAAAGTTCGATGTTCCTAAAGATCTACGGAATGGAGGGAATGACCCTCCAGATTTCTAAAATTAGTTTTTCAGGGCCAGGGATGATGTTCAGCAGTAATTAAGACTTAGTATGCTGTTTAAAAACTCCGTTACATCATCATCAACATGGCATAACATTTTCCGTGGTTTTACAGCAAGAACAGTGCATTTTGGGGGGGAAAAAATGATGTTCATGTCAAATCACTGATTTTTTTTTGTACTGATTGTATCTGCGAAGATTGCAACAATGCACCTTATGGAGGAGCAGAGTATACCTGACAGCACCTTCCAGATTTTCATGTTTGCACGCGTGCAGATGCCAGAAGTTGCTGTCAGTTCACTGTCATTACAGTTGCAAAATCTGGACCATAAAATACTAACATTATGCTTTGTTATTTTGCATTATGGAAAAATATTGGTTGCATATTCGCTGGATACATTACTTTCATATGCAGAAATATTCCTATGAATTGTTTGGAAACCTAGATCTGCTTACAAGCATGATATTGATCATTAATGATACAGAAAAGGCTAATATTGCAATAAAAAAGTTACTTTGTTGCCAGCTGGGTAATGTCATCATGCATTAAATACCTAAAAGATAAATGCTTGCTGCAATTGGAACTGAAAATGATTATGTAATATTTATGAATATCATTAAAGCTGCCATTTCATATTTTGGTAATGAAGGCAAATGGGACGCAGCTGCTAATACAAGCAAGCCACATAAAACTTATTTGATTGATCAATTACAACTCTGAATGTGAAATGAATAAAAATTAGAGAGTCAGGCAACTGACTAATTACTGAGATCAGCAGGGGAATTTTAACTAAATCTGGGTGTATAAAGTGTCCAGTGGAAATTAATAACATTGTTTTGTTATAAGTTTCTAGGAAACAGTAGTAGTGTAGTGTATTAGAATTGCAAAATGCTGTGGAACAGTGATAGGACCTGAGTTTATGCACACAGTTAAATGCTACAAGTCGCCAGATGTGTGGGCAAAGACTGGTAAGGTGGGAAAGCTATCACAAGTCTCTTGCCTCTTCTGTCAGGCCTATTATCTAGCCTGCCCCTTGATAACACATTGAAACACTTGTTTCTCTCAATTCTTCAGACTACAATCTTTGGCTGCATCCTTAGAGGAATTAGTGAGGCAAGGATCACTGATACATTGAGAATAGCTGAGATTAAATGGACAATAAGATGTATTAAATTTATTAACGGTGTCTCCAAAGTTTTAGTTTATCTCTTATCTGCCAAATAGTTTTGCACCCACCCAAAAAATATATCCAAGACTGGAATATTGCTGCCAGATCTAGAGAGGTTCAACTAATGTCTCTCTGTCACTCATATTCAGGATACCAGAAGAAATGCTGTTGTCTATTACCCCTTTCATTTCTGGACTAGCGCTCTCTTTTTCTACAATCTCTACTGCAACCTTTCATGTCTTTCATTTATACGACTATGGTCAGTGCTCCTCTGAACTCTTGTTTTCATTTTAAGCTCCAAATATGTCGGCCTACATATTATTCCTCCGCCAACTCATCATATTCTCTATGTTGAAATTAAGATTCCTCACATTGTCTTTCACTCTAACTCATATATTTCTCACACATCTGAACTTTTGAACTCCTTACCTCATTGAGCTTTCTATATTCCCACGATGTTGTCACTTTTAAACCCAAATCTTGGCTTCATCTATTGTTGCTAATTTTTTGCCATTGGGGTGTTTTTTTAGGGAGCGGGTGGAGGGAAGGTGAAGAGGTGGGAATATGAATTACATAGTGACGTTTTAAGTAGGGTATGACAGTACTGACTGGATTTTTTAAAAAATGGAAACAAATCATCCATTGAGTACATACATTTTTGAAAAATCCCAGTTGCTGGCAATCCAGTTGTGGTGCTTCTATTTTAGAGCTGTCAATTACATCAAGTTCCTTTCTTGGTTGGGTGAGTTTGTTCTTGGCCAGGCTGCTGTACGTGGTCTTGTGGAGGCATCCTGTCTC
The DNA here is from genome assembly GCF_036365525.1 of Heterodontus francisci. Lineage (NCBI taxonomy): Eukaryota > Metazoa > Chordata > Chondrichthyes > Heterodontiformes > Heterodontidae > Heterodontus > Heterodontus francisci. Next base: position 22,211,056 of record NC_090408.1, on the reverse strand, counting down.
GGGAGAGATGACAACTGACATCAACTAGTTTATTCTACTTAAAATCAGCCTGCAGGAATGATTTATGAAGTAGCATTGACTGTGGCTGTGAAGCAAATCAAGAGCCTTTTTTGCCCCACTCCTCTCCTGCCACACTGCTAATTAGAGGAAGAGAAACCATTTGAAAGAACAGTAGGGGGGTACAGAAGGAATAGACATTTAAAAGGTGAAAATTCACCTCCATTTTTGGTGTTATAAATTTATTGTCTACATTTTAGTATACCTTAAAGGCAAGTCTGAAAATGAACATTTTTATTTGACACTATTCATTGACTCAGTTTGAAAGTTTGACTCTGATTTGTCTAGATCCCCAAAAGGGTTTCTACTCTAACTTCCCCTATCGAACAGACTATTTAAAATCCTTATATTCTATAGTTTTCAGAATATTTTTGCATAAAGTATACTCTGTTCCATCAAAAGAAATCCGGTCACGCAAGACTCATTACATTTTATACAGGCCACAGCTGAGTCTTACTATGATGCCGCCAAGTAATAGCACTGTCTCAGTTATAGCTGTATTGCTCCCTACATCCTATTTTTTTTTCCTTTGGTTACTGATGTACGTTGTATTTGGAACTGAAAAGGAACACTAAAATCAACAACCACATGTAGTGCAAGCCTATCTAAACTTTATTTTGGATACTTCATAATAGATGAGTAGTCTTAGGTCAAACTAAGCAAACATGAATGTTATCTTTCTAGCTTCAATTAATGACGTATATTATATGTTATTGCACATGTTTGTTTTGATAACAACTGCAGCTTGCTCTATATTTGAGCCAACTTGAAAATTGAAATTTTTTATTGGTAAGGAAGTGGTGAAAGCTTTTATGCAAATATGATTTTCATTTTTGCTTTATGTTTCGACCACCAGCTGGTAAATACATTACCATCCAATCTTTGTTATACTGTGTCTTTAAAGCATATGAGTCCTTACATCTCTGCCTGTGCCTCAGCTCATCTCCTGCTGCAGCGCTCATCCATGCTTCTGCCACCTCCAGACTTAACCATTCCAGTGCTATTTTGACCGACCTCACATCTGACAAAAACTTGAGCTCATTTAAAACTCTAGCGCCAATATTCCAACACCCATCAAGTCCCGCTCACCCATCATCCCTGGGTTCATTGACCTATATTGGCTCCCAGTCCATCAAAGCTTCATTTAAAATTCTCATTCCTCGTGTTCAAATCTCTTCACGACCTCATTTTCTTCCCCCATCCCTGTCTCTGTAACCTCTTCTGGCCCTACAACCCTAGAAATGGGTGGTATATTATGGAAAATTATTCAATTTTGCAATAGTATCAGTTCGTCTGTGTATCTCCTTCTCATTAGATTTGGAAAGCTTTATTTTAATGATTTGCATTGCCTCCTCTGCCAACACCTTTCATGGTAGGATTTTTAAAAATAGTTTTGATATACCACACTGAGGTGTGAGATCCCCAGGAACATTCAGTTCGTAAACAGATTCTTGCTATGACACACACTTCAGTAAAATGTGTAATTTAGCCAACTCAAAAATAGATGATTAAAATCGGTATGTACTATAGTTAGTGAAGCAGCAGGTAAGAGCATTTTTTTCAGTTGTATTGAAGTTAGCTGTTAAGTAAACTTGTGTTACTTAAAAGCAATTTCATGCATGTTCTTAAGATCTGAAATTCCACCAGGATTCAGTTAAGTGAATTCTGTTATTTTTGAAACAAAATTACTGATGCTTAATATATTGAGGAGCAATTCAATATTCTTGAAGATGGTAGAATCACTGTAGTGTCAAATGCAATTACTGTTCGTGGGGGGGGGGGGGTGGTGGGGTGGTTATCCCTGGCGTCCTGGCCGATATTTATCCCTGAATCAACTTCATAAAAAACAGATTATCTGGTCATTATCACATTGTTGTTTGTGGGAGCTTGCTGTGCTCCATTTGGCTGCCACATTTCATACATTGCAACAGTGATTACATTTCAAAAGTACTTCATTGGCTGTAAGATGCTTTGAGACATCCGGTGGTCATCAAAGGCGCTATATAAAAGTCTTTTTCTTTTTCTGATTGGAGCTTATATGTTCAAGCTTTTGCTAGGGGTCATTAACCATTTCTTGAAGCTACATAGTTCTGCATCCCTGAAAGGTCTTTCAAAAATGGTAGTAATGAATTTGCATTGAATGTAGAAACATACATAATACACACAAAAAAAGTGATCCCTGGTTAAATATATTTAAATGCCCTTCCCCCTCCAGCTTTTGATTTGAATACTTTATTAATTCAATAAACAAGGATTTTTGGATTGCAAAATTCAGCATGGGTTTGGTTTCCTTGCCCAGCCATGTCGAAAAGCAATCCCGTAGCTTGTGGAAAGTGAGCTTGATATGCTAGTAATTGTTGTTAGGCACTGTACTTGTCAATTATTTTCTGAGAAAGCTCATGTGATTCACTAAATCAATTAACTGAACAGTCATGGAAAGGCAATTAAGAAGTAATCAGAATGGTTAATTCAATTGAATACTGGAAATTGTATCGTAATTGAGATAATTTTAAGTTGAAAGCATTCTTGATTTCTTTTCCCTTCCATTTTCCTTCTCCCTGCCCCAATGGCATTGACTGCTTACTGGGGTACACTTCCAGTTGATCTGGTACCTCACTCAAATGGCCAGTATTCATGTGGGTCTCGGCAGATCATTAGCAGAGGATCTGGGATCTTCCTGACCTGTGTGCTTACATCTGCTTCTGTTTAGCTGCATAAATGTTTAATCGGCTAAATTTTATGGCGTTTAAAAATTAGATACATTGTAGGAAGTAACTGAATTTCTTTACTTTCACAAATAAATTACAGGAAACATTTTTAGAACTATTTAAGCATATTTTATGAGACGAGCCATGTCCACAAAAAGTGAGAAATTCTATGAGAATAATGAAGGGTAATCACTCTAAAAGTTTCTTCATATTTCAGCAAATATAATGGAAGTTAGCCTTACATCACTTAATTGCAAAGGTCGAAACCTCATCGCAAACAACAGGCGAGATTAATATTCAAATTCCTATTGCCTAGTTATGCTTGCAGCATTCATGTGTTTTAGGTTCTGGGTCAGCCCAATCATGGCCCCTCAAAGTAACTACTGTCCTTCAATGCATCATTCCTATTAATGAAGTACACACTTACACTTGATTGCTGTTAACATGTCCTGCAAATTACAAGTCTAGAAGTCAGTAGCTGATCTCTAACCGTGTTTTGCATTCATCGATAAGAGAGTGTAAGGCTTCTTCAACAGCATCTCCCAAACCTGCAACCTCTACCACCTACAAGGACCAAGGCAGCAGGCCCCTGGGAACACCATCACTTCCCAGTTCCATTCCAAGTCACGTTCCATCCTAACTTGAAAATATATCGCTGCTTCTTCATCAATGTCACTGGGTCAAAATCCTGAAACTCCCTGCCTAACTGAACTGTTGAAGTATTTTCACCACACAGACAGTAGCAGTTCAAATGGCAGCTCACTGCCACCTTCTCAAGAACATTTGGGGATGGGCAATAAATGCTGGCCTTGCCAGCGTTGCCCATAAATGAATAAATGAAAATGTTCCCAGATGGCTTGAGTACTGGAGTCTGTCATATTATAACTATCTGCTATTGCTGCACATCTGTTTTATCTAAGTGATGGATCCACATTAGAAATGAGAAGTATCACACATCAGAAGATTCTCATTTTTATTACGGAAGAGGAACAAACTTTTGAAAAAGAAAGTCAGTTATTGACCAACAGCCTGAAATTCAGCAGCACTTACAGAAATGCTCTGATTTTCACCTCAATGGTTTATAAGTGACTACAATTACTAGGATTTGCCTGTTTAGAGCAGTGGCCTTAAAAGTGCAGGTCAGATTAACAGTTCAATAACCAACTGTGCTCTAAAGTGGAGTCTACTCTTGAGCAACATCATAGGAGAGCCACGAGTTCAAATTTTAAAATCACATGAGGTCACATTAATTACTTACTTTAACTGCACAGACTTTCTTGGCCCACTTAGTTGCTTAGAAGGTTTTGTGCCACAGTACTCGTTAGCACTGCCATATTTTGCTGAGGTTCTACAAATTATGGACAGAGGTTGCGTGTGCGTGCGTGTGTGTGTCTGTTTTGACATTGTGGGCTGAATACGGGTGGAAGGGCTCCAGATCATCAGGGCAGTTTTGTATTGTAAGCTGTAAACACATTCCATGACAGACTTGGCACTGTCAGTGACTGTGACGTTTGCTTCATTCCTTAACTCATGCTCATCCCAGGCATATTTACATTGCTTAACTTTGGTGAGGGTGATGTAGAGTGCCATCGAAGTGCCACATATCCAGTTTCACTGCTTTTTCACTTTCTTCTCTCCTGCCTTGGCAAAGACTACCAACAGTTTAAATGTCTTTTTAAGGTCTACAAAAAAAACTGTCCAGTGTGGTCATTTGCCTTTATGTGGTTATGTCCCTTTGATTTTCTCCGAAAGTAATATCTTCCAGATTCTTCGATTGAGCTATGCAAGTCTAAAAGTACAAAGGAAGTGTAAATGTGTTAACTGACTGCACATCTGTTGGCTTGTGTTTGTATTTAGCCATTCTGGACCGAGTTTTGCCGAGACCTGAAAATATACCCCAGAGTAGCATGCCACCCATTCTTAAAGAATCAAAAGGTATCCGACACAGAGTGGAAATGGAAATGCTACTTTCTAAGGCATAGTTTCTGGTCTGCAGATACAAGCTAATTAGAATAAATATAACTGGAGTCACAGGAACTTAGTTGCTAAGGGATTAGATACTGGAGCGAAAAAACCTCTTAAAGGGAGTTTATGGAATGAGCGAATGTCAATAATTAATACTGAAAATATGTACATATTGAAATATATCTAGACATTAGAATTTAGGTTAGAATGTACAACATTTGAAATTTGATACTTGTCTACTTTAGAAAATGTTTTGGAAAAAGTAAGTAAAATGAAACTTGGAAATGCAGTTGTAACAGAAACTGTATTGATGCAAGGAATGCTGTACACCAGCTTCTAAGGTGAAACTATGAAAGAGTCAATTTTCTAAGAACTCTTTCTCTGGGGAACGATAATAACTGGTACTTATTTTTCCTCCAGAAAAATATTTCTGTCTACAATATATGTGCATGCCAAGCATTACAAATTACATGGAAAAGCTCTGGTTTGTGGACATTTGCCACTGCTAGAATTTTAATTGGCGATAGTGGAGAGAAAAATTAAGACACTTTTCCCCTCTCAGAATTTTGCTGCTAATTTACATTGCAGCAGATAAGGCATCGTTACCAAGCTGCCCCAGGCAGCCAAATAGGAATTTTTTTTACTGGAGAAAAAGAAGAAATTGGCAGAATTGCTTCAAACGGGAATTGAATATGTACTGGAAAAGAAAAAGTTTCAGGGAAATGGGAAAAGAGCTGGGGTGCAGAACTAGATAGCTCTTTCAAAGAGCCACTACAGGCACGTTGGGCCGGATGGCTGCCTTGTGTGTGTTAAGATTCTATGATTGTTTTCAGTTTTAGTTGTACGAGCTACTGTATTCAATTGTGTCTCGATATTCTCATCTTCGTGCTGTAATTTGGGATCACCAGTTTTATACTGGTGGATAGGTTCCATAAGTATTCATACCTCGTTGAAAAATTAATGAGCGTACATGCACTGGATGCAGGCACAATGCTTTCCCTATTCCCTTGCTCCCTCCAACTTTCCCTCGCCCCACCACCTCAGTCAGTAGTCAGTGGTTCTGCAAGATTTGGTAGGTTTCATGAGAAAAGTAAGAAATAGAAAGAGGAGTATTTGTAGGAGTGAAAGCTACAACTGGGGCAGGCCTGTGACTATTCCACTTCAAGGACCCTCAGTTAAATTGAAGTCCGTGGGAATCCGGAGGAAAACTCTCCACTGTTTGGAGTCATACCTAGCGCAAAGGAAGATGGTTGTGGTTGTTGGAGGCCAATCATCTCATTGCTGCAGGAGTTCCTCAGGGCAGTATCCCTCAGGCCCAACCATCTTTAGCTGCTTCATCAATGACCTTCCTTCCATCGTAAGGTCAGAAATGTGGATGTTCGCTGGTGATCACACTGCGTTCAGTTCCATTGGCAACCGCTCCAATAATGAAGCAGTCCGTGCCCACATACAGCAAGATCTAGGCTGATAAGTGGCAAGTAACATATGTGTCACACGTGCCAAGCAATAACTATGTCCAACAAGAGGGAGTGTAAACACTTCCCCTTGATGTTCAATGGCATTACCATTGTTGAATTCCCCACCAACAACACCCTGGGATCACCATTGACCAGAAACTTAACTGGACCAGCCACATAAATACTGTGGCTGCAAGGGCTGGTCAGAAGCTGTGTATTCTGCAGTGAGTGACTTACCTCATGACTTCTCAAAGCCTTTCCACCATCTACAAGGGCCAGGTCATAGAGTCATACAGCACAGATGGAGTGATGCGTGCCTAGATGAATGCAGCTCCAACAACACTCCAGAAGCTCGACACTGTCCAGGAAAAAGTACCCTGCTTGATTGGCACCCCATCCATCCCCTTAAACATTCCTGCCCTCATCACTGGCACACAGAGCCAAACGTGCGTACCATCTACAAGATGCACTGCAGCAACTCGCTAAGGTTTCTTTGATAGCACTTTCCAAACCCACGACCTCTACTGCCTAGAAGGACAAGGGTAGCAGGGGCATGGGGACACCACCACCTCCAGGTTCTACTCTAAATTACACATCATTCTGACTTGGGAATATATCGTTGTTTCTTCATCGTCACTGGGTCAAAATCCTGCAACTTCCTCCCGAACAGCACTGTGGGTGTACCCTCACCATTTCGACACGGCGGCTCAAGAAGATGTCTCCCCACTATCTCCTCAAGGGCAGTTAGGGATAGACAGGAAATGTCGGCCTTGTCAGCAATGCTCACATCCAGTGAATGAATGAATAAAAAAAAATACATTATACACACAAATGTGTGTCCACTTTTTTAAAAAAAAGTTTGACTTCCAATTGACTTAAACAAGCAATTGTAAGTTGTGGCTTAAAGGGTTGCACCTAAGTTACACTCAACTGCACTTGAGCACCAGAATAAACATGTGGTGTAATGTTCCTGCCTGTCCCAGGCAGAAAAAGCAAGCAATTGATTTGACCTAGAAAAGAAGTGGTGCTTTGGAGTTCAGTTCGAAGTTGCTTGTGGTAGCTAGATTTTGAAGGTTCTTGCATGATGTTATGCACATATTAGTTGCAGTTAGCAGATATCTCTGTTTTGACTTAGTTTTGCAAGTGTAGTTTCACAATGTTATATTGGTTTTACTGCATGTTGATGAGACATTATCAATATTGCCTTTGGAGCATGTAAAGCTGCATTTTTGCAATGCAGAACACCAATTCCTTCCAAGTTTATGTAAGAATATAAGTATAACCTTATTTTATGTCCTACTCCAACTAGCAAACCACGATCAGTGGGTCCTAGTGTTACATATAAGCCTTCAAGTCACTTTGGTTCATTTTAAGAGACCCTTTTTCCCATGCTGAGAAAGATGTGGGACCATATTATTTAGACAGTTTAGTGGTGCGGTACGAAAATATAGATTGATCTGTGATTCTGGAAATCCCAATGGAAGGATGGGCTAATGACAAAGCCTTGCATATATTTGTTAGCACTGCGCTAGTAAAGTGGGAAAGCTGAATGCTTGCACCACTGTGGGTAAGTGAGCTACTGGAAGTGGAGTAAGTAAAAGGCAGACGGGAGCTTGTGAGCATATGCATTGGTGGAATGCACTGAAAAGGTACAATATGACAGGCGGGAGATTGCGACAAGCAGCTACTGGTGGTATAAGTTGAAGATAATTCTGTACAGTGCAGGAGAGCTTTGCTTTGGAAAGACAAAATACTAGGCCTGAACAATTGGATTGCAAAAGCAGGGTTGGAAGGTGAGTAAATGTTTTTAATTAAAGTTAGAATCAAAGGAAATGGTTGGAAAATAGGCCGTGTAATAGGAGGTACTGGCACAACGTAGGTACAAGAGCATTTTGGAATAACTCATCGAGGCCGCAAAATTCCAGGTGGCAGTTCTTGGAGAAAGGCACAAGGGTTGAGTTGTGGTGAGGAAAATGGGGTAAAGCAAGAAGTGCATGCTTACACAATCTGCAGCTTGTAAATTGGAAGAGATTGTGTAATGAGGGGGGATGTGAGAAGGAGGATTAGCATTACAATACCATTATCTTGAATTATTTCTGTGTTTCTGTTGGCCAGGTACTCATTGAAGGCCACTATATTGATGACAATGACTATCTCCTCCATCAGGGTAGGGACATGTAGCAGTGTCTGTCCCCAACAGTCAACTCTTGTTGCCTCTGGTTATGCCCCAGTTTGTCCTGTAAGAGAGGGAGAACTGTGTCAGTGAGTGTGGTGAAATTTGTTTGGGTGATGTGGCTATCATAGTTGAATAGCTGGCAGTGTGTGCAAGCTTTGAAATGTAAATGTGAGGCTTGCAACAGTGAGCGTGAGGTGAAGCTGTGACTGTTGGATATGAGTCATGATTGACAGATTGTTGGTAGGTGAGTGAGATGTGGTACTTTGAGCAGTATCTGAGACTAATGGTGCAGTTGATGGAATATGGCATTTGAAAATAGATTCACTGTCGTTAACCATTCGTGTGAGGTCATTGAACTTTCTGAGGCACTGCATCCAGGTCCTCTGGCTTGACTCATACATAGACTGCCACGGTTATCTTGTCTCACTGCCTCCACAGTGTTTGTCTGGAGGGCCTCCTGGCCCCTATGGATAGATCACATTTTGTCCTCCTTGACAAAGCCATCCAATGCAGCATCAGAGAACCTTGGAGCATGCTCTCTCCCCTGTTGTATCATAATTCACTCTTCTTCCGGCTCCAATTCTCTCAAATAGTTCTAGCTCTTGCTCCAGCCAACCTCCCCTTTCAAGAGGTGCTGGCTGTATTAAGTAGTGCAGGGTAGTTTTAAGTGGATCTAGACTCGCACAAACTTGGACCCCTTACTGAGACGTACGCCTCTCAACAGTGTGTTTCACGTTGGCTGCATGCAGCAATAATGCAAACTGGCAGGTAGCACGAAGTTGGCATGCTGCCTGCATCAGAAGTAACATGCGTGGATTAATCACGCATTGCGTTCCCTGCGCCCATTTTTCGGGGGCAGTTGAATTTTGACCCGAATATCTCAAAATCTCAATTTAGAAAAAAACTTCAGCTGCATAAATTGTAAAATTTTCATTGCACTTCGAACTGTATACCCCATTATCAGTCATTGAATTAGATGACAGAAGCACTCTTTTCAATTCTGTGCAGCTGCATGTGCTAGTATTACATATGTGCCACCTGCAGTGACTCAAAATATTTACATGTAATACAGAGCTTTTTTACTCTACTGCAACGTGACACAGTTGATCTTTTCAGAAAATGTTGACAGGGTATAATTTTTCTTGGTTCATACTTTGGATGGCTTCTTTCATGTATTGGGACAGAACAAACATGAGAACTGATTTGATTTTTTTTCAATCAGTTTTTAGATTTGTTTATCATTTTCAAGTATAATTGAGTAGAAAAATGCACTCATTTGCAATTTTATTTCCATTTTGCAGCAGAAGTGCAAAGAACTCCAGAAACAATTCTGCTGTTTGAGACCTTTGACTTTGACTCATCTACAACTGTGAACTGTTCTTCTGCCTTTGGATTGTCAGGGAAAATATTTGCCATCATCCAAAGCTTAGAATGGTCAAGCTTGGTTGAAAATATGCAGCCAAAATTCAGAGCTCTTGTTTGTTATGGGTGTTGCCCTGCTGCCTTTTATGTTGTTTCTGCATGCTGGTAATCTGAAAGGTTTGGGGCCAAGCTCAGTTCAGATAGCAATTTGTTCAAACCATCAATTCATTGCTCAGAATTTATTGTATACGGTGCAGGGTAGGCCTGTGGAACCATTCAAGAAATTACTGTAATGAATAGTGCTGGGTATTGTCCAACAGAGCAGACGGAGCAAGTTTACAGATGAAGAGGTAGCTAACAACTGGAGCATATTCTTTTGGGCCTCCTTATCTCGAGAGACAATGGATACGCGCCTGGAGGTGGTCAGTGGTTTGTGAAGCAGCGCCTGGAGTGGCTATAAAGGCCAATTCTGGAGTGACAGGCTCTTCCACAGGTGCTGCAGAGAAATTTGTTTGTCGGGGCTGTTGCACAGTTGGCTCTCCCCTTGCGCCTCTGTCTTTTTTCCTGCCAACTACTAAGTCTCTTCGACTCGCCACAATTTAGCCCTGTCTTTATGGCTGCCCGCCAGCTCTGGCGAATGCTGGCAACTGACTCCCACGACTTGTGATCAATGTCTCACGATTTCATGTCGCGTTTGCAGACGTCTTTATAACGGAGACATGGACGGCCGGTGGGTCTGATACCAGTGGCGAGCTCGCTGTACAATGTGTCTTTGGGGATCCTGCCATCTTCCATGCGGCTCACATGGCCAAGCCATCTCAAGCGCCGCTGACTCAGTAGTGTGTATAAGCTGGGGGTGTTGGCCGCTTCAAGGATTTCTGTGTTGGAGATATAGTCCTGCCACCTGATGCCAAGTATTCTCCGAAGGCAGCGAAGATGGAATGAATTGAGACGTCGCTCTTGGCTGGCATACGTTGTCCAGGCCTCGCTGCCGTAGAGCAAGGTACTGAGGACACAGGCCTGATACACTCGGACTTTTGTGTTCCGTGTCAGTGCGCCATTTTCCCACACTCTCTTGGCCAGTCTGGACATAGCAGTGGAAGCCTTACCCATGCGCTTGTTGATTTCTGCATCTAGAGACAGGTTACTGGTGATAGTTGAGCCTAGGTAGGTGAACTCTTGAACCACTTCCAGAGCGTGGTCGCCAATATTGATGGATGGAGCATTTCTGACATCCTGCCCCATGATGTTCGTTTTCTTGAGGCTGATGGTTAGGCCAAATTCCTTGCAGGCAGACGCAAACCTGTCGATGAGACTCTGCAGGCATTCTTCAGTGTGAGATGTTAAAGCAGCATCGTCAGCAAAGAGGAGTTCTCTGATGAGGACTTTCCGTACTTTGGACTTCGCTCTTAGACGGGCAAGGTTGAACAACCTGCCCCCTGATCTTGTGTGGAGGAAAATTCCTTCTTCAGAGGATTTGAACGCATGTGAAAGCAGCAGGGAGAAGAAAATCCCAAAAAGTGTGGGTGCGAGAACACAGCCCTGTTTCACACCACTCAGGATAGGAAAGGGCTCTGATGAGGAGCCACCATGTTGAATTGTGCCTTTCATATTGTCATGGAATGAGGTGATGATACTTAGTAGCTTTGGTGGACATCCGATCTTTTCTAGTAGTCTGAAGAGACCACGTCTGCTGACGAGGTCAAAGGCTTTGGTGAGATCAATGAAAGCAATGTAGAGGGGCATCTGTTGTTCACGGCATTTCTCCTGTATCTGACGAAGGGAGAACAGCATGTCAATAGTCGATCTCTCTGCACGAAAGCCACACTGTGCCTCAGGGTAGACGCGCTCGGCCAGCTTCTGGAGCCTGTTCAGAGCGACTCGAGCAAAGACTTTCCCCACTATGCTGAGCAGGGAGATTCCACGGTAGTTGTTGCAGTCACCGCGGTCACCTTTGTTTTTATAGAGGGTGATGATGTTGGCATCGCGCATGTCCTGGGGTACTGCTCCCTCGTCCCAGCACAGGCATAGCAGTTCATGTAGTGCTGAGAGTATAGCAGGCTTGGCACTCTTGATTATTTCAGGGGTAATGCTGTCCTTCCCAGGGGCTTTTCCGCTGGCTAGGGAATCAATGGCATCACTGAGTTCCGATTTGGTTGGCTGTATGTCCAGCTCATCCATGACTGGTAGAGGCTGGGCTGCATTGAGGGCAGTCTCAGTGACAGCATTCTCCCTGGAGTACAGTTCTAGGTAGTGCTCAACCCAGCGGTCCATCTGTTTGCGTTGGTCAGTGATTATGTCCCCCGATTTAGATTTGAGGGGGGTGATCTTCTTGATGGTTGGCCCAAGAGCTCTCTTCATGCCATCATACATTCCTCTGATGTTTCCGGTGTCTGAGGCCAGCTGAATATGACTGCATAGGTGTTGCCAGTAGTCGTTTGCGCAACGCCTAGCTGTTCTTTGTGCAGTACTTCTGGCTGCTTTAAGTGCTGCGGATGTTAAATCGCTGGGGGCTTTCTTATAGTTCAAAAGTGCAATGCGCTTAGCGGCTATGACAGGTTCCAGCTCTTCATTATGAGATTGAAACCAGTCTGCATTTCTCTTCGCACTTTTGCCGTAGGTGGTCAAAGCTGACTCATAGATGGCGTCTCTGATGTGGGCCCACTTGGTCTCAGCATCCCCTGTGGGAGTGTTTTGAAGGGCTGTTACAAGTGAATTTAGAAATTTTTGTAACAGCTGTGGGTGAGAAATTCTGCTCGTGTTGATGCGCGGGTGGCCCTTCTGCTTGGAATGATGCAACTTCTTTGGTCTGAGTCTAACCTTGCTGCACACCAGGGAGTGGTCGGTGTCGCAGTCCGCACTGTGGAAGCTGCGTGTGATTTGAACACTGTTTAAGGCGGCTCGCCTTGTGACAATGAGGTCTAGCTGGTGCCAACGACGTGATCTTGGGTGCCTCCATGAAACCTGGTGACAGGGTTTAGTGTGAAAGAACGAGTTGGTGATGCAGAGGTTATGATAGGTACACAACTCAAGCAGTCTCTGCCCGTTCTCATTCATCCTTCCAACGCCATAGCGCCCAAGGCAGGAGGGCCATGAGTCATGGTCGGCCCCAACCCAGACGGAGCAAGTTTACAGATGAAGAGGTAGCTAACAACTGGAGTATATAGCTTGGCCAAAAACACCGATTGCAAGTCACAAAGATTATAATTGTAGGGACTGTGCACAGGGAGGTGGATAACCATGTGGATCGTAAAGACAATACATAATAGGATGGCAAGTTGTCTACCTGGAACTAGAGTAGTACATATTAAGAATGCAAAAAATGGGAGCAGAAATAGACCATCAGGCCCCTCGAGCCTGCTCCGCCATTCAGTAAAATTATGGGTGAACTGCTGCATCAACTCTATCCTGCCCTATCCCCATATCTGCTGATTTCCTCAGTGCCCAAAAATCGGTTGATCTTAGTCTTGAATATATTCATCGTCTGAGTGTCCACAGCTCTCTTGGGTAGAGAATTCTAAAGGTTCACCACTTTGAGTGAAGAAATTTCTCCTCAACTCAGGCCTAAATGGCTGACCCCTTATCCTGAGACTATGACCCCTAGTTCTTGACTCTTCAGCCTGGGGAAACAACCTGTCAGCATCTACCCTGTCAATTTTATACTTTTTTCCCCTTTATTTGTTCATGGGATTTGGCTGTCATTAACAAGGCCAGCATGTATTGAGATCTTTGAATTTCAATGAAAACACCTGTCATTCTTCTAACCTCCAGAGAGTATAGGCCCATTCTGCTCCAATCTTTCCTCACAGGACATCCCAGAAATCAATCCAGTGAACCTTCATTGCACCTCCTCTAAGGCAGGTATAATCCTTCCTTAGGTAAGGAGACCAAAACTGTACACAGTACTCCTGGTGTGGCTTCCCCAAATCTCTGTACAATTGCAGCAAGACTTCCTTGCTGTTCTACTCCAACCCCCTTTCAATAGAGGCTGACATACCATTTGCTTTCCTAATTGCTTGTTGTACTTGCATGTTAACTTGCAGTGATTTGTCTCCAGGGACCCCCAAATCCTCTGCATACCAACATTTTCAACTTTTTAAAGAATATTCTCCTTTTCCATTCTTCCTACCAAGGTGGATAATTTATTATACTGCATCTGCTGCCTTATAGAACATAGAACATTACAGCGCAGTACAGGCCCTTCAGCCCTCGATGTTGCGCCGACCTGTGAAACCATCTGACCTACACTATTCCATTTTCATCCATATGTCTATCCAATGACCACTTAAATGCCCTTAAAGTTGGCGAGTCTACTACTGTTGCAGGCAGGGCGTTCCACGCCCCTACTACTCTCTGAGTAAAGAAACTACCTCTGACATCTGTCCTATATCTATCACCCCTCAACTTAAAGCTATGTCCACTCGTGTTTGCCATCACCATCCGAGGAAAAAGACTCTCACTATCCACCCTATCCAACCCTCTGATTATCTTATATGTCTCTATTAAGTCACCTCTCCTCCTCCTTCTCTCCAACGAAAACAACCCCAAGTCCCTCAGCCTTTCCTCGTAAGACCTTCCCTCCATACCAGGCAACATCCTAGTAAATCTCCTCTGCACCCTTTCCAAAGCTTCCACATCCTTCCTATAATGCGGTGACCAGAACTGCACGCAATACTCCAGGTGCGGCCGCACCAGAGTTTTGTACAGCTGCAGCATGACCTCGTGGCTCCGAAACTCGATCCCCCTACTAATAAAAGCTAACACACCATATGCCTTCTTAACAGCCCTATTAACCTGGGTGGCAACTTTCAGGGATTTATGTACCTGGACACCAAGATCTCTCTGCTCATCTACACTACCAAGAATCTTCCCATTAGCCCAGTACTCTGCATTCCTGTTACTCCTTCCAAAGTGAATCACCTCACACTTTTCCGCATTAAACTCCATTTTCCATCTCTCAGCCCAGCTCTGCAGCCTATCTATGTCCCTTTGTAACCTACAACATCCTTCGGCACTATCCACAACTCCACCGACCTCCGTGTCATCTGCAAATTTACTAACCCACCCTTCTACACCCTCATCCAGGTCATTTATAAAAATGACAAACAGCAGTGGCCCCAAAACAGATCCTTGCGGTACACCACTAGTAACTAAACTCCAGGATGAACATTTGCCATCAACCACCACCCTCTGTCTTCTTTCAGCTAGCCAATTTCTGATCCAAAGCACTAAATCACCTTCAATCCCATACTTCCGTATTTTCTGCAATAGCCTACCGTGGGGAACCTTATCAAACGCCTTACTGAAATCCATATACACCACATCCACGGCTTTACCCTCATCCACCTGTTTGGTCACCTTCTCCAAAAACTCAATAAGGTTTGTGAGGCACGACCTACCCTTCTCAAAACCGTGCTGACTATCGCTAATGAACTTATTCTTTTCAAGATGATTATAAATCCTGTCTCTTATAACCTTTTCCAACATTTTACCCACAACCGAAGTAAGGCTCACGGGTCTATAATTACCAGGGCTGTCTCTACGCCCTTTCTTGAACAAGGGGACAACTTTTGCTATCCTCCAGTCTTCCGGCACTATTCCTGTCGACAATGACGACATAAAGATCAAGGACAAAGGCTCTGCAATCTCCTCCCTGGCTTCCCAGAGAATCCTAGGATAAATCCCATCTGGCCCAGGGGACTTATCTATTTTCACACTTTCCAAAATTGCTAACACCTCCTCCTTGTGGACCTCAATCCCATCTAGCCTAGTAGTCTGTATCTCAGTATTCTCCTCAACAACATTTTTCTTTCTCTACTGTAAATACTGACGAAAAATATTCATTTAACGCTTCCCCTATCTCCTCTGATTCCACACACAACTTCCCACTAACCAACCTATTATCTCTTTACATCCTCTTTCCATCAATCTTGCAGCTTACTTTCTCACCGAGCTCTCTATCATAAGCAAACCTGGATACATTACACTCGGTCCCCTTATAGATATAGATTGTAAATAGCTGAGGCACAAGCACTGATCCTTGTGGCAGTCCATTTGTTGCACCTTGCCTTCCTGAAAATGACCTGTTGATTCCTACTCTCTGTTTTCTGTTTGTTAACCAATCTTCATGCTAATATATTACCCCCGATGTCATGAGTCCTAATCTTGTCTAACAACCTCCATGTGTGGCACCTTATCAAATGCCTTTTGAAAATTCAAGTCCACTACATTCGATGGTTCCCCCTTATCTAGTCTGCTAGTTACACCATCAAATAGATTTGTCAAACATGATTTCCCTTTCATAAAACCATGATGACGCTGCCTATTCATATTGTGATTTTCCTAGTCCCCTGTTACCACGTCCTTAATAATAGATTCCAGCATTTTCCTTACTACTGATGTCAGGCTAACAGGCCTATAATTCCGTGTTTTTTTTCCTTTCTCCTTGAACAGCAGAGTTACATCTGGTACCTTCCAATTTATAGGAACAGTTCTAGAATCTAGGGAGTTTTGAAGATTAAAACCAGTGAATCCACTATCTCTGCAGCCACCTCTTCTAAAACTGTCAAAAGCCATCAAGTCCAAGGAGTTTCATTTAATTTCTCCAACATTTTTTCTTTACTAATAATGACTTTAAGTTCCTCATTCTCATTAGACACTTGATTCCCCACAATTTCTGGTTTGTTCATTTGTCGTCTTCTATGAAGATAGGCACAAAATATTTGTTTAATGTCTCTGCCATTTCCTTATTCCCTTTTGTAATGCCCCTGTTTCTGCCTCTAAGGGATTCACATTTGTTTTAATTAATCTCTTCCTTATCTTACAATCTGTTTTCATATTTCTTGCAAGTCTACTCTCGTTTTATGTTCTCCCTCTTTATCAATTTCTTGGTCATCCTTTGCTGATTTTTAAAACTCTCCCAATCCTCAGACTTTGCTATTCTTTTTGGCAATGTTGTAAGCATATTCTTTTAAGCTAATACTATCCATAATTTCTCCAGTTAACCATGGCTGCACCACTTTTCCAGTGTAGTTTTTATTCTACGAAAGAAATGAACATTCATTGACATTTATGAATTATTTCTTTAAATGCTTGCTATTGCTTGTCTACCATCATCTCTTTTAATCCAATTTTCCAATCTTACCTCAGCCAACTCATCCCACGTACCTCCATAATTAGCTTAGTTTAAATTTAAGACTCTAATTTCAGATTTAACCACATCACTCTCAAACTTCATATGAAATTTTATCGTATTATGGTCACTCTTCCCTACAGGATCATTTACAAAAATACTAATTAACCCTGCCTATTCATTACAATACTAGATAAAAAATAACCTGCTTTCTGATTAATTTTCATGACATATTGTTTTAGAAAGCTGCCTTGAGTGCAATTAATGAACTGCTCCTGTAAGCTCCTTTTGCCAATTTGGTTTGCTTGGCCTGTGTGAAGATTAAAGCCCCCAGTATTATTGCATTACCCTTGTTGCGAAGTAATCTTCTTTGATACATAATAAAAGCAAAATACTACTGATGCTGAAAATCTGAAATAAAAACAGAAAGTGCTGGAAATACTCTAAGTCTGGCAGCATCTGTGGAGAGAGAAACCCAGTTAACGTTTCAGGCCTGACAAAAGGTCACAGATTCTGTTTTTACTTCTTTGATACATGTCCAGTGTTCGCAAAAGATGGGGAATGTATTCAGAAACTCAGTGTAAAGGGAACGCAATCTATATTGTAGTTTTGGATTTTTAGAAGGCATTTCGTAAGGTCCCCTATTTTAAAAAAAAAATAAGTTTTTGCAAAATTTAAGACATGGCATTAAACAGTTTACTCCATGGAGCCTGTGGACAGAGAGCACAAAATTGATATTTTTTGGCTTAGGGACCTATGCTGGGATCTGTTTTGTCGTCTATGGAGATATTTGGGCATATAACAACAAAAATGATAACTAGTTTGAAATGAAATTGGGAAATCTCACAAACTATGAAGAAGAATGCCAAAGGACAAATTAAAGCATTGGGCGTCAGGAGCAGTTGGCACAGTTTAGTGCAGAATAATGTGAAATATTACTTTTTCAGGTAAAAGATCAGTGAAAGAAAGTGTAGGCTAAATGATAAGTTTCGTGAAAGGAGAGGAAGAGAATTCTGGGGATGCAAATATCTGGATCTATAATGATGGGAATGCAGTAAAAAACATTGAACTTAGTGCTTTGTATATAGAGGCATTGAAGTGAAGGGATGATCTTTGATTTGCACAAGACATTGGTTAGGTCAGTTGTAAGGAGGTAATCCTATGCTCTAAGCAGGGAGCTGAGTTTAAAGGAATTGTCAAAATTGGGTTGAGGATGTTGTAATGTTATCTCTGGTCCACTGTGGCTCCTCTGCTAAGAGGAGGGTTGTATTCTCGCCCCTATTGTGTGTTGTACTGGGCACCACATTATAGAAAGGATATTAAAACCATAAGACTTCCATTGGTCAGAGAAACAATGGTGCAGGGTTGGGGGGATGCTAACAGGAGATTATCAGAAGAATGAAGGATTCTGGGGCGCTGTCAGCCGCATTAATGAACAATAGTAGTTTGTTATCTATATCAATTCTTTGAATAAAAAAAAGTTGTTTGTCACAGCATTACTGAAATATAGAATGCTTCATGGAAAGTGGTTATTAAGAGACCATCAAATCATTTAAAAGGGAACTGGATCAGTATTTGAAAAAGAAAAACCTGAATGGATAAGATGGAAGTGAGATTAGAGTAGATACTGTCAACTGAAGAAATAACATTGACACAATGGGCTACATGGTCTTCACACTATAATGGAAAGCTGATGCATTACTGCCAAAACATCAGCACATGTGGATTGACTGAGTAACAATCACTGATCAGTGATGGGGCAGTGACTTGCAGAAAGAAATGCAAACTTAACTCTTCCGCCGCACAAAAACAAAGCCCTTTCTCCAGGAGTACATCAGTTTGCGACCATATGCTCATCATGAGAAAGGGGATCATCACCATGAAGAAGCTGGAGGAGTTTCCTTACCTAGGAACTTTCCTTCAGCGTGTCAGCTGCAGAGATAATTGAACAGGTTTGATATGTGGCCAGTTAGTTTCATTGATGGCATGGAGCCATGTGGAGGCTGTCTGACCTAAGGCTAGCTGTGTCTGTACTTCGTAGACCAGCAGCTCTGGTTGTTAGTTCCAGCTTGACTGCTCCATGAAGAGGAGATGGCATGTGGTGGGCAAGCAACATGAACTTTTTATAAAAATGAATATCAGCACATATTAATAGTTAAGTATTGGGTGAAACACCTGGATTGTCTCTTAACTCCTATGTATTACTTTTGGAGACTTTCCATGGCCTGTCAGTATGCTAGCTTGGTATGCTCACTGGGGACTTGTCAGTCGCACTCATAGACAATAATGGTGCGTTATCTGTATTACTTTAAATAAACAAGAAAAAATGTAAGGGGAAATATTTTCAGCATAAGATGCCATCTTCTGATCTAATTGAGTTTTTTTTTAAATGCTCAAAGTCTCCTGCCTTATAGGAGATGCTTGCAATGGTAATTAACTTCCCTATTTCCACAGAAATGCACTCCACCCATTTTGTGTTTCCATTTGCATCAAAGAGCTGTTTAGCTAATGTTACCTAATGGTCCCATCAGCAGCTCAATAAATCCACCACAGACTGGTATTTATTCTGGTCTTGAATGCTAATTGGGAACCATTCAATCCTGTAAATATATCCAATTGTAGAGCAAAGCCCTTTGTATGAGTCAGCTTATTTTCACGAATAATTGTTTATTGCTGGGATTTTTTAAAATAAGCCATACTTTTTTATATTAAAGCTCAGATTCATTAGATAAAGATTTAAAAGACATTCAAATGTACAAATGGATTCCTTTGAATAATTGCTTAAGAATGCAGGAAACAAAAAAGAATTTTATTAACATTATACAAGCTCGTAAAGACCTGGAAGTGAATCAATGAAACAGTCATTGTAAATCATTCTGAAACTTCACTGCCTGATCAGCTAAAATATCTTTTAATGGTGTAATCTGGGTCCTCATTGCCAAGTGCAGAAATTGAATAATGGTTACTGAGTACATGTTCTGTCGAGAAACAAATCTGAACAGCTCCATGAGGCTGCTTTGCTTGACAGCAGTAGAAATTGATGATGCAATGCAATCTTTATAAAAACGTGCAAGCAATTCCGCTTAAATCTATAATACAGAAGTAAGTTAGAATGGTAATTGAGAAGTCTGTGCTGGATTTGAATTATGTGTGGCTTGAATATATATTTATCTGATCTGGGCTTGATTTAATTGCTTCCTCGCTACAAATTATATATAATTTTTGGAGTAACATCACCTCTCTCCTACTGTAAATGGTCGCAGTAATAATGAAATATTGACAAATGTAGTTGATGTCTGGCTCTGTATTGGGAGAAGCCGAGTGTATATCAATTTCAGTGTTTCCATTTAATGATGGATTATCAGTAAAATGCCTGTCTAATGCCAGCAGAATGAAGGTGTGGCTGCTTAATCAAAATTAACTCCAGTTAATTGCAAAATCTTGACATCAGCTACTCTGTTCTGCCTCATTAAAGGATAGATTGATGCTGTAGAAAGAAGACAATTATATAGTCAGAATAAGACAGGAATGAATATCTGCTGAAAGTAATTTTTGATAAAAAGCAAGAATGTTAAAAGCAAGCTTAACCCGCAAACGTTATGTTCTGCGGGGCAAGAAAAACTTACATTTATATAGCATCTTTCATGACCTCAGAACATCCCAAAAGGATTTACAGTCAATTCAGTACTTTTGAAGTTTGTGAAGTACTGTTGTAATGTGAATTACTAGTTATGCACCATGAACACCATCCATATTAAACTCACACTCTGCTTTTAATAGCAGTTGGCCTTTTTTTTAAAAGATGAATTAGGTCTTCCATTTATTAGCATTATCAAATTCTGTAATCTGAAAAGATGTTATGAACATCTGCGGCACAGTGGCGCAGTGGTTAGCACCGCAGCCTCACAGCTCCAGCGACCCGGGTTCAATTCTGGGTACTGCCTGTGTGGAGTTTGCTAGTTCTCCCTGTGTCTGTGTGGGTTTTTTCCGGGTGCTCCGGTTTCCTCCCACCAGCCAAAAGACTTGCAGGTTGATAGGTTAATTGGCCATTATAAATTGCCCCTAGTATAGGTAGGTGGTAGGGAAATATAGGGACGGGGGGGATGTGGTAGGAATATGGGATTAGTGTAAGATTAGTATAAATGGGTGGTTGATGGTCGGCACAGACTCGGTGGGCCGAAGGGCCTGTTTCAGTGCTGTATCTCTAAACTAAACTAAAAATTAAACTAAAACCTGAAAGTAATTACATTTGTAAGCTTATCATTTTTGGCTTAGTTGATAGCATTCTTTCCTCTGAATTGGAAGGCTATCGGGTCAAGACCCATGCGAGTTTGCAGCAAACAATCTAAGCTAACACTTTAGTGCAGAACTAAGGGCTGCATTTTACTGTCCTCCCAACATTGGGGGAGTAATGGCAGGGGGTGGCCCGAAAAATGCCTCTGGATGAGCCCCGATGCCGGGAAGGACCCACCCCATATTGCTGTTGGCGGTGAGGCCTCAGAGCGCCGCCTCCCACCCCCCCCCCCCCACGTCGCTTGGCGATGGGAGCAGGATCTACATATTTAAGTTAATGTAAATTAATGACCTGCCTGCTCCCATCTGCCTGCGATATTCAAATAGGTTGCTGGGAATCCTGCGCCTTCAGATCTCCATTCTGGTTGGGAGTAGGGAGCATGTAAGTTTTCAGAGCTGGTGGAAACGGGAAAAACTATTGTGATTGGTGGAGGGGATGGTGGGAAGAGGTTGAAGGTAAAAGTGCATAAACCTTTTTTGGGGGGAGGGGGGAAGGTCGGGATCGCAAGGTAATTTTTTAAGGGGCGGGGGGGGGGAAGAGAGGGCAATTAATAAATTGTTTAATCATGGGGGGTGGTAGGAGACAGACTTGAATCTTTTATGAAGTTTTTACTTTAATTTTGTCATGCATATAACTTTAAAAAAAAAATGCAATGGAAGGGCTTGAAGTCCTTTAAAAGTGGTGCCGGAAGCTGTTGCTGGGGACGGAGCGTCTGCCTGCTCCACGTCATTGGTGGGGTGGGGCGGTGGGTGGGGTACAGTCTGCCCCAGCCATGTAAATGAGCTGCCGCGCTAAATATCGTGGCTCCATGGAGTAAATCCCGCGTGCGCCCCACCATCTTTGAAGCTCAGCTGCGAGCTGCTAAAATGCAGTCCTAAGGGAGTGCAGCATTGTCAGAGGTTCCAGTCTTTGGTGGAGGTTTTAAACAGAGGTCGTATTGGCTTGTTCTGCGAGATATAAAAGATCCCATGGCACCGCTTCAAAAAAGCGGATTCTCGTAATGTCTTACCAAGCATCATCCTTCAACCAGCACCACCAAAAAATGGATTGACTGGTCATTTATCTCACTTGTTTGTGGGATCTTACTGTCTGTAAATTCAAAAGTAATTCACTGACTTGGAACAACCTGAAGATGTGATGAACTGCTGTATTAATAGAAGATCTTTCTTTGTTCTGATTTGTTCAATTGCAATCAAGATATAATTCTTTACAGTATATAGAAAGCGCCAAAGTAATAGTGAACTGTATTTCCTGTCTTAAATATCATTTAGTTCTACTTATACTGCCCGGCAGAGATGTCATGAATTTGCACAGTATTAAACCATGTTTAAATCACAATATTAACATATTTTAAAATTGTGAAAATGTCACAACAGCAGCATTGGGTAAGCACATGTGTCTCATTCTGAAACAGTTAATGGCAAGTTTCATAGTTTCTATCAATATTTTTCACTGCAGGAGGGAGCAAGCATAGCAATTAAACTGTTTCCCTCTTGGCCTCATTTTCAGTATCAACAGTAGAGTGTCTGTCATCAGTGTTGCTGACTGTTAAGTATTGGTGCCCAGGATGAGATTGTCAATTTGTGCCATGTTATAGCCTTGTCATTTGGAAACTGATATTTACTATTTGTATTTTTTTCAAACCACCTTCTGATTAGACTGATGGTGAGTTCTGGTAGGTTCTTGGACTGTGGAAGGATGTGGAAAAGAATAACTCTCCAAGTTTAATTCTGTTACTGTACAGGGTATAATAATCAGAAACAAGATTCCTTGGTGAATTCCCCTCCCTTGTCCTTAGAACAGGAGTAATTACGTCATTCATAACAGTCCAACCTTTACGCAGCTGAAATGATCTAACTTGACAGTGACCAGGAATTGATTGTAGGATTTGCTTGCAATCGGTACCACACAATATACTTATCCTGGAATTGGATTGTAAGTCACCAAATTCATTACATCGAGGGTCCTTGCAGTTTACTGAGAAAATAAACTTTCACAGCATTATCTGAACAGTATGTTAACACATCGAAACCCCTTGGGAGTTTAGGATATATCATGCAGCCATATTTGGGCATATATTAAGTAAACATTGGGTAGGAAACCTGGCTGTAATTTTTCAAACTGCAGTAGCTGGGAGTAGTTACGAGCAACATTTATTTTCCATTTGGCACTAGCCTTCCTTTACTGGGACCAGGATTTTTGGCTTTCCATTCATTTCAGGAAGTAGTTTCCAGAGCTTATGGAAAGGAGTGGGTTAGCATCGTCAGTGAGCCACAGCCTACTCCAATTTTCCACTCTCTGGTGGTTCAGTGCTGCCTTTAACCTCGGCAGTCCATGAAAATGTGCTCCCTTGGGTACTGCAATCCTTGTCATAGCCTGACATCCCATCTTCAACAAGAGGGATCTTAGCTGTATGTGGAGAAAAAGTGTATTTTTGACATTGGTCTCTACATCGTCAGATAAAAAGAAATATCATGTTACAAAGGAAAACTAGGTATTGCTGCCTAGAAACTCCATTAGCTACAAAACAAGTCATTATTTTTGCCTTTTTATGAAGTTTGGTAGTTTGATAAGTGAGCCTGCAATTTAAATTAATCTTTTTAGCAACTGTAAATTCTAAATGTTACTTTCTTCTTCCCTTCCTGATTTTTTTTAAAAAGGAGAGTAAGGAAGGAGCTTATCTATTGTTCAGTAGTCGGTGGATTCAGTAAGGTTACCGAACATTATGTGGAATCCTCCTTAATATTTCCCCTATAAATTTTCCAGCCTCTTAGACATCTCGCTAAAGATTATTCAGCTCTTGGTTAGTGTTTTCCTTGCTGTAGTCCATTTGCCAGGGTTTCCCATAGATTACAGCATTTCTGATTGAAACAGAGATTGGAGCAAGGAATTCCTGAAATTGTCTGATCTGCAGGATTTCCTGTGGAAAATAAAACCTGTGCAATCATTGTGGATTCCTTTGTCCTGACCGTCAAGGATTGGAGTTTCCCATCTTTAAATTACAATGGAGCTTGAATAGTGTTAAGCTCCTTGCCAGATAAACTGGTAGATATTCTGAGTCTTCTGGGCTAGGTAGGTACTGTCTCATTGGGCTGAATTTTATGTTGCCGCTGATTAGCTGCGGCCTTAAAAAAAAAAAAGGTGGCCCGTACATGCAGGTTTTACTGTACAGAGTCGCTGCGATATTAAACGGGATGGCTCATTTACATGGCCGCCCCCAATGAGGTGGAGGGGTGGGCGCTCCGTCGCTGGCAACGGTGTCCAGCACCATTGCACAGGTGCTGACACCATTTTTAAAGAGCCCAAGCCCTTACATTTAATTTGAATTTTTAAAGAAATAGTCACTTAGAATTTATTCAGACAAATTAAATAAATGTTTCATGCCCCTCTACCTCCCCTCCCGCCCCCCAAGGACCAAACAATTCATTCCTTGCCCTATTTCTACACCCCCCCCCCCCCCCCACTCACTCCAAAGTTCACAAACTTTAATCTTTAACCCTTCCACAACCCCCTTGACTGCACCCCCCCACACTGGGGAACTTACCTGCTCCCCCCCCCCCCCCCATCAATGTTCCGCCGTACATCAACAAACGGGGGGGGGGCGGGGTGGTGCACCATGAGGCCTCGCCGCTGCTGGCAATATGGGGCTGGGTCTTCCCAGCGTCGAGGCCTGTGGTGGGCCTCTCCAAAAGGCATTTTCCGGTGCCCCCGTCATGACCCCCCCACTGTTGGGGGAGGGGCGGGGGGTTAGGGTCTGTAAAAATTCAGCCCATTGTGTTAAAGAAAATTTGGTACATGTGGGAGATGGGAGTGAAACTGACTTCAGCAAAATGGGGCAAGAGATTTGGAACTCCCAGGAACGGTGCGGGTAATTTGAACTTTGCACAATAGTGGAAAAACAGGCGGTATCAATTCAGTCACCCATTATACATCTCTCCTGATCTTCATTTCCATTGGTTTCAGTGCTAGAGTTCTATATCGTTCAGCTAGGATTAGCTATAACAACCCTGGTACCATCCCAAACAAAAAAAAAACTGCCATCAGGTGTGAATCCATTAAGGTGTTTGGTTGTGCTAGATGCAGTGGCACCATCTGTTTTTCTAAAAAGAAAGATCAGTTTTCTGCTACTAGTCTCTCATTGTGGTAATGTTAGACCATTCTGCTCTCCAAGTTTAAAGAAATACAGCTCGTCAGGCAGTACAATATACTCCGCTTGTTAAGACAGTTCAGTGACTCACATGTTATAGCTATTTAATAGCTTCAAATCTACAGCTGTACTAAGTAATCTATTATTAAACAATTAATAGCATTGGGATGATTTAGAAGAGGTAATCCTGGGAGCTAGATAACAATAGTGAAATTAAGTGTTGCAAAGTGATCAAAAATTAATTTATTTCAATTTATAATTTAATTTGAGGCTACACTTGGAAGTGTTTATGAAATTGGTAGCCACAAATTCTATCTTTAGTGCATTTGTTATAGTTTTATTATTTATGCCAGCTTGTCCTATGGTCATGCTCATTTATAATTCAAACAATGAAGGCACACATTTGACAAACTAAACTGGCAGCATGCAATATTTCTCAGCTGTAGTGAGCCTGTCTACTTAGTATTTTGCAAAGCATTATTTTCTTGTGTCAAAATAAAATGATGTATCCAATATAAGAACATTCTTAAGAATAAAATGGCCTGTGAAATCAAAATCTGAAAGTGTAAACCAGAATGGTAGAGCCATCTTGTAATATAAGTATTCCAAAAAAAAAAAATCAATAAGACTAAATGTATTTGTGGCACCACATTTTTAAAAAGATGATGGCATGCAATTTGCTTCACATTAGTCATAATTAACTATATTTAAATAATGTTCTGTATATGGTACAATAATCAAAGGAAATGTTTTATATCTGTATATTTTTCTGTGGTAAACAACCTTGAGAGAATAATTATTTACAGGTGTAGTTTTCTGTTGGTTCCTTGTTTATTGGTAATAAAAAGCTGTTATCAGTAAAAGTGGCTATGAAGTGATTGGATAGTTGCAGAAACCTAACTGGTTCACCAATGTCCTGCTGTCTTTATGCAGTCTGGCCTATACGTGGTTCTAGACCCACACCAATGACTCTTAGCTGCCCTTTGAACTGACCTTGCAAGCCTCTCAGGGCAACAAATAAATACAGGCCATGCCACCAATGCCCAGATCCCAAGAATTAATTAAAAAAAAAAAAAAAAATGTTTTTTGTTCATAGTGATTGGTAATGACCCGGAACTCGTTGCCTACGAGGGTGATGGAAGCTGAGTCGATCAATGATTTCAAAAGGAAATTGAATGGACACTTGAAGGAAATAAACTTGCAGGGCTACGGGGATAGAGTGGGGAACAGGACTGATTGGACTTCCCTGCAGAGAGCAGGCATAGATTTGATGGGTCGAATGGCCTCCTTCTGTGCATTAATGACTCAATGACATACTTGAAAAATGACGTTTAGCAAAATAATAATCGCCACAGCTAGAGTATTGCATATATTGCAAGTTGAATGCTAAAACCATAGTGACCAAGCTTTCGGCCATCATATGTAATATTTCCTTTGGCACAGCACCCATTTTTGACTGATTATGCCTTTAAGGTGCTGTATAATTCCAAATTGTTCCTATTCAATGGTCTGAATTTTTTTCTTCCAGAGGGAAATGAACAAACTTTCAAATTGTTCAATGAAATTTGCACTTCAGGGACATATTAATCTATTCTGATAGCATTAGAGTTTCTGTTTAATTGCAGGTATGCATGCTGGTGCAGTTGCCCTTGTTGAAATGAGAGACACTGAACTGCACAGAGAATGATCTGTTGGCGATACAAAGCACAGTCAATCTCCAGCACAGGAGATGTATTGCACAGATGGTTACAGGAAGTGCAGACTATCTTGCGTTAAAGCTGATGATGCTCGAAACTGCTTGCATTTTTTTTTTTTTTTTGGATTTACATTTCATGCTTTTGCATTAAATTTCCATGGCTGAACTCTGTCACACTACAGTGAAATTAACACTACACAGTTGTCTCATTGCATCTGACAGCAACTGTTTTCCAAAATGTGGATTGAATGTCCCATGTGGTGGCGTTCAGATAAATATTTCCTGATCATCTTAACTGTTATTCCAAGTTACACGTCACAGTTGTGAATATTCTGTTCAATGCTCAATTTAAATGAGACCTATAAAATTATTCAAATACACTTAGCACTATCAATGGGATATTATTAAAGTGATCGCTTCTGGAATAGTTTTCTGTTACCCTTTGTATAACGCTTCTAGCTGTGGGCTCCCCTTTTGTTTTGCTTTCAGTTTGGTTCAGTTTTAGTATTTTGGCTTCAGAATCAGAAGGTTGTGGGTTGAAGTCTCTCAATGGAACTTGATCGCATAAACTCAGCTGACACATCAATGCAGCACTGAGGGAATTCTCCATTGTCAGATGTTAGGTTAAACTGAGGCCCTGTCGGCCTGCTCGGCTGGACACACAAGATCCCTACTCCTTTGAACAAGAGCAGAGTGTTCGTTTGATGCCCTAGCCAATGTTCTTCAGTCGTCCAATATGGATGGTGTGGCCATTCATGTCATTACTGTTTGTGCACAGTCGCTGCTTTGCTTGCCTGTAAAAACTACAGTGACTGCATTTCCAAAAGTAATAAAACGGCTGAGAAGAACATTGGGATATCCTGATGATGTGAAAGGCACTATATAAATGCAAGTATTTTTATTTTTTAATCCTCCTCACCTTGACCCAATTATGTACAGTTTCCTCCAGATATTCATTGTCCTTAACAGTTTTTTTAAACTGATAATCTAAAATGGGTTTGAGGAAATTATGAGCAAAATTCGGAGTATCAGTAATAGGGGAATAGTTCGCTGTTGCTTTGTACTGATCTTGCTCACCCATCTTTTTTAAGTGTAACATTTTATATTTTTTAACCATTGTTAATTTATATATGTCACATGCATGATCCCGAAAAATATAGTTCTGACTGTATTCCCTGTGTCGAATTGCAAAAAGTGAAAATCCTGATATTCATTCGAATCTGAATGAAGTGTTTTGAAAGACATGGTAAGGTGTTACATAAATTAATTTATCGTTTCCTTTCTTGCATTCTCTCTCTTCTGCTTGCTGTCTTCCCCAGTACCAGTAGTGGGGAATGTGGGGGCTGTACCGTTGGGATGGTCTACACCTGAACCAGGCTGGAATCAGTGTTCTAGAGAGCTGCATAACTAGGGAATTAGAGAGGGTTATAAACTGAGTACTGGGGGCAAGGGATCAAATTTGGGAAGATCTGGTAAATCAAAGAGTAGAGACAAGGCAAGAGAGGAAGGTATTAATATTGGAAAAGATAAACAGACCGTGAAGGAAGGGACTATGAGTACAAATCTAAGAGTAAATCAGCAGACAAGGTTAGAGGTTACAAAAATAATAAAAGGACAAAACTAAAGGCTCTGTAATTGAATGCATGTAGCATTTGAAACAAAATGGATGAACTGAAAGTTCAAATAGAATTAAATAAGTACGATCTGATAGCCATTACAGAGGCATGGCTGCAGGATGACTTAGATTAGGACATGAAAATTGAAGAGTACATGACATTTAGGAAGGACAGGAAGCTAGGAAAAGGAGAAGGATGGCTCTGTTAATTAATGATGGTATTAGCACAATAGAGAGGGATGACCTAAGTTAAGGAAAGCAGGATGTATAAGTAGTTTGGGTCAAGATGAGAAATGATAAAGGCAAAGTGTCACTTGTGGGAGTGGTATACAAGCTCCCTAATAGTAACCACATGGTAGGATAGAAGAAATAATTGGGGCTTGTCAGAAAGTTACGGCGATAATCATGGGGTATTTTAATCTACATATAGACTGGAAAAATCAGATGGGCAAAGGTCGCCTAGGTGAGGAGTTCATCGAGCAGGAGTTCATGGAGAGCAGGCTATACTAGACCTGGTATTGTGCATTGAGCTAGGATTAATTCATGACATAGTGAAGGCACTCCTAGGCAGCAGTGATCATAATATAATTGAATTTTACATTCAGTTTCAGGGAGAGAAGAGTGGGTCTAAGACTGGTATTTTAAACTTAAATAAAGGCAATTATGAGGGCATGAAAGCAGAGCTAGCAAAAGTGAACTGGCAAATTAGGTTAAGGGATAGATCAATAGAGATGCAGTGGCACACATTTAAGGGAATATTTCAGAATACACAGAATAGCTACATTCCAATGAGAGAGAAAAATTCCAAGGGAAGGACCCACCATCCATGGTTAACTAAAAAAGTTAAAGATCGTATCCAGCTTAAAGAAAAAGTCTATAATTGCGCAAGGATGGGTGGCAGGTCAGAAGATTGGACAGAATTTAAAAAAGCAAAGAATTACTAAAAGATCAATAAGGATGGAAAAATTAGAGTACAAGAGAAGCTAGCTAGAAATATAAAGACAGTAATAGTTTCTATAGATATCTAAAAAAGAAATGAGTTAACAAAGTGAGCGTTGGTCCTACAGAAAGTGAGCTTGGGGAATTAATAATGAAAAATAAGGAGATGGCAGATGAATTGAGCAGGTATTTTGCATCGGTCTTCACCATTGAGGATACATCCCAGAAATAGCTGTAAATCAGGAAATGGAAGGGAGGGAGAAAATCAAGAAAATTACAATCACCAGGGAAGTGGTACTGAACAAATTGTTGGAGCTGCAGGCTGACAAGTCCTCCAGTCTTGATGGACTTCATCCTTGAGTCTTAAAAGAAGATATTTGATGCGTTGGTTTTAATTTTCCAAAATTCCCTAGATTTGTGGAAGGTTCCATTAGATTGGAAAATAGCAAATGTAAATCCTTTATTCAAAAAAGGAGGGAGACAGAAAGCAGGAAACTACAGGCCAGTTAGCTTAACAACCGTCATAGGGAAAATGTTAGAAGCTGTTATTAAAGACGTTATAGCAGGGCACTTGGAAAAATTCAAAGTAATCAGGCAGAGTCAACACGGTTTTGTGAAAGGGAAACCATGTTTAACCAATTTATTGAAGTTCTTTGAGGAAGTATCATGTGCTGTGGATAATTAGTAAAGCTAATAGAATGTTATCATTTATTGCGAGGGGAATTGAATACAAAAATAGGGAGGTTATGCTTCAGTTGTACAGGACATTGAGACCACCTCTGGAGTATTGTGTACCTAGGAACATAGGAGCAGGAGCATTCAGCCCATTGAGGCTGATCATCCACTTCAATGCATTTTTCCCACACTGTCCCCATATCCCCTTATGTCAGTTGTACTTAGAAATCTGTCAGTCACTGTTTTAAACATGCTCAATGACTGAGCTTCCACAGCCTTCTGGGGTAGAGAATTCCAAAGATTCACAACCGTCTGAATTTTTTAAAAATTCATTCACGGGATGTGGGCGTCGCTGGCCAGGCCAGCATTTATTGCCCATCCCTAATTGCCCTTGAGAAGGTGGTGGTGAGCTGCCTTCTTGAACCGCTGCAGTCCATGTGGGGTAGGTACACCCACAGTGCTGTTAGGAAGGGAGTTCCAGGATTTTGACCCAGCGACAGTGAAGGAACGGCGATATAGTTCCAAGTCAGGATGGTGTGTGACTTGGAGGGGAACTTGCAGGTGGTGGTGTTCCCATGTATTTGCTGCCCTTGTCCTTCTAGTTGGTAGAGGTCGTGGGTTTGGAAGGTGCTGTCGAAGGAGCCTTGGTGCATTGCTGCAGCGCATCTTGTAGATGGTACACACTGCTGCAACTGTGCATCGGTGGTGGAGGGAGTGAATGTTTGTAGATGGGGTGCCAATCAAGCGGGCCGCTTTGTCGTGGATGGTGTCGAGCTTCTTGAGTGTTGTTGGAGCTGCACCTATCCAGGCAAGTGCAGTGTATTCCAACACACTCCTGACTTGTGCCTTGTAGATTGTGGACAGGCTTTGGGGAGTCAGGAGGTGAGTTACTCGCCCCAGGATTCCTAGCCTCTGACTTGCTCTTGTAGCCACGGTATTTATATGGCTACTCCAGTTCAGTTTTTGGTCAATGGTAGCCCCTAGGATGTTGATCGAATAAAGAAGTTTCTCCTCATCCCTGTCCTAAGTGGCTTCCCCCTTATTTTGAAATAGTCTCACCTGGTTCTAGACTCCCCAACCAGGGGAAACGTCTTACCTGAA
This sequence comes from Heterodontus francisci, assembly GCF_036365525.1. Taxonomy (NCBI): domain Eukaryota; kingdom Metazoa; phylum Chordata; class Chondrichthyes; order Heterodontiformes; family Heterodontidae; genus Heterodontus; species Heterodontus francisci. The sequence goes on along the minus strand of NC_090408.1, from coordinate 22,179,732 downwards.
TCTGCCCTGTCTATTCATTTAAGTATTTTCCAGGTTTCAATGAGATCACCTCTCATTCTTTGAAACTCTGGAGAATACAGGCCCAGTTTCCCCAATCTCTCTTCATAGGACAGTCTCGCCATCCTGGGAACAAGTCTGGTGAATCTTTGTTGCGCTCCCTCTATGGCAATAATATCCTCCCTAAGGTAAGGGGACCAAAACTGCACACACTACTCCAGGTGCAGTCTAACCAAGTTTCTATACAATTGAAGCAAGACTTCACTACTCCTGTACTCAAATCCTCTTGTGATAAAGGCTAACATACCATTAGCCTTCCTAATTGCTCGCTGCACCTGCATGCTAGCTTTCAGTGACTTATTGACGAGGACACCCAGGTCCCTTTGTACATCTACACTTTCTAATCTCTTACCATTTAAGAAATACTCTGCACATCTATTCCTCCTACCAAAGTGGATAACTTCACATTTTTCCACATTCTATTCCATCTGCCACGTTCTTGCCCACTCACTAAGACTGTCCAAATCTCCTTGAAGCCGCTTTGCATCTTCCTCACAACACACATTCCCACCTAGTTTTGTGTCATCCGCGAACTTGGAAATACTACATTTGGTCGTCACATCTAAATCATTGATATATATTGTGAACAGCTGGGGCCCAAGTACTGATCCCTGAGGTACCCCACGAGTCACAGCCTGCCAATGCGAGAATGACCCATCTATTCCTACTCTCTGCTTTCTGCCTGTTAACCAATCGTTAATCAGTGCCAGTATATTACCTCCTATCCCATGTGCTTTAATTTTGCTAACCAACCTCCTGTGGAGGACTTTATCAAAAGCCTTCTGAAAATACAAGTATACCACGTCCACCTCCTTTATCAATTCTGTTAGTAACATCCTCAAAAAACCCCAACAGATTCGTCAAATATGATTTCCCATTCATAAATCCATGTTGACTGCCCAATCAGATCATTATTATCCAAGTGTCCATTTATCACATCCTTTAGAATAGATTCTAGCATTTTCCCAATGACTGATGTAAGGCTAACAGATCTGTAATTCCTTGATTCCCCCCCCCACCCCCCCACCACCTCCCCACCCTCCCTCCCTTCTTAAATTGTGGGGTGACATTTGGGGCCTTCCAATCTGCAGGAAGTGTTCCAGAATCTATTGAATTTGGGAAGATGATCACCAATGCATCCACTATCTCCATAGCTACCTCTTTCAACACTCTTGGATGTAGAATATCAGGTCCCGGGGACTTATCAACCTTCAGCCCCATTCATTTCTCCAATGCGACCTTCTTACAAATACTAATTTCCTTCAATTCCTCATTTCCCCCCTAATCCTTTGGATCTCTAATTCTGGGAGATTTCTTGCATCTTCCTCTGTGAAGACAGACACAAAGTAATCATTTAGCTTCTCTGCCATTTCTCTATTCCCCATTATAAATTCTCCTGACTCTGTCTGTAATGGACCCACACTTATCTTAGCCAAAGGTTTGCTTTTTACGTACCATTAAAAGCTTTTACAGTCCGTTCTTATATTTTTTTGCTAGCTTACATTCATATTCTAGTCTTCCTTTCTTTAGCAGTTTCTTGGTGCCCCTTTGCTGTATTCTAAAATCCTCCCAATCCTCAGGTTTACTACTATTTCTGGCAAATTTATAGGCCTTTTATTTTAATCTTAAACAATCTTTAACTAACTTTGTTATCCTCAGTCTCCTTTATTTAAGGAAGGATGTAAATGCGTTGGAAGCAGTTCACCTGGAATGGGCGGGTTGGCTTATGAGGAAAGGTTGACAGGCTAGGCTTGTATCAGCTGGAGTTTAGAAAAGTAAGAGGTGACTTGATTGAAACATATAAGATTCTGAGGGGACTTGACAGGGTGGATGTGGAAAGGATGTTTCCTCATGTGGGAGAATCTAGAACTAGGGGTCACTGTTTAAAAATAAGGGGTTGCCCAATTAAGACAGAGATGAGGAGAAATTTTTCTCTGAGGGTCATGCGTCTTTGAAACTCTCTTCCTCAAAAGGCAGTTGAAGCAGAGCCTTTGAATATTTTTAAGGCAGAGGTAGATAGATTCTTGATGAGCAAGGGGGTGAAAGGTTATTGGGGGTAGGCGGGAATGTGGAGTTGAGGTTACAATCAGATCAGCCATGATCTTGTTGAATGGCAGAGCAGGCTCGAGGGGCCAAGTGGCCTACTCCTGCTCCTAATTCATATGTTTGTTTTTTCTCACATGTGCTGTCACTCTTGCTCTCCTCATTCTCTACCCCCTCCCAAACCCCTTGTCCACCTGTTGCTTGTGTCTCCAAATTCCGGCTTGTCAATATGTTTGCAGCGTTGTTGCCTGTTTTTTGGGGACTCTTGAGGGTCTTCATCCATTATTGAAGGTCTGGTTCAGCAAAATAATTGCAGTTGGCTTTAGTTTTGAGATTGCTGGTTGTTTCTTAAACAAAGAGCTTGCTATCACAGTAAGTAATTGTCACCAAAGGGACCAAGAATTTTAATTGTTAAAGAATTTTTATTTTTCATTAAGTTGCTTCTTTTTGGTAATGTTAGTTCAGTGATATTCTCAAATAATAGAACGTGCTGGTGAAAGCCACCTTATGTCTCTTTTTGGTGTGTGGGAACTGAGGGATTTTGCTGAATGTGACACAAAACACCTATGTTGTGGCTCTTGTCTGCGGTGTGTAAGTGAACATGTCACTTACAGTTAAGCAGGTAGTAAACATTTTAACAATTGGTATTTAATTGAAGAGGCTCATTCCTGGACCATAACTAAACATTTATATTCACATCTGTTGGATAAATAAATCTTTTAGAGTAAAGATTGGCTGCTGCATAATTGCTGTTAATATTTAGGACTGAACAGTCTGGAGAGAAAAGTGAGAGGTGATCTGATAGATGTCTTTAAAATTATGACGGGGTTTAATAGGGTGGACACACAGACGTGTGGGAGAGTCCAAAATTACAGGCCATAAATGTAAGAGAGTCAATAATAAATTCAGGAGAAATTTATTTTACTCAGAGGGTGTTTAGAATGTGGAACTTTCTGTCAAATGGAGGAGTTGAGGTGAATAGCATAGATGCAATTAAGGAGAAACTAGATAAAAGCATGAGGGAGAAAAGAATAGAAGGATATGTTGAAATGAGATGAAGTCAATAGAGTGGGAGGAGGCTTGTGTGGAACATTAACACTGGCTTAGACCAGATGGGTTGAATGACCTGTTTCACTGCTGTAAATTTTATGTAATGTGATCTCTAGAAAACTAGCCCCTTAGTTGATTTAGAGGATTGGACCCACTGAACAAATCTCCAGGTTTACAGTTCAGAGATTTTAATGCATTTGACTTTTTTTTTGCATCATCCTTTTGGTTTTCAGCATGATAAATGAAAGGTGTACTGTACAAATAAATGCCTACATACACACTACCTGAAATCTGTCTTTTCACAAGTAATTTGGAGAATATTTGTTTGCTTTGTTTAAGTAGCATACTGGTGAATATTAGTACACTCCCATTACATTGCCCATAGGAATTGGATGAGGCTGAAAAAAAATGTGGCTGTCAAGGCAAAGAGCAGCAGTAAAGGCTAAACTGGTGGGTAGAAGCCCTGGGAGTGAGCACAGTTGTTCTGTACATAAATTCAAATTCTTCCCATTGTTTTTCGATCTTGGTTGAGCTATTCGAGAAGATTGAATCCGAGAAATATCCTAACAGCTGCATCTAAAGAGGAAAAATATCCTTCGCGTGAACTCCAGGAACACTAATCCAAGTTGTAGAGACATCTGTATAATTTTGCCATGATGCATTGGAAACAATATTCTCTAGATCCCAGAAACATGTTCGTCAAGCAGCAGCTTAGCATTCTGACTCTTTGATTTTTCTTCAGCCTAGTACAATGTACAAAGATCGCTGAAAAGCTATTATGATGCTCTTGGTTAAATCCTTGTTGACCTACTTTGAGGTTACATAAATGAAAGGTCGGTGCGTAACATCCATTAAACAGTGAAATTCAAAACAGGCTTTCAAATAGAAGATGCAAACAAATCTTTATATACAGTATTGGGATATGGCAAGTTCAAAGTTTATGGTCACGTAGCACGAATAAGCTAATTCAGATTGGAGGGGCAAATGTGAATCTGGGAGTAAACATAATTTAAGAGCTGCATATGTGCAGTACGTTACAGTGATAATGAGCATGATGTATTTTTAAAAATTGAATGTCGGACACTAGTTTCCTGTTTCAACTAATGGCCAAAAGTTCCATTGACAATGTTGAAGTTATATTGTTAATGACTAATAGTAAAATATAAGCTGTGCACTGTAACCTGAGGAAGCATAAAATTACCTACAGTCTAAACCTGTCTTGAATTGTATAATTAATTGGGCGAGAAAACCAACTTTAAAATGGTTTTGTCAAATGATTGAACGTTTGCAATGCAATCTGTATTGCACAGCTCTGATTGATTGATACCTAGATCATAGAATACATTCAGTGCTAATAACTGTTCTTCAAAATAGTTGTAGTCAATAAGGGCACCAGAGACTTGATTAGAGATTTGGGAAAAACATGACCAACATTTTTAAGTATTCAGAAGTTATAGCACTTGTCATCATTAACGACAATCTTCCGCTTCACATCACATTGGTGATAAATCAGGTGGTGCAGATAAATTCATTAAACTCAACTTGTAGAAATAATTTTTAACTCCTGTGATATTATTTGGTTATAACTTAGGAGTTAATTGAACAAAGCAGGTATGAATTTTGCAAACAAAGGATAAAAATCTGTTGACTGAAATTGTCTTTCACAGGCATTTTCCTTTTTAGCTATTAAAATGTAATGTGTAAGGGATAATTTTGTCAGGATCTGCCTTTGGTAGGTAGGTTAAACTATCAGGACTACAATGTTGTAGCCCTATCTCTGCTGCTGCTGGAGTCGAGGAGAATTACCCTTATAGTGCCTTCACTTTAACTGAATTAACCTTCAGAATTCAATGCATTATTAGCTTAGACAGAGCAAACATTACTCAATACTATAAGTAAGAGTGCTAACAAAATAATGCAAAGCAGTGTTTAACCTGATTACTGGTGTAGCCAGTCACCATTATGATAGAAACATTGGGTTGAATCTAAACTCCCAAAAATGGATTGGTTGGGGTCGGGTTGGAGGTTAAAATTCAAAAAATCTGAATCGGGAGCCCAGTCTGTCTGAAAGTCGGCCATGTCTGGTTCTAACGAAGGCAGGATGAGGGGTGGGTGACCAATCTCATTGGAGGGTTGGTCATTTAAATATTATAATGAGGCTGTGTGCTTTCATTTTAACAGTGATTTTATTTTTAGACCATATCAGCCAGGTTTCCAGGCAGTTGGCAAATTGCCCAGAATCCTTCCTGCAGCCTCAGGTGAGAAGCCTCAGCTGACCAGTGGGTGGGAGCCTGATTTTGGGTGCCTTGAAGCAGCCACTGGGGACCTGCAGGGTAAGTGTATAGTGAGTGGCATCGAGAGTGCATCACAGTCAGGTACGGGAGAAGGAAGCCCAGGGCAGGGGAGGCTCCAGGTTTCCTTGTGGCGCCAAGAGGTCTGCTCTTGTCTTTCTAGCCCATGAGGAAATAAACATTTTTTGATAAATCACTTGCTTTTCTGGCCTTGGATCCACTTGCTACTAGGTGGGCCTGGCAGGGAAGCCACAACTGCTTGGGGTAAAATTGCTAAGGGTCCCACCCATTATGTCATCAGAGCTTGATCTGCATATTTAAAGTAGAACCCCACTAGCTTCCATTGGATCGCCACGCACCTGCTAAAAGCAGTAAGTTAAAATTACATCCCACAGGAAGCCAGTGAGATTGGAGATCATAAGTTCTTCCCTGAATCTTAACTGCCGAGTTAAAATCAGGCTTCATGTCGCGTAGTGATAAATTCAAGTCAGGATCAGCCTAAATCCAGTGTAAGTACTCCACTCTAACCAAATTATTTTGTCTGAATTCTCTCGGCATTTCTTCACGGGCGAAGATTTTGGGAAGGTTGTAGTCATCGGTTGCAGGCCGACTGTTGGCTAGTCAGGCTTATCCGTGACCGGCAGATTCTCCCACAGCGCTTACAAGTGAAGGTGTACTCGCTGCTGGGGGCAATTGGATTTATCCTTCTCCTCCTTTTCTCTTTCATGCTGGTTCTTTGCTCAGTCTCAAAGGTGTCAGTAGCCCTCCTGATGTAGCATCTCCAGGCATCACGATCTATGGCCTGCACTTCCCACTGGCGATGGTCGATGTGGCACACAGAGAGGGACTTCTTCAGGGAGTCCTTGAAACGTTTGCATGGGGCCCCTCTGTTCCTTTTACCTGTGGTCAGCTCTCTATACAACACCATCTTGGGCAGGTGACTGTCGTCCATCCGGGCAATGTGACCTGCCCAATGCACTTGGCTTTGCAGGAGGATGGCCTGAATTAGGTCTAAATTAGTAGCAGTATTTTAAACCTCATGGGTATAGGTAAAAAGAAAAAAAAATTAGAAGTCTGAAATAAAGAAAATGCTGCATATACATAGTAGGCCTTTCAGCATCTCAGCATTTAGGGTGATGTCTCTACTCTGTACATTGAACATTTTGATTTTTATTTCTTTGTCCTGGCACTGATTTGAATAGTGTACTAGTACTGCTGGCAGACTTGCCCCCAAAATCTGTATTACCTGATGTGTTTCACCCATTTGTTGCGCTTGTTTCTTGTATAAAACTAATTTTAAAAAAATGTATATTTTAATAACCTTTTCAAAGAAAGGTCAACCTCTGCTGCTTTTAACTGTATTCAGTATTCACAGCAATTTTCATATTTCAAGAATGTTAACCCTGTAATGCTTCCTACTTGACTCATTATTTCATAGCATTGCATGAGTAATTGCCAGCATTTATAACACCTTTTGAAGCAAAAAGTGCCACTTTCATTTGAACAGCTTTATTTTTCTTAAATTAATATGCAGCCACAGTCTGATTAAAGATTGACCACAATAAAATATTAATCTTGGTCTTGCAACCTCTGCAATTCCATATGTGTATTGTTTAATGCCGTTGACCCATTTTCAGTTACATTGTTGTGGCCAGACTTTTCATTAACCCACTTCTACCAACATGGATGCACATTATTGCTCATTCCAGCCCCAGTAAGAGCAATATGAAAATCAGGTGGGAACCCGAGATCTGACTGAAAGACCCAATCGTTTTTGACAATCGAGCAGTTACATTGTGCATGTTACCTGTGTTTGTGTCTGCGGTCTACTATGAAATGACACTCGCAGGTATTAAATAAAATAATACTTGGGAATTAAAGATTGCAATTCAGTCTCGGACTTACAATATTCCCAAGGGTTCACTGTCATGATTTATGAAGCCATCAACACTTACCAGCTTGATTTAAACTTTTTGTAATTTCTGATGGAGGATCCATGATATTTATTCTGTATATTTGTTACATTGGAAATAGATGTTTTTCTCCACTGTAATTTATTATGTCAGTCTTGAACATCCAAGCCTTTTGATTTTTAGTTCTGTTGGGACAGGATGAGGTTGAGAAGCTTTGAAAGATTTTTTTTCCATTGCTTATATTATCACTCAATACCCCCAATGTGATACAAGCAGTGACACACTACATTAATTTGTTCACAGTTCTAAATCACTATTGCTGATTTTTGGACTGCATATTATGCTTAGACACTCTTCTCCGTCAGAAGCTACAAAGCAAAAATGAACATTATTTTTGAAAAGGAGTGAAGCAGCACCTAAGCCCTGGTTCATTGTGAGCATTGGACAAACTGTATGAATCTCCTTCACATTGAAGTTTGTATTTCAGAGTGTAATCCACAGGGAGAAGAAAGTGGGTTGACATTTTTCATAAGTTGGCTGCTTTCCAAGCTATACTCGTGGGCTGTGGTTTTTGCTAGACAGCAGTTTGCAGAAGGCACCAAGATAATCTTGCAAGTTATAGATCTTTTTGTCACACTAAAGTCTCAAATTGATGAGAAACTGTATTCAGTGGGAATATACTATAACATAGAATTAATGATCATTCTGGATGTCACGGAAGCTTTCATTTCATTGTGCTTAATCATGCATCTTAATTTACTAATACACATTTTATGAGAAAGCTGGAAAGACATTTTCATTTACATTTCAGCCCTGTATCAGTTCAAATGTTATCAGCTGGTTAAAATGCTTTAATAATGTCGGGATGATGATGTATTTCCCGTTATGCAAAATCACAAACTTGGCTTCAATAAATGACGTTACCTAATCGATTTGGACACATTTGATGCCTTTATGTCATAGAATCATACGGTGCAGAAAGTGACTATTCAGCCAGTTATACCTGTGCCAGCTCTTTGAAAAAAAGCTATGCAATTAGTCCCACTGCAAATTTTTCTTTTTCAAGTAGGGAGGGGTGGCTTCGTGGTAATGTTGCTGGACTAGTAATACAGAGGCCCACACAATGCTCCAGAGACACGAGTTCAGATCCCACCACGAAAACTGGTGGAAATTAAATTCAATTAATTAATAAATCTGGAATAAAATGCAAGTCTCATTATTAATCATTTTTTAAAAAACTACCAGATTGTCACTTAAAAAAAAAAAAAATTCCCATCTGGTTCACTAATTTCCTTTTAGGGAAGGAAATCTGCTGTCCTTACCTGGTCTGGCCTATATGTGACTCCAGACCCACAGCAATGTGGTTGACTCTTTTATAAAAAAAAAAATGCCCTCTGAAATGGCCGAGCAAACTCTATCAAACTGTTACAGAAAAATAAAAAAACAAAACTGATCTCCTGGCATCGACCTAGGCACCAGAAACGACAAAGGCATATTTTGCCCAGTCGACCCTGCAGAGTCCCCCTTAATAACATATGGGGACTTGCGTCAAAATTGGGAGAGCTGTCCCACAGACTAGTCAAGCAACAGCCTGACATAGTCATACTCGCAGAATCATATCTTACAGCCAATGCCCCAGACTCCTCCATCACTATCCCTGAGGTGGTGGCACAGTGGTATACAGTCGGGAGGGACTGGCCCTGGGAGTCCTCAAAATTAACTCTAGACCTCATAAAGTCTCATGGCACCTACCACCTACCCTCAGCTGGCGAATTAGTACTCATCCATGTTGAACCCACTTGGAAGAAGCACTGAGGGTAGCAAGGCTGGGGGACTTCGATACCCATCAGTAAGAATGGCTCTGTAGCACCACTACTGACAGAGCTGGCTGAGCCCTGAAGGACATATCTGTCAGACTGGGCCTGTGGCATGTGGTGAGAGAACCAGCAAGAGGGAAAACCTATTTGACCTCACCCTCACCAGTCTACCTGTCACAGATGCATCTGTCCATGACAGTATTGGTAGGAGTGATTGCTGCACAGACCTTGTGAAGACAAAGTGAATCAAATTGGCTGAAGGCTGCCATCTTTGATGCTTGGGACCTCAGGAAAAGGTAGAAATGGCTCATCCATTCATAACTTCCGGCTGAAGATGGTTGCAAATGCTTAAGTCTTGTCTTTTGCACTGATGTACTGAGCTCCTCCATCATTGAGGATGGGGATATTTGTGAAACCTTCCCCTCCAGTTTAATGTTCCATTACCATTCACAACTGGATGTGGCAGGATATTCTCCATCGTGTTTAGTGGCACTACCACTGTGCTAACTGAGAGAGATTCAGAACAGATCTAGCAGCTCAAAACTGAGCATCCATGAGGTGCTGTGGGTCATCAACAGCAGAATTATATTCCACTCCAATTTGTAACCTCATGGCCTGGCATACCCCTCACTACCATCAAGCCAAGCGATCAACCCTGATACAGTGAGTAGTGCAGGAACAGCACCAGACATATTTTAAAATGGAGGTGCCAACCTGGTGAAGCTACAACACACAAATACATACATGCTAAACAGCAGAAGCAACTTGCGATAGACAGGGCTAAGCAATCCCACAACCAAAGGATCAGATCAAAGCTCTGAAGGCCTGCCACATCCAGTCCTGAATGGTGGTGGACAATTAATCAACTAACTGGAGGCGGATGCTCCACAAACATCCCCATCCTCAATGATGGTGGAGTCCAGCACATCAGTGCAAAAGACAAAGCTGAAGCATTTGCATCCATCTTCAGCCAGAAGTGCCGAATGGATGAATCATCTTGGCCTGCTCCTGAGGTCCCCAACATCACAAATGCCAGCCAATTCAATTCACTCCATGTGATATCAAGAAATGACATCTTGGGGGTTACCATTGACCAGAAACTTAACTGGACCAGCTATATAAATACTGTGGCTACAAGAGCAGGTCGGAGGCTGGGAATTCTGTGAGAGCTCACCTCCTGACTCTCCAAAGCCTGTTGACTGTCTACAAGGCACAGACAGGAGTGTGATGGAATACTCTATACTTGCCTGGATGGGTGCAGCCCCAACAATGCTCAAGAAGCTCGACACCATCCAGGACAAAGCAGCCTGCCTGATTGGCACCCCATCCACCACCTTCAACGTTGACCGCCTCCACCACAGGTGCGCAATGGCAACAGTGTGTACTATAAGATGCCCTGCAGGAACTTGCTAAGCGTCCTTTGACAATACCTTCCAAATCCTCGAGATCTACTTCCTAGGACAAGGGCAGCAGACACAAGGGAAACACCTCCACCTGCAAGTTTCCCTCCAAGCCAAGTCCTGACTTGGAACTATATCACTGTTGCTTCACTGTCGCTGGGTCAAAACCCTGCAACTCCCTTCCTGACAGCACTGTAGGGGTACCAACGTCACATGGACTGTAGAGGGTTAAAGCAGGCGGCAGCTCACCACCACCATCTCAAAGGCAATAGAGTCAGGCAGTAAATGCTGGCCTTGCCAGTGACGCGCTCATCCCGTGAAAGAATAAAAAAAAAAAAGTCCAATTTCCTTTTTGTAAGTTACGGGTGAACTTGCTTCTAACCCCTTTCAGGCAGCACATTCCAGATCAGAACTCGCTGCACAAAAATAACCCCTTATCTCCACTCTGGTTCTTTTGCTAATTATCTTAAATCTGCACTCTGATTACCAGTCCTCCTGCTAGTCGAATCAGTTTCTTCTTATTTATTCTCTCAGCCCTTCGTAATTTTGAACATTTCCTGTTAAATTTTCCACGATCCTTCTCCGCTGTAAGGAAAATGAACAATCGCTGTTTCTCCAATCCCGCTACATAACAGAAGTCCCTCATCCATGGTATAATTCCAGTAAATATCGTATGCACCCTGTCCACGGCCTTGACATGCTGCCTAAAGTGTGGTGCCCAGAATTGGACACAGTGTTCCAGCTGAAACCTAACCAGTGATTTATAATGGTTTCGCATAACTTCCTTGTATCTGCTTTCCTGGCTGTCTGCTAATGCATTGTAGCTAAGTGCATGCTTTGATATAGACTCCAAAATGTTTGCTACCTAATGAGTTTGTTACAAATTTACCATACAAGGTGCTTACAAAGTCCTAGTGCAAATTTAAACTTTAACTTCAAACGCACATGATAGAAGCAAATGGTAAACGGCCGATGAAAGTATTTTTTTTTAATGTTGTTACTGCTGTGAAGAATGTTTCCAATGAGTTGGAAAATCTGAAGTATCACAATGTATAGTAATTATGTTGAAGACTAGAAATTTGTACTGCATTGTGTTAAAATGTTGTGAATTATATTTTCATACACTGTTTTCAGTTTGCTTCTCTCATGCACATCTAAAGTTTGTAAACTGCTTCCTTCTCTCATTTGTTAAAGAATGCTGAATCACAATTTTCAATTACAACTTTCGTTGTAATTGGTGGCTAGTCTTTATAGATGGCGAAATAATTGATGCACAGAAGTATAGCTGTATTGTGTACGCCATAGCACAGCCATTGTCTTTAAGATATATCTGGTGTTCTAGGTTTGTCTGCAGTGGTGATGGTTACCTATGTGGTGGGCCATGGGTTTTCGCAGTCTCTTGATAGTTTACAACAAGAAACTTGCTCTACTGGAACCCAGTTTTTCAGTTGCAAGAGTTTTTATTTGGTCATGCTATGCCCCCTCATTTACAATCATTTGTTGAATAGCATTAGCTGGATCTTTTTTGTTTCTTGGATTCAGTACAACAGCATTTCATGATCTTTCAGCGATTTTAAAATATCACCTTCAAGCAGCCAGGGTACAATAAAAGTAATTACTAGCTCATCACATTTGGTTGGTGTAAGGGAAGGTGGGGGGCGTAAAATGGAGCGGGAGACTCTGGGCCTTCCTGACCCGTTCCCGCTCCGCCACCACTTTACACAGGGTGGCGATGGTGAAAAATGGCCCACCTGCCCCAGGCCAATCAAGGCCCTTAGGTGGCCAGTTAATGGCCACTTAAGGGCCTCCACCCGCTGACACGGGGATTTTATCGCGGCTAGTCAGGTGGCCCAGGCCGTAGAGAAGCCGCCTGACAAAAGCAGGTAGTTTTCTGACAGTCTTGGGGTGGGGGAGGGCCCTCGTGATCAGGCACCGTGTTCCCGACAGAGCCGCCCCCGCTGCCCCAACCACCCCAACACTCAACACGCTTCCTATCCCCCAGTTGACCACCCTTGCCTCGCTGGGGCCTGACTGATCACCCCTGGCGAGGCACCAAAAACATAGCTTCATTCCGGGGCTCCCCGACATCTTTCCAATAGCTGGGTTCCCGTCCCAGCAGTGGCCTCTACTCCTGGTGGTGTTGCTGGGACTAAGAGCTGCCGACCCGCTGATTGGCTGGCAGCTCCATTAGGCGGGTCTTCCTACCTCAATGAGATGGAAGTCCCACCACAGACCAATTAAAGGCCTGTGGACCGCAAAAAGCAGACTGGATCCCCAGGCCAGGCGGAGGCGGGTTCGCCACCGACTTTTCGGTCGGTGGATGGCTCCCATCTGCCGAGGGAAAAATTCCATCCGATGTCTTTGCCAGCCTCACTTGACTGCCGATGATCAAGTTTGGCTTACATTTGAGAAACTTGATTTCCTCTAATGGCTCAGTTACTGATGTGCACAGTTCAGTGTGCAGCTGAGCCATATAGACAAGGGAGGGCCAGATTCAATCCCTGGTCTGCGATAGGTTATCTGATCTCAGCCTGGGGAGATGCAGCAGCTGGCCTCAGTCCCCCTGAACTAGGAAGAGGAAAACAGCCAGCATTTCCATTCTTGATTGCTATTCACGACCCATTTGGCAGTGTGTATATGTGAGTATTGGATGAAAACAGGATCGTGCTTGGACTGCCATGCTACCCATGGTTAAATAACCTGCTGATGTTGACTTTTTTCCTGATTATGTCTCTGTGGAATACCATGGGACCTTTTTTCTGCATTATATAAATGAAAGTTGTTGCTACATGTAATGAATGACCACTTTGATGAGGTACCTGTGAGTTGTTGGCACCATATCCCCAGCATGAATTTTTAATTCAGGCAAATAAAGGAGTAAAATAAAAAGAATGAAACATTAAGCAAGGTACAGATTAAAACAAAGTACCAGCATAGAATGCTTAGAGGAAATAACAGTGCAGTTTTGACACGCTACTGATATTAATGTTTGGTGCAGTAAGTTTACAAATACGTATAATGATCTTGACTTTTTCTAGCTCCCAACCTTTCCCACTTAATCGTAGAAATGCAGTGAATTCCCCAAGCTTTTGATGCAGACCTTTCCCATTTGTACAAATTCAATTCCGTTGACTTCAGCTTAAGTCTGCTTAAAAAAGCTCTTACTTTCGAAACTGTCAGACTTTATCACTATTTTAAAGCAGATCTATTTTTACTCATGAGAAAGGAACTACAAAGGATTTTTTTTGTGCTAAATTTAATAACTTTGGTTGAAGAGGAGTTGTGGATTTGTTAAACTACTTTAAACAAGCTGCAAAGGCAGCAAGCACAGTCACATCCTCCTGCATTTCTTACCAAACACAGCTCTTATCAAAGTGAAAATGCAGCCTCTGAGAAAATGGAAGCTTGAATCTCTCCCATTGCCCTCACTTGGCCTTGTTAACAGATTACACCATTCCAGATGTACTCCTGTGCACAGAACAAGTCTCATGCTATTGTGTTACTGACTAATGATAAAAAGAGAACACAATTATTTCATGGCTTTGGGGCTGAAAGCCGAAGCTCAAATGAAGTGATAAGGTGACAGGACTTGGATATCAGAAAAAGCTTCATGGCATGTTATCTTTTAATGGAATGCTGTTGTTTCAAGCTCCCTCGTGGTGACAACAGCCCCTCCAGAGTCGTATTGAGCAAAGACTTCCAGAAACGGTAGCAGAAGCCTGTCTGCTGAGCGTTTTTCCCAGTGGAGGGTGAATATTTGCTTTACTCATATCAGTGCTGGGAACTGTCTGAGCTGGCAGCAAGAGCTAGCTGGGCTCACACTTCATGACCTTCAAGGTACCAAATAACAGAACCATGTATGGCCATAGTGTAAGGAGTACCCAGCTGATTGGCTAAGATGGAAGATCAAGGCCTTTGAACGGCTGACAGGTGTTCGAAATAACAGCACCTGTTTACCATGTGCTGATTTAGTGATCCTGCACATTAGTGAAGTTTAGGCAGAGTTGGCGTATAGAAGACAAAACACATGCCAAGTATTTTCAAAAACTCCCTTTGCAGACTTTCCGTTTCAGATTAAAAGGATTTCGGGTCTTTTTTTGGAGGCTGACGATGTAATTCTATCTGGTAAAACCATTTACAATGATTGCAGCAACTGTATATTCAGATGGTGTTCTAACTTAAAAGTTTGTATTGAAAGTTTTTTCATGCATTTACTATAGCTGCTTTGAATTTCAACAATATTACGAATGAGCACTCCTGACATGAACACACTTCAAAAGATTGGAAGGGGCATTCCCCACGATTTTCTGCCCATTAAAATTAATGGACGGAAATTCACCTGGATCATGCCTGAGATTCCCCAGTATGTTTCTACGAAGCGCCAGGCTTCCCACCAGGCCTGTTCATTCATAATATCGGCTCTTGTACATCAAAATATCAGTGAACTGGTATTCCTTTTTTTTAGAAAAAGTTCAAAGGCCCTTTGATTTCCTTCGTCATATTTTATAGGGCATTTTTGTTGAATTAGCTGATCTCAGTTGGAACACTGGTGGAGCACCACAAAGAATTTCTGTTCCTGGGCTTAGAGAAAATGACCATGATTTCCACTGTCCAAAGCTATGCATTGACTATTTTGGATATGTGCGTGTTAAATGCTGAAAAGATTTGAATGATGAAAAAGCCATTGATACTTGCTCTGCAGGCTTGCACGTGACAAAGGGCTGCTTTGGTGAGCTATTTTCCACGGGCTGAATTTTATAAGGCTGCTGCTGAAATTGGCGGCAGGCGAACAAAATGGCGGGCCGCACGTCAAAGAGCCGCCACAATTCCAAGCACGGTGCCTCATTTAAATACCTGGGGCGTGTTGCGCCCCCAATCACATGGAGGGGGCGGGCTGTCTATCCCCGGCAATAGCGTCAGCTGCCTGTGTGCAGGCTCTGAAGCCATTGTTAAAGGGCTGTCAGCCCTACTGGGACATTTAAATATTAAATGTTAAATGGAATTAAGAAAATAAAAACATCTCTCTTGCCCCTCTCCCACCCCCCCCCCCCCATAACAATTAAATTACTTATTTGCTCTACCTCTTTTTTCCCCCCCCCCAAAAAAAATTTACTTTTAATATCTGACCTCACCCACTGCCCCAAACTGCACAAACTTTCACCTACAACCCTTCCCATCATACCCTACACCCAGGACGCTTATTTGACTCTGTTTTCCCTCCCCGGCAAGTGTTGCACCTCGTTTCCTCGGACAGGCCACCAGGGTGAATATCAGGAGGCGATGTGAAATTAATTAATGCAGGTATTTTAATTTATTTAAATTGCGGTCCTGTCGCCGAGTGGCAGGGGTGGCTGCCAGGAGGCCTCACTGCCGCCGGTAATATCGGGCTGGGCCCTGCCGGCGTCTGGATCCGTGGTGGGCCTCATCCAAGGCTATCTTCTTGTCCCACCCACCCCTGTCACAGATCCCGACGTCAAATGCTCCTTAGAATCCAGCCCCATGTGTGGAATCACACTTTGGTATGAATCTCCTCCTGTAGGAGATGAACAGTGAAAAATGATCAGAAAGGGAATGGAAAATTAAAACGTGGACCATGTTTGATCTAATTAAGCAAATATAAAGTGAGGAAAATGTTTGAATTGATATATAATTAAGCTAGTGGAAAAGGACATAGTTGCAATACACTACTGCATAAATTCAAGATGATTTGTTCATATTCAGTTTTGTGCCAGATTTCTAAAGTTGGTGGATTGACCGTGTCCTGGTTTTTGTTCCACTCTCCTGCTTCAGTTAGGTGAGATAGCAGGAGCAGTGGAAAAATTGGAAGGGGAGTCTACTGCTATCCCTCCATCCCAAGCAAAGTTTTCCTCATTCTGCCCCTGCACCACC
Organism: Heterodontus francisci; assembly: GCF_036365525.1. Classification (NCBI taxonomy): domain Eukaryota; kingdom Metazoa; phylum Chordata; class Chondrichthyes; order Heterodontiformes; family Heterodontidae; genus Heterodontus; species Heterodontus francisci. Next base: position 22,163,272 of record NC_090408.1, on the reverse strand, counting down.
CACTGCATGTAAATGATCCAATTTCCCTGCCTCCCACCTGTGTCACTGCTGCCCTCAGGATTTGCAGCAAGCCTGCTGAACAGCATGTTGGAGAGGGAGAGGACACTCTGGCTTATTGCTCTCCTCTTAAAGCCCCTTATTGTACAGTGTGGTCCCACAGCTCTTGTAGAAATCAGGAAAAAAAAACTTTGTATCTTTTCTGCATGCCCCCTGTCCTCCCCAAAAAAAAACATTTTAAGTGCTCTACCTTTTTCCTCTGGCTCTGCAGTGTGTGTCCGAAATGGCTCTCCCGAATCTTGCTTAACTTAAAGGTGGACTGCATGTTGTGGGGTTTCTGCCAGTTTCTTGCCCTGCATAAATACCAGCTCGCACCTTGGGAAATGGGTAGGAGCGGCAACAGGACAGCAGGTCTGGGCAACAGGTAGAAGTCCGTCCTTCGATGGGAAGAGGAAAATCTTGGCCCCTATCTCTGAAAATTGCTTAATCTTTTTATTTGCTTGTCTTTTAATATTCATTGAATGAGCAGTGGTTTATTCAACAAGTCCCTTCAGGTTATTACGTAAAATCTGAAATACGCATATAACAGAAATAAGCTGAAGTATTTTTGTGATGACTTGGTGAATTTGAATATGCCATGAATTGTTAAAGTAATGGGCAGAAAATATTTGATGACCAAAGTAACCAGCTAGCACAGCCCTAAGGATGTGAAACAGAGCCAACGGCCCTGATATTTATAGGGCACTGAGGTGGGAGCAAGCGGGTATCTGGCAGCAGCCGGGAGTCCCGTAAATCCCGGTGAGGTGAAGGTCCTGCTGAATTTAATGGCAGGACCTCGTTAGAATTTTTCAACTCCGTTTCCCACCCGGCAGCCAGCCAGGCCCAGAGGCATCTGGGGGAGGGGGGGGGGGGAGAGGGCGGAGGAAAGCCTGCGGTAGAAGGCAGCAGCTGGGGACAGTCCCTGGCACTCGAGAAGATCAGACTCTTTTCCTGCCATTGTGGGGGTTTAAAATTCTCCCCATTGTGTCTACTTGCTAGCGACGCTTCAAAGACAAAATGTTGTTTTATTATTATTATTGAAATTATACCAGGTATAATGTTTTGCAAATGTGTAGCATTACGCCCTAAAAGTATGAAGAAATGAATCATAATTACAGTCCAATGCCACTTTATTTTCAGTTATGTTGCATTGTATTTTGTAAGGAATGAACAGAGGGTGCACGATAAACAAGTAATCATCAGAGACTAAAGCAACTCAAGAGTCAGTAAACAGGAAATTAGTTGGAAGGGAGGCTATATAGACTTAAAACCACAAATAAACCCACACATAACAGTCAAGTATAAGTCACAGGAAAATATAAAGTATCTGGTACAATAAAATGAAGCACAATATAGTATTAATATTATTTCAAATAATTAAACATGCACTTTTTTTTTTAAAAAAAGGAAAACAAAAATGACAAAATTCCGGAATAAGTATTCGATTGCAAGGGATATTGTTAGTCAGCCTGCACTGGAATCTCTTGTTAGGAACAACGGAGTTTAGATATTTTCCAGCATGCTATGCAATAGCATTTTAGAATATCAGTATAAAAAGAGTCAACAAAATGCAAAGAATCATTGCCTGTGCTTTCTGTTGTTAGTGATAATTATGCTTTCTCTAAGGGTGCATTAACACGCAACAAATTTATTGTCTGTGCAGAGCTTCACACCAGTGCTAATCTTAGAGTGTAAATTGGGTGCCAAGGTCCAAACTGACTCCTGAGCAAAACAGTGAAGCAACCTCCTGTAGGGAGTCTTACTCAGCTTCCTTCTGGTGTCAGGTCAGCTCCTGCTGTTCGATTCAAGTAGCATTTACACTGTAACTGCACGCTTGGTGCAAAGCCAAAGCACTTTGCATCAATGCTGTAGCTGGATTGTGAATGCACTTTCTCAGTGTAGAATTTTTGTGACTTTTTTGTGATGCAATGAGCTAAATTGTCATGTATATATTTTTTTTAAATTCATGATTGGAGGTAGGAGCATTTAGGATTGGGCAAGACAATAATCATTGCTTTAAGAAGTAAGTAATTGATAAAAGTGCGAATAGTATTACATAATTAGAACACTGGAATTTTTATTTTTGTCTCTATGTTGTGACCGTGAGCCTCTGAAATTTGAGAACCAGTGTTATAAAGTGGAAGGCTGCTGGTTCTGTGCCACCACAAGCTATCTGGAAACAGCTGAGCTTTTGCATGGCTTTCAGACAATAACTAGGACAAAGCAACAAAAACAAACAGGTCTTATAATGTCTTCTCTGGATACAAGACTAATAATTTTAGGGCGTTGAATAAAAGTATTTTAGAACTGCCGGGGACAAATGTGTACCTATAACTTCATCAGAATGGAGGGGGGAAAAGACTGAAAAAAAAGCATTTGCTATTAGGGAGTTATCTGAATTAAATAGAAGCAAATGCTAAATATGGATGATGCATTCAATCTTGAGATTTACCCGTATGTTGTCAGAACCAGGATCCAAAAATACTACAGCTAGGTATCTTATTGTCGGTTATTAAATATTTTGCATTTTGTGCAGGTATTGGTTATTGCAGAAGTAAAGTAGCAGTGGATGCAATAATGAACTTCAGTGATCATTGACATAGTTCAAAGGATATTGTTGGGAATTGTACTTTGGGCTGCAGCACAATGGGCATGTCCGTTTAATGAAATGAGTGGTCCAGCTAATCAGATGAATCTCTCCTCGGAGAGCTTGTGTACTGCTACTCCTGACAGCAATTTGTTTCAGCAACAACATCCTCAGTTATTTTCAGTGTGACCTCTGCTACTGGCTGCAGATTAGCCTCCTCCTTCACAATAGGACCCTCTGCATGGCAAAACTCTGGAGCATGCAGCAACTGTCAATGGTCACCTAGCAATCGAAATTCAGAGAGCTCTCATATTTTTTTTAGAGGAAACTACCAAATCATGTTGTATATATAAATGATTTGGAGGAAAATGTAGCTGGTCTGATTAGTAAGTTTGCGGACGACACAAAGGTTGGTGGAGTTGTGGACAGTGATGAGGATTGTCAGAGGATGCAGCAGGATATAGATCGGTTGGAGACTTGGGCGGAGAAATGGCAGATGCAGTTTAATTCGGACAAATGTGAGGTAATGCATTTTGGAAGGTCTAATGCAGGTGGGAAGTATACAGTAAATGGCAGAACCCTTAGGAGTATTGACAGGCAGAGAGATCTGGGCGTACAGGTCCACAGGTCACTGAAAGTGGCAACGCAGGTGGATAAGGTAGTCAAGAAGGCATACGGCATGCTTGCCTTCATCGGTCGGGGCATAGAGTATAAAAATTGGCAAGTCATGCTGCAGCTGTACAGAACTTTAGTTAGGCCACACTTAGAATATTGCATACAATTCTGGTCGCCACACTACCAGAAGGACGTGGAGGCTTTGGAGAGGGGACAGAGGAGGTTTACCAGGATGTTGCCTGGTCTGGAGGGCATTAGCGATGAGGACAGGTTGCATAAACTCGATTGTTTTCACTGGAATGACGGAGGTAGAGGGGCAACATGATAAAAGGTTTACAAAGTTATGAGTGGCATGGACAGAGTGGATAGTCAGAAGCTTTTTCCCAGGATGGAAGAGTCAGTTACTAGGGGACATAGGTTTAAGGTGCAAGGGGCAAAGTTTAGAGGGGATGTGTGAGGCAAGTTCTTTACACAGAGGGTGGTGAGTGTCTGGAACTTGTTGCCGGGGGGAGGTGGTGGAAGCAGGTACCATAGAGATGTTTAAGAGGCATCTTGACAAATACATGAATAGGTTGGGAATAGAGGGATATGGACCCCGGAAGTGCAGAAAGTTTTAGTTTAGGCAGACATCAAGATTGGCGCAGGCTTAGAGGGCCGAATGGCCTGTTCCTGTGCTGTACTGTTCTTTGTTCTTTGAAAGGGAAGTATGGGACTGGCCTTAATTCTTGGGCCATTCGAGTAGGATTGCATGCTGTGTGAATCGGGTGAACACTGAAGGGCAACTACATATACCTTAGTATTCCATATCCGCGATCAGAAATAACATTGAGTTTCTTGTCTGTTACTAATGCACATGTAAATCATTGCTCCTAATTTCAAAGTTGCAACCAATTCAGATGCTGAAAACTCAAAGATGATTTCTGTGGGTTGTCTGGATGAGAGTCTGAGGAGGTTTTCCCTTTTCCTAAATCGATTTTTTTTTTTGTAGCTTCTATTAGGTGATCTTTTCCTCTCACTTTTCTCTATTGTATTGTCTTCATTTTCTCACCTTGTCTCAAGTGAAATAATGGCCAGGATTTTATATGACCCTCTGAGATGGGGCTGGAGGCAAGAGGCACAGAATATCGCGATGGATGGCGGAGGGCCTGACGACAGCCTTTTGACCCAGAGGCCAATTCAAGCCCTTAAGTGGCCTATTAATGACCAATTAGGGGCCACTTCCCACCATCGCTGGGATTTTTCCAGCAGCGGGGGTGTCTCCTTCACGCGGGGAGGCGCCTTATAACACAAAACACACTCCTTGGTAGCTGGGTGGGGGGGCCTCCTCCGTGGGCAATCTGTTGGGAACCACTTCACCCCCTCGGGACTCTCCAGAGTGCACGACCACCCCCACCCCACCTTGTCAGGACCTTCTGGACTGGCCCCGGCGACCCTCCCTCACTTACCTGAGCTCCGGGTTTCCAGCGCTGGGCCTCTGTCCAAGGCCTCTACAGTACCGGCAATGCCAGTGCTGAGCTGCCGGCTCTCTGATTGGCCAGCAGCTCTTGGAGGCGGGATCCCCACATTTAAAGGGATGGGGATTCTGGCTCCTGAAAACTAGATTTAAAAAGACTGGAAGATCGCTCTGGGGTGGGGGGAGGGGAGGGGAGGGGTGCAGGGGCCACGAAAAGGCAGAGGCAGGCTTTGCTCCACCTTTTTGGCCCGGTGCTGGGAGCCCCGCCTCCAACACAAAATCCAGCCCAATGCATCTCTTTCTTAAAAAAAAAAACCCTTTTAAGTTAATTTTTTTTATCCCACTTTGATCTTGGCCTTTGTATTCATTGTTGATCTTGCATATCCAAACTTCCAAATATTTGTTGTGTACCCAGGAGAAGAAAAGGCCATCACTCTCGCTCCATTGTTGTGACCAATTCAGGAACCTCCTGTCAAAAATTCTTCTGACCCATCACAAGTGATCCATAATTTGCTGTCCATATGTTACGCTTGCCTTGTTTTCCAGAAATCCATCCAATATCTTCTTGCTGACCTAAATTGATTCCCGGTCTGGCAATGCCTCTATTTTAAAATTCTTATCCTTGTTTTCAAATCACTTCATGGCTTTGCCCCTCCCTATCTGTAATGTCACAGATCACCCTGCTCCTCTATTCTCAACTGTAGTGCATCCATATTTTAATCACTTCACCATTGGTGGCTGTGTTTTCAACTGCCTAGACATTAAACTCTAGAATGCCTCCCCAAACCTCTCCTCCTCACTACCTCTCTCACCTTTTAAGAAGTTTTTTCAAACCTACGTCTTTGACCATGCTTTTGGTCACCTTTCAAATCTTATTCTGTGGCTCAGTGCCAAATTTTGTTTGAGAGCTCTCCTGTGAAGTGCCTTGAGATGCTTTACTACAATCAGGGCACTAAACAAATACAAATTGTTGTTGTTGTACTGTAACACTGCCATCTCTGGAATCTTTTTCTAATTGTCATAATTGCACACACATGCACAGCAATGCACCAAGACTCCTTACATATCACCTTCCAAACCGCGACCTCTACCACATGGAAGGACAAGGGCAGCAGATGCACAGGAACACCACCACCTGCAAGTTCCCCTCCAAGCCACACACCATCCTGACTTGGAACTATATTGCCGTTCCTTCACTGTCGCTGGGTTAAAATCCTGGAACTCCCTTCCTAACAGCACTGTGGGTGTCCCTACCCAACATGGACTGCAGCGGTTCAAGAAGGCAGCTCAACACCACCTTCTGGAGGGCAATTAGGGATGGGCAATAAATGCTGGCCTAGCCAGCAACACCCTCATCCCACAAATGAATTTTTAAAAAATTCTTAAGATGAGTTCTTTCTTAACTATAAATGATGTCTGATCTGCTAAAATATAGTCGACATATACAAGATTTTCCATCCATTTGTAGTGACTGGATGGAAAATCTAGTGGCTATCTGAATTTCTGCAGAGATCTGGTATGCATTAAGACATCAAAGGGTAGAAATTCATCTTGTGAAGTAGTACAAAAATGACGGCATCATCTGGGTGGCCTCTTTACACCACCCCCAATATTCAGTTCCATTAACTTCAGTATATCAGACCTATAACTGGCAGTTGATGTGATACCGCCCATTTCTCACTACCGCCTGATGTATTTATACACTCAGAACTTTCATGATAAAAGTTCATATAGTAAAACTTTTGTTTTCCTTTTAGTTTTAACCTCCCAACACTCTAAATTGCATTTATGCACTATGACACCCACAAATATGCTCCATCATGCGCACAATTGACTCTGACCTATTTCCATACTGTGTCAGATTGTATTAAAAATGTATGAAAATTAAGTATTTCACTCATGTGGAAAGCAAGACTACCTAGCTTCACCTCCTATGTACTTTGTCCCTTCCTTAAGTAGTGCGCTTTCAACATTTCCTTTCAAATCTGAACAGCTCACTGAAACGATCCTGGAAAATAATTTCGTAGCGATTCACATCATGTGAAATGAGGGGAGCTGTGTAAATTCACTCATTTTAAATCTATATACAGCTGCTATAAATTTTATGTATCTTAAAAGTGAATGAGAACCAACTTCATTCTGCTATTTCCTGACCCAAAATGAGTTCCTGATGGTAAAACAGTTTTAAATGATAGAGAAATAGGTACCTATCAATGTTGAAATGTGCACTCCTATTTAGTTTTGCTGCAGTTATGCAGTTTTCTTATTTAGTGCAAAGGTAGCTGCTCCCAGGCTTAGTTCCAGATTTAAAAAGATGCCCACCAAGACTGGATAAGTTTTGAGGTGGTGGTGGGGGGGGGGGGGGGTGGGGGTGGGGTCATAAATTTTATATATCTATCAGTGAACAGTTATTGTCATGGCAGGTTTGTAGTTGTGTGTGAATTTTCCAATTGTATTTCAGACCTTAAGAAAGAAAGGACATAATGACTGTGATAGCCCAGAACCAGATGATTCTTTTGAGCACAGTCCGCTCATGGAGGACAAATACAGAAAGCTTAATGAAGATAATGATGTAATGTTCAAGCGCTATGGTGTAAGTACCTTCATCTGGTATTCTTTGTGTTGATTCTTTAAATCTGCTAGGCGCTTAACAAGAAAGAACACAGAGGCTGCGACAGTCCAGAGCCTGACTCATCATACGTGCTCACCCCACATACAGAGGAAAAATATAAAAAAATAAATGAAGAGTTTGATAACATGATGAGGAATCACAAACTCGCAGTAAGTAGATTTTGGCATGTGGTCCTTTTGCTCGAGAAGACTTTCATTTCCCTGCTACCTGATTGCCTGCTCTTTGACTGAAGAAGGCTGCATGAAGACAACTGAACAGAGCGTGAAGAAACACAGAATGAGACCTAATTTACAAAACATGTACCTAGTCTCATGAGCTGATTCAGAACTAACTCATTTAAATTACCATGGCTGGAATGAATCACCCTTTTCATACTGTGTAATTTCAGTTATTGCACGCCTCCAGCATTATTATGATTTTCCATCTCACAACTCATTATCACTGTGATATATAATAATGTGTCTGTGAATTAATGTACAGAATAATTCACTCTAACATTTGTAGTTTGAACATGGTGGTGTGCCAAGTTGATCCAAACTTTTGTTAAGGTGATGTGTGTAACATTTGGCAGAATGTGTCATGTTTTCTCAGTTGCAACTGAAATATGCAGTACCAGCCTAGGCTTTATAGTTTTGAAATTGGAAAATTCATACTGCCCTTTGGATTAACCAGCCAGTAAATGATAAATTTCATTAATCAAATAATAAAAATAGTAGCCATTTTTGCAAAAGGCTCAACTATTCCACTGGCTTCTTCCACATAAATCCCAAGGATTTTACATAATCATATATGAAACTGACTGTTAGACACAATTCAGGCATCTGGTCGTACTATGACCTTTACATTTTTTTTAAACGTGCTTGTATATAAAACAGAACAAACTATTCCATGGTGTTGACTGTGTTAAAATTTGATTGCTGAATTGTAGAGGTGGTAGAAGAATATATTTAGAAGCCATTTTGAGCCAAGGTTGTGAAGGGTTTCGGTAAGTTAAAGGTGCTGGCTGATAATGGGCAACATTTCGATAATTACATGACAGAATAATTGGTCTTGTTTCTGACAACTTTAAACATATATTCCGAGTGATTTAATATCTTGCTTACCAATTTGTTTCTATTCAATTCTATTTTGCTTTTCTGTGGCAAATGTAGGGTATATCCAATTAATGCCATTTAATTATATTCATACAACAATAGGAGAGACGTAAAGGACTATACTTGCATGCATCATCTCCTGAATCCAAATTGGGCCCAACACCATAAAATGGCACCAATAGCTTCTGGTAGCTCAGTGGGGTGGATGCACTAATTTTGCAATACAACATGAGAGACCAGGAATGTTCTAGATTTGTTCCCCTGCTGAGTTAGCAAACCTAAGGGCAGGGATGAGGATGTTAAAATTGTGGGGGGTCTTAAAATTGTTCTCAGCATGTGTGCAGCTATTGGGTAAGGTTCTTAAAGCCACTAACCATTACTGAAATTATTTATATGTGGCTGTTAAGTGAGGATTTGATTGGGCTGTGCCATGAGACCTGTTAACACTTATTGCCCAGGCTTGTGTTTGAGGAATAAACATTTGGGCCCAGGTGCTTTCCTGGAAAACTACACCCATCATGAGTCACTTCCTCAGGAGCAGAGGAAGCAATATCTGTGAGTTATGAGTGGAAATGATATCGAAGACAAGAGGATGTTAATCCTTACTGATTTATAATGGCAAATTGCCAGTTGCAAATGGATGGGTGTTTTCTGACTAGTAGATCCAGTACAAAATTTTGTTTTGCATCATTCAACGTGGTTCATCGAGAAGTCATTCTTGAAAGAATGTAATCAAAAATGTCACCATGTAACAAAATTAAAAGCTGTAATTACATGAAGTTCAAACATGGAGTTCCCTAGAAAATTTGTCAATGTCCAAATGTCAGTTTTATGCTTCCGTTAATTTAATTGATGATTGCAAAACTAAAAGTAAATATGGCACAAGCAAGTTAGCAAAGCAAAATTACTTTTCATTTTAAACAATACACTTAAATGCAATGATAAAAGCAAAATACTGCGGATGCTGGAAATCTGAAATAAAAACAAGAAATGCTGGAACCACTCAGCAGGTCTGGCAGCATCTGTGGAAAGAGAAGCAGAGTTAATGTTCCGAAGAAGGGTCACTGACCCGAAACGTTAACTCTGCTTCTCTTTCTACAGATGCTGCCAGACCTGCTGAGTGGTTCCAGCATTTCTTGTTTTTGCTTAAATGCAATGCTTTGCCTTTTAAATCGCTATTTCTTTTTTTTTTGTTCCAATCCACTGTATCACTTTATAATAGATGAGGTTAACTTCCATTGTCCAGAACAAGAATTTTGTAATTAGAAACTTGGTTCCAAAATTATCACCGCGTCTACAACTTAGTTTTAAATTGGCATTTAAAATCTGTTTCAAGTTTTATTGCAAATTCTGAAAATTTTGAGGAAAATTACAGCGCATGATTTCCACCATAAAATTTTACCTGCAGGCTAAATAAAATTGAATTCCCAATGGATCACCATATTTCTCCATTCTAAGATGCACTGTAATGTTAATTATTTTACTGCAATTGGGGTGACTTGCAAATATTTTCAATTTTTCATTTTGCTTTCTGAAAAAAATTACAATATGAAATTTGCACAAAATGACAATGAATAAAGATCTTGCTACAGTACAATATATTTCATTGTGTTCATTATAACAGAATTCTTGTTTATTACCTGACCTAGAACTTTAACTTCTCAATACATTGTCTGTCAAATGGTGTGTGCTATCTAACATTTTTGTTAACTTTGTGCTGTAAAGTTACAATAATGTACTAACATCAAAGCTAATGAATTTTTATTCAGGCAATTCATGTTTGCTGATTTGAGTTATTTCACAATTTCATTGGCACTCGAGTGTTGTTTCTACTTACAAACATTAACATTTTTTATTGAACAGATTCAATCAATGTCCTTTGTGGGGATTTTACTTGGAAATGGATAATATCACAACTGGAAGAATTTTATGTTTCTGGCTCCTGAAACACATGTATACTGATATTAAAACTAGAGTACAGTATTCAATGAGCACTACATTTTTCAGAAAAATATTTTAGGCACCTGATAAGCTGGTACAATAACAAACTGTAATTTTTCATTTCTGTGCTATAAATTGGTGCTGTTATGCTCAGTGCTATTTGCTCTTGGTTGTCAGTGGTATATCAAAGCGCACCAGTTTGTGAGCTCATATGTTCTACTGTTCTTGGATCAGTAATAAAACAAAGTTATTATTCCAGTCATCACATTTTAATGTGATGAAATTAAGAAAAAAAATTAAAAAGTGAAAATATCTGTAGTTCCATCTGGAGCATTTCTTTCCAATCCAGATTATTACTGAGTAGATTTCCAGAGTCCTCGTTGATGTAGCGGCTCCTCGTCTGCCACCAGAGCACATTGCAAACTCGTGGGTTTGTTGTCGCAATTGTTGCTCCTTACCTTGTGAGAACTTATAAAGTCACCTCATGTATGTGCAGATAGCTCATGCTGGTGAAATAGCAGAGCGATGTCTTTTAACACCAATTTAAGGAGGTGTATAGTTAAATTGTTGCTATCCTAATTATATTGAGGCTAGGGCAGGGGTAACTGCTCTTGAAAGATTAGGCAAATGAACAGTGTACGTTCTTACCTTTGTGCTCACTTGTGTGCGGCAAAGCATAGATCCATACTCATTGTACCATTTTAGGAAGTGTCAATGTATTGTGGAAATTTAATGTAACATATGCGAGATTCTTTTGTACATTTGAAAGCATTTCTGCACATCCTAAACTAAATTGATCACAGTACCTCTTTGCCATTTGTTTTTATTGAAATAACTTAAATTAACAATGAAATAACACATGTTTTATTTCTTTGTAGCCTGGTTTGCCGCCACAAAACTTCGCAATGCCAGTTGCAGTTCCAGTGAGCAACCCAAATACCCTAACTTACAGCCACCCAGGAAGCTCTCTCGTAACTCATTCATTGGTAACCACATCTCTAACAGATACCAGCATGCTTTCGCCTCCCCAAGCTTCACTGCCCAGAAACGTTGTGTCACCAGGTGCTCCACAGAGATCACCAAGTGCTGGTAATGCAGGTATTTGTATTTTTATCAATCGCAGCAGGCGCACTGGCATAGAAAGTGACTGCATAATTTAGAAAGACTCTCAATTAGAAAGATACCATACCCTGAGATAGTTACTTTGGATTGGGAGCTTTTGAATAAATTAATTAGAAAGCTGCCATAAACTGAAGTAACTTGATGGCATAGAAAGAAGATTTAAACTATCATGAATACTCCCAAAAAGTCAGCATTTTTCTATTCAAGCCATGGAGTGATTTTCTGGTTTCACACTGACAGCTGGGATACTTACCCATTGTCAGTGCATATTGGAAGATTTGACACACTCCACACATGAATTTCCACCCGTTACCTGCTCAGAGAATTGTGGCCAGTATACCTCTGGTATGCCCTCCCAGTTGGTGCGACTATGCACAGGAAAATCACCACATAAAATCTCATCCCTGACGACAGCACTAGAATTGCTTTTCAAAGTTTAGCAAAACAAACATGAATCCTCTCTACTACCTTAATAAAAGCTTTGAAAAAAGGGCAAGAATAATACTATTTATCATCTAATCTGCCGTCTTTTGTCCTTTAAGCTGTACAGTTTTAAATTAAGAGAATCAATGAACTCTTGACATAACTGACGTGTAGGCAAAGTCTTTGTTGAAGAAGCATCTTGTACATTTATAGAAATTAGGGGGGGGAAAAAATCAGCATTCCTCAATTTAAAACATGAACTGAAATAGTATTTAGAGCTGAATATACAGAGCAGATTTATGAAACCACAATCGAAGTTTACAAAAGTGGTTTGAGATGAAATCGCATTGTACAATAGCAATATACACAGTTACAATACAAGGCTGAGAAATTTGATACACCAAGGCATTAGTCATTTTTTGAACTTGTTGCCACCAAGATACTGTACAGAGGAATTTAATATGAATGCTTTTGGTATTCTTACACGAATTCAGTCCCACTTGTATTTGTTAAAATTCTTGTTGCTGTTTGCTCTTCCAAAGTGTCAGCTGAGCTTAGTTGGCAGCTCTGTCATCTCAAGAGTCACAAGGTTGCAGGTTCAAGCCCCACTATAGACTTAATGCAGTACTAAGCGGGGGTTGCTGCATTATCAGAGATGCTGGGGGAGATCTCCATTCGCAAGAGGAGCTACACTGACATGCCGCGATGCACTGGGGCAGGCATCAGCGCAGGCCGCTATCATGCGGCCATGGGCTGTCCTCTGTTTATATTAATGAAGAAAGCCGCATGGACAGGCGCTGCCTGCCCACCCACAGGGAATTGACGCAAGTCGCTGTAGCACCGCTGTGTAGTGTCCTCCATCACAACCAAAAAAGCAGGGTATTTGGCCATTCATTTGATGTTTGTTGAACCTTGTGCACAAATCGGCTGCCATATTTGCCTACTTAACAACAACGACTGCATTTCAAAACCAATCCATTAACTGCAAAGCACTATTGGACATTGTGAGGATGGGATAAGATTCTAAATAAATGCAACTTGATTTCTTTTCAAGCAAGGGTTTGAGATTCTTAATTTACAACTGCAGATGTTTATTACAGCCTTTATAATAGAGTTTTAAATTGCTGAATTTGACAAACTATTCAAATTCATTACAATATATGATATTACATAATGCAGGTTGAAAAGTAAAAGATTAAATGCTAACTATAACATGCGGATTAAATAGATAATAATCATGGTATTTTGTGGTATTAATTTCCTTCCCCAAGTGCAGTCAAGCTAATTTATGGTGGTTTCATCAAAAAAAAGTTGTGTGAACTGAGCATTGGTGATGTGTTGTAGTCACTTTATTGTACACATATCCTGATTTATAGTGGTAATCTATTAGTGAATAATCTACCTGACTAGTTTCCTTGTACATATTCTTCAACTTGTCATTATTTTTGAAAGATTCTATTGACTATTGGTCTGTTAAAATGCTGCATATTTAATATGCAACTTTAAAAAGTCTATTCTAATTTTCAAAGAATGTATTTAAAGTGAAAAATCCTTTTTTAAAAAAATAGTTTATTTTGATCTCTATACAGAACCAGTTTTGTTGCTAATAAATGGAGAATGTGTTTCTGATGCCGTTGATTTAAAGCTGGACCTGTCTGCTTTTTTATTTTAGGTGGAATGATGGGTGACCTTACAATGCCAAATGGTGCAGGCACCAGCCCTGTGGGTAAGCATGAAATCTGGCATAGACTCAATACTTCAGGCTTTGTTTAACCGGCTGTCACTAGAAATGAGAAATTAATGTTATCGCGCTCTGGGGTACATAGCAACTTTGTGCAATAGTGTAACATAGATAATAGTGAGTCAGTAGCCCATTATACATCTCTCCTGATCTTTATTTCCATTGATTTTAACTGGAGGATGTGTAAACAGGCTGTCGACTTGCTATCACCTGATTTACACTGTTGCAGAAAGTTGATATGGAAGTTTCCTCATCCTTTCAACTCTGACTTACAAACAGGAGCCTGCCAGCATTCTGACAGAGGATTAGTCACCAAGAAACTTTCCTTTTAAAGAAATTTAAGCTGCCATTTTGGTCAGGTAATCTTCAGTTTACTTTCTAGAATTTTTTTCTCCTGTTCTCCATAGTGACATTGACTCTTTGTCTACATCAGGACAAATCTCCTTTTTTTGTTGTCATTCATCATTTACTTTTGTTCACTGGTAACGGAAAGAAAAAATTTCCCCAAGAATATTCCAGAAATCCTTTGCAAAGATTTTTTTTTAACTTTCCAAAGATTTAATGGAATTTCACGTTTGCTTCATCTCCAATGCGATTTTCTGCATTGGTGCAACCATCTAACAAATAGATGAATAAAAAGATAACTGAACTTTTGAAATGATGCTGCTGTGGAATCCTTTTCTGTGCAACCTAACCATAACCACTTGAAGCCAGTGTACAAATGACTGAAATTAATATTGCTCAACAAATTCACTAACCAGTTTTTTTTTTTACAAACATGGTTTGTGTTTAAAAACGTGAATGTGGGAATGAAAAGAGACCATTCTGCCTTCCAGTCTCTTAGAAGTTTACAGAATATCTCTAAGGTGATACTGAGCAAGTTTTTTGCTACAAAATCTTCAGCCATGCTGAAACAGAATGTTTAGGAGCTGGATTATAACCTGCAAAATGATCATTCAGAGGATTTCACACGTGGTACGCTTGCTGTAATAATTTACACTGCTGGTTTCTGAAAAGGGAAGCTGCACTTCAGTATCACACAGATTCTTTATTTAATATACATGGTAACCTAATTTGAAAAGATTTGCATTTGAAGTCCCCAGGAAAACCCAAAGCGAGTCATGGACATTGGCAGTCAATTTGCACATAGCAATTTTGTGTGCAATATCTCTAGTTTAGAACATCACCCTACTGGTCTATCACAGACAAAATAGCAATACAGGCCATTTACAACCAGAATATACACATAACACAGCATGACATATTTGAGAAGAAAATACAGTACAAGGCAAACCTCAACTTACCAGACACCAATGATAGCTCTGCCATGCCTAACATCTATTTTTGTCATTGTAACTTGGTTCACCTTTGCCCCTACTTCAGCCTATCTGCTGTTGAAAACCCCATTCGTGCCTCCTTCACCTCCAAATGTGGCTGTTTCAGTGCTCTCCTGGTTACCCTTCCATCCTTCATAAGCTTCAGCTGATCCAAAACTGTGTTGCCCTTAGCCCATCCTGTACCATCCCACCCATGCATGACCCCTTACCCCAATCTATGTTGGTTCCATATTTACCAATGTCTCAAATTTAACCTTTTACAGCTTTCGGTCTTTTATAGAATTGTTTCTTCACTCAATGATTCAACAGCAGTTCTTGTACTCAGATCTTGTCCTATTTTATCCAGAAGCTGTACTTTCTGGCAATTTATGTGAAGTTCCCTAACCTGGAGATTAACAGTTGGCCTATTGGTAGTAATCTCTTAACTGGATTCAATATAATCTTGCATTACACCATCACATGCATCTCACAATACCAGGTATTAAAGATATCAGATTTGTAGGCCCAATTTCCAACCTCCCTTTCCCTTCAAACCATTGAACATGTTGACACCTTAATCTGTGCGTATCTTTCCACAACTCATGTTTGAATCTCTGCTTGAATTGGGCTTCCTCTCCTGGCCAAACATCGATATTAGCTCTGGAAATATCTAACTCCATTTATGTTACAGTTTTGGGTATTTTATCAAATTGTTTCTTCACTCAGTGACTCAACAGAAGGTCCTACATGCTGATTTTGTCCCACCTGCCTCCCTGGCTACTGTCTCAGACTGTCTCGGACTGTTGGTAGTCTTCGTGATCTAGTTGATCCCAAGCTGAGTTTCTGGACCTATATTCTCCCTGTCAATAAGGCCACCTATTTTTGTCATTGTAGC
The DNA here is from genome assembly GCF_036365525.1 of Heterodontus francisci. Taxonomy (NCBI): domain Eukaryota; kingdom Metazoa; phylum Chordata; class Chondrichthyes; order Heterodontiformes; family Heterodontidae; genus Heterodontus; species Heterodontus francisci. Next base: position 22,147,417 of record NC_090408.1, on the reverse strand, counting down.
ATGGTCTACCCCTGCCCCTACCTCAACCCATCTGCTGTTGAAAACCTCTTTCAAGTCTTTGGCACCTCCAAACGTGTCTGTTTCAATGCTCTCCTGATTAGCCTCCCATTCTCCACCCTTGATCAGCTTTAACTGATCCAAAACTGTGCTGCCCTTAGCCTATCCAACACCATACCACCCATGCTTGAACCCTTGCTCCTGATCTACACTGGTTTCATACATCTCAATGCCTCAAATTTAACATTTTTCACCTTTGTATTTAAATCCTTTCATTGCCCTTCTCCCTATCTCTGTAGCTTCCTACATGCTATAATTTCGCCGTTCCTTTAATTGTAGCATTTTCTGCATTCACTCCTTCCCTTCAACACACCATTGACAGTCAAGCCCAAGTCTTACACTCTGGAATTTTCTCCCTAAATCCCTCTGCCTCTCCATCTCCCTCTCCTCTTGAACACCCTCTTTAAAACACGAGACTTTGACCAAGCTTTTTATCACTTCCCTTACTATCTCCATTTTTGGTTGTGCATCATTTTGTAGTTCTAATTGCACCTCTGTGAAGCATCTTAAGACATTTTTTCTTTGTTAAAAGCACTATGTAAATGCCAACGTAATGTAATTGTAAAACAACTAATTTCTTCATTATAAAATGTTAGAAGTAAAATAACATCTAAGATGAGAGAAATCATGACTCACATGCTGACTGAACATGTTTAGGTACGCAAGAAAGCTTTTCATAGAAAAAATTCTGAATTCCTGTTATTTATTGGTGTCCTTTTTTATGAAGTCAGATTATCAGATGAATTTAACATAATTCAAAAATATAAAAGCTACATCGAACAGCATGATCATATATGTACGCAAGAGTTGAGAGACATAAAACTCTCATATGCCCGCAGACAATTGGGATTTTAATAAGAAATTTACAGTCAGAAAGCCATCAGCTCATTCAGATGCAGAAATTCTAAGTTTTCTCCGTGCAACTATTGGCAGTATAATTGAGCAAACCAATCTGATCTAAAAACAAGGACCCTTTTGATCTCTTGAGCAGTGACTGCTATTAATTAAAATAAAATTGTCCAAATACACATGTGATCGCTTGTCCAAGGGAGTCTCCTGTAAAATTAAGCCATTGATCATAATCAAATGTTGACATGTACCACAAGCCAATGAGCTATTTAGAGAATATAATTACAGTGAAATGTTCTTACCTTTCATATAAAGACAAAGTTGGCATTACCCTGCTCGTGTCTTGCATGTAGAATTTGATCAGAGATCGAATGTGGGTGCCACATACTGAACTTTTGCTTTTCATTAAAATGTACCCAAAGTAATATTTTAACTTTTGTATCATCAGTTCAGTTTGATTTGTCAAGTAATGAACCATTGTTATGAACACATTAATGAATGGGTCTCTAATTGTGGGAGGGAAGAAACCTATCTGCATAGAAATTGTTGCAAAGAACTTCCTGCTTAAGGGGAGCTAGGAAAATAAATTGTATATCTTTGCCGGTGCAGCACACGATAGGCTGAATGGCCTCCTCCAATCTGTTATTTTCTATGATTGTGGTTTAAAGTGAATTTTTACAACAAATTTTGACACTTGGCATCCTTGGCCATCTATGCCAAAGACACTCTTTCTGAAAAATATACTCGCTTGCAGATGGTTTGAGAGCTTAATGTGTGCGATTGATTGGAGCCAAGTTGTTTTGGAAAATTGCTATTGATTTAAAGTCATGTTTGGCTAGTTGTTGCTGCTGTGCTATCAGCAAAGTAGATGCAGAGCCTGCTTGCCTGATGGAAGTATTTGGCATCTAGGATGTGCTGCATGACAATACTGCTGCTCAAGGTGTGTTAACTCTACCACTGACATCTGAAATAAACCTCGACCAAAAGAAGTTAATGCCAGTGTGACTTTACATGATGAGCATAAGTACAGGTGGGTTCAGGGTCTTCCGAGTGTGTTGGAGGTCTGCCACCCACTGGCCATTTGATTATTAAACATATATGTCCTAATAACGGCTGTCCTTCCTGGAACCTTACCCAAGGACACTGTCTATCTTGGGAAGAGGATTTGATGTCTTTCATTTGGCATTATGTGATCATTAAAAAAACCCAATCATATTGTAAGGAACTAATCATGAAAGTTGATACTTTTATAGGTATGTGACAGATGGTATGAGTTCTATAATTAGAATATCTGCAAAGTGATATTTAGCAGATCAGCAAAGTTTTGAGAATGGCACTTGGAATCTAGCATGTATATATTTTGATTGCTTAATGTGATTAGTCAGTAAAATTTGAGTGATTCTACCTCCATTTTATAATACTGACCTTTGTGCATACTCTGCAAATCCCATTCAGTGAAAATCTTTCAGCTTTGCAAATCTAAATTTAACAAGTTGAGTATTGAATCTCGAGTCAAGTCTCAAGCTTGATTTAAAAATGACTTTGTACCAAATTTGCATAATGTAAATTGACTGACTATATTTATGAAATGTCTTCTTGGCAAGCAAGTAATGGGAGTAGGGACTGAATGAACTGAAACAAGGTTGGTGTATATGAATTCCTGTTTACACCTGTACCCAATTATGCAGTACAGCTCACCTAGCTACTAATGAGCGAGTCAAAAGTCTGTAGCATACAACAATGCAGGAGTCCGAGTTCAGAATGCATCTCAGCAGTTGTGTAGGATTGATGGCACATCACTACAACAAAAGCAAGTGGCACAACTGAAAGTTCATTCCAATATCACTCCAGATCTCCATTTACTTCTGTTCTGAAGATTGAATCTTTGCAACTCAACTATGTCAGCCATTTTTATACTCTAGTAACACTGGAATTAAATTTACAGTGTAAAGGGAACTTTAGTCATTCTAGATTGGGTTGGTTATTATATAGTTAATACTTCACATTGACCTATCATTAGAAAATAACATTGCTGCACAATAAACATACCATTATAGTTGATATACTAGGGAATTTTCTTAAAACACTCAACAGAATTTGCCTTTCTCAAATGGCAGTTTCAACTTTGTTAATTAAGACCGAGCCTTGTATTGATTACAAAGCCAGTAATATATAAGCTGAGCAGAACTTCTGAACATCCATGAAAACATTTGGGCTATGTCATACCATTAAGTTCCTGATACACAATAACCTGCCAGCTAACTGTGCCTGTTATATGCTATGTGAATTGGAACAGCAGGTGCAGATTAAGGATGAATCCTGGAACTGAGACCCCAGTGAGGCCCTGATGGATCATCAGCTGTTGTTTTTACCTTTCTAGCGAACGGGGAGGCAGCTTTCAAAAGAGCTCAGTATGTCAGCAGGGATGTCAGTTTCACATTCTTGGCATGCTCTTTGTTGCCAGTACTGTTGGGAAATAGACCCCTCTCGCGGTCTCGAAATATCAGTCTCATAGTTTAAAGGGGAAGAGAGTTGAGTAATATTTATATTTCTTTATACACTGAAGGATTTATAATTTCTTACATTGTATAATCGCCCTGCTAAAGTACAAAAATCATTGAAAAGTAACTTTCTTTGTAACATTCTATACACCAAAAGTACACACAACCCTAGAAATGTGTTGACACTTGCCCATTTTACAGACGTAAGACAGATGCCTAAGCATCCAATATGACATGAGCATATTTATTCCAAGCCGAAAGTGTGGTGTCCAGCGTATTGATAAAGGCCCTAGTGCAGGCGTCCAGGGCCTGCTCCTGAAACAGGCTTTAGCCCCTAACGCTTGTTTGAGGCCCCCCTTCCCGAAATTGGGCTCTTCTGAATACAGCTTGCTGCATTTAGTTTAACCATGTCAAAATGTGGCCTAAAAAAGTCTTTGTGGAGGCCGCCACCAAACTGGTGGCTCTGCCTCCACCCCGATCGCACCTCCATCCCCAAGGCCAGGACTAACTTTATCCTCGTTGAACTTTGGAGCTGCTTCTGGATGGCATTTTGGCCTCCTCATCTCATTTGTAATATGCTGGTGAGGCCTGAAGCCATATTGTGAGTGAACCTCGGGCTTCTAGTGTGTGCTGCCTGTTTCATGTGCAAACACTGGGCTGAAATGTTCCATTTATAACTATTTTTGTTAAAAGTAATTTTTTTTTTTGTGTATTGCTCTGTTAGCAGACCCTGAACAAAGTTATTGAAGCAAATGAGCCTTGTTAACACAATCAGAATCACTCCAATTTATGGAGATTTTGATGTTGAAGTAAGCAAATTCGATTCTGCTGCATTTAAATTTTCAGGTTCAAGATTTTTTTCCAACATCAGTTTTCCTTGCTGCTGTTTTCAAAGAGCGTTGCATCACAGCTCAGATTCCAGTTATAGCCAGTCATATCAGCATACTTGGAAGCACGGCCAAAGATGAACAGTCTAGAGGGAAGGCAGTGAGCAGAAACCTGAGAAGGGAATGATTGGTATTGTTTGAAGAGAGTGTGCTGCTGGATTGATTTAAGCAACTTGCTCCCTTTTGGAATTATATATTTTTGGTAACATTTACAATGACCATATCAAACTTCTCAATTTCCCCCCTCATCCTTCCTCCTCCACCCCCCATGCCCCCCCCCCCCCCCCTCAAAGTATCCCTGGGACATGATGGTAAAATGCACCAATTCTGCCCTGATCTGGTCCCTGGGAGACTCTCAGCTGTTGCATGTAGAAGGCATTCTGATATTGACTGGGAAGTTGCATATGACCCTTACTGATCTCTCTCTTGTGAGGGTTCCACAATAATGCCCTATATAAGGAGTCTTTAGTTGTGCCTCCCTGTAGAGAAATAGTTCAGGTTAATTCGATGCCTGGTTCTATGTAAGGGTTTGCAATCAAAACTCTCATCTGACTAATTCAAGCTACCATTTAGGCTTCAGAAACAAACATTTGGGTCAGTAGACTGTATGCACATCAATACTTATTTGTGTAATGGTTTTGCTGCAAGTCATTTGAAATTTGCAATGTCGCTGGTTGACCACAGTGAAACGAATTTTTATATATTAGAGGGCATTTTATTTATTTGTTCTTGGGATGTGGGCATTGCTGGCAAGGCCAACATTTATCGCCTGTCCCTATTGCCCTTGTGAAGGTGGTGGTGAGCCACTTTCTTGAACCGCTGCAGTCCGTGTGGTGAAGATACTCTCAGTGCTGAGAGATAGGGAGCGGTAGGTCAGCATGAGAAGATGTTCAGAATTTATATTGTCACCAAGAAAAGAACCTAGATAATGAAATAAAATGGTCTTTAGAAGTGCAGTTATTGTTTAGAACACCCTGCTAGAATGTTCGGGCTGGATTTTGTCATGCCAGCGGGGCTCCCGGTGCCAGGCCACAAAGGCGAGAAGAGCCCTGCCTCGGGTTTTCAGAGCCCCCACCCCCCCCCCCCCCCCCCCCACTCCCCCCAACTCCCGCGCTTGGGCAGTTAACAACCCGGTGCCGGAATCCCCAACTCTATAAAAATGGGGATCCTGTTTCCGAGTTGCTGGCCAATCAGAGGGCTGGCATCTCTGTAGTATTGGGAGCATCACCGAGAGCAGTGGTCACGGCCAGTACTACAGGAGGCCTTGGAGCAGGCCCAGCACTGGAGACCAAGAGAGAAGGTGAGTGAGACTGGGTTGCCAGGGCCAGTTCAGCAGGCCCTGGTGAGAGGAGGTGGGGAGGACGGGCAATGAATGCAGGAGGTGAGGTGTTTGCCGGTGGGGGTCTTCTCCGTGGGCCACAGATTGCCCATGGAGGAGGCTTCCCCCCGCCACTGGCTTAATTTCAACGGTGGCAGGAAGAGGCCCTTAAGTGGCTAATAATTGGTTACTTAAGGGTCTCAAATGGTCTGTGCGTGGGAAGGCTGTCTTTGGCCTTTTCCGCCCCCGAATTAATTGCGGAGCGACAGGCCTACCCACACCACCCCCCCCCCCCCCCCCCCCCGGCCTCCTGTTGCAACTCTATGGTTCCCCCCACCTCCTAGCCCTTCTCCAGGGTCATTTCGGGGGGTGGGGGGCATTAAATCCTGCCCTTTCTTTCTGCCAGCCATTGTGCAGCAGCATTGATGGAAATCAAGAAATGCTTGCAGCCCAGATGGTTCTCCTGGTTGGAACTAAATGTGTGGCAAATGGCTTGTAAAGGGAGACAAACTTAATTCTACAAATGTAGAATTACTGAGAGACATTTATTGTTGAAAAGATTTTTCAAAGCTTGAGCTTTTATTCCAGTTGATATTTATTTATTTATTCATTCATTCATTTGTTTGTTCACCCAAAAAAAAAATAGTTACAGTATGGAGTTAATTAATAGCGCAGAATTTTGAAAAGTCAAGCACCCTCTCAGTACACACACACATGTTTTCAAGCATGTTACCTGGGGATGTGACTTGACAGAGAAATATTCCAGCTGTTACAACCAGCGAATAGAATTTTACATATTTATTATGGTTGCCAAATATTTGTTATCAAGATTTTTAAACCAGGTCAGCTGCAGGTAAGCAAAGGGTGTCAAAGAATATTTTTCCTAGTCAGAGTAAGTTTTTAGGTGGCAGATACTGATCATCTGCTTCTAGTGTTATGCTTTTGAATTCTCTATCCTTCACATCATAGGAAAATTGTAGTTTCCATATGTGTGTTTCGGTTATTTAATGACCTGCAACTCAGAGAATTCATGTGGATAGTAGCTCTACTGGTAAGCACTGTCACTCTCCGGTTCCTGATCTTTCCTGATATTGCACTGTTGCCATCTGAACAGGAGCTGATTTGTGAGTAGTGATCATCACTTGACAAAGGCCTGGTCCATTTCCTAGCTTCCATTCCTGGTCTGCCTATTGACATCCAGCCCTGGCCTACTTCCTGGCCTATAGCCTCTGGCCCACATGCAGCATGTACCATCCATCTCCATCCCAGTCTCCACTGTCTGCTGATCTTTGACTCTTTTCAGTTCAGTTTTAGCCTGTCTTCATTCCAGGTCACAAAATTAAACCAGTTTAAAAATGAAATTCTATAACCTGAGTAAAACCTATTCAGGATTTTCCAGTGCACACTGGTTCAAGCCTTAAATCTGAAAATGTAGGTTTATGTAAAAACTTACTTGTTTTTGAATTCATTGCTGTTATTTATACAGGCACATCTGCTTTTATTTTTGACCTCGTTTAATGAATAATTCACACAAGATAATTAGCTGCACTAGTTGCAGATAATTTTCAGTTAGAACTTCATAATCATTACAACTTTAAGTCCCTCCTTTTGCCAGCTGAGGTTTGCCTGCCATTCAGGAGAGTTGCTGTATGATTAAATGTCACAGCCTCCACCGGGGTTGACTCATTGTTGCATTGTTATCAGCCAGTTTAGTCAATTTCTGGAATGCATCTGAAAAGCATCTTATTAAGTGAAACAGGTTACTTCAGCTCTTGAGAATCAGTGCCATATGTGGAACACTGAGAGCACTTTTTTTCTACACCACACATTGAAAATGACATTGTGTTGAAGAGGATTCAGAGAACATTTATTGGGATGAGTCAACTCTTTAAACTTCATCTGTGACTGCAGAACGAGAAGAGACAGTACAACAAAATTGACTAGGCTGGAGATTAGAAGAAACTTTGTTTTCTAAAATAGCAGATTGTGAATAGATTTTCTTCAAAAGCAGCTGATCTAGTAGTTGATTCCTGGTGAATGATTAAGAACAGGATTAATGTTATAAGGAGCAGGACTGATAGAAACAGATGATAAAATAGTTTATGGAGCATTACAGCTCATCTTTTGTTAACTGTGAAATACCACTAGTCACATTTGAGTTATATTGATATAATGGTGTCCAAACATAAAACTCCATTGGTTATCTGTTAACACAGTTATCTAACGTGGAGGGGATAGAAAGTACAGTTTGTTTGGTAGGTTGTGTGTAGATTGGAGAAAATATTTGCTTGAGATCACTTCATTGGGCTTGTGCACTTTTGGAATGCTCCTTCAACTGCTTGATGGGTTGCCACTCTGTTTTGAATTAGTTTTATTAGCATGAAATAGAATCAGAGAGTCAATCATGACACAGAAGGAGGTCAATCGACCCATCGAGTCCACGCTGGCTCTCCGCGAAGCAATCCAGTCCGTTCCAATCCCCTGCTCGATCCCCATGGCCCTGCAAATTTATTTCCTTCAAGTGTCCATCCAATTTCCTGTTGGACTCCTTAATAGTCTCCAGTTCCACCGCCACCCCCCCCCCCCCCCCCCCCCCCCCCTTCATGGGCAGCAAGTTCCAGGTCATTACCATTTGCTGTGTAAAAAAAGTTCTTCATGTTCCCCCTGCATCTTGGCCAAAACCTTCAATCTGTGTCCCCTAGTCCTTGTACCATCAGTTAATGGGAACAATTTTTTTATGTCTACCTTATCTAAGCCTGCCCCCATAATCTTGTACACCTCTATCAAATCTCCTCTCAATCTCCTTTGCTCCATGGAGAACAAGCCCAACTTTTCCAACCTAACCTTACAACTAAAATCCCCCAACCCTGGAACCATTCTGGTAAATCTCCTCTGCACCCTCTCAAGGACCCTCCCATCCTTCTTAAAGTGTGGTGACCAGAACAGGATGCAGTACTCTAGTTGGAACATAACCAGATCTTTATAAAGGCTCAGCATAACTTCCCTGATTTTGTACTCAATGCCTCTATTTATGATGCCCAAGATGCCATATGCTTTGCTAACCACTCTCTCAATATGTCCTGCCACCTTCAAAGATCTATGCACATACACCTTTGTTCCTGCACGCTCTTTAGAATTGTGCAATTAAATCTATATTGTCTCACCCTATCCCTTCTGCCAAAATACATCACCTCACACTTGTCTGTATTAAAATCCATCTGCCACTTGTCTGTTCATTCTGCTAGCCGATCTATGTCTTGTTGCAGGCGATGCATATCATCCTCTTTTGCCACTCCTCCAAGTTTGGTATCATTGGCAACTTTTGAAATTTTGCTCTGCATTCCAAGATCCAAGTCTTTTACATATAGCAAAAACGGTGGTCCTAGCACTGACCCTTGAGGAACACCACTGTCTACCATCCTCCAGTCTGAAAAATAACCATTTATCACGACTTGCTGTTTTCTGTCCTTAAGCCAATTTTTTATCCAATTGGACACTGACCCTCCTATTCCATGAGCCTCAATTTTGTTAACCAGCCTTTTATGTGGTACTTTATCAAACGTTTTCTTAAAATCCATATAGATGACATCTACCGGATTCCCTTCATCAACCTTCTCTGTTACTTCATCAAAAAATTCAATTAGATTAGTCCAGCATGATATGCCTTTTACAAATCCATACTGGCTATCCTTAATTACCTCCTGTCTCTCCTATTGATTTTGTCCCTGTTTATTGTTTCTAAAACCTTACCCCCACCCCCACACACTGATAAACTAACTGGCCTGTAGTTGCTAGGATTGTCCTTGCACCTTTTCTTGAATAAGGGTGTCACATTTGCCACTCTCCAATCCTCTGGCACCTCCCCCATATCTAGGGAAGATTGGAATATTATGGCAAGCCCTTCTGCTATCTCCACCCAAACTTCCTTTAGCAACCTGGATGCAAGCCATCTGAACCAGGTGACTTAACCACCCTGTGCTTATCCAGCCTCTCAAGTACATCCTCTCTCTCTATTTTTATCCTATCCATTGCCACAACTCTCTCCACTTCTACTAATATTGTGTCAGATTTCACTCCCTTAGTAAGTACCAATATAAAGTAATTGTTAAGTATTCTAGCCTTGTTCTGTGCCTCTTAAGCATATATTACCCTTTTTGTCCCTAATAGGCCCTGTTCCACCTCTTACTACCTGCTTACAATTTACATGCTGATAGAAGATTTTTGGGTTCCCTTTTATGTTAACTGCCATTCTATTCCCATATTCTCTTTTTGCCAGTTTTATTTTCCTCTTTACATCCCCTCTCAGCCTATTGTATTTGACCTGGTTCTCACTTGAAGAATTCACCTGCCATGCATCATACACACTTTTTTTTTTGTATTGTTATGAACAAGTGAGAAAGGTATCTAGGGTTCCCTTTCAGCCTTCACCTGGTCTTACCATAACAGGGTTTTATTTTTAAACACACCGTGTTTTTAGTTCCCCCTCGGTGAATCCCTGTTCACCGTTTTTCAATTATAAGGCAAAGAAACCAGCACAAACAGGCTTTCTTAGGTTTAAAGAAGAAAAGTTGAAATTTATTAAACTTAAACTCTAATTCAGTTAATGCCTACGGATACAGGACGTGCCCATGCTAGCATGCATGCGTAATACACACATACAAATACAGAAAGAAAACGGAAGAAAGAAAGTGGAAAAGTTTGAGGCAATATCTGAGGAAGTTTTTTGTGTTCCGGTTCTTCGAGCTCACAGTAGTGTCCTTGATTGTCGGTAGATCTTGCTTTTCGTTGGGGCCCAGTATTCTTCTTAAACCTTGTTCACTGTAGGAGACTTTTCCCTCTTGGGTTCCTGTGTCTTCAATGGGTCTTGGAGTTCCGTGAGGAAGAGATAGGAGCAGGCAGACAGGAGGGGCTGTGGCGAGCCAGCCAGGAGAGATCTTCTCAGTCCAGGAGCATTCTGCTTTCTGCCCAAACTGTTCATACAAATTTCAAAAACTGCAGGTTGCCCAGCAGGTTAGTCATGTGACCAGCTGGTTTGATCATGTCCGTTTGTGTATTCGGCCATCTTAGCAGTCAACCTGGAATGCAAGCTCCCCCACCTTCAACATCTGGCAATCAAAAGTCCATTGTGGGTTGAATGTGTCAGGGAATGGTCATTTTGTCCTTTCCAAGCACTGTCTGTTAATATGCAAATGTCTTTCCAGCCAAGATTGGGCAATTTTGTAAAGCGAGTTCTTTCTTCACTTCAACAACAGTTTGAAATTTAATGTCCATGTGGTGAAATTAATTTGCCTCATGCTTGGCAGGTGGGGGCCTGCATGACAGTTTCATCATAATCTCTATCTCCCTCATCATCCAAGAAGCCCTGTTTTTGGTTCTCCTACCTTTCATCCTTGTTGGAATGTGCCTAGCCTGCACCTGAAGCATCTCTTAAAGATAGCCCATTGTTCTGTCAGTTTTTCCTGTCAATCTTTGGTTCCATTTTACCCTGGCTTGATCCTTTCTCATCACATTGAAATTAGCCCTCTTCCAATCTAGACATTCTATCGTATATTCTACCTTGCTTTCCTGCATTACTAGTCTAAAGCTTTGATGCGATGATCACTCTTACCCAAGTGCGCCCCCTCAGACACTGGTCTACTTGGCCCTCCTCATTTCTCAGCACCAGATCCAGCAATACCTCTTTTCTAGTTGGGTCGAGAACATACTGATCAAGGAAGTTCTCTTGGAACATATTTCAGAAATCCCTCCCCCTCCTTTCCCTTTACGTCAACATTATCCCAATCAATATTTGGGTAATTAAAGTCTCCCAAAATCACCACTCTGTAGTTCTTGCATATCTCTCTGATTTCCCTGCAGATTTGCTCCTACATCTCTGTTTCACTATTGGGAGGCCTATAGAATACCCCAGTAGCATGATCATACGCTTTTTGCTTCTCAACTCGAAGCAAATGGATTCTGTCCTTGCCCCCTCAAGGACATCCCCTCTTTCCAACACCACAATGTCTTCCCTAATCAATACTGCCAACCCACCTCCCTTTTTTCCTTCTCTATCTTTTCTGAACACTTTATATTCTTATATATTAAGCACCCAGTCCTCACTATTTTAAGCCACATTATTGCCACTACATCGTATTCCCATATTGGTATTCGTGCTTCTAGCTCAACCTTACTCATCACACTTTGTGTGTTTACATATATGCATTGTAATCCTGGCTTTGCATTCCTTGTAGTCCTTTTCAGTCTGCTCCTATCTGATATGGAACTACTCTCTTCTCTAGTACTGCCCAACATTATACACCTTATTCCTCTTTTCTACTTCCGCACCATGCTTCAAGCCACACATTGATCCTCCCGATCTTCCTATTTCTATTCTCACTAGCGCCTAGCACTGGGAGTAATCTAGAGATTGCTACATTTGAAGTCCTACTCTGTAACTTCCTCCCGAGCTCCTTAAAATCTGACTGTAGGAGCTCAATACCTGCCCTCTTTCTGTTGTTAGTATCGGCGTGTACCACAACTTCTGGCTCACTCCCTTCCCCTGTAGAATATTCTGCACCCTCTCCAATGGTGTCCTTTATCCTGGCACCAGGGAGGCAATACACCATGCGGGACTCACGATGACGGTTACAGAAATGCATGTCTGACCTCCTGACGATGGAATCTCATATAACAATTGCATTTCTACACTTTGCTGTTCCCTTCTGTACAGTCCCCTGCCCATTGGTGCCATGGTCAGGACTGCTCTTCATGGTTTCATCACTCCCAGCAGTCTCCAATGCTGAGTATCCGTTTGACAGTGGCATGCTCCCCAAAGACTCTTACACCTCCTGCCTCTTCCTACTCTTCCGGACGTCCACCCACCTACTATCCTGAACTCTTACAGTCTGTGGGGTGACCACCTCTTGGAACATAGGATCAGGGAAACTCTCCTGCTCCCTGATGCTTCGCTGTGATTCCAGCTGCCTCAGAAGCTCAGAAATCCTGAGCTCCAGCTGAATCCTGATGAATCCTGAAAATTGGTAGCCAATTAATTCCCCGTGATTTGTTTAAGGTTGAATAAAAATCCTTGACAGCTGTGTGAAAAGAAAGGTGACATCCCCAGATTTTTAATGCTGCACAAATACAAACCCGTTTAATTAGACAATCAGGGTCCTGCAGATACAGTTCAACAATAATTGTTTGAAGCAGCAGCAACAACTTGAATTTAGTGTAGAAGAAACCGAGCACAGTGCTTCAGTGAGACAGAATCAAAATAATAGAGGCCTAGCCCAAGAAGGAGACATTTTTGGATGTTTGGGGGGAGGGGGGGTGATGAAAAGTTTGATCAGAGAGATGGTCTTTAAGGAGGAGAGGTTTATGGAGAGCATTCTGACATGGGGGGTATAGGTGGCTGAAGACACGGCAACAATGCTGGGCAGAGGTAGGGATGGTGCCCAAGATGCCGGAATACAGAGCTTGGGGGAGAGAGAGGTTTGTAGGGTTCGAGGTAGTTACCGAGATGGGGAGGGGTGAGGCCATGAAGCAGAGCAGACATTTTTGCTCTACGAGTGTGAGACAGCAGTGATGGTGATACAGCTTTGTCAGGCAGATTGTGTTGAACTGAAACCCAGGAGTTATTACTTCATTTGAGATCAGGGTTATTTAACTCCCCCAGGAGATTAACAAAGAATTGGAAAAAAGTCCCTGATGTTGGAAATCGTAGATTGTTTGCTTGAAAGACTTGACTTAATCAACAGAATGATCTCTCCCTGGTCTCATCCTTTATTTGTTTCTTACGATGCATTAAAATTACCATTGTGCCATTGTGTTCAAAAACAGGGATTTGGGAAAATTATTTTGTTAGGACTCTGACTTTCTTATCATTTTGGGATAGAGTAGGGCAGAAAATATTGAATTTAACGGAGCAAATTTTATAGACCCCCCCCGATGTTGGGGGGCGTGTGGAAAATGCCTCTGGGAGAGGCTTGTGACTGACCTCGATGCCAGGAAGGGCCAGCTCCATATTGCCAGTGGCAGTGAGACCTTGTGTCGCTGCCCCCCCTCTCCCCCCCACCCCACTTCCCCCAACCCTCAGCTGCTCGGCGGCGGCATCAAAATTTAAATATGTAAATTTATTCAAAATAATGAATTAAATATTTACCCACTCCCGCCGTCGGTCTCGGTGGAATATTCGTGCCAGTGGCTAGCACTTCCGCACCTTTGGATCTCCGTCCGGAGAGCCAAGGTGTAACACTGGTGGGGAGGGGGGGGCGCAGGTAAGTATTTTAGTGCGGGAGTGGGGGGAGCAGGGCCAAACTAATATGATTGGTGTAGGGGATGGTGGGAAGGGTTAAAGATAAAAGTTTGTGAACATTGTTTGGGGGAGTGGGAGGGGGAAGGAAGGTCAGGTGCACAAAGTAACTATATTGTGGGGGGAGAGGACAAGGAATGAGGAATGAACTGTTTGGTTGTTGGTGGGGATGGAAGAGGGGCTAAAAACATTTATAAAATTTTTTTGAATAAATTCTAAATCATTTTCGTTAAAAATTGAAATGAAATGTAAGGGCTCAAAGCCTTTTAAAAATGGCATGGCGCCTGACGCCGTTGCCGGGGACGCACTGCCTGCCCCCTCCATGTCATCAGGGGGGTGCAATCCACCCGCCCATTTAAATGAGCCACTGCATTTAATATTGCAGCGGCTCCGCGACGAGCAGTAGTTGACGTCCACTGCTAATCTTGGAGGTGGACATGTAATATTCAGCCAAATGTTTCCAATAATGTTGCTCTTTATTGTAGCAGCTCAGTTGTTCACTTTAAGGATGGTCACATGCACAAACAAAATAGCTGTCCTTTCCAACCAGCTAGATGGAACTTTAATTTCTATCTTTCAACTAATCCTGTATCTCCTGGGAAAAGCAAATTTGAGATGTTCAGGGCAGCTTAGCATAGCATTATGAAAATGCTTTAATTTTAAAAATTTCTTTGAGGATGCATGGTTGAAGATTGTGGAGATGGATTCATTTGCCGCAGAAGTGATTTCATAGATGCTGGACTGTTTCTTTTTTGAAAAAAAGGTCATTGCAAGGCCTTGAGCTTTCTGTTTAAAAACATTTACTGGATGTTACGTGTCTTAAACAACAGACTCCTTGGTGACTAGGGGAAGTTATTTACAGAGAATTGACATGTCAAGATTCATAGTGGTCAAGAGTTGGTTTCATTTGCAATATTGTCTTGAGTCAGTTGAGTTTGTAGCCTGCTGAAACACCAAGCTCATCTTCTCTCCACCTCTGAGAAACCCTGAAAAATCCGGTGTGTGATAGCTGAAAGCCCTGGTGCTGCTTTTCTTCTGGAAAGCCTGCCAGATTAATTCTCTATGCTGCCTGAAAAGAACTGCTCCAGGAAGATCCCAGTGACAGCTGTCTACTCGTATTTGGGATACCAGACTAAAGGGACAACTGCTATCATTCTATATCCTCTCCTTCAAGAATTTGGCCATACTATTTATGGTCTTTTTTTGTAAAAAGATCTCTTCAGAGAAAACTTTTTTATTTTCTCTTTAACTTGTGTGTGTGTGTGTGTGTGTGTGTGTTTTTTTGGGGGGGGATGAGGTGATGGGGGTTAATTTTAAAAGGGAACTTTTATATTTCAATCTGTGTCTTAATGCTTTGCATCTTAACTGAATACGTCTTGTTTGATAAATTGATAACCATTGTTTATTAAAGAAACCTGTTTGGCGTATTTTATTCTGAAATAAAAGTAGAGTGTATAATTGGCTGCATCGGTAACTGGGGAAACAAACAAATATATGCTGTGACCTGTGGAGAATTGGAACTAGAGAAAGACAGTGCACTCCTCATGCCTCGGTCGTAACAATAGGAACTTCCAAATGTTCTTTGACAGAATGGGGAAGAGAACCTCTCCAAACAGAACTACCAATGTCTCAGAGTTGGGTGATATTTGCTGAGCAGAAAGCACTATATCCCAAAATGAAGACAAGGAGGGAATGACCTTCTAGTAGGTAGTTCATCCAATCCCCACAAAAGAAGTTTTCAAATTGCAAGGGAAGATAAAACATTCAGTTCATCAGTTTATTTAATTTTTTTCACACTTCTGAAATTTGTTCCTCCATATCTAGTTCACAACAAGATCGCTAGATGGCAGTAAAGTGTATTACACTGATTGAAACGACTCGCCCTAGAACATAACAGCGCATGAGTGGGTGCTCATTTTTAACAGCTGTTAAATGAAAAGTCCAGATAGTTTTCTGTTTATTGTATTTGTACTGGATAAACTCTCTATAAACATATATACATGATATTTTCATTTTCAATGTAACATGTAATGTTTTTTTTTAAATGGAGTAGGATAAAAATTCATTCCGTGCACTCCATGGTGGACATAATGGCCGGAATCTTACGCCGCCCCAGCAGATCGGATGGTAGCGTGGGGGCGGCGTAAAATTGAGCGGCAGGTTCCGGGAGGCCTACCCGCCCCGATTCCACCTCGACCAAGTTTATGGAAGTCAGGCAGGGGGTGGGAAACAGCCCGCCCGCCTGAGGCTAATCAAGACCCTTAAGTGGCTACTTAAGGGCCCTTGCCCACCTCCATGGGTATTATACCCGTGGCAAGCGGGTGTGCTGGGGACGTGAAAGGCTGCACAGCGATAGATGCCAGCTTTTCCGCGCCCTGGGGGGTTGGGGGCATGGCAGTCGGGCACATAGTGCCCGATTAAGGGCCGCTCCCGCCTCCAACTCACCCCCGGGAGGCAACCCAAACTTAGCTACTCTCGGGTCCATGGCGTTGGCTGGGCTACAGTCCCAGCAGTGGCCACCGCTCCCGGTGGCGCTGCTGAGACTAAGAGCTGCCGGCCTGTTGGTTGGCTGGCAGCTCACTGAGGCGGGTCCTCCTCTCTCAAGTGGGTGTAAGTCCCACCTCAGGCCAATTACAACCTGGGGATCCGTAAAATATGGGACGGATCCCCAAGCTGGCGGAAGAGGGGTCGTCACCGACCATTTATGTCGGAGTCCGGCTCCCGTCCGCCCACTGTAAAATTCCGGCCAATATTGCCAGTTTTACTGATCAATAACCAGCATAAATAATCTTTTGCCTTTCAGATGCGGATAACTTGAAGTCTGTGAACAGCTAGTACATACCAAAAAAAATCCTCGATATAAAACCATATTGTAGTGTTAGTTATAATCTGTGATTTCTCCAGGCATAAAGGTCTTTTAATTGATCAGTATAGAATTATAAGATTTTTCCTCCTTAGTGTGCAGCTTTGTAGAACTAAAAGATCAGCATATGGTCTAAGGTTTCAGTTTTCATGCTTCACTGGATGATGCAGATGGGGTTTACTGTTAAGTAGGCCATTATTATATTCACTTACTGCATTGTCATGGTCCCCACGTGGGCTCAGTAGGATGCACAAGAGGGGCAGAGTCAAAATAATAAACCTTTTAATTCAGATGTTTCCAGCTGATTAACCTAAACAGTTGAGCTCTACAGACCAGTCTTGGCCTCCTTCAAATGTTAAGCCTAAGCTTCCAATTGTCATCTCATGGTCAGTTTTCATATTAGACTTTTTGTAGCACAGGTTTAGTGCAAATGTCCCAGCAGAGCGCAACTGAAACTCACTCTGATTCCATTGCATTATTTTCACCAAGAGCTACCCGAGCAGGTAATCTGGCAGTGGTGAGAATTGTGTCAGCTCCTGTGAGATAATTGGAGCTGAAACCGTAATCCACAATCCAACACCGATCATGATGTAGCAATTTAATAGACATGGAAACTGCCCTAGAATCACAGGAGAGAAATGGCAGTTAATCGACTAAGCTAAATTCAACCTGTTGCCTAAGTTGAGTGGTTCAGTTTCTTCCAAACCTCAGAACAAGACTCCATATGCTTAGACAGCTAATTGTTTAACGCAGCTCACTTGGATAAATGGAATGTTTGTTAGAAGGTACTTGCACTGTCTTTTAAATATCTGCTGTATAATCCCAATTGCACCTTTATTAGGGTAACAGAATTGCAGCTCGCAAGGTAGTTACAGTCAAGTAAGGTGTTACGGACAGGTGGTAAGGGGTATTGGTGGTTCTCGCTGTTCGCCTCCCAACTGACTGCAGTTGTGTTTTGTTTAAAATGATGAGCTAGCCCCTCAGTGTTTTTAGGGTCAAATAAACAGACAAATGGCAGGTTTTCTTGTAGGTTGAAAATAAAAGATTAACTATTCATTAAACAATACTCGTTCCCCAAAATGTTCACGACACCTCTCATGCACGCATTCACACTCGTGCACTCTCAAGAGAAGATAGATAGAAGATATTGGGTAAGAGTTCAAGGTATGGTAGGTGTTTGTGGTTTACGGTAAACTTGTTGAATCTTCAAAGGAGGCCAGTCTCTTTTAAAGGTGCATGCATGGGTGTTTGTAGTCTTGAACTTGTTGAGGTGCTGTAGATTTCTCATGGTTAAGACTTTAGACTGGAAGTGGTTACTTTCAGTTCCCTGCTGCAGCAAGCTGAAGTGTAGAATTAGCAGCAGGGCTGCTTCTTGTCAGGCTGGATGCTTCCACAGCCTCGGGCTGGACTGCTTTCTGTGATGTTCCTGGATCTCCCCTCTCTCTCTAGCTGGCAACCTTTTAAGGTCAAAATCATCTCATGAACATTTTGGTTAGTTGACCACATGGCCTTCTCCCCTGGTGTAAACACACAATGGACCAAAATGTGAAATCTATGGTTATCTATTGATGTCTGCATGCGTACCAGTCTGTTGTGATGTGGCTACTTCACACAACCTTTGTCTCAGAAGAACCCATTTAATTCAGTAATGTCTCTTGATGGTTTCAGGATGCATGTAGTTAAAACCTCTTGGTCTGGAATGTATCCTTTTGTCCTTTTGAGACCATGAGGCAGTTTTTGAATACACAGGCCAAATTATCTGACTTTCGGCAGCCAACTTTGCAGCACATTGTCCAATTTTTTAGAAGGAAATGTCAATTTCAAGGAGTCCACATTGAATAAAGTCTGTATCTTTAAAGTTAGGAATATGATATGTCTTTACTGGGCTGTGGCAAAGGGCATTCGGCCCATCTTGGTTCTTCGGTTTCTGCTTGCACCAGTCCATCTTCATGTCTGTTCTCAGGATTGATCACTTGAACTGAGATTATACCTATCAGGCTGGGGCACTTCCCTCTAGAAAAGTGAGGACTGAGGGGTAACCATTAGAAGTCTTTACGATATTGAAAGAGTTTTATAGGGTAGATGGCAGAGAAGATATTTCCACTTATGGACGAGACCAGAACTAGGGGCCATAAATATAAGATGGTCACTCGTAAATACAATTGGGAATTCAGGAGCAACTTCTTCACCCACTGAGTGGTTAGAATGTGGAACTCGCTACCACAGGGAGTAGTTGAGGCGAGTAGTATAGACTTATTCACAACTAGATAAGAACATGAGAAAGAAAGGGATAGGATATGTTGATGGGGTTAGATGAAGAACTTGGGAGGAGGCTTGTGGGGGCATTCACACAGATGGACCTGCTGGGCGGAATGGCCTGTCTCTGTAATGTAAATACTTTGAAGAAGAGCTTCCTGATAACAATCGTAAAATTACCTTTAACTAGCTCAAGCCTGTATCCCCTTGTCCTACTCCCACAGTTGGATTTAAAGTAGTATTGTAGATTAACCTTTTCCATACCCATTTGCTTTCTTATGTACCATGCTAAGGTCATGCCTCAGACAACCACTTTCCAGATTGAAATGCATAATTGTCTCCAGACTTTCATCATAACTCAGACCCCTGACACTAGGAATCAGTTTTGTAGCTCTTCCCTGCATTTCCTCCAACACTTGACTGTCTCCTTGTTTCTCGGCAGCTAGAACTGGCCGTAGTGCTCAAGGTGTGGCCTGACCAGAGAATTACACAGTTTGGCCATGACTTTCTCTGGCTTGTACTCTACTATTTTGGCTATGTACTTCGACATTCTATTGGTCTTTGTTGCTTGACATTGGCTGAACACATTGAGCATCAAGTCTACCAAGACTCTCTACATCTTAGCTACTTCCACAACATTCATGGCATAAATCTGTTGCCTAGTTTCCTGTCCTGATTGAAATACGTTATATTTTTCTGCATTAATTGTTTCAAACCATTTGCATCATTTTTAAACTCGGTATGTAATTTCTAGGCTGCCTCTTTTGATTTCACTTCCCCTCCACATTTGGCATCCTCTTACAAATATAACCAATTCGCATTGAGTTGCTGAATGTAAATCACTGATGTAAATTAGGAACAGTAGTGGTCCCAATACCGACATGACTTCTATAATCAAAGGATAGCACTATTTAGCTTACTGACGAATTGCAATAGAATCTTAAAGTTTCTGTTTTAAAAAAGAAGTCAATATATTGAGACTGGCTTAATTATTTTACTCACCAGGGGAGCACAGTGTTCCCATAATTGTAGTAATTTGCCAAAGGGTTATTCAGCAATCATTTTGTTTTAAGAATTCATGACCTGGCACTGTTTCATTGTTGGGCAGCTGGTTGTTTTCTGTGGTCAAATAGTTCTTCTGAACAATGATGGGGGTTGGTGCAGTCGAATGGCTAAGGTGAATATCGTGAAGTCACTTTCTGACCTTATGCAATTGCCATGAAGCCCTCCCATCGGAAGGATATTGGTATGATGATTGGCTGACCATTTAAAATTTCCAATTTGCATCTTCCCATGCCAGAAGGGCAAATTATAAAATTACGTCCAGAAATATATATCTATATTTAAGGCATTAAATTGAAATTTGCCATGTTGCTTTTATTAAAAGAGAGAAAAACCTTTAGTAGAGAAAGAAAGGAAATTATTGCTAATTTTGAAGAAAAACAGTTTCTGGGGACCTCGGCTCTTATCTGTGAAATGTTTGACAGCCTGATGTAATCAGGAAAGCTACACTTTTGATTTACTTTGTTCGCTGGCTGCACTTCAGAGGAATGATCCAACTCAGCAGTTCATTTAAAGCCATCACATACAGAAGACTCTGTAGAAGGTTACCAATGTAAAATTACGGTCAGAAACCTTGGGCTCGTTGTGATCCATGGCAGGGGACCTGTAGATGTGCCTGGAAAAAGCCTGCCATGGACCTCGACACTGGGAGGGCCTGGCCCGATCCTCCCAGTGGCAGCGAGGCTCCGTGGCGGCACCTCCCCCCCCCCCCGCCACTGGGCGACAGGACCTGGATTTAAATATTTGAATTAAGAAAATGAATACATTTAAGTGGAGTTACCTGCAATCTTGAGAGCCCGCTGTGGTCTTCGGCATGGTGACCAGCACTCCCGCGCCTTCATCTCCCCAACTGGGGAAAGGCAGCGTGACATTGGTGGGGAGGGGGAGGAGTGAAAATTTTCATTGCGGGGTAGGGGGAGAAACGGGGTCAAATAAGTGCAATGGTTGTAGGGGATGGTGGGAAGGGGTGAACTTCAAACTGTGCAGGCTGGCAGGGAAAGCTCGCATTTAAAGGTTGAGTGTGTTGGGGGAGAAAGGGCAAATAGTTAATGTCCCTGCTATTGAGTGGGGGGGGGGGGGTGGGGGGGGTGGGAAAGGGGCGTTAGAAATGTATTTAATAAATTTTGGAGGGATATTTCTTTAAAAATTTAAATGAGCCGATAGGACTAGCAGTCCTTTAAAAATGGCGCCAGCGCCTGTGCACAGGCAGCTGATGCCATAGCCGGGGACGGACGGCTCCCTCCCTCCACGTGATTGGGGGGGTGCGGGCCACCCCAACTATTTAAAAAAGACGCCACGTGGGAGTCTGCGGCGGCTGTTTGGTGTGCAGCTGGCACAGTCGGGCCACCGTTTTTTGAGATCGCCGCCAATCTTTTCTGGTTCAGTTGTATTGTGAATTCTAGCTGAGAAAATGCAATATCTTGACAGTGTCTATTGGCGCGACTGTGTCAGCTGATGAGCTTGGAGGCAGGCCGGGATTTACGGCAGGACTTGTAGCAAACCGCGGATTTTCCAGCAAGAATAGTCTATTTGCTCATTGAACAGCAACACAAAGTCTATATGCAGTGTTTTTACGAAGAAAACAATGTCTATTTACTTCTTCTTTGGCCTCCTGGTCTCGAGAGACGATGGGTAAGCGCCTAGAGGTGGTCAGTGGTTTGTGAAGCAGCGCCTGGAGTGGCTATAAAGGCCAATTCTAGAGTGACAGACTCTTCCACAGGTGCTGCAGATAAAATGGGTTGTCGGGGCTGTTACACAGTTGGCTCTCCCCTTGCGCTTCTGTCTTTTTTCCTGCCAACTGCAAAGTCTCTTCGACTCGCCACTCTTTAGCCCCGCCTTTATGGCTTCCGCCAGCTCTGGCGATCATTAGCAACTGACTCCCACAACTTGTGATCAATGTCACAGGACTTCATGTTGCGTTTGCAGACATCTTTAAAGCAGAGACATGGACGGCTGGTGGGTCTGATACCAGTGACGAGCTCGCTGTACAATGTGTCCTTGGGGATCCTGCCATCTTCCATGAGGCTCACATGGCCAAACCATCTCAAGCGCCACTGGCTCAGTAGGGTGTATATGCTGGGGATGTTGGCCACCTCGAGGACGTCTGCGTTGGAGATACGGTCCTGCCACCTGATGCCAAGGATTCTCCGGAGGCAGCAAAGATGGAATGAATTGAGACGTCGCTCTTGGCTGACGTACGTTGTCCAGGCCTCGCTGCCATAGAGCAAGATACTGAGGACACAGGCTTGCTACACTCGGACTTTTGTGTTCCATGTCAGTGCGCCATTTTCCCACACTCTCTTGGCCAGTCTGGACATAGCAGCGGACGCCTTTCCCATGCGCTTGTTGATTTCTGCATCGAGAGACAGGTTACTGGTGATAGTTGAGCCTAGGTAGGTGAACTCTTGAACCACTTCCAGAGCGTGGTCGCCGATATTGATGGAAGGAGTATTTCTGACATCCTGTCCCATGGTGTTTGTTTTCTTGAGGCTGATGGTTAGGCCAAATTCATTGCAGGCAGCCGCAATCCTGTCGATGAGTCTCTGCAGACACTCTTCTGTGTGGGATGTTAATGCAGCATCGTCAGCAAAGAGGAGTTCCCTGATGAGGACCTTCTGTACTTTGGTCTTTGCTCTTAGACGGGCAAGGTTGAACAACCTGCCATCTGATCTTGTGTGGAGGAAAATTCCTTCTTCTGAAGACTTGAACGCATGTGAGAGCAGCAGGGAGAAGAAGATCCAAACAGTCTAGGTGCAAGAACACAGCCCTGTTTCACACCACTCAGGATAGGAAAGGGGTCTGATGAGGCGCCGCTATGCTGAATTGTGCCTTTCATATTGTCATGGAATGCGGTGATGATACGTAGTAGCTTTGGTGGACATCTGATCTTTACTAGCAGTCTGAAGAGACCACGTCTGCTGACTAGGTCAAAGGCTTTGGTGAGATCAATGAAAGCAATGTAGAGGGGCATCTGTTGTTCGCGGCATTTCTCCTGTAGCTGGTGAAGGGAGAACAGCATGTCAATGGTGGATCTCTGCTCGAAAGCCACACTGTGCCTCCGGGTAGACACACTCAGCCAGCTTCTGGAGTCTGTTTAAAACAATTTGAGCGAAGAGTTCCCCCACTATGCTGAGCAGGGAGATTCCATGGTAATTGTTGCAGTCACTGTGGTCACCCTTGTTCTTATAGAGGGTGATGATATTGGCATTGCGCATGTCCTGTGGTATTGCTGCCTCATCCCAGCACAGGCAAAGCAGTTCAAGGAGTGCCGAGACTATAGCAGACTTGGCACTCTTGATTATTTCAGGGGTAAGGCCGTCCTTCCCGGGGGCTTTTCCACTGGCTAGAGAATCAATGGCATCACTGAGTTCCGATTTTGTTGGATGTACGTCCAGCTTATCCATGACTGGCAGAGACTGGGCTGCATTGAGGGCGGTCTCAGTGGCAACATTTTCCCTGGAGTACAGTTCTAGGTAGTGCTCCACCCAGCAGTCTATTTGCTTGCGTTGGTCAGTGATCATGTCCCCTGATTTAGACTTGAGGGGGGACGATCTTCTTGATGGTTGGCCCAAAAGCTCTCGAAATGCCATCATACATTCCTCTGATGTTTCCGTTGTCAGAGGCCAGCTGAATACGACTGCATAGGTGTTGCCAGTAGTCATTTGCACAGCGATTCTGGCTACTTTAAGTGCTACGGATGTTAACTCACTGTGGGCTTTCTTGTAGTTCAACTGTGCAATGTGCTTAGCGGCTATGACAGGTTCCAGCTCTGCAAAGTGAGATTGAAACCAGTCTGCATACTGCTCATGTTTGCCATAGGTGGTCATTGCTGAGTCATAGCAGGCATCTCTGATGTGGGCCCACTTGGTCTCTGCATCCTCTGTAGGAGTGTTTTGAAGGGCTTTTTCAAGTGAATTTAGAAACTTTTGTTACAGTTGTGGATAAGAAATTCTGTTAGTGTTGATGCGCGGGCGGCCCTTCTGCTTGGAGTGTAGCTTCTCTGGTTTGAGTCTAACTTTGCTGCACACCAGGGAGTGGTCGGTGTCGCAGTCCACACCGTGTAAGCTGCGTGTGATTTGGACACTGTTTATAGAGGCTCGCCTTGTGACGATGAGGTCCAGCTGTGCCAACAACGTGATCTTGGGTGTCTCCATGAAACCTGGTGACAGGGTTTAGTATGAAAGAACGAGTTGGCGATGTAGAGGTTGTGATAGGTACATAACTCCAGCAGTCTCTGTCCATTCTCATTCTTCCTTCCAATGCCATAGCACCCAAGGCAGGAGGGCCATGAGTCATGGTCGGCCCCAACCCTGGCGTTAAAGTCCCCCAGCAGGAACAAATGTTCGGTATTGGGAATGCTATTAATGATATTATGGGGTTCCTCATAGAACTGGTCTTCAACTTCAGGTGGGGAGCAGAGTGTTGGAGCATAGATGCTGACTGGGTGTACTGGACCAGGGGTGGTGAGCAGTCCGATGGACCGTATGCGTTCCGAGCCATTTGAAGGTGGCTCTAAAAACTACAGTCCATTTAAAACGAGGCTGCAGCAATGTCTCCTGTTAAAAATGTGATTTTTTTTTTTCCAGCAAATTGAAGTGAATGGAAGATGATTACCTAAAATTATGCACATAACAGCAATCCCAGTTACTTACAGCAATGCAGTCTCCAATTGTGATTGGGTCATTCTCCTGTCAATCATCTTCATTCTGACCGGAAGTAGTGGCACCACTAAATGTACACACCGACACATTGGCTATTTGAGCCTGAATCAATCTGATCAAACATAACCCTGATGTGCCACATGCTTGGTGACCCGTAAAAATCTCAAATAACTAAATTACGCAAGAAACGGAGTCACAAATGTAATGAAAACAAATATAAGAATGTATCTTTTAATTTTTTTTCAACCAATTTCAGGTAATGGTTTTGTTAACCCTCGTGCTTCGCCTGGCCTGCTGTGCTCCACAGGTGGGAATGGATTAGGCAAAGTAATGCCCACAAAGTCTCCGCCCCCTCCTGGTGGAAATGTTGGAATGAACAATCGCAAGCCAGACCTTCGTGTGGTAATTCCACCAACCAGCAAGGGCATGATGCCACCTCTGGTGAGTCCATTATAACACACTGCAATGCAGATTATATCCACGCAATCAGTAGATGTATAACTCCGTTTTATTCTGCTACTTTGAAAATTATAAGCAGAATGCCTCAGAGCAAATGGCGTGTTCTCACAATCGCCATGTTTATGTTGCTTGTGGGAGTGATTATGGGAAGCCATGCTATGGAATATTTGAAATGTTAACAAAGCAAATATATTGTGACCACCCTCCGAATACTATGTAATAAAGTATCAGTTTACATTTACATAGTATCTTTCACATAGCAAAATACCCCAAAGCAGTTCTTGGGGAGGTTGATTATACTGAGCAGGAAGGTAGGTAAGGTGGACTAAAGCATGCTCAAAGATAAAGGCTTATGAAGGAAGAAAGATTTAACAAGAGAAGGGACCTGAGGGCACAAGATGGTGAGTCTTCTAATAATGATGGAGCTAGGCAATAGCACAAATGCACTTAAGACGGAAATTGTATGCTGGAATGTACATGTGGAGAAGGTGCACAAGTAGGGTGGAGATAAGCCTTGGAGGAATAATGAGGATAATAACTAGGATTTTGAATTTCAGTAGGGGGACAAGGCGCCAGTGTGGATTGGCAACAATAGGAATGATAGCTATGCCAGATTTCCTGAACGGTAAGATGCAGCTCTGAGTTGAAGTTACTCTAAAGTGGAGCTGGGGACACCAGTGAGGAGAATATTAGAGTAATTGAGTTTCAATGACTGAGGGATGGGCAGGGTAATGTTCCAAAGTCTTAACAATCTATTGTATGTGGGATTGAATAGAAGACGAAAGCATACCTGCAGCTTCAATTTAAGCAAGGGTGGGTTGTCAAATTGGTGTCTGAGGCAGAAAACAGGTCCCAAACAACAGCCTTCCGTCTTGCTGAAGTTGAGCTAATGCAAGCTCCGGCTCCTGTAGGTTATGATGTTGGCTAGCTAGCTCGGTGACCGCCATCGAATCCAGGCTGAAACTGAAAGGTAGAGTTGGTGTCATTGACATACTTGTATAAGCTGACCCCATGTTTGGAAATTGTGGCGTTGAGGAGCAGCCTATAAAGTTGGAATAGGAGGGACTGAAGATGGAGCACTCCAGATGTTGTAGATATGGAAGGAGAAGCTGTTGAAGAAAATCAATTGACTACATTGGAAAAGATGAGATAGTAACCAGGAATTGAGGGTACCATGCGTGAATCTAAAAGATTTACCTAACATCAGTGCAGTTTCTTCATTGGAATACAACCATTAATCAGTTAAAATTTAAACAAAAATTAACACTTTAAATTTAATTTATATTTTGTATGGATTGATTACCAATTGTGAGAAGTGTCAGGATCATTTTCACTTCCAGTAACAGAGTATGTTTATTTTGTATCTGCTTTCTGCAGTCAGAGGAGGATGAGTTGGATATGGTAAGTCTGATCTCACCTTGGAAAAATGTGTGTGCTTATAATAGGTCTTGAAAAAGGCTTGAACTAATACTCATTTTCAGAAGGTAATAGTTTTGTATTATCAACCGTAGTATTGCATGGTTTTTGTGTTTGAAGTGGAAAGTATTTTTCATTTAATTGAGAAGGACAATCCATGGTATGGGACTCCGGTGCCTTTGCATTTAAGCTGTGTAAAGAAAATATATTTACCCTTATTTTTGAAGTAGCTGCTAATTTAAAATTGCATAAAATCTTGGAATTATACCTCTTGCTACTCCCGTCTGTTCTTTGGCAACAGCCAGACACTCAAAGCACATCACGCTCCTGCAATAACTGTAAACACCAGCCATCTTGTTCGACACATTTCCCAATGTATAATGTATCCCTTGAGCATCCCAACATTTTAGTTTGAATCGAGGACCTAATTCATGCAAAGTAAACATTAGCTTTAGACTCAGTTAAAAGTGCTGGATTTTTTTCCTCAATATTGGTCCAAATATTATTAACCATCAAATAACTTGATAACCACCAAGTAGTGTTGTATTTATTAATCAGTAAAAGTTCTATAATGATTGCTAGCTTTAGGGCCACTGAAAACTTTTACCTTTCCATCAAAGTTTATTGATAAGAGCAGGAGTATACTTTGCATTAAAATGGGTATGGTATTGTGACCTACATTAATTTCATACTGTATACAATATTTGGTAGATTCTTTCTGCATGATTTTGGATGTTGTGACTTTTTAAATCTAAAAATACTTGGTTTAGAAATCAACTGAGCTAACACAAGCTGCAACAGAGAAGCATCTGTTTAATAATAACCATGTTTTCTATTATTTTGGTGTTGTGATTGATACTTCATTTAATATTTGTTGTAAAAATGTCTGTCTTATTTAACCAATGCATGTAATAAGGCATTTCAACCATTTACTGATGTTTTAAGAAGGCCCTTGTCTTTTAACTTGATTAGATTATCCTGCTTTCCATTTGCCCCCTCTTGCTCCCCTCTGTTTTGGTACTTTGCCTGCATAAGCCATTATTCATGTGTGAGTCATGATGGTAGGGGTTGCTCAGTAGCAATCAGGAGGAAGAAACCTGGTCAACACTGCACTGAGGCTAATTGTTGTACCCTTATACTGTCCAGGCTGAAACCCGCCGACTCTGCACAGACTGGCAATTGCATTTGGATCTTGTATTCACCGATTAAGTCCATCAAGCAGTTAGAACAGCTGAGTGCACATTGCTTAAAGTGCTGGTACTGATTTTTTTTCTGGCTACAAATCCTAATTGAATAATGCAGTTCTGTGTTGTTGCCAGAGCTGTGGAAAACCACCACCTGCAAGTTCCCCTCCAATTCACTCACCTTCCTGATTTGGAACTATATCGTTGTTCCTTCAGTGTAGCTGGGTCAAAATCCTGGAACTCCCTCCCTAACAGCACTGTGGGTGTAACTACACCACATGGATTGAGCAGTTCAAGAAGGCGGCTCAGCTACCACCTTCTTGATTAGGGATGGGCAATAAATGCTGGCCTTGCCAGCGAAACCCGCATCCGAAGAATGAATAAAAAAAGTTACATTGCACAGTGTGTTCCACAGCATCCTGTCAGCACAAAGACCACTCTGCACATGAAACATGTTTATGTGGAGTTGATTGAAAATTACAGTAGGCCCACTGTTGAAGTTTACAGCAAAGAAGGAGGCTACTTATTTCATTATATTTGTGCTGGCTCTTCACGGGAGCGATCAAAAACCCCGCTCGCTACTCATGGTTTTGTATCTTACTCTGATAGTATTTATCCAATAGCAGGGTTGCTACCAGAGGTAGCACTGTAAATTCAACAATGAACTGGTAAGTGAAGCTTGCTGTGCAATTGACTACAATCCTCATGAGGAAAACTGAGGGGAGACTTCCTCTCCATCAACCGTCCTTCTGCACATCATTCCACCTGAACTGGCAAGATCAATGAATGGGGCAAGTGAGCTCAAATGACAGGCTCAAACTCCAGCAGCTTTCTGTTTGAGAGTTAAATACTCATCCTGTTTTAATTCCTGTTAAACTGCATTGTAAACTTGAGCAGAACTGGAGCGTGTCTTGTTTAATTCTTCCATATTTCAAGTGGAGGAAACCAGATGTAGTGAACTTATTAAAACATTTAGATCACAGTTTTCTCTCTTGCATGTGATTTTCAACTTGATAGCACAAATCTCCATTACATCCCATTTTAGACAATGAATAATTGCTAATCCTGCATTTTCATTTATTATCGATCTTGGGCTGCTTTTAGTTATATAAACAATTTCTGCATTGTACAAAAAATAAATTTGGACTTGCTTTTGTGATGAATCTGTTCATCCCTGTAAATTGCTGTACAACTCTGCGTGTGGAAAAATCTAGTTTCTATAAAAAGTGTTTCAGAAGCATTTTTGCATTTGCTTGTGTTAAATAACTCTATCTTTTATTTGTAGAATGTACAGAGGATAAGCAGTTCGCAGTCAACACAGACTCTTGCAACTCCAGTTGTGTCCGTTACTACTCCAAGTCTACCACCACATGGTCTGTTGTACTCGACATACAACACTGGTAATCAAATAACATTCATTTGCATTATTGTCTGTACTGAAGTAAAGCTATTAGAAAATTCGTCCTTTTCTTACCCAATTCCTAAAAACAAGGTGACATTGCTTGAATTTTGTATGCAGTCAGGTTATAAAAGTGAAAGGTTTTTGGTTATACTGCCTGTTGGCCCTGTGCATAACAGGTACCACATAGTATGGTACTGAGCCACTCAGACTTTGAAGATATCAAGGTTTCATCTGGGGTCCGTGTTGTTTTTAATGAAATAAATTAAGGTAACAATTTGCAAATTATAGAAAGTAGCTCTAATTCAAACATCATTACTAGCTAATTCTGAAAAAATGTAATGGGAAAGATATGTTTATTCATCTATTTCTTGTGGGGTAGTGGTCTGAATGAATAAATTCAGGTAATCATTAACTACATATAATTACAGAAGTCGATTAGAGGTTAGTTGTAACAGCTTGTAAGTTTCAGGATCCAGGTCAGAAAAGTCCAACATTAATTAACTGACTTGGCAGAAGAGAAAATTAATGCATTCTACTTTTTAGAAAAAGGAATGACATTTTCAAGTCAGTTTTAAGTTTTCATGCCCCAATTTTCTTCAGATATTCTTTTACATTTTGTTAGCGGTTTTTATTTTACAAAACTTTCTACAGTCACCTCTGACTGGCACATTCCAGTTTGTGGACCTGTTGGTAAAAGAATGAGATTTGCTTAAGTTGTAATGTTGACATGTTAACCAACAGAATTAAAATGCAAAAATAAGAAGCTTAAAAATTGCTGTAAAAAATTGTATTATACTTTATGAAAATAGTGCAAACATTCTAACATTCTGCATTACCAGTCAGGTCAATGCACTGAATTACTGAACAACCATACTGATGTACTACTATGTGATTTGATACATTAACAAATTTAGGGGGTTATTTCGGTGAAAGGGTGAAAATGGATGCTTATTGGATACTGTGCTAATAAGCCACTTCTGTTTGAAAGTCTGGTTTCAGCACACTATTCTGGTGCAAATTGTTGATTCCCATAATTGCCTGGTGGTAAATCAGAGACATCTGCAGGTTTAGCACTCAAGTGCTAATTAGATAAAATTTTTGTGGAGCTGTATATGTGGGCTCCACGCATCCACTTCCACTGAAGGTGTGGACTGTGCTGGCTCACACGCAGAGGCAGATTTTAGAACGGCCCAGGAATAGAGAGGGCACACAGTTTATCTGATGTGGCAGTGGAGGTCCTGGTTGAGGAGGTCCTGAGGAGGAGGGGATGTCCTATACCTGCAAGGGAGGAGTCCACCTCACCCTCTTGTCCTTTTCTCCTGCAGTAGCTAGTGCTGCTCTGCAAGGCCTTGTGTCCTCCTCCTAATCGCCTTGCAAGACATCCATGACTGGATGAGCACTCCCTTGTTTTTCACCCTTTGAATTTCTGATGCTTTTATCTCACATTTTTCACTCTTAGAAATTCTTGCACATTTTCCTGCTGCTTGTCATTCACTGAAATGTTATTGCATATTTTGCTCACGTTTATCACTTTGAATGTTTCATACATTTTTCTTGAATTCTTCACTCTTCGAATCTTTGAAACATCTGTCTCGCATTTTTCTCACATTTGTCACTCTTAACATTTTTCACCCATTTTTCTCTCATTTTTTACTCTTTGAATTTTTCTTTCTCCTGGTTCCTGCTATGAGGTAAGGTAACTCAGCACTCTCTTTTTATGTGAAGTCCTCAGAATTTCTGGAATAAATTTTGCTAGTGTGGTGAAGTCTTGACAGAGTCTCCTAGGATGTTTCCTGATGCGTTGGGATAAGTGCTATCCAACAAAATGTTGTGCGACCTCCTTAATGAGCGCTAGCAGGCAACTTATGCGTCAATCAATCCCTCAACGATTCTCTGGGTGGCCGTTCATAGCCTCTCCTAGCACCAGCTTCTCTTTTTCAAAAATGGCATCTTGTGCTAAACGCAGGCTAAATTGGTGTTTCAGTTCAAGACCCCATCTTTGGATGCTCTTTAACAGATTAAGTGGCTTTGAGCTCCTTGTCATTTCAGGAAGAACATCTTGAATGCCGTTATGATGTTAACACTGTATGTATACTGCATTCAGTGGAAACCTGAACATTCACAGCAAACATTCCTTCCAAAAATCAATGTTCAGAAAATTGAGATATTGTGGTTTCATTTTATTTAACAAAGCTTAAATCTGCTCAGTTACATGACTAATATATTAAACAAAAACTCTGCTAAACTCAATTCTGACCCAAATCTAGAACCATAAAATTGTTACTGAACTACATTGTTCTCTGTGGGCCCATAAATACAATAGACACCTGGAAATTAGGGTGAATTGTTTCGAGTTTTAACATCTACCAAAGCTATCTGATGAAGAACAATTTCAATACAGTAATTGTACCTGTCTGATATTGGCAAAGAATAGAACTGGCCTTTTCAAGGCACTTCTGTTGATTAACAATTGATGAAGGTTATTTAACATGTAGGCATATGCAGAATAATTTTTCATAGAGAACAAGAAATGAAATTAAGTTTCTGTTCTGCAATGCTCACTGGAGTATTTGCTATTGAAAGGTGCAGATTCATGTAAAGCCAAAGATAACTGAAAATAATTTTTTTCCCTCCATTTTATTTGCAGATTATTCACTAACCAGCGCTGACTTGTCTGCACTATCAGGATTCAACTCACCAGGGACATTGTCATTAGGGCCAGTTTCTGCTTGGCAACAGCACCACCTTGGACCAGCAGCTCTCAGCTCACTAATGTAAGTTAGGCATTGCTAATACAGCTTGATAGAAAGTTATCTATATTACTAACAGGATTCTTAGGAAAAACTAATATTAAAAATGTTATTGGAATGTCTCTGATCTTTGGATAAGTGACATATGATACTCAGCCATATAGCTCCAGATGATCCCAGATTTGATTCCTGATCTGTGATGAGTTAGCTGATCTTAACTAAACAGAGTTGGCAGCATTTCAAGTAGCCTGTATACCTGGCCGACAGATGTGAAGGAAAGATGAGGCTGAAGCATTTGCAACAATCTTCAGCCAGAAGTGCCGAGTTGATGATCCATCTCGGCCTCCTCCTGAAATCCCCAGCATCACAGATGCCAGACTTCAGCCAATTCGATTCATTCCGCGTGATATCAAGAAACGATGGAAGGCACTGGATACTGCAAAAGCTATGGGCCCTGACAATATTCCGGCAATAGTACTGAAGACCTGTGCTCCAGAACTTGCCGTGTCCCTAGCCAAGCTGTTGCAGTATAGCTACAACACTGGCATCTACCCTGCAATGTGGAAAATTGCCCAGGTATGTCCTCTACACAAAAAGCAGGACAAGTCCAACCCATCCAATTACCGCCCCACCAGTCTACTCTCAATCTTCAGTAAAGTGATGGAAGGTGTCATCAACAGTGCCATCAAGCGGCACTTGCTTAGCAATAACATGCTCAGTGATGCTCAGTTTGGGTTCCACCAGGCCACTCAGCTCCTGACCTCATTACAGTCTTGGTTCAAACATGGACAAAAGAGGTGAACTCAAGAGGTGAGGTGAGAGTGACTGCCCTTGACATCAAGGCAGCATTTGACCAAGTATAGCATCAAGCAGCCCTAGCAAAACTGAGGTCAATGGGAATCAGGGGGAAAACCCTCCCCTGGCTGGAGTCATACCTAGCACAAAGGAAGATGGTTGTGGTTGTTGGAAGTCAATCATCTCAGTCCCACCAAGTGGTGGGGTCATGATTCACCTCAGCTTTGATGCCTGCAAGAGCCCTAAAGGCTCTGGACACTGAGCTCATGTATAAAGAAAAGTCATTTGACCACAGTATCATGTATGTCTTTGTTAAACCATATTTTCCGAAATGGAAATTACAAGTAAGAATTCTGAAATAATTTTTTATTTAAAAAAAATCTTCAACCTCCTTACACATTTAAGAATTCCCTCCTTCCTACAAGGCAAAATCACTTTCAGTGACAGTCTCTTTAACCATTCAAACTTCAACATGTTTAGTCTTTTCCTAACTCTACTGACTCACTCAGAAGTAGACCTTTGGGTGCTTCCAACAAATCATCGACTCCCTCTCTGAGGAAACAATTTAGTTGATTTTGAGGGGGAAATTGGGTGCTAGCTTCAAGATCCAAGGTTGCTTTTGCTACCTTTACTTTTATGATGGATCTTGTATCTTTGGTAAGTTTATTTTGAAATTGAAACTCGTGGTGTTCAATCTGTGCCATGCCAACACTTGATTTTAAAATCTTTTCAAAGCACCACAGATGATTTCTAGTGTTGGACGCTCACAAATTCTTCCTCTCTGAAGCTTTCCGTCTTATCATGACTTCAGCATGCATCAGACTTGCTCTGAATTTGGCTCTAGGACACACAGATGGCCAAATTCCCTGAAAAGTAATCCAGGCATCCAGAATTACCACATTACGGGAATTCAGTGAGATTACTGAGCTGCGACCCACAAACTCATCAGCACTAGCACATCAATGACAACAAGCGTCTAAGACCAAGGCTTAAAATGATGAATCCCATGTTACAAGTTTAGGGTCTTGCCTTAGATCCTGATCACACCTATTACTGGTCTAAGATTCTGATGTTTAGCATCATGCCCCTGTTGCCCAGTAATATATGATGTGTGACCCTGTCCACAATCTTATTGTGTCTTCATGCGCCTCCATATGTGCTTCTCCATTCTTTTCGAAGGTGGACTGACAAATGATTGGTAAGACGTGGCCTGATATGAATTGTTAAGCTGCTTTATTTCACAGGTAGCAAGTGAATGTGTGAAGTAACGGTCAACCCTATTTACTTTGGTTCCTTCTTTGGCCTCCTTATCTCGAGAGACAATGGGTAAACGCCTGGAGGTGGTCAGTGGTGTGTGGAGCAGCGCCTGGAGTGGCTATAAAGGCCAATTCTAGAGTGACAGGCTCTTCCACAGGTGCTGCAGAAAGATTTGATTGTCGGGGCTGTTACACAGTTGGCTCTTCCCTTTGCGCCTCTGTCTTTTTTCCTGCCAACTGCTAAGTCTCTTCGACTCGCCACACTTTAGCCCCGCCTTTATGGCTGTCCGCCAGCTCTGGCGAAAGCTGGCAACTGACTCCCACGACTTGTGATCAATGTCACAGGATTTCATGTCGCGTTTGCAGACGTCTTTAAAGCGGAGACATGGAGGCCGATGGGTCTGATACCAGTGGCGAGCTCGCTGTACAATGTGTCTTTGGGGACCCTGCCATCTTCCATGCGGCTCACATGGCCAAGCCATCTCAAGCGCCGCTGACTCAGTAGTGTGTATAAGCTGGGGATGTTGGCCGCCTCGAGGACTTCTGTGTTAGAGATACAGTCCTGCCGCCTGATGCCAAGTATTTGGTTAATCCCACCTTTTCTACATGAAAACATGGAAAGGAATAATAAACCATGCACCCTATTTTAATTTTTAGCATTGCCTTTCTTCCAGATTGCTTCTAACTGCAAAAGCTCACCACAAAAATGGACCTACCTGCCTTTTTAGCTTCCAGCTTTGCATCAAGGGCTGTGTTTAACTGTCGCTGGCTCAAAATTTGCCTGCCCCTGTGCCTTTTTTGTATTCTTTATTTAATTCTGATCCAGGAAGCAGAGGGCCTGTGTCACTGACATGTCTGGATTTGCGAGCAGCCTTGTAACCAAACCGACTATCAACTCTCCCAGTGTTATATCCCCTGCAGACAGCTCGGGCCATACCAACATAAATAGAAATGTGGCAAGTTGTTTAATGTCCCTGGACATCCCAGCTTGACAGTCCTTATAAGGCATATTCTCCAATACCTGCAACTTGTGGGCTTTCTTTTTAAACCAGTGCAAGTGAGGTGAGAGTGACTGCCTTTGACATCAAGGCAGCATTTGACCGAGTATGGCGTCAAAGAGCCCTAGCAAAACTGGAGTCAATGGGAATTGGGGGAAAACTCTCTGCTGGTTGGAATCATTCATAACACAAAGGAAGATGGTTGTGGTTGTTGGAGGTCAATCATCTCAGTCCCAGGACATCACTGCAGGAGTTCCTCAGGTAGAGTCCTAGGCCTAACCATCTTCAGCTGCTTCATCAATGACTTTCCATCTATCATAAGGTCAGAGTGGGGATGTTCGCTGATGATTGCACAATGTTCAGCATCATTCGCAGCTCCTCAGATAATGAAGCATCCCATGTCCAGATGTAGCAAGCCCTGGACAACATCAGGCTTCGGCTGAAAAGTGGTAACTAACATTCATGCCACACAAGTGCCAGGCAATGACGATCTCCAACAAGAGACGATCTAACCATCTCTCCTGAAAGTTCAATAGCATTACCATCGCTGAATTCCCCACTACCAACATCCAGGGGGTTACCATTGAGCAGCCACATAAATACTGTGGCTACAAGAATAGGTCAGAGGCTGGGAATTATGTGGCGAGTATCTCACCTCCAGACTCTCCAATGCCTGTCCACCATCTACAAGGCACAAGTCAGGAGTGTGATGGAATACTCTGTACTTGCCTGGATGGGTGCAGCTCCAACAACACCCAAAGCTTGATGTCATCCAGGACAAAGCAGCCCACTTGATTGGCACCCCATCCACCACCTTCAACATTTACCCTCTTCACCACTAACGCACAGTGGCAGCAGTGTGTACTATCTACAAGATGCACTGCAGCAACTCACCAAGGCTCCTTCGACAGCACCTTCTAAACCCATGACCTCTACCACCTAGAAGGACAAGGGCAGCTGATGCTTGGGAGCACAACCATCTGCAAGTTGCTCTCCAAGCCGCACACCATCCTGGCTTAGAATTATATCGCTGTTCCTTCACTGCCACTGGGTCAAAATCCTGGAGCTCCCTTCCGAACAGCAATGTGGGTGTACCTACACTCCAAGGACTGCAGCGGTTCAAGAAGGCAGCTCACCACATGATGCGGGCCTAGCCAGTGACACCCACATCTCGTGAATGAATAAAAAAAAATCATTCTCAAACATAACTCAATCCCAAAGTTATTTCCTTGAAGAAAATTATCTTAAAACCAAAAGTATGGCACTCCTATGAGGAACGTTATGAAAGATACCTTTGGTTCTATGGTATCTGTCATGGAACTATTATGTATAAGAATGCTTCCATTGGCCAGGCATCCATTTCTTCAGCTGTAAGCCTATCCCTAATCATTATGAACCTTGATGCTGATTATTGCACCCGATATGAATAACAAGATCTCAACACCACTTAACCTTCATGGACTTAATGCATGAAAAAAGGTGTTGACATCAACTGTACCTCTTGAAAAAAGAGGGAAATTCGCCTTCCATTGAGGTCCTTGGCCTCTAGGGGATCTGGAAATGGAACAAAGTTGGTGCGTATTTATTTTATTTAATACAAGTCGCGTTTTGTATCCCTACATTGATGTCTAGTTTGCTGCAACCCCAGAAACAAGTGCAAAAAATATCCTTTGACTGATGAATGTGTCCATTCACCATATGTTTGCTGCCTTCATGCTCCAGATCCAGTGATTAGAAGCAAGAACCACAAGGGAAAATCTGCTGTAACTCACATCAGTCTTGTCCAATCCTGACGGATCATACCTTTCATAGAGTCTTGATTGCCCACCTGCCTGTGCATTCCAAGATCAAACCAAATACAGCAAATCCCCTCTGGAGGGAAGTTGAAAAGTCTGAAAAGTATTTGTAGCTGCCAGACATTTGAGCAAAGAAGTTTCATACCTTGGGCAGTGTCCAGGTTAAGGTGGTATGCTCCAGAATCACTCTTCTTTCTGGATCAGATGGTTGTGAACTTGTGCCTACACCAGGGCTTGAATACAGAATCTAGACAAACAGTTCAGTGCTGTGCTCAAAGGGCAATTACATTGTTGACAGCTTTTCTTCAGATGAGATGTTAAACCAATGTCTCACTCTGTCTGTGCTCAGATGGGTAGAAAGGTTTCATGGAAATATTCAAAGAGCAAGAAGATTTTCCAGTGTCCTGGTCAATATTCTTTCCTCAACAAATGCCATCAAGAAACTTGATTCGCTTTCTTCTTATGCCTGTGTGACTTGGAATGACTGCCAAGTTTGTTTACATAATGGTCAAAGAATGGTAATTTGTTATGTAAAGTGCTGTGAGCTAATATTCAATACACTATATAAATGCAATACTTATAAGTAAATTGCACAAAACGGACTCATTGGACAGTATTTTATTTAGGCAACGGATGT
Organism: Heterodontus francisci; assembly: GCF_036365525.1. Lineage (NCBI taxonomy): Eukaryota > Metazoa > Chordata > Chondrichthyes > Heterodontiformes > Heterodontidae > Heterodontus > Heterodontus francisci. Next base: position 22,109,980 of record NC_090408.1, on the reverse strand, counting down.
CATGGCCACCAGCTAAAGAGCTGCCTGAGCCCCGCGTTGCCTCTTTTTTGGGAAGGCCAGCACATCACATCCCAATCAGTCACTTAACTGGGCCTTCACTGGGATTAAGGACCTCGGCGATGGAAGTTCCACCTGCTGATAGCTGCTGGCCAGTCAGAGGCCAACAGCTCTTTTACTGAGCAGTGCCACCGTGGAGGCAGTGGCTGCAGCCAGTAGAGCACCCACATGAGGCCCAGGATCGTCAAGGGACCCAGGTCACAGGTGAGTGATGGCAGGAGCGGTTATGCAGGGTGGGGATCACAGGATCACTTGAGGAGGTGCTAGGTGCAGCGGGGTCAGCAGCAAAGGAAAGGGGGGTGGCTCGCAGCAGTCACCCTCTTCCCGAGGTCAGGTACCTTGATCAGGCACTTGAACGAGGGACCTTGCCCCGGGAGCTGACAAGCAATCTGCATGGATTGCATGTCATTCTCCTGTGTGGTGACAGGCCTGCATGCCACTGGTCTAATACTGATGGCGTGATGAGGCCCTTAATTGCCCACTTAAGGGCCTCAATTGGAGGCAGGTGGGAAGGTCGTCCATGTGCCTTTTTTCCATGGACTTAATTGGGGTGGAGGCTGGAAGGTGGCAGGGTCCCCACCTGCCATCGTCCCACCTGATTAAATGCTCTCCCCACCTTCAAACCTGTTGCGGGGGAGAGCATAAAATCCAGACCATTTGTTCAAGCTTGTGTACATGCTGCCTAGGAACTCAGCATTTCTGGATTCCACTTAGAGCTACAGATTAGACTGATTAAAGCTTTAAAAATCATCAGCAAAGTAACTGTACAACAGTCAGAGCAACCAAAACTAAACCTAAGCAATCGAAACAAGCATCCAACCTATACACTGTCCATTTGGGGAATATGCCTTTGGCCGATTGCCTGTTTACTGGCAGATGTGGCCAGCTTGCCCACATAATTCTGGTCAGCAATTAAATCAGGCTGGTGCAAATGCCCTGCTTTCCAGAAAACGGCAGTGCCAATTGCCTCAGCTGTTTGGAGCCTGGAAACTTTGAATCTGCTGATGGAACATAAACACTATTGCTATTGTGAACCGTTTCTCCCCAATAAGAGTTCTGTTAGCAATATTTTTTCACTCTGGACTATAGAAAAGTAGATATCAGAATCATTTTGGTTCATTCATACAAAAATAGCAACATTACAGCGTGTGTGACTGGGCTATTGTGAGCACATGAACATTTCTTCTTGGGTAACTGGAATTTAGTTTGATATGCTGTATACGATTTTTAAAATTCATTCATGGGATGCGGGCGTCACTGGCAAGGCCAACATTTGTTGCCATCCCGAATTGCACTTGAGGTGCTGGTGAGCCACTTGAACCGCTGCAGTCCACCTGTTGCGGGTGCACCCACAGTGCTGTTAGGAAGGGAGTTCCAGGATTTTGATTCAGCGACAGTGAAGGAATGGTGTCACAAATATCCTTCTGCTGCTTTACATTAGAACAGGTCTTCAAGACTCAAATAAAAACAAGAAATGCTGGAACCACTCAGCAGGTCTGGCAGCATCTGTGAAAAGAGAAGCAGAGTTAACGTTTCGGGTCAGTGACCCTTCTTCGGAACTGACAAATATTAGAAAAGTCACAGGTTATAAGTAGGTGAGGTGGGGGTGGGGCAAGAGATAACAAAGGAGGTCGAGATTGGACCAGGCCACATAGCTGACCAAAAGGTCACGGAGCAAAGGCAAACAATATGTTAATGGTGTGTTGAAAGACAAAGCATTAGTACAGATTAGGTGTTAATACACTGAATATTGAACAGCAGCAAGTGCAAACCTGAAAAAAAGGCCAGTTCGATTGCTTGGGTTTAGTTTTTATTTCAGATTTCCAGCATCCGCAGTATTTTGCTTTTATTCAAGACTCAAAGCTGCATTTTAGCGTAGTTTTAATCTTAAACCTTCTCCCAAACATCAAGAACATCCAATAATAGCCATGTTGCACTCGCATGGTTTTATAAAGAAACTGATGGGTAGGGGAAGGGAAGATTGGGGTGAATTTTACTTTGTAATGAACTTGAATTTCAGCCCAGTCAAAATAAATGTCCCAGTGATATTACAGTATCTCTCTGCCTTAATCATTCATGTTGGGAGGAAAAATGCATATTATATGATTCTATTACATATTCTTGAGAACCTCTGGAAGGAAGCCCAATGCAGTTACTTTTTGGCTACAGTTTGTAGGCAGCATTTTCTGTTCTGTTATTGTAAGGCAGAAAAAAAAAGAGAAAAGCCTCACAAACCTGTTCAAAAGGGATGCATTTATAATATCACGCATAGTGACCAGAGCAATTCTACCTCCCTGGATGGTAATGTTTTGGTCTAGGTCCTCTGACATTCCACACACGTCCCTGGTAATGAACCTTTCCTTCATTATTGGCCTTTTTCCAGAGAGCAGGAATGGAATCCAATCCTTTCCATCAGATTCCAGACTCGAAGCTCGGCGAGAAGTACCTGAATATACTGGGACAGCAATTTGCATGTTGTACCATGCATGGCTGTTTATGTTCTATCGAATTAAATCTTCTTATATAATGGTATTGAGCATCCTCATCTCTTTTCTGAGTAGCCTAATGCTCTAACTTGCTAAGTACAGGATGAAAATGGGCTTCAACTACCAACTTCTAAACATTGCTCGATGCAAATTCTTCCCTCACAGGAATGAGGTGCCTATATATAGAGACTGGGCACACAAACTGTAGCGCACAGACCAGTTCAAACCCAGTTATAATTATTTTGAGACAAGTGCTGTTGTAGTGTGGACTGAAACACAAGAATCTTGGTTTCTTGACATTGTAGTAGTTTTATTACTGTTTGCACCTTACCTGCACCAGAATTGATCGGATGCATTTTCAGTAATTTTACAAGGTGCTCTATGGACAAGGAACTGAGGATCTGCTTCAGAGAGAGGTTGTGGGAGAAAATCATCTGACTTAGCGCAAAAACTTAAAGGAACAATATTCCCGAGAGATTTTTTTCCCCCAGTGGATTGCAGGAATTTCCTTTTTGTATGTGTAATGAGGGAAACTCTTTCTGTGGTAAACAATCCGCCATCTTCTTTCCCTGGACCATGGCCTTACCTATGACTGAAAGGACAGTCAATGAGTAATGTGCTCTTACATCATACTGATGCTATTGTGGAACAGTCCTGGAGCAAGTGCACGAGTGATTGTTAATACTCCCTTTTAGTTTTTCTTCTCTTGCCTCATGGTTTTTCGGCTAGTTGCTGTTGAGAATGTAAGTTCATGGGGTGTGATATCTCCAGCATGAAGCTAGTTTCTATCAGTTTTTGCTGCTGCTTGCCAGCACACTTCATCACTGTGGTAACTACTTTCTCCCTGTTGAATGTGGCAGCAGTATTCAAAGTAGCCAGAGGGGGTCATTCAAGATTCAACTCCCCTGCACCTGTGACCTTCAGTGGCCTTGCTGCTCCATATGCCTCTGACGGTCCACTCACAGCTTGCCTGGCTGTGGGATGCTTAGTGATTGAGTGCTGGTTCTTTTCCAGATCTTATCCAAAGGACTCCTGTTAAGAAACAATGTTATTTCAGTTTCCATACAGTAGATGGAACAAATTTATAAAAGTAGAGCTATTTATAGTTTCTTTTTCTGATTACAGTGGGGAAATGCCTAGACAACATTTAATTCTCAGAATTACGAATGAAATCGGGGCTGGATTTTACATAGGCAGCAGGAGTTTCGCCACTGGGGCTGAAAAGCAAGGGTGGAGGGGAAGGGGGATCCCTGCTTTCGTTGGCAGTAGGATCCAGGGCTGCATTTTGCCAGTGGCCGCTGCGGGAGCTGCCATCCCTATTAAGGTTGGCGGCCCATCTCCAAGAGCTGCCGATCCAATCAGAGGGCTGGCAACTCAGCAGCTTCAGCAACACCACCGCTAGCAGTGGCCACTGCTGGGGCTGCACCATGAGGTGAAAGTACCTCGGTGGCCAATGCCCTCAAAGTCTGGGGGTGCCGGGACCAGTCAGGCAGGCCTCGGGGTGGGGTTTGGGATGGGCACTGAGGGCAGGTGGCACTGTTGCTGCCAGGGTGCCCCTCCATGGACCAAAGAGTTCCCAAAAAGGAGGCCCCCAGCCCCCATCGGAATCTGCTGGGAGGCTGCCAGGGTTTCCATCTGGTGCGGGCACCCCAGCTGCTGGTAAACTGCCAACAGAGGAGGAAGACGCCATTAAATGATTGTTGGAGTGGCTCAATTGGGCTCCAGGCACACTGCTGTCTGCCACCTTTCCTGCCACTGGCACAATTGCATGGAAGACAATGGGCACACCACCCAACACCTTCCCCTGCCATTTTGCCAGCCTTTCCGCCTCCTAGCCTGTTGCCAAAGGGCTGGTAAAATTCAGCCCTGGGAATTCACAGTCCAGAGAATTGTAGGAATAGACATCTTGAATATCATCACTACATGTTGAACCATTCCTGTTAATGAACATTAAGCAGTATTTTGGTTGACGTGGCACTTAACAAAAAGAAAGTATTAGTGACATTAATCTTTGGTGAAATATATTATCTGCTTTAAAGGTGAAAGAATCATCATGCTCACCTCACCTTTTTTAATTTTCTGCAGAGTTAACAGTCAGTCACTTCACGGTTCAAACCTTTCAATCAACACCAATCAGAACGTCAACATCAAATCGGAGCCAACCTCACCCCCTCGAGACCGGATGACGCCTTCAGGTTTCCCTCAGCAGTCCCGACACGACACAGGACGCTCACCTGTCGATAGCCTGAGCAGTTCCAGCAGCTCGTATGACGGAAGTGACCGCGAGGACCCTCGGGGTGACTTCCATTCACCCATTGGACTCGCAAGACCTTCTGCAGATGATCGAGAAAGCCCATCCGTAAAGCGCATGCGGATGGACACATGGGTGACATAAAGCCCCCTTTTTCTGCCGTTTTGTAGTAATCTCTTTTGTTACAAGAGAACTGTCCTTACATATCTAAGACAAGGACATGGAAAATGTATAAGTTAATCAGGTACTCTACAGTGCAAATTAATTGTATATTTGCAGGTGTCCCACATTTAAATTTTAGTCACTGTCGCAGTCTGGCACTTATTTGTATTAGCTGTTATCTTATACTGGTTTGCAAACAAAAAATTTATATTCAACCCTACCATGCTTGCAAAAACAAGACAGTTGGTTGTCAATTCTGACAGTGTCCTGTGTGTGTGTATAAAAATGGTGTGGCTAGTTAAACTTTTTGCTTTGTAGCATTGAAGCTGTAGAAAGAAACAAGAGAGCAATACTGTATATAAAATAAATCTATGATATTGAACCTGGCATGGGTCTCCGTCTCTTGAAGAAGTGTTATAAATTGCACGGTATAGAGCTGAGGAGAACAGTTCTTCCTGCATGTGCAAAAACAGGTTGTAAAAGTGGCAACACAATTTATTAACTATATTGGAAACATGCATTAAGTACCTGCATGAGAAATCAGGAGACTGTTGGTGAAACATAGCATTAAGAGAAGCTTAATATATTAAGTTATAATTGGAATTTGGTTAAAGTTCTTTTATGTTGATGTCTGAAATCCAAATTTGATTCAGATCACTTATATATTTTTATTAAAAGAAACGTAATACCCCAACTTATTATTGACTATGTAGAACTGAATAATTATAAACACACTCAGCTATGAAATTATTTATATATGCCAAAGTTGCATGTTGATGCTCTCTAGATATGGTTTTATCTTGTTACCTTGGCTTAGTTTTTGCTTTTTTAAATGCAGGCTAAACCTTAAAAGCCATGAACACTTGCTAACCTATATGTAAAGAGAATTTGAGCCAAATGTTTGTGTATATAGCATTTAAATATATCACCTTTGGTGTCAGTGTACAATGTATTGTACGTTCACCAGATCAAAGTATATTTTTGTGGATTATCGCCAACTTGAAAGGGCAAGATCCTTATGATTAGAGTATCCACTGGTAATTACTATTTTGTTTAATATGCTGTACTTCCTTGGGTTTTAATTATATATGGCATTTGCAAAAAGTAGTAAAAGTTTTATTTTCCTCAATGGCAGTGAATGTGTACAATAATTGTTATTTCTGTGCTGTATGGTAATGCTTTACTATACATATAAAAAGCAGATCCTAAATCCTGATGTTATATTTGTCATGCACAAACTTGAAAGCAAGTTCCTGATATTGTAGACTGTTGTGGATGGAATTTCACTGCTTTAATCAATTACACTTTTCTGATATAAGCTGCCTTTTGTGATAATTCACTGACAGTAGACACTTGTTGTTCATAATAAAACAAAATGCCTGCAAGGGAGTAGTGCAGGTGAGTACCTTTTGAGAGTAATAAATGTAAAAGGTTTCTTTTATATATTTAAAAAAAGGATTGTTCAGTGGTGAGTGCAATAGGAGATTTGACAATCAAAGGGGAAGGCCTGAGTGCACACTTATAGAAACAGAGCAATAGAGTAAGGTTTGTACCCCTTGAATGGACTGACTTGATGACTCTCAAGTGAGCCAAGATTGATGGCATCAAAGGGAACCAAAAACTGGCTAGTCCACACATTGTAATTTAGTCATAAACTATATATTATCAAAATATAATAGAAGCTAAATTGACATCTAGTTTGATGACCGGTTCTAGTAATGTCACTGTAGGAACTGGTCCATTCATTCTGCCGTCCGTTCTCCATTATAACACAATCTCCAAAAGACATGAGAGATATTTTCAAGGGGATGACATCATGTGATATAAACTTCTGCTACTGGATAACCAGTTACCAATGCAAAATGGGCAATTTGGCTTTGGCAACCTTATATCCACTAAAAGTGAAAATGTTGTAGTTAAATAGACCTTTTACTTGGTTTATAAGAGACTCCATTCCTTTTTTTTTAAAAATAAGTGAAGCAGAATAAGTGTGCAGACATGACTGGCTATCGAGGTTCATGTAATTAGTATCAGTTCTGCATAAGCTGAAGTTACAAACATTATTTTGTACGACTTGTGTTCTTACAAAATGTACTCGTGATATGACCGTTTACTGCTTTTTGGTTCTTTTATTAACAATAAGTATGGGCAGAATACTCATTTTGATTTTTTTTGAGGGGGAAACCTAACTTTTTTTTTGTTTAGACAATTCTTGTAGATAGTAAAGTTTTCAAGTGTCCTCAAAATATTGGTTCATTGCTTTGTCTAAGGTGTATATTAAATTGATTTTACTCTGAGGTGCATCCATTGTACAAACACATAGAATGAACGCTTAACACGCTCAAATCAGAATGGATTTTTTTCATATTTACTCCACTCCGCCCCCCCCCCCTTCCTCCAACTTGGTCCCACGTACATTAATTGGCTAAACATATGTTCAAAGATTGACAAAATAAGGTTCATGCTACTGAGGCAATAGTAGAAATTCTAATTTGCTCAGTCACTCACCTCTGAACATACCTATTTGAAGCTGCAGAGAAGCAGCTGAGTTGTGTAATCTGCAGAAATGAGAAAAAGGCTTTATTGAATTATGCATGTAGATGAAATTTTCTGTAAATTTGGTAAGAAGTTTGCTTCACATTTACTGTGTCTCCTTGTGTGCAAGTTTCCTTATAAGGTGGCATCACTTACCTTTTTGTTCCCAAATGATAGCAATTGTCCGACATAGTGGGCATTAATGTTGCATAACGGTGTCAGTGTCATGGTTCAACATAGGACCTGTGTTGTTAATTGTTGATACTTTTATGTCTGCATTAGGAAACCCTCACTAGTTCAATTTAATTATCAGTTTAAAAAGAAGCTTGTTCTTTAAAATGCATCTTTTTCCTTCACTGGTTAAGACCATTTCCCCACCTGTCTCTTGCCTTTTTGCACTGACACTCAAAAGACTTCAGTTGGGTACACAAAGAGGTTTGGATAGGGCCTCCTTTATAAGCTAGCATAATACAGGTTTGTGGACTGTTGTGGAAGGGGCTCACCTGAATGAATGGGAGAAAATACTGTACTTAAATAAACATTTTCACTAGGTGATCATTGCAAAAACAATGCATAAAATACTGTATGGAAAGACAATACTGTATGGTTCCATTGCTGATGGCCAATGTCCTTATTAAAAGATTTATAAAATTGAAAAAAGCTGGGCACTGCTACCTTTCTACATGATGCCTCAGAATCCTTGAAGGTATCATAATAGTAAACCATAGCTATGTGTTCTACTTGAAGGTGTCGCAAATAAAATGCAGCTAGGTCAAAAATACAGAGCATTTGAGGTAGCTTACCATCTAATTTTTGAGAGGAGAGGAACATAGGTTTGAGATTTGCAATCTAAAAAGGTGTTTTGCTTTTGCAGTAAGTTCTGCCCATTCTTACTCCATGAGGTTTCTGGATACAAATTTTTTCATCACTAAGCTGAATGATTTTTGAGTGTGATAATTATCTATTAGAGGCATATTTAAAAGCGCACAGGTTAAAATCTTAAATTACAACAGCAATTCTGCACTATTTGCAGGTCTTTGAACCGTTGGAATCTATAATTCATTGTTCAACAACCAGTTAAAAAAAATCAGATGTGATGGATTTCCTAAGGGAAAAGAAAACATTGTACTGTTGGAATCCATCTCAAACGATCAGCTACCTGGAGACAGTAGGAGGTGAAAGCATTGTGTAACTTAGTGTCTAGATGCATGTGATAAAGTTTGTTTCCGTATCCCAAACAGTAAAAAAAAAAGCTATATAAAGAGTTTCTTACCAGTGAAATGAGTCACGGCAGTTCTTTTTGTACGTATAAAGGTCCATTAACTCTCAAATGCAGCATGCGTAAGTGCCATATGATGGCCTTTCAGTTAACTGAGAAAATATCTATAATACTCATGAGTCAGCTACTCTGCATGTTTGTAGAACATCCAGTTCCTGATAGGAAAAGGGGTTTCAATAGAACCATGTGTTGCTGCCAACCATTACGTTTTAATTTAGACTGGTCACATTTTTATTCAATTATGTAAAATATCAATACAGTGGGCAGAAAAAGTACTAATCACTCTCAGGGTAAATTTTAAATAAAATTTATTTACCACCAGCTTCACTGGTGTCAAAATCCCATGGGCCTAAGTTAATAGGAATTTAAATAGCATGAGCTATTGTGAGACACCTAATGTGAAGGAATAAGTAAATAAATGGAAACACCATTACATTAGTCTTGAATTAATTGGTTACTGATATACTGGCACTATTGTTCTAAGATTTTATAGAACTTAAATGAAAAGATGGAAAATGACACAATATGTGTGGGATGAGATTAATCCGACCCAGAGTTATTACTGTATGCAATGCTTATCTTGGAAACTGGGGATGTATGAAGGCGATGTCCATCTGCACACAAGAGACCGTAAACTAGAACCCAAACTTCCTGTCTCTGGACACTGTTTATGGAAAACTAAACAAAGTATGCAAAGAGAAGGGGAATAGAGATGATTTTTTGCACAGACTTTCTACCCTCTGCTGTGCAAGACACTGCTTTGCAAAATATTTAAAATGGCTTTTATAAAAACTGATGTATTTGGTAATTGTTTACTTGTAGAAATCACCGGAGCTGTTCACGGTTTAAACTTTAAGCCTGTTGGCAGCACAAGCTGGACTTTGTTGCCATCATTGAAACAAATATTGATGAGACTTTAAGTTAACCTGCAATTTCCCTGAATGTGTTGTTTTTCTTCATTATACAAAGATAAGTGAACTTTTTATCAGATGACAATTATGCTAGAGATTGTTGTAAAAATTTGTACCCTGCATTCACTTAAGTAAAGATATTGGCTTTTACTGTGTAATGAGAGTCCATGTCAGTTATTCAGTGTAAAGTTAAAATCATTAGAATTGGTAATAAATCCAAATTTACATTGTTTTCTCCTAAATCTGTTCGTTTAAGGATTAAAATTACACGGAGGATATATCATAGGATAAATATCTCATAAAAGTCATGGGTTAAGTACTTAATTTCAGCTGTGCTCAGTCTCACAACTGTATATGATCTTGACTGGCCACGATGGATTGTTTTCACAACACGGTTTGTCGCGATCGTGTAATTTTTGATTGCTCTGGTGTTCTCCCACAAAGAGCATTATAATATGTAATTTTTGAATTTATTTACAGAAACAAATATACAAAAAATGAACAAACAGTAAAAACAAACAGCGAAACTAGAAATTCCTAATTTCCGCAGCAGTGACACTTTACATTTAAATCTATTCAACCAAGCTTTATATAGTCACTGCTTCCAGAGGAAGTAAAAATCAACCAGCAGGATGTGTTTCCACTTTGTTAAATACTGAACATATTTTTAACCTTATAATAAATGCCAAGCATTGTAATTGTTCTAATTCTTTCCCCTCAGGAGCCTGATTTACATTCAAATAAAAAAAGATTCTGGAATGAATTACAAAAGTTAATAAAGAAAAGACATTTGTGAAAACGCAAATGCTGATCTTAACCAACATTCTGTTGTGGTGCGGGTATGAGTGAAGATATGTTAATAAGGGTTAAGATCACTATCTGAATGATTCTGTAGCCTCTGTGATTGCTATATGAAGGCATCAGAAGATTGCAGTACCACTAGTGAAGCCATCTCAAAGTGTCTGCACTGTTCTGAAAGGTTGCAGATGTAATTAATTTTCCCTAGAGTACAGCTGGCCGCACAACAAAGAGTTTGTTACAGCTAGCTGAACCATAGTGTTCTGAGTGGGCGACTCTATCCATGTAGAAATGAGCTACAATTTCAACTCCCCCCACTTGACAGAAACAGAGAAAGGGGAGCAGTTAAAATGAAGGAGGTCTCTAACCCCTACTGATCACGCTGCCTTCCCATCGTGTTCCAATGTTGACCTTATTTTGAGCAAGCGAGTGGCACACCTGCAGGAAGGCAGCAGAATCCTTTCAATAAAATAAAAGCAAAATACTGCAGCTGCTGGAAATCTGAAATAAAAACAAGAAATGCTGGAACTATTATTTAAGGTAAGGAGCAGGAGGTTTAGAGGGGAGTTGAGGAAAACATTTTTCACCCAGAGGGTGGTTGGAATCTGGAACACACTGCCTGAAGGGGTGGTAGAGGCAGGAGCCTTCACAACATTTAAGAAGTATTTAGATGAGCACTTGAAATGCCATAGCATACACGGCTATGGGCCAAGTGCAGGAAAATGGGATGAGATTGGATGGGTGCTTGATGGTTGGCGCAGACGCATTGGGTTGAAGGGCATGTTTCTGTGCTGTATAACTCTGACTCAATGAATCTACTCAGCAGGTCTGGCAGCATCTGTGGAGAGAGAAGCGGAGTTAACATTTTAGGTCCATGACCTTTCGTCAGAACTGGCAAAGGTTAGAAATGTAATACGTTTTAAGCAAATAAGGTGGGAGTGGGGCATGCGATAACCAAAGGGAAGATTCATAGGACAGGGTCACAGAGAATAACTGACCAGAAGATCATGGAGCAAGGGCAAATGATATGTTAATGGTGTGCTGAAAGACAAAGCGTAAGTGCAGACAGGGTGTTAATTGACAGAAACTTGAATAGCCCTGGCCCAAAGCACAAACATGAAAAAAACAGTGGGCAGACACATGGTAAAAAATGGGTCCTTTCAATATGCAGATCAGGGCCCACTTCAATATTAGAGGCCTGAGTGGGGGAGCAGTGATTGCTTCCCTGTCAGGTTAGACCCGCTGGGAAGTGAAGCATATGCCAGGAGGGGTAGGAGTGCTCCTCTGGGCTTCATGAGGACATCTTGGAACTCCCATGACCCAGGGTCTTCTGTCCCCCTGCCACCCCTATCATGTGCAGAGTCTTCTCACCACTTACCAGGGTTCCTCAGCTGTAACCTCCCACAGAAGTCTTATTCCCACCTGCCTCCTAAGTCGTGGATCTATCTGGGTTCAGGTGACTCTGTTTAGAATTGACTCCCCCAATGCACCGCGCGCTTCAGGTTTCGTATGGTCCTTTAAAATCAGGGCCAGGGATTCTGTCAATCGGATGGTAAACTGTTCATTCTATTGTCAATTTTTAGGTCGTGATAAAAACCCAGAAAGTCACCCATTTGGTGACTGCCTTTTTCAAAAATGCAAATATCCATTTATGGGATATGGGCATTGCTTGCAAGGCCAGCATTTATTGCCTATCCCTAACAGCCCTTGAGAAAGTAGTGGTGAGCCACCTTCTTGCACTGCTGCAATACATGTGATGAAGGTACACCCACAATGCTGCTGGTGGGGAGTTCCAGGATTTTGACCCAGTGATGATGAAGGAATGGCAATATATTTCCAAGTCCAGATGGTGCATGACTTGAACCTGGTGATGTTCCACGTGCCTTCTGCCCTTGTTCTTCTAGGTGGTGGAGGTCGCAGGTTTGGAAGGTGCTGTCGAAGGACCCTTGGTGAGTTGCTGCAGTGCATCTTGTATTTGGTACACATTTCAGCCACAGTGTGTCGGTGGTGGAGGGAGTGGATGTTTAAGGTGCCAATCGGGTGCCAATCAAGTGGGCTGCTTTGTCCTCAAAGGTGTTGAACTTCTTGAGTGTTGTTGGAGCAGCACTCATTCAGGCTGGTGGAGAGTATTCTGTCACATTCCTGACTTGTGCCTTGTCGGTGGTGGAAAGAATTTGAGGAGTCAGGAGGTGAGTTTCTCGCTGCAGAATACCCAGCCACTGACCTGCCCTTGTAGCTACAGTATTTATATGGCTGATCCAGTTTGGTGATCCCTGGAATGTTGATGGTGGGGGATTCAGCAATGGTATTGGCGTTGAATGCCTAGGTGAGGTGATTAAACGCTCTCTTGTTAGCTACAGTCATTTCCTAGGACTTGTGTGGTGTAAATGTTACTTGCCAGTTTTCAGCCTACACCTGGATGTTGTCCAGATCTTGCTGCATGTGGGCATGGACTGCTTCATTATCTGAAGAGTTGTGAATGGAGCTGAACACTGTGCAATCATTAGCGAACATCCCTACTTCTGACCTGACCTTATGATGGAGGGAAGGTCATTGATGAAACAGCTGAAGATTGTTGGGCCTAAGACAGTACCCTGAGAAACTTCCGCAGCATTGTCCTGGGCCTCTGATGATTGGCCTCCAACAACTGCAACCATCTTCCTTTGTGCTAGGTATGACTCCAACCGGTTTTCCCTCAATTCCCATTGACTTCAATTTTATGAGGTCTCCTTGATCCCACACTCAGTCAAATGCTGCTTTGATGTCAAGGGCAGTCACTCTCACCTCACTTCTGGAGATCAGCTCTTTTGTTCATGTTGGAGCCGAGTCATCCTGGTGGAACCCAAACTGGGCATCGATGAGCAGGTTATTGGTGGATAAATGTCACTTGATAGCATTGTCAATGACACCTTCTATCACTTTGCATGATTGAGAGTAGGTGGTTGAGGCAGTAATTGACTGGATTGGATTTGTCCTGCTTTTTTGTGGATAGGATATATCTGGACTTTTGATAAGGGACTGCATGGGAGATTGGTTAAGAAGGTTACAGCCCATAGGATCCAGGGCAATTTGGCAAAGTGGATCCAAAATTGGCTTAGTGTCAGGAGGCAGAGGGTGATGGTCAAGGGTTGTTTTTGCGAGTGGAAGCCTGTGACCAGTGGTGTACCACAGGGATCAGTGCTGGGACCCTTGCTGCTTGTAGCGTACATTAATGATTTAGGCGTGAATATAGGAGGTATGATCAGTAAGTTCGCAGATGACACGAAAATTGGTGGTGTTGTAAATAGTGAGGAGGAAAGCCTTAGATTACAGGACGATATAGATGGGCGGAGCAGTGGCAAATGGAATTTAATCCTGAGAAGTGTGAGGTGATGCATTTTGGGAGGACTAACAAGGCAAGGGAATATACAATGGATGGTATGACCCTAGGAAATACAGAAGGTCAGAGGGACCTTGGTGTACTTGGCCATAGATCACTGAAGGCAGCAGTACAGATAGATAAGGTGGTTAGGAAGGCATATGGGATACTTGCCTTTATCAACCGAGGCACTGAAATTAAGAGCAGGGAGGTTACGATGGAGCTGTATAAAACGCTAGTTAGGCCACAGCTGGAGTACTGTGGAGGTTTAGAGGGGATTTGAGGAAAACATTTTTCACTCAGAGGGTGGTTGGAATCTGGAATGCACTACCTGAAGAGGTGGTAGAGGCAGGAATCCTCACAACATTTAAGAAGTATTTAGATGAGCACTTGAAACGCCATAGCATAGAAGGCTACGGGCCAAGTGCTGGAAAATGGGATTAGAATAGTTCGGTGCTTGATGGCCGGCACAGACACGATGGACCAAAGGGTCTGTTTCTGTGCTGTATAACTTTGACTCTATGATTCTTTGGGCAATTTTCTACTTTGTCAGGTGGATGCTTGTGTTGTTGTACTGGAACAGTTGGCTAGAGGTGTGCTTAGTTCTGGAGCACAAGTCTTCAGCTGAGATATTGTCAGGATCAACGTGCCTCTCATTTTGTTTTGGGCGATTTGTTTTAAGTCCTTTAAGTATTTTTGCGTGGTTGCGTACCAGTGATAACTTAAAGGGGCTGACTTATTTGTGGCCTGCACGGGAACTTTCAGGTTGCTGCGAGGCTGCGTAGCTTGGAGGAAACATTTATCGGGGCCCATAGCCTTTAACATATCCAGTGTGCTTAGCTGTTTCTTGATATCACATGGAGGGCATTGAATTGGCTGAAGACTGGCTTTTGTGCTGGTGGGTGTAATATTACTTGTTCCTTTGGTATGTGAATTATTGTAAGACTCACAGGGCACAAGTAATATACAAAGAAAATGTGTTTTTTTAAAACTATAAACTCGAACATATATACAAACAGTAACTGCATGAGCACATCAACACATCTCACTCTGTCAGGCTATACCCACAATTCCCTGGTCATGTGTGACGCGACATTATTTCCTCCGGTGACCTTAATTACAGCTTCTTAAGGTGGTCCTCTTAAGGTCGTCCCACAACAGTGGGGACCTCAGGTGAAGGCCAAGATGTTTCATCCACTGGGCACTTCTGACTAAAGATGGTTGCAAATGCTTCAGCCTTATCTTTTGCTCTGCCAGTATTGGGGATGGAAATGTTCATGGAGCCTTCTCCTCCCATTAGTTGTTTAATTGTCCAGCACCTTTCATGAGTGGATGTGGCAGAACAGTAGAATGTTGATGTGATCCATTGGTTGTGAGATTGCTTAGCTCTGTCTTTAGCATGCTGCTTCCATTATTTAGCATGCATATAGTCCTTTATTGTCACTTCACCAGTTTGGCACCTCATTTTTATATATGCCTGGTGCTGCTTCAGGCATACTGTGATGTACTCTTCATTGTACCAAGGTTGGTCCCCTGGCTTGATGGTGAGTGTAGAGTGAGGATTAGGCTGGGTCATGCAGTTACATCGTCGAGTCTATCTGCCAAATAATTTGGATTTAAGGTGACTGGTGGAAGGATTAGAGGAGACATTAGGAAAAACTTTTCACCCAGAGGGTGGTGGGTGTCTGGAATTCAGTGCCAGGAATGGTGGTGGAGGTAGAAACCCTCAACTCATTTAAAAGGTATCTGGACAACCTGCACTTGAAGTGCTGTAACCTGCACGGCTATGAACCAGGTGCTGGAAGGTGGGATTAGACTGGGTGGATAATTTTTTCAGCCAGCACAGACATGATGGGTTGAATGGCCTCTTTCTATGCCATAACTTTTCTAGGATCATGATAATGTCATCAGATGCGACGTTAAACTGAGGCCCCCTCTAATCTCTCAGGCAGACATACAAGATCCCATGGTACTATTTCGAAGAAGAGCAGGGGAGTTATCCCAGGTGTCTGGGCCAATATTTATACCTCAATCAACAATGCAGAAACAGATTATCTGGTCACTATCTCTGCTGTTTGTTGGAGCTTGTTATGTGCAAATTGTGCATTTCCTACATTACTACAGAGGCTACACTTCAAAAGTGACTCAAATGCACTTTGGGACGCCCCGAGGTCGAAAAAGCACTATGTAAATGCAAGTCTTTCTTTCTTCCTGTCATTGAATGTCTGCCAATTATCCAGGATCAACATACATGGCCCATAAATTTAATGACTCTGCACCTGTTTTTCAGGCACAAAACATGCACCCAAGCATCCAATATGGCGGGCAGGGTGTGCACGCTCATGGTGTGCTGGAGGAGCACCACCCGGCAAATCGAAAAAGGCATCAGGAGCCTGTGCCTGATACAGGTGCTGGGTCCTTTGCATAATTTAACTGCCCTGAAGGGGGTGACTGCTTTTAGGAAAGTGTAGTCCACATTTAGCTTAGAAGCTCTCTGCTGGTTGATTGCTGGAGACCACCACCAAAAGCTAATTTCAAAACACACTTTATCCATATCCAGTCTTGTCATAAAATAACCAACTATAACACGTGCATTCTTTTGATGTAAGAATAGTGGAGAGTATTCCGACTGAGATGGGAGGAGTGCATTGTCTTTTCTGGTTTATCCAGTTACCGATTCGGTCAATCTTAAACTCTACTCTTTATCCCAGAACAAAATACACCAACCTGGTTTCTTTGATAAACAACAAAATTATCAGTATATTATAAAACAAGATATAACGAGTAACAAAGCAAAGCAATAACACACAAGGTGAAATATGAAAGTTCCCTTTTACCTTAGCCACTCACACATACACATTAACCGAAAAAATTGAGATTTTCTCTTTAGAGCTCTGTTACAAAAAAAAGACAAAAAAGAATATTCTTGGCAAATACTTTTTATTCTTGAAGAAAAAAGAGAAGATATGGAAATATGTCAGTGTCTCTTTCTCATTTGGCGTCCCAAATATGCGTAGTTGGTTGTCATTGTGATCTTTCTAGAACAGTTTTTTTCAGGTGATGTTGAAAGATCAGTTTGGCAGGTTTTCCAGGAGAAATGTGGCAACAGGGGTTTCTGTCAGGCCTTTCAGGAGGAATGCAGCATCAGTTTCTTTATTTCTTACACTCGCTTCTAAGAGCTTTTCAAAGAGACAGAAAAGCTGGCAGGCTTTTCAAAGAGATGGAAAAGGCTGAGCTAGGGTTTTGTCCTTGGCAGATTGATTTTAAACTCCTTTCAAAACATTCCATACCTCAACTGATTGTCCATAGTGAGACCAAAACAATATCTCAAGAGTCAAGCCTCCTGACCCCTATAAACCGTGACCTGTCACTTCTCTGCAAACATCTCCCCCAAGGCGAAAAGCCCCTGCTGGGTATTTATCTGAAGACAGGTGACTTCCAGTAAATGTTGTTTTCAAACAAGACCTCTCTGTGTCCTTTCAATTACCCCAATGAAAAAAAGTCCATGGAATCCTTTATAGTTTTCCAAATAAAAAAAATGTCTATAATTCTAAAATACATGAGTCCTCAAAAAAAGTACTGAACAAAAAAAATAGAAGCACTGTCATAACAAGAGAATAGTTGTGGTTATAATCACCTTACCATCACCTCATTCCAAGTGTTAACTGAGGCAGATGCACCAATGAATTTGTTCAAGAGGCAAACGGTTGCCCACTTAAAACAACAAATCCCGATACCTTGAGATACCTTGTAGTTTGAGCCTTCTAAAAATTCAATTGTTTTAATGGATGCTGCAGCCTGAATTAGCCACTTGTGATTATTGTTCTATATATGTGATATATTGCAAATGATGCACTTGATAATTGTACACCAATAGACCAATACTTTTTATTTCACATTATTTTAATGTCTCTAATGTGCATATTTCTGTATTTTTGGACCCTTGTACTATTTGCTTAAGCCTGGATTTCCTCAGTGGCATAATTGTCACCATAAGTGTGCTAAGGTAGGATTTGCAACCACACTGCCATCATTTCTGGGGCTAGCTTCTTTAGATTATTGTAGGAAAACTTCCAGCATGAAACACTTTGGAAGTTTTCCCAAATTATGAGGAAAATGATGTGCTGTTGCAGTCTTTAAACACTTGCAGTAGTTTAAGAGCCTTGCATCATCAAACCATGTCTTGCTTCTAATCAGGAGGTTACTTCTTTGGAAAATGATAGACAGGCCTGCAGGGCAAATGGAGTGGGGTTGGGGGTGGGGGGGCAGGTACATGTGGGAGGGGTGCCGTGGAATGCAGTGCACAGAAGTTGTGGGAAATCTGTTTGGGACCGAATGCAAAGACCCACAATGGGATGTGCTAAGACTAGTCAAAGGAGGGAACTAGGCAACTCAATCAAAAAAGTTCAATAACCTGCAGTCAAAGGAGCCAGCCACAGTTTCCAAGAATACAATGCAATCAGTATACTTGCCCCTTACAAACACTTCCTCTCCCTCTGTTAAAGTACTTCAAAAGTTTACTATTGATATCCAATCAGTAATTATGGAGCCTTTTGTAGTTTTAACCTTCACTGGGTGAAGTTTTTTCACTCAGCTTTACATACCTGCTCATTGTTCTCCCTTCTGACATACTTCAATAAGAATCTGAGTGAGAACCAATATGATTATAGGATTTGCCACTTAAGTATACATGATAACAAATAGAGGTAAATGTTCTAACTGGTTGATACTTCAACACATACTGAAACCTGTTTGATTAATGTAGTGATGGAAAACATGGCTGAGAAACCCCCTTTCATTCCATGCCATATGATAAGCTTTTAAAGTGGTAAAATAAATGCCAAATTTAGACCTTAAATAAAAGTGCTGTGATTTACAATATCTTTATATGACTAGGGAAATTTTTGTTTTGTCGTAGTTTATGTTCATGGAAAAATGAATACTTATTTCAATGTCCCTTTTCCAGCTCAAGGCTTGAATTATTCATCAAAGAAATATAAGGACAGAGTTTCCCAGTCTTTGGGCTGTGGGAACTGTGTATCAACATCTTTGCATGTCATTGAAATAGGAAGAGTGAGCCCTGGTTTGGAATAGTCCCACTGGGGGGGTTGCAGAAAATGTAGGAACGGGAGCAGCTTTTCCAGCTCAGCTGAATCCTTTAAAAGCTCTATAGTTAAGATTGAAAGGAATCAACTGCTTAAAATTAAGTGGGCTCATGTGGAGACAACATTTTGACAGTCTTTTAGACATTTTCTCTTATTTGTTTCATGAGACGGCATCGCTGGCCAGTATTTGTTGCCCATACCTAATTGCCCTTGAGACGATGGTGGAGAGTTGCCTTCTTGAACTGCTGCAGTCCATCTGGCGCGGGTACACCCACAGGGAGGGAGTTCCAGGATTTTGATCCAGCGACAGTGATGGAACGGTGATATATTTCCAAGTTAGGATGGTGTGTGATTTGGAAGGGAACTTGCAGGTGATGGTGTTCCCATGTGTCTGCTGCCCTTGTCCTTCTTGATGGAAGAGGTCGCGGGTTTGGAAGGTGCTGTCGAAGGAGGTGTGGCGAGTTGCTGCAGGGCTGCGTATGTCAAAAGAATTGGTTGGCAAAAAAAACAGTGGAGACAGGAACTGGAATCTATGGTAAGTGATAGAACCTCGAACCCCCTGGCCACTGAGGTGAAGGTACAATTACGTGAATTGGGTACAAGGATCATGCCCTGCTTGGCCTTGACACCCACTGTGCAATGCCATAGGAGATTAACTTTTCGATTATAAGTTCGTATGTTGATGGTGATGGCAAGTGCCACTGTAACACTGTAATTGCATCTTTTCCTGAGCAGAGGTGCTGCAGCACCACCACTAGCAGAAGGGTGTAATTACAGCACCACCAGTTTATCTCAACAGTTTCCATCTTAAGTATGGACATAGTGATTTATAATGGAAATATAAAAATAAGGAGAAATACATGACTTTAAAATGGGAACTGAATTACATCTGTGCTCTGGGTCTAATTATCCCTTTCATCCTGTTTCACCTGCAGAATATACTTGGAAGAAAAAGTTCAACTTGCATTTAGATAGCACCTTCATGACCTCAGAACATCCCAAAGTGCTTTAAGTCAACAAAGTCATTCAAGTGTAGTCACTGATACTATGTAGGAAAGGCAGCAGCGAATTTGCGCACAGTAAGTTTCTACTGACAGCAGCAAGATCATCTGTTTCAGCGATGTTGGTTGGGGAGTAGTTATTGATTAGGACACCAATTCTTTTCAAAATAGTGCTCGACGATCTTTTTGCATCACCTGAGCGAGCAGGCAGGGCATCACTTCAGCATCTTTGACAGTACAGTAGTTCTTCAGAGTGCAAACCTAGATTTTGTACTGAAATCTTTGGGGTGGGATTTGAACCCACAACCATCTGATTCAAAGGCAAGAATGGCTGATAGTTGGCCTTGATTTCCCCCTGTGCAGTGCCATAGGAGATCGACTAGTCATTTGATAAGTTCCTGAGACCTGTGACTTCTGTTGCTACTGTCTTAAAAAATGGGAGCAGTGATTATGATCTGCAATTGTTGAACTTATTGTTGAGTCTGGAAGTATATGACATACTATTTGTATTATAGCAAATGTAATATTTATTCTTCATTCAGAACCCCTCCAAATAGGTCATAATATTATAACTAATATACAATGTAGTGTCAACATCAGAGTTGTCTGACAGCAGAGTTCTTTGCTTGAATAGAGTTCTTTTCCTTTGCAGAGAAACCAGACACAGCAGATGAATTTTATTTTGGTGACAGGGGTCCCAGCGATGGGCTGGAAGGTGGGGGATGAGGGGTAACCCCGCCTCAGCCGTCTATCGGACTCCTGGCCAAATGCAACAACGGGCAGGTAATTAACTGCTCAGCTTCGGGGACACCATCCTCCTTAAGGGACAAAATCCGACCCCAAGAGCTGCCAGCCAATCAGAGAACCGGCAGCTCAGCAGTGCCTCTGGGCGCAGTGTCTACTACTGGTACTGCAGGAAGCCTGGAGGAGCAAAGATGGAAGAGGCTCTGGTACCAAGGTCGTTGGGGTTGTGTTCACTGGGATCAGTCAGGGAGGGCCTGGCAGAGGGGTGGGGTGTTGCCATGGGGGCAGCCATCAGATCCGGGGTGGGGGGGCTGTCCCTCTATGGGCCATGGA
The DNA here is from genome assembly GCF_036365525.1 of Heterodontus francisci. Classification (NCBI taxonomy): domain Eukaryota; kingdom Metazoa; phylum Chordata; class Chondrichthyes; order Heterodontiformes; family Heterodontidae; genus Heterodontus; species Heterodontus francisci. Next base: position 22,088,960 of record NC_090408.1, on the reverse strand, counting down.
TTTCCCCCAGAGGAGGAGTCTTCCCCTCACTCAGCCCGCTAGGAGTCTGCCAGATCTCAACGTGTGGTGTCTCCATGCAGTGGCGAGCCCCTCCGACGTTGGTCCATCGCCACCCCACGCCATTTTGTCTGCCTCCCTGCCTATCTCCAAGCACTGGATAAAATCCAGCCCAGCATCTCCAATTGTGCAGTTGCGTGGCCCATGAGTACAGTATAAAGCTACAAACCTGCAAGTCTTACGTTGGAATGAAAACAGAAAATGCTGGAAATACTCAACAGGTCTGGCAGCAACTGTGGAGAAAGAAACAGTTAACGTTCCAGGTCGATGATCCTTCATTAGAACTGGGAAAAGTTAGAAATGTAATAGATTTTAAGTAGGTCAAATGTGGGAGGGTAGAAAAAGAACAGAAGGGAAGATCTGTGATAGGGTGGAAGCCAAGAAACATTAAGTGACAAAAGAGTTGGTGGGGCAGAGCCGAAGGGAGTAGTAATGGGACAAGTAAAGAGACAAAAGATGTACCCAGAGGAGGTGTGAATGGCAGAATAATGTCCAAAAGGAAAACAAGAGAAAACAATATTACAACCGAAACATGCAAAAAGGAAATAAAAAAAGGGGGCCGAGATTATCATCTGAAATTGTTGAACTCAATATTAAGTCCAGAAGCAAAGTACCTAATTGAAAGATGAGGTGCTGTTCCTCGAGCTTGTGTTGAGCTTCACTGGAACACTGCAGGAGGCCGAGGACACAGATATCAGCGTGAGAGTAAAGTGGAGAATTAAAAGGGCAGGCCACCAGAGTCACGCTGTGGCGTGAATGGAGGTATTCTGCAATGCGGTTAGCCAATCCCATAAGTACTCCCATCACACATAAGTTGAAATGCTGTCTGAGGACCAGGAGTTACCACATAAGTAAAATCTTCAGTACTTTTTCCATCTTAATGAAGTCTTTCTCCAGCTGGCAGCAATATGTTGGGAAGGATTTAATTTGCTGTTCAACACAAGAACATTTGGCAGTTTTCTCTCTGAATGCGCAAATCAATGGCATCTGAAGTTGGAGTCGAGATTCATTCTTGAGTCATCCACAGAACAGATTATACATTGCATTATCAAAATATCATGAAGGTGATGCATCATAAAGAGGCATAAAAGGGCCAGATTCTTTTTTGAGTTGTGTCTGATGGCACATCACTCTTTCATAATTCAACAAAGGCAGAGTCATTAATAACTTTATTAAAAACTGTAACCGTTTCCTGTAGGTATCACCAGCTTGTGAATTATTGTTGGAAAATATGGATTTTAAAAAAAGTCTCCTCATCATCTTCATAGGATTTTCTAACTAATGGGTATGTTTTAAGGTCAATGTCAGGTTAAATGAATATACATAAGGAAGTGGAAATGATTTAAACAGAACATAGGGAAGAATCACAGCTTAACACAAAGCCCTGTGTGTGTGCCTGTTGCCAGCTGGTCAGGAGCAGTGGAATGTCTCAGCAGATGGAAGGAGGCAGCTTGCACTGCGAAACAAAGGGAATCTGTGGGACTTGCATTATATCTAAATGGTCTGAACAGTCTTTATCCACTGGTGTTTGTGAATGTGACAGGGCCAATGCAGGTTACACTTTGACCTATTAACTCGCGTGGACAACTTCTGCAGGTTTGGGACAAAAGGATTTTTGACTCAAATTTCTGAACTCTGTAGTTATCACCTACCACATGTTCTGGGGGATATGATGCTTTATCCCTCACTCCAGTCTTGAATCATCATTTGTGTGGGAAAGTCGTGAAAAAGTATATGTACCACACAGCCACATCTATACCTGGAGCGTTACTTTTGTATGATCTTCAGATGCTTACAGGCATGAACAAGAAGCTTCATTTCTGCCACCTTGTGACTGCAAGACAAACTGTCAACAGTTACATCGGTCCCCCTAAAGGCTGTTTCAGCCAATAAATCATTGATAATTAGCTGCTCTGATGGCAAATGCATTGATTTAGCTGCGACTATTCTGAAATAACAGCTGCAAGGCTTTGCCTTATTCATATACTTTATGCATTGGCTGCTGCTGATATAAAAAGACAATACACCTTGATTTACAGGCTTGCTGGTCCCAAAACTCTGCATTTGGCTCCTGAAATAGAATCTTTTATGCCACTGCATCAACTTCTTTACAAGCTTGCTTACATGATGGAGTTGCTGGAGTAATCAGCAAACTTTGCAACTGCTTAACCTCTGGATCGCAAAGACATAGGGCTGAATTTTGTTGAGCCTCCGACGTCGGGCTCCGTGGTGGGGGGTGGGCCGGAAGATCGCAGCGGCAGAAGCCCGCCATGGAGCCCAACGCTGGGATTGCTGGGCCCGATCGTCCCAGCAGCGATGAGGCTCCGTGGTACCCCCTGCCCCCCACCCACCTCTGCCACTCGGCGACCAGACCCAACTTTAAATATTGAAATTACCTTTATGCATATAGTTAGATCCAATTCCCCACGATCTTGCCGTCGGATCCGGATCTTCTGTGTGACGGGCAGCACACACGTGCCTTCACTTCACTGTCCAGGGAAAGCTGCACCACCGAGGTGGGGAAGGGGTGATCAGAGCATTTTTAGCGTAGTAGGGGAGGGAAATGGTGTCAACTCTGAATTTTTAATGTGGGGGGGGGGGTGAAAGGGGTGACCTCTGCACTTTGTGCACATGGTGGGGGAGGGGAGGGGAGGGGGAGAGGGGTCAGCTCTGCAATTTCAGTGTATTTCGGTGGTCGGTTGGAGGGGTGGTCAAACATTTATTTTTAGTGTAGTGGGGGAGGGTGGTTGACGGGGGCGACTCTGCATTCTCTGAGCAGGGCTGGCAGCCCTTTAAAAATGGCACTAGCGCCTGCGCAGAGACAGCTGACGCTGTAAGAGTTTCTATAGATATTTTAAATAGAAAACAGTTAACAAAGTGAGCGTTGATCCTACAGAAGGTGAATATGGGGAATTAATAAGAGAAAATAAAGAGATGCCAGATGAATTAATCAGATATTTTGCATCGGTCTTCGCTGTAGAGGATACAAGTAACATCCCCGTATCAGATGTAAATCAGGAAATGGAAGGGAGGGAGGAAATCAAGAAAATTAAAATCACCAGGGAAGTGGTATTGAACAAATTGTTGGAGCTGCGGGTTGACAAGTCCCCGAGTCCTGATGGGTTTCATCCTCGGGTCTTAAAAGAAGTGGCCAGTGAGATAGTTGATGTGTTGATTTTGATTTTCCAAAATTCCCTAGATTTGGGGAAGGTTCCGTTAGATTGGGAAATAGTGAATGTAACTCCTTTATTCAAAAAGGGAGGGAGACAGAAAGCAGGAAACTACAGGCGAGTTAGCTTAGCATATGTCTTAGGGAAAATGTTAGAAGCTATTATTAAAGACGTTATAGCAGAGCACTTAGAAAAATTCAAGATAATCTGGCAGTGTCAACATGGTTTTGTGAAAGGGAAATAATGTTTCACCAATTTATTGAGTTTTTTTGAAGTAGTAACATGTGCTGTGGATAAAGGGCAGCCAGTGGATGTACTGTATTTAGATTTCCAGAAGGCATTTGATAAGGTGCCACATCAAAGGTTATTGCAGAAAATAAAAGCTCATGGTGTAGGGGGTAACATTTTGGCATGGATGGAAGATTGGCTAGCTAACAGGAAACCGAGAGTAGGCATTATTGGGTCATTTTCTGATTGGCAAAATGTAACGACTGGTGTGCCGCAGGGACCAGTGCTGAGGCCTCAACCATTTACAATTTGTATAATGACTTGGATGAAGCGACCACAAGTATGGTTGCTAAATTTGCTGATGACACAAAGTAAGTTGTGAAGAGGACATAAGGAGGCGACAAAGGGATATAGATAGGTTAAATGAGTGGACAAAGATCTGGAAAATGGAGTATAATGTGGGAAAATGTGAAATTGTCCATTTGGCAGGAAGAATAAAAAGGATATTATCTAGGGGAGGAGGTGGTGTAGTGGTATTGTCACTGGACTAGTAACCCAGAGACCTAGGGTATTAAGTGGGCTGCACAGTGGCGCAGTGGTTAGCACCGCAGCCTCACAGCTCCAGCGACCCGGGTTCAATTCTGGGTACTGCCTGTGTGGAGTTTGCAAGTTCTCCCTGTGTCTGCGTGGGTTTCCTCCGGGTGCTCCGGTTTCCTCCCACATGCCAAAGACTTGCTGGTTGATAGGTTAATTGGCCATTATAAATTGCCCCTAGTATAGGTAGGTGGTAGGGAAACAAAGGGTCAGGTGGGGATGTTTGGTAGGAATATGGGATTAGTGTAGGATTAGTATAACTGGGTGGTTGATGGTCGGCACAGACTCGGTGGGCCGAAGGGCCTGTTTCAGTGCTGTATCTCTAATCTAATCTAATCTATAGGTAGGTGGTAGGGAAATATAGGGACAGGTGGGGATGTGGTAGGAATATGGAATTAGAGTAGGATTAGTATCAATGGGTGGTTGATGGTCGGCACAGACTCGGTGGGCCGAAGGGCCTGTTTCAGTGCTGTATCTCTAAAACTAAAAACTAAAAAAACTAAATGGTGAGAGATTGCAGAGCTCTGAGATGCAGAGGGATCTGGGTGTCCTAGTGCATAAATCGCAAATGTTAGTATGCAGGTACAGCAATTAATTAGTAAAGCTAATAGAATGTTATTGTTTATTGCAAGGGGAATTGAATACAAAAGGAGGGAGGTTATGCTTCAGCTATACAGGGTGAGACCACATCTGGAGTATTGTGTACAGAATTGGTCTCTTTATTTAAGGAAGGATGCAAATGCATTGGAAGCAGTTCAGAGAAGGTTTATTAGAATAATACCTGGAATGGGTGGATTGTCTCATGAGGAAAGGTTGGACAGGCTAGGCTTGTATCCGCTGGAGTTTAGAAGAGTCAGAGGCGACTTGATTGAAACATAAAAGATTCTGAGGGGTATTGACAGGGTGGATGTGGAAAGGGCGATTTCTCTTGTGGGAGAATCTAGAACTAGGGGGTCACTGTTTAAAAATAAGGTGTCGTCCATTTAAGACAAAGATGAGGGGAATTTTTTTCTCTGACGGTCGTGAGTCTTTGGAATTCTCTTCCTCAAAAGGCAATGGAAGCAGAGTCTTTGAATATTTTTAAGGCAGAGATAGATAGATTCTTGATAGGCAAAGGTGTGGAAGGTTATTGGGGGTAGGCGGGTATGTGGAGTTGAGGTTACAATCAGATCAGCCAAGATCTTGTTGAATGGTGGAGCATAATGAACATACGAATTAGGAGCAGGAGTAGGCCACTCGGCCCCTTGAGCCTGCTCCACCATTCAATAAATTCATGGCTGAACTGATTACTCCACATTTCCACAAGCTCAAGGGGCTGAGTGGCCTACTCCTGCTCCTAATTTGTATGTTCACGGCATCGCCGAGGCTGCCCCCCCACCCCACATGATTGGGGGTGCTGGAGGACAGGCATTTTCTTCACCTTTCCCGGCAGTGGGAAAATAAAATCCAGCCCAAAGGTTGTTATCATACTGGGTGTTGTTGAAAAATTAAACTTAAAATTATGCCTTTTCACATCTCTCAGAAATGCCCAAAGTGCTTCACGGAATGAATTGTGTTAAAGTGCAATCACCAATTCCGTGCTAATTCTGTCATGAAAGCATTTCCATTTGTTTTCCTCATGGATCCATTGGGAAGTGTCAAGGACGAAGACAGAGGGGAGAAATCCAATTGAAAGTAGCAGTCTAAATCATATATTCTTTGAGCAACATCTAAATATCCAAACTGTCTTCATTCACTCCATAATTTTGGGGAATGTATTTATTTTCAATTTAGATAAAGAATCAATGAAGCTGATACTGTTTGTGTTGTAAATTTTTCCTTCGGAACTTTCCCAAGATCTTAAAATGGAATGTGCTGTTTCTGGTGCAGTGTTAGCACAAGTGGTGAGATTAGTGAGATTCTGCATAACTTCATCTAGCTAATTAAATGAGTTGTTAATGGTGTAAAGAAAGGTGCTGATTAATTTTGGACATGATCTTTATCTATTTTTTTTTCTTCTCTTAGCTGCTGGCTTATTGAAGCAACATGCTCCATTTCCTTCAGAGATGTTGAAAGCTGTGACTTGTAAGGAAGAACTAATTAACTGCACTTTGTTGCTTGTTTGGAGAAGTCAATGATTCTGCCTTTGACTTTGCTGTCACTGTCTGCTTCAATGTTTTATCAGTCCGTATGTGACTGGGAAAACTTTTCATTCTTGCAATTGGATAATTTCCAGGTTGAAGTCACTATTGGATTTCAGGTGCCATGTCAGGCAGTTTTTGGATATTGCTAAGATAAGCAGCCAGCAAGAATAGTTTAGTATGTCAAAAGAGAAGTAATAAAATGTTAAGTTTGGCACTGTATCTAGAAAACTGTTCCACAAATCACTTCTCTCTAGTTTGATGATCAGCAGGAGAATACCATATACATTTAGTCATCCAAAAGCTGCAATAACGCACATCATTTAGGAGGTTTAGTACATACTTGTTCACATCCACACAGTTCTATAGGAATTTAGACATCTTGACTACACTTCCTCACACCCTGTTTCTTGTCAGGATTTCATCCCATTCTCCCAGTTTCTCCATCTCTGATGCATCTGTTCTGATGATGCAACCTTCCACAACATCTTCCTGTTTCCTCAACCGAGAATTCCACCGCCACCACCCGCTCTCCCCCCCCACCCCCGCCCCCAGCCCTGGTGGTTGACAGGGTCCTCAACCGTGTCCGACCCATTTCCTGCACTTCAGCCCTCACCGCTTCCCCTCCCTCCCAGAACCGCGACAGGTTTCACCCTGCCAGCCTCCGCATCCAGAGGATCATCCTCTGCAATTTTTGCCACCTCCAGCACGATGCCACCACCAAACGCATCTTCCCCTCCCCTGCCCTGTCAGCATTCCAAAGGGAGCGTTCCCTCCACGACACCCTGGTCCACCCCTCCATCACCCCCGAAACCTCATTCCCTTCCCACCGCACCTTCCCATGCGATCGCAGGAGGTATAATACCTGCCCTTTTACTTCCTCTCTCCTCACTGTCCACGGCCTCAAACAATCCCTCCAGGTGAAGCAGTAATTTACTTGTATTTCATTCAATTTGGTATGCTGTATTCGCTGCACACAATGCGGTGGCCACTACATTGGGCAAACCAAATGTAAACTGGGTGACCATTTTGCGGAACATCTCCACTCAGTACAAAAGCATGACCCCAAGCTTCTGGTTGCTTCCCATTTCAACATCCCCCACCCCACCCCCCCACGCTCTCATGCCCACATTTCTGTCCTTGGCCTGCTGCAGTGTCCCAGTGAACATCAATACAACTCGAGGAGCAGCACCTCATCTTTTAATTAGGCACTCTACAACCTTGTGGACTCAACATTGAGTTCAACAATTTCATAGCATGGCTGGCCTTTTTTATATATTTTTAAAATTATTGTATTTTATTTTTTAACCTTGTGCCTGTTTTCATGTGGTGCTTTTAGACACAGCTTCTCATTACTCTGCTATTAACACTCTCTCTGGACTAATGCTTTGACTTTCACCACAAGCATTAACACACTCTTTGTCTTTGTCTCAGGACAGCTTCGTTATTTAATCTCTCCTGCCCTCTGCCCTGTCACACACCTTCCCTGTTCTCTTCCCCACAAACCACCCCACATTCATTTGCTGAAAACCTTTTCCAGTTCTGATGAAAGGTCACAGACCTGAAACGTTAACTTTGCTTCTCTTCCCTGACTTGCTGAGTATTTCTAGCACTTTTCAGAGCATGACTAGCCTTTTTATATTGTTCAATTTTTTATTATTATTTAAATTTAGTTTATTTTTAACCATGTGCCTGTTTTTCATGGAGTCAGAGCTGCTCATTACTCTGCCATTAACACTCTCTCTGGACTAATGCTTTGTCTTTCACCACAAGCATTAACACACTCTTTGCCTTTTGTCCCAGGACAGCTTTGTTGTTTAATCTCTCCTGCCCTATCACACACCTCCCCTTTTGTTCTCTTCCCCACCAAATTCCCCCCCACCCCACCCACACAGTCAACCTTCACTTGCTTAAAACCTAATTCTTTTCTGACCTTTGCCAGTTCTGATGATAGGTCACAGACCTGAAACATTAACTCTGCTTCTCTCTCCACAGATGCTGCCTGACCTGCTGAGTATTTCCAGCACTTTCTGTTTTTATTTCAGACATCTTTTGTTTGTTGACATCTTCAAAGTCTTTTCATAATGTTGAACATGATTTGGTATGTATCAATTAGTACCGACATAGATCGACCTGAAGTAGTTAGCCATTGACAGAGAACCTGTGACTTTCCATTGCCTCATCTGTCAGTCTGTCAGCCCTCACAATTCTGCTACATGAATTGTCACTCATTTGGGAGAAAGCATTGTTGGTGCCAAAGACATCTGATTCAATGAGAAGATTTTGTGAGCCATTGACTCCATCTCTTTCCTAATTCTAGCCAAACATTTCAAGTCTATGGGAAAGATACCAAATACTGTCCTCAACTCTTTCTGTCTGGTTCCATTGTATCTCCCTGGACTTTGAATTCTATTCCTGATAATTCAGTGATACTTAGTATTAAAAACTGGAAATACACAATAATTTGAATTAAGCAATGCAAATAACACAGTAAAGTGGGAATTTAGTGGTAAAACACTGAATTATCAGGTAATTTAAATAGTGATTTTGAATTAAGAGATCACAGAATCACAGATTGATTTCACCAGAGTGATGACTCAATGTCTAAGCCAAATGACTCCATTGTATCCTGTATACTTTCCATCACAGTATATAAAGCACATGCTTTAAAAACATTTTTAAATGACAATGGTATATTTTCTCTTGACCTTTGTTGACTTCCACACACTGTCAAAAAGCTTGAAGTTAACATGGTACTTACAAATCCAGTAATGTTATTTCACAAATTTTAATCCAGAAGATCTTGTTCTGTGAGTATTAATATACCCTCATGTCTAAGTTGATGAATTCATTTGAAAATGGACTCACGCCACCACCAGATCTTTTCTGCAAGATACCATTTATTTGGCCATTTATAATCAAACATTCTTGAGGATAATGTTACGACCAGGTGAGCAATGTCTAGGGGTCTTTTGCGATCTTTACCTGGTCTTATTATAACAGGGTTTAATTTTTAAACACATTGTGTTTTGAGCTCCCCTTTGTGTGAATTCTTGTTCACAGTTTCCAATTATAGGGCAAAGAACTGAGCACACACAGGCTTTCTTTGGTTTAAAGCAGAAAGATGAAATTTATTAAACCTTAAACTTAAACTCTAATACGGTTCATGCTTACGGATATACGACATGCTCACGCTAGCATGCACACGCAATATAAACATGCAAAAATAGGGACAGAAAAGAGCAGAAGAAAAGATAAGTAGAACAGTTTGAGGCAAAATCTTGTTACTGTTTCTCGAGCTCGCTGTAGTCCTTGATTGAAGATATCATCTTGCATTTCATTGGGGCCCAGTAATCCTCTTAAAACTTTGTTCACGTGGCAAATATTTCTCTCTTTGTGTTTCATGTGTTTTCACAAGATTCAGTTCCGTGGGAAGAGATGAAGGCAGGCAGAGGAGATCTTCTCAGTCCATGAGCACAAGGCGTTCTCCGAGTTCAAATTCCTTTGATGGGAGTTCAAATTCAAAAAAGACTTCCAGGTTGTCCTGCAGGTTAGCCATGTGACTAGCTCCTTATATGGAACAGTCTCTTCCCATCCTTTGGTGGAGCTTCAAATTTCTCTGCCACAGCCAGTTGGCCATGTGACTAAAACTGGTCTGATCACTCCTGTGTATTGGAGAAGCAACTGCTGAATCCCCATTGTTTCAACATTGTCTGTTACCATGGAAATGTCTTTCCGGTCAGGGCTTGCAATTTTAAGTTTTAATGTTCATGCGGCAAAATAATGCGTGCCTCAGTCTTGGCAGGAGGGGTTTTCCTGACACCTCCACACCCAGGGGAATGAAATGCAATTTTGAAGAAAATGGCGCATTTCATTACAGAGTTTGAGAGAAATATAAGATACAGAAAGAAAACCATGCATTGCTTTCATTCATTCACCAGTCTTGAAGCTCATTAAAAATGGTCTCTTCTGGGGGCCAGGGCTGCTTTAATTTCCCCTTTTTTTCCTCCAGGAGAGTTAGCGGAGGGGGTGGGGGGCTATCCTGAACTCCTTGATTCATGCAAAGACTTCTGGGGATGGGTGGTTCCCTTTTCCTCTGATTGTGGGGGAGGAGTCTCTGTTACTCTCCCCTTTGTTCTCCGGGACACTCCTATCTGCAGCTATTTGTGCAGACTTAACTGTATTCTCCTGTGACCCATGACTAGGTGAGGCATCACCCTCACTGTTTTTGTGCCGTCTCGAGGTCTCTCTTTGTCTCTGCAGGTTTCTGTAAATGCTGTTAGCAACTCTGGTGGGGTGTTTCTAGAGTCTGCATTTACATAGGAGGATGTGGGATCTAACGTTTCACAATTTTTGGGGTTGGTTGACCGGACGGTAGGGGTTTTCATCCGAGATTCTTCCCGGACTTCCTTTAACCAGCCTTCTGGGTCACTTTTTCCCCTTCTCTTTCTAAACTTTTGCCAGCCATGTGCCTGCCTGTCCCCTTTTATTCTCAGCGGGGGTCCCTTACAGTTCACCAGCCCTCTGCTGGAGGGTCCTCCTAACACCGGTACAGGACTTAGGGCTGCAGGTTTCACTGTAGGTTGGGGTTTCCCCTTCAACCTGGCACATGTGACAACTCCTGCAGTACTCCACCACATTCTTGTGGAATTTTAGCCAGTCAAACTGCTGTCTTATGTGGGCTTTGGTCTTTCGTGTACCAGCATGTACATCTACTGTAGTCTTGAGGGCCCTTCTTAATATTTCTCCCCAGTACCTCTGCAGCACCACTAACTGGTGAACTACTGTCCACTCCTTGCCCTCAGGTCTGTGAGGAGAACTCCATTTCCTCATCAATACCTCATTCTTTAAATAGTAGCAATCAGGGACTCCCTCGTTTCACTTTCAGACTGGGCAGCCTGTGCTAATCCTTGCAATACTGGGCCGGCTTGCTGAGCCTCACCTAGGGAAAATCCATTTAATTCATTCCCTGGGTCTCCTAATTTTCCAAAGAAAGTCTCGGCCAGACAGACCTCATGGTCATTTGCCTGCAGTGTCAATGCAGTCTCGTCTGGGGGAGCTGGTTTGATCATTGACCACTACACATTCAGGGACTCTGCAGGACACCGTCTCCTGCCACTGCCCTATCTCTCTGACCTCCTGCGGTCTTTCTTTCATTCCTGGGGGGGGCTACCACTTTCACCCCTGCCTGATCATTACCTAGGAGCAGATCAACCCCGTCCACAGGCAAACTAGGGACAATCCCTACAGTCCCCGGTCCCAAAACTAGGTCACACTCCAGGTGCACCCGGTGTACAGGTACAGACATGCATTGCCCTCCAATACCATTCACCATTCTGGTGTTTACTGCACTCTCTGTGGAAAAGGTTAGTCCTTTTCCCAGTAAAAGGGATCTGGTGGCCCCCGTGTCCCTGAGAATCACTATGGGCTTGCTTTCCCCACTCGAGGGATATGGGGTTACTTTCCCTTCAGATACTAAACCCTGATAACCTTCAGGAATCCGATTAACTTTTCCTGTACTGGCCGTAGTAAGCTTCCTGGGTTGCACCCTTAATGTGGGCAAAGCCACAGCCCGTTCCATGTTTTCCATCAGGCTCTCATCTTCACTGAGCGGATGTGCCCTGATTAACCCGACCGGTTTCCCCTTTAATTTCCAGCAGTCAGCTTTTAAATGCCCTGCCTTGTTACAGTGGAAGCACACAGGTATCTAAGTCTCACTCTTGCTCACATCACCTTCCTTTTTGGCTGGAGGAGGGCCCCCTGTGTCTTCTGCTTTCCCTTCTTTTCCAGGACAGCCTGGGCTTGCGGGGGTGATCAGGAAAGGTTCTCCCCTGGGAAACAGATTTATAAATTAAAGCAAACTCATTGGCCAGAATGGCCACTTGCCGGGGGCTCTGAACCTGCTGCTCCTCTACTTGGGTCTTTATTGAGAATGGGTGAGATTTTTAAATTCCTCTAACAGAAGTACTTCTCTGAGAGTCTCATAGCTCAGCTGTATTTTTAAAGCCCTCAGCTTGTTTCTTTCAAACTCCAGATAAGTTTGATTGGTTTGAGGGTTCTAAACTTTTGGCGGTTCGCTTTGGGTACTAATTCATATGTCCCGAGGACAGCATTTTTGGTCAATTCATAGTTTGATGAACTCTCATCTGACAACAAGAAATAAACCTCATGGGCTTTTCCAGTTAGTTTGCTTTGCAGTAAAAGAGACCAGGTCTCAGCTGGCCATTTTAGCTGCCTTGCCAGTTTCTCGAAGGACATGTAAAACACTTCCACATCTTCCTCATTGAATTTTGGAATCAATTGGGCGAGTTTTAGCAATGTTGTACCCAGTCCTGAATTCCGATCCTCCATATTGGCCATGTTTTCACTAGGGTTACTCTGTCACCCCCTAGTTAAATCAAGCTGCCGTAACTCCCTTTCGTCACATTCTTTCTGGAATTTTCTTTCTATCTCTCTCCTCTCTCTCATTCCTTCTCCTGTCTTTGTTTTTCTTCACGCCCCTTTTGGAAGGCTCTTCCTTTCTCCCTCTCTCTTTCCTCAAACTCAAGTTTCCTCTGTTCCAATTGTATCTTTGCTAACAATATCCTGTCGGATTCTGCTTCTAACCCTGCTTCTGTTTCTTCAGATTCAAGGGAAGAATGGTGGGCCACTAGCCTTAAGAGTTCAGACTTCCTAGCCTTGCCACGTATAGTGATCCCACACTGCTCAGCCATTTTCCTCAACTCCTCTATAGACAGTGCTCTTAACTTATCCCAAGTTACTTCACCCTGGCTTGGAGAGCTGCTAGTTTCAGTTGCAGACATGTTAGTATTCAATCACACACAACCACAAGAAAACCTGTATTGATTTGCTCTTTTTGATTGAGACCAATTTGGCTTCCCACTTCAATTTCCACTTGTTTGTCTGTGGGTAACTATCCGGACGCTAGCACCCAATTTCTGTTACGACCAGGTGAGCAATGTCTAGGGATCTTTGGCTGTCTTTACCTGGTCTTATTGTAACAGGGTTTAATTTTTAAACACATTGTGTTTTGAGCTCCCCTTTGTGTAAATACTTGTTCACAGTTTCCAATTAATAGGCAAAGAACTGAGCACAAACATGCTTTCTTTGGTTTAAAGCAGAAAGATGAAATTTATTAAACCTTAAACTTTATTCAGTTCATGCTTACAGATATACGACATGCTCATGCCAGCATGCACACGCGATATAAACATGCAAAAATAAGGACGGAAAAGAGCAGAAGAAAAGATAAGTAGAACAGTTTGAGGCAATATCTTGTGACTGTTTTTCGAGCTCGCCACAGTCCTTGATTGAAGATATAGTCTTGTGTTTCATTGGGGCCCAGTAATCTTCTTAAAACTTTGTTCACGTGGCAAACCTTTCTCTCTTTGAGTTTCACGTGTTTTCACAAGATTCTGTTCCGTGGGAAGAGATGAAGGCAGGCAAACAGGAGACAGGCAGGCTGAGGAGATCTCAGTCCATGAGCATATGATGCTCTCTGAGTTCAAATTCCTTTGATGGGAGTTCAAATTCAAAAAAGACTCCCAGGTTGCCCCACGTGTTAGTCATGTGACTATTTCCTTATATGGAACAGTCTCTTCACATCCTTTGGTGGAGCTTCAAATATCTCTGCCACAGCCAGTTAGCCATGTGACTAAAACTAGTCTGACTACTTCAGTGCATTGGAGAAGCAACTCCTGGATCCCCATTGTTTCAACATTGTCTGTTACCATGGAAATGTCTTTCTGGTCAGGGCTTGCAATTTTATGTTTTAATGTTCCTGACAATATCTCATGTGTCACAGTCTCATGACTGACAAGTTATCTCCCATCTACACTCATATAACTTCTATCACATAGTCCATGCATTATATATTTGCTTAACTTATTTGCATAGACAAGTCATAACAAGAAATCATATAATATAGGTGCCTAATCCAAGCTTTTGATGGTGGTATGTCAGTAATTGATCATGCATCATCCAGCTTGTTTGTGTTACAATAATTTACTGTCTGTATTCCTTCTAAGTTGTCAGTATGCCAAAGTTTTCAATTGTAAGCTACAGCTTGAATATATGTCCTGTTGGATTATGGGTACACATGGTAAACAATAAAGGATGTCTGAGGCCTTAACATCAATCAGTATTAAATGTGTGTTAGGTTAAAAGGCAACACTTTGTACGATGCATGCTTGCACCCTCCACCTGGTATAAGATACTGCCTGCCACCCATCTCAGTGGCGAGCTCAGAAAATGGTGGCCCGCCTGTGCGGGCCGCATGCCAAAGAGCCCCTGCAATCTTAAGCACAGCCCCCCCCCCCCACCCCACCAATCACGTGGAGGGAGGGGGCGGGCTGTCCATCACCAGCAATGGCGTCAGCTGCCTGTACGCAGGCACTGGCGCCATTTTTCAAGGGCAGCTAGCCCTACCGGCAGATTTAAATTTGTAAAGAAATATCCCCCCAAAACTAAATAAGTAAATTTCTTATGCCCCTTTCCCAACCCCCCCCAACAATAATGACAGTAACTTCCCCACCCCCCCCAAAACACTTATCTTTTACATGTGACTTTTCCCCCTCCAAGCTGCGCAAGGTTGAAGGTTCAACCCTTCCCATCATCCCCTACAAACGTGACGTTACTTTGACCCTGTTTCCCCATGCCCCACCCCCCACACTGATAAATTTATCCCCTCCCCACCAGTATGGCGTCTCCTTTACCCAGATGGGGATCTGAAGGCACGGGAGTGCCGGCCGCCACCCCCCCGATATTGCAGCAGGCCCTCAAAACCTCAGATAAGTGTATTTAAATGTATTAATTTTATTGCTGTGTATATTTAAATTGTGGTCCTGTCACCAGCGGCAGGGGGCCGCCACAGAATCTCGCTGCCGCCGGGAGCATCGGGCCAGGCCCCGCCCAAGTCGAGGTCCATGGTGGGTCTCACCTTCAGGCTCCCCCCCCCCCCCCCCCAGCCATGGATCAGAACATTGAGGGCTTGTTAAATTCCAGCCCACTGTGTGTAACCCCATCATAATGTTTGTCATCTTCTTTCCAGGTCCTGTAGCTATTGCACACAGTATTAACCTTGGCCTCCATCTCCTGCTATGCATGCTGCACTGTTGTTCTTTGGAGAGGGAACCATGCAGTGTCCAACAGAGGATTCTTTTTCACACCCACTTCATGCAGCCGCACCTGCACTTGTTATCCTTTAAATAGAGGATTTTTGTTCATCGATCCTATTTTTCTCCACACAACCTTTAAACAGGCTGCCAAAAAATGTTGAACTTATATGGCCTTTCGAATGGCAGCGGAAAAACAATGTTCCCACATGTGGACATTTGGTTTTAAGTGGCTACATCCTTGAAATTCTGACTGCATCCCTTTAGGATTGCTAACTTGCCAACTATTCTGTTCTGCCCTTTGTTGAGCTCTTAGTGCAAGGTCTAAACTAGGTTAGGAGATGAAATCCAGATGATCTGGCAGGGCCAACCATTACCTGGTTCAAGCAAGTACAAAGCTTGCAGTTCACCAGTCCCACAGCCTCAATTATTTTTTATTTATTTTATTTTTATTTAGAGATACAGCACTGAAACAGGCCCTTCGGCCCACCGAGTCTGTGCCGACCATCAACCACCCATTTATACTAATCCTACACTAATCCCATATCCCTACCAGTCCCTACATTCCCCTACCACCTACCTACACTAGGGGCAATTTACAATGGCCAATTAACCTATCAACCAGCAAGTCTTTGGCATGTGGGAGGAAACCGGAGCACCCGGAGGAAACCCACGCAGACACAGGGAGAACTTGCAAACTCCACACAGGCAGTACCCAGAATTGAACCCGGGTCGCTGGAGCTGTGAGGCTGCGGTGCTAACCACTGCGCCACTGTGCCGCCCATAATTCTAATAATAAATATTTCACAGCCAGTTTGCAGAACTTACCCAACCTCCCTAATAGCTCCCTGAAGAGTGATTTCTATTATCTTCAGACAGTTTATAAAATACTTTAATCTCTCTCTACGTTAATTACATTGGTAGCACTTGAGGTTTGATTTTGATAATGCATTTGTGTTCCTCTTTCAGAGTGGAACTCAATTTGCTACAAATAGTCTGGGAGAAATGCGAAAAGCATACTCATAAACCAATGACGTGTTAAATAGATATAGACAGTTGATTCAAAAACTTGTACGAAAAATATTACTTTGTTCAGTTAAGTCATGCCTCTGGTGAGAAAAATGACCTTCTTGATAGGGGAGCAACTCTGTATCATGATTACAATATCAAGCATGCTATAAATCTTTCATTGGAGCAAGATGTTATTTTACACAGAATGATATCAGTGAACCTCAGGAGGCTGGAAAAAGTTAGAGGCAGATGAAATACATGAACCGTTATTATCCTGAGCCTACAAAGCAGAGCCTGTTCACTTAAGATGTTGGCTGTTGCTTTCAGATGTGCCACGGGCAGCTCAGAGGATGTACTTGATCTTTATTCCACTTGGCTTGGTAAGCAGAGCAAAGAGCTGTTGGTGTTGTTTATTAAAAAAAAGCTAAGCAGAGCCTTTGAGTAAAAGAACCAAATAAACCCGAGAAAGATCTCACTGAACTTAAAAGCACCTGTTCGTAATATCCTGGAGGGAGAAAGAAGTGAACATTTCCACCATCTTAGTTGCACAGAATTGATATCTTGTGCACATAGAACATTAAGCATTGTGAACTATAATGAAGGAACCATTATTGAAGCATAATATGTTGAGCACATCACCTTAATATATAGATTTATTTATTTTATTTAGAGATACAGCACTGAAACAGGCCCTTCGGCCCACCGAGTCTGTGCCGACCATCAACCACCCATTTATACTAATCCTACACTAATCCCATATTCCTACCATATCCCCACCTGTCCCTATATTCCCCTACCTATACTAGGGGCAATTTATAATGGCCAATTTACCTATCAACCTGCAAGTCTTTTGGCTGTGGGAGGAAACCAGAGCACCCAGCGAAAACCCACGCAGACACAGGGAGAACTTGCAAACTCCGCACAAGCAGTACCCAGAATTGAACCCGGGTCGCTGGAGCTGTGAGGCTGTAGTGCTAACCACTGCGCCACTGTGCCGCCATATTTATGTATTATAGTTTTGAAACTAAAATGCTGTTCTCAGAGGTTAGATGTGGTATAAAAGCTTATATCAGACCTTCAAATGCAAGATAAACCAGTATCTATCCAACTTTCATCCTTTTTTAGCGTATGTGTTTGAAGGGGTCTTAAAATGGCAAAACGTGTGAAAGAATAGTGTTACAATCAAACTTTATCTTTAATTGCTCCGAATAAACTACTAAACACATACTTCTGAATGGCAGTTTAAGCATGTGCTGATTAAACTTTAAATTGGGTTAATGCGAAAATTAAAGTTTTATACGAGTTGGTTTAACTCTGCAATATATGCAATTTAATGAGGTGCTTGTGTGTACTCATATGTAAGTTTTGTCAGTCAACTACTGGCCTCATTAATTGAAAAGTAGCTTGTACGACTTCAATATAATTCAGCTCTTGGTGAAGGCCTTTTTGATGCAGCTGGAATTATACCCTTTCCCTGTATGTTCCAACTCAGGGACCAGAGAACATAACCCGTAATATTTTGTGGAAATCTTTTTCTGGCTCCACCTTGTTTCACTAATCTATGGACAAGCCACAGGACACAAGGGGTACAACAAAAATTACAAAATGTACAAGAACCTTATTAAACTTATCCTTAGATTGACATTTTCAGAAATGTCTGGACCATCAGGCATGTTAGAGGCCTACTGAGCAGCCTCAAGCTGAGCTCATGGAGATGTCAGTCAGCTCACAGCAAGCCACAAAAGAGTGACAGGCTACAACTCCCAGCATTCACCAGTGTGACTACTCCAGGTCCACCAAAAAAATTCCCAACATGGACATCAGACAGCTAAGACTGTTCATTTACAGAATGTGCCTGGACTCTGAGTTGGTGGGTAAGACCCACCCCTCCTTCACTTCTTTATTTAAATGGAAAATTACTGACACTGAAAACCCACAGGCCCACCATTTTCAGCCACAGTAAATATATTAAATATCAAATGCAGAAATGCATGAACATGAATTTTTTTCTGAAGTAATACAGCAACGCATGCTACTCTTTTCAAGAGCTGTTTTATTTAGCGTGAAATACAGCAGGACAAATGAAACTTTGCACTTTGAAATTTGCCATTGTTTAATCTTTATATTTTGTCATGTATTCAAAATGAGTACTAGCCGCATTTCTTTGGTTTATGTTTATCTCAGGTCGAACTCAAAAACATCCCGCAAATAAAATGATTAACATAAGCAGTGAGAACTCTGAAATGACTGTGCCATTATACAAGCTTAGAGGAAGCTCAAACAAGGCCTTAAACATTAGCACATTTATTTAAGCAGATTTGTTTAGCAACATAATTACTGTTGTAACGCATTATCTCAAAGTAGGAAATTAGTTCATTTATTTCTTAAGTTTTATATATCTCAAAAATCCCATATGCTTAGCTGATAGATTATAAAGACCAGGAGCTGCTCCTCCATGTTACATGCTGGTGTGTATTTATATAATTATGGTATGTGAGGTAAACAAATAGCAGTAACTGTACTTCAAAAAGTCATTCACTAGGTAAGAGATGCTTTGCAATGTCCTGGGAAATGTGATAAGACTATATAAATGCATATTTCTTTCTATTTTTTTATTTCGCAAGAAACAACATAAAGATATGGCATTCTCTCCGAGGGGATATCTCTTATAAACTTCTTTCCAACACTGAGAGCTCAGCCATAATATTTTAATGGGGTCAACCTGGAAACTGTGATGGGACCAGAGGTCCATGGTCCCAGGCAGGTGCAAGTGGATTCTCACCCACAACGAAAATCCACATTTTACAAGAAAGAAAGAAGAAAGCTCTCGCAGTTATTTACAGAATTTAAATACAATTTATGAAAGCGAGTGGAAAATATGCTGAAGAAATTGCTGTTGAACTTTATAAAACAGTTTTTAAAAAAAGGCTCCTGCTTCATTATGCTGTTCGATCTGGCTGTAATATATTGCCCCTAATGGGAATTCATTTTTATAACTCAATTTAGATGAATTCACAAAGCACAATGCCTAAAATGGGAAAGGATTTAGCAATTATAGGCAAAAAAAATTGAAGTCAATTTTACTGTAATAAATCTTCCAACTAAATTCCAGAAAATAAATGGAAGCAGCCAAAAATGGTATTTATGCATCTCTATTACCAGCTGGTGGTGATATAATTCATATTGTGAGAGAAACAGGAATGTAGACATTCTGAAGCCATTTAGGTAAACACTCAAACAATACTGGCCATGTGATGTCACTGATAATTTACTAAAGCAGTTTAGAACAGTAAAAAAAAATGCCAACTGCACAATCAGGATGTTTACCTAAGAGTGCTTAGATAATATTACACAATCGTGGCAACTATGGAATTTTCAGTCATGTCACCTACCTTAACGTAAACCACAAATAAAAAAAAAACACACTGTTTTATTACTGAGACTAAATTAAACTACAATCTTATATAACTTTCAAATTAACTAAGGGAAAAGCTAGTGGTCTGTATGATTTGAGTTTTACCTAACTAATGTTTTTTTCTCTATGATCACAGATTTTAAATTCTTTTATGGGATGTGAGTGATGCTGGCAAAGCCGACATTTGCTGCCCCTGAGAAGGTGGCGGTGAGCTGCCTTCTTGAACCGCTGCAGCCCATCTGGTGTAGGCATCTGCTCCAATGTGCTGGCCAGAATTTTATGGTAGCATCATACCATTCTGTTAGAGCAGAGAAGGTCCTGAAATGGTTCAATGGAAATGGAGGCAGAAAATATTTCAGTTCCTTATAGAACGAAAGTATTTCTGCTTCTGATTTATTCCTCCTGACTTATTCATGTATTCCACTCATGCAGCTATTTATTACTCGACATAAAAGAATCAAAGGCTCAGAGTAAAGATGTAATCTACAAATTCCTGTATCCCAGCAAGCGTGTATCAGAAATTTGGTACTCACTGTTCAGTTTTACTGAGGCCTTATAGATGGCACTCATGTTGCCAGTCCATAAACCTCCTTGTGTGAGGCCATTACAATGCAGCAGGCATGCAACCTCTGGTGGTTGTACTGATTCAGAGCAGGGCTTTGAACTATTCTGTGCATGTTCGTGCTCCACTAGAAGTGTCCCCTACACCTTTTGTGAAATTAGTGTTGCGAAAAGGCAAACAGTTATCTCGATGTTTTGAATGCTATATCCTTGAGGGTATGACAACCCACCACATACATTTGTGCCATTCCTTCTTTGCCCCATAATTATCATGCAGGCAAATGTGGGTCACTTACTTCAGTAGTCTTCCTGATATTAACAAACATCGTCCTCAGTTGCACCCAGGTGCTACAGACCTCAGTGGCTGCACTTGCTTGGTGCTTTTGCACCTCAACCTACATTGCAAGATGGCCTTCTGCTGCTAAGTGGATCACATTCCTTTGCTGCATTTGTTCAAGACTTTTAAACATTTAAGCCTATTCAGTCTATTTACTTTAGAATGAGTTTACCCCATTATAAAGTGAACATTCCCGATGTTGTTTATTTTAGTAATTGCAGGCTGGCTCAATCTGTATAACTGACCAATCTCAAGTTCAGCAGGCCAATATGAATTTGCTGAAGAAAGAAAGGCTACTTTCTCCCAGTATATTAAGGTCATTTTTTTAAGCTGTTTGCCTTAATTCAAACCTGCACAAAAATTTAACATCAAATCAGATATCTGTTGGCAAAGAGGTTTAAGTGTGCGTTTTGATTGCACCTTAATAAAATCTGGACCATGTTTGATGCAAAGCCAAAGGCG
Organism: Heterodontus francisci; assembly: GCF_036365525.1. Classification (NCBI taxonomy): domain Eukaryota; kingdom Metazoa; phylum Chordata; class Chondrichthyes; order Heterodontiformes; family Heterodontidae; genus Heterodontus; species Heterodontus francisci. Next base: position 22,067,892 of record NC_090408.1, on the reverse strand, counting down.
AGGAATGTACGTCTGGAAAACTACAAGGAATTTCCTGCTGGTGAAATAAAGAAGGTGTTCTCTGCAAATGTTTTGAAGGAATTGAAATGATTTGTTGAGGGATTGTTAAATGTTTGGCAGATTGGCTGTATTAGCTTTGGCTTATTGCACGTAGCTTAATTTTGTGCTTTTCAAAGGTTTCTCTTTATCGTCTAAAAAGTCTTTTAAAATGTTTTTGCTAGTTATGCTGTCTGATGTTATTGATGGGCTACAGAAGAGATAAATGGGACATGTTACAGAGTAATAATCCAATGATGAATTCAGACAACGCCATGAATTTAGGGTTGCTAATTCTGGTTGCACGCATTCCTGGTGGTTTTATGACATGACTTCCTGCCTTCAAGGACCTCGCCTAGTCAACAGCCATTTTCCCCATCTCCAATAATTTTATAACTAGTTTTATAACTAATTGTTATTAAATGATTGAATGTTTTCTTTTTCACTTGAGTAATGACACAATACGCAATGCCGAGAGGTTCAATACCATTATATCTTCCTTCAGCATGCAATGCAATTTACAAGCGGACTTGGCAGATAGAGTACAATAAATGTTCGCATGCATTCTGGCATTGTATAGAAAGCTACAGCTTACCTTATTAATAAATCACAAACTTAAAAGATTCTCCAGCTTTCCCTTTACCTGTATGCATCTTGTGGATAATTCTTGTGAAGTATTATCTCTTCCTAGCCCTCAGTTGGTCCAATCCAAGTTCCAGATCACTTCTTTAATCGATCTGACAGGAACCAGTATGTTTAACTCAATCCTAATTGTCTTAAAGTCAGTTTTTCTATGGAGTATGCGTCAGTGTCTTGATTTAAAAAAACACTCTCACCCTCCTGAGCCACATTAACCATTTCATGTGTCATAGAGTTTTACAGCACAGTAACAGGCTAGTGAGGGTACGAATGTGTGGCTGAAGAGCTGGTGTAGGTGGGAGGGCTTCTGCTACTTGGATCATTGGGATCTCTTCTGGTGCAGAGGTGACCTGTACAAGAAGGACGGATTGCATCTGAACTGGAAGGGGACCGAAAGCCTTGCAGAGAGGTTTGCTGGTACTACTCGGGAGGGTTTAAAAGTAGTAGTCTCTCCGATGAGATAGTTGAGGCAAATGTAGAGGTTAAAGCAAGCAAGTCCAGTAGGCAGGCCGGGCAGGGGCAGGACAGGGAGCGTGGAAGGTCTGATAGGCTAAACTGCACTTACTTTAATGCAAGAAGCCTTACAAGTAAGGCAGATGAACTCAGAGCATGGATCGGTACATGGGATTGTGATATTATAGCTATTACAGAAACGTGGTTGAGGGATGGGCAGGACTGGCAGCTCAATGTTCCGGGGTACCGATGCTTCCAGTGTGACAGAGGTGGAGGTAAGAGAGGAGGGGGAGTTGCACTATTGATTAGGGAGGACATCACGGCAGTACTTAGAGAGGATACCCCAGGGGGAACATCCAGCGAGGCCATATGGGTAGAACTTAGAAATAAGAAAGGGGTGATCACTTTGATGGGATTATACTGTAGGCCCCCCAATAGTCAGAGGGAATTGGAGGAGCATATATGTAGGGAAATCACAGATAGGTGTAAGAATTATAGGGTTGTAATAGTAGGTGATTTTAACTTCCCTAATATTGACTGGGACTGCTTTAGTGCTAAGGGATCAGATGGGGAAGAATTTAAGTGTGTCCAGGATAGTTTTCTGAAGCAGTATGTGGATGGCCCTACTAGAGAAGGGGCTACACTCGACCTCCTCTTAAGAAATGAGGCTGAGCAGGTGGTTGATGTGTCAGTGGAGGAGCACTTTTGGACCAGTGACCATAACTCTATTAGCTTCAAGATAGTTATGGAAAAGGATAGGACTGGTCCTCAGGTTGAAGTCCTAAATTGGGGGAAGGCTAATTTCGATGGCATCAGACAGGAACTCTCAAAAGTTGAACGGGAGAGGCTGTTTACAGGTAAAGGGATGTCTGGCAAGTGGGAGGCTTTTAAAAGTGAGATAGGAAGAGTTCTGGGCCAGCATGTTCCTGTTAGATTGAAGGGCAAGGCTGGCAAGTTTAGGGAACCTTGGTTGACGAGGGTTATTGAGGATCTGGTCAGGACAAAGAAGGAGACAGGAGTATAGGGGATGTCGGAGTACACCTTAAGAAGGAAATTAGGAGGGCAAAAAGTGGCCATGAGATTTCCTTGGCAGATGAGATAAAGGAGAATCCTAAATGATTCTATAAGTTTATTAAGAGTAAAAAGGTAGCTAGGGAAAGAGTAGGTCCCCTTAAGGATCAGTGTGGTAATCTATGTGTGGAGCCACGGGAAATGGGCGAGGTCTTAAATGAATACATCTCGTTTGTATTTACCGTGGAGAAGGTCATGGAAGCTAGTGAGTTCAAGGGAGGGAACAGCGATTTCCTGGAGCATATCAGCATTACAAAGGAGGTGGTGTTGGAGGTTTTGAAGCGCATTAAGGTGGATAAATCCCCAGGGCCTGACCAGGTGTATCCTAGGATGCTATGGGAAGCAAGGGAGGAGATTGCTGGGGCCCTGGCAGAGATTTCTGTATCATCGTTAGCCATGGATGAGGTACCTAAGACTGGAAGATAGCTAATGTTGTACCTTTATTTAAGAAGGGCAGCAGGGATAAGCCAGGGAACTACAGGCCGGTGAGCCTTACATCAGTGGTGGGAAAGTTATTGGAAGGGATTCTGAGAGACAGGATTTATATGCATTTGGAAAGGCAAGGTCTGATTAGGGATAGTCAGCATGGCTTTGTGCGTGGGAAATCATGTCTCCCAAATTTGATTGAGTTTTTCGAGGAGGTGACCAAGAGGATTGACGAAGGCAGGGCAATGGACGTTATCTACATGGACTTTAGCAAGGCCTTTGACAAGGTCCCGCATGGTAGGCTTGTCCAGAAGGTTCGAATGCATGAGATCCAGGTGAGCTAGCCAATTGGATACAAAATTGGCTTGGTGATAGGAGGCAGAGGGTGGTAGTGGAGGGTTGTTTTTCCAATTGGAGACTGGTGACCAGTGGTGTGCCGCAGGGATCGGTGCCTGGCCCTCTGTTGTTTGTTATATATAATTGATGACTTGGATGTGAATGTAGGGGGCATGATTAGTAAGTTTGCAGATGACACCAAATTTGGTGGTATAGTGGACAGTGACGAATGTTGTCTAAGATTACAACAGGATATAGATAAAATGGGAAAGTGGGCAAGGGATTGGCAAATAGAATTTAATGCAGACAAGTGCAAAGTGATGCATTTTGGGAAGTTAAACCAGGGCAGGACATATACAGTGAATGACAGGGCCTTGGGGAGTGTTGTTGAGTAGAGAGACTGTAGGGTGCATAGTTCCCTGAAAGTGGCAACACAGGTAGACAGGGTGGTGAAGAAGGCGTATGTCATGCTGGCCTTCATCGGCCGAGGCATTGAGTACAAGAGTTGGGACGTCATGTTTATTTATTTATTTAGAGATACAGCACTGAAACAGGCCCTTCGGCCCACCGAGTCTGTGCCGACCATCAACCACCCATTTATACTTTTTTTTTCTTTTTCTTTTATACTAATCCTACACTAATCCCATATTCCTACCACATCCCCACCTGTCCCTATATTTCCCTACCACCTACCTATACTAGGGGCAATTTATAATGGCCAATTTACCTACCAATCTGTATGTTATGTTACAGTTGTACATAATGTTGGTTAGGCCGCATTTGGAGTACTGTGTGCAGTTCTGGTCGCCGCACTACAGGAAAGATGTGATTAAGCTAGAGAGGGTGCAGAAAAGATTCACAAGGATGTTGCCTGGTTTGGAGGGCTTGAGTTATAAAAAGAGATTGGATAGGCTGGGTCTGTTTTCCCTGGAGCGAAGATGGCTGAGAGGGGACATGATAGAGGTATATAAACTTATGAGAGGCATAGATAGGGTAGATAGTCAGAGTCTGCTTCCAATGCTAGGGGTGACTAAAACTAGAGCGCATAGATTTAAGGTGAGAGGGAGGAGGTTTAAAGGGGATTAAAGGGGTAAGTTTTTCACACAAAGAGTAGTGGGTATCTGGAATGAGCTGCCAGAGGAGGTGGTGGAGGCAGAAGCAGTAGCAACATTTAAGAGGCATCTGGACAGGTACTTGAATGAGCAAGGCATAGAGGGATATGGAATTAATGCAGGCAGGTGGGATTATTATAGATAGGCATTATGGTTGGCCTGTTTCTATGCTGTACGACTCTATGACTCGATAACAGGCCCTTCAGCCCATCGTGTCTGTGCCGGCCAACAAGCACCTATCTATTTTAATCCCATTTTCCAGCACTTGGCCCGTAACCTTGTATGCTATGGCGAGATAACTGGGCATGGCTGACAGCAGTTCTTCAAATGCAAATTCCCCATGCATTTCAGCATGGTATCTGCTTCACACATAACACTAATTAAATAAAAGTGTTCAAAGAAAATGAGAGCAAACACAATTTTTAAAATGTCCCAATGATTTTCTCTGGGTTCTTTACAGCAGTATCCAGAAGATGGTCCTTTAATTCCTGGAGACTCTAGGACAATTCTGGAAGGTTTACATTGTAAATTACTATGTCGGTATTTCCATTTAATTTTACTGTCACATCATAATGTAGTTACAGGCTCTGACCACTTGGTTTCTCTGTGGAGCAGGTTTCTGAAATCTCCCAACTCCATCACTGTCTTCTGTATAAAAAAAACCTTTACTCATTAAGTGACCATGGTCAAAGCCACAGGCAAGTTTCTATATACTATAGATTATACAGACTGCACTGTATCAGGCACAGTGGCACAGTGGCTAGCACCGCAGCCTCACAGCTCCAGCGACCCGGGTTCAATTCTGGGTACTGCCTGTGTGGAGTTTGCAAGTTCTCCCTGTGTCTGCGTGGGTTTCCTCCGGGTGCTCCGGTTTCCTCCCACATGCCAAAGACTTGCAGGTTGATAGGTTAATTGGCCATTAAAAATTGCCCCTAGTATAGGTAGGTGGTAGGGGAATATAGGGACAGGTGGGGATATGGTAGGAATATGGGATTAGTGTAGGATTAGTATAAATGGGTGGTTGATGGTCGGCACAGACTCGGTGGGCCGAAGGGCCTGTTTCAGTGCTGTATCTCTAAAACTAAAACTAAAAAACTAAAGGCAATAAATACATAATGCACGAGGAAGAAATCCTGAGATTTGGTAGAACTGGGGGGCATTTACAGGCATATTTTTTCATGTGTGTGTCTGTGTGTACAAACCTGCGTGTGGTTATTTTGGGAATGAGGGCACTGACTGCTTCCTCTTTGTTTTTAGGGGTTTTATTCTTCCATTTACTTCTGAGGTCTTCCTGCTGCATTCATCAACTGGTAACCAAGAAGGCAGGTGACCTGCTCCTAGAGCGCAGGAGATTAACTCTTGGTGACTCTTGTCCTGTAAGGCAGTAGCCGGCCTTTGTTTAGTTCCTCCTCACGACAGCTAAGAGCAGTGCAAACTCTCCACATTACTTGAGGAAAACTCAGTAATTACAGACCAAAAGCTCTCTTCCACTGAAGAGATTGGTGCCAGCATTCTCAGAACTGGCTTCTCCAACAAAGACCTAAGAAACAGACCCCAAATTAATGACCATTGCAGCTTAACTAATGGCCTGACTAGTAACATCTCTCTGAAATTAAATTATTTGAGCTGGGGCTCTTTTCTCTCGAAAAGGATAGACTGAGAGGTGACCTGACAGAGGTCTTTAAAATTATGAAGGTGTTCGATGTTATTGCTTATAGGGATTTCAAAACTAAGGGGTCATTAATATAAGATAGTCATTAATTAATTCAATAAGAAATTCAGGAGAAACCTCTTTAACTAAGAGCAGTGAAAATGTTGAATTCGCTACCACATGGAGTGGTCGAGGTCAATAGCATAGATGCATTTAAGGGGAAGCTGGATAAACACATGAGGGAGATACAGTAAAAATAGGGAAAGGCAAGTTTAGACCAGATTTCAGAGGCTTCTTCATACAAAGAGTGATAAACATGTGGAATGGACAACTTGACAGGATAGTGAAGATAAAAACCCTTGAATTATCTAAGAACTATTTGGATGCTGTGAAGGGGCAGGGCAAACAGTGGATCAGTTGTGAATGAAATGGGCTGAATGGCCTTCTTCACCTGCACCTATCATGTAAATCCAAAAATAATTTAAAAAAATCATAAGTACTCAATAGACAATAATCTAATTCCAAAAGCTTTCCACTGCTGGGGTTTTTTCTCCCTTCGTATCTGGGTCTGTCGTAGACTAATTGATAGAAATTGATTGCTGTGAATAGTGAACAACTCCATTATCGCTGTATCATGTGACTACCAGGATGGTAGAAGATGTGTTAGATTGATCTTGCTTTTTCTCATCTAGCAATTCCTATGTTCCAAACAAAACTTCTACTTACACTAAACAGGTTATGAGAGCTTATGATCAATACTTCTAATAGCTATTATCAATTGTCACATTATATGTGACAATGTCTTCAAAACCAGATGAGAATGCTTTAGTTTTCAAAAAACTATTATTCTTATTAGAAGAATGAGAGGTAATCTTATAGAAACAGATAAGATTTTAAGGGGGCTTGACAGGGAAGATGTTTCCACTAGTGGGGGAATAATTACAGAATAAGGGGGGGCACACATTTAAAACTGAGATGCGAAGGAATTTCTTCTCTCAGAGGGTGGTGAATCTCTGGAATTCTCTGCCTCAGAGAGTTGTGGAGGCCAGGTCACTAAATGTATTTAAGGAGGAGGTAGATAGATTTTTGAAATCCCGGGGAGTCGAGGGTTAGGCAGAGCAGGCCCAAAAGAGGAGTTGAGGCCTGGGACAGATCAGCCATGATCTTTCGAATGGTGGGGCAGGCTTGAGGGGCTGAGTGGCCTACTCCTGCTCCTATTTCTTATGTTATGTTCTTAACACCAGATGGAGCTAGAACCATCCACAGAAACTACTTCACAGACATGTGCCGTCAAAACTTAGACTTATACTCATTAAAGCTGTAACATTCTGGAGCTATTTACATCAAAGTATGCACTGCATTGCCAAACAGTTCATTTTTATTATAGGAAACTCTTGTAAAAAAAACACTGGAAGGTAACTGCGGCACAGTGGTTAGCACTGCAGCCTCACAGCTCCAGGGACCCGGGTTCAATTCTGGGTACTGCCTGTGCGGAGTTTGCAAGTTTTCCCTGTGACCGCGTGGGTTTTCGCCGGGTGCTCCGGTTTCCTCCCACTGCCAAAGACTTGCAGGTGATAGGTAAATTGGCCATTGTAAATTGCCCCTAGTGTAGGTAGGTGGTAGGGAATATGGGATTACTGTAGGGTTAGTATAAATGGGTGGTTCTTGGTCGGCACAAACTCGGTGGGCCGAAGGGCCTGTTTCAGTGCTGTGCCTCTAAATAAAATAAAATAATAGTGTTATTAAAACAGCTATCTTGGGAGTGTATTGCAAAAAGCACACCATAAAATTCAGTTGGGGTGAAATTCTCTCCATTAATTTTAGTGAAAAACTATGTTCAGTCCTTACCCCAACCTTTCTACCATTAAAATCACAGGAATTTCATTCCCCCTGAAGTGTTACTTTTCAACTAGAATAAACACTTAAGTGAACGCAGAGACATTTTAAACTTACAAGAATATTAATCAGACACGTAAACTGCAGAGCGTCCAATGGCACAATCAGTTTGTTTTTCAAAAGATTTTAATTCCAAACTTAAAACAAATACACAAAAAGTGTGTGTAAAATGTTGACAGATAATATGGAAAAATTTGAGTGGAGCTCAAAGATCAGATCGCTCCGAGTTTGACCTCAGAGTGGCAGTGCCACCAAAACTGAGAATGCTACTTTATCTAGCAGATACTTGTACAGTGTTAATTAGTGCAGTACAATCCTCTGCCACCCAGAAGGATAAGGGCAGCAGACACATGGAAACAAACCACCTGCAGGTTCCCCTCCAAGCCACACACCATCCTGATTTGGAACTATATTGCTGTTCCTTTGCTGTCCCCGAGTCAAAATCCTGGAACTCCCTTGCTAACAGCACTCCAGGTGAATCTACACAATAAGGACTGCAGTGGTTCAAGAAGGCCGCTCACCACCACCTTCTCAAGGGCAATTAGGGATGGGCAACAAATGCTGGCCTTGCAAGCGATGCGCACATCCCACGAAAGAATAACAAAAGTGTTTTGGATGACGCACTGCAGTGCTGTATAGCGTGCAGCCAGTAACACTGTAACCTGGTCAATGGCTTTGCTTCAGTGTGTTCTGGATAAAATCCAACATAATTATGAGGTAGATTCTCCATCCCCTTTCCCGAGGTGTTGGGGAGGCCTGGGGCTCGTTAGCGGAAAATGAGCACTCCAAAGCAGTCCACAGGCTCTGCACTCTCTCAGTAATGGAATAATATCTCCAAATCAGAAGACAGCTTCAGGGAAATCTGTGGTTGGGATATCCCAATGTGGGAGATTGTTTTGTTAGGTCCAGAAGAGCACTTCTGCTCCTCCCCATATCACAATAATATATAAAACGTTACCTTCTTAGCTTATAGATTTTTTTTTTTAGATTTAGAGATACAGCACTGAAACAGGCCCTTCAGCCCACTGAGTCTGTGCCGACCATTAACCACCCATTTATACTAATCCTACACTAATCCCATATTCCTACCACATCCTCACCTGTCCCTATATTCCCCTACCACCTACCTATACTAGGGGCAATTTATAATGGCCAATTTACCTATCAACCTGCAAGTCTTTTGGCTGTGGGAGGAAACCGGAGCACCCGGAGGAAACCCACGCAGACACAGGGAGAACTTGCAAACTCCACACAGGCAGTACCCAGAATTGAACCCGGGTCGCTGGAGCTGTGAGGCTGCGGTGCTAACTACTGCGCCACTGTGCCGCCCCAATCTTTGGCTGGACCGCCAGCTTAAACAGCAAGGCATGCACTCCCCCCAGTACTGTTCTTAAAATGGCAATTGGGGATCTGTGTACATCTTAGGACCTCGATTTACACATAACAAGTATTTAACCACCCAAGTCAGGGGTAGGCCTTGGCACAAATGTTGATGGGATTGCTGTTGTTTCCACTGGGCGGGAGGCCTCAAAGATCTATCACTGTTTTTTAACTAAGTAAAACTAAATATTTAAATCATGTCACTTTACTTCACATTCACCTTCTCAGTTTCCAAATTTTGCTTGCCTTACCTCAGACTTGTCTGTTTAATGTTGGGTATGGATTTTTCTTTGGTGTTTGATTGCACTGTTAACAACATACAAGTTGGATATATATATATTTATGTTTTTGAAGCAGCAAAAAGTTCATGCACGCATAACAAATGGATTCATTGGATGTAGCTTTTTTTTTTAAACAGGGCATTGACAATCAAAGAATTTCTCTTCACATGCATCAAAGTATTAATATAGTTAACTAAGCATCAGATCATTCGATCTTCTGCAGAAGTTGGGTTGGGAGGGGAATCATACCAAATAGTTACAAATGTGATGACTTTGATATCCTGATAAATGAGGATATTTCTCTGTAGTGCGGAGTAAATCTTTGAAACTATGATTGAATACTACTAAAATAGAATGCTCTTAGATTGTATCAGGAACTCTGTCTTCCAACTAGTTGCAATGTACCATCAAACAGAATAAAACATAATTGTACCAACATCGGAACCACTTTGGCTCGGTGAAAGGTTAACCCAGGCTTATTTCCACAAGATGCAAGGAGTTGCAATAATTTTCTGACAGGTTCTGCAGAGCTGAATAAAAGAATGATATTGCAATTCCCTATGTCAAATGGAATTCAGAGAACCAAAAGTAAGAACAGAATGATGTCTGAATGTGCTGTAACAGTACTGAACTTTAGCCCATATCTTCTGAAAAACACATGATAGTCTGGTTTTCCAATTGGGGCAAAGTGTGACTCTTGCCCACCTTGTATAATGAAAACTAACCATATTATAACCCAGGTGTTAGAAATCCCTGATTGAGATCTCACTCTTTAGGTGCTGCAGGATTTAAAAGAGTCAAGCATTATTCACCAGTTTTTTTGCTGCAAAAAAATTAAATCAACGACTGTGACAATGTCTGCTGCATGACAAATTTCCACTCGCCCCCACCTTACAGACTCTGCTGTGAGGTTTCACAGAGGAGGGTGGCCCTTTTTGGAACAAGGAGACATAGGGGTCCAAAGAGATCAGCCAAGAATCAATAGAAAAGCCAGGACTATGCATGCCATCTCCAATAACCCACTACCATCACCCAATGCCACAAATCTTCTTCATCCAAGGCCTCACTAATATCGTTGATCTTATTTTCCCCAAGAAAAAAAATTAAATTTGAGTTTATACATCACACATTGATACCAAGGGAAAGCATTATAGAAAGAAGTTCACACATACACAAAGTATAGGTTGGCAGTAAATTTATGCTGGCACTAAAGTTATGCATGCATACATAGTTTTTGGGAAAATCTAGAAGTTGCTTTCATGAAGTTGCCTGAACAGGAGTTTATTTTTAGAGAACTATGTATATTTTTATTGAAGGTACTGCAGTTAATGGAATATTTATGAAGGGAGAAGGCCTTCTGTACAAGAGATGCATTAATGTCTCTTGTAGCCGGTGACAGGTGGTCCCCTGCTGACAAGAAGGGATTTCCCTTCCAGGGTCTCCACAAAGAAGCCTTTTCATGAGGTAAGGTTGTATAGTGGGCATCAATCACATTATGGAGTCCTTAACCAAACTGCATTGGAGTACACCCTCAGATTGATCAAGGCACCTCAACCACACCTTCAATATGCTGGTTTGTTCAATCATCACTGTGGTGGTGCGGAGCATACTCAGTTTAACCCTTGGGATCCCGCACGATACATGGTTGCAGAGGATAGTCTTTATCTTCCAGGAGCCATCCCATAACTTCCTTTTCAATGGAACAGTGGCAGCATGATTGTTTTAAACAAACATTCACTTGCATAGTGCAGTGCTGCCGGTTGCAATCGAGGTGCATGTTGAGAGTGGAATCCTTTCTTATTGATATAGGTGGTGACACTGAACAAAACATCATATTTGGCCACATTGATGCAAACCTTGACTTAACTAACCTTCAGGAATCCTGCTATTATAGAATCATAGCATGATTACAGCACAGAAGGTGGCCATTTGGCCCATCTTGTTTGTGCAAGCTCTCTGCAAGAGCAGCTCACCCAGACCCACTCCCCTACCTTCCAAAGCTACAGTATCTTGTCAGGTTGCTCAGTTGTCCAAGCCTCTGGAAACGGAGGCTAAGGGCTGAACTTTGTGGCACCGGTGGGGCTCCCGGCACTGGGCTAAAAAGGCAGAGGGAATTCCGCCTCAGCTATTTGGAGACCTGAGGTGATTCGACGGCACCAGACCGATATACAGCCTGGCACCGGGATGCCCGTCCCTTTAAAGATTGGGATCCTGCCTCCAAGAGCAAATGGAATTTTGGCATTTGTTGCTAAAGAAATAGAGTATAAAAGTAGGGAAGTGTTGCTGCAACTGTACAAGGCATTAGTGAGACTGCACCTGGAGTAGTGTACACAGTTCTGGTCACCTTACTTGAGGAGGGATGTAGCTGCATTGGAGGCAGTTTAGAGGAGGTTCACTAGATTGATTCCAGAGATGGGGGGTTTGTCTTATGAAGAGCGATTGGGCAGTTTAGGCCTTTACTCTCCATAGAGTTTAGAAGAATGAGAGGAGATCAATTGAGGTATAGATGATGATTAAGGGGATTGACAAAGTAGATGTAGAGAGGTTGTTTCCTCTGGTGGGGCAATCTAGAATGAGAGGTCATAATTTTAGGATAAGGGGCAGCAGATTTAAAACACAGATGAGGAAAACATTTTTCTCTCAAAGGTCATGAGTCTCTGGAATTCACTACCCGAGTGCAGTGGATGCCGGGTCACTGAGTAAATTTGAGGAGATAGACAGATTTCTAATTAGTAAAGGGTTGAAGGTTTATGGAGAACAGGCAGGAAAGTAGAGTTGAGGACGAGATGAGATCAGCCATGATCGTACTGAATGGCAGAGCAGGCTCGAGGGGCTGAATTGCCTACTCCTGCTCCTAGTTCTTATGTTAAGAGCTGCTAGCCAATCAGAGGGCTGGCAGCTCAGTAATATCAGCAGCACCATTGGGAGCAGTGGCCACTGCCAGTACTGCACCAGGTCTTGGACCCAGGCCCAGCACTGGAGCCCCACACCTGAAGTAAGTGAGGTGGGGTCACCAGGGCCAGTTTGGCAGGTCCCAGTGATTGTTAGGGGAGGGGGGAGGAGGAGGGTGGGCATTCAGTATAAGAGAGGAGGGTCCAGGGAGGTGGGTTGTTTGCTTGTCTTCCATGGACCAGATTGGCAACAGACGAGGCACCACCACCCACCGCCCCCCTCCCCACAAACCAGCAGCGAGTTTGCCTTGTTTTACTGGGCAACCTCCCCAGGTGGCAGAGGCCCCCTGCCCCGCCACTGACCTAATGCAAAGGGTAGGGAAAAGAATTCCTTAAATGGCTGTTAATTGACCTCTTATGGGCATCTGGATGGAAAGGCCTCTTCTGCCTAACCCGGCCTGACAAAATTGCAGTGTGATGGGAAGGTAACAGACCCTTCGACCACCACCACAATTCTATAGGTACCTGCCCCCCACCCCCTAGCTTGTCTCCAGGGGAACCATAAAATTCAGCCCTAAGTGTGCAGAGCAGAGAAGGTCAAATAAGAAACTTAAAATCCAGGGTCCCTACTCCACACTAGAAAAGCAGTTGAGCTGCACTTCCGGTGATTTGTAGCTACAGCCAACAACCCTATTCTAACTGGGGAGAGGCAGATGTACTGTCAAAGCCTAGACCTGAATTTCTCTTTCCACCAGTATAAAGATGCCTTTGGTACAGTTCCTGCCACGGCTTAAGTGGTAAATGCACCGTCAGTGTGAAACTTTTAAAAATCAAATACAGTATGAGTTGACTATCCTTTGGACAGAAACGAGTTAATGCATTTTTAAAAATTAATTCATGGTGTAAAACATTTTAAGACATTTTGCATCAATGCATCATATAAATACTTGTTTTCATATTAAACTGAACTATGACGAATGGATGAGAGAGATTCATAATTTGTTTCGGTGCCCCTGGCAAGGTGGGGGAAGTGGGGTGTGGTTAGGTCGATGGAAACAGGTGGTCCCAATCACTAACCATTTCTGAAACAAGCAAGAAAAATATTGACAAATAAAATGGTCAGTACATAAGACATGTTAAAATTTTATTTTTTTAATAAAAGGTACACTTTATCAGCAAGATCAGGCTACGAACTGATTTAACAATGTAATGCCAACAGTAAATGTTAGTTTTTGACAACCTCTTCCTTGATAATTCTAGCCTATTTTCTCCCAGCTAAAATTGAATGAATTATGTAAACTCACCTAAGTTTCAACATGAGGCCATTCAGCCCATCATGCCTATGCCAGTTCCATGCCAAAGCTATGTACCCTGATCTCATGTCCCTTTTCGGTACTCTTTAATATTTTCCTTCAAGTGCCTCCCTTTTAAATGTCACAGTTGGTTTAACTTTAACTGGCATTGCATTCCAGTCTAATCATCTATTGCCTGAAAAAAAACTTCTTGTAATCTCCCTTCTATTTCTAAACTAATCCCTAATTTATGTCCACTATAATGGGGTGCCCCAAATGACACACTCCAACGTTTGTACAGATTCATCACTATATTCTTGGATTTGCATTCAATGCAATGGTTTATTAAAACCCAGAATCTCTCATTCATTTTAATGCCTTTTTTTTTTAGAGTTTCTAAGTGTACAGCAATCCGCATTTGAAGATTAACCTGCACTCCAGTTCCTCCAATCAACTGAGCAGTGCACCACTGAATGTATATTTCCATTTTTGTTCTTTTTCCCCAACACGTGCAACTCCATATTTATACACCATGAACTTAATTTGCCAAATGCTCCCCTAATCTGTACCCTACATTACAACAGGAACTACATTTCTGAAGCAATAGCTGCAAAGTGCTCTGGGATATCTTGAGGTTGTGAAAAGTGCCAGCCATAGAATTGCTAGCCTTTCTTTATGCCCTCTTGCAGCTCTCTGCAGTCTTTTTTTTCGGAGCTTTTCAAGCTCCTAATTCCGAATTACTGGCAAATTTTGATGTACTCTTGGTCAAATCTTTTATGTACATGAGGAGTTTCCAACACAAATCTCTGTGGCATGCTGCCAACCTGAGAAAGATCTATTTACTCCTACTCTCTGCTTTCTAACTTTCAGCCATCTCTATCTACACTGCAACTTTACCCTATCACAGATCTTAAACTTTGTAAGTAGGGTGTAATGTGGCACTTCATTAAAAATTTCTTGAAGTTAAAATGTACAACCCCTACTGCAGTCTCTTTGTCTACATGCTTGGTAATTTCCTGGAAGGATTTGATTAAATTAATCCGACATGATGCTCCATTTACATCTATGTTGTTTCAGATTAGTTCATAACTTCCATTATGGTCACTGGCGGTTTTCCTACGACTGACATGAGGTTAATTGATTTACTGTTACACAGCCTCTCCCTGTTTCACTTTCTGAATGGGTCCTTTGGCAAAATATCTTGTTCCAAAGAATTGTTTAAGAACAATTATGGTTAGTGCAAATGCCATTTAATTGCCAATCTCTCAGAAGCCATCTGAACAATAGTCACTGGGGATGCATCTCCCCTCCGCATGAATAGCTAAAATAAATGTTAAAAAATTTGCATTTTTTGTTGCACCACTCATTTACGGTTACAGATCCGTACATAGATCTGAAACCATTGCATGCTAAACGACGTTAGCATTCATTTGGACTACTGTCATTTCTTTGTTTAATTAACATTTCACAATTCTGTGAACAAAATGGATACAGGTAAATCAGAAGCTTGGCACAAAATAAATATGTTCCTAGTGGTTTAATAGACACAAAACAACATCCAGGAAAAACTCTACCATTCTGAAAGTTTCTGTATGAGAAGATAGCAGCAAAAGGTTTAAATTGGCAAAACTTTAAAGAACGTAATATGCTGCCTTTGGCAGCCTCAATAACTCAACAGATGGAAATACTGTCTGAATCAGATAGGTTTAATACAAAAGCAACATTTGTAAATGTATAATATGCAGGTGTAGGAGAAGGAAAATTATTCATCCAATTATGAAGCATTCAAAAGAAGTGGGATGCAGGGTTACAAAATTATTTGTCAGAAAGCAGAATTTTCCTGAATGCTGATTTTCTTTTTTTAATTCTCTGATTCTTCTTAAACTTCTTACATGGAGCTTGTAACTTTTTTTTTTGGAATACTTAGATTAGTTTATTTCTTTCACAACAGCAGATCGCTTCAATAGCACTTCTAAGAACCACAAGGTCTGAATTTAAATTTCATTCATGGAAAACAGAAAACAAGCATCATCTCTCCACTCAAAGCAAACTTGAATCAAAAGCCAGTACGACAAAATAAAGGTTCAACATGATAACTGAAAATTAAATCATGAACGTTGCAAGCAACATTTCTGCAAGTGACTAGAATGCTGGTTCATGAAAATGGAATAGTTGCATGCTAGTCAGCTAGCATCAACTTCCAAATACAATGCAGCTCTTAATCTGGAGCCATTGTAATCCAGCTCATGTCACTAAAAATATTTCAAGATTTGAAAGTTGAAAATTGTAGGTACAAAACTAGAGGACTACTATTATTTGGCACTGGGATGCAATGTCTAAAATATGTGACATTAGTTTAATTCTGTATTCATCTATTAAATACTTTTATAATAATTCTCAAGAGTATTAGCACAGGCACAGTTGTCATTTCCAATTGCACTTTGTTCGATTAGTTCTTGGTTTACAACAGTTGGACTCATCAGCAGCCATCATCACTTCAGGGAAACAAATAAGAAATAACTTTTGGCTACTGCCAAACTGGTCGCAAACTCTACCAGTAGGATCATTCCAGTACATTTTTCTTAAATTACCACGAGTAGACAAATGCCCTGTAGGGGTACTGCGAAAAGCTGCTATAAACCAGGTAACGATACGGGAATTGAAACTTCAATTTAGGACTTACGCCGGACCTGTACAAACAATGCCAGTATCACAGTAAAGGTCTAACAATGGAATACACGTTGCTGCACTGGTACAGGCAAGCTATCTGTACTGATCCAAAACCAATGGCTTCAAACGTTCCAGCCAGTTACAGTGCACTGTTACCAACAATGAAAAAAAAAACAAACGTATAATTTTTCACTCCATCCCATTCACCCATTTGAAAGTGCTGCAATACGTGATTGCACTGTAGTTGAGATAGTGCCATTTGGCCTTATTGCAGTGTCAGTCATCAGCAGAGCTGTTGGGTCCATAGCATTCTCAGTCTCTTGAATTTTGAAGTACACTACGTAAAATATTGGGACAATAATACCCACTAAAAGCATGACTACCACAGCATTCCACCATCGAATACCCCAGTCGGCTCCATGATGAGCATCCTTTGGAGACAACGCGTCTGAATTAAATCCATTGGGTGTTTGACAATAAACCACTTCTTCCAAGTGATCTTTACATTGATCTGTAGACTGGATGATTTTCTCAATATCCTTGTCAATTTCCTCAAAATATTCGCTCAATTTATTCTCCTCTGTTCCTTGGTCTGCTGCAGCACAAGCCTCTCCATACGTAGAGGTTCTGTTACTTGCAGAATTAGCCCGTCGCAGTTTTGCCTCTTCATGTGCTTCTGTCAATAAACTGTGCTTTTTCACAGGAATTTTTATCGTTTTTAAGGCAAAGAAGTCTTGCTCTCCGATGAGATGGTTCACCCGCTTGAGGTCGGAAACCTAATGCAAGCAAACAAAAGTTAATTTTAATTCATTGAAGTATTTTTGGAAACCTTGTTACAATTTCTCAGTGCATCGTTAGCAATTGATTGAAAGTATTTAGAACATTTCTTTTCCCAGCTTAGAGGCTTTAGTTAGAAGTTTTAAAAAAGTCCTAATTGCTTATGAGTAAGTCTTTAAATGGCAGAATTTCATTTTTGCTTTGAAACTTATTTTTTATGTAAAAGTGGAAAAATAAAGATAACTAGAATGAGAGCCAGCCAGCACAGGCACGATCTCCGTGTGTTATTAGAACGAACGGATTTAAGTATGAGGATGTGTATTTTTATTTAGACATTGATGAACTCAAAACCCAGGTAGACCAGCAACAACACAGTGATGAGTGAATGGGACTTGATGTAGGATAGAATATGAAGAGGCAAAGTTATGGATAAGCTGGTTTCCAGACAGTGGAGGATGGGAAGCTGGCCAGGAAAGCAGCAGAAAATTCAACTCTCAAGCTGACAAATGCAGAGAAGAGGGTTTCACCAAACATTGTGCTAGTCAATAAAGAACAGTGTGAAACTCTGCTTACAATACCTACCAAGGATGTTCCAAAACTAAATCTTTCACCAGTCTTCATGGTTGACAGCCAGAGATGAACAGAATAGGAGCAGTAGACCATACGGCCCCTCAGGCCTGCTCCATTCAATACGATTATGGCTGATCTTCTACCTCAACTCCACTTTTCCGCCCACTCCCCAGATCCCTCGATTCCTTGAGATCAAAATCTGTCTATCTCAGCCTCAAATGTATTCAACAATGCAGCATTCACAACCCTCTGGGGTAGACAATTCCAAAGATTCACAACCCTTTGAGTGAAGAAATTTCTCATCTCAGTCTAAAGCATCGTCCCAGTTTCTTGACCTGTGTCACCATGCTCTAAATTCCCCAGCCAGGGGAAATGACCTCAGTGTTTACCCTGTCAAGCCCCTTCAGAATCTTGCATGCTTCAAAGAGATCACTTCTCATTTTTCTAAACTTCAGAGAGTATAGGCCCAATTCACTCAGCCTATCAAAGGGAAACCCTCCCACCCAGGAACCAATCTAGTGAACTTTCACTGTACTGCCTTCAAGGCAAGTATATCCTACCTTTCTCTCTTGCCTTGTCTCTATACCTTGATTTATCATATCTTCCCAAATTTAATCCCTTGCCCCACTATTTAGTTTAAAACCCTCTCTACTTCCCTAGTTATGCAGCCTGCTAGAACACCAGCCCCAGCACAGTTCAGGTGTAGACTGTCCCAACAGTACAGCCACTACTTTCCCCAGTACTGGTGCCAGTGGCCCACGAACCGGAATCCACTTCTACTACACCAGTCTTTGAGCCACGCATTAATTTCTCTAATCTTATTTGCCCTATGCCAATTTACACATGGCTCAGGTAATAATCCAGAGATTATTACCTTTGAGGTTCTGCTTCTTAATTTGGCACCTAGTTCCTCATACTGACTATGCAGAACCTCTTTCCTTGTCTTGCCTATGTCGTTGGTACCTACATGGACCACGACAACTGGATCCTCTCCCTCCCATTGTAAGTTCCTCTCCAGCCCTGAGCAGATGTCCTGAACCCTGTCACCGGGCAGGCAACACAGACGCCTGGACTCTCGCTCTTTGCTGCAGAGAACAGCGTCAATCCCCTTAACTATACTGTTTTCTACGACCACTACATTCCTTTTTTCTCCCTCCACTTGAATGGCTTCCTGTACCATGGTGCCATGGTCAGGTTGCGCATCCATCCTGTAGCCCCCACTCTCATCCAAACAAGCTGAAAGAACCTCAAACCTGTTGGACAATCGCAAAAGCGGAGGCTCCTGCAATCTTGCCCTCTGGGTCCCCTTACCTGCCTCAGCTGCAGCCACAATCTCCTGTCCCTGACCACTGACCAAATCCTAAGGGATGTGAACGCCTCCTGGTACAAAATGTCCAGGTAACTTTCCCCCTCCCTGATGTGTCACAGTGTCTGCAGCTTGGACTCCAGTTCAATGATTTTGAGCCAAAGCTCTTTGAGCAGCAAACACTTACTGCAGCCGTGTTTTCCCTGGATCACACTGGCATCCAGGAGCTTCCACATGTTGCAGTCGTGACACATCACCAGTCCTGCCATCCTGAATGTGTTTTTAATAAGTACTTAATTATTTTATTCAATTACTTATTTTATTAAGCTTACCACTAGTTTCTTTACTATTTTAAAAGTTAGGATTAGAATGGATTCCCAAACCAATCACCTACCTGCTTGCCTGTGATGTTTGATGCTATGTTTGATTTAAATTAAAAGGTTACCCGTATACTCATCCCGGCAGCTCTCGGTTTCCCTACTCTCTCTGTTGATTGTGAATCTGATGTCACTTTTCGATTTTTCCCTGCTCCGCTCCTGCTGCTCCCCCTGTGCTCCTCTCGCTCGCTCTGTATCCGGTCTCTGACTCTGGGCTTTTGACGCGCTTTTTAAACCTCCGCTCCCGCCGTACTCCTTTCTCGCTCTGTCTCCAGTCTCTGAATCTGGGCTTTTTGTACATAGTCACCAACCCTCTTGATCATGGCATTGGTCACCTCCTTGATGCACCAATGGGCTGTAGACTGGGAGATACCACATGTCTCTAGTGGATCTATGGAAAGAGCCGGAGGCATAAACGTTGAGGGTCAAGGTGATCTTCAACGCCACTGGCATTGGGTGGACACCAAACCCCATGGATTTCGGCTCATCCTGCAGCATGGCGCAGAGATTGGCGATGGCCTCCTTGGAGAGACAGAGTCTTCACTGACACCGTCGCTCAGACATCTGGAGATAGTTCAGCCTCAGACGGTACTCTCTCCCGGGGATAGGCTCTTCGGTGCGCAGAAGATTGTTGTGTGCCCTTCTGGGCATGCCCACCCCAAAGCTGGCCCTCTTGCTTGTCCTGAGGTTACTGATGTGCCCCTGCCAGTGCCTGGACCTCCCTCCCTCTCAGCTGCTGCTGCTCCTCCTCCTCCATGGGGGCTCCGAAGCCTGGGTGGATGAGGCCCATGGCAGGAGGTCTCTCTCCTAGTCCAATACTTTCTATCCAGATAGCTCCCCCCTTTCCCTAAATCATCCCTTTGAAGCAAGTCCAACTGACCAAAAGGAACTGTGGCAGCATGCCCCCGCAGTGCTGGCACCTCCCCCCCTTCTTCTGCCATCGTCTAACATGCCCTCTGTGCACCATCCTCCCTGGCACAGCATGGCTCTCTTCATAGCTGGCTGAGATAGCCAGCATGGAGCTCCCATTTCCTTGCTGGCTCCTTTAACCAGGCTAGGATCTCAAGCCTCGTGGTTCCCATGTGCCATCAGAAAAGTGCTGTAAAATTCCAGTTAATTGGCCTTTTCAATACCTTAATTATTCTCCCGCCATATCGATGTTCTAATTCCGTCTTCCATGTCAGCTGCCGTCAGTAAAATTTGGAAACGATGCAAATTCATCGCACTTCCGGTTCAACATGTTCTGTTCAGATTTTTACAGACAACCACCACCCCACTTACAAACACGTTCCATGCGTCCCCGTTAAATTCAGCCCTCTGTGTTCCTTATACTAGTACACCACGTCCCTCTGAACAACATTTACAAGTTTCATGCCTTTTAAAAAATATTCTGCTTTTCTATTCTTACTAAAGTGAATAACCACACACGTCCCCACATTATACTCCATCTGCCATCTTGTTGGTCAATCACTTAACATGTCTATATATCTTTGCAGCCTCTTTGTATCCTCCTCACTGCTAACATTCCCATCGAGCTTTGTATTGTCAGCAAACTTAAAATACATTACTCTTGATCTGTTTGTAATGAACCCATATGTTAATGATGGAGTCTGTATAAAAAGTACGCAAATCTTGAAGGATGTCTAGCAAGGTTCCTGCAAACCTGGAAGGCACCACACAGGCCTTTTTTCAGGACAAATACTGCGTATGTGCAGCAGGGATCACACACTGAAAAAACTAGCCACACACAACTACATTTTAAAAGGAACATTGGGGTCTAGATCCTATCTGTACACAAAATCCACACCGAGGCTTAAAATTAAGAGTTTCAGGACCCTAGTCTCATTTTAGCAGAATCGTCTCCTCTTCTTTGGCCTCCTTGTCTCGAGGCACAATGGGTAAGCGACTAGAGGTGGTCAGTGGTTTGTGGAGCAGTGCCTGAAGTGGCTATAAAGGCCAATTCTAGACTGACAGGCTCTTCCACAGGCGCTGCAGATAATATTGGTTGTCGGGGACGTTACATAGTTGGCTCTCCCCCTGCGCTTCTGTCTTTTCCTGCCAACTACTAAGTCTCTTCGACTCGCCACACCTTAGCCCCGCCTTTATGGCCGTCAGCCAGCTCTGGCGATCACTGGCAACTGATCCCCACGACTTGTGGTTAATGTCACAGGACTTCATGTCGCGTTTGCAGACGTCTTTAAAGAGACATGGACGGCCGGTGGGTCTGATACCAGTGACGAGCTTGCTGCAATAATGCGTCCTTGGGGATCCTGCCATCTTCCATGTGGCTCACATGGCCGAGCCATCTCAAACACCACTGGCTCAGTAGGGTGTATATGCTGGGGATGATGGCCACCTCGAGGACTTCTGTGTTGGAGATACGGTCCTGCCACCTGATGCCAAGGATTCTCTGGAGGCAGCGAAGATGGAATGAATTGAGACATCGCTCTTGGCTGACATACATTGTCCAGGCCTCGCTGCCATAGAGCAAGGTACTGAGGACACAGGCTGGAAACACTCAGACTTTTGTGTTCCATGTCAGTGCGCCATTTTCCCACACCCTCTTGACCAGTCTGGACATAGCAGCGGATGCCGTTCACATGCGCTTGTTGATTTCTGCATCGAGAGACAGGTTACTGGTGATAGTTGAGCCTAGGTAGGTGAACTCTTGAACCACTTCCAGAGCATGGTCGCCGATATTGATGGATGGAGCATTTCTGACGTCCTGTCCCATGATGTTCGTTTTCTTGAGGCTGATGGTTAGGCCAAATTCGTTGCAGGCAGGCAGCTGCAACCCTGTCGATGAGTCTCTGCAGACACTCTTCTGTGTGGGATGTTAATGCAGCATCGTCAGCAAAGAGCAGTTCCCTGATGAGGACTTTACGTACTTTGGTCTTTGCTCCAAGACGGGCAAGGTTGAACAACCTGCCATCTGATCTTGTGTGGAGGAAAATTCCTTCTTCTGAAGACTTGAACGCATGTGAGAGCAGCAGTGAGATGATGATCCCAAACAGTGTAGGTGCGAGAACACAGCCCTGTTTCACACCACTCAGGATAGGAAAGGGGTCTGATAAGTGTCATCTATGCTGAATTGTGCCTTTCATATTGTCAAGGAATGAGGTGATGATACTTATTAGCTTTGGCGGAACTCCGATCTTTGCTAGTAGTCTGAAGAGACCACGTCTGCTGACGAGGTCAAAGGCTTTGGTGAGATCTATGAAAGCAACGTAGAGGGGCATCTGTTGTTCACGGCATTTCTCCTGTAGCTGGCGAAGGGAGAACAGCATGTCAACAGTAGATCTCTGCTCGAAAGCCGTACTGTGCCTTCGGGTAGACACGCTCAGCCAGCTTCTGGAGTCTGTTTAAAACGACTCGGGCTAAGACATTCCCCACTATGCTGAGCAGGGAGATTCCACGGTAGTTGTTGCAGTCACCCTTGCTCTTATAGAGGGTGATGATATTGGCATCGCGCATGTCCTGTGGTACTGCTCCCTCATCCCAGCACAGGCAAAGGAGTTCATGGAGTGCTGAGAGTATAGCAGGCTTGGCACTCTCGATTATTTCAGGGGTAATGCCAGGGGCTTTTCCACTGGCTAGAGAATCAATGGCATCACGGAGTTCCAATTTTGTTGGCTGTTCGTCCAGCTCATCCATGGCTGGCAGAGATTGGGCTGCATTGAGGGCGGTATCAGTGACAACACTTTCCCTGGAGTACAGTTCTAGGTAGTTCTCCACCCAGCGGTCCATTTGCTTGCGTTGATTGGTGATCGTGTCCCCTAATTTAGACTTGAGGGGGGCAATCTTCTTGATGGTTGGCCCAAAAGCTCTAATGCCATCATACATTCCTCTGATGTTTCCGGTGTCGGAGGCCAGCTGAATACGACTGCATAGGTGTTGCCAGTAGTCATTTGCATAGCCTGGCTGTTCTTTGTGCAGCGCTTCTGGCTGTTTTAAGTGCTACGGATGTTAACTCGCTGGGGGCTTTCTTGTAGTTCAACAGTGCAATGCGCTTAGCAGCTATGACAGGTTCCAGCTCTTCAAAGTGAGATTGAAACCAGTCTGCATTCTGCTTCTCACGTTTGCCATAGGTGGTCATTGCTGAGTCATAGATGACGTCTCTGATGTGGGCCCACTTCATCTCTGCATCCCCTGCAGGAGTGTTTTGAAGGGCTTTTTCAAGTGAATTTAGAAACTTATGTAACAGCTGTGGATAAGAAATTCTGTTAGCGTTGATGCGCGGGCGGCCCTTCTGCTTGGAGTGATGCAGCTTCTTTGGTTTGAGTCTAACTTTGCTGCACACCAGGGAATGGTCGGTGTCGCAGTCCGCACTGTGGAAGCTGAGAGAGATTTGGACACTGTTTATAGAGCCTCGCCTTGTGGTGCCAACAACGTGATCTTGGGTGTCTCCATGAAACCTGGTGACAGGGTTGAGTATGAAAGAACGAGTTGGTGATGCAGAGGTTGTGACAGGTACACAACTCCAGCAGTCTCTGTCCATTCTCATTCATCCTTCCAATGCCATAGCGCCCAAGGCAGGAGGGCCATGAGACATGGTCGGCCCCCACCCTGGTGTTAAAGTCCCCCAGCAGGAACGAATGTTCGGTATTAGGAATGCTGCTAATGATATTATGGAGTTCCTCGTAGAATTGGTCTTTAACTTCAGGCGGGAAGCTGAATGTTGGAGCATAGATGCTGAGTAGGTGTACTGGACCAGAGGCGGTGAGCAGTCGGATGGACAGTATACGTTCCGAGCCATTTGAAGGTGGCTCTATCATGCTGAGCAAAGAGCTGCTGATTGCAAAGCCCACTCCATGCTGTCTTGGTTCTTCAGGATCCCTACCCTGCCAGTAGAAGGTGCAGTCTTGCTCTCAGAGATCCGCTCACAGGGAGGTGTGTCTCCTGAAGTGCTGCAATGTCCACATTGAGTCTACTGAGCTCATTGTTAATGATGGCAGTCTTCCGGAGTCGTCGATTTGCGTAAGGTCTTCCGACAGGCCAGGACTCACAGTTCTAACGTTCCAGCTTGCAAAACGAAGGGCTGGTACCTTCTTTCCTTTTTTTGTCATGCCGTTTGGCGCGGTGTTACAATCCACTTGTCAGGCAATGACCCTGAGCTCCAAGCACCCATTGAAGCAGGTGGACTGTGCGGGACGGAACCTTTCTGACCGGGGGCTGCCCAGTTTGAGGCAGGCGGTAGCTGTCCGGTGAGATGCGATGACCTCAGATGAGGTCAGATGAGTCTCAGGATCCAAGTCTCATTTTGGCAGAATCTACCAAGATACAAGACCCAATATCTAGGTTTTCAGTAAACACTACAGAGACACCATCATTTTCAAATCTCTGAGTTAAGACAATATTGCAGAATCTAAAAGGCAGTTCCTTTAGAGGCTCGTATTATATATAAAAGCTGCAGATTCACTTTTACTGAGCTAATTGTTAGTCTACCACAAAATAACATTTTCAGTAAATCACTGTTTAACTCTCTGTAATTACCATCTGAACTACCAGCCAGCAAACCAGGTGCAAATGTCTAAAATACAGTATGTCACCTCCACAGCAATAAAAGAAATCCTGACACAGCTTCCTGATTACTCTACAAGTATATCAGCACACTTCTTGCACCATTAGCAGAAGTGGTGAAGCTCACAGCAGAAACCCCTCCCTTCTGCTCTGAAGGCAGCACATATAGGACGATCTGTTTCTGCAAGAGGTTATACAAAAAAGGTTTAAATATTAATAGGAGGAAATGGTTTGCATTTATATTATGCCTTTCATGATCTCAGGACGTCCAAAGAGCTTTACAACGAATTAAGTATTTTGTAGTCACTGCTGCAATGCAGTAAAAGAACACTTTCAGGGGAGACTTATTATGTAGATGTCATCTGAGTTTAAAGTAAACTGCTAAAAGCTATAGGAAAGAGATATTTGGGCTGGATTTTCCTCAAAGTGGTGCACAGGACTTCTGTTTGCCCATATGAGACCCCCCCCCCCCCAGTACCCTGACCCACTTTTCTGGGTCAGGGTTTATTAATCATGCACTGTGGTCTCTTGGGTGATTCCTGCTGCCAGGAGGGAGCCCACCAGTTACCCCAAGGAAACTCCAGCGGTGTTGCAACAAAAGAGTTTAAAGGGACAGACCGCACCAAAGATGGGAGGAATTGCAACCTACACAGTTAGATTAGATTAGAGATACAGCACTGAAACAGGCCCTTCGGCCCACCGAGTCTGTGCCGAACATCAACCACCCAATTATACTAATCCTACACTAATCCCCTATTCCTACCAAACATCCCCACCTGTCCCTATATTTCCCTACCACCTACCTATACTAGTGACAATTTATAATGGCCAATTTACCTATCAACCTGCAAGTCTTTTGGCTTGTGGGAGGAAACCGGAGCACCCGGAGAAAACCCACGCAGACACAGGGAGAACTTGCAAACTCCACACAGGCAGTACCCGGAATCGAACCCGGGTCCCTGGAGCTGTGAGGCTGCGGTGCTAACCACTGCGCCACTGTGCCGCCCAGTTAAGTGAGTGAAAGCCTGGGATTAGATGGCAAAGGTCGCTTGACCCAGGAATAAAACATTTTCTTTGTGAATCTAAAGATTAACATGGCTGCACATAACTAGATTTAACATTCTCGGCTGATTTACTTACCGAACAGCCATACTGCAAAGCAAAAGTATTGAGATTGTCACCGTCGACAACCTCTCGAACAAGAAGCACTGTACTGGCGGACTTCTCCTCAGTAACACTGGGCCACTGACTCTCGCGACCTCTGAGCCGCAGTTCAATACTATCCTTGTCTTCATCTGATGACTCATCCGATGTTGCTGCATCACTCCCAAATAGATAAATTTGACCATCTTGTGAAGCGTGAATGTCTACAGGTGCCTGGAAGGATCTTGTCTGCCCATCCCTCAGCCTCATCATACTATTGATACCTACAACAGAGAGAATCAAATCTGCATTTATTCAAGCAAGTAAAATAAATCTTCTTGTAATCCTGAGGTGCAAAGAAGTTTAGTTGTGTGTAATTATGTGAACACACCCAATTGAACTTTTGACTACAATAATGTATACATAATAGAACTTAATAGAGGCAGAGACATTCTCTGGCTTTATCTTTTAAACTAATATAAACAGCAGGATCCAAGAGTCAAGCAGTTATCAGGGACTGGCAATGTTTTTTTCTAATTCAACTTACTGTAGTGCAGGCAAAACAAATGCAGACCTTAGTGAATGTACAGTCACCCTGGGGACATTCAAAATCGCCTTTGTCCCTGTTCTAACTTTGTTGTCCTATATTTTTCGTACTAAAATTTATTTCAGTCACCAAATCTGATTCAGTTGTACCATCTTCACCAAATTGCAGCCAGGCCAGCAGTCTCCTAGTGGAGCTCTTGCATATATGAAATTTACCAGTTTATTATGATTTATTGCACCATGCTAACTACAATTCATTTTCCACAGCAATTGAACTACATGGGAAAGGGTTAAAAGTCCATGCCAATTAAAATATTTGTTCCTGCAAAACAAAGATATGGATTGTAGTTATTCTGGCTCGAATAAGGATACTGCTGACAGGAAAATGTGTATATGGCATGCATGGAATGGCTGAGCCGATATGGCAAGCCACTAAAAAATAACTACGGACATTCGAGAGAAGTGGAGTGCAGGAAAATGGATGTCTGCACTCCGTGTGAAATTAACTTTTGAAAATAATGGACTGAACAGTACTGAGCAAAAGGATTTTGAAGATAGCTAAAATAGAGAAGAAACTGAACAAAAGCTGAAGAGAATGGGTGAAGGTGGTGAAGCATCCTCAAGGAAAGAAATCTCAATATTGCTGGACATTAGTACATGTAAACATGCCTGAATTTATAATGTAACTGAACTATATATAATAATGGAAGACTAATAAGTAAATAGTCTCCAAGTCACATAAATAATGAGAATTAAATCAAAGTGAGACCCCTGTCCTTGGGTTCAAATTGAAAGCAAATCCATTCAGTATGGTATTCTCTGAGTAGTTGGACTTCCTGATACAGTATTAATCAGAGGAAGAATTTATGTCTTGAGGTTGGCAAGTCAAAATTGGCAAGTCATGCTGCAGCTGCACAGAACCTTAGTTAGGCCACACTTAGAATATTACGTGCAATTCTGGTTGCCACACTACCAGAAGGACGTGGAGGCTTTGGAGAGGGTACAGAAGAGGTTTACCAGGATGTTGCCTGGTCTGGAGGGCATTAGCTATGAGGAGAGGTTGCATAAACTCGATTGTTTTCACTGGAACGACGGAGGTGGAGGGGCGACATGATAGAGGTTTACAAAGTTATGAGTGGCATGGACAGAGTGGATAGTCAGAAGCTTTTTCCCAGGGTGGAAGAGTCAGTTACCAGGGAACATAGGTTTAAGGTGCGAGGGGCAAAGTTTAGAGGGGAAATGCGAGGCAAATTCTTCACACAGAGGGTGGTGAGTGCCTGGAACTTGCTGCCGGGGGAGGTGGTGGAAGCAGGTACGATAGCGACGTTTAAGAGGCATCTTGGCAAATACATGAATAGGATGGGAATAGAGGGATACGGTCCCCGGAAGTGCAGAAGGTTTTAGTTTAGACAGGCATTAAGATCGGCGCAGGCTTGGAGGGCCGAATGGCCTGTTCCTGTGCTGTACTGTTCTTTGTCTAAACCTAAATAGAGTAATTAGTAGTGCAAATTTAGCAAAGTCATATCATATGATCACCAATAGTAAAGTGTTACTTGTATTCTTTATTTTCACAACAATGTAGATTACAGTTTCAATATCACAGAAAGTATAAGGTACTGATTTTGACAAAATATTTGCCACTAACTCCACAAACCCTGTGCATGTGTTAGAGCACCTTCTCACTCAGGCTCCAAATAACACCCCAGCTGGCATGCATACATTGGTATACATGTTCTAATGAACATCTTTCATTCTCTAACCGTGAACTAACACAACCTGCATCAAATACTGAAGCGTTCAGAATAGTTACTATTTAGCATCACTTTACTTTCAGGTTTACTAGTTGCCTTAGGTAATCCTCTTGTGCTCCAACCAGTACCTGGTCCCTTCTAATAATGAGCAACCACATCTGTAAATACATGCATCAATTTAATAGTAGCTGGAACTGCTACAATAAATTCCAGGGGGATCAGATTTAAAAATTAAGACTTCATTTTGTGTAAAGATAATGATGTTAAAATAAAAGATACAACACTTCATCTCAGAAATGTTTTACGAGTAACAAATTATTTTCAAGGGCATTGACTGTAGTTATGTAGAAAATTGTGGCTTTCACACAACTATGAGATGAATCACCCCTCTATTTTTGATAGTATTTCTTGGAGTAAAGCTGGTACTTTAAAATATTTTAACGAGATCTTTAACATCCAGTTGAACCACTGGATCTGATGTCCTCAGTTTAATGTCTCATTCAAAGGATGGGATAAGCACTGGTTGGTACCATGCTATTACAGAATTAGCTTTTAAATCATGTATTCCTTGATTTAAACATCCAGCTATGGAGAAAATATTATTTAAAATATTATTATTACACCCATGACTGACTGGTTTCTTCTAAAGTGCAAATATAGAAATCTACACAGCCCATCAGAAAACCCTGGCGAGCAAATAATGTGTAGCTTAAAAAAAAATGTTCTCGCATCTCCAGGGAGTCTTTAAATTGTGTTATTGTCTATTCATAGATTCTGAATGCTTACTTTTAAAACAGAGCATTGCACACACAGCAATGGGCAGTACAATGCACAAAGAATAGTAAAACTGCATTTAGGATTTGACAAATAGATGTTATATACAGCAATAACTGATATTTCTGCTTATGGAGTAAAGTTTTTAATTAGTTTATGTAATGTATTAGGGAATGGACTACTTCCTTATAGGGCAGCCCACCAGACAGGTTTCTCATTGCAGCTCTAAAATCTTTTACAAAATGGGGATAGTTTAGATAACTAACTCATAACAGCAACTTGCATTTATACAGCATCTTTAACGAAGAAAAATGTCACAAGGCATTTCACACAGGCCTGGAGAAAAACACCAAGCCAAAGGTAGAGAGATTAGGAGGGGTGTCCAACAGCTTGATCAAAGAGGTGGGTTTTAAAGAGTCTTAAAGGGGAAAGAGGGAGATGGAGTGTGGTAGGTGCCTCTGCTAATGATAGGTGCCTCTGCTAATGATAGGTGGATGCAAGGCCATATTTAGCAGAATGGAGATATCTGGGTGAGGGAGGGATGGGGGGTTGGTCTCTAGAGGATGTTACATCGATAGGGAGGAGTGAGGTCTTGGAGGAATTTAAACACAAGGTTAAGAATTTTAAATCTGAGGCACTGGGAGACAAATAGTCAATGTAGGTCAACGAAATCGGGAATGACAGACAGGAGGAACTTGGTATGGAATAGGATATATGGGCAATACTGAAGTCTTCAACTATTGACATACATGAAGTCAGATAATTGCTCAATTTTCTTTGGTGTAGACATTATGAAAAGTCAAAACTCGTGATCAAGGCAATACTTTGAAGTAAATATTTTGGTGATGTTAATTGACATTTCCTAAACAGGTCAGATTTTCTTTCTTTCAACACATCAGAGCATAACACCAGGGTCTATTTTGCCTTCAGGGATTTAAAATTAGATTCTCAATTAGGAAGATTTTTTTCATGTATGAACACTTCAACATCACACAAGTTATGTATAGATTCCTCCAACATTGCCTCATTCAGCATGTTGGAGAAGACTGGTGATCGTTTTGGTGGTTAATAAAAAACTTGGGATGTTCGAAAATATTTTAACCCTCCATGTTAAGTTCTGGAACTGGAAACTAAAAATAGTTTGGTGCAAACTATTAAAATTACTGTATTTTGTGGACTGAAGCCAAACTTGCTACCTATTTTAATTTCCAATTTTTATTTAGGGAATATTGCAACATCCTTGGTTCTGACCAGTTGATGTCACAACTGCAGCAGCTCCACTGACTTGAATGGGAAATGGGGGGAAAGAAATCTCTACTATTGCAGTCAACAGCGAATTGTGTTAAAATCACTGTTTGCTTCAGGACCATCCCTTAAACTAATGACCAAGGTTATTTAATGCAAAGTTTTGCATGTATTATCTTTCAAAGAAACCTGGGGGGGGAGGGGGAGTTTTGTCTGCAGAAAGAAATTATTTGAAATCTAAACCTCATTTCTGGCCCCCTGCCAGCAACTGGTTGGCATAAACATCTCCACCTAAATAAATTACACAACAAACTTCTTGAATAAGCTCCACCACACCCAGATAAGTAATTGTTAAGAGCTCTGGTAGCACAAAGTCAACTACGCAGTGACAGCAGGTAAGAACAGTCATATGTCATCCACACTCTTATCAATCTCTAAGGCTTCCCGTAACAATAAAAGCTTACACGTCACATAGGTAGTATTCTCATCCAGAGATGAGGTTGTGGGTTCAATCATAGACATGGCGAGTACATAACCCAGGCTGACATTCCCATGCTGCACTGTTGAGGCCCCATTTGTATGTTCCGGTGGTTCAAGTTGTGTGTTAAATATCCCATGGTACATTGCAAAGACCAGAAAGTTCTCCCAATATCCTAGCCAACATTCCTGTCTCAACCATCATACCAAAAACAGATTACCAGGCCACTTGTCTCATTACTGTTTGTGGGATGATGCTGTGCACAAAATGGTTGCTTCATTTGTCTGCCCAACAGCCACTTAACTCCAGAGCAATTCAATGTATGTGATAAAAACAAGAAATGCTGGAACCACTCAGCAGGTCTGGCAGCATCTGTGGAAAGAGAAGCAGAGTTAACGTTTCGGGTCACTGACCCTTCATCGGAATTCCAATGTATGTGATGTTCTTGGAAACATATCTGAGGGATGTCATCTTCTCTTCCCTACCATCAAACAAATCAAACTCTAAATGAGTTGAGAAAAGTAGAGGTCAGCTTTTGTTTCAAGGTTTTTTTTAAAAAGCGCACTGCGTGGAAATGTTCCAATACTTAAAAACCTGGGCCATTTCTTGTAAACCCTGGATATTGATTGAAAATATTTTAAATTAGTGAACTTCTTCGCTTTCACAGCTACTTCTCCTTCCTCAGCAACTGTCTCCAGCTCCAACTTATTCCACGTGGTTTCCAACTGGAATTTCACCCTTCATGTTTTGGATCTGCTGACAATTACAGATATCTCCTAGACATTCATACAACCGTACTATTTAGGAGCAGAAGTAGACCATTCGGCCCCTCGAGCCTGCTCCGCCATTCAATAAGATCATGGCAGATGTGTTTCTGACTCAAACTCCACACTCCCATCTACCCCCGATAATCTTTGATTCCCTTGCCGAACAAAAATCTACCTCCACCTTAAAAATATTCAATGAGCCTGTCTCCAGCACCTTCTGACGCAGAGAATTCCAAAGTCGCACAACCCTCAGAGAAAAAATTCTCCTCATCTCTGTCCTAAAAGGGCGAACTTAAAACAGTGCCCCCTAGTTCTGGACTCCCCCACAGAAGGAAACATCCTTTCCACATCCACCTTGTCAAGACCGTTCAGGATCTTATGTACTTCAATCAAGTCTCCCCTCACTCTTCTAAACTCCAGTGAAAACAAGCCCAGTCTGTCCAACCTTTCCTCATAAGACAACCTGCTCATTCCAGGTACCAATCTAGTAAACCACCTCTGAACCGCCTCCAACGCATTTACATCCTTAGTGTTCAGTGTTCCTCAAACCAGCATTCCCAACGCATCCAGAGATCCACGCTCAATGCCTGGTGCTGCCACATCCACACTCTCGACCTGTCTCCTGAGCAGCACCAACACACAATCTCAAAATTTTCCTGGTCAGCAGTTTCACTTCATCTTTCATCTCTTGATTGTTTTAACAATAAACTTTTTTCTTCCTTTCAGGGTTGAAAGATCACAAGCTTTAACAACTCATGGGTGCCATTTCCCACTGACACCATCCTTTCATCAAATCTTGTCCCTTCACATATATTCACAATACCCTCCGACCTTCCCCTTCCTGAACATGAACGATCTGTCCTTAGCAAAGGCTTCAGCTTCATCCCTTTATGCCCCCAACTCAATGAATTTCGAGCTCAACAAGACACTGAGCTCTTCTTCAGTCACCTTTACCTCTGTGCCTACCTCTTTGGCCAGGAGTCTTCCCCCACACAGGGGACCCTTTCATCCATCTCCAGTATTCTCCCTCCACCTGGACCCCTCCCTCTTGCCTCTTATCCTCTCTAGGATTCCCCTTGTCCTCACCATCTACCCCTTCAGTCTCAGTATTCAATGGGTGATTCTCCACCATTTCCACCACCTCCAGCATAATGCACCACCAAGCACATCTTCCCCTCCTCTCTCCTTTCAACATTCCAAAGGAACTGCTCCCTCCGCAACACCATGTCCCACTCCTCAATCACCCCCAACACAGCCCACGCCCCTTCCCAAGGCACCTTTCCATGCAAGCGCAGGAGATGCACTGCCTACTCTTTTACCTCTTCCGTTCTCAATGTCAAAATCCCCAAACACTCCTTCCAGGTGAAACAGCTATTGATCCATACTTCTTTCAACTTAGTATTCACTGCTCATAATGCAGTCTGCTCTACATTGGGGAGACCAAATGCAGATTGGGAGACTGCTTTGTGGAACACCTCCATTCAGTCTGCATGCGTGATCCTGAGTTTCGGGTCGCCTGTCATTTTAATTCTCCACCTTGCTCTTATGGTGACTGCTCTGCCCTCAGCCTCCAGCAGTACAATGAAGCTCAACGTAAGCTCAAGGAACAGCACCTCATCTTTCGCTTAGGCACTTTACAGCTTTTTGAACTCAACACAGAGTTCAACAATTTCAGATTGCATCTCCCTTCACCATTTTGTTCCCTTTTTCTTTGCAGGTTTTAGTTCTACTCTCATTTTCTCTTGTTTTTGCTTTTGGATGGCAGCTGTTCACCATTCTGTCATTTGCACTTCCTTTAGATACAACTTTTGTTTCTTTACTTGACTCATTACCAGTTCTTGGCATTGCACTACCAACCCTTTTGTCATTTAATCTCTGCTGTCTTCCACCCTATCATAGGCTTTCCCTTTAATTCTTTTTCGCACTCACACTTTCACTTGTTTAAAACCTATTACATTTCTAGCTTTTCCCACTTCTGATGAAAGGCCATCGTTTCTCTCTCTACAGATACTGCCTGATCTGAGTACTTCCAGCATTTTCTGCTTTTATTTCAGATTTTCAGCATCTGCAGTATTTTGCTTTTGTATCATATCTCCCCCCAAGCGATTTTTCCCTCCCTGCTGTGGTATACTTCCAATGGTATTTTATTCCATGACTAGCAGATAACAGCAAATGCTAATGTCAGCTTTATGCAAGATCCAATGTTTCTGTAAGAATTCCATTGACATTAATAGAAAATCCAGACTGATTTCACTAGAGATGTTGGGTGAGTTTTTGCCATCACAGATTGTCTCCGTTTAACATTTACTTTAATGCAGACTTTGCTGCCAGTTCCAGGAGTTTTTTTTTTAAAAAAGAGACACAGCACTGAAACAGGCCCTTCGGCCCACCGAGTCTGTGCCGACCAACAACCACCCATTTATACTAACCCTACAGTAATCCCATATTCCCTAACACCTGTTAAATTCATTTTCTGTAACCTAGCAGGAGGCTCTGTTCAGTTTTAGCTGCAAGTCAGAGATATGGCTCATTTCTTTGATTCGCAACATTTACACTTACCTTTAAGTAACTGCAAGCATTTTCCTCGATATACCTGCATGCTTGTACAAGCTTTGTTTACAAAGTTGACCACAAATCTGTATTGAATAGCTATCTGTGAGCAAACATTTACAGCAATATGTCCAAAGTGAATGCCAATAGCATTTACATGAATTCTACTGGAAGTTGCTTTGCATCAATGCTTAAGTTACAAATCTGGAGTCAGTGCTTTGCCTGACTTCAAAGCAGTGAGAGATTCCTTGGAAGGGGCAGTTTAACACTGACAGAAAATGCCCAAATATAGAGCAGATCTGTCAGCATCTGTGGAGAAATCACAGACAAAAATATGTTTTGGGTACTGGTTCATCTCTCCACAGATGCTAACAGCCTGGCTGCACATTTTCACCATTTTCTGGTTTTGTTGTAGATTTCCAGCATTTGCAGTATTCTGCCTTTTACCTATAGTTTCACACCACTTTGGTCTGATACAGTAAGGAATATATTTCCAGTGCTGTGTCAAATGAGGTACAAAATGTGTTGAGGGGGTCCCCGGAACCTGCTGGGCATTTTTTAAAACTCCCTGCAATAAACTGCAATGTTTAAAGAATGCAGATGTCTCACTGCCTAAACATTTAAAATTGAACTGCTGTAACAGGAGCTCTGTCTGCACGCACATGACTATCACTCCCTGGGAAACAGAATTGAAGTTCCACACAGATAGTGTAAAGCCTAACAGCAGCTACCAATTTCAGGTCTGTAGCTGCAGTTCAAACGCACCCACAAAATGCAAGGATCATTATCTCATCTGTCAGCAACATAACACAAACGTGGCATGAGATTCTGGCACTCATAAAATCAACATGACGCTCATTTCATGATCCACACCTTCCATTTCCTTATCCACAATAATCTTTTGTAATGGAAACCAGTTAATCTGGGGCTATTAAAACAGGTCAAAGATATCAAAAATTGATTGGCACTAAAGTCAGGACAAAATAGCGAGCATGCCACCAAAATGATTCATGGTCAAGTGCCTCTATTTTGTCCCAATTTTAGAATCGACAATAGTTTATGCCATGTCGAGTGTTTCCTCCAATATTGAAAGTGACATCCATGCCACTCTCGCTCACTTTTACATTCAACTGAGGAGCCAGTCTCCCAAGGTGGCATGATCTGCTTGTCCTCTATTCCACTCTGTGTGAGAGAGAGAGAGAGAGAGAGAGAGAGAGAGAGAGAGAGAGAGAACGAGAGAGTGTTCGAATGCAGGTTATATCTAAACTCCCCATATAGTGCAGTCTCATTCTTAGTTTTGTCTTCCAAAAAGGGGATAATCTGAGATCAGATTCTTCTCCTGTGAGAGGGGAAAAACAAGAGAAATGAAGGGGAAAACAAGAGACAAACAAACTTTATGCAAATAAAGGTGAATCACTCTAGCACATTCTCAGACGCCTCTCCGTCCTAGGAATAAATCATGTAATCTTCCACAGCAAGGGAATGTTGGAACTGCAGGGAGAAAAAAAAACTTGCAAAATAAAAGAATGGATATATTTTGGGAGAGTGATTTTCATAGTGAAGCTGTAGTTACCTCCTCTCCTCGTTCACCAATTCCAATGGTATCCAAGCCTCTGCACAGATGACCTTTAAACCATAATAGTTACCTATCAGGAATATACACTTAATGCTGTAGCCCTGTTTTTCAATAGATTTGATAATTTATCATATTAGATTAGATTAGAGATACAGCACTGAAACAGGCCCTTCGGCCCACCGAGTCTGTGCCGAACATCAACCACCCATTTATACTTTCTTTCTTTTGGGCCTCCTTATCTCGAGAGACAATGGATACGCGCCTGGAGGTGGTCAGTGGTTTGTGAAGCAGCGCCTGGAGTGGCTATAAAGGCCAATTCTGGAGTAACAGGCTCTTCCACAGGTGCTGCAGAGAAATTTGTTTGTTGGGGCTGTTGCACAGTTGGCTCTCCCCTTGCGCCTCTGTCTTTTTTCCTGCCAACTACTAAGTCTCTTCGACTCGCCACAATTTAGCCCTGTCTTTATGGCTGCCCGCCAGCTCTGGCGAATGCTGGCAACTGACTCCCACGACTTGTGATCAATGTCACACGATTTCATGTCGCGTTTGCAGACGTCTTTATAACGGAGACATGGACGGCCGGTGGGTCTGATACCAGTGGCGAGCTCGCTGTACAATGTGTCTTTGGGGATCCTGCCATCTTCCATGCGGCTCACATGGCCAAGCCATCTCAAGCGCCGCTGACTCAGTAGTGTGTATAAGCTGGGGATGTTGGCCGCTTCAAGGACTTCTGTGTTGGAGATATAGTCCTGCCACCTGATGCCAAGTATTCTCCGAAGGCAGCGAAGATGGAATGAATTGAGACGTCGCTCTTGGCTGGCATACGTTGTCCAGGCCTCGCTGCCGTAGAGCAAGGTACTGAGGACACAGGCCTGATACACTCGGACTTTTGTGTTCCGTGTCAGTGCGCCATTTTCCCATTTATACTAATCCTACACTAATCCCATATTTCTACCAAACATCCCCACCTGTCCCTATATTTCCCTACCACCTACTTATACTAGTGACAATTTATAATGGCCAATTTACCTATCAACCTGCAAGTCTTTTGGCTTGTGGGAGGAAACCGGAGCACCCGGAGAAAACCCACGCAGACACAGGGAGAACTTGCAAACTCCACACAGGCAGTACCCGGAATCGAACCCGGGTCCCTGGAGCTGTGAGGCTGCGGTGCTAACCACTGCGCCACTGTGCCGCCCTGTCGTATGTTGTGAACACCAAACAGAATTTCAGGGATCCAGCTGGTGTTAGTTCTTTTGCCTCTGGGATCAATTCTGTCCAGAGATGTTGGACAGAAAACCTCTTCCTGCTTTGTGTAATTAATTTAGATAGTACAACTAAAATTCTGATGAGAAATAAATCCATGGCAAAACACTGCATATCCTCAAACACTAAGTAATATTCAGAAGGAGAAGGATAGATGGTACAAGAAATGGAGGAAAAAACATGCTAGTGTAGTCGGGGAGCTCTTCCTGTGAAATGTTAGGAATGTTAAGAGTGTGGTGAACTGAGTCATCCAGTCTCCTTCCATCAGCTGCACTCCAAACCACAGCGTTCATAAACAGAAGGGTCAGGAAGCAATGGGAAGCAGGCGGCCAACTAAAACTTGGGCGAATATTCAGCTGGCAGATTGCGGGAGCCAGCTTTAGCAATGTAAGTGTGGGGACCAGGACCCATGCATTTGCTCTATGTGGGACTCTTACATAAACATAGAGCTGTGCACACCTAGGGAGACTGGCTCCTCAGTTGAATGCAAAACTGAGAGTGGCATGGATGCCACTTTCAATATTGGAGGAAACACTCTCCATAGCATAAACTATAGAAGATTCTAAAATTGAGACAAAATAGAGGGCACTTGACCGTAAATCTTTTTGGTGTTATGCAATCCCAGTTCACAAACGAATGCACTATAATTATAGAATGATACAGCAGAGGAGGCCACTCAGCCCATCGTGCCTGTGCCAGCTCTTTGATAGTGCTATCCAATTAATCCCACTCCCCTGCTCTTTCCCCAAAGCCTTATAAGCTTTTTCCCCGTTAGTATTTATCCAATTCTCTTTTGAATGTAGTTATTGAATCTGCTTGCACCACCCTTTCAGCAGTGCATTCCAGATTACAACAACTCGCTGTGTAAAAAAAATACTTCATGTCGCTTCTGGTTCTTTCACCAATCACCTTAAATGTGTCCTCTGGTTGCTGACCCTTCTGCCATTGAAACAGTTTCTCCTTATTTACTCTATCAAAACAGTTCATGATTTTGAACACCTCTATCAAATCTCCTCTTAACCTCCAGCTTCTCAAGTCGCTCCACATAACTGAAGTTCCTCATTCCTGGCAACACACTAGTAAATGTCTTCTGCACCCTCTCCAAGGTCTTGACATCCCTCCTAAATTGTGGTACCCGGCATCCATTTTAAACTGTGGTGCCCAGAATTGAACGCAATATTCCAGATGAGGCCGAACCAGTATTTAATAAAGGTTTAGCCTAACTTCCTCAATTTTGTACTCCAACCCTCTATTAACGAAGCCAAGGATCACGTATGCTTTTTACAAACTGCCTTCTTAATGTGACCTTCCACAAAATTATATGTGGGATATAACAGAATCATCTTAGTTTCAATGAAGTCATGTTATATAGACATTGAATGGGGAAGTATTCGTCAAAATAGAATTGGAGTCATTTGACTCCATGGCCTCAAACTGAAGTTATAAACACCATCAACCCTCTATTTGTAACAGGTGATAAAATTGTGCAAACCGTTGTCCCCATTTAGTTCCTTAGCACTGGATACATTCCATGGCAGTAGTACAAGGTTTTTTTTTTAGAGATTGTCCTAAATCTATTCAAATAATCTTTCTAGCTAAATGTTATCTTTCAAAAAACTTAAAAATCAGAAAGGCCTAGGGTTCTGCAAGGAATAGGCAGTTAGTGCTTTACTGTAAAATTCTTACATTCTTATTTGATAAATTGTTCAGTCCCACTAGTAAATTACTGTGAAACAAACTAGTTACAATAGCTTTAACCATACTTTAAGCCATACAAGTATGGAAACAATGAATAACACGCTGCCACCAAAATAAAGAGCATTGGTAACTAAGGTTACACAAGTAGGAAACCACAAAAATTATGCAGTTTATATCACAATGCACCTGTACGCACTTACATACAGTAAATAGGAGACAAATCATCCCATCCTTGTTGCGGTACTTACACAAACAGCCATGGATTTACCAAAACCAGAGTTTACCTCCCTGCTGCAGTGCACAACAATGGATTAGCATCTCTGTACATTCAGATAAGGGTATCAAGGAACATGGAGCAAAGGTGGGCAATTGGAGTTGAGGTACAGATCAGCCATGACTGAATTCAATGACAGGCCAGGCTTGAGGGGCTGAATGGCCTATTCCTATGCTCTTAGATACACATGCTTTGCAGCAGTTTGAACATATTATATCAGCCAGCAGGCCTCATAGTGGCATTTTGGACTTTAAACTTTACTCCTCACTGTTCTGCGCTAAACAAACTGGAATTAGCCAGTAATTCAAATTAATGTAAATAACACAGCAAAGTGGGAAATAAGTACTTACAAAATTGAATTAAGTTGAAATAAGCAACTTTAATTAAGGATATTGATATAGTGTTACTATGCAACACTAGAATGCTTGACTTAAATTCATCAACTTATCCTGCGGACAAAATCATGTCGGCAAAGGTAGCATCGTGGAAATGTTACTGGACTAGTAATCCAGAGACCTGAACTAATGCACCCCACCACGGAAACAATTTAATTTATAAATCTGGAATAAAAAGCTAGTCTTAGTAATGATCATGAAACTACCAGATTGTCGTAAAAACCCATCTTGTTCACTAATGTCTTTCAGGGAAGGAAATTTGCCGTCCTTACTCAATCTGACCTATATGTGACTCCAGACCCACAGCAATGTGGTTAACTCTTAACTGCCCTCTGAATTGGCCTCGCAAGCCACTCAGCTGTATCAAACCGCTACAAAAAAAAGTCAAAGAATAATAAAACTGGATGGACCACCCGGCATTGACCAAGGCACCAGAAACAACAAAGGCACACCATGACCAGTCAACTCTGCAAAGTCCTCCTCATTAACATCTTGGGACTTGTGCTAAAATTGGGAGAGCTGCCTCACAAACTAGTTAAGCAACAGCCTGGGTATGGTCTGTCACACTGGAGGTGGCAGCACAGTGGTATATAATTGGGCTGGAGTGGCCCTGGGAGTCCTCAACATTGACTCCAGACCCCGTGAAGTCTCACTGCACCGACCACCCTCCCTCAGCTGATAAATCAGTGCTCCTTCATGTTGAACGCCACTTGGGAGAAGCACTGAGCGTAGCAAGGGCACAGAATGTACTCTGGGTGGGAGACCTCAATGTCCTGAAGGACATATCTGCCAGACTGGGCCTGCGAAAGGCGGTAAGAACCAATTAAAGGAGAAACCTGCCTGACCTCGTCCTCACCAATCTACCTGTCACTGATGCATCTGTCCATGAAAGGACTGGTAGGAGTGACCACCGCACAGTCCTTATGGAGCCCATATCCCATGTTCACACAAAGGACCCCCTCCATCACATCGTATGGCACTACTATCGTGCTAAATAGGATAGATTGAGAACAGATCTGGTAGCTCAAAATTGGGCATCCATGAGGTGCTGGTCACCATCAGTAGCAGAACTGTATTCCATCACAATCTGTAACCTCATGGCCCGGCATATCCCTTAGTACCAGCAAGCTGGGGAAACAACCCTGGTTCAATAAGGAATGTAGAAGAGGTGTCAGGAGCATCACCAGGCATACCTAAAAATCAAAGGCCAACTTGGTGAAGCTACAACATACGCCCACATGCATATCAGACAGCAGAGCAGCATGCGAATAAACAGAGCTAAGCAGCCCCAAAACCAACAGATCAGATCAAAGCACTGTAGTCCTGCCACATACAGCTGTGAATGGCGGAGGATAGTTAAAACAACTAATGGGAGGACGAGGCTCCACAAACTTCTTCATCCTCAACGATGGCAGAGTCCAGCACATCAGTGGAAAAGACAAGGCTAAGTATTTACAACCATCTTCAGCCAGAAATGCTGAGTTGACGATGCATCTTGGCCTCTTCCGGAGGTCCCCAGCATCTCAGATGCCAGTCTTCAGCCAATTCAATTCACTCCATGTGATATCAAGAAATGACTAAAGGCACTGGATACAACGAAGACTATGGGGCCTGACAACTTCCCGGCTGTAGCACTGAAGATGTGCTCCAGAACTATCTGTGCCCTAGCCAAGCTGTTCCAGTATAGCTACAACACAGACATCAACCCAACAATGTGAGTAATTGCTCTCCACAAAAAACATGACAAAATCCAATCCAACTAATTACCACCCATACATCCTACTCACAATCATCAGCAAAGTGACAGCAGGTGTTGTTGGCAGTGCTATCAAATGGCACTTACTCAGCAATAACCTACTCATCGATGCTCAGTTTGAGTTGTGTCAGGGGAACTTGGCTCCAGGCCTCATTACAACCTTGGTCCAAACATGGATGAAAGAGCTGCATTCCAGGAGCAGAGGTGAGAGTGACTGCTCTTGACATCAAGGTAGCATTTGACCAAGTGTGGCATCAAGGAGGCCTAGCAAAATTAAAGTCAATGGGAATCATGGGGGAAAACTCTCCACTGGTTGTGGAGTCATACCTAGCACAAAGGAAGATGGCTGTGTTTGTTGGAGCCCAATCATCTTAGCTGCAGGGGTTCTTCAGGATAGTGTCCTAGGCCCAACTATCTTCAGCTGCTTCATCAATGATCATCCCTTCAATATAAGATCAAAAGGTGGGGATGTTAGCTGGTTATTGAACAGTGTTCAGTACCATTTGCAGCTCCTCAGATATTCAAGTAGTCCATGTTTGCACGCAGCAACACCTGGACAACATTCAGCCTTGGGCTGCTAAGTGGCAAGTAACATTCATACCATACAAGTGCCAGGCAATGACCATTTCCAACAAGAGAAAATCTGTCCATCTCCCCTTGACATTCAATGGCATTACCATCACGGAATCCCTAACCATCAACATCCTGGGGGTTACCATTGACCAGAAACTTAACTGGCCTAGCCATATAAATACTGTGGCTACAAAAACAGGTCAGAAGCTAGAAATTCTGCCCCAAGTGTCTCACCTCCTGACTCTCCAAATATTGCTCACCATCTACAAGGCACAAATCAGGATTGTGATGGAATATTCTCCACTTGCCTAGATGAGTGCAGCTCCAACAACACTCAAGAAGCTTGACACCATCCAGGACAATGCAGTTTGCTTGATCGGCGCCCCATCTACTATCTTAAACATTCACTCCCTCCACATCTGGCACACAGTGTCAGCAGTGTGTACCATCTACAAGATGCATTGCAGCAACACACCAAGGCTCCTTTGACAGCCCCTTCCAAACCCACGACCTCTACAGCTAGGACAAGGGCAGCAAGATGCGTGGGAACACCACCACCTGCAAGTTCCCCTCCAAGTTGCACACCATCCAGACTTGGAACTATATTGCTACTCCTTCATTGTCACTGGGTCAAAATCCTGGAACTCCCCTTTAACAGCACTGTGGGTATACCTACACCATGTGGACTGCAGCAGTTCAAGAAGATGGCTCACTTCTCATAAGAGGCAATTAGGAATGGGCAATAAACGCTATCCTTGCTAGCGATGCTCACATCTCATGAGCAAATAAATAAAAAAAACTCCTCTACTTGGTTGCAGACTGGAACATTGTTACAGTTAAAACTTTGAAAGTACCTCTTATTTTGGTTCATTAGTCTT
The DNA here is from genome assembly GCF_036365525.1 of Heterodontus francisci. Classification (NCBI taxonomy): domain Eukaryota; kingdom Metazoa; phylum Chordata; class Chondrichthyes; order Heterodontiformes; family Heterodontidae; genus Heterodontus; species Heterodontus francisci. The sequence continues at coordinate 22,025,541 of NC_090408.1, read as the reverse complement.
TTGAGTACATCTCTAATGACAGATAAACAGTTGTACGCCTATCTATCTTCACTCCATAATAAAATAGTATTTCCAGAAGTGCTAGCATGGTAAACTTTCTTGTGCTTTATCCCAAATCAAACAATAATAAATCTGTTCTGAAAACTACAGACTAGATTGAATGGTGACCAATTTACCAGCTTTGTATTTTCAGTTTACTTTAAGAGGTCTACAAATGAACAATCCACAGCCATTGGGAAGAAAAGGTTATCCAATTCATTTAAATACCCTGCCTGAACTTATGATGCACTGACCCTTCTAAAAACTCACCTCTTCAACCAAATTTACGGTCACCCCTCCTAATATCTCTTTGGCTTGGTGTTTGATTTTTGTTACACCTCTGTGAAGCATTTTGGATTTTTTTTTTCCACGTTAAAGATGCTATATAAATGCAAGTTGCTACTGTTCTATATGCCCCTAGAAAGGCCCCTCTTAGACAGCTCCTTTGAAGATGAAAATTCCTAGTTTCTCCAGTCTTTCCTCAAAGCTCAGATCTCAAACACTGGTGATTAGCCTCAATGCTCTTCTCTGCACTAATTCCAGTGATTGACTTGAACATTTTTTTCATTCATTCCGGGGATGTGGGCATTGCTGGCTGGGCCAGCATTTACTTCCCATCATTAATTGTCCTTGAGAAGGTGATGATGAGCTGCCTTCTTGAACCGCTGCAGTCCACATGGGGTAGGTACACTTACAGTGCTATTAGGAAGGGAATTCCAGGATTTTGACCCAGCAGCAGTGAAGGAACAGTGACATAGTTCCAAGTCAGGATGGTGTGTGGCTTGGAGGAAAACTTGCAGGTGGTGGTATGCCCTTGACCTTCCAGGTGGTAGAGGCACACACAGTATTCAAGGTCTGGTCTGACCAGAGTGCTTACATTAGTAAAACGTAGTGGGACAGTATGGAAAACAGTATGGAAATGATGAATCTGAAACTGTCTAAACCACATCAGTTTCATCACTAGTCACGTAATTGGCCCTCTCCCTCTTTATGTCTACATATGGTAATAATCTTGCATATATGTAATCTGCCCGTCATGACTATTTTTTGCCACTTTTAGGGGGTATGTTGCTGAAAATGTTTGTCCATAGTCTACCATATGTGCAACGGAGCAGGAATTCTGCTGTTCCAGTAAACTCCGCTCTGGAGTGTCTGGGATCAGCTAATTGAAATAATCCTGGCAGATGCCTGTGCCAGTACGAGTGCACCTTGGGCAATGTTCCCGCTATGTGGGTGCATGACCCAGCCTGGAAAGTACCATGCAGGCTTTGTTCAGTGATAAATAGCACATATGCGCATGAAACATTTAAAGGGAATGTGCACTGAAAAAAAACTGGCTGCACACAAGTGAATTTTAAAGGGAAAATTGATCTTGGATGTCTGTTAGAGGGAGGTAGAGGAACATGCAGTACAGCATGGGCATTTAGGAACTCCACTGCTAGGCCCCAACCATAAATAATTACAATATTTTTAATAGTTCCTCATGGTAAGAGGGCTGATCTAAAAGGTGTATTTGGCATAATTCCGGGTCGTGACTCAAGTCTGAAGACCTCAGTGGGCTCTAAATCTGTCCCTACCAAGGTCTGGATGTCTGTTTATTTCTGGTTGTGATATCAGTGAGTGTGAAGGAAGTAGGAGCACTTGGAATTGTGGTCTGGGAAGCCATCCCACTGGCCCTGTCTCCTTATGGTGGTATGGGCCTTGTATGGAGCAGATGGTAGTTCCACCCACCCAAGGCACCAGTTCAAATTGGTGTTGGCTCCTCTTCTGGGAGAAACCCAGAGTTTGAGTCTTCTTCGATTGTTGGCCTGGTCAGGTCTCTTGCACCTACTTTACTCCCCCATTGTGCCCCAGCCCTCGAGAAAATTCAGGGCCAAGGTATCTTCCCTGAATGTTGTCAAGACAAGACGGCTCCAACAAATCCAGCCATGCGCATTTGAATGCTGAACCTCGATCTCATTATGAACATAGTAAAGTGACAATGTAGGTACCCAACACTACTCCTTACAGGAAAAATAATAGGAAATTAGTACTCAATAATTATAACAGGAGTGCTATTCCACTGAACATAGTAAATAAACTGCAACAATGTTTTTCCCATCACCATCAAACCATATTTAAAGTTAATTCAACAGTGCTTCTGGTAAAGCACATGTACAGGGAAACACATAACTAGATGTCTAGAAAAATTACAATAGTAAGCATAATATGTAGGTTTTAATTCAATAAATAAATAGAATGTTGTCTTCAAGGCCTATGACACTGTCAGAACCAGCAGGATTGGTTAAAATGAGCTACGTGATATTCTATTTAGTCGATGTTCCACATTACAGTATAACAAAGGGCAAGGCTAACATGCTACCTGGAAGTAATACCTTGTTTAAGTTGACTAGTCTCCACAACTACATTTACTAGAGTGCTTTTCATTTGAGCAGTGTTTCTGCTGCTGGACAGCTCCACTAAAAATGCAAACCTCCCCATTTCCCTGTTCGGCCACACTGCTCCTTTATGGTTTCTGTTTCCAGCTGTCAATTTCTTCTTCACCTAACAACATGTTTTCAAATTGTACTGATCTAATAAAATCAAACTTTTTTTTTCCCAAATTGTGCACAAAGATTTTGTTTCTTTCACAAATTCAATTTGAGCCAACAGGGGATGTCAGTAAGCAAGTGATAGCGCTGGGGATTCAGAAGTGAAATCTAGCTGCTGAAGTGGACCTCCTGCTGCTTCAGAAATACAGAATTTAGTTCACTAAAAATCTTACCTATATCTGACTTATGCTGACATTAGCGAGAAGAATGCAGGTTACGAACACTAGACAAAACCATCTCCTGTTGAAGTCTCTTTACATTCTAAAGAAGCTGGTTTTACCATGAAGAAAGAAAATGGTCACCAGCCAACCCGCCTTCTATGCGGGCAGATTTATATGGACTTTATTAGAATCTTGCCCTACTAAAGGAAACTGAGGCAGAAATCATTCAGTAGACCAGAAATTCATGTGCTGATACTCTATTAAATATTTACACTTTATTCATTTTTTCCAAATTATTTTGCAGGATTGAGGGGCTTCAGTAAGCTCAGAATTGTTTTGCTGAAGCTTGTGTTAAAATAAAAAAAATAAACAGAGTCCTACAGTACCTTCAATGTTACTTTCTTCCCATTGTAAAACAGAGCAGATAAGAAGGCTTTTTATTTAAACTCTGCATGTGTTAACACTCATTGTTGTCTTTGTGACGACATTCTATGCATTTCTTAATGACTAACAAGAGAAGGATTTAACTGAGATTAAATATATTCAGCTATACCAGTGAACAAGACACTTGTGCACAGTTATAACAATTGTTTTTTTGTATTAAAAGGCGTGTAAAATTACAAATCTTTACTTATATGGATTATCTGACACTATTTGGATTAGGGTTGAAAAATGTCCATTTACTGTATTAATGTAAAATATAGGTTAATTTATCTTTTCGCATTTATACAAATGGATGTTTTTATTTGGCCTTTCCCTCTCCTAAACTCCAATTACCCATTTCATCTTACGAAACCCACACAAATCGATTTTTCAAGACTGAGATCAATAGATTTTTGGACATTAAGGGAATCAAGGAATATTGGGATAAAGGCAAGAAAATGGAATCAAGGTCAGAATATCAGCCATGATCTAATTAAATGGCAGAGCAGGCTTATATGGCCTACGCCTGCTCCTATTTAGGTATGATTTCTTTCATTTTTTTGAAAAAAAAGGGCTGCTCTACATTGTTTTTTAAAAATATATATGCGTAGAATTTGTGTAGTTAACAATGGTTATCAGCATTCACCATTATAGCGCAGGAAATCGGACAGCAACTTCTAGTATCTGCACATGCGCAGTTAAATACAGAAATCTAAGTTTTTGTCAGAGATACCCACTCTCTCCACAGACTGCGCTATAACATTGCTGATAGACTCAGTACTGAAATGAATGCAATGATGCGAAGTTGGGGTAATTGCCCACTAGTTCCCCATTAAAGATGCCTGAAAAGGTTAGGGGTGGTGCATTCGGGGTAAATGAATTTTTAATGGTGAGATAAATGATAATTACTGCTGAACCATCTCTCTAGTCCTGAAAAAAATAAATTTACAAATGTGGAGTCTCACTCCTTTAAAAGTTAATTAGTATTGGAGATTTAGCTTTTACTTTTTGTCTGTCTCTTTTCCCTCTCTCTCATGATCCCACTGTTTCTCTCTCCACAGATTCTGCCTGACCTGAGTATTTCCAGCATTTTGTTTTTGTTACAGTAGAACTTGATTTTCTTTTCACTCAACTTTCTTTCCTTCTCTCCTGAAGTTTTATGAGTGCAACCAGCCCTCACCTGAGTGCCAGCTTAACTGGTGAGTTGACTCGATGTGGGACATCACAGCTAAGCTCGATTTTGTTCTCACTTACCATCGATCCATGCAATCTTCCACCAGAGATACTAAACAACAAATAAGCATTAAATCTGGCCAACTTGTCCCTCATTATTAACTCTAGGACAAAGGGGCCCAACTGAACAGTCCAAATTCTGCCATAGCTGAAATCACCTAACTCAGCACGCATAAGGCACTGAACCAGTGTTATACACTGAAAGAAATCTCAACAAGCTAATAAATCAGTGAAAGTTTTCCAATTTCATTACAGGGACTGAAAACCCATAGTACCTTGTATTTCACCAGTGATCCCATTATCAAGCACAATTTACTCACTAATGGCATATTTGGTTAAAAAATTATCCAAGTTATCCAGGGGGCATGCAAAATCAAGCTCGCACTTGAAATGAATTGTGTTGGCAGATATTTATACATGGATATGATTTTAAAAATTACACGGTTAATTTCTTAGATAGCTTAATGAAAGCTGACAAACTTCTCCCTCTAGGGAAGCTTAAGCTCAGTGGCACTTCTGGAACACCATTCTTACATGACAACAAATTTTGCACAACTGAGAATGGCAGCATTAGCTAAGTGACAGTACTCATGTGTAAGTCAGACATTATGGGTTCAAGACCTCTTATAGACACACCAGCACATAAGCTAGGCTGACTGTTCAGTGCAGTACTGAGGGAATGCTGCACTGCTGGAAGTGCTGTCTTTCAGATGAAACGATAAACCTTGAATGGACATTAAAAGTTCCAATCAAAGGAGAAGAAGAAATTCTTTAGGTGTCCTGGCCAATCTTCATTCCTCAAACACCACCACCAAAAAGAGATTATCTGATTATTTATCTCATTGCTTTTGAACCCTTGCTGTGTGCAATTGTCTGCCACATATCCTTACATTTCAAGTGATTTCCCTACATTACAACAGTGTCTACACTTCAAGAGAACTTCATTAGCTGTGAGGCACCTCAGGACGTGCTGAGGTTTGAAAGATACTACATAACTGCAAACTCTTTCCTTCTCATGAATGCTGTGCCATTAAGAGACAGAATATCTATCTGTATGATAAAAACAAATAAAACCTGAAAGCATCCAATAGGCCCATAAACTACAAGTATAGCTTTTAATCATACCAATTAGCTTACTGGGTATTTTGACAAAGGGCACACACTGCTAACATTAATTTCTTTATTCTCTTCACAAACGATGCCTGACCAGCTGAGTGCTTTCTGCAATCGGAGTCTTTGATAATGTGTTGGTTAGATATCTCAGGTACTACTGTAGGAACCATTTAAAACATTACCTATTATTTGGGAATCCTGGCCTCAGTGATGTCTTAAACACACGGATTTTCACCAAACCAGTCTTTCTCCATTTTGTTGGTCATACTCAATCTTTTAGCCATGAGGGTAGATCGGTAAATAATCTGTTGCTCTTCTCTGGCAATAGAAAGGACTTCCAGAGGCTCATCTTGTTCGTGTTTTAGTGATAGACAACAACAACTTGCCTTTATATAGCACCTCTAACATACTAAAACATCTCAAGATGCTTCACAGGAGTATAATCAATCATACAAAAATTGACACTGAACCAGAGGAGGAGATATTAGGACAGATTACCAAACATTCAATCAAAGAGGGAGGCTTTCAGGGGGTCTTAAGAGGAGGAGGGGGAAGTGGGGTGCTTTACAGAGAGAATTCCAGAGCTCCAGGTTGAAAGCACTACCAACAATAGGGTGAAGGAATGAGGGGAATAAAGTCAGTGGCTTTATTCCAGAGATTTCCTCTTAAATTGTATAACTGAGGTCAGGAACTATCCTTGTAGGGAAACTGCAATACTATCCTACCAATGGCCCTCGAACACAATATACTATTTGGGTTGTGACCAAGGGACCATCAACTCTGTCTTCCTCTCTCCAGTAATGTGCGGGGTGTTGCATTGTCCAGTTTCTATTGTACCATATATTTCGTGAAGCTTGACGCCCAGGTGTTCTAGTCAACTCTTGAGCTAACCTCACCCAGTTAGTCGCTCAGAGCACAGCAAGGAACTGACAGGTGAGCTGGAGGCCCAGGCAACACAAAAGCCCCAAACAAGAGTGAGGGGACTGGAGAAGCAGGAATACTCACCACAGTCAAACCCTCCATCCAAGCAAAGCCCCGGCAAGGATGGGCAATCCGAGGGGACAGGGTCCTCAGGCCAGCCCCGAGTGGCTCAGCGACTGTTCACATGAGGAAATGGCGAAGGTTCCACTTCAGGCTGTTGGGCCTTGTCTTGTCTCTCTCCCCCCCCACCAAACACACACCACCCTTCCTCTCCCGCTTTTCCCTCACACCGATCGACCCCGCTCTCCCCGGGCCATCCACCAAGCATTGTCTTTCCCTCACCCTCCCCTGCTGGACGGCCCCCGGACCTGATTGACAGGAGCGCCGGCCTATCGAGGGCCGGGGTCGACTCCCGGCCACGGGGCGAGACGGCCAATGGCAGGCGAAGGTGGGCGGGACCTCGGCAACAAGTTCGGGTGAGGCGGCGGCGCGCGCTATCTACGTGTCGGCGCGAGGCTGCCCGGGGGTTTGCAGGTTGCAGCGTTGCAAGATGTTGCGTTGGCTGCTTTGGGCTGCCTGCAAAACACCTCCCCCTCCAAAAAGAAGGAGTTGGTGTTATATCAGCTGTGGCTGGGTTGGTAGCGCTCTCACCTTTGAGCCACAAGGTTGTGGGTTCCATTCCAGAAACCTGAGCGCAAAAAATCAAAGTTACTGCTCTAGTGCAGTACTGAAGCAGTGCCACACTGCCAGCAGTACTGTCTTTCATCAGCGATATTAAACTGAGGCTCCCCATTTGCTTGCTTGGGTGGATGTAAAAGATCCCATAGCCCTATTTCAAACAGCAGGGGAGTTATCCCTCAATCAACATCAAATAAGTCATTATCACATCACTATGGAGTTTGCTGCGTTCATACTGGTTGCTACATTACAACAGGGACTACACTTATAAAAGAAGTGCTTCATTGGCTGTAAAGTGCTTTGAGATGTCTGGTGCTTGTGAAAGGTGCCATATAAACACAAGTCTTTCTTTTCATGGAGCGGGCAGGAAGTGATTAGGAACTTCAGTGTTAGATATGGGGCTCTCAGGGAACCCAGGCTCCAACCCTGCTCTCTGCTAGGTTTTGTTGGTCTGAGCCAGCAGAGTTGTAAGAATGCAACAAGAATGTTTGAAGCCTGTGGGCTGAGGAGGGGTACAAATAAGCCTACACTTGCTAAACAGTGACTTTTGCTGGAAGATGAATGAGAGGCTGTGATGCCCAGTGTGGTGGAATAGCATGCTGATCCTGTCTAGGTGCTGGATAGCAATAAGACACTTGAGTAAAAGCACAATCAAAAAGAAGAGTTCTGAGAATTTTTGGAGTGAGAGAGGGGGCAAGGCAAGGATAAAGATGCTGAGAGAGTTCCAATAAGCTGGATATTTTATTTTTTTTATTTAGAGATACAGCACTGAAACAGGCCCTTCGGCCCACCGAGTCTGTGCAGACCATCGACCACCCATTTATACTAATCCTATTACCCTCTCACATCCCCACCTTCCCTCAATTCCCCTACCTATACTAGGGGCAATTTATAATGGCCAATTTACCTATCAACCTGCAAGTCTTTGGCTGTGTGAGGAAACCGGAGCACCCAGCGAAAGCCCACGCGGTCACAGGGAGAACTTGCAAACTCCGCACAGGCAGTACCCAGAATTAAACCCGGGTCGCTGGAGCTGTGAGGCTGCGGTGCTAACCACTGTGCCGCCCCTAATGGCTAAAGCAGCAGCCAACATGAAGGAGGAATGATAATTAGACTATAGGTGCTATCTATTGTTGCATATTACACAGGATAACTTCCCAGTGCAGCATTCGAACACTTAATAGTGGGAAGCCCTAAACCTTTATTTGAATGGAAATGATTATATTTTGAGAGAATAATGAGTATTCCATTCGTATGACTTAAAGTGCACTAATAATGCTTTATCAATTGTGCATTAGTACAGTATTTTACTTCTTTGACCTCCTTATCTCGAGAGACAATGGGTAAGCGCCTGGAGGTGGTCAGTGGTGTGTGGAGCAGCGCCTGGAGTGGCTATAAAGGCCAATTCTAGAGCGACAGGCTCTTCCGCAGGTGCTGCAGAAAAATGTGTTTGTCGGGGCTGTTACACAGTTGGCTCTCCCCTTGCGCCTCTGTCTTTTTTCCTGCCAACTGCTAAGTCTCTTCGACTCGCCACACTTTAGCCCCGCCTTTATGGCTGCCCACCAGTTCTGGCGAACGCTGGAAACTGACTCTCAGACTTGTGATCAATGTCACAGGACTTCCTGTCGCGTTTGCACATTTCTTTATAGCGGAGACATAGACGGTGGGTCTGATACCAGTGGCGAGCTCGCTGTACAATGTGTCTTTGGGGATCCTGCCATCTTCCATGCGGCTCACATGGCCAAGCCATCTCAAGCACCGCTGACTCAGTAGTGTGTATAAGCTGGGGATGTTGGCTGCCTCGAGGACTTCTGTGTTGGAGATATGGTCCTGCCACCTGATGCCAAGTATTCTCCGGAGGCAGCGAAGATGGAATGAATTGAGACGTCGCTCTTGGCTGACATACGTTGTCCAGGCCTCGCTGCCATAGAGCAAGGTACTGAGGACACAGGCTTGATACACTCGGACTTTTGTGTTCCATGTCAGTGCGCCATTTTCCCACACTCTCTTGGCCAGTCTGGACATAGCAGTGGAAGCCTTTCCCATGCGCTTGTTGATTTCTGCATCTAGAGACAGGTTACTGGTGATAGTTGAGCCGAGGTAGGTGAACTCTTGAACCACTTCCAGAGCGTGGTCGCCAATATTGATGGATGGAGCATTTCTGACGTCCTGCCCCATGATGTTCGTTTTCTTGAGGCTGATGGTTAGGCCAAATTCATTGTAGGCAGCCGCAAACGTGTCGGTGAGACTCTGCAGGCACTCTTCAGTGTGAGATGTTAAAGCAGCATCGTCGGCAAAGAAGAGTTCCCTGATGAGGACTTTCCGTACTTTGGACTTCGCTCTTAGACGGGCAAGGTTGAACAACCTGCCCCCTGATCTTGTGTGGAGGAAAATTCCTTCTTCAGAGGACTTGAACGCATGTGAAAGCAGCAGGGAGAAGAAAATCCCAAAAAGTGTGGGTGCGAGAACACAGCCCTGTTTCACGCCACTCAGGATAGGAAAAGGCTCTGATGAGGAGCCACCATGTTGAATTGTGCCTTTCATCTTATCATGGAATGAGGTGATGATACTTAGTAGCTTTGGTGGGCATCCAATCTTTTCTAGTAGTCTGAAGAGACCACGTCTGCTGACGAGGTCAAAGGCTTTGGTGAGATCAATGAAAGCAATGTAGAGGGGCATCTGTTGTTCGCGACATTTCTCCTGTATCTGACAAAGGGAGAACAGCATGTCAATAGTCGATCTCTCTGCACGAAAGCCACACTGTGCCTCAGGGTAGACGCGCTCGGCCTGCTTCTGGAGCCTGTTTCGAGCGACTCGAGCAAAGACTTTCCCCACTATGCTGAGCAGGGAGATTCCACGGTAGTTGTTGCAGTCACCGCGGTCACCTTTGTTTTTATAGAGGGTGATGATATTGGCATCGCACATGTCCCTCGTCCCAGCACAGGCATAGCAGTTCATGTAGTGCTGAGAGTATAGCAGGCTTGGCATTCTTGATTATTTCAGGGGTAATGCTGTCCTTCCCAGGGGCTTTTCCGCTGGCTAGAGAATCAATGGCATCACCGAGTTCCGATTTTATTGGCTGTATGTCCAGCTCATCCATGACTGGTAGAGGCTGGGCTGCATTGAGGGCAGTCTCAGTGACAACATTCTCCCTGGAGTACAGTTCTAGGTAGTGCTCAGCCCAGCGGTCCATTTGTTTGCGTTGGTCAGTGATTATGTCCCCTGATTTAGATTTGAGGGGGGCGATGTTCTTGCTGGTTGGCCCAAGAGCTCTCTTAATGCCATCATACATTCCTCTGATGTTTCCGGTGTCTGAGGCCAGCTGAATATGACTGCATAGGTGTTGCCAGTAGTCGTTTGCGCAGCACCTGGCTGTTCTTTGTGCAGTGCTTCTGGCTGCTTTAAGTGCTGCGGATGTTAACTCGCTGGGGGCTTTCTTGTAGTTCAACAGTGCAATGCGCTTATCGGCTATGACAGGTTCCAGCTCTTCATTATGAGATTGAAACCAGTCTGCATTTCTCTTCGCATTTTTGCCGTAAGTGGTCAAAGCTGACTCATAGATGGCGTCTCTGATGTGGGCCCACTTGGTCTCAGCATCCCCTGTGGGAGTGTTTTGAAGAGCTGTTACAAGTGAAATTAGAAATTTTTGTAACAGCTGTGGGTGAGAAGTTCTGCTCGTGTTGATGCGCGGGTGGCCCTTCTGCTTGGAATGATGCAACTTCTTTGGTCTGAGTCTAACCTTGCTGCACACCAGGGAGTGGTCGGTGTCGCAGTCCGCACTGTGGAAGCTGCGTGTGATTTGAACACTGTTTAAGGCGGCTCGCCTTGTGACAATGAGGTCTAGCTGGTGCCAACGACACGATCTTGGGTGCCTCCATGAAACCTGGTGACATGGTTTAGTGTGAAAGAACGAGTTGGTGATGCAGAGGTTATGATAGGTACACAACTCAAGCAGTCTCTGCCCATTCTCATTCATCCTTCCAATGCCTTAGCGCCCAAGGCAGGAGGGCCATGAGTCATGGTCGGCCCCAACCCTGGCATTAAAGTCCCCCAGCAGGAATAGGTGTTGGGGATGCTGCTAATGATGTTATGGAGTTCCTCGTAGAACTGATCTTTAGCTTCAGGTGGGGAGCAGAGTGTTGGAGCATAGATGCTGAGTAGGTGTACTGCACCAGAGGTGGTGAGCAGTCGGATGGACAGTATGCGTTCCGAGCCATTTGAGGGAGGCTCTATCATGCTGAGCAAGGAGTTTCTGATGGCGAAGCCCACTCCATGCTGTCTTGGTTCTTCAGGATCCCTGCCCTGCCAGAAGAAGGTGTAGTCTTGCTCTGCTAGAGATCCACTCGCGGGGAGGCCTGTCTCCTGAAATGCTGCAATGTCTACATTGAGTCTACTGAGCTCGTTGTTAATGATGGCGGTCTTCCGAGAATCGTTGATTTGTGTAAGGTCTTCCGACAGGCCAGGACACATAGTTCTGACATTCCAGTTTGCAAAGCGAAGGGCTGGTACCTTCTTTCCTTTTTTTGTGTTGTTTGGTGCGGTGTTTCAGTCCACCTTTCGGGCAATGACCCTGAGCTCCAAGCACCCATTGAAGCAGGTGGACTGTGGCGGGACAGAACCTTATTGACCAGGGATGCCTGGTTTGAGGCGGGCGGTAGCTGTCCAGTGAGGTGCGATGACCTCTCCCACCGACAAAGGCAACCCGTGGCGCCCAGTTTCTACGCCAATTTAGCTGGACTTATAACCCGTAACTGCTGCCTTCCATGTTGTTTCAGTCGCTGTGAGGCAACTATGGAGTGACCTCTCCATGGCGCATGCCTGGGCGAATTTATGGAGGTTGAGAGTTGCCCAGTCGTCAAAACCCCCCCTCTCGGCCTTTCTGGTGGGGTCCAAAGGAGTGCAGAGCACGACGTTTGGCACCGGTATGGCTGCAGGAACTGTGGAAACATGCCAAAGGTGACACATGACCGCCTATGGGGTTCCGCTCCGGATTTTCTGTTAGGGTTTACTCCCTTAGCCTTGGTCTCTCCCGAGACGCCCACAAGGCAGTGGGGTTGTTATGGCCCCTACACAGGTGGAGGACGATGCCGGTGGGAGGAGGGGGTGTGAGGGGGAGGGGTGGAGGGAAGGGGGTGCGAGGGGGAGCTGGGAAGGGAGCTGTAAGGGGGTGGGGGTGTGCAGGGGAAGGGGGTGCAGGGGGACGATGGTGCGAGGGGGGGGGGCTGGGACGGGGTTGTGAGGGGGTGAGCTGAGAGAGTGGAGCAGGGAAGGGGAAGTGGGGGTGGAAGGGGGGGAAGAGGGAGGGGAAGGGGGGGGGAAGAGGGAGGGGAAGGGGGGGGGAAGAGGGAGGGGAAGGGGGGGGAAAGCGGGTGCAGGTAATAAGCCATTTCCTCAGTTCCCACCATCGACGTCCGGAAAGCTCATCTGTGTCCTTCGGGAGGTGAAGCATCTTTTGGCAGACTTACAAAGGTGATTATATTCACTAAGGGTTTTTTGATGTGGTTTATATAAAGGCATACAGCATTGCCGACAGTGCGCTGCAGATGCTCTCCGAGCCATCTCCCGCAGGCGCTTTGAAGTTGCGGCCGAGGAGCCGTTCGTGGATTTTTGGGTGTTCGGGGCACCTTTTCGCAAGGCTTCCCTGGGGTCCCGCTGCTCCTTCTTCTCATCAATGGACTAACCGCACGCTGTGGCCGCGGACACTCTGGATGGTGAAGACAGCAGGAACGGAGATCAAAGTAACACCAGCTATACTTTTCAGTTTCGTCCGGATCAATTTTGTTGAGAAAACAAAGAGCAGGTGTGGCTGGGGGAGGGCAGTGGGCCCAGGTAACATAAACTAAACTACCTGTTAGCTTTTAGTGAGGGCTAAAGTATAGTATATCATGTAGTAAGTGTGATGGCTCCTGGGCTGGAAGCTCCCTAGGAAGCTCCCTTGCTGTTCAACTCTATCCATGGCCATCTGCTCCCATTCTTAGTGTTTTCTCCCCCAATCTACCGTCTTAAACTGCTTAAACTCCCCTGGCTCTTTAAATCAGTTCTTTTTTGTACAGTATATTATCTCATTTTCACTGCATTCTGGAATTAGACTAAAGGGATAAAAACTTGCATTTATATACATACATCCCAAAGTACTTTATCACCAAAGTTATTAAAAAAGTCTATGATATTCCACTTTAAGGATATCAGGGTGAAATACAAGGGGGATATTGTTGCACTACTTCAATTAACCCGAAAATTAAGCTTTGGGCAGAATTCTGTAGAACACGTGGTGCATATTTAAATCTGGGCAATAGCGACATAGCTCGGGTGCAATCCCTACTTAGTATCAATGAATCTTTTGCAAAATATTGTAGGTCTCATGCATGTTGTAAATAAGTCAGGGAAATTATACTGCTAATTAGGCCATAGCTTATCACTTCTACGGGATCAACAGCAACGTAATTTGATTAGATGTATGTTTCTGTCAGTTTGTTAGAATCAGTAGGGACAATGATTTTAGCTGCTAAGGGTTATACCTGAAAATAGCCCTGTTTTCAGTCTTGTTTCCTGCAATTTACACATGTTAGTGCTCTCTAGAGTGGTTTTTTTTAACAGTAAAACTACTTGTTTTGCACATTATCTTTTCTCTTAAAGTGGGAATGCTGCCTGTCTGACAGTTTGGTGGGGGGGGGCGCGGGGGTGGCGGGGACCGGGGAAATAGTGCCAGCTATACAGCACTGACTGCGGTAGGGAAAAATTGCTGCCAGAAAACAGGTACAGTCACCCTAACTACCTGAGCGTAAGGCTTTATTACATCAATGTAGGTGGTTGGATTTTGTGCCTGGGGAGATCTTGCCAATTAACAGACATGTCTGTACTGGATGCCATTTCCTGTTGTTTGCCATTTATTTGCAATGGTGAGAAGCTATCTGGTACAGGTCAGGTAGCTCAAGTTTGGTAGTTTAAACTGCTAAATCCACTTACTGCAGGAGTAACCTGATTGAATACTTTTCTGTCAGGAGAATTTTCAATACGCTTTATCTAATGGAGATTGTTGAGAGAGTTTTACTCTCAAAATCTGTTCATTGAGCCTCTTCATTTCGTAACCTTGCGTATTTTTCTGTAATCTTAGAAAACCTGTGAAGATTTGGAAGAGATGGTGGCAGTTTCAATCTGTGCAATTCTAAACTTGAGTAAATTAGAGTGAAATCTTCATATCTTATAATTTCAGATGTTTACAACTTGTTTCCACGCAAGAGGTGTAGCCCAACAGCTTCAAACAGGCTGATGTAATCCAAAAAAAACATTAACATCCTAGTCTAGGATAGCCTGTAGAAGCAAGTAGTTAATCAGAAAATGAAATGGAACACAGGCATGTTATAACAACCTACATTCCTCTTACAGATTCTGTTAATCTGATACTCAGCTTGTTTAATCTAAATGTTTTAACAAGAATATGAAACAAAATCCTAACTTATTTACAGAAAACCAACATACCTTCCCTGTTACAAAGGCAAAATACTGTAGATGCTGGAAATCTGAAATAAAAACAGAAAGTGCTGGAAATTCTCAGCAGGTCAGGCAGCATCGATGGAGAGAGAGAAACAGAGTTAACATTTCAGGTCAATAACCTGTTCTGATGAAAGATGTAAGGGTCAGCAAGGAGTAGGAATGACAAATCACTTATCCAAATACGTTCTTTTCAGTCTTGTATTTCTAGCACTTTCTGTTTTTATGTTCTTTTTGGTCTTGTTTTTCAAGTCCACCACTGCCAATACCATACGAACCATCTATGTTTTACACAATCGTTAGCATTTACACCTGCTGTCCACATTTAAGCTTCAAAAATCACTGCAGAGACAGAACTGAGCTGCCTCTTATCTTCTAGGTTCCCTATTTCTGCATTCTGTAGGGTAACCCTGTCATCCACCACAGCTCCGTTTGAATGTGCATGCACACTGTTCTTTGAGATAAGTCCAGCACTTGATGATGGTAAAGCTGGATGATTTTATTCATAACTTTCACAGTGCACTAGTGAAGCACAAATCGGACCTGTTTCTGGTTGGTGCACACATCACCTCTTACAAAAGGGAATTAGGGCCAGAGTTAACTCCTGGGCTTGCTTGGATCACCAACCGGGTTGGAGAGGAATTCCCCAGAATTTTTCCACCCATTTTGGCCTGGGGTTTTATCTGGTTTTTGCCTCTCCCAGTCGATCCCATGCTTTTGGGTGGGGTGGACAGTTATATATAAAAAAAGAAAGAATACTTTTCACAATCTCAGGATGTCCCAAAGTGCTTTACAGCCAATGAAGTACTTAGGAAGTGTAGGGTAATGTAGAATTGGATAGATTGGAGAAGTTGGGGTTGTTCTCTGAAGGTTGAGAGGAGATTTGATAGAGGTGTTAAAAATCATGAGGGGTCTGGACAGAGTAGATAGGGAGAAATTGTTCCCATTGGCAGAAGGGTTGAGAACCAGAGGACATCGATTTAAGGTGGATGACAAAAGAACCAAAGGCAACATGAGGAAAAACTCCTTTTACGCAGAAAGCAGTTACAATCTGGAATGCACTGCCTGAGAATGTGATGGAGGCAGATTCAATCATGGCTTTCAAAAGGGAATTGGATTAACACCTTGAAGAGAAAAACATTGCTGGGCTCCAGGGAAAGGATGTGGGAATGAAACTAGCAGGCAGCTGGCACAGGCTCAAAGGGCCAAATGGTCTCCTGTGCTGTAATCATTCTTTGATTCTATATAGTATTACAATTGTATGGATGGACCAGAGGGACTTTACCTGTCCATCATTGTTCATAAATAGATCTTCTTCATGTTTGCACTTAGCTGGGTGTTGGTGGAAGGCAGTTAAGGAAATACATTCACTCTTGGGGAAACATGGCAAGAAGATGTAACTGCAGCTACTCCTTGATAAAGGGATAGCTGCCTTCATGAAGAACTGCTCAGTGAACTGATAGGTGCTTGCAGAGGGAAAAGTGCCTGGTTCTTTCATTTCAGACGATTTGATGTTTTTGGAAACAAATAAGAAACTAACTGAATCAGGCAAGAATAGGAATGTCCTTGGTTCCATTTCTGAGTTAGCCTGTGCTGATCTGTGAGTTAGCTGATCTCAGCCACAATAGCAGTAGCAAGGTGGGGGAAGGGAAGGGGATGGAGAGAATCGGACAGAGTTTCTTCTCCAATTTACAATCCAATAACCCTGCTAGTAGTGCGTGTGTGGACAATGGGTGAGGCCAGAGTTGGGTGGTCCATTTGGATGTAATGCCCTCCACAGTTGAACAGTTTTCTGGCATTCCCTGGTGTAGTTCACAATTGTGCAACCAGCACCTGAATCCGTACCCCAGCAGTCGATGAGAAAGATACGTTTTAAACTGCTGAATACTTTTTTTTAGTTCAGATTACCTCCCAGAGGTCAGTGGGGTGCAGTGAGTTGGGCGCCAGTCTTTTGTCTGTAGGTCCTGGATTTGAATCAGGCTCAGACCGATGGTATGAAAGCCCCTAGCTGCTGTTTGTGAAGGTTTTATGTGAAATGAGCTCGTTTCAATCAGTTCCAAGTACAAAGCTGGGCAACCTGAGGCAAATTTGCATTTGCTTGCAAAATTGGACTTAAAATGCAAGTTTCAACTTATTGAAAATACAGCTAGTTTACAATCAGGATGTCTGCCTCAGCACTAAGTTAATTTTGAAAATGATGCTGTGTCAGAAAAGTCTTGGGATCAGAATTCTGAAATGAGCTTTGGCTCAGTTGGTAGTATTCCCCTCTCTGAGTCAGAAGATTGTGGGTTCACAATTCTACTCCAGAGACTTGAGCACAAATATATAGGCTGACACCTCAGGGCAGTACTGAGGGAGTGCTGCACTGTGGGAGGTGCCACCTTTTGGATGAGACATTAAACCAAGAGCTGTCTGCCCTTTCAGTTGGACATGGCACTATTTCAGGGAAGAGCAGGGGAAGGTCTCCCCTGTGACCTGCCCAATATTTATCCCTCAATCAACATCGCTAAAATAGATTACCTGGTCATTATCACATTGTTATTTGTGAGACCTTGCCGTGTGCAAATTGGCTGCCGTGTTTCACACATTACAATTCAAAAACTACTTCAATGGTTGTAAAACACTTTGGGATGTCCTAAGGTCATGAAAGGCGCTATATAAATGCATGTCATTCTTTCTTTAAACCGTTTGACTCTAACTACTTACTGCACTCTCTGCTAAGATTTTAAAACAATCAAGAATAGAACCCAACAGGGGAGCATTTGTCTGCATCCTGTGTCAATGTATGCGGCCCTGTTGAGATGTGGGAGTTAGAACTGTACACAATAAACACTTCACAGCCGAACAGCTGAGAGGAATGTCCGACAATGAAACTTGCTCCTCTCCTACTGCACTTGTCACCAGACAATAGAGTGCTGAATGTAAGCTGCTAACTGCACAAACAAAATGCTCCCGCTCCTTCCTGATAGGATGGTGGAAACAGATTCAGTAATAGCCGTTCAAAGGGATTAGGATAAATAGCTGAAGGAGAAAAATTTCAGGGATATGGGGAAAGGGCAGTGGGACTAAGGGACTCTTCGAAAGAGCCGATGCAGGTTTGATCGATGGAATGGCCTTTTTCTGTGCTGTTCTGTCCTATGATTCTATATTCTACGCATGAGGAACATTGGAACAGGAGGAGGCTATTTAGCCCTTGAGCTTGACCTACCATTCAATGAGATCATAGCTGACCTGCGAGCCAACTCCTAAGCCTTTGCCCCATATCCCTTAATACTTTTGGAGAATGAAAATCTATCAATCGTAGTTTTAAAATTAACAATTGATCTAGCATCAATTGCCATTTAGGGAACAGAGTTCCAAACATCTATCACCCTTTGCGTGAAGAAATGTTTCCTAATTTCACTACTGAAAGGTCTGTCTCTAATTTTTAGACTAAGCCCCCTTAGTCCTACACTCCCTAACCTATCAACCATATTGGTTCCCCTTAATATTTTTTTTAATTTATTCATGGGATGTGGGCGCAGCTGGCTAGGACACCATTTATTGCCCATCCCTAATTGCACTTGAGAAGGTGGTGGTAAGCTGCCTTCTTGAACCACTGCAGTCCATGTGGGGTAGGTACACCCACAGCGCTGTTAGGAAGGGAGTTCCAGGATTTTGACCCAGCGACAGTGAAGAAACGGCAATATAGTTCCATGTCAGGATGGTGTGTGGCTTGGAGGGGAACTTGCAGGTGGTGGTGTTCCCATGCATCTGCTGCCCTTGTTCTTCTAGGTGGCAGCAGTCGTGGGTTTGGAAGGTACTGTCTAAGGACCCTTGGTGTGTTGCTACTGTGCATCTTGTAGATGGTACACATTGCTGCCACTGTGCATCAGTGGTGGAGGGAGTGAATGTTTGTGGATGGGGTGCCAATCAAGCGGGCTGCTTTCTCTTGGATGGTGTCGAGCTTCTTGAGTGTTGTTGGAGCTGCACCCATCCAGGCAAGTGGAGAGTATTCCATCACACTCCTGACTTGTGCCTTGTAGATGGTGGACAGGCTTTGAGGAGTCAGGTAGTGAGTTACTCGCCACAGAATTCCTAGCCTCTGACTTGCTCTTGTAGCCATGGTATTTATATGGCTGCTCCAGTTCAGTTTCTGGTCAATGGTAACCCCCAGACTGCGTAATGCCATTGAATGTCAAGGGGAGATGGTTAGATTCTCTCGTGTTTGAGATGGTTATTGCCTGGCACTTGTATGGCGTGAATGTTACTTGCCACTTATCAGCCCAAGCCTGGATATTGTCCAGGTCTTGCTGCATTTCTACACACATGCTTCAGTATCTGAGGAGTCGCAAGTGGTGCTGAACATTGTGCAATCATCAGCGAAAATCCCCACTTCTGACCTTATGATGAAGGTCATTGATGAAGCAGCTGAAGATGGTTGGGCTTAGGACACTATCCTGAGGAACTCCTGCAGTGATGTCCTGGAAACCTAGATCAAATGTCTCCAAGGGTTGTGAATCTTTGGAATTCTGTACCTCGGAGGGTTGTGAATGCACCATTGTTACATTAATACATTTAAGGCTGGGATAGACAGATTTTTGGTCTCTCAGGGAATCAAGGGATATGGGGATCAGGCAGGAAAGTGGAGTTGAAGTCTAAGATCAGCCATGATCGTATTGAATGGCAGAGTATACTCAACAGGCCATATGGTCTACTCCTGTTCCTATTTCTTGTGTTATTGTAAATCACCCCTTCACTTTCTAAGTTCCAGGGAATACAACCCTAGATTGTGTAATCTCTCCTCGTAATTCAAGCCTTGGCGTCCAGGTATCATTCTGCCAAATCTATCCTGCTCTCCCTCCATGGCCAATACACCCTTCCTAAGGCCTGGTGCCCAGAATTACTCACAGCAATTCAGTTGATGCAGAATTCTGACTATGTGTGGCTAAATTGAGGGCCAGATTTTAAGTCTGTGCAACTGGGTGGGTTTTGAATGAGTTAAAATCTTGCCCTCAAGTGAGTCTCTCATATGGCAAGTTGTCCTTTCCCCAGCACTAACATGGTCACCCTCTTGAGCACTAAATTCATTTGAATAAAGTTAAGACAATGGGCTGGATTTTACGTGGGCGGACGGGAGCTGGCCACCAATGTAAAAGTCGATGGCGAACCCGCTTCCGCCTAGCCCGGGGATCCATCCTGTATTTTACAGGTCCCCAGCCATTAATTGTTCCGAGGCAGGACTTCCACCCGCTTGAGGGAGGACGTCACGCATCACTGAGCTGCTGGCCAATCAACGGGCCGGCAGCTCTTAGTTCCAGCAGCGCTACCAGGAACGGTGGCCTCTGCTGGGACTGCAGCCCAGTCGAGGACATGGAGCCAGGACTGCAGATAAGTTTGGTTGCCTCGCCGGGGTAACCGGTCGGGCCCTGGCGAGGCAAGGGTGGTCGTTTAGGGGAAAGTGGGGGGGTGGGGGGCGTCTTGGGTCCTAGGGGTGGAGGTGGAGAGGCCGACAACTCTCACTGGGCGGCCTTTCCTGGCTCCAGGACACCCGCTTGCCACAGGTATAATCCCCGTGGAGGCGGGCGAAGGCCCTTAAGTGGCCACTTAAGGGCCTTGATTGGCCTGGGGTGGGTGGCCCGTTTCTCCCCCCCACCTCCCCCCCAACGCCCCACGTAAAGTAGGACGGAGGTGGGAGCAAGTTGGGAAGGCCTTCCAGAGCCTCCCACTCAATTTTACACCCCCCCCTCCCTGCCCAACCACCATCCCGCTCCTTGAGGTGGCGTAAAAGTCCGGCCAATGTCTGTTTTATCAGAGCAAATCTAATTTGTTTGAATGGAAGAGGGCCGATTTTCCTCCCTGAATCAGAACTTTCTCCTGACAGGCGTAGAGTAGTGACAAAAGTTTTGGGGCCAATCTCCCTTCTAGGAGCATCCTGTGCTGGAAAGCCACCAGGAATATTGCAACAGGCAGGTTTATTGCTCTAGTCCCCAGAATAAATACAATTATATAAGATTAATCTGATGATTAATGATGAGTTTTGTACATATGCACCACTGGGTGGCTCACATGTCCCTCACAGGTGTCACCTGATCATGTGCCCATAACTATGCAGGAACCTTCTACCCAACAGCTTTCTGGGCAAGTTGGGAGGTGTAAGCCCCTCAACATTTTTTTGCAGGGGAACATTAATTGTCAGTTACAAGCTCTGATAGTTGGCATGCTAACATTTCTGATAGTATTCACATTATCCTACTGAACCAAAATTGCCTCACTTAATGATTATTGATAACATTAGTTGATAATTGGCAGATAACCGTTTTTTTACCTTGTGATGTGTTAGGTTTTATTGCATAATTAAAATGGTCTTTATCATTACTAGAATCAACCAGCAATATTTTATTCACAAATTGTACAAGTAAATTTATTGTAATTGACAATAGTGTGAATCAGAAATATTTATATGAATGAAAATGGTGCCATTTGACAGAATAGGTTACAGGAATGACAGAAGGCTTACTTTTGAGATGTCTAATTGCATTACATAAAAGTGTGTAAATATGATAACTCCCAAAATTGCTGTTTGCTTAATAAATGAACGTCTATTTTATTACATGCATATGCTTCTTATTATCAAAGTGAGGTCACTTTACACCGGAACTATGCTGGAATTGCCCTCTCTGTGGTCATAAAGGCTGGGTGGCGGTAACTAAACATTAACCAGGGTACTTCCGCTGACCTGGTATGTTCCACATGGGAATTATAACCATCAGTAAATTAAAGGTCATATGCAACAATAAAATTATTTTCTACCTCTCTGTCAAGAAAAAGTAAGTTTGGATATCAAACATTCAATATTTCATCTTTGTAACTGAGCAAGCAAAATTAGGAAATCATAACATAGAATGAAGCCTACTGAGTAGGCCTTGTATTATAACAATATTATATTATAACTTGAGCGAAGACTTTCCCCACTATGCTGAGCAGGGAGATTCCACGGTAGTTGTTGCAGTTAATAGTAATCTAATAGTATCAGACTAAATGGGTGGCACAGTGGCGCAGTGGTTAGCACCGCAGCCTCACAGCTCCAGCGACCTGGGTTCATTTCTGGGTACTGCCTGTGCGGAGTTTGCAAGTTCTCCCTGTGTCTGTGTGGGTTTCCGCCGGGTGCTCCGGTTTCCTCCCACCTCCAAAGACTTGCAGGTTGATAGGTAAATTGGCCATTGTAAATTGTCCCTAGTGTAGGTAGGTGGTAGGAGAATGGTGGGGATGTGGTAGAGAATATGGGGTTAATGTAGGATTAGTATAAATGGGTGGTTGTTGCTCGGCACAGACTCGGTGGGCCAAAGGGCCTGTTTC
Source organism: Heterodontus francisci (assembly GCF_036365525.1). NCBI lineage: Eukaryota > Metazoa > Chordata > Chondrichthyes > Heterodontiformes > Heterodontidae > Heterodontus > Heterodontus francisci. The sequence goes on along the minus strand of NC_090408.1, from coordinate 22,003,553 downwards.
AGTGCTGTATCTCGAAATAAATAAATAAAATAAAACAAGGAATATTTCCTACCCGTGGGGAGTTGCTACATTATTGTTGAATCTGAATCCAGAATTGCAAATAAATTCAGTGTGGAATTGATGTGCACAAAATACAACTTTCTGATTAATAATAAATACACATTAAATGTGCATCTCTGAGCATCTGTAACCATTAAAAGGGCTTCATCCGTATCCTGTTGTTTCAGGGTCAGAGCCCTGATATTCTCCCTACCTGATACAATAATGTGCATTGAGCATTGACTTCTATCACAGTACTAAAATGGCAGAACTGTGCGGACTAACATTTCCGCATCTGTTATTCTTTGTTTTATAGTCAAACTGAGGCCTGCTACAGCAAGATGAGTTGGCTGCCTGCCTGTAGTATGCCACCTGGACAAAATACCTCACCAATGATGCAGAAAGAAAGAAATACCTCCCAAATGCAAATAGAAAATCTGTACAATATACTGTGTCCCGAATATCTGAATACATTTACCATTACTACTTTGACTATTGCAATGCTTACCATTAATAATACTCCATAATCCTACTTAATAACAATCATTAGCCTGATTACTCTCAGTTAATAGACATGGTTAATGTGTTAGAATTTCTGGCAGATCACTGCCATGTTGATCTAGATTAACCAAGTATCAGACCAGTTACTCAAACTGATCCTCTCAACCCCTCCAAAAAGCAGCACATCTAGAAAGCTAATCTTCTGGGAAGGATGTGTTCCAATTTAGGATTCATAATTATTTGTATTCACATTCATAGAAAATTGTAGTTTCTATGGGCTGGATTTTATTCTCCTGCCGCCAAGACCCACGTGTGACGGCTTACTTAAATGTGCAGGCGGCCAGCCCCTCCCAATCACGTGGCGGGGCCGCCTCAGCGAAGCCATGAATGGTGGCAGCTACCTCTGCGCAGGCGCTGGTGAATTTTTAAAGGGCTGCCAGACCTGCACACAAACTACAGAGTTTAACCCAGTAACCACCCCCCCCCCCCCCACCACTGCACTGAAAATAAATTTCTGACCTGTTTCCCCCCAATACAATGAAAATAAATGGCTGCCCCATTCCCCCCCCCCAAAAACAGTTACATTGAAGATTTGACGTCTCCCCCTGAACTGTACAAAGTGCAGAGGTCATTTCCCCCCCTCACACACACACACACTAGAAATGCAGTGATGACCCCATTCCCCCCGCACCCCCCCCCCCCCCCCCACCCCCCCAACTTCACTATAAATCCGAAGTTCCACCCTTCCCCACCGGTGGTGCCAGCTTTCCCTGGATGGGAAAATGAAGGTATGTGAGTGCCAGCTGTTGCACGGAAGATCCCGGACAGCCGGTAAGATCGTGGTGAATGGTATTTAAATGTATTCATTTCCTTTATTTAAATATTTAAAACTGGGTCCGTCGCCGAGTAGCAGGGAGGCTGCCACGGAGTCTCGCTGCCGCCAGGAAGATCGAGCCTGGCTATCCCAGCGTCTGGCTATGTGGCGGGCCACTGCGATCTTCTGGCACCACTCCACCCCCAGCCACGGAGCCCGATATCGGAAGCTCAACAAAATCCCAGCCTACAAGTGCAGCTGCATCCCCCAAGATCAGAACCTGACAAACTTTGGCATGCCATGAACAGGATTAGCAGGTCTGCCAATTAGCCTTTTACCATGATAACTCACATTGGACATTACACAGGACATTACACCTTGCACTCCTCTTCTATGCAGCAGAAGGAAGTTCACAGAGTCGTAACATATTCTTCAGGCTAAAATTACAAATGCATTTTATCACCATCATGCAGGCCCCCACCTGCTAAGAATGAGGCACATTAATTTTGCCAAATGGACATTAAATTTCAAATTATTGCTGGGAAGAAGAGAAGGCCTGTGACAGGGGGTTGCCAGACCCCTGGCTGGAAAGACATTTTTGCATATTAACAGACAGTGGTTGGAACAAAAAAGCTCTCCCCTGCTCCATACAACCCACAAAGAGACGTGGTCAAACCAGTTAGTCATATGACTAACCTGCTTTGCAGTCTGGGTTTTTTTTCTGAACTGAGACCCTGGATTGAAAAGTCCTCTCCTGGCCAGCTTGCCACAGCCTCTCCTGTCTGCTCCCAGCTCTTTCTCACAGAACTCCAAAACCCACTGAAGACACATGAACCCCAAGAGAGAAAAGTCTCCTACAGTGAACAACGTTTAAGAAGAATACTGGGCCCCAATGAAAAACAAGATCTACCTACAATCAAGGACTCTACAGTGAGCTCGAAGAACCATAACAACAACTCTTCAGATATTGCCTCAAACCTTTCCACTTTATTTTTCTTCTGCTCTTTTCTGTCTCTATTTGCATGTGCATATTGCGTATGCATGCTAGTGTGGACGCATTGTGTATCTGTAGGCATTAACTGAATTAGAGTTTAAGTTTAATAAATTTCAACTTTTCTTCTTTAAACATGAGAAAGCCTGTTTGTGCTGGTTTCTTTGCCTTATAATTGGAAAGTAGTGAATAAGGATTCACCAAGGGGGAATTAAAAATTAAACCTGGTTACAGTAAGACCAGGTGAAGGTTGAAAGGGAACCCTAGACCTCTTTCTCACCTGGTCGTAACAATCACAAAAATGAAAAGTATACAGAATCAAAAAAACACTGCTTAACTAATATTAATCCTAAATGATATAGTTAAGTCTGTAAGCATTTAAAAATAACTTCTGCAAAGCACGTTTCTTAATACCGTTTGATAATTTTCAAGAATTCTTATATATTTCAACTCTAGAGCAGTGGCAGTCCTATCCTTCTTCTGGTGTCCAGTGTTGTTTACGACACAGCCAAAAACTGACCTGAAGAAATGACCAACACTTAATCAAGGCAGATTCACACTTAAATTTTTCTTTTGAAGAAGTACTAAGTTCTTTCTCAAAAGAGAAGTAAATGTTTATTCCCATCACACTAAGGGATGTGGTATCAGCCCCATCATGGTCTGGATGGACAGTTATTAGGTCAAGCATGATCGCAACTTTTTGGAATCTCTTTCTATTATTATACCCCAAAAATACTTTGGCAAATCAGACAGTGAGCTCCATTTTCTCTCACAGTCACAACTTTGTTTAAATCATCATTGCACAAATCTGAGGTACTAGCCAGGCAACTTAAAACTAATTATGCATTGCTGAAATACAATAACAAAAAATGTGGGTCACCCTCCATTGAAACTGATTGCTAATTTGAAACAGTAGTTTATGTTGCTTAAACTAGGGTGCCAAACCAAGAAAGTTTATTTCAGACTGCAGTAACAAAGTTCCACGTGGCCTACTCAACTATTTATATGAAATTATATAACACAGAAATTTTATAATATGAAATTGAATGGAACACTTTTTTACGAAGCAGTTTGGCTACTGGATTAGTTGCGGTGTTACTATTCACAATTATCTATTTTATTTCCTAATTATAAGAATTTAACCAAATCGCAGGATTTCTGTACAGGAAACACATCTTACAATTGGGCGTCCTGCCCTACATATGCCATGTGACATATGAACACCTCTGTCTCGTGTTAAAGATAGCAAACATAATTCAGGGAAATCCTGATTTAAAAAGGTTCAAACTGCCAGTGTAAACATATCCTAACAATATATGTGTTCAGTTGTCTGCTATACAGCAGACTATGGCAAATACCTCTGAGGGATGGAACTTTCCTGGATATGACTGTCGCTATTGTCATGCCAGGCCCCCACCTGCCAAGAATGAGGCACATTAGTTTTGTCATGAACATTGATTTTTAACTGTTGTTGGATTTGTTAAACAGATCAGCCGTGGTTGGAAAAGATATTCGCATATTAACAGCCAGTGTTTGGAAGGACAAAGCAGCCATTCCCTGACACATTCAACCCACAATGAACTTTTGATCACCAGACGTTGAAGGTGGGGGAGAGCTCACATTCCAGGTTGACTGCTAAGATGGCCGAATCCACAAACGGATATGGTCAAACCAGCTAGTCACATGATTAACCTGCTGGGCAACCTGAGTTTCTTGAATTTATACAAACAGTTTGGGCAGGAAGCAGAATGCTCTTGGACTGAGACGATCTCTCCTGGCTGGATTACCACAGTGTCTCCTGTCTGCCTGCTCCCATCTCTTTCTCGCAAGCCTCTGAATCCACTGAAGACACATGAACCCCAAGAGAGAAAAGTTTCCTACAGCGAACAAGGTTTAAGAAGAATACTGGGGCCCAGTGAATAGCAAGATCTACCTACAATCAACGACTCTACAGTAAGCTCGAAGAACCGTAACAACAATTCTTCAGATATTGCCTCAGACTTTTCCACTTTATTTCTTCTGTTTTCTTTCTGTCTCTATCTGCATGTGTGTATCACGTATGCATCCAAGCGTGGGCACGTTGTGTATCCGTAGGCGTTAACCGAATTAGAGTTTAATTTTAAGTTTAATAAATTTCAACATTTATTTTTTAAGCCTCAAAAAGCCTGTTTGTGCCTCTTTGCCTTATAATTGGAAAACGGTGAACAAGGATTCATCAAGCGGGAGCTAAAAACTGTGTGTTTAAAAAAAGAACCCTATTACAGTAAGATTAGGTGAAAGCTGAAAGGGACCCCCAGACACCTTTCTCACCTGGTCATAACACTATACTGACATTACACCACACATCACTGGATGGGTAAATCTGACTATTATTCCACGATGAGGTCAATTTACTGATATTGGGGGGGGGGTGGTGGATATTTTATGTGGGCGGTGGGGGTCTCGGCCACTGGCTGAAGAGCTGGCGAGAGCCCCGCATTGACTCCACTGGGGAAGGGCTGCTGCATTATGTGGCAATTAGGCACTTAATTAGACAGCAGCGGGACTTCCCTGGGATTAAGGACCCTGACGATGGAAGTCCTGCCCACTGAGAGCTGCCGGCCAACTAGAGGCCATCTGCTCTTTTACAGAGAAGCGCCACCGCTGAGGCGGTGGCTGCTGCTGGTAATGGACCCTCCCTAAAAGGCACTTAGTGCCTGATCGAGGGACCCAGGCCAAGGTGAGTCATGGGGGGAGGGATTTTGTGGGGTGGGGGTCGCAGGGAATGGGGGGTTGGCAGCAAGGGCAGGGGGTGCCTCTCAGCAGGCCCACCTCTTCCCAATGCCGGGTCTCTCGATCAGGCACTCCGTGCCTTTTAGCGAGGGACCACACCGCCCCAACCCCAACCCAGAGCTGGCAAGCAACCCAGCATGGGTTTGCTTGGCGTGCTCCCTGTGTGGCCTGTCTGCTACTGTGCTAATACTGGCAGCGGTGGGATGAGGCCCTTAAGTGGACAATTAATGCACAGTAGGATAAGGAGTTTTTTTTGTGTAGATATATGTTGCAATATCTGGAACTAGAAGCCTTCAGGAAGTCCAATTATTAATAAATTATTTACTCTTGGGCAATATTCCGGGTCATCATGTTTGTTCTCCACAATGGTTCATCTGATTTGAAGGGAAACAGCTCATTCATTGGGATCCACACTTTTCCGATGTTTCACAAACTTTAGCTCCACTAGGCAAATTTTACTTTTGTTTTGTTCAAGTTTGATAGCTGTAACTCACTCCTTTAGTTCCTTTACTTTTTAGTTTTTTTTGGTGAGGATACTGATATTTTGACCCCTATTTTCATCAATTCCTAGCCTAATATTCTAAATCGTTAAAATTAAAATGGATTAAAATATTACATTTAGCTATTGCTCCTGTGGCAGAGGGGATTGAATGGTTGTGTTGGGAATTGTGATTGGCTTTTCTAAGTTGTGATCACAGCCCAAGCCACAGTTTCGATCCTAATGACTAGAAAGTATTAAGCAATTATATTTCTGTAGATGTTACAAAGGTCCCAAGCTTCTTTCAATACAAATGCTGCAAGTTTTCTCACTTGTCTGCTGAAAAACTTATGGAAGGAGCAGAAACACACACTGTGTGATTTATCCAGTCATGAGTATGACCAGTAATTTTCAAATGTGTTCAACAATTATTCAAGTCCATGAAATCTAATTAATTGATTTCAGGGAAATTTCAGTCTTCAAATCAGTTAGTTTGGAGCTACTGAGAGATATGTTTCGGATTGGCACATTTCCCACAGTGGTTATGAAATACAAGAACAAACATGTGGACTTGGAGTTTCTGCTCGATTGCGGTTTATTCGATGCAGTTTTCCCAATAGTGGCACAACTGGTGCTAAAGATCACGGAATTTTAAATGCTAATTGTGTTCAGGGCAACTTGGGTTTCCTTGATCTTTTGCGTTGCTAGAAACAAGCCCCACCCACAAAACTGACCATGCCCCAGGATGAACTAGTTGGGAGATTCTGCTAATTGCAGTTGTTTGCTGTCCTTCAAGCAGTCTGCAAAAATTAAAGTGGAAATTTTGGGCACAGGGACACTGACTTTCTCCCTCCACAAATACTGCCTGACTTGCTGAGTATTTCCAGCATCCTCTGTTTATATTTCTGCTTGTAATCAAATACTTCTTTCTTTTTCTTTTGGGACTCCTTATCTCGAGAGACAATGGATACACGCCTGGAGGTGGTCAGTGGTTTGTGAAGCAGCGCCTGCAGTGGCTATAAAGGCCAATTCTGGAGTGACAGGCTCTTCCACAGGTGCTGCAGAGAAATTTGTTTGTTGGGGCTGTTGCACAGTTGGCTCTCCCCTTGCGCCTCTGTCTTTTTTCCTGCCAACTACTAAGTCTCTTCGACTCGCCACAATTTAGCCCTGTCTTTATGGCTGCCCGCCAGCTCTGGCGAATGCTGGCAACTGACTCCCACGACTTGTGATCAATGTCACACGATTTCATGTCGCGTTTGCAGACGTCTTTATAACGGAGACATGGACGGCCGGTGGGTCTGATACCAGTGGCGAGCTCGCTGTACAATGTGTCTTTGGGGATCCTGCCATCTTCCATGCGGCTCACATGGCCAAGCCATCTCAAGCGCCGCTGACTCAGTAGTGTGTATAAGCTGGGGGTGTTGGCCGCTTCAAGGACTTCTGTGTTGGAGATATAGTCCTGCCACCTGATGCCAAGTATTCTCCGAAGGCAGCGAAGATGGAATGAATTGAGACGTCGCTCTTGGCTGGCATACGTTGTCCAGGCCTCGCTGCCGTAGAGCAAGGTACTGAGGACACAGGCCTGATACACTCGGACTTTTGTGTTCCGTGTCAGTGCGCCATTTTCCCACACTCTCTTGGCCAGTCTGGACATAGCAGTGGAAGCCTTACCCATGCGCTTGTTGATTTCTGCATCTAGAGACAGGTTACTGGTGATAGTTGAGCCTAGGTAGGTGAACTCTTGAACCACTTCAAGAGCATGGTCGCCAATATTGATGGATGGAGCATTTCTGACATCCTGCCCCATGATGTTCGTTTTCTTGAGGCTGATGGTTAGGCCAAATTCATTGCAGGCAGACGCAAACCTGTCGATGAGACTCTGCAGGCATTCTTCAGTGTGAGATGTTAAAGCAGCATCGTCAGCAAAGAGGAGTTCTCTGATGAGGACTTTCCGTACTTTGGACTTCGCTCTTAGACGGGCAAGGTTGAACAACCTGCCCCCTGATCTTGTGTGGAGGAAAATTCCTTCTTCAGAGGATTTGAACGCATGTGAAAGCAGCAGGGAGAAGAAAATCCCAAAAAGTGTGGGTGCGAGAACACAGCCCTGTTTCACACCACTCAGGATAGGAAAGGGCTCTGATGAGGAGCCACCATGTTGAATTGTGCCTTTCATATTGTCATGGAATGAGGTGATGATACTTAGTAGCTTTGGTGGACATCCGATCTTTTCTAGTAGTCTGAAGAGACCACGTCTGCTGACGAGGTCAAAGGCTTTGGTGAGATCAATGAAAGCAATGTAGAGGGGCATCTGTTGTTCACGGCATTTCTCCTGTATCTGACGAAGGGAGAACAGCATGTCAATAGTCGATCTCTCTGCACGAAAGCCACACTGTGCCTCAGGGTAGACGCCTGAGGCGTCTACTGTCAGTATCAATTAGCTAGCTTGAGAAGTGAGTTGTCACCTGGAATGGTTGCAGAGGTGCACTTTTTAAATCATTTTTTATGAAAACAAGGCGCATTCATGTACTTTATTCCAAACTTGCCAGTCTGTTTGTTTGTAATGTTGCTCCATCTCACCAGATTGCATTTCAGTCTACCTTCAATAGAACTGAGAGAATGCAATTGATGGCAGGTGCAAGATTCAAGTAACCAGTGGAAGCAATGTGTGTTCTATATTGGAGTCCTAGATCACAGTATTGCTTACCTAGGTATTGGACAATAAAAGCCATAAGGGATATGTGGTCTACGTATGGGAATTGTAACCATTCTTCTTTTCATTATGTTGGGAGCATCAGCAAAAGCTTAACTAGATATCAAAGCTGGAGAAGATGATGCTGACAGCTTGTGGAGTTGAGACTCACTTATGAAAGTGATGTGAAATATGGAGGAGATGGACATAGAGTAAAAAGGCTGAAGAAGACTAAAAACGCAATTGTGCTCACTCCTTCTTTTGCTTCCTCCTGTTGTTTAGGCATCATGTTGAATTGGTTGGATAAAAAAATGATGGGCCCTTGGGAGATGGACTGGGAGATGAGGGGGGGCATAAAATAGCAAGGGAAGGTGGGGTGGGGTGGGGGGGGGGGGGGCGATGGTGGGGAGTGCCCATCACCTTCCCGATGCCATGCCATTTTGTTGGGGGTGGGAAAGGTCGAAGATGTCCTTTCTGTCCAAAGGCTAATTGAGGCGAATTAAGGTTCCTGTTGATTGGGCAGACTGTGCCCAATGGAGGGCCCCCCAGCAGCACAAGTCGCCCCACTGGAGCACCCCCCACTTATCTTGCCAGGGCCCAGCCGATTGTCCCCAGTGAGGCCCCACTCACTTACCTCCATTCCGGGGCCTGTACCATCTTGCTGCTCCTAGCTGGATGCAGTGCCAGAAGTGGTCAGCGCTCCCGGTGTTGCTGCTGGGACTGAGGAGCTGTCAGCCCGCAGCTCTTGGAGGCGGAACGTGCTGCCTCAGAGGGGCGGAAGGCCCAACCAAGGCCAGTTAAGGGCTTGGGCCACACAAAATTGCTGTGTGGCTTCCAGTCCTGGTGGAGGCAGGCTCACCCGTGACTTTTCAGCAGGAGGGCAGAGCCTCACTGCAACGTAAAGTTCCGGCCTTGTTGTTGGTTTTGATTGGGTAGAGAAGCAATGCAATGTTGTCAAAAGTCAATAGACAGAACTGCCCCCTTCAAGGAAATATTCTGCTCGTAATGGTGCAAGAGAGGAGGACAGCCAGGGCAAAAGGGAATCTTCCTATGTAAACAGATATACATATATGGTAGGAGATGTTTGATATGTGTCTCATGCTACAGGTCATCAGGACAGATAGAATAGAATGATAGAATGGTTACAGCACAGAAGGAGGCCATTCATCCTATCGTGTCCATGCCAGCTCTCTGCCAGAACAACTCAGCTCGTCCCACTCTCCCACCCTTTTCTCTTAGCCTTGCAAATTTGTTCTCTTCAATTGATTATCCAAATCAAAACCCTGATTGAATCTGCCTGCCCCATCTTCACAGGCCATGCATTCCAGACCCTAACCACTCGCTGTGTAAAGAAGTTTTTCCTCATGTCGATGTTGGTTCTTTTGCCAATCACCTTAAATCGGTGTCCTCTGGTTTTCCACCCTTCCACCAATAGGAACAGTTTCTCTCTATCTACTCTGTCTAAACCCCTGATGATTTTGAACACTTCTATCAAATCTCCTCTCAATCTTCTCTTCTCTAAGGAAAAGACCCCCAGCTTCTCCAATCTATTCACATAACTGAAGTCCCTCATCCTTGGAACAATTCTTATAAATCTTTTCTTCACATTTTTCCTAAAGTGTGGTGCCCAGAATTGAACACAATGCTCCAGTTGAAACTGAACCAGTGATTATAAAGGTTCATCATAGCCTCCTTGCTTTTGTGTTTTATGCCTTTATTTATAAAGCCCAGAATCCTCCATGCCTTTTTAACCACTGTCTCAATCTGCCTTGCCACCTTCAATGATTTGTGCACATATACCCCCATATCTCTCTGTTCCTGCACCTCTTTTAGAATTGTGCCCTTTATTTTGTGCTGCCTCTCCTCATTTTTCCTTCCAAAATGTATCAGTTCACACTTCTCTGCATTAAATTTCAACTGCCAGATGGAAACAGATGAGGAAGAAGTCCTCTAGTTTGAGGAAGAATAGCATACAAAGGTTGCACACTGCTAGATGACTCAAATTAACTCCAGGTCCACATTGTATGCAGGCTACAGTATACTATATGGTGCAGTGTCAGCAATATAGCATGCAATGCCCTCTAATAACTCCTCACTTCTTTCAGGCCACAACAATGCAAAATGTGTCTTTGTCCACCCAATATCTAGGTAGCAGGTGTTAGGGGGTCAAATGAGAACTGCTGGTTCTGTAACCAAGCTTACTTTAATTATACCACATTCCACCACATAAATGTTCACAACTTTGGTCGATAATGTAGAGCAAGTCTTCGGTTATAAATCAACAGACAAATTTATTTAACATTAAACAAGCAAATGATCATTATCCAATATAAACAGTAATTATGACCATTATTATCATTCTCAAAATGCCAAATTAACAAGGCGTCTCCTGTGCTAGTTTTTAACATGAAATTGATTTTTGAAACACAGCTGCTTTCTTCTTAAAAGTATCAAGTTGAATAGAATGGCAATTATACAAAAGGTTGTCAAAAATATTCAAGAATACGGCATCTAAAATTGCATTCCTGATTGGAATGTACGCAGTGGAAATGCTTAATATACCACACTCATCAGAGGCACTGTAGGCCTCAGGCCTCTGCGTCCATGAAGGGAGTTGCCAGCATCTAGGTGTCAAGAAGAGATGCAGTGTGGATGTGAGGAAGAACCTTTTTGTGAAGTGAGTGTTAATGACCTGGAACTCGCTGCCTACGAGGGTGGTGGAAGCAGAGGTGATCAATGATTTCAAAAGGAAATTGGGTGGGCACTTGAGTGAAACAAACTTACAGGGCTACGGGGATAGAGCCAGGGAATGGGACTGATTGGATTGCTCTACAGAGAGCTGGCATGGGCTCGATGGGCCGAATGGCCACCTTCTGTGGCATTATGACTCTATGACACCATGTCCATTCCTTGCATATCTGTGAACGTTATACAGGTAAAGGTGCAGTAATCATAAATTATCACAGGAGGGCAGTATTAAACCATATTAGAGACTAGCTCATTTCCAATATTCATTTAAAACTGAAAGTATGTCCCATAGAGCACATAGGGAATTACCTTCAAATACAGCTAGCTATTAATCGATTTGTCAAGGATTAGCTTTATGTAAAAGCGAATGCTTGATGCCTGCTGTGACAATTTAAATTCTAGTTTCCTACATTACAACAGTGGCTACACTTCAAAAGTACTTCATTGGCTGTAAAGCACCTTAGGGCATCCTAAAGTCATGAAAAGCGCTATATAAATGCAAGTCTTTCTCTTTTTTAACTCCTCAACTGCTGGAAGATCCTCGAGACCGACTGTCTCTCTGCATCGACTGTTACGTTTTCAGTTCATGTGCCAGGAAGCTGAAACAAACATTAACATTGCAATAATGATGTCACTCAAATGCCAAGAGAGTCTTTACTATTATAATGTTACCCCATAGCAGGAGTGGATGAGTTTACTTGTATCTCCCTCAAAGGTATTCATTTCTTACAAGGGTACAGACCATGGTTCCAACTCACCTCAATGTCCACTGTTCACATTTGAGCCTCGGAATTGACTACAGAAGCATTGTAGCTGAACCTGATCATGTCCTCACCTCCCTGTCGTCACTCATTATCCACACGTATATTCCTCCAGCAGAAGGTGACTGAACAGCAAGTAGCACTGGGAGCACTGGCTGATTTACCCCTCCCTAACCCAGGGCCCTAAGACCTATCATAGCTACTGTCACAAGATCAGGGAACAGCACGGGCTGTTGGTAAACTTGGTATCTCCTTTAGTCTGTACGGCTGAGTGCTCAATTTAAACCTCTTGCCCCAGCACCGATGATAAAACCAAAGAATTTTACATTCTTACCTTTTATCAAATCCATAATTAGGGATTCGAGATGCCGGTATTTCTTGGTTTTCTCGGTCTAGGCCTTTTCGAAGCAGTTGTTATTGTCCTCGAGCCTGATGCTCACACCCCCTGCCCTTGACGAATATGGCTTCAGGTTTCCAGAGGCCACCATTGATGTTCTCAACCTCAGTTCTGGGAAAGCAGTCCAGCCATATTTTACACCTTTACAGCTTTAACCTTCAGTTGGTCGACTATTGTTATGCCTCTTGTTCCTGGCAGTTTTGGCAAACACACAGCTGCCCAAAATGTGGGATAGTGTGTCATTCGCAAAGCCTCACCATCTACAGTCCTTAGCATGCCCATTTCTACCCAACAATGATAAGTATTCAGTGGGATAAATACTAGACTGTAATAAAAGAGCCATCGTAAAAAGGGACTGCTTTACATTGCGAAAATGAATCCAGTTGTTTGAAATAGGATCACATAAAAATAGAATAGCTCGACACCTTGGCCTACCTCTGAAACTCTCAATCTCACCATCTTGCACACTCATCCACAGCCGATCTTTTTCTCCTGGATCTAACTGAAAACAATTGTGAAGGCACCACAATACTATTTTCATCAGCCGAAGCAGAATTAGCTTCGGAAGACTTACAATGAGTTTTCACCAAAGACTTTGTTTTCTTGTAAAATCCTCAAGTTTTTTTTTCATTCTTTCATGGGATGTGGGCGTCACTGGCAAGGCCAGAATTTGTTGCCCATCCCTAATTGCCCTTGAACTGAGTAGCTTGCTAGGTCATTACAGAGGGCAGTTAAGAGTCAACCACATTGCTGTGGGTCTGGAGACATATGTAGGCCAGACCAGGTAAGGTTGGCAGATTTCCTTCCCTAAAGGATATTAGTGAACCAGATGGGTTTTTATGATAATCGACAATAGTTTCATGGCACCATTATTGAGACTAGCTTTCAATTCCAAATTTTTATTAATGAATTGAAATTCCACCAGATGCTATGATGGGATTTGAACCCATGTCTCCAGGGCATTAGCCTGGGCCTCTGGCTTGTTAGTCCTGTGACATTACCACGTCTTGTAATATTCATTGTTATCTGTAATTTTAGACCCGCTGTAGATAAATGCTGCTTTAATCACTGTATCAGGGACAGTTTGAGAGCCCTGACTTTCCCAATGATTTCTGAGGGTGTTAGCAATTTAGGCAGACCTAGACCCTGGCACATAAAATACCACCCAAGATGTCAGCAAGGAGTGTAAAATATTCTTAATGGGTTTTTAATAACATTGTCAAGCTTAGACAACATATCTTGTGATATATCATTCAAAATAAGTTGGAAATGAGAACAAGGTATATACGTTTTTAAAAATTCAGCCTCTGAGTAGGTTTAAGGGTCATAAGCATCCTGTTTTAACACCAGCCCAAGGGTTAACCCAAGCTCCGGGTATTTTCCAAAGTTACCAGGTATAACAGATGACAGGTCTGCGCCATTTAGAATCCAGTTATTTTCGACGTTATGAAGGAATGTTTTGTTTTTGGAAACCAGATGAAACCCTGCAGTTTTCCTAATATCATCAACGAAAGCAAGAGCTCTCCATTTTGATGAACTGGCTGTATTCCTGAGCCTGATGCTGGACCCCTTCTTCTCTAATGTACAGGCGAGTGCGTTGATAATGTTAAAAAGCAGAGGTGACGGTGGGGGTGGGGAGGGGGTCACCTTGCTTAATGCCCTTACAGGTGAAAATTGTCCTTCCCTTACCTGCATCGATCTCAGTTGTTACGCCAGAGCACACATTTTCAATAAATTTAATAAATTTGCTGCACAAGCCCCATGCACTAAAGACTCTTCCAAATCAACTTGTGCCCAACAGAATTGAAGACTTTAGCGAGATCAATAAAAACGACCGCTAAATATTTCTTGTTTCCCTTTGCACGCTTGCCCCCTTCCCCCCAACCCCCACTAAGACAGTTCTGCCAAATAGTGATATTTTTATTGCACCCAGGTGTTCCTGCAATAAAGCCCATCTGCCTTGGGTTGATATAGATCGCATTGGCCAATTTATTTAGCAATTATATTTGAAAGAATGTAAAATTACCATTATAAAAAACTAATATGATAGACAAAGAATAGGAAAGCAAAGCATTGGTTACAAAATGGGGTGACAACATGAGCACCACTAATATGCCTTGTTTTCTTTCTGTTTATTAAGTATGTTTTAAATGATTTCCATAGTTTAGATTAATATTACAGAAATCAGTGCTCCTGGCACAAGCACAGTGAAAATTTAGTGCCATTGGTACTGGGAGACTGCTGTTTCCCTCAACCAAAACATTGGTCAGATCACAGTTACAGGACTGTGAACATTCATGTGTGCACCATTATAGAAAGGACATAAAGGCCACAGAGAACCTACATCATAGATTCAACTGGATGATGTAGGGATGGGAAACAATTACTTTTTTTGATTCGTTCATGGGATCTGAGCATCGCAGGCAAGACCAGCATTTATTGCCCATCCCTAATTGCCCGTGAGAAGGTGGTGGTGAGCCACCTTCTTGAACCACTGCAGTACATGTGGGGCAGGTGCACCCACAGTGCTGTCAGGAAGGGAGTTCCAGGATTCTGATCCTGGATTTTGAGGAGAGATTTGAGCTACTGAACTATTGACTCCAAAGCAGCGAAAGCTAAGACGAGATTTAATAAGATGTTTTATGAAAAAAAAAATGGTGATTAGCTTTGTTTGGGGAGTCAGTGGTGAAGGGGCAACAGTTTAACATGGTCACTGAGAGTGAGGAGAGGAGTTAGGAATAATTTCTTGGAGAGTTGTTGAAACCTGGAATGATTTGCCACAGGGATTGGTTCATGCAGAAATCACTGCATTCTTTAAGTGAAAAATGGATAAATACTTGAAGTAAAGGAAAATACAGGACTATGGGGACAGAGTGGGGCAGTAGAGTATTTAGGATTGCTCTGGCAAAGACACAGTGCTCTGTGTGGTCTCCTTTGGTGCTGTGAACGTCAATGATTCCATGCACTGGCTGCATTCAAAGGATTATGCCAAAATTGCAAGAATAAGCACTTAACATTTCTTTAAAGATTTAGAAACTTTTCTTTTTCTATTCCTGCCTTCCATACTTTCTGCTCCAACACCTCTCTCCCTCTTGTTTACTTTTCCTAATTTCTAACCGATACATCCTCTTCCAAGTTTTCACTTTTCTTTCATACTAAACATTGAACGAATTCCTGAGTTCCTATTCTATGACCCAAATCATAAAATTGGCTCCAAAGACCAGTTTTCCAGTCAATTTAGGTCAGGACTTTAAACATTAACCTGGTCACATTATAGAACAATTGTTGACATCTTTTGAAGCAGCAATGATCTGAGTATGGACCAATAGCGTTACAATCAATACTTCAAATATATATTTATCGGTTGTCAGAGTTTATTTTTCATGCAAAATAAATTTGAAAATGTCAGTTCCAGGTTCTGAATGTGTAATCTGGGCTGACAGTCTAGTGCAGGAACTGTGGGAATGTTATATCATTGGAGATGCTGAGCTTTGTGGATGGTGTGAATTGAAGGCTCTGTCTGCCTCTTCCAGTAATTTGGGTGCACGTTAAGTATCCCATAGCACAGTTCAAAGAAGAGTAGAGAGTTTTCCTGGTAGCCTGACCTACATGCTCCCCACCCCCTCAATCAACTCAGCTAAAAATAGGTTTATTGGTCGTTCGTGTCATTGCTGCTTCTCTGCCCCGAATGGCTGGTGCATTTGCCTAAATAACAACAGTCACTCTGTTAATCCTTGTGTATGAAGCATCTTGAGATGTCTCAGAGATGTGATAAAGCACAAAATAAATGCAAGTTTTCCTTTATTAGTGATCCAAAATCTGAAGAAGTTTGAGGAAAGTAAAATATAGAAACAAGATGTGAAATTTGAGCAATTGAATTGGTATCACTTTTATTGGTTGTTTCTTTTTCGACTGATTATTATTTGTTGTTTTTTTCTCCATATGTCCTTTGTAGATTTCTATTCTATTTTACATACCTGCTGTTGATTGGTCTATGAATTAGTTGATCAGTTGTTGCTTTATAAATGTGAAATTTGAGTCAATTAAAACACTTGTGTGAAAGACTCAATAAACTAATTCACCAGTGAGGATGGTCAGTTATAGGACTTTCCTATTTGGAAAAATATAACCAGAATTTACTGTCATTGTTATGGTTGTTGGATAGTTTCCCAGATAGGGTACAATTTCACTGATTCTAAAAACAAATCATTTGAAACAAATCTTTTTATCTGTGACAAAGGGTTAATCTGTAAAATAATTTACAAGTGATCACACCTCTAAAGATTCTAATTTTCTGCCCAGCACCTATTCAAAATTCAGCGGCCTGAGACCCACAAGCTCAACACAGAAAGGCGCCACTCAAACCAATTCACCTGAACCTCTGACTTCAGCATCCTGAAGAATTCTTTGTGGCTTATGTGCATATGTGGCTGCCTGAAAGAATTCAAATGCCCTTGAGAATGACCCCACTCAAGCTCCACATTTGGGAGTAAGGCAGCTGTTGACTTAGGAACAGGATTAGCAGCGGAGTTGCTGTATGCCGTCTCACCCTTCGAATAATCTTCTGATCCTAGTCTTACCATGATACAGGAAGCTGCCCATTGTTACTAGTTACATGTGTGCAATGACAGTGCTGGTAAATCAGAAAGTTATTGCTAGATTTACTGTACAAAAACATTTTTGAACCTTTACATACCTCATTCTTAAGAACTGCAAATGAGATCTATTCAAGATCTTCTTTGTTGTTTCCTTTTTTATGAAGTTTTAATACATTAAAATGGCAGGACTTTTCTTCCAATGAATTGCATGTCAATGTCAAGTCAATTTCATAAATTGCTTTCTGTGTATTTGACTTGAATAAAGGCAGGATCTATTGAAAAATCAATTACCTTAATGATATTTAAAGTGGGCCTAATTAAGTGAAATTAACTTTTAAATGCCAGACTCTAACCCTCTCCCTGGCTTAATGGGTAAATATATTGTGCAGTATGAAGTGTGCATAACCAGAAAGGTTCAAGGTTCAATTCCTGCTCTGCTCTCAGTTAGCTAATTTCAGCCAGAGTGGGAGAGCAGTTGACCTATGGATCATGAGGGGATGGGGAAGGATGTATGTGTATGAGAGCGAGAGAGAGCGATTAGGCAAGGTTGTGATAGTCCTACTGTCAATGCTGACAGTCAGGAGAAGGGTCATTTGAGTGACATAATGAGGACCAGTGCTGTGGATTTATATCCTTCATGGATAAAAGGATAAATGGAGAAAATTGGTCCACAAAGTCACACTGATAGAGAATTTTTTTTACATTTGTAAAACAAATAATTTATGAACCAATTCTTGTGGCCTTCCTCACAAGTGCAACTTTACCAGATTAGTACTCTATAATCATCAATGGTTTTGAGTTGCAATAAATATACTTTATACTTTCAAGCTCTTATAAATTGGATCAGTTGGAAACTTTTCAATTTTGAGAAGTTTTATCTGTAGATTTTGATAGGTAGCTCTTTTGCCTGTTATGTGCTAATTTTAAGATGGTAAGTTACCAATTCCTTAGCTTTTAGAGTGCTGTACTATGCAAAAAATAAATGTCACAGTGGTTCAGTTAGTTGCACGCTTACCTCTGGGTCCAAAGGTTGTTGATTTATGCCCCACTATGAACCTGAGTGAGTAATCCTGGCTAAGATTCAGTGTGATACCAAGAGAGTGCTATATTGTCAGAGGTGCTCTCTTCCAGATGCAATGCAAATTGCCGAACACTTTCTTGCATTACAACAGTGATTATACTTCAACATAGGTTCAGTGAAAAGTGGTGTACTTTTCATATACCAATATTACTCATTTATTCTGCGCATACTGTAATTTTTTTTCTCAGGTTGACTTTTTAAGTTGAGGTCATCCAAAACTCTGCTGCCCCTAACTTGCATCAAGTCCTTTTTACCTATCACCCCTGTTCTTGCTCTTACATTGTCTCCCAGTTAAGCAATGCTTCAATTTTAAAATTCTCATCCTTGTTTATAAATCCTTCCTTGGCTTCACCCCCTCCTTATCTCTGTAATCTCCTCCAGCTCCGTAACCCTCTGATATCCCTGCACTCTGCTAATTCTGGCCTCTTGAGCATCCTTGATAATCTTAGCTTTACCATTGGTGGCCATTCCTTCAGCTGCTGAGGCCCTAAGCTCTGAAATTCCCTCCCAAACCTCTCGGCTTCTCTACTTCTTTTAAGATGTTGCTTAAAATCTACCTCTTTGACCAAGCTTTTGGTCATCTGCTCCAATTTGTCTTTAAGTGTCTAATTTTGTTTGACAATGTTCCTGTGAAATGCCTTGGGCCGTTTTATTATGTTAAAGGCCCTATATAAATAAAAGTTGTTGATTTGGATTACACTGGTGCACTCAAACTCTGATCACTTTTAATTTAAGTTTTTTTTGTTACCATAGACATACTGTAGCTTGCAATCCCTTTAATATATGGGTGCAGTTGATAGGATTCCAATCCAAACCACAGGAATAAAGCAGCACAGGTAGGTGACTGAGGAACCACAGCTTATTTTTTTTTAGGTTTGATTACAAAGCAGTTCTATCCCTGATAATCCATTACTGATCAGGAAGTAAGTGATGGCATTAAAAAGCTCTAAAATAGTTAAATCCGTACTTTGCATTCATAAGCTATCAATAATAAACCATTGCTGGTGTTTCCATGCACATGATGTAAGTGCAGATGGATGCAGACAATACTGGGCGCTAGTGGATAGTGTTTGAAAAATGCAGTATCATCTAATACTTGGACCAATATCTCATTAGTTGCCCCACATGTATAATGTACAAATATAACCTTTTAGTTTTTAATAATGATAGATTTAGAATCTATTGGAAGACTGAACACTATTTCCACCTATGGGTGTTGTGCAGTGACTTTCCACATTTAATGTCAGAGAAAGGTTCAATTTGATGTGGGCATACGACAGATATGATGCACCTGTACACATAGAAGCATGCATACTTTAAATATATAGGTGGAAGGCTCACTAATTATATTTTACAGCCTGTACTAAGAATATATATATGAAATTCCATATTACAGTGTCAGTTCCAAAAATTAAGACTACAGCAGTCTAATCACGGGATTTCATATCACATCAACCAAGATGTCAAATACTGTGGCAGCTAATAATCTCCTGTGGTACATAAAGCCAGACTGCTAGTCTCTCTGGCTGTCTGTACTCAGGTTCTTGCTGAAGGCACCTCTTCAGCTAAGCCCAGTAATATTAAAATACATAAAAACACATCAGTAAGTTCTGTGTATAATATCTATAAAACAAAATAAGATTACATAAGCATATGTTTCAAAGATTTGACTTGATATTCAGAAACTATGGTTGCAATTTTGCCAAATTATCTTGTACTGCTCTGACTGAGCTGATGCCGGTGCAGGCCCCAGGGTTTGTTTATACTGAGAGTTGTCCCAAATCAGATCATCTCCTCGAATGTACTGAATTAACTAGCCTGCCAACTACTGGCTTTCAACCTTAACCTGTATAAGGTTGGCATCAGCCATTATATTAATTAGATGTGAATCTCTCACTGCACATCAAGCAGTGTGCTGTTGTATGTTTGGTTAGTCTGCCACCTTGTTGTATATTTGGCTAGTCTAGCTAGGAGAAATTACGGAGTCTTCAGTAATTTTAACATGAACTCATTTATGGCATATTAACTATATACAGCTTTACATAAGTCTGTATGACTTCTCGGAAGCCAACTGCTTCTCCTTCAAGTCTCTTTAACATGTGATCTCTTACATCACCATGATGGGAGTAATTCCTTACACTGTCTCAAAAATTAACCCTTTCAAATCCTTACACTACATCTCCCCACAAGTCTTTATCCATATATAGATTTATATATTCATTTTTTTTATTTTTACATACTACCCCATCTTCCCCCAAGTCTCTAACATCATAGATTCAGTCTGTCAGAAGGCTTCACAACTCTCCCTGATTGTGTTCTTGTCAGACACGGAAGATTAGTAGTTTTTCTCTGAACTCTTGTTTTTTGACCTGGATGGCCTTCATTGAGGTTTGTAGTATCCAGTGCTCTATTAAATTGAATTAAGTCTACACAAATACGAAGAGTACTGTGGAACTGGAACCATTCCAGAGCACCACTCTGTAGGTTCAGTGATGGGAGAAATGACTCCCATCCTGGTTATCTCTTCTAACTGATGTTGGACTTGCTTCATTAGTGGGTGTGATATCTTCCTAGGTATGAAAAGACAGACAGGTTTAGCGTCTTTTCGCCACGTAATACTGTATTCAGTCTTAAGTCTTCTGAGACCAGTAAATCATTTCGGAAAGTCTTTTTGGAAGTGACTCCCGGATTCTTATTGCTTAACTTTTTCCACTTTTCTTATAAGATGACAGTCAATACAAGCTCTTCTACTTAAGGATTCTGTAGAACATACAGTCTTTACAATATCTGCTTTCCCTTGTACTGGAGTGTTGCCTGTAGCTTTCCATTGACTTTCAGTTCAATCCCTCCTGGGCCATGTAACTGAGTTTCTGTTGGTTGCAGGCAATGCGTTGATAACCACGGTTCGTTGTCTGATAAAACCATTACACTTGTTCCAGTGTCTAGTTTAAAGCTGTTGATATGTCCATTGACATATATATTTGCAGACCAGAATGCCTGATTAGTGTCATTGATCTCACCAAGGAGGTTTCCTGAATTTCCTCCTGATGGAGATTGTTCAACTTAATTAATGGCTCTATGTGTGAAGACCTTTCCTTTCGAACCTGTGGAAGTAGAAATTTTACATTGGCACATCTTTCCAAAATGGCCTACTTTCTTACAGTGGAAGCATTCCGCTTTGTTTGCAGGACACTGTTCGTGCCTGTGGGTCTTTTGAGCACCACAGCGCTGGCAGGGTTTCATGCCGTCTTGCACTCTTCCCCCCCCCCCCCCACCCCCCCCCCCCCCCCCGCTCCAGCAGTGTACCTTCTTTTATGGTGCTTCTCTTCCAGTTCTGTGCTTAAGGAACTGTAAGGTCGCTGGAGGCTTCCAGAATCAAAGTTTTTCTTCACTTCTCAGGATTGCTCTGTTCTTCTTCCAGACATCTGCATGTTTCGTCAGCTGTATTGCTTTGTCGAGGGTGAGGTCTTCCTTAGATTGCAATAAATCTGATAGGGATTCATCAGTAATATTTCTACAATGTGGTCTCGTATTAATTCTGCTTTTCGGTCTCCATATTCGCATTCTTCAGCTAGTCTGCAAAGGTCATTAATAAAAGCATCTATTGTTTCACCTGGTTTCTGGACCCTTCCATTACATTTGGCCCTTTCTAGAATCTTATTGCTCCGCAGGTTAAAATAACTATCAAAGGCTTTCAAAACGCCATCAAATCTGATGTCTCATTCATGCCTGCTCTTGCAATAACATTGTCTGCTGTTGCTCCAGTGGAATAAAGCAATGTGTTAACTTGTTCTGCTTCAGGCTGTCTAATTTTGAAGCAATTCTGTACCTCAAAAATCCTTTTTGCCAAAGTGACCAATATTGAGCTTGATTTATTTTTTCCATGTTCCCAAACCTCTCTGGCATCGTAAATTTAAGATCCAGGGCTTTCTATGTAGTTGGTCTTCTTTTTAAAAATATTCCCTCCAGTATCAAAGTTTTCCTGAGCTTTTCAGCCTCGCGCTGACTCCTGCTATGGTCACCGCTTCTTGCTGTGGAATCTCACTTCTAGACTCTGTATTTCTTTCTTTCTTTAAACACAGTTTTGCAGCATTTTTTTTTCTGTGCTCTTTTTACTCCCTTCACTTGGAATATTGAGGATTTGCAGCCGCTTTGTTTTTTCCTTTTCTCTTGTGGTCGCCACGTGTAATGGCGCCGACCTGGAACCGCCCTCACTAAGGACTGCTAGTTTTCCTGGTGCTGCCAGCCTAGTACAGTTAGGAACAACTTTTTACCCTGTTTAAGGGTTGCTCACCAGATCCCCAGCCGTTGCTTGGTTCTCCAACTCAAAGCCTGTGATCGCTGGACTGGTATCTTTTCACAGATCACCCACCTCTGTGGTGCAGCCTGAATGCCTCTGCAAGCCAATTCCCGACTCTCTGTGCCTTCTTTCATCCATGGAGCCGCTCTGGAGCATTCTCACAGCCTCTTCCTGAATTTTGCAGTTTTGGCGCCTTTTTTCAAGTCAGCATTCTTCAAAGTATTTCTTCAAATTCTTCGGGTTGTTGTCTGGTAAGAACCACCGCTGTTGATCATGTTGTATGTTTGGTTAGTCTGCCACCGTTTGTATATTTGGTTAGTCTAGCTAGGAGAGATTATGGAGTCTTCAATAATTTTAACATTAACTCATTTATTACATAATAATATATACAGCTTTACATTAGTCTATATGACTTCTCCAAAGCCATGTTGCTTCTCCCTCAAGTCTCTCTCACACGTGATCTCTTACATCATCATGGTGGGAGGTATTCCTCACACTGTCTCAAACATTAACCCTTTCAAACCGTTATACTACATGTGCTAGACAGATGCAGATCTGCTTCAGAAGCCCCAAAAAAGAGTGGAAAGAGTAGGAGTTTGTAGTAGTTCCATTGTTTACACTCATCTAGTATCTACAAGTGATCTGTAATATCTTGCAAATTGGGAATTGGAGATCGATTTTCTGTAAATATCATAAACCATAGGAGTAACTAATCTTCTTTATGATTAAACTGATAAGATAACTGAGAAAACTTAGGATCTTAAATAATACCAACAATATGAAATGTTTTGCTGTTTTAAACAGATCGTTTTGCATTATTTGAGAAGAACTGCATTTATGTAGCATAATAGGCCATCCCAATGCTCTTCACAGCCAATGGATTACTTCTTTTGAATTTTCGTCACTGTTGTTATGTAGGCGAATGCAGCAATTTGCTCATAGCAAGGTCGCACAAATAGGAAATTAACAAATTATCGGATGATCTGTTTTTGGTAGTATTGGTTAAGGGAGGAATGTCGAGGATCCAGGAGACCGCCATGTTTTTCAAATACTATCATGGGATCTTTAACATCTGTCTAAGCAGGCATGCAGGGCCTTGGTATAAAGTCTCAATTAAGAGATGGCACCTTGACAATGGAGCACTCCTTCAGTACTGCACTGAAGTGTCAGCTTAGATGATGCGCTCAAGTCTATAGTGGGGCATTAATCCACAACGTCTGACTCAGGGATGAGGATGTAACCACTGAGTCAAGTTGTCACTCAAAGGACTGTGCATTCTAGTGAGTTCCCTCTCAAAGTATATAATTATGTCTCAGCCCATAAAATTTGTTGGAGTTGGATATGCACTACTCTGTCAAGTGTAAAACCTGTACTGTAATATTCCCTCACCATTTGTAACTAACGCAGAAAATCAACCCCAATGTCCTCAATTCAAATCTATTTATTTTTCCAGAAATGTAATCAAAATTTAGGTGCCTTGCTTTAGAATGCAATTTTTTTTGTGTATTTTTGAGGTTCCCTATCTAACAATTCCATCTTCCAACTTCCAATACACCTCAGGGTTGATTTGGAAATAAATCCCTGAGTTGAGAGATATTTAGGATCTCTCAATGTTTGGCTGCTCCCTTTTCATCGCCTTTGACCAAGGTTTACAAAGTCCATTGGACTTGACAGAATTACTTTATTCTTTGTGTGAAAAACTAACACTGCTGACCTCCATTTGCCATAGGTCAGCAATATATTTAACCATGCAGCTGACCCATGGTTAAATGCATTAACAATGCAAATTCTTTTATAAATGTTGATGGATTTGGTCATCCAAAACTGACTGCATGATAATTGATCTCTGATGAAAAGGATATTGTGACCTTGTGACCTTTCACATTGAACTTTGTTAATTGTGCCATTAGCTATTTGAGTGCAACCACATGTCAATTGGTGGCATGTACACCTGATTAAAGCTGAAATTAAAAAAAAACAGCATTTTTAGTATCTGTCTGGTAATGTTTGCATGAAAATGGGATATTTTCATTTGGCACTTTTTCCAGAAATTAAACATGAGAATAACTCAAATCAGAATTTGGGTTTCTGGAGTGTACGGAAAACAGATTGTAGATGGCAGAATGGCTGTAACATATCCAGCTGCTTCAGTAATCTGCACTGAGAAAATTTCAACCAACATAACAACTTGCACTTCTATAGCGTCGTTAACACAGGAAAATGCCCTAAGCTGCTTCGTAGGAGTGTTATCAGACAGAAATTGACACTGAACCAAAGAAGGAAGGTGACCAAATGCTTGGCCAACAAGGTTGGTTTTAAGCAGTAACTTAAAGGAGGAGTTAGCAGGGTGGAGAGGCGAAGAGGATTGGGGAGACAATTCTAGAGTGTCTGGCCTAGATGGCTGAAGGCATGACCATCAATGGTGGGTTGAAGGAGGTGGGTGATGTACAAGAGGCCAGATTTAGAGGAATGCAGAGTTAAAGGAGGGTTGTGGAGCTGAAGGAGGCTACAGAGATGGGAGCAATGGGAGCCATGGAGGAATTTGAACACGAGGAAAAGAATTTTAAAGCTGAAGTGTTTGCGGACTGGAAGCCAGCAAGCACAGAGACTCATATCCGCATTGTGGACAAACATCCTTCTGGATTCTGGATTGCATTTTGAAGTACAATGGACAATAGGTACTGAGCAAACCTCAATGCTCAGTAATATGGAGTGTGAGTACCCATTATACAGCAGTGCACCAACCACTAGCTCTATAAAACTTACATAAAGAGAAGCAGAGCCAAATAAATACCTTGCACTTTACATACAGAAATGAACACAAAATTAATTCAAAATATATTACAAATACTGAACAATAACGAAGAATGAAAGATACCACACCTAAAACTTCCAATGTCTAAGCAAACAGCTGGCAGGAGCTAGGGAGTCCTGCCATGACAGAGAGGGAAGGAGAGAGAAAGCATTTGAATAAATGCACTATCAATACCAATGAAATGTTGGGAGCAAACAATAGTTAAAATAATCTGTTTTAAGCCAATTTTTGAAGTTTCTTTTTCCCCTTAATCTTTGTCCTGTTTTTGCCCCACTCTGAGCCTGCCCTATTTTCAGTTTTAAACTTGGCAAAAAGTGCTAGCCTTAGTTGGATTGTTAGGCTGGTTTAACAGTGGAGCATTTGGGCCTCAATATTACATTATGTGTCCATTAGTGTGTGGCTCACCACCACCTTCTCAAGGGCATTTAGGGATGGGTAATAAATGCTGGCTCAGCCAGTGATGCCCACATCCCATGAAAGAATAAAAAAGAAATGCATTCCTATTATATGCTATTTTACTGGAGACATGAATCCAGAGTGGGTTAGCAAACAAAGGAAAAACATACGTTTAGTGTTCACATACTGATATTTGCAAAGCATAAAAATAGTTGTATTAGTTATGGCTTAGGGAGAAATTTCTCAGGACTTTATCTCCTTGAACAGTTCCTGTTGTTTGGTTGTCTTCTACAGGGAATTGAATGGATTAGGTAGATGAATGGAGGACAGAATCTATAAAGTCTATGGAAGGAACAGGCCATGTATAATTGATGGGCTGAATGGTGTTATTTTCATTCCATACTTTATATATTCCAAAGTTGAAGATGCCAAATGCAAGTTCTAGTGTTGCCATTATAAACTTCCATAGGTTCGAAAGTGAAGGAAGTGATTAAAAACAACACTTTAATGGTTGTTTGATCCATTACCCAAGCCATGTCCTTATATCACCAGTGGCTTATAAACACAGTTGGAATTACAAAGTATAGAAATTGCTGGTGCAGTAGAACAGCTGTAGTAGGCTCAGCTTGGGCATTCGGAATGGCTGGTGCACGTGCAGTTTCATCAATGATTATAAAACCACTTCAATTGCAGTGCACGGAGAAACAGCAGAACCCAGGCAGCCAAGAACTATCAGCTGGACCTAGTTATCCAAGAAGGAGCAGTAAGACTTGAGTGGCCAGGAAAGAGCAGTGGGACCTAGGAAGCCAAGCTGACAGTAGCCATATTACTTGGTTGTTATCTTTTTTGCTTCTCCTAACCAGTTTACCAAACATAACCGAGACTACCAGGTTTGTAGATTTGTGCAATCTACCTGATGGCATGATCTATGTATTGAATTTTATAGTACTTTCATGTAAAGCAATATTTAAGGTCTTTGTAGTTAAAGTAATTGTGCACCTATGTGGAGTGCTGATTAACTCTTGCATTACCAGATGTATTATAGTCTGAGTTACTTTAAGAGCTATTTTGATCCATTAGACCCAGCCCTAAGGTGTGTAGTGGATCAGTTTGGCACATGTTTATTACCCAATTCTAAAGTCCTGTTGCAGATAAGATAATAAGACAAAGGCTGGTAGGCATACTTCCCTAATAAGTGTCCAGGCCAATATTTGTCTCTCAACGAGCATCAGTAAAAAAATTATTTGGTCATTATTTCCATGCTAGTTGTGGAAACTTGCTATGTGCAAATTATTGGCTGCTGCATTTCCTTACATTAGAACGGTGACTAGACTTCAAAAGTATTTCATTTGTTGTAAAGCACTTTGGGACATCCTGCGGCCGATAAAGGTAATAAATTGAAGAACAGGTGGCACAGTGGCGCAGTGGTTAGCACCGCAGCCTCATACCTCCAGCGACCCGGGTTCGATTCTGGGTACTGCCTGTGCGGAATTTGCAAGTTCTCCCTGTGACCATGTGGGTTTTTGCCGGGTGCTCTGGTTTCCTCCCACAGCCAAAGACTTGCAGGTTGATAGGTAAATTAGCCATTATAAATTGCCCCTAGTATAGGTAGGTGGTAGGGGAATTGAGGGAAGGTGGGGATGTGGTAGGAATATGGGATTAATGTAGGAATAGTATCAATGGGTGGTTGATGGTCGGCACAGACTCGGTGGGCCGAAGGGCCTGTTTCAGTGTTGTGTCTCTAAATAAAAAATAAAAAAACAGAGGCAAGATACATAGATCATGTTTTACAACTTATATAGGTGAGAAGTACTTTGTATATAAAGTATTTTTGTCTCTTCTTTGATGACTTTAGTTCTTATTCAGTTAAAGGACATTGTTGCGACTGTCTAGAAAAACTAAAGCATACTTTAATAAAAACAATATTTTGCTGGCTGTAGGACAATTCACATTAAGCAACTTGCTCTGTGCATAATTCAAGTTTTAATGTAATAGGCAGTTAACAATATTAATTAGCAATAACCTAATAATCTGTTACTTTGACATACAATTATAGGTAAGATTAATTAGTCTATGTAAACACTCCTGCAATGCGTGACACATGTTAATGGTCACATGTATCACACTTCCCTTGTTGTCCATTTGCCAACTGTTGCTGCATTATTTTTCTCCTGGGTTAATTGGCTTCAAAGTATTTGGCACCTACTTCATGGCAAATTTACAGACTTTGGCTAAATCGGACCAGGTTTTTAGATGTATTAAGTCTTCTCTTCAGGTTATACTGGAAACATTTCAGATCGGTGTAGTATAAGCTTTGGAAAGTTGTTCGTCCAACATCTAGACAACATAAGTTGTCCACAGGAGCAGCAGCTCTTGTGCTTAGCTTCTGGCCAGGTTGATTCCAAACATAATTGAAAAGGAGGCCTTATGCTGTATTGACCTTTTTGATGTAGCTAGGACAGTGGCCACTGGCGGAGGCCAAGGAATACCAGACACAGATGCCGCCCCCGGCCCTTCAAGCCCTGTGCATGTGTACATGCAAAAATGGCTACAGGCTTAAGGCCTGACGATATAATCAATTAAAATGAGCACGCAGCACTGCAATTGCATTTTTTTGTGCACTGAATCACATTATTGATGAAGTTTAAGTAATAATTACCAATAATAACTGTGCTAATAACTAATATATAGTATAATAACAAATAAGAATATCAACAATTTCAAACCAATGTACCCACCATGGGAATGACTAGTGTTTATATTTTGTCCATTCCTGGCGTCGTTTAGAAGCTTTTTGTTCCCCAAAAATTCAGAGTTCAAATCTTTGCATTCTACTGAGAAATTGATGCAGATCTGGAGCTCTGCTTTTACACTGGCCACTTCCAGCCTGTTCCTCTTGTTTCTCCAAGCGGTGATCATCATACAGAAAACCTGTTCTACATGCGCATTGCTGCATGGTATGGAGAATATATAGGAGCTGATCATCTTTATGTTCGTGAATTTTTTTCTCTGGACTTTGCTGAAAAGTTTCAGGTACCTCTCCTCACTGGTCTGGCAATGCTTCATCTCAGGGGAGGATATAATACTTTCCACAATGCTGAATTTTTTGTACATTGCGTCCATGTCAACCTCTTTAAGAGTGCATGCTTGAACACCATTGCAAAATTCTTCAAAGGACACGGGGCTAACTTGGACATTCTGTTGTGAAAGCTGTTTTCATACAAGTCATATCTGTCACTCAAGTACTTATTGACACTTTTGTAAAAAGTTTGAAAGTCTCTCTCACATTTTCCTGCCACATCTGGTATTAATTGCTTCAGTTAGCCATTCACTGCAATAGATTCCACTCGTCCTCTTTAACAAAGCCACAGAACTCCCTCAGTGTTCTGCTTGCAGAAATGTTAAAGTGAGCATATGTCTCCTGTATCAACATCAAGGTTTGCAACAGTGTACCTTGTTGCATTGTGCAAAATATCAGCCAATTATCTGCAACAATGTCCTTTTGAGCAACGTTCAGTCTTTGACAAACACTGTTGTGCTTTCCATAATTAAAACTTGTATTGTCAGCTGAATACATGGAAAATCTTCCTGGGTTAAGATCGAAGGCACTGAGTTTGGATAATATTTCCGTTGCGATTGTATGCAAGGTTTCCTGGCTATCACTATAGAAATCCAATAGTAAATGCTGGATCCCCTTCTCAAAATTGAAATCAAAACTTCGTTGCACCCTTGTTTGAGGCATCAGTTGCCAAAGGAAAAAAAGATTTTAATGTAATGCTTTAATGTAATCCAAGTGCTGCTGTACAGAATATGACACTTGGAAATTTTCGCCTTTGTTTTCCCACATGTCAGATCTTTTGCCATGGAGGAGTCATTGTTGATTTCTTTTTCAACTTTTACGCTGCAGTCCATAGTCCTACGAGACTGGTGGTGCTTCGTGCCATGATAGACCTTACATAGTTCAGCAGCAGTCACTTTATTGTTTTGAGGCAATGCTGGCGATTTAAAAAAGCTCAATGATGACGCACCTGCGCTTCGAGTGTTAAATTTGTGCTTTTCCAACAAAACGTGCTGATTCACATCATCCTTTCCTCAGTGGCTGACATCGATATTACATCAGCACAAATGCAGAATGCATGATGCTCTCCCTTCCTGCTTTTTGGCTATGAAATCATTGATTCCAGGGGTGAAATCAAAAATTTGACCTTTCTTTATTGTACAACGTCTTTCTCTTAGGCATTTTGTTCGTAGGCACTTGTTGACCTGGAAATGATTTTCAATGACAGACATTAATATTAGCCAATGAGGCTGTAGGACAACATTGCATAATGTTGAAGCTGGCGTCCTAAGGATACAGGACAGATCTGATAGGACTTTCTCACAGGCACTCGCTGACCTGGAAATGATTTCATGAATGCCATTTAACCAATGAGGCTGGCGCAGTGGCCAATTGGAGCTGCCCAGCCTCTAATTGGTTGATTTTGATGTCATTCATTTAAAATCATCGCCACATTGGTCAGCTAGTGCCCGCCAATGAACAGACCTTCCCCTCAGGCTGGGCTGCGATGTTGCAAACTTGAAAATACCGGACCCAAGGGTGTCTGGTACTGGAATGGGGCAAGATACACTGACATTCAGACCGTCCGGTACAAAATTGGATGAGTGGCCACCCGATTTCCTGGTTCAACTGTGCATGAAGCTTCAATATGCTGCCTAAGCATGTGAAAGTGTTCATTGTAATAAGCTTTATGTCACCAGCATAATCTTGGGTTCATTGTAAGGTCAATCCTGGGGTAATACAGTGGATAAAGTTGATCTTCTCTACCCATCATGAAAGGCTGATCAGGCTTCAAAGGACAGGACAGTTATCAATGAATAAAGGGCCAGGAATGATATGTTGCCTTATCTTTAATTTGACCCTTATATTGAGTTTGAGAATGCTGCCACCTGCCTGAAATTGAATGCAGATGGCTGTGATGAACTTTGTCGTGGAATCATTCAGTATCGTTGCAAGAAATAGCCTGAAAATGCTTGGGGCAAATTCAGAGCTTTGCCTAATACCATTCATTATGTCATCCTGGCCTCACCCGATTATATCAATGATCTTAACAGGACGGTCAAACTTGCTTAACAGATCCTTCATAAAATATTTCAAAACCTTTCTACAGTTATTCCACTGCAACCTGGCACTGCATTACCTTTTGTTTATCATGTGGTTTGTATTCTTTGGCAATAGCAGTTGGCTCATCCAGGTTTCCTCTTGCTGCACTTTGTTTAATCTTGTCTGATGCTTCATTGGAAATGCTAGAGAATAAGCTGAGAAGTGAGTGAAAATATTTTTTCCAATAATGCACAATGGTCATACAGTCAGGTATCGTGCTGAGGTACCAGTTGAATTTGGAATTGGGCCGAGGTTGCAAACGTTCTGTTGAAATACAGCTATTGGGACATCAAAGAGGTTTTTCTGATCTTGGTCTTTTGGCAGAGTTTTGACTTTCAGATGCCATGTTGTCTCACCACTTGAATTGCAGTGGTCAAAGGTAGGACTGCACTTAAGAATCATAGAAGCATGATTGGTTACAGCACAGAAGACTGTCATTCAGCTCATGCCAACTCTCTGCAGCAGCAATTTAGCTAGTCCCACTGCTCCGCCCTTTCCACATAGCCTTGCAAATTTTTCCCTTTGGGTGCTTGTCCAATTCCCTTTCGAAAGCCACAATTGAATCTGCCTTCACCACACGCTCAGACAGTGCATTCCAGATTGTAACCACTCTCCGCATAAAAAAGGTTTTCCTCATGTCGCCTTTGGTTCTTTTGCCAAGCACTTTAAATCTGTGTCCTCTGGTTCTCAATCCTGTCACCAATGGGAACAGTTTCTCTGTATCTATTCTGTTTTTACCTCTCTTGGTTTTGAATACCTCTATCAAATCTCCCCTCAACCTTCTCTTCTCTAAAGCGAACAACCTCACCTTCTCCAATCCATCCATACAACCGAAGTCCCTCATCTCTGGAATCATTCCTGTAAATTTGATAATTTGATGTACTTTGCCTTCTTATGAATAGAGTATGCAATCTTCAAATCCATATCCCAACACCTTTGGGTACCTGACTATTTTAATACCCTGAAATCCCTTGATTTATAGTCTAAAAACTGCAGGGATTCAGGATTGCTAACAGTGAGAACAAAATTCACTTACTGCCTAGGAACAGTGTTATCTGTGCGAAACAGAAAAAGAGAGCTGTAGGCGAAAGAACAGCAGAGGGATGCAGAGAACTCAGAACTGAAGCGTTATTGAGGGATTGAAAGTGAGAGAGTGAGAGGAGAGGGACGTAAGTGAGAGAATGACTGGAGGCAATAAAAAGGTATCTTTAGAAAAAACTGCTGAGGAGTGACGGAGAGATGGGAGGATTGGAGTTTGAAGGCCTAAGATGAGTGTGAACAGGTACCTGTGCAACACTATGTACACCACAGGCTTCACAAGCAAGTACCGCAGGTCACCCGGAGAACCTGTTGGTCAGATTGTACTAGTCCAGTATTAATGAAGCTGTTGCTCTTCTGTTTGGTGATGAAACAAGGAACTTAGAGCATTAAAGGAGCAGACAGTGAGAGGCAGATCCCGGTAGCAATCTGAATTCCTGATGATGTTGGGATTGAATTCTGAAAACACCTTTGGCACCTGGATTGCAAACCCTGCTTAGCAATGTATGCAAAGTTGCAGTTAATTTGCAACCATAGTAATATGCAATCAATATTGGGGAAAATAGATATTGATGACAGAGCAATGATTTATGTGTAAACAGATTATATATTTTCTGTCTTCACTTGGAAGCAGACAATGTAGAGATGTTCAGCTACAAGAGTAAGCGAGTAGGAGAGGCGAGATGATTATAAAAGTCTAACTGTTCTCAAAACAACTCTGAAAGATAATGCGGAAGAATGAAACAATCTCCTTAATTGCACTGAATATCTTTGCTACTTTTGCTCTGATCTACCATAGTACAAGTTTGAGGTAAGGAGTGGTCCATCCATCCATTGTTCTGACAACTTAGCTTTGCCTTAAAGAAGATTCTCAAAGCACAAAAATGGTGTTTCCATCCTACACTTTTAATGTCTCTTTGAATATCGGGGCATAATACCAGTGGATAAAGACACATTAGGAACATATGTCATATTTCAACACTAAACCTTAACATTTAAAAATTTCCCGTTTAGTGTTGCTAAACTAAATTAGTCTTTACAAGAGATGATGGCCATAGCCTTCTCTCTTCACATGTTGCTATCAGTTATGATTTGTGAGGTATATTACAGTTAGTGAAATAATTTTGTTATTATAACATGCAGTAATGGAACTGTTTCACTCTCCTTAAAATAATCCAATCATTGCAACTAATTATGAGCCTAGCCCCAGTTCAGCTGGTCCTGTCATTACGCATCGACAACAGTGAATTTAACGGGTATAAAGCAAGATCAGTGAATGGGTCAGTTGCTTTAATAGAATTTGATTATTTGTAGAAAGAAGCTAAACTAGGAAATAGCACAGACTAAATCACAGTCACTAAATCCTGAGATTGTTGGAACGGTTTCAATGAAGTTTGAAGAAGCTGGTAGTTTTGCCAAGCAGATTTCTAAATAGAAAATCCTCTGTAGTGGATTTATTCTCCTTTATCTGACTTTGTGTGGCTGGGATCATTGGCTAAACCCACTGATTAGGTTGATGATTTGGCAAAAATGATGAAGTTTTCCAAAGGAAAAAAATCTAATCTTGCATGTATCAGCATTTGTTTAATTGTTCTGCAATAACACAATGCAAGGTAAACACAAGATAATTTTTTTTTTGTTTTTTGTAAGTCTTAATTTTGATTAAAGTCTTTATTTATTTATTTAGAGATACAGCACTGAAACAGGCCCTTTCGGCCCATCGAGTCTGTGCCGACCAACAACCACCCATTTATACTAACCCTACAATAATCCCATATTCCCAACCACCTACCTACACTAGGGGCAATTTACAATGGCCAATTTACCTATCAACCTGCAAGTCTTTGGCTGTGGGAGGAAACCGGAGCACCCGGCGAAAACCTACGCAGTCACAGGGAGATCTTGCAAACTCCGCACAGGCAGTACCCAGAATTGAACCCAGGTCCCTGGAGCTGTGAGGCTGCGGTGCTAACCGCTGGCCTTTTTAAGAGTAATGGAATGGCTCAGTTGTAGTTCTGAGTGAAATGATGAGGATAAAGTCTTTCCATCCATTTACTGACAAAAAGCTATTAGGGCTTGAAAACTTCAGGTTTACCAATGCCTTGGAGCTGCATCTAATAATTGTCAATCTTCCAAGTATTGATTACATACCATTCTTTAAGAACCACTTGTTTACATTGCCACTGTTACCATAAAGTACAAGTTATTGTCAGTAAAATAATGGATAACCTTGGTTTATAGCATTGCTCGAGAAATTAATAAGGAATGCTTTATTTTGGTGTGCAATTGAAATTGTCATGCTTGAAATGTTGACCTTTTATTGAGACGATTTGTTAAGGCAGCAGTAATAAATACCCACTAACAGTATTTTGTTATGACATTTGTGAATTACTAAATATGTGCACTAATGAAACCTGATAGCTTTTTAGTTTAATACATTACAAAGCTCAAGGCAAGTTATTGGAACTACAGTTTCTGCTGAATGTAGTGTTTAATCTCCAGTCTTTGTGTTACAATTACTTACAGTGCAAAAGCACAGGATAAGTGTGTATTAGAAGGATTACTGTCCATCTGTTTCATAGATTATTTACTGCCAAGCATTAACACCAATGTTCTGTACTTAATATTTGAACTTTTGTACTAAGTGAGAAAAAAAATTCTCACGGTTATGCATAATAGTAGATATTAAGGGCTAACTCTAATAAATATTGAGGGTTAACTCCACATTACCTTAATATTGAGAACTGGCTGCACGAGGTATAGTTTGTATGTAACCATATGAATATTTACTTCAAAGACAGCTGATCAATCAATTTAAGATTTTCTGCCAAAATGGTGATGAGTATATTTTGCACTGAATATTTTAAGTGGACAGCAATTAGATGCTAGGAATTGCTACGCCAATGCTGTGTAAATTGAAAATAAAGTCAGCTAACAGAGAAATAACATTGTAGGGACAGAAAGCAAAACAACCAAAGCACTGAATTAACCTTCCAACAACTACTTTTTGGTGAACACAACAGCTCTTTCCCCACCTGTTTCTTTTAAGACCTTAGGGTGGAAACCATCAGATCCTGAAGTGTTGTCCATTTTAAGTCCCATTATTTTCTCTGTTATCATTTTTTCAAACTTATATTAAATTTAATAAGTTCCTCCCCTTGACTTATTTTGACGTTCTTTTGTACTGCTGGTGTTTTGGCCTCTTCTAGGAGGAAGTTTATGCTCTCCCTGCGGCGGCTTTGGAGGCAGGGAGGGCATAAAATCGGGTAGGACAGTGGGTGGGTGGGGGGGGCATGCCTTCTTCCCACCTCTGCTAAAATTAAGTCCCAAGTGGGAAGACCTGTGAACGGCCTTCCCATCCTGCTGCCAATTGAGGGCCTTAACGGGGCAATTATTGGCCAATTAAGGGCCTCATCCCGCCAATACTGCAATTAGCCATGCGGTGGGCGGCCCTGTCGCCGCATGGGAAGCACGGCATGAAAAACCGTGCCGGCTGCTTTCTGGCTCCTGGAGGTGTCCGTCATTAAAAGGCAATTCGTGCCTGAACGTGGGATACGGCATCGGGAAAGTGGGAGATCTTGCTACTGACCACCTACATTCTTTCCCCCGCAACTGCCACCCTGCAAGGCCCCTCCCGCCCTGACCTACCTGTGGCCTGGGTCCAGTGACAATCCTGGACCTCGGGTAGGTGCTCCACCGGCAGCAGCCACCACCTCCATGGTGGTGCTGCTCAGTTAAAAAGCATTCCTGCCTCTGATTGGCTGGCAGCTCTCAGAGGGTGGGACTTCCATTGCCGAGGTCCTTAATCCCTCGGAAGACCCGCCGCTGTCCACTTAAGTGCCCAATTGGCACTTGATTCGGCCGGCCTTCCACAGAAGAGGCAATGAGGGGTTGTTAGCGTCACTTTTTCCAGACATGAGTTCCCCGTTGCCTGGTGTGAAAACGAAATTAAGAAAGTCTGCCATTTCCTATTATCCATTGTGGTATCATCTGCAATTGTATTTAATGGGGTCACGTTCCCTCTTACCCCTCTCCTTTAATATATTTATAAAAACTTTTCATGATAGCTTTGCTATCTCACAAGTTTTTGTTCATACATCCTTTTTGCATCTCTTGTTACTTTTCTTTGTGTTCCTTTTGTTGTTTCTTTAGCTCTTCCAGATTGCTGGATTTCCACTTTTGCTTGAATTTGTCGAAGCCTTTTCGTTTACCTTAATACTGTATTTTACCTCGTTTGTGACCATTGTTGCTTATCTGCACAAGTGGTTCTTTGGCCTTTTTAAAGGCATGTATTGGTTTTGCATTGTACCTAAAACTTCTTTTTAAACTTCCCACTTTGTCTGTAGGTTTACTCATTAACAGCTCAGCTCAGTTTATTGTGTCAATTTATTTCTCGTCCTATCAAAGGCTGCTTTATCAAAAGTTAAAAACTTGGTTTGTGATTCTTGCTTTTCCTTTTCAAACTTAACATCAAATTCAATCATATTATTGTCCCTACTTGCACAATCTTTCCCTACAGTCAAACTCTTAAGTATTTCTGGTTCTTAATGTATTAGTGAATCTAATATGGCCTTATGTCTGTTTGGTTCTAAAACCTATTGTTCTTAAAATATGTCCGAAATGCATTCTAGAAATTCATTGCCTCCCAGTCTATGTGAAAATTAAAATCTTTCATTCTAGTCATGTTGTTTCTGCCCACTTGCTTCACTGTTATCCATATTTATCGATCCCTCCACCACATCACTACTGTCAGAATGTCTGTAGACAACTCTCACCAGAGTCTTGCATTCTTTACTGTTCCTTAGTTCTGCCCATACTCTTTACCCTTACTGAAGTACTTACTTTTCACAGTTGTAACTGTGCCTTTTATCATTATCACTACTCTTCTCCCAATTTTCCTGTCCTTTCTAAAGAATAGAAAGGGCTAGTTTTAACTGTAACTGAGCCTATTATTGCAGCAGTTCAGGAAGTATAACCATGTTCTGGAAAATCTATGATTATAGCCTGAAGATTCAGCTTGAACCATTGAACTGGCAGAAGAGCGATGGGGCAGGACTTCCACTCACCAGTCTATCCTGGTGCTGACCTTCTCCCAACTCCGAGTGATGGTCCGTTTGAGAAAATAGGAATGAGCATCGGTTCCATTTCTGCCACTCCTTAAGCATCTGCCCCTCTGTGAGGGAATGGGCTGAGGGGAGTGGACATGATCTGGTTGAGGTGTTGGCCCGCTCTTCATGTTGTGGCCTGATCTTTAAAGTCCACCTGAGCAACTGGAACTGGTAGACACAGCCTTGGTCTAATGTTAGTGTCATGTGAGGAATGGAACTTCTGACTTGGAAATACAAATAGAAAATGCTGGCAACACTCAGCAGATCAGTCAGTCTGTGGAGAGAATAGATAAGTTAACATTTCCAAAGCAAACTCTTCATCAGCACTTTTGACAACGCAACACTCCATCAGTGGTGCATTGTGTCCAACTACTGTATGTGCTGTAGTTGGTGGGGTGTGTAGTCTTTAGAGGAAAAGGTGGCATCTTCTTTACTTTAAGGGAAAGTTCCTACCATGTCCTATATCCAGAGAGCCTCCAGTATGGTTTTCCGTATGTACCATGAATATAGGGAGCTGCTTCATTTACACCTAGTCACACTGGGGTAGCTTGACTAACAATGCTGAACATATGTGTGACAGTACATATTAATTGCCAATTCTTTATTGCTGTGCCGATTACCATTGCTAGGGGTTGTGATCATGGTGCTGCCTAGGCCAGCAGAGCTCTGGCATAAAACATACTGAACCAATGTGCTATGGGCTCAGAGATGAGTTTTAGGAGTGCTTGTAGAGTAGATTTTATTCCAGGATTGCAGCTTTGACACACAAAATGTGTACCATGTAAACGAGATTTAAATTTCTGGTGCGGCTTTGTATAATTTGATGCTAATTATTTAAGTTTAGAATGTCAATGTCACAACCTATAACATCACACAAATACACATTGTGTCCTTAGGAAATTGCTGGTGTATTTGCAACTTGATTCCTTGTGTACCTTTAACCTAAAGTAGCAAAAAAAAGCACAAAGTACATAACAGTTAAACATGTGATAATAGGCTGGAGTTGTTACAAACATTTAACAGACCAACAGAAAATGAACTCTATTGAAAGGATTTAGAATTTAAAATAGTGGAAAATTAGCAGTGAAAGTGATGATAAGAAGTGGACGACAATCTATGTGAGATACTGCAGTATGTAATCTGCTTCATTCTTCACATCTTTAACTGGATTTTTATTTCTCCTATTTATAGATGAGGCACATTTTAACTTTGGAATACTGACAGCTACCACCAAATGATCCTAACTGCATGAGTTATGGGCCAGAAGAGTGAATGAGTTGTGAGGTGAATTTTTCTCTGCTATCCTGTCCAAAATCAGACTGGATAACAGTGGAAAAGGAGGTGAAATTGCTCGCAGAGGCCTACTGCTGCCTCACTGCCCCAGCTCAATTTTCCCTCCTTCTACTCTTGCTGGGACTGTTGGAAATGATGCTTACCCACCTGCTGTGTACAAATGCCCTGAAGGGGGTTGGGGTGGAGGTGGTGTTGGGGAATGGTGGGACATGGTTTGAGATCCTGGTTCCTGGTCAGTTTTCCGCTCATCTTACCAGGTTTGCAAGGTGATTTATGGCAGTAGGCCCATGGTAGCCATGGGAATGGGTCAAAATGGAAGGAGAATACCTACTACAGGCCTCATCTCCCGTGAGCTGTCCACTATGCCTTACCTGCTGAAGGCATTGGGCTGGTTAATGTCTTTAGTTGATGACATGGCCCAGTCTTTGGGGCTCTGTGGCCCCTTTAGGATGTCTTTAATCTTCTTCCGCTGTAGCATCTTCTGTATCTTCCTTGGTGTCCATAAACCAGTAAGTTTGCAATGTACTTTGTTTATTCCACATGTTGACTGACTTTACAAGTTGATTTTTAAATTTTTTTTAAGGATTGTGTTAAGATATTCTGTGGAGATAAAGCATGGTAAAGGACTGACATATGCTCATATACCGTGATAAAAATTGTGATGTGGTCATTTGATAGGCTCAGTACTTTCAATGTGAAGGCCATTCAGTTAGTATATACATCACTGACGAATAGAAAATAGCTGTCTGAATTACAATGATTTAAAATGATAATATATTCAAGAAATTGTATACTAAATATTAAAGGGCAGAAATGTCCGTCGTGAAAAAGGACAATTTAAAAAGCTCTTCCCAATAGTTACGCATGTGAATGTGTCACAAAAATTGCTGGAGGATTACACATACTTATTGCAGAAATGATCGACTGCAAATAAAACATTACTGTTCACAAATACGATAAAAGTAGGAGTCGTACAAAGTAGTGTATTGTACAAGTAACAATTCAATTTTCAGATTGTGGTGTACTCCTTCTGACCTCACATAGTATTCTTGCTTTTCTTTTGCAATAACTGTCCTTCAACCAAACTATATTGGGAGTCTATTAAATTTCTAATGCATAGAATCACATAGGAATAGATAGAATATACAGTACGGAAACTGGCCTTTTGGCCCAACTAGTCTGTGCTGAAGTTTATGTTCCTCATGAGTCTCCTCCAATTCTATCTTCCTCATTTCAGCTTAGTTGTCTAGTTTCCTTTTGAAACCTTTCAAGCTATTTGCCACAACCACTTCCTGTTGTAGTGAGTTCCACATTCTATTCAGTCTCAAAATAAAGACGTTTCTCCTTATTTTCCTATTGGATTTATTAGTATTCTGGTACCATCCTTGAAAATCATTTTTGCACTTTCTCCACTACTTCTATGTCCTTTTTATAATACATTTGTGTTCTATCTGTAGATGGCAGTATTGCTCTACGTTACTTTGACATTACCCCCCCTCCCACTGCCCCCCACCCACCCCCCCACACCTTATACATGCACACATGGTGACCTTTCTCCATTAACTCATGTCTTGTTAATCTGCATCTTAATCTTTCTGAATTACAACATTTCATATCTTGTTTATGTAATTCTCAAAATTTTCATTTATTTTTCAACTTGAACTAAAAAAAGTGTAAATTTAGCTTTTGTGATTTCTATTTGACAATTAACATTTCCTGTGACTTCTGGCTTTTTGTGTACATTATGTTTAAAATACTGGCATTAGTGTAGATACAACTGAAATATTCATTTCAGATTAATAGTAACCGGATCTGCTGCAATACTGATCTTTCTTTCAATTATAAACTTTATTAATTATCAATTTTTGCCCAATAAAGCTCCTTATGTTTTATTATTTGCAATGTCAAAACTGAAACTTCATGTAAAATCTCACAATGTATCGATGTTCTGTTCTACATGCTCCATTACATAACAAGACACTGAAATGGACTGAGATGTGCATCTTTTTGGAAACCAGACTGAGTGAAAATAATTATGTTCCAACGCACTGAGGACAGAGTCATATAATCAGGACCTCTTTTATTATGAGCACCCCTTTTAAAAAGGGAGTCTGACTCCTATTCAAATGCCATTGTTTATGTGTGCATCTTGTAGTTAATGTTATGTTACTGGTAGGTGTGGTTAACCTTCCAAGTGCAAGCTGAGGAAACTGATAGCATCACACATTGGGCACTCAGGGGTGCGGTGCTCGTCACTTCCTGACGTGCGTTGCCAGTGGCTGGTGTCCCCTGGCACCAGCGAGTTCTCAGGAATATACCCCTGATGAGGAACTGGTTAGGATGAGTAACTGAGCTTGGTTTGTAAGGGAGCTAATATTAACTCACCATTGCAATGACAGATCACTGAAGCACCGCAAATTAATCTCTGCTGAGAATGTAACATCTGTTCCACTGTCAAGCTTGGTGAATCCTTCGAACCCATTTCACTCATCAGTAAAGTGATCCCATGTTGAAACACATCTTCCAAATCATTACAATTGACCAGAGTTCTTTTTTTTTAAAAATGAATCTCACCACCAATTTCCTGGTCCTCATCTTTTGTCTTTTACGTTTTAACCTGCGCATTCAATTCTTCTGCACCTTAGTTCTTAGAGGATTGGTGGTGCGATCCCTGTTTTAAAATGTAGCACACATAAGGGATATTGTATACAAAGGACTGGTTTCTTTGTAGGCTTTTGCTTCATTATATTTTCTTCATTTTTGGAATATGGACATCGTTGCCAAGATTGGAATTTATTGCTTGTCCCTAATTGCCCTTGAGAACCTGGTGGTGGGCCGCCTTCTTGAGCCACTGCAGTCTATGTGGCGAAGCTGCTCCCACAAAACTATTAGGTAGTGAGTTCCAGAATTTTGACCCAGCAACATGACAGTGAAGGAACGGTGATATATTTCCAAGTCGGGATGGTGTATGACTTGGGAGGCGAACTTGGAGGTGACAGTGTTCCCATGTACCTGCTGCCCCGTCCCTCAAGGTGATGCAGGTTCTGCGCCGCCGCCCACCACCATCCCACCTGATTAAACGCCCTCCCTGCCTCCAAACTCGCCACGGGGGAGAGCATAAAGTACCGTTCCTTGTGTCTGCAGAAAATTCCAGTTGTTGTGATTTTTGATCCGTGATGTCAACATTTAATGTTAAAATTCCCTACAGACATATTGTGAACAGAAATTCTACATGTAAAGTTGCCTTTAACTATGTTGTTGCAGGCTCTGGCCAGTAGGTGGTCCTATGGAGCAAATCTCTAAAGTCTCTCTTCTAACTTCGAGTGCAAACACCTTCCATTTAAGACCATGTTAGTTCAAATAACTGTTGCAGAAAGGTAAAATAAAATGCTACACTTAACTTTCTGTAGAGCTACTTTTGAAAGTGATTCTGTGGATTAAAATAACCAATAGAACTCATTTATAATGAGGACCACTTTCACCATTTAGAAGGAGGAAGTGTCAGCAGATAATGCAGTGTAAATGGCCTCAGGGTCCCACCTGGTCACTTGTAACAGGGATCTTGCTGCTCAGTTACAAGCTATTGGACTGGCTATAGAAATATGATTGCCCATCTATTTTGTCTGGTTTCAAGATCAGAGTTAGTTTATAATCTTAAGAATTTGTATTTTGACAGTTTACGTTTCTGCATGCTCTTTCATTCTGTTTGGATTTTTGTTAATAAACCAAAAAGTAACTTTATTTAACAGAGAGCAGGTAAATGAACATTACTCATTGTGTTTGCATATATTGCACAATGTATCAAAACACCAAAGACCCTTTCTCCACCACCACACCCCTCCCTCCCCCCACTCTTTGCCACAGAAAATTGTTCAATGTAACCAGGGGCTGAATTTTACGTCGCCCCAGCGGGTCGGATGGTGACGTTGAGGGGGGGGGGGGGGGGGGGGGGTGGGGGGACAGTGTAAAATTGAGCAGGAGGCTCCGGGAGGCCTTCCTGCCCCATTCCTGCCTCCAGCCAACTTTATGGCAGTCGGGTGGGTTGTTGTGGGGAGGGGGAAATGGCCTGCCCACCCAAGGCCAATCAAGGCCCTTAAGTGGCCACCTAATGGCCACTTAAGGGCCCTCGCCCACCTCCACGGGTATTTTACCCATAGTTAGCGGGCGTGCTGGGGACGTGAAAGGCAGCCCAGCGATAGCTGCTGGCCTTTCCGCGTGCCGGGGGGTTGCCATGGTAGTCAGGCACAGGGTGCCCGATTGAGGGCTTCTCACCCTGGGGACCCAAGATGTCCCCATACCCCCAAACGACTCCCCTTGTCTCGCCGCCGCCCCCGGCGAGGCAGGCCCAACTTACCTGAAGTCCTGGCTCCATGGCATCAGCTGGGCTGCAGTCCCAGCAGTGGCCACTGCTCCCAGTGGCGCTGCTGGGACTAAGAGCTGCTGGCTCCCTGATTGGCCGGCAGCTCACTGAGGTGGGACCTCCTCCCTCAAGTGAGTGGAAGTCCTGCCTCGGGACAATCCATCATTCATAGAGACATGAAAAAGTTAGTATAGAAAATAATAAGTAGACATATCTTTAGTTATCATTTACTCGCTAATTTGAAAGAATATAGAGGCATTACATTTCTGGCAAATATGCAAAACTGCTCCTATAGCAGTGTCGGGGGACGGAAAGGATGCAGGGTGATTAGGATTGGAGAAATCATATATTTTGGCTACTTTACTCTGAGTTTTGAAAACCTTTTTAGGAAACAATTTTTAACGTGCCTCATTTATAGTAGCAAATGGAAGCAGAATTTTGTACTAATTCAGCTCCTGTTTGCTATTATTGGGGCAAAGTTATGACAAAGGTACCAGCAGACATAAGTTATTTTGCTGGTTGCATAAACTTGGTTTGCAGTCCCTTGATTTTTGAAGGTTGAGGGGTAATGTAATTGAGGTGTTTAAATTGATAAAGGGATTTGATGTGGTAAATGCAGATAAACTATTTCCTCCTTGGGAATCTAGAACAAGGGGCACGATCTTAGAATCAAAGTTCGGGCAATTAGGAATGAAATCAGGAAGCACTTTGTTACAAAAAGGTTAGTGGAAATCTGGAACTCTGTCCATCAAAAAGCAGTAGATGATGGATCAGTTGAAATGTTCAAGAACGAGATTAATATTCTTTTATTAAGCAAGAGTATTGAGGAATATAGAAATAA
This sequence comes from Heterodontus francisci, assembly GCF_036365525.1. Classification (NCBI taxonomy): domain Eukaryota; kingdom Metazoa; phylum Chordata; class Chondrichthyes; order Heterodontiformes; family Heterodontidae; genus Heterodontus; species Heterodontus francisci. The sequence goes on along the minus strand of NC_090408.1, from coordinate 21,960,372 downwards.
ACTGGGTAAATTGAGTTGCACTACAGATTGAGCCATGATCTGGTTGAACAGCGAAGCATGCTTCAAGAGCCTACTCATGTTCCTATGTTGGCTCTGAGTTGCATCTAATTGGATGAAGCTCACCTGCCCTCTATGTCAAGCCAAAGTGTTAGGGGAGTTCAGAGTCTTCCCCAGGAAATTCCTCTATTTACACTTTTGAAAGGCCTCAGTGGAACTGATTTGTCCCTTTGAGGCCTTCTAAAAGCCCCTAGTCTTCAGTAGAGTAAGATAATCAATCCTGGTAATCATCTACTCTGGTTGAAGTGGCTCCTTTGGGAGCCAAAGAGGTTTACTTTTATTTTCCTTTTTGGCCCATTTCGGTGACTGGAGGATTGTGCTCTGCCTTACAATAGGGGATTGGCTTGGGTTGGAGTGACCACCATTGATATGTCCCTGTTGATGCCGATAGCCTGTCCCAGCCTCTGTAAATGACACTGTCCCTGGAATTGGGAATAGGGTCCCTGGCCTAGGGTGGGGACAGGTGGGAGATCTGTTCTACTGAGCATGCGCTAGCAATGTGGGGCCAGAGACTAAATGTTTACAATCTATTTTCCCTTATCCTTCATCGATAAGAAAGCTGGGAGCCACAGGTGCACTTTTGTGTGGTATAAAGGGAAACAATATTGTGGTGCAGCCAGCAATATAAGTTTTAAGGCCTGGAAACACCTTTTAAATTATTCTAAGGCTAAAAAGCCCACACCTACTGCAGGAAGAATTTCACCAAAAAGTCTGGACGGTTTTATCCCAGAGCAGCTGAGGAACCTTTTAAATATCATTTCATGTGGCTGCCTGCCAACTTGTACCATCTAGTGTTGAGGCGTGAGAGTGGAAACTGACGATAGATGGGTGGTGAGGGTGGAAAATGGTGGCAGGGTATAAATGATGCCCTTGACCCTTGTTTGAATGCACAAGGTTTTCTCTTGTTCCAGACAGAACCTCTGGCTGAAAATCAGACCGCACATAAAAGCAGCAGGAAGTGGGCGGGACTAACAGCGGCTTATTTGTGGGTTGCAACCACAAATAGTGCAGTTACAAGATGCAAATCATCTCAGTTGCCTTTAACAGGAGAGAAAGTGAAGAAAAAAAATACAAATCTGGTCCCAACTGATCTTGGCATCTTTCATATGACATAAATCCAAATAAGCAAGTTGATACCTTTCATTGGAGCTTTGGGGCAGCACTTACAAAGAGTAAAGTGCAAAGATATTCAGGAGACGGTCATGCCATCAATTAGTTTTTAAAATTAGTTACACAAAATTCAAGGCAACTTCAACATTTGTTTTGCTATCTCCATTTGCACAAAGCCTTTTGCACATTTTTATTTCACTATGTTGTGATGAAAACCCCACATGCCAAATGGAAAATATTAATTTCCTCATGTGGAACTTTGCCTGAGACTTTAACTGGAAATTGTTACAAATAACTTATAAAACAGAACAGCTAGCAGCCAAGATGGCCACAAACATTGCGTATGAAAAATACAAAGGATTAGACTGGAGACAGACATGATTGATACAGCCTAGCCAGAACAATGGGGTACTCTCTGATTCAATTATCTGAGATAGCTTTGTAATGTTGGTTGTCAAAAGCCATCATCACCCATTGACTTTGAAAGAGCCAGCCATCCAATTAAGTATATCTGGGCAGCCTGAGGAGAGACCCTTGAATTTCAGAGACCATTTCAGAAGATTCTCATTCAAACACAAAGAGGTGATCATATCATGTGACTGCTTGGGCCACTCTAGAGATTGTGAGTGGTGACTCAGAAGGCAGACTGTAACTGTAAGTCATCATGGGAGCTGCAATCTCTCTCCTCTCTGACTCTGTCCAGAAAAGACCCAGAGAAACCTTGGCTACAACTACTAAGCCCCAAACCTACAGCCCAGCACAGCGAGCAACTAGGGGACAGGGATAAAGCCCCTCTTCTGCCTTCCAGAACCTGAGAAGCAAGGCTGAACTTTGCACGTGGCACAGTGAGGACTTCAGGACTACGGTATCAACTAAGAACTCTGGGACTCAGATTCAGTATTTGAATTCCATTTATTACAGACTCTACTCCAACCTCCCAACTTTGTTTTTCCCTCTGTAATCTGTGTGTGTAGGGCTCTTGTGTGAATGTGGGCGTGGATGCAAATCATATTTTAGTATTTTTAACCAGTTTAGAGTGATAAGGTTAATAAACTTACATCTTTCTTGTTTAAACTCAAGAAAACCTGTCTGATTGGTTCATTTGCAATTATATTAGAGGAACAGGAGCAAGTGCTGACTGAGGTGGTAAGTTAAATCACTGTGTTAATAAAGATAAACCCTGTTGCAGTCAAACCAGAGAAGGGGCGAAAGGGGAGCCTAAGAGCCCTTCCTCACCTGGTCATAACAATGTGTATTAATATCAACAAAGAACTGACTGGGAGGACCTACTGAACTGGATAATGTGAGAAGATGAATTAATGCACAAAATTGAAATGAGAAGCTTGTTTGCGTGATGGGGCAGTTTCATGTGTGCTAACAAGATTACTCTGTTCTACAGTTGTTAGGGCTCTCCTGGCTACAGACCTGTAACTCAGGATGTTCTTAAGGCTGTCCAAAACATTTTATCTAACCACATGCACTTTGAGAGGGTGAATTACCACTAATAGGAGTACAGTCATAAAGCTAGGGATGATTCAATATTAGCTGCTATGTTATTTCACCTCCCTTGCACTATTAGGGTTGACCACTCTTCCAAGATAGTCACCACAACAACATTGCTCAGTAGCCTAGATTTTCCTCATTTCAGCATCATTACTGGAAGAGTGGTGTTTTAGACAGACTGAAGTAGAAGGTAGGCACTTGGCATCCAATTTCATGCTCATTAACATAATTGCAGGTGCAAGTTGGATGGATCTAAAAAGCAGTCTATTGTTGGGAGAGCAAAATTGCATGTACTTCAAAATGAAATGAAATGACAATGTTGTAATAGGAGTAACATTGTAAATACCTGTCATTATCCTAGGTGGCCAAGCGGAAAACTTAATAGCAGCTGAGTCCATGGGTTGTTATAAAGTTGCTTCAGCAATTAATTTCAAATTTCGGATTGGGAAGATGAGAGTTTACGGCCTTCTACTGAGATCTTAACTTATCCAAACACTCACTTGCAATGTTTTGCAGTTAGCCATATCATGCAAGTGGGCTCTAATCTATATCGATTGTATATGAAAATGTTTTAACCCATTTTCTAGTGGGCATCCGGCCACAACCTTGAACCCTCATTGGCTGACAATTTCCTCAGAGTTGGTTTGACTCCACCATTATAACTTCACTGGAAGTATGGCTGGAACCCTGTTTACGAGGAGATTCCCAGCCATTGTTTAACAATTCCAAGAAGCCCCAATTGGAAAATAAAAATGTTACACTGGTGAAGTAAGTTGTGCTGCTCTGAACTGGGGTGAAATTCATGGCTGGGCAGTGTAGTGACATCTTTATCCTGTAAATAACCCATGCAGTGATGTGGGCATGCTTGATAGTAATTCAGATGCAAAAACACTGTCGATTCCAGCACTGAGATCCTTGACTTTGGTGAACACAAAACCACATTGCTTGATTCTGCTACACCAAAAGAAATTTAAATGAAATGGAAAATGCAAGTGGATCACCAGGGACTGCTGTAGAGTAGACACTTTGCTGGCCTAATTTATTATGTTATTAAAATATCTAGCGCTGTGACTATATCTGTTAATTGATGTTAAGCACTTGGAACTGAGACGCATTTTGTCCAGGCGGAAAGAGCAGAGGAGAATTAGGTGCTTAACCATTTTTAATTTTTACTTTTACTTTCAGCTGCTCAAAACTGGTGCAAAGTCACTGCTCTTGGGCAAAAGGATGACTGGCAATTTTTTTTTTAGTGGAAATGAATAACCCATTAATGAAGTTGCTGGAATGCATGGTTCTTGAAATATGTAATTCTTGAGAATTTCATTGGCCAATGTACTTTAATTGACACTAATCATGATGCACCTGCAATAAACATCCGCTAATGCTTTTTAGCAGCCAAAAAGCCACTTAGCTGACAAGTGGAAAAATGTATTCATCCAACCAACCAAATTGTGGTGGAAAATGACTGGACTGTAACCAAAAAAAAAAATCCCTATTTGCTCACAAGACACTACCTGTATTTAATGGCCGTCCTCATTTGCTTGCTCGAGAATAGTTTGAAGAGAAATCCATTGCTGGATATTTGGAATTAGTTGGATATTTGAATTGCAGCTGACTGCCAACAGAAGGCCCAATCTGAATCACCAACATGACTGGAAACTGCAACAGTTAAAGATATGATCCAACCCAACCTGAATCACTGACATGACTTTACCTGATTTAGTGTACCAAGTTTTGCTTTGTGCAAGCTTTTTATGAGCCAAGAAAAGAAAAACCAACCTGAACCCTCAAACCTGACCTCAACTGAACTGCATGTAAGACCAAAGGTTCCAGATCCAACATTTGGAAGGTGTAACTTGATTCAAAGCCTTGAGAACTAAGAGGTCTGCAGTTACGCTCAGTATCACTGGCTTCCATTGCTGTTGGAGGGGGAGGGGTTGTGGTGAGGGTGATAACATTTTAAAATGAACCTGGCAAACTTTCTATGGGGTGCTGCAGAGACTCCTGAGGAAGGGCCTTGATAATAGCCTCGCCACAAGTCTTTTTGGGACATCACTCTCTTTGGTTATCCCATCAGTACAGATAAACAAAGATGAGGCAGGGTGCTGTGAACATCCCCACTCTGCTCCTGGCATCAATTTCATTATGATGCCTACTCCGTGGCGGAATATAATGTGCCCCACGGGAGTGGGTTGCAAGGCGGTGGTGGTGTGTAAAATCAGAAGGGAAGGCGGGGGGCGGTGGGGAGTGGTGGAGTGCCAGTTGCTGTGCAATTTTATCAGTGGCTGGGAAGGTTGAGGATGGCCTTCCTATTCAGAGGCCAATTGAGGTCTTTAAGTGGCCACTTAAGGGCCTCTGCCTGCTGTTGGTATTCTAGCAGCGGTGGTGGGGGGGGATGGGGGGAGCGGGGGGGAGGCCTCCACTGTGTGGGAAGACTGCCCAGTAAAAGCTGGCAACCTCCTTGTGACCTCGGGGGATTTGGGGGGGAACCTCCTGATCGGGCATCCTGTGGCCCATGGAGGGCCTTCCCAGCAATAAGGGCTGCCCCTGCGGAAATGGAACAAGGGCTGCCCCTGCGGAAATGGACGCTTCCCCACCGCTCTCACCAATGACGGCCCCAACCCCTCTTACTGGGGCCTGCCTGACTGACCCTGGCAACCCCGACCTCATTCATCTGGGTTCCAGGGCCTGCTCCATTTTGCTGGTCCAGGCCGGGTGCAGTCCCAGCAGTGGCCATCCTCTGATTGGCCGGCAGCACTTGGAGGAGGGATCCCCGCCCTTAAAGGGATGGGAGCCCCGACACCAGGCAATTAATAGCCTGATGGGCATGGAATCAGTTTGGGGCTCCCATCAAATGGCCGAGGAGGGATTGCCTCCGGCTTTCCGGCCCACTGTTGGGGCCACCGCTGCCCACATTAAATTCATCCTGATGTTTGTGCCTACTCCAAGTGCATGTCATAAAGCAGCAATGTAGGTGACAGTGATCTGAGGATTCGAAACTTGTCTGCACCAGGGACTTACCAAGACAAATTCAATCAAACGAATGAGTATTAGGGAAGAAATATTTATCAGCGCTAAAACTCAATATCGTCATTACCATGTTTGTTGTCATGAGATATTTTTGCACAATATTGCAGAGTAATTCCTTGCAGTTGTGGTTAGAAGGTAAAAGCTCAGAATGACTAGATGAAAGAAAAAACTTGCATTTATATAGCACCTTTCTTGACCTCAGGACATCCCAAAGTGCTTCACAGCCAATGAAATAGTTTTGAAGTGTAGTCCCTGTTGTAATGCAGGAAACGTGGCAGCAAATTTGTACACAGCAAGCTCTCACAAAACAGCAATGACATAATCTGTATTTTTGGGATATTGGTTGAGGGTTTAATATTTTCCAGGACACCAGGAAGAACACCAGCCCCCTGTTTGGGAAAGGGGTTACCAACCAGAGAGGGTCTGCAGCATCTCAGCTACCTACAGATGGCAGAGCAGCAGTGTCAAAGACTCTGCCTCTCCTGGGAGGCCGTCAAAGAGCTGCGTGCCACGATGGAGGACGAGCTGAGCCCCATGGGAAGTGGTGGGCACTCAATGCCAGTAAGGCTGAAGGTCACCGTGGCACTGAATTTGTACGCCTCAGGATCATTCCACTGGAGATATGTGTGGGATCTCCCAGTCTGCAGTTCATCGCTGCATCAAGATGGTCACCAATGCCATGTTCAAGATGGTCACCAATGCCATGTTCAAGAGGGTCGCCAATACATGCGCTTCTGTACTGACACAGACAGCCAGGATGAGAGGGCTATAGGATTCGGGGCCGTTGCTGGATTCCCAAGATGCAGGGTGTCATTGACTGCATGCATGTAGCTATCAAGGCTCCCACAGACCAGCCTGAGCCTTCATCAACAGGAAGGGTTTCCACTTGCTCAATGTGCAGCTGGTCTGTAACCACCACAACTAGTTCCTGCGGGTGTATGGAAGGTGCCATGCACCTACATACTAAGGCAGTCCCAGTTGCAGTGCTTTTCAGGTCCACCCACGCGCCTTCAAGAATAGATACTGTGTTGCAAGGGCTACACATTGAAGTCGTGGCTACTGATACCTGTGAGGAACCCTGGCACTGCTGCAGAAGAGAGGTACAACACCTGCCATCGCACAACTTGAGTGACCATCAAGCAGGCCGTAGGGCTTCTGAAGATACAATTCAGATGCTCAGTCTGATCTGGTGGCACCCTTCAGTATGTCCCAGCAAGGATCTCTCATATCATTGTGGTGTGCTGTGACCTGGACAACCTGGCACTACAGAGGAGACAGCAATTGAACAATGAGGATATCATTGAGGACAATGCCTCCTCCGACAATGAGGAGATGGAGGAAGATGCTGACCAGGCGCAGGATGCTGAGGATCCCCAGAGACCACAGACAAGGTGCCATGAGATATGCCCAAGGGATGCTCAGGACGGGCTAATGCAGGCACGGTTCTTATGATCCTCAGTAACAGATCCATGGAATCAAATAAAGCGTCAGCACTCTGCGGCCCTGGTGCCGCCTCCTGCATTTACCTTAACATTTAATTGGTTCCAGTAAGGCAGAATGCTGCTGCATGGGGAATGCCTCGACCTCACAAGGTGTGGTCCCACCCAGCAAACCCTATGATGGAGCCAAGGTGCTCATGAAGCCCCAGCAGCCCCCAAGCAATGCAAGGTTCCATGACTCCAAAAACAAATTAACCCATGAACACCAAGTGGAGCTAGGTGCTCTTCTTAAATCTATTCTGTATGCTCCTACGAGGTGGTTCCCCCTGTGCTTTCAGCTGAATTGGAGGCAGTTTGCTGACCTTCATGCCCCGTGGCTTGGGATAACCTTGGCAGTCGTCCTCTGGCTGCCTGAGGCCTGGAGGGCACCAGCACATTGAGGGCCGCCCGCACAAGTGCAGGAGTCTCCTCTCTGTTGTTGTGGCTGAGTGAGACACTGGTGTCACTGACAGAGGGACCTAGGGGTTGCTGTCCACACCGAGCGCCCTCAGAGGAGTCCCCAGATGCATCAGGGAGCTGCTCCTCTGCCCTGCTTCTCACTGCTCACCTGAAGTGTTTGAGAACCTGGAGGTGAGTCCAAACGCCTCACGCTCCTCCACCCCTCACCAAACTATTGCTGCACAAAGCTCATGGAGTTGGCAATGGCATGCAGGTCCACGCTCATCCTGACTTGGAACTATATCGCCATTCCTTCACTGTCGCTGGGTCAAAATCCTGGAACTCCCTTCCTAACAGCACTGTGGGTGTACCTACCCCACATGGACTGCAGCAGTTCAAGAAGGCAGATCACCACCACATTCTCAAGTGCAATTAAGGATGGGCAATAAATGCTGGTCTAGCCAGCAATGCCCACGTCCCCCGAATGAATTAAAAATACCTAACCTCTGGCATCCACTGGGTGGTTTGCTGGCTTGGCTCTCCATGAGGGTGGTTAATCTCCCAATGGATGAAGCCAAGCGCACACACACCAGAGACATGACTGCACTCATGGCCTGCAAGGACTGCTCCATCATCCTTGTCAGGTAGTGCATCGCCTTGAGAAGCTCCACTGGAAGTTCCCTCACTTGACGCTGTAGCTCGAACATCTGCCACCTTGCTGATGACTCCATGTCATCAGCCTGAGACTCAGCATCACTGGATCGTCCAACATTCCTCCGAGTGTGACTGGCCTCGTCTGTCAAAGCCTCCGTCAGTTGCTCAGGCATGTCTCACCAGATTGTGATCCCAGATCTAAAAGTGAATGAATACCCATCGACATGAGCGTATCGGCACTGGTGGAGAGTGTGGTTCAATGATGTGACAGTGCACCCTCTGAGGCTCCCACCATCTCTTCAGAGCAGTATGTCTGTCCCCCGATCTCTTGAGCTGTCTGCTATTCTCTTTGATCTGCGTGACAGAAGATTAATTTGAGGACAATGTGCATTCCATCACTTCCTTCAGTTCATTGCTTGCGTGGAGCTCCATGTGATCAGTGGTGGATCCATGAACACTATGCCTTTTGTTCACCAGAGGCTCTCTTGTGCCCATCCATTAAGCCAATCACTCGTGTCTCCACTCCCATCTTGTCATTAGCATTGGATTGGCCCCCATGCAGTCCTCCAAGTTCCAGTGCCTCTTCCTCACTGGGGGTCAGGATTAAGAAGTACAGGATGCCACCGCTGGTCTACACCCTTTCCCTCGCATTGTGTGCCGTCTTTTCCTGCAAGCCCATAGATGACTATTGTTCGTCCCCCAACAAACACATGCGCAACACCGATGCTGGTGGCCTCATGACTGTCCATGATGGTGCCATAGGAATGTCTCCTGCCTGCGGCTACACAGAAGTGGCAGTGCAAGAGTCAACTGTGACTGACAGGTGCCATTCATCGATATGCTACCATGCTTACAACAGCCAATGCTGCTGCCTCACCCCAAGGATGTGGTCATTTCCTGCTCTCAGCGGAGGGGGTGTGGGGTGGGTGGAATCCTCCAGGTGCACCCTAGCAATGGATGTTGTATCTGCATCTTGATAAGGAAGGAAGAAAGCCATTTACACATATCCAGAGAGGCTATTGTCAATGAGAGGTGTTGTAGACAGAGTATCAGATGTTATAATTAGTCTGGGCCACCACCTTAATGACATGTCCTTACATGTATCTGTGTGTGTGTGTTGCTGTTCAGTCAAAACTGTCTTTATTTTTAAGAATTTCAATTTGAGCCCCAGCGATGTTATCTTCGGTCAGAATTCATCTCGTTTCATCCCGATCTCTTCCTCACTCCACGTTCCTATCACCCACATGCCGGTCCACACCACAACTGGTTACATTTTACCTACAAACATAAATACAAGAGACATTAAGATGCAGTGGCACAGTGGTAATGTGACTGAGCTAATAATCCAGGGGCCCAGGCTATTACCTTGATGGATAAAAGCAAAATACTGCGGATGCTGGAAATCTGAAATAAAAACAAGAAATGCTGGAACCACTCAGCAGGTCTGGCAGCATCTATGGAAAGAGAAGCAGAGTTAACGTTTCGGGTCAGTGACCCTTCTTCGGTACAGTTCCGAAGATGCTGCCAGACCTGCTGAGTGGTTCCAGCATTTCTTGTTTTTATTACCTTGATGATTGGATTCAAATCCCAACCAGTCAGCTAGTGGAATTTAAATTAGGAACATAAGAACATAGGAGCAGGAGTAGGCCATTCAGCCTATCGAGCCTGCTCTGCCATTCAATACAATCATAGCTGATCATCCACTTCAATGCCTTTTTCCCACACTACCCTCATATCCCCTTATGTCATTTGTATTTAGAAATTTAATTAATTTACATTTAATTAATAAAAATCTGGAATTGAAAGCCAGTCTCAGCGATGGTGCCATAAAACTATCATCAACGATTGTAAAAATTCATCTGGTTCACTAATGTCCTTTAGGGAAGGAAATCTGCTGTCTTTACCTGGTCTGGCCTACATGTGACTCTAGATCTACAGCAATGTGGTTGACTCTTAACTGCCATCTGAAATGACCTAACAAGCCGTTCAGTTGTCAAGAGCAATTAGAGATGGGCAACAAATGCTGGCCTTGCCAGCGACACCCACATCCCATGAGAAGAATACAAAAAATTGCGAGTGGCTAGGTTGGCATTCATTTTCTAACTAGCGGACTTTTACACCTTGCCACATGAATGCCCCTAAGGAGAGCAAAGTGTGACGCACCTACCATCGCAGATCACATGATGTTATTCACCAGCTTGCGGCACTGCATCCTGGTTCTACGGACAGCCCCATGACTGCTGACCTCCTCTGTGATCTCCATCCAGGTTTGCTTGATCTGGCGGGCAGGTCTCCTCTTACCATCCTGGCGGAAGAGGACCTCCCGCCTTGCCTGAGCAGCCTGGAGGTGAATCTGCAGGGAGACATTGCTAAACCAAGAGACCACCTGGGATCTTGCCCCTGCAATTGCTGCATGGGCCTGCTTTCGCTGCTGTCCTTCTTAGCCTTCTTTGCTCTTGAATGTATTCAAAAGAATGCTGGCAGCCCTTTAAAGATGGTGCCAGACTCCCAGCTGCGTGACCTCATGCCACCGCCGGTGCCCTACTGGATGCTTCCTCTGCCCGCCAGCAGTCAATTGGCCGGTCACCATATAATTCTGCTTCCCAGACTGCACCCACCCTGCCCAAACGGCGGAGCCTCCTGCTTCAAGATGCCAGGCAGCACAGAAAATTTCAACCTCATGATTCTGAATAACCTGTACACGGCTTGGTTATGGCTAAGACAAAAAAACATTAGTGGTATGAATAATTTCAGCCATGCGGCCTATAGGAAGTACAGTAACCTTATTCACAGGTGACCTGTGTCAGGGTAGCACATCGGAGTCCCATGCAAGTAGTGGTATTATTTTGCACTTTGCCAGAACAGCTGAGGTGAGCTCTTGTATACAGACTCCCCTATGCAATTGGAACAGATGGCAGGGTATGGTGGGTGCTGTCTTTCAGATGGATGCTTTACTATGTCTAGCACTGAAAATTAAAAGCAGCGGAAGTTTTGAAGGAGCAAGTGACAAAAAAAATCTCTAAAAGCAAGGGCCTGTCTGGAACACAAATGAAAAGAAAATTATTTGAGCTAACTTGGGTCAAAGTTTCTTTTTACTGTTAGTCCAATTGATGACTAGTGCAAAGAAATCATTCCAAATGCACTTTGGAGTTTTCTTTGAATTGTAAAGTTATAACTTGAAGTTGCTGCCGTGGGAGAACTATTCCATTTCAGTAAGCGATTGCTATGATCAATTTGACAGCATTATTGCAAGGGATACTCGTGAGTGAATTTGTAAAAACAAGACAAATTCTTACATGGGTTTAATTAGCTATTATGAATACTGTTGAGAGACCATTACATGTGATGTAATTTTGCACTATTAAATTCAGTTAAACAGTAAGATGTTAAACCCTCCCATGGCTCAAGCATTTAAGCAGCTGTGGGGACCCGAATATAATACTGAAGCAGCACAGCACGACAGACTGTAGTTCTTTTGTCGAACTTATTTTAAAAGATGAGGAATCTTCAATTAGCTCAGGAGCTTCAGTTCATGAAAGAGCACAGTACAACAGGATTATCTCAGTCTCCTTTGTTTCAGTGAACTGTAAGGAGGAATACTGAACTGAACTGAAAAATGAAAGTGGTCCTGAGTTTGTCCATTCTGAGTTAATTAGCGGAACTTGGGCCAAGTTCTTACCATTTTGAAAAACAAATAGCAGAGTGCAGCAAAGGACAAACTCAGGCAGCTGCGAAATTGCAATTACCTCGAATTCTAATTTGTACTTCAACATATGCTACCCCTGATTTATTTAATAAATTCATTACTCAGGATTGAATTACACATACTATACATTATGAGGTGTATTTTTGCTGGTTTAGGGAGTTGAGGCAGAATCCAATTCGAGAAAATTTACAGCAATCTGCTGCAAAAACGATGCTCAAACTCTCACTGCAGCCCACGAGGAAAGTCTGTGCTGAGGCAGACGCTCCCTTATTTGGTGCTGAGGTTGAGGTTGAAGTTCATGCTTTCTAGGTTGCAAAGCACAATCACAAGGAAGCAGCAGTCATTAGATTGCGATAAAAACAAGAAATTCTGGAAATACTCAGCAGGTCTGGCAGCATCTGTGGAGAGAGTCATTGGATTGCAGTTGTGTGTGCCAAATTATAGAGTATCCACATAGAACCATAGAAAAGTTATGGCACAGAAAGAGGCCATTCAGCCCATCGTGCCTTTGCCGATTGTAAAAACTGGCCACCCATTCTAATCCCACCTTCCAGCACCTCAGGTGCAGGTTCAGGTACCTTTTAAATGAGCTGAGGGTTTCTGCCTCCACCACCGATCTGGGTAGTGAATTCCAAACACCCACCACCCTCTGAGTGAAATAGTTTTTCCTCAAGTCCCTTTTGATCCTTCTACTAATCACCTTAAGTATGTCCCTTCTGGTAATTGACCACTCCGCTAGGGGAAACAGGTCCTTCATGTCTATCTAGGCCCCTCATAATTTTGTACATCTCAATTAAGTCACTCTCAGCCTCCTCTGTTCTCAGGAACACAATCCTAGCCTATCCAATCTTTCCTCATAGCTACAATTTTCAAGCCCTGGCAACATTCTTGTAAATCTCCTCTGTACTCTCTCCACAGCAATTATGTCTTTCCTGTAACGTGGTGACCAGAACTGTATGCAATGCTCCAGCTGTGGCCTAACCAGTGTTTTATACAGTTCCAGCACTACATTCCTGCTTATGTATTCCATACCTCGGCCAATAAAGGAAAACATTCCATTGCCTTCTTCACCACTTTATCTACCTATCCTGCCACCATCAGGGACCTGTGGTCATGCACTCCAAGGTCTCTCATTTCCTCAACCCCTCTCAGTATCTTACCGTTTATTGTGTATTCCCTTGCTTTGTTTGCCTCTCAAATGCATCACCTGACACTTCTCTGGATTGAATTCCATTTGCCACTTTTCCGCCAATTCAGCCGAACCATTGATATCATTCTGGAGACTACAGCCATTCTCTTCATTGTCAACTACACGGCCAATTTTTGTATCATCTACAAATTTCCCAATCATGCCTCCCATATTTAAGTCCAAATCATTAATATATACCACAAACAGCATGGGACCCAACACTGAGCCCTGTGGAACGCCACTGGAAACCTCTTTCCATTTGCAAAAACATTCATCAACCACTACCCTTTTTTGGAGCTGATTTTGGATCCAACCTGCCACATTCCCCTGAATCCTATGGGCTTTTACTTTTCTGACCAGTCTGCCATGCCAAATTCCTTACTAAAATCCATGTGGACAACACCCACAGTACTGCTGTCATCAATCCTCCTTGTTACTTCTTCAAAAAATTCAATTAAGTTGGTAAGACACGACCTTTGCTTAACAAATCCATGCTTACGATCCCTGAATGATCCATGCCTTTCTAAGTGGCAGTTTATCCTATCTCTCAGAATTGATTCTAATAATTTGTCCACCACAGAGGTCAGCCTATAATTATTAGGCCTATCCCTTGCACCCTTTTTAAACAATGGTACAACGTTCGCAGACCTCTAATCTTCTAGTACCTGGCATGTATCCAGTGAGTATTTGAAAATGATCCTCAGAGCATCTGCTATTTCCTCCCTGGCTTCCTTTAACAACCTGGGTTACAATCCATCTGGCTCTGGTGGTTTATCCACTTTCAAGGATGTCAGACCCTCTAGTAATTCCTCTCTCATTATGCTTATCGTATCTAATATTTCACACTCCTCTTCTTTTACTACAATGTCTGCATCATCCCTCTCCTTTGTGAAGACAGAGACAAAATACCCATTAAGAACCCTGGCCACATCTTCTGCATCCATGCATAAGTTACCTTTACATCTCTGATAGGCCCTACCCTTTCCTTAGATTAGATTAGAGATACAGCACTGAAACAGGCCCTTCGGCCCACCGAGTCTGTGCCGACCATCAACCACCCATTTATACTAATCCTACATTCCTACCAAACATCCCCACCTGTCCCTATATTTCCCTACCACCTATCTATACTAGTGACAATTTATAATGGCCAATTTACCTATCAACCTGCAAGTCTTTTGGCTTGTGGGAGGAAACCGGAGCACCCGGAGAAAACCCACGCAGACACAGGGAGAACTTGCAAACTCCACACAGGCAGTACCCAGAATCGAACCCGGGTCCCTGGAGCTGTGAGGCTGCAGTGCTAACCACTGCGCCACTGTAGTTATCCCCTTGCTCTTGATGTACTAATAAAACATCTTTGGGTTTTCCTTGATTTTGCCAGCCAATATTTTTTCATGTCCTCTCTTTGCTTTCCTAACTTTTTTTTTTACTTCACCCCTGCACTTCCTATACTCCTCTAGTCTTTCTAAAGTATTAAGTTTTTTGTTATTGTCATAAGCTTTATTTTGCTGCTTTATCTTACCCTGTATACTTCTAGATAACCAGGGGGCTCTAGATTTAGCAGTACCACCCTTTTTCTTTGTGGGGACATGCCTACACTGTGCCTGTAGAATCTCGCTTTTGAATGCCTTCCACTGGTTTGCCACTGATTGTTCCTTCAAGCAGCTGTATCCAGTCCACTATCGCCAGATCACCTTGGAGCTTCGTAAAATTTGCCTTCCCACAATTTAGAACTTTTACTCCTGTTCTATCTTTGTCCTTTTACATAATTATGCTACATCTAACTGTATTTTGGTCATTATCTCCAAAATGGTCATCCACTGCTACTTCATCCCAGCTTCATTACCTAAGACTAGATCTAGAATTGTGCCCCTCTCATTGGGCTTGTTACGAGCTGGCAAAAAAAAGTTCTCTTGAATGCAGTTCAAGAATTTTGTGCCTTCTGTGCCCTTCACACTCTTTGTCTCCCAGTTGATATTCTTCTTTGGCCTCCTTGTCTCGAGAGACAATGGGTAAGCGCCTGGAGGTGGTCAGTGGTGTGTGGAGCAGCGCCTGGAGTGGCTATAAAGGCCAATTCTAGAGTGACAGGCTCTTCCACAGGTGCTGCAGAAAAATTTGTTTGTCGGGGCTGTTACACAGTTGGCTTTCCCCTTGTGCCTCTGTCTTTTTTCCTGCCAACTGCTAAGTCTCTTCGACTCGCCACACTTTAGCCCCGCCTTTATGGCTGCCCGCCAGTTCTGGCGAACGCTGGCAACTGACTCCCACGACTTGTGATCAATGTCACAGGACTTCATGTCGCGTTTGCAGATGTCTTTAAAGCGGAGACATGGACGGCCGGTGGGTCTGATACCAGTGGCGAGCTCGCTGTACAATGTGTCTTTGGGGATCCTGCCATCTTCCATGCGGCTCACATGGCCAAGCCATCTCAAGCGCCGCTGACTCAGTAGTGTGTATAAGCTGGGGATGTTGGCCGCCTCGAGGACTTCTGTGTTGAAGATACGGTCCTGCCACCTGATGCCAAGTATTCTCCGGAGGCAGCGAAGATGGAATGAATTGAGACGTCGCTCTTGGCTGACATACATTGTCCAGGCCTCACTGCCATAGAGCAAGGTACTGAGGACACAGGCTTGATACACTTGGACTTTTGTGTTCCGTGTCAGTGCGCCATTTTCCCACACTCTCTTGGCCAGTCTGGACAGTTGATATTAGGGTATTTGAAATCCCCAACTATTATTGCCCTACTGTTTTTGCACTCAGAAATTTGCCTACATATTTGTTCTTCTATCTCCCTCTCACTATTTGTGGGTCTATAGTACACTCCTAGTAGTGTGGTTGCCCCTTTTTTATTTCTGAGCTCAACCCATATGGGCTCATTTGATGATTCATTTAGTATATCATCCCTCCTCAAAGCTGTTATTGATTCTTTAACGAATAATGCTACACCCCTCCTTTTTTATCCCCCTCTCTATCCTGCCTAAAAACTCAAGGATATTGAGCTGCCATTTTTGTCCCTCTTTAAGCCAAGTTTCCATTTTAGCAATGATGTCATGCTATGTGTCTATCTATACCCTCGGCTCATCGGCTTTATTTGCTGTACTCTTTGCATTTAAACACTGCCAGTTTCCTGTGCTGTACACTTTTTAACCTTTGCTTCTTCTGTCACTCGCTAATTTTCTGCCTCCCGTTCCCTGCTCTGAATTTTTTCTATCTGAAACTGCCCTCTGGTTCCCCTCCCCCTGCCAATCTATTTTAACCCATCTCAACAGCACTAGCAAACCTTCCTGCAAGGATATTCGTCCCAGTCCTCTTTCGGTGTAGACGGTCTGGCTTGTACAGGGCACACTTTCCCCAGAACTGACCCCAATTCCCCGGAAATTGGAAGCCCTCCCTCCTGCACCATCTTTCCAGCCACACCTTCATCTGGTGTACTCTCCTATTTCTATACTCTCTAAAACATGGACTTGGGAGTAATCCGGAGATTATTACCTTTGAGGTCCTGCTTGCCAATGTCTTTCCTAACTCCCTAAACTCAGCCTGCAGGACCTCATCCCTTTCTCTACCAATATCATGGGTACCAATCTGGACCTCTGGCTGTGCACTCTCGCTCTCCAGAATGCTCGGTAGCTGCTCAGTGATATCCATGATCCTTGCACCAGGGAGGCAACATACCATCCTGCAATCATGTCTATGACCACAGAAATGCCTGTCTGTTCCCCTAACTATAGAGGCCCCTACCATTATTGCTCTTCTGTCTTTTCTCCTCCCTTCCTGCACAGCTGAGCCACCCGTGGTACTCTGGTCATGACTCTCACTGCACTCTCCAGAGGAGCCCTCTCTCCCATTGGCACTCAGAGCTGAATACCTATTAGAAAGTGGGATGCCCTACGGGGACTCCTGCACTACCTGCCTTGTCCTTCTTGTCCATTTGGCAGCCACCCAGTCCCTCTCTGCCTGCGCTCTCTTAAGCTGCGGGATGACCACCTCCTGAAACGTGCTATCAACGTATCTCTCATCCTTGTAAATGCACCTCAGTGACATCAGCTGCTCCTCGAATTCCAAGATTCGGCACTCGAGTTTTTGCACTTGGTGGCACTTACTGCACATGTAGTTGTCCAGGACATGGGCAGGATCCTGGAGTCCCCACATGGCACAAGCTGTGCATTGGACATGTGTGAGCAGCCCTGCCATCCCTTGAATAATTTATTTACTGCACTAAAATTGGAAGTTAAATAAACACAATAAAATGGTTATAAATAGAATGAACAAATGAGTAACCACTTACCGACTACTGGTATTTTAGCTTCTACTTAGTAGATAGACTTAAATGTTAGAGAAAAAATAAAAATAAAAATAGAAAATAGAAAGTAAAAAAATACCCACCAGTTAGTCACCGACTAGCTCCATGTGCCTTGCTGCTGTCTCTCCCCTCTTGCACTGTTTGTAGCTCTGAAGTCTCACCCAGCCAATCACCTACCTGCTTCCCTGTGATGTCACACCTCAAATTTTCTTTCCAAATGCCAACAGACTGGTGGCAGCCGCAGCAGCAATTAGCCAGGCTCCTCTCTCGCTGTTTCCCGGTGAACTCTCCTGCTCGTTCTCTCACTCAATTAAATTAAATTGATTTTTCTTAATTGATTTATAGTTCCCCACCTTACCGAACTCCCTCACTTGCCAATTTCCCTTCTTCACACTCAGTGCAAACAAGCAGCACTTGAAGACCCCTGAATTTATTCTCTCTGAAAACAATGATGAATCAGCTTTTCTAGAGCTCAGAAACCAGTTTAAGCTAGCTACCTAATTAACTATCTACAGCTACTCTGAGAGCTTGTATATCCCTGTTTAAAGCTGTAAGAAATTTAACTTGCCTCTTAACGTCAACAGTAATTGTAGCTAATTGCAAAATTTACACAAAAAGCTAGACTAGAGAGATTAATCCTTAAAATGCCATCACTTACCAAACTCCCTTCTTCACACTCAGTGCAATCTTTTATATCAAGTGTGAAACACAAGAGTATTTTAGTAGTGTATTCTAATCAACTAAAAAAAAAATCACACATTTTGATTTTCTTAACTGATAAACAAAGATTACAGGTATCGATATACGGTTTTAATATTTTTTCCTTAGTTGGCAATTGTTTTGAAATGAAAACTAATTAAAGGAGTCTTTAATCTACAGTTTTACTGCTGTTGTGAAGCAATTTCACCTCACTGATGCTAAGAGTTTGTAGTGTAAGTTTAGAGTTAGGGCCAGCTCAAACTTCAGCATGATGTGGAGTAAGACTCTTTCCTCCAGAAGTAAGGGGGAATTCGCCATTGTCAAATTGGGTAGGATTGCAACGGAGAGTGAGGGAAAATGTAGGTGCTGAGGCTTACGACTGCCTCACAGCTCTGACTGAGATTTTGCTCCTTCCACCCCTACCATGCCCACCAGTGGCTGCCCCTTCCCTATTGGCCACTGCTTCCATGCCTACTGCATGCAAATGGGGAGTCCAGATCCCCAGAGAATATCCCTCCCCTTTGCCCTACTCACTACCGTTGGCTGAGGCCACCAGGTGAAGTGCTGGTGAAGGCTTTGACGTTCTCCCTGTGGATGGAGAGGGCTTTGTAGTGGAAAATAGGTCACCAACGGATTGTATCTGGAGAGGCAGGTGGCAATCCCGTGCTGTTGAAACTGCACCCTAAGAGAGGTAAGTACGGTCTAAAATTCTTGACTAATATTCATGGTCACTAACGTAGTTGCTTAAAATGCAATCAGATTGATTTTCTGTTGCGAGCAAAAGGAATGGAAGATAACTGTTTTTCATCTTCACTTTAAAGTACAAGCAAATCTCTCTCAACCTGACCCCAGTGGTGCTATATTTCCTCTCTGCTTGTACAAATGTCACTGGATAGCCAGCTACTATATGAAGGTGAATCTTCACGTGTCTTGAAGCTGAGGATATGAATGAGCCAGGTAAAAATTTAGCATTAGCCCATCCTCTTCAACACTCTAGGATTTTTTCTGCTCTCCATGAGTTTTGGACTGTGGTAATGCCTATATTTCAGAACTCAGTAAAAATAAAGGTTTCTTTTCTCTGAATATTTCTTCAAATAAATGGTTTTGGATGTTGTGCTTTGATCTAAATAGCCTAGCCAGTGAAATAAAGGGGTTGAGGCAACACCATAACCACAACATGATTGATATGAATAAATAGTTTTCCTGATCCTATGAAATTGCCAATGCCTAGTGCTTGTTCAATCTCTCCTGATGATACTTCTGGAATTTTGGTGACAGAGGAGATTCATCGAAGCTGAAAAACTACTTATTCATTTCAAGGCTAGGACCCATGCTCTGGAATTCCCTCCCTCAACTCCTCTGCCTCTCCACATCTTTTTCCTGCTTTAAGCCTCCTTAAAAACCACCTCTTTAACAAGCATTTGGTTATCCCCTATGAAGTTCCCCTTCTCTGGCTCCTGTCCATTTATTTTCCTTACATGTCAATGATGTACCATAGGACCTTTTTCGATATTAAAGGTGCTATGTAAAAGTAATTTTTTTCTTCATTCTTGAGATGTGAGCTACACTGGCAAGAACAGCATTTATTGTCCATCCCTAATTTCCCTTGAGCAGGTGGTGATGAGCTATCTTCTTGAACAGCTGTAGTCCATGTGATGTAGGTACACCCACAACGTTGTTAGAGAGGGAGTTTCGGGATTTCAACCCAGCGACAGTAAAGGGACGGTGATACGGATCCAAGTCAAGATGTGTGACTTTGAGGGAAACTTGCAGGTGATGGTGTTCCCATGTGTCTGCTGTCCTTGTTTTTCTAGGTCGCGGGTTTGGAAGGAGCTGTCGAAGGAGCCTTGGAGAATTGAAACATCCTGGGGGTTAGCATTGACCAGAAACTTAACTGGAGCAGCATCATAAATATTGTGGCTACGAGAGCAGGTCAGAGGCTGGGAATTCTGCCAGGAGTAGCTCACCTCCACCATCTTACAAGGCACAAGTCAGGAGGGTGATGGAATACTCTCCACTTGCCTGGATGAGTGCAGCTCCAACAACACTCAAGAGGCTTAACACCATACAGAAGAAAGCAGTACACTTGAGTGGCACCCCATCCATCACCGTAAACATTCATTCCCTCCACCACCAGCACACAATTACAACACTGTGTGCCATCTATAAGATGCAGCAACTCGCTAAAACTCCTTCGACAGCACCTTCCAAACCTGAGACCTGTACCACCTAGAAGGACAAGGACAAGAGATACATGAGAACATCACAACCTGCAAGTTCTCCTCTAAGCCTCTCACCATCCTGACTTGGCACATTTTCAATGTTCCTTCAATGTGGCTGGTTCAAAATGCTGGAATTCCCTTCCTAATAGCACTGCGGGTGTACCTACATACATGGACTGCAGTGGCTCAAGAAGGTGGCTTACCACCACCTTCTCAAGGACAATTAGAGATTGGCAATAAATGCTGGCCTTGCCAGTGACGTCCACATCCCAAGAACAAAAAAATAAAAAAAGCAGTGCATCTTGTAGATGGTGCACACTGCTGCCACTGAATGTGGAGGGAGTGAATGTTTGTGGAAGGGGTGCCACTCAAGTGTACTGCTTTCTTCTGTATGGTGTTAAGCCTCTTGAGTGTTGTTGGAGCTGCACTCATCCAGGCAAGTGGAGAGTATTCCATCACCCTCCTGACTTGTGCCTTGTAAGATGGTGGACAGGCTTTGGGGAGCTAGGAGGTGAGTTACACGCCGCAGGATTCCTAACCTCTGACCTGCTGTTGTAGCCACGGTATTTATATGGATACTTCAGTTCAGTTTCTGGTCAATTGTAACCCCCAGGATGTTGATAGTAGAGGATTCAGCAATCGTAATGCTATTGAATGCCAAGGGGAGATGGTTGGATTCTCTCTTGTTGGAGATGGTCATTGCCTGGCACTTATTGTGGCGCAAAGGTTACTTGTCACTTATCAGCCCAAGCCTGGACATTGTCCAGTTCTTGCTACATTTCTACTCGGACTGCATCAGTATCTGAAGAGTCGCGAATGATGCTGAACATTATGCAATCATCAGTGAACATCCTCACTTCTGACCTTATGGTTGAAGGAAGGTCATT
The DNA here is from genome assembly GCF_036365525.1 of Heterodontus francisci. Classification (NCBI taxonomy): domain Eukaryota; kingdom Metazoa; phylum Chordata; class Chondrichthyes; order Heterodontiformes; family Heterodontidae; genus Heterodontus; species Heterodontus francisci. The sequence goes on along the minus strand of NC_090408.1, from coordinate 21,939,138 downwards.
GATGAAGCAGCTGATGATGGTTGGGCCTAGGACACTACCCTGAGGAACCCCTGCAGTGATGTCCTGGAGCTGAGATAATTAACATCCAACAACCACAGCCATCTTCCTTTGCACTAAGGATGACTCCAACCAGTAGAGAGTTTTCCCCCTGATTCCCATTGACTGCAGTTTTGCTAGGGCTCCTTGATGCCATACTTGCTCAAATGCTGACTTGATGTCAAGGGCAGTCACTCTCACCTCACCTCTTGAGTTCAGCTCTTTTGTCCATGTTTGGACCAAGACTGTAATGAGGTCAGGAGCTGAGCAGTTACTGGCAGAACCCAAACTGAGCGTCACTGAGCAGGTTATTGCTAAGCAAGTGCCGCTTGATGGCACTGTTGATGACACCTCATTTTGGGGAATGCGTGGTGTTGCTCCTGGCATGCCATCCTGCACTCTTCATTGAACTAGGGGTGGTCTCCTGGCTTGATGGTAACGGTAGAGTGGGGGATATGCCGGGCCATGAGGTTGCAGATTGTGGTTGAGTACAATTCTGCTGCTGCTGATGGACCACAGCGCCTGATGGACACCCGGTTTTGCATTGCTAGATCTGTTCAAAATCTATCCCATTTAGCATGGTGGTACTGTCATACAACATGATGGAGGGTATCCTTAATGTGAAGATGGGACTTTGTCTCCACAAGGACTGTGCGGTGGTCACTCCTACCAATACTGTCATGGACAGCTGTATCTGCAGCAGGCAGATTGGTGAGGACAAGGTCAACAAAGTATTTCCCTCTTGTTGGTTCCCTCACCACCTGCTGCAGACCCTGTCTAGCAGCTATGTCCTTTAGGACTTGGCCAGCTCGGTCAGTAGCGGTGCTACTGAGCCACTCTTGGTGATGGACATTGAAGACTCCCACCCAGAGTACATTCTGTGCCCTTGCCACCCTCAGTGCTTCCTCCAAGTGGTGTTCAACATGGAGGCGTACTGGTTCATCAGCTGAGAGTGGGGTGGTGGGGGGGTGCGGCAGGCTGTAGGTGGTAATCAGCAGGAGGCTTCCTTGCCCATGTTTGACCTTCATGGGGTCTGGAGTCAATGTTAAGGACTCCTAGAGCAACTCCCTTCCAACTTTATACCACTATGCCGCCACCTCTGCTGGGTCTGTCCTGCTGGTGGGACAGGACGTACTCGGGGACTATGTCAGGCTGTTGCTTGACTAGTCTGTGGGACAGCTCTCCCAACTCTGGCATAAGCCCCCTGATGTTAGTAAGGAGGACTTTGCAGGGTCGACTTGGCTGGCTTTGCCATTGTCGTTTCCAGTGCCTAGGTCAATGCCAGGTGGTCCGTCCAGTTTAATTCCTTATTGACTTCGTAGTGGTTAGATACAACTGAGTGGCTTGCTAGGCCATTTCAGAGGGCATTTAAGAGTCAACCACATTGCTGTGGGTCTGGAGTCACTTGTAGGCCAGACCAGGTAAGGACAGCAGATTTCCTTCCCTAAAGGACATTAGTGAACCAGGTGGGTTTTTACAACAATCGATAATGGTTTCATGGCCATCATTAGACTAGCTTTTAATTCCAGATTTATTAATTGAATTCAAATTCCACCTTCTGCCATGGCGGGATTTGACCCCATGCCCCCAAAGCAATACCCTGGGTCTCTGGGTTACTAGTCCAGTGACAATACCACTACGCCACTGCCTTGAGAAAATGATGATGATTCTTCTTGAACAACAGCAGTCTATGTGTGAAAGTACTCCCACAGTGCTATTAGATTTTAACCTAGTGATAATGAAATAATAATTGTCTAAGCAGAATAGTATGGAACTTTGAGGGGAACTTGATGGTGATGGTGATCATATGCGCGTGCTACCCTTTCACCTCTAGGTGCTGGCATCATGGGTTTGGGAGGTGCTATCGAAGACGTTATCATGGGATATGATATGTTCTAGACACTGGGACCATTCAGACGAATCACAGTAGTCTTTTAAGTCCTTATAAATTCCTGTGTTCCTATGTAACTTTCCTATTTAAACATTCAAACTAAGCTTTGCTATAAAATCATATTTAATTTTCAGCTTCTCTGATAGCTCCTTTGTATTGCATTTTTGTATGTTTTTCTTTTGTATATTTTTCCAATTTATTCTTCCCATTATATCTTTAAAATAACCTTTCTTCAAATCAGGTATCGCCATTTTATCTCTTCTAACCATGTCACAGTATTAAATCTAACAATATATAATCACTGGTGTTCAATGAAGTAATGAACTTGGATGAACCATGTGCCTCAAGTCTTTAGTTAAGGAAGGTTCTACAACATTTCTCCCCGATACTCAGAGATAATCCAGTGAAATTCCAGAATATCTACCCAAATTTACAACTCATATTGTGCTGCTTCAATTTGTTCCTTTCTGTTGCGTATTTCAGTGTTTGCCCATGTAATAACTCAATACACTTCAGAATTGTGATGTTTGAGATTTGATAAAATTCTCAATAAATACAAATCTTTGATTTTCTTGTTCTGTCTCAAACTTGTCTGATATTTCAGGAAGAAAAATCAGATGAGAAAAAACTGAAGACTATACTAAAATAATGCTAGTCTTTATAAATCTTATTTTTTAAGAAGATTTTTCTTGTCAGCAACTTTAGAGAACTAGTTGCAATAATGTGTGGTTGAGTTGCAATAAGATTATATTAAATTATATGGAGTTGAATTTTCCTGATAGTGCAAATGCTAGATCTGTGCAAAGGCAATAAGGATTAACTCCCCAATGCTAATAATTAAAGCTTCAGGAGGGATAATGAAAAAGAGGCTTTGCAGAAATTTGAAGAGACCTTTGAAGGGACCAGAAACTGAAGAAGCACAAAAGCAGCAGTTGATAATTAGCATTCAGCAACTCTAGACTCACAGAAGTCATAAACAGAGGTCAAGTTGGCTCGGGGAGCTTTAGACTGATTAACATACTGGAATTTTTATGGAATAGCAGAATGTGAGAGATGATTGAACCCAACGTTTACTAACATATCTTCTGAAAGGGTAAATGTGAGGTATGAAACCTTATTTGCTACTTAAGAAAAACATCACCAGACAGTGGTACAAATGAAGGGTCAGAAGAGCAAAAATTGCGGCTGAGTGAAATAAATGCAACAAAGAATTCTGAAAGACAATTAAGTAGAATGACTTACAATGCCAAACAAAACACGTCTGGTTTACTGAGCATAATTTGTTGCAGAGTACTCTGTAAAGCATTAGATATGAAAAAGTAATAAGAGTTCAGACTCGAAGAACCGGATACAGTGTGACATTAGGAACTGAAATGTGAGGAAAAGGTCCAGAGGATCAGCAATATTACTGGGTCCATTCTTGATATGTGTGGGTTGATTGAAAGTTATTCAAAAGTCTTTCAGGGTAGTGAGGGACTTGACATTAGTGTTGGCCTGATCAGCAGAAGAGAAATGGAGCTACTGTGATGTTGAACACTGAAGCTGCCAAGAGTGATGATTTCAGTATCAGGAACATTAGATGTGATGGATTAGATTTTGTTTGACAAAATGTTGAAAGGCTCTAGAGAGTTCTCAAGGTTAGGAGAGAGATATAGACGAATGATGATTTACTCTAATGAGGGAGGAATAGTTTTAGGGACAGAAATTTGAGGTTGGGGGATTTAAGGGGGCTAAACTAAAAAGAGCAATGGAACAGCAGAGTAAATGTGAACACATACACTCGACCTTTGATTTGGAAATTCGAGTGGAAATAGTCAGAATCAAATTGTAAGGAGAAAAAGCCAAAAAGAGATGATCCTAAATGCTGGCATAGTTAGGACTCTATTTCCCTTCATTACCAAAGCTATAAAATAGAAAATCCTGATTAGTTTTAAAGTGTGTATAAGTGGCAGAAATTAAAGATACCCATTCACTCAGCATTCATGTAAGTGCATTGGGTTACAACTCTAAGACTGAATTGCTTATCACATACTAGAGGAAGATTCTTCTTTCAATATGGTGAAGAAAAAAATCTGCCTTGACCCCAGATCTATTTGAATAGCTCCAAATGTCCTCAAACCTTTAAATTATTCTGAGTAGAATTATAGTTTAGGATCAGGTTATTACCCTAGACCAGAAAAGGAGATTCAGTCTGTCTATCTTCAGATGGCAGTAGTACTTTGTTACCACTTAGTAGGCATTCTAGAAAGAGAAATTTCTGTTTAAGGCTAAATATTAGGCCATTCTCCCTTATTAACCCATGCCTGGTGATTTGATAGTGCAAATCATCAGTGTCGATGGCAGTGATGTAAATCTTGTGTAAGAAAGGGGAAACATGCAGGAATATTCAAAAACTGAAAAAGCTGGACAAACTTTGCAGTTGGGCAGCATCTATGGAGAAACAGAAGTTAACGTTTCAGGTCTTAGTTGGATGTAACGATGAACAGCACTTCAAAAGGATCAGAACAAGGGAAAGAGGGAAAGGAAATAAAAAACACAACAAACTTATACAGGTGAAAAATGGACACCCAAATGTTCAACATGATAGGAGGCAAGAATGCACTTAGCTTAATTGCACCATCCACCATATTGGTAAAGGCTCCGACATAGATGTCCAAAGCACGCACCTGAAACTGGCATTCAACCCTTTGCACATCCAAATAGGGGGCCACACAACAGTTTGAGGTCCCCTTTACAAGGTTGGTTTGAATGACCAGATCATGCACCGTGCATATATTGGTTAGTTTCTTCAGTTGGTTGGTGGACAAATTCAGCAGCCCTTAAAGGGACCGCTGGAGGCTGCCACTGTAGAGCTAACTTCAAGTTCATTTTTTACATAGCACATTGTGGAGCGGGGAAGAGCATTAAATCCACGGACTTCTGATGGTCACCCTCCACCCCTTCATCGTACCCCTCACCATCCTGGACTCTATGATACTGGTGCTTGGTGCATATTTGGTGCTTCCTGGGGTCAGAGGGCTGCCTCTGGCATACAATTGGCACCTACAGCTCGGTGTAATAAACAGTTGAAGTTAATGGACCCATGTCCTGTGGGTTGAAACCTTGTGGCACATACAACATGCACTGTACCAGGATTGTGTCCTGATTTGGGGACAATTTGGTCCCAATTTTTACAGCAGTATGCTTGAAAATAAAGTAGTAGAAATATTGCGCCTGGAGAATTTAATGGTCGTGGCAGCTGTTGAGATCTTGACTGCTGAGCTTTGTAAATTTCACTCAGATGTACGATGTCTCCACATAGAGAACATATGTAATATGATTCCTGGGTGGTGTAGTATATTAAAAACTGATTAATCACTTTTGAGGCCAATGGTGAATCTCATGTTGATACAACCCCATTTGTGCTTAAAAACAGGGTGGTAACAGGAGCAAAATCAAATAGTGGGTAATCATGCCAGGTTGTTGTTACATTGCCATCCAGCTGAATCTTTGGGTGGTTTTTCAGTCTGGTGTCCAGAGCTCCCATCAGGTGGGAGCCTAGTACATTCAGCTCTCCTAACTCCAGCCAGTATATGCTTCTGCCTATCAGCTGTGGGCTGTTACATGTCAGGAGGCAGTCATTTGCAGCAGTAATTAATGGTATCTTCAGCTGCACTCGTGGCTGGAGCTTTAGGAGACATGGCAGTCACTTATGGATTTGCACCTTAAAGGTGTTCAAATGCAATGTAATATTTGCTGCTATATGTTGCCTATTGTTCTAAAGTATCGCTTCTTTTCATTCCCGATGCTAATAGACCTCTCCTTTTAAGGTGCTGCTGCAAGCTGTTAACAACTGGCTGTATTATAACTGCTGTCCCATCTGATTCTTTTTTGCCTCCAGTTCACTGATCTGCCGACTGGGGATTGCATTTCATGCAGGAGGTTCAGCAACCACATTATAACATGGACCCAAGACTAAATTCTAACGCGGCGCACACTCATGCTTTTGGGTACATGCGCACCATCGTGTACATGCTCGCCCATTACCTGCCCGAGCAATACTCAACACATAAATCACTGCCTAAACCAGGCCAATGAGATGTAAGTTTCCTCGATTTGCTGGAGGGACGATGTGGCACATGTTTGGACAATTATTCCAGTTCCTAGATAGGCATTGGGCAATAATGAAGAATTTGTTCAGATGTAGCAGAAATCATCCATGGGAGAGGATACATGTTAGTTGATGTGGAGAGTAAAAAAATGACACATTAAAACAATAGAGGTACTCTTCTGATGCTGGGATTGCAGCACATTGTTGAGGCAGAGGTGCTAATTCTAAGGGGGAGAAATCCTTTTGAGTTGTTCATACCTACGTGGATTCCCTAGGGGCAGGCAGCACTGCAGGCCGCTATCTGTGCGGCCCGCACAGCATTCTTCAATGCCTGCCCCTGGAGAATTCATGTAAGTTTGCACAACATTACGCAAACAAATTTCTTCCCCTAAGTGCCTGAAATGGAAATGTGTTCATTTGTTTCTAAATACAAAATTCTAAATTTCTAATCATATGTATTTCCATTTCTTAGCCCTAAATGCTTTCATCTTGATGAGCATAAAATACCATAAAATAGAAAATGCAACATAGTATATTGAAAACTTTGCATTTAATACCAAACAGTTCAAATGTATGTCATTCTGAATGTGATAGAGTAGCTTATAGAGTCTCTTTCCTGTTGAGGAGATTATGGTGAAGTAATCAAACACTCTGAAAATATACTTATCTCCTCTGTGCAGATGAACCTGGAGTAATTGAAGTTCAAGGACACATTAAATGACAAGATGCACAAAGTATTATTTTAGAAAGTCCACTGTCACCATCACATTCACTGAGCTTGGCACAGAGAATGTGGGACTGCTGGTGCAGAAAGGCAAATTGGTGAGATCTCTTTTAGCTTACAGGTGTTGTAAACTTAAGACTCATGAGCGTGCTGAGATGAGTTGAAGCACAGGGTGTGCACAATTCTAGTGTTCATTTACAGAATGCAATAGTTCAGAATAGGGGCAAAAACATACTGAGTTATTTGGTACTTCTATCTACATGCTACGTTAATTGGCGCTGATTCCATGAAGTTCTACCTTAGTCCAAACATGGGCAATGGACATAGCCATTATTTTATTGGATTATTCTTATGTGGTGGATTTATATATCACCTACATAGCAATGTGAAAATGGTTGACACCAACTTGCAATAGTAAGGTTGAAGCACATAGTATGATTGATGCAGGCCATATTTGAAAAAGATACTTCCTCAATTTACTGATGTTATTCATCTTTCTTCTTGCTAGTGCGTCTCTACATCTATACCTAATGACCATTTTCACTGTCTATCATAAATATTTCTACAAATTGTTGGTATCAGTGCATGCCAGGATCTGTAGCTTGCTACCTTTTTGACAAGTAATGTGTGAACTTGATTGAACTCGCTTCTTGCATAGTAGTAGGTTTCTTATGGAAAATACTGTTAGCTGCATTTGAAACATAGAAAATGGTAATATATGGAGAGATTTAGTAATTTGCTTGTAAATGTTGTAATTTTTAAATGTATTTATTGTGATGATGATGGCTAGTTCTTCACGGATGACGAATTAGGGAAGATTCGGCTCTATGGATGCTGGCATATGCTCACTGCTGGCTAAACAGTCCAACTCTAGATCTGCAGGCTCTTGACCATTTGGGGCACAGGAATTTTTACAAATTTTATATGCAGTAGTAAGGGCTCACTTTAATGCAGAAACCAGGAAAATCACCAAATGGTTTTCTGAAAATATTTTGCAGAAATTCATTCCCCTACTTTCTTTTATTGCCGATTCTTGATTCATTGGCTTTATGTTTCTGAGTAAAGAAAGACGTGCATTCATATAGCGTCTTTCAAGTCCTCAGGACATCCAAAAGCACTTTACAGCCAATGAAGTGTAGTCACTGTTGTTATGCAGGAAACACGCCAGCCAATTTGTGCACAGCAAGGTCCCACAAATAGCAATGAGATAATGACCAAATTATGTTGTTTAATGAGTAGTTCCTTATTGGAAGTTTACCTACCTGCTTTCCAAGCATTTTTAATTGTGAACTGTTGTTTTATCAAACTGAATTTTGAACAGCCGGTTGCAATAAATATGCATATAAACATGTGTGATGGAGTATGGTACAGGAAGTGTGATAGACAAAATGTGTTGGACGTAGATAGATCGATAGATTTGCTTAATTCATTACACGCAGTTAGTGATTCCATCTCTACTGCAACAGTCAGAAAAACTAAATCAACCATGGTTGATGAGTTAGATTGTTACCAATGGTGGAATAATTATATGTATTTAAATTCATGCTGCTCAAGAGGACTTTGTTTGTGCTGGTAAATGTAACATCCCTTTTTTTTACAGGTCACAATGATAGCAAGTAATTTGAAAAAACTGTTGAACCTTTATAATTATGGTGATATATTTGTCCCTCATGAATGGAAGGAATTTAATATGTCAGAACTTGGCATATCAATGTGCTTATGGGAGGTAAAGTAATGGTGAAAATAACAGCTGAAATAAAACATGAAGTGTGCTGTTGGCAAAACCCTGTCTAAATGAATTGCAAAGATACTGAATATTCTGTGCATCACGGTGCAATCCCGACACTCAGATACGTTGCCCTTTAAATGAACTGAAAAGGAGACTGAGAAAATCTGTCTCGCAAAAGCTTGCAGTGAAATAGGACAATTGTAATCCTCCCAGGATTACATACCTTTATCTTTCCTCTCTATCAAAAACGCTCTGTGACATAATTCTTTAGGACCAAGCATGACGTACCCTTAACAGGGATTTCAACTGGAAACAAGGGGATGAGAAATATCAGTCAAATTAAAGGTTAATTGGAGCCAGGAATCTAATACTAATCTGCTGATTTACCTCTGGAGACGGCATCAGCCTTTTGTAGAAGAACCACTGAGATCACAATGTGATGCCAGGGAAAAATAAAGTGAGGTATTAAGCTCCCCTGCATCATGCTTTGTTCAAGTGATCTGAGCTTGTTGAATTTGAGAGGCTGTTCAGAATTTCTCAAGAAGTTTTATGAGACAATTTTCCTTACTGCCTTTCTTTTTTCAGTCATTCAATTCTACGGTTTTGACAGAAAGGGAGAGAGAATATTTTTTAACCTGTTTTCACAAGGTTTTGCAGTACACTCGAGAGTGATACAAATAAAGCTAGTGGCCAACAGTGGCTCCCTGAAGCATGCAGTTGCTGTCACCAGCTGCATATGCCTGATCAAGAAATTATTTTGCGATGCACAGAGAAAAATCTACTTCGCTGGAAAGTTAGAGATAAAACATGGTGCTGATCACACTAAAGAAAAATAAGTTACAATGTCATGTTTATGCTCATTCATATTGAGGGGTAACAACACTATAATTAAGAATGAAAAATTTCTTCTCTGCATTGGATGGCAATGGTGCCAATTTGGCTAATACCACCGACCAATCGAAATGCAATGCTCTTGTTCATGATAATGATGTATAACGGACTAGAGACCTTTACACAATTAAGTAAAATAGGCAACTGAGCGATGGCTGTTCAAATAAATGGTGTCTCAGGCTCAGATTGTAATTTATTACTGTAATGTCTTTTCTGTACATCTTTTGTTGGCTCCAAATTAATAATTTTAGTTCTTAATTCATTGTATTATTGCATTTCTCTTGCTGTGATTTAGGGAAGGGCATAACAATTTTACTTCTTTTAATGTGGCCCATTTTTGATTTAATATTTACTTATTCCTGTATCATGGACCTACATGATATTTTCAGTTTAGCAAATTTAAGTAGTTTGACTCCATTTTGACTTTGAATTCTTCTGGTACTGCCTCATTTCATCAAAAAGGGAAAAAAATGAATCTGCCTGTTAAATCTTGTCCTGTAGAGATGAAATCAATGAGTTCTTTTAGTGTTGTAACACACAAATGACTTGAAAAAGCATTTTATTAAAAATATGTTCTGACAATTGGCGGGGAAAGAAGGAATTTTTTTTCTTTTTATTCATTCATGGAACGTGGGCATCATTGGTAAGGCCAGCATTTATTGCCCATCCCTAATTGCCCTTGAGAAGGTATTAGTGAGTGCCTTCTTGAAGTGTGTATGTGGTGTAGGTACACCCCCAGTGCTGTTGGGTAGGATGTTCCCGGATTTTGACCCAATGATGATGAAGGAACGGTGTTTATTTCCAAGTTAAGATGGTGTGTGAGTTTGAGGGGAACTTGGTGTTCCCAAGTGCCTATTGCCTTTGTTGTCCTAGATGGTAGAAGTTGCTGGTTTGGAAGGTGCTGCCAAAGAAACCTTGGTGAGTTGCTGCAGTGCATCTTGCAGATGGTACACACTGCAGCTATGATGGGCCGATGGTGGAGGGAGTGAATGCTTAAGGTGGTAAATGGGGTGCCAATCAAATGAGCTGCTTTGTGCTGGATGGTGTCGAGCTGCTTGAGAGTTGGAGCTGCACTCATCCAGGCACGTAAAGAGTTATCCATCACACTCCTGACTTGTGACTTGTAGCTGGGAGAAAAGCTTTGGGGAGTGATGATGTGAGTTACTCGTCACAGAATTCCCATCCTCCGACCTGCTCTTGTAGCCCCAGTATTTCTGTGGCTGGTCCAGTTCAGGTTCTAGTCAATGTGACCCCCAGGATGTTGATGATGGGGGATTCCGTGATGATAATGCCATTGAATGCTGTTGATGCCGTGGTCCCTGATGTTTAGGCAAATCTTGGTACCATGTCCAGTATACCAAACAGTAACATTTCTTTAAAGTTTTCATTGGCTACTGGATTTATCCTGTTCATTTTTCTCTCATATTTTGAAAAGTGATAGAGCATCACAACATCAAACGTTTTTTCAGACTTTAACTATCAAGCAAATGTAACACATGAATAAACAACAGTAATATCTATAATATATTAAAAATAATACAGCTGCATGCATCTCCTGTCTACAAAATCTTATGTCCTGGTGTAATGTTTTTGTTACATTTTGTTACATTTTGTGCCTCAATTTTAAAATTCTGATCCTTGTTTTCAAATCCCTCCAAGGTCTCGCCCCTTCCTATCCTTGTAATCTCCTCCAGCCCCACAACGAGGAGATGTCTGTGCTCCTGGAATTATAGCCTCTTGTGCATCCCTGATTTTAATCACTCCATCATTGGTTTCTGTGCCTTCAGCTGCCAAGGCACTAAACTCTGGAATTCCCTCCCTAAACCTCTCCACCTCTACCTTTCTTTCCTCCTTTAAGACACTCCTTAAAATCTACCTCTTTGACCAAACTTTTTGTCACCTGTCCTAATATCTCCTTATGTGCCTCAATGTCAAATTTTGTTTTATAATGCTCCTGTGAAGTCCCTTGGGACATTTTATTACATTAAAGACGCTATATAAATACAAGTTGCTGTAAAATTTTCCACTACAAATTACTATGCTCATGGCCTTTGTGCACCACCATGCTGATATTGTATCCTCCCACCAGTGGTGGTGCTGTTGTGTCACAGTTTTGAATTTGCTGGCTGCTCAGCTTGAACTGTAGAGAAATTCCTATGTTCAACCAACTCTGCTTCTCAAATTGCACTAAGTTTTGCTTTTTAATTGTAAGTAATATAATAACAATATTATTAAATAAATATATAGACTGAATGTATGACTTTCAAATAGGGACTAAATGAATTAGACATTGGTCGGCACAGACTCGGTGGGCCGAAGGGCCTGTTTCAGTGCTGTATCTCTAAACTAAACTAAACATGCCCCCGTCGAATTGTCCCGACCTCCTAACCCTGAAGAATAAATTTGGTCTTAACTCCTTTTGTGCAACTCCATGTGAGATCCACTAGTAATGTATACATATTTCCAGTAGATATTACATTTAGCTAGCTCCTGGAAAGGCAAGTAATAAATGTTTCACTCTTGAAGCTGGACTATTATTTCCAACTAAACCTTTATAAACACGATTGTTTTCTTCTTATAGTCATCCCACCTCTAGGAGCTGACCAATGTCCTTGTAAGTACAAACCAACTCAATAACTGAACATTTGCACTCTTAGATACTTTACCAACAGTATTGGATTTGAATAACTGTCAGCTAATGTCAAAAGGAACTGCCAGCAATACATGTAACTGAGCAAATCACACCACATTATCTTTGAATTATATGGCTTTGTTCTTCCAAGCCTGCAGACTTGGAGAGAACTAACTAATCTTTGCAGCATTTGTATTGAGTTAATTAAGGGACATGGTTTTGAATGCAGCTGGTTTAAAACTCCATTATTATTGAAGCTGAATTAAATGGACTGCCACCAAACTAAAGCGAGACAAAAATACATCATTTTTGTCAAGCAGGGTAAAATTGTTTCCACCAGCACAAGGTAGGAACCGTGTTGGGCGGGACGGGATAGGGGAAGTTCCGTCAGAGTAAAATGTTTTGGACCATATCTTTTCTATCATGATGGAATGAACTTAATGCTATTAGCAAAAAGTCTAGTAAATATGGACAAGCCATATTTGTCATTTCAAATTTTCTATTTACTGTTATACACTGGTGGCAAAGTGATTAACAACCAATTGAGTTCATAATTAAGGGGCAGAACACCAGAAATAATACCGACACACAGTTTTCAATGATGGGTTTCAGTGTTAAAGACTGCTTGACTTTATACCAAATAGAAGTTGGCCTTAAAATTGACCCTTATTCATCTGGCAGTATCAACGGAAGGGGAGCATAAAGACTGAAGGGAAGAAGCAGCACCCTTCCAGTCAAAGTTTCTGTCTAAAGTTGAATTAGTTGTCTGTTACTGAAAGGCAATGCCTGAGGACATGTAGGCTTAGTCGACAAGTTCTGACTGTCCCAGGTGAGGAGCTGCAGTGATTTACAATTCAATTTTATCATTTCCTCTGCATTACCAATAGCAGCTGATGAAGCAGCTGAGCTAATAGCTTCCATGCCACAGGTTCCTTCCAGGCACCTTTTCAGATATTATACAACGATCAGTTAGTTAACCAGGTCGCATGACACACAGCAGATCTCAATTGTCTTATATGAGTAACAGATTATTACATATGGTTCTCTAGAACTGAACACCAGCAAATGGAAGCACAATACTTAAAGGCAATTGCTCATTCACTCTTTCACACATCTGACTCTTCCATGTCTGAAACAGATGAGAGACTTTAGGGTTGACTCAAGGGCAGAAATGGCAAGGGCCTCAGGAGCTGGTTGTATCATCCCCTACTACATCCTCAAAGCCCTTCTGAACACAGAAATAACCAAGCACACAGATCTATTCTTACGAGTATTGAATGTACCTTTGAGATGTTGAAAATTTGTTTCTGATGTGTTGAAAGCTGGCTGGTGCATTTCAGCATGCCCTTAGGAAGGTATGCCAAATGTCTGAGCAGCATCCGTACTGCATAACATTGCCATTCAGTGTGGGATCACAGTTGACTTTCCAGACAATAGGCAGCGCGCCTTATCCACAGAGACTGATGAGGCAGACAGTGAGAAACCACTTAATCTAGGAACACTTCTGCAATTAAAAAAAAACCTAGAGAAAACATTTTGCTACCACGAGGCATAAGACAACTGATTTATAGGTATCAAATTATTCTTGAGCCTCTGTACTTGAGTGAAATGTTTACAATGGTCAGTCCAGTGTACAGAATTTCCGCAATGTGGTGGTGCTTTTAATGTTAGTAACAATTTAATATTTCATTCTCGAAGACTCAAAGGGCTAAATGGCCTACTCCAGTTCCTAATTCCTACATTCTTATGTCACCTTCCAGCATTTGGTCTGTAACCCTGCAGGTTACGGCACTTGAGGCTGTTTAATATAGTGAAGCAATTCTACCCGATATGTGGAGATTGCATGATATCAGTAAGTATTATTTCTGAGTGCCACTGGCTTGGGTATTTCCAAAACACAGGGGTCCCACAGCTGGACACGAAAGTGGGGTGGGGGGGTGGCCAGTGGATCACCCTGCTTCAGCGGTCACTGTGACCCGGGGCTACATCTTGTTAATTGGCTGCCGCCGGCATTGCCACCCCTCTTGATGACAGCTACTCATCCCCAAGAGCTGCTGGCCAGTCAGAGGGCTGGAAGCTCAGCAGCCTCATCAGCGCCACTGGGAGTGGTGGCCACTGCGGGCTGCATCTGCAGGAAGAGCACACATTGATGGACCTGCACCCTCACAACCAGGTAAGTGGGTCTGGGCGTGTTGAGGACAGGAATTGGTGAGGGCAGACGATGTTGTTGCCGTGGAACCCCTCTTTAGAATCATAAAATCATAGCATGTTTACGGCTCGGAAAGAGGCCACTTGGCCCATTGGCCAGAAAACGAACCAGCCAGCCTAATCTCACCTTCCAGCATTTGGTCTGTAACCCTGCAGGTTACGGCACTTGAGGTGCATATTCAGACATCTTTTGAATGAGTTGAGGTTTTCTGCCTCTACAACCCTTTTGGGCAGTGCGTTCCAGACCCCTACCACCTTCTGGGTGAAAAATGTTTACTCATCTCCCCTCTAATCTTTCTACCAGTCACTTTAAATCTATGCCCCCTAGTGACTGACTTCTCTGCTAGGGTAAATAGGCCCTTCACATCCACTCTATCCAGGCCCCACACAATTTTGTACATTTCAATCAAATCTCCCCTCAGCCTTCTCTGTTCCAAGGAGAACAACCCCAGACTATATCCACTCTTTACTCATAACTGCATTTTTCCAGTCCCGGCAACATCCTCGTATATCTCCTCTGTATCCTCTCTCGTGTAATTACATACTTTCTGTAATGAGGTGACCAGAACTGCACACAGTACTCAAGTTATGGCCTAACCAATGATTTGTACAGTTACAGCATAACCTCCCAGCTCTTATATTCTATACCTTGACTAATAAAGGAAAGGATTCCATATCATAAAAGCAAAATACTGCAGATGCTGGAAATCTGAAATAAAAACAAGAAATGCTGGAAATACTCAGCAGGTCTGGCAGCATCTGTGGAGAGAGAAGCAGAGTTAACATTTCAGGTCAGTGACCCTTCATCAGAACTGGCAAATATTAGAAAGGTAAAAGGTTTTAAGCAAGTAAAGCGGGGCAAGAGATAACAAAAGAGAAGGTGTTGATAGGACAAGGTCACAGAGAATAACCGACCAGAAGGTCATAGAACAAAGGCAAATGGTATGTTAATGGTTCTTGTTTTTAGTAACGGATTCCATATGCCTTCTTAACCACCATATTGACCTGTCCTACTACATTCAGGGATCTGTAATCATACACTCCAAAGTCCTTCACTTCCTCAACACCTCTCAGAATTCTTCCATTAATTGTGTATTCCTTTGCCTTGTTTGACCTCCCCAAATGCATCACCTTGCACTTCTCTGTTGAATTCCATTTGCTACTTTTCTGCCCACCTGACCAGTCCTTTGATATCCTACAGCTATCCTCCTCGCTATCAACCATACGGCCAATCTTTGTGTTGTCTGCAAACTTCTTAATCATGCCCCCTATATTTATGTCCAAATTGTTAATATATACCACAAAAAGCAAGAGACCAGTACTGAGCCCTGCAGGTGGAACGCCACTGGAAACAGCCCTCCAGTCGCAAATACGCCCATAGAGTGCCCAAAAAGGAGGTCCCCTCAATGCCCTTGAGCTTGCTGGGAGACCACATGGCAGAGGGCTCTCCCCGTTGCTGGTAAAATACCAGCGGAGGAGGGAAGAGGCCCTTACTTGCCCACTTAAGAGGCTCAATTGGGTTCTGGGCGGGAGGACCATCCACCAGCTATTCCACCGCTGGCAAGATGGCATGTTGGTGGGAAGATGACAGGCACGCCAACCCCGCCTTCCTGCGCCATTTTACAGGCCATCCCTCCTCCCAGCCCGTCCCCAAAAGGAAGGTAAAATCCAGCCCATAGTGTCCATGTGTCAAACCTCCAGGATGAAAAGGTTTGGCCCAGCTTTGTTTGTTAAGGCTCAGCCAAAGAGATAATTCTAAAATGAGTGTGCTAGCTGGATCTGCCTAGCATCACTCATAAATGGGTGTGTGAAGTAGATTCCCATCAAACCCTTCATGCCATGTTCTCTGTGGATCAATACAGCCATGTCAATTTCAATTGGTGCCCAAAGGAAATGAGAGGTAGAAATTGCACCTTGTCAATGAATTTTGAAGAATTGCAAATGTGTGGATGTGTATTTACTCTTGTTGTGCAATTTAAGAAAGCAACACATGGGTATTCATCTAACATGAGACCGACATTGCAGGCTATATGTATTGGCCTTCGCCTCGGAAAACCATTGCTGTTGATTTACTGGCTAAGCACACCAGAGCTGAGGCAGCACTAACTCTCAAGCATGTCATCAAATATATCCTCCATATGAGAGTTACTCTTGTGGCTTTCACTTTCACAATAGTGCTCGACTAGAGAAGGGCAGGATTAATTAGGGAGGTTAAACTATATGTGTAAGCAAGAAAAGGGATACAGTGTATTGAAGTTGATATCAAATGTCATGTCTTATCTAGAGGGGCCAATTGAACATCTCCCTGTTAAATGACACTACAGGCCTCAAGTTACACAAAACAGTCATAGAGTCGTACAGCATAGAAACGGGCCCTTCGGCCCACTGCGTCCATGCCGACCATAATGCCTAACTATACTAATCCCACCTGCCTGCATTAATTCCATATCCCTCTATGCCTTGCTCATTCAAGTACCTGTCCAGTTGCCTCTTAAATATTGCTACTGTTCCTGCCTCCACCATCTCCTCAGGCAGCTCATTCCAGATACCCACTATTCTTTGTGTGAACAATTTACCCCTTTGATCCCCTTTAAACCTCCTCCCTCTCACCTTAAATCTATACCCTCTAGTTTGAGTCACCGCTACCATGGGAAACAGACTCTGGCTATCTACCCTATCTATGCCTTTCATTATTTTATGTACCTCTATCATGTCCCCTCTCAGCCTCCTTCGCTCCAGGGAAAACAGACCCAGCCTATCCAATCTCTCTTTATAACTCAAGCCCTCCAAACCAGGCAACATCCTTGTGAATCTTTTCTGCACCCTCTCTAGCTTAATCACATCTTTCCTGTAGTGCGGTGACCAGAACTGCACACAGTACTCCAAATGTGGCCTAACCAACGTCATGTACAACAGTAACATGACGTCCCAACTCTTGTACTCAATGCCTCGGCTGATGAAGGTAAGCTTGCCATACGCCTTCTTCACCACCCTGTCTACCTGTGTTGCCACTTTCAGGGAACTATATACTTGCACCCCAAGGTCTCTCTGCTCAACAACACTCCCCAGGGCCCTGCCATTCACTGTATATGTCCGGCCCTGGTTTAACTTCCCGAAATGCATCACTTCACACTTGTCTGCATTAAATTCCATTTGCAACTCCCTTGCCCACTTTCCCAGTTGATCTATATCCTGTTGTAACCTTAGACAACCTTCTTCACTGTCCACTATACCACCAATTTTGGTGTCATCTGCAAACTTACTAATCATGCCCCTTACATTCACATCCAAGTCATTAATATATATGACAAACAATAGAGGGCCTAGCACTAATCCCTGCGGCACACTACTGGTCACCGGCCTCCAATCAGAAAAACAACCCTCCACTACCACCCTCTGCCTCTTATCACCAAGCTAATTTTGTATCCAATTGGCTAGCTCACCCTGGATCCCATATTTTCGAACCTTCTGGACCAGCCTACCATGCGGGACCTTGTCAAAGGCCTTGCTAAAGTCCATGTAAACAATGTCCACTGCCGTGCCCTCGCCAATCCTCTTGGTCACCTCCTCGAAAAACTCAATCAAATTCGTGAGACATGATTTCCCAGGCACAAAGCCATGCTGACTATCCCTAATCAGACCTTGCCTTTCCAAATGCATATAAATCCTGTCTCTCAGAATCCCTTCCAATAACTTTCCCACCACTGATGTAAGATTCACCGGCCTGTAGTTCCCTGGCTTATCCCTGCTGCCCTTCTTAAATAAAGGCACAACTTTAGCTATCCTCCAGCCTTCCGGTACCTCACCCGTGGCTAACGATGATACAAAATAATATCATTGTACAAAGCTCCAATAGGGTAGTGGTAGTGTAGTGGTTAAATTACTGGATTAGTGAATGGAGTGTAAATTTCCTTCGGGAATTCTCCTGCTCCAGTGCCTAACTGTGGCAGAAACTCTGTTTAGGTGTGTACCGAGTTTACGCTGACATTACCTCATGGAAATTTCATGTATTGGAGTTACATTAGAAAGATAATTCTGGCATGAAGAATGCCATGTTTTTAGGCCCTTTTGTTAATTAGTCTAAGCCAGGCAATGTGAACAGTTGTATATATATTTAGTTCTACAGTTGTTCCTGGAGTTTCGCCAATTCCTAACCTGGTTTCTTACTGCATTGTCCTTGGGGCCCACAGTAAATCTATATAAGTTGAATTTTGAGTTTAATTGGATAGAAAGTGAGGTCAATGAATAAGTTTTGGTGGCAGGTTTCAAAGTCCAAATATTTACTACAATGTTCATTGAGAACTTTGCTGGCCATGTCTTCTGATCTGCAGACATTTGAAGAAATTGGAGCACAGGAGATTGAAGGTAGATTTCAGATCCTTAATGAATACAAGTATATTTTTCTGAAATAGGCTTCCTGAGGCACTTTTTTTTCCTGGTCTCACACTCACTGAAGATGGAGTTTTTTTGCAGACTATCTAAAATTCTAGACTGAAAGTTAATCATTTCAGTAGACTGCATGAGCTTGAGGACTAGAAAATCTGATGTTGACTGCAAACTGATGTGAATCCTTGAATAAAGTTTTGCCAAGGGCTAATTAAACATGGGGGCATGACAGTTTTTAATGAAATTATGTTAAATTATTTGTACAGTATTAAACAATTGAAAAATAGTATTTGATAGAATCACTAGCAATGTCAGAAATCAACATCTGGTCAGCCAGAATTTGTAAAGAGAAAAGAGAGGTTAATGTTTTATATATGGCCATTCAATGGAAATGATGCTTTTTTTCTTGAAGATAATCAAAACTTCTAGGCTGGTGCCAAGCAGGTGCTGTCTTGGGCGTAATTAATTATGGCTCCAATTACATTTGCTAGTTGGCTTCAAAGTAAACTTCACTTCAGTCCTTTTCCTATTGGCCCTTAAGAGGCCCTATTAACAGACACTTAAGGTCCTTTTCCTGCCGCTGCTAGGATTTAACCAATGGCAGGGGGGCCTCCGCCAAGCAGGGAGGTCATACAGTAAAATGAGGCGACCGCCCTGTGGACTTGGGGGGCTCTCCTCCGTGGGCAATCTGTGGCCCACGGAGGGCCGCCACCAGCAAACAAAACACCTCCTTGTACCTCCCTCCCCCTGTACCCAATATCCACCTTCCCCCCCCCCCCACTACCCTGCAGCCCCCAAATTGCCGGGGCCTCCTGAACTGGCTCCGGCAACACTGCCTCACTTAACTGAGGTCTGGGTCTCCAGCGCTGGGCCTGGGTTCAAGGCCTCTGCAGTACCAGCAGTGGCCACTGCTCCCAGTGGCACTGCCGACTGAGCCGACGGCCCTGTTATTGGCTGGCAGTTCTTGGAGGCAGGATCCCTATCATTAAAGGAACAGGGATCCCAGCGCTGAGTTATTAATTGGCCCAGTGCCGTATAATTTCTCCAGGGGTGCTCCAGCTGGCCGAGGCGGGATACCCCCCACCTTTTGGCCTGGCACCACAGCCCCGCCGTAGACAGAAAGTTCCACCCATTTATTTTGCTATCTGTAAAATTTAAAATTAAAAGTGAAGGGATTCATTATTTTTTACTTTTTGGTTTGCTGCCTGTGAGAATACATCAATGTGATTTGCTGCTTGATGACATCACTGCTGCTGGACACCTGGAGATCCCCTTGACTTAGTGCCAGATTTAAACTGCTGCGGGGAAAGGGGAAGCCCATGCCACAGAGATCGCTAGTGTGCAGCTTTCTTCAAGGTTAGCAGCGAACACCATTGCTTCACTGCTAACTGAAAAATCCAGCCCAATTTTGTGGAGTAAAGTATTTATAAATCGTAGCTTATAGCAAGGAAATGTTTAAAGATTTTAGCTTTTTTTTGCTGGGCGTCAGTCTTGAGAAGGCTCTATAGATAACATCATTAACTATTTTAATAGCAATGCAATGGTAATTATGTTGGGCCTACACCTTTCATATATTTTAGGTACATATTTGCTCGTTCCTGCTATGTATATTTCTACTGATATGCAAAGAAGTGGAAGAGGAGCTTGGCTTTCTCACAGAATATTTTCAAATGTTATAGGCTCATTACTCCTTAGATTTTGTAATGCTTTACATAGAAGAGAATTAACATTCATGCATTCACAATCAGTGCAGAAATAAATATGCATACATATCTATGTGTAAATGTGCTCATAAAGATAAATTGAAAGTAAGGTAACAGACGCGCATTAAGACTGCACATGGGGAATTAAGAAGTACAAACATCATTTATTTCATTGTGCCTTATCTTTCATTCTTCAGCAAGCTATATGTGCAGAGAGTATGTTATAAGCTGCTGGAGATAAGAAGTTCCATGGTTGCATGATGAAGTGTTTGATCAGTCATAATGATGCACTTCATGTCTGCCCAAGACCTCTTGATATCTTGATGTTAAAAGGTTTTCTCAAATGTCACACACCTCCATGTTATGGAGGTCAAAATGTCAACATTCCTGCTACTAATGCAACTATTTGATACTCAAACTTATTGATTAATTTGCATTCCATGATGTGAATTAGTGTGCAGAATGGTTCATTCGGTAGCACCCCTGCTTCTTCGTGGGAGACTGTGGGTTGGAGCTCCACTCCAGTTTGAACCCCTAATCCAGGCTGACATTCCACTGCAGCAGTGCTGCACTGTCAGAGATGCTGTCCTTCAGATGAAACCTTTAATTAAAATGAAGTCTGCCTGCTGCACTGGCGCAGGTGGAAATTAAAGTTCACATGAAGAAAAGTAAGGAATTCTCTTAGTGTCTTATCCAAATTCTTCCTTCAAACAAAACACCCCCTCCAAAAAAATCAATTGGTCATTCATCTCTCTGCTATTTGTAGGATGTTGCTGCTGTGTGTGTCCATGGAACACCAGCCACTACAACTAGAAAGTAATTCATTGAGTTAGACGGAATTACATAGAACATACTGCACAGAAAAAGGCCATTTGACCCAACCAAGAAGGAGATGTGGAATTGTTTCGAGCTGGGGTAATAACCAACCAAGCAAACGCGTAATTTTCAGCAACACAGGGATGCTTCTACCACAGTAATATTCAAAGCTACATTAGCCGAATAATTTTAAATGAATTCCCAGAGGATTTCTTCTTGCAGAGTGGCCTTTTAAAAATGGATTTTATGGTTGTATATTTACCAAATGTGTATTTTTTAACTGATGACTTTTAAAACTGATCCATAATATTAAGGTATATATTTAGGCTATTAAGATTTAGTCAAGCATCACTGGCAACCCCAGCAGTCCTTTGTCAACTCACTTGGTTCAATGGCGAAAATAAGTACTGGAGTGAATAAAATAAACAGTGGCTATTCGTATTTCGTAAAAGTAAGAAAGACTTGCATTTATATAGCACCCTTCATGGCTTCAGCATGTCCCAAAGTGTTTTACAGCCAATTAAGAATTTTTGAGGTGTGATAATCGTTGCAATGTAGGAGCACGGTATGGTCCCATAAACAACTGTGTGATAATGACCAGATCATCAGTTCAGTGTTGTTGGTTGAAGGATAAACTTTGGCCAAAACATTGTGGAAAACCCCCCTCCCCCAGCATTCTTCCTCAAAATGGTGCCATGGGATCTTTTACATTCACTTCAGAGGGCAGAAGAGGCCTAGGTTTAGCATCTTATTGGAACGACAGCACCTATGACAGTGCAGTACTCCCTCAATGTTGCACTGTGGTGTAAGCCTAGATTTTGCACTCAAGCCTCTAGAGTCAGATTTGAAACCAAAAATTTAGGTGAAGTGTGATCAACTGAACCATGACAGTCATCTCTTACTCAATATTTGAGATCCTCTATGAAACCCAACACTTTGATCAAGCTTTTGGTCACCTGCCTTATTGTCTCCTTCTTCGGTTCCGTGCCCACCTTTCCTTGTGCCTGTGTGAAGTGGCTCAGTATATTTTTCGACATGAAGCATGCTATACAAATTGCAGGTTATTTTCACTGTTGTAATATTTCTTACATGATCATTAATAATAAAAGAACATGGGTCTACATCTAACAAATGTACCCACTTTATAAGCATTGACCCAAATCCAAAATGAGAATAGTTTCCCAAAAATCGCTTCATATGACCTGTTGAGACATTTTAAGTTTAGGGAATTCAGTAATAGAGAATTGGGAAATCACACTAATTTAGAATTTCAAAACATTATTAACAATTTAATTATGAGGGCCAAAATGACAATAAAAATGTATATATAGTCTGTAAAATTGTTGCTCCGAATTTTCAATGTCTCACTATCTTACTCTGGATTATAAGGGTGATAAGAAAGAAAAGCAGTCACAAATTAGATTGCCGCTGCAAATTCCTTGTGTCAGCACCAATGGTAATAAAGGGAAAACCTTTCTTTCCCCAGACCTGTGGAAAAAAAGATTATGTGGTTAGCCTGTGCTTATCATGCTGAGCTTAAATCTAATTGGAATGAACTATTGCAAAGTTTATGAAGTCCTGGGGCAGTTTGTTATAGAACTGTGTCAATTAATCTATTCTTTTTTTAATGAGTTAGGGATTTCCTTTGGAACCAATTGCCATGGAGCCTGACCAAATGCCCAGAGGAAGTAATGATTCTGTATCAACCAACCCCTTCAATTTCAGAACACACCTCCCTCACCAGGTAGCAAATTAGACCCATCCGCATTTTGAATAGGAAAGGGCTTTACCACGGCGGGCATGGAGCTAAAGGGGAGAGCTGCACGAAATAGGATTATTGGAAGTTTGCTTTGATTAAATGAGGAAAAAACTGTTGTGTTTCCTGCTGAGCAACAAATTACTTCTATTTAAGACATGTTTGTCCCATGCTGTAGCTCCCAGTGTAACAATGATTAATGACAGAAGGAGGAAAAAAGGATTTAACACAACGTGTAGATAATTTTATCAAGGCGTTATCTCCTGTGTTGGCCTATATATAATAAATTTTAAAAATTAACAATTAACCCACACACCTTTTATTTGCCTTCTCATTACAATGAAGGTGTCTTAAGTAAAACAAATCCATTGAGATTGATTTTCATCCCACATGAATCATGGATTATTTATTTACAGGCCTTTAATGAGCAGTCGAATGGTTTGTTGGAAAAATATTTATTTTTTAAATATATTCTTTGCAGTCTGAATAATCAAAGGAAAAATAGCATAATTAATGTAATGCTTCAGAAACTTCAAAATTCCTTATTTGACTATTTATTGGAAAACTGGTGCCTATATTAAGAATTATCAGCATTCTTTCTCAAATCAATCAGGCCTTTAAAAGATACGTACAATAAATCTCTACCATGTGGCAATTATTTTCCTCTCAGATTAGATTAATTGATGAATGTGTTGCAGCTTTTCTATAGACTTCTTCTCCATTGTAGATTAATGTTAACTCAGAAATTTCTGCTAATTATTTGGAAATTGTTATCTCACAAGTGGTATTATTGAGGCATTGCTTTCATTTCCTTGATTATAATTCAAAACAACTAAAGCATTTTCACAAATACAAGAGCAAAATACTGTAGATGCTGGAAATCTGAAATAAAAACAGAAAATGCTGCAAATACTCAGTAGGTCTGGCAGTATCTGCGAAGAGAGAAACTGAGTTAACATTTCAGGTCTGTGACATTTCATCAGAACTGATAGAAGTTAGAAATGTAATAATCTTTAGCCAATTTGATTCACTTCAGATCAAGAGACGTCTGAAAGCACTGGATATAACAAAGACTGTGGGCTCTGAAAACATCCCGACTGTAGAACTGAAGATGTGTGTTCCAGAACTAGCTGCACCCTTAGCCAAATTGTTCCAATGCAGCTCCAAATATACCTGACAATATGGAAAATTGCCCAGGCATCTCCTGTCCACAAAAAGCAGGACAAATCTGAAGCGGACAATTATTAGCCATTCAGTCTACTTGCAATCATTAACAAATTGATGGAAGGTGTCATTGATAGTGTTATCAAGCAGCAATTACTCAGCAATAATCACTGATGCTCAATTTGGGTTCTGCCAGCTCCAGATCTCATTACAGCTTGGGCCCAGCTGGAGGGACAATATCTACGAGCTTGGGTCTGCAAGGAACCAGGTTGTATGAATTTAGTGGATACTTATTATACTATTGGTGTCTGAGTATCTCTCTCTCTCACGAATCTCTGGATCCACTGAAATCACTTAAACCTCAAGAGAGAAAAGACTCCTACATAGAAACAAGTTTTAAAGCATGCACTGGGCCCCAACAAAATGGCAAGACTTACCTGCAATCAAAGACTCTACAGCGAACTCAAAGGACTGTAAATAAATCCCAGCTATTGCCTCAAACTTTTCCCTTTTATTCTTTCTACTTTTCTGTCTCTATCTGCCTGTGGTTATTGCGTATGCATGCTAGCATGGTCACGTCACGTATTTGTAGTAGATAACTGAATTAGAGTTTTAAGGTTAATAAACCTCCACCTTGTTTAAATCTAATGAAACCTGTCTGGTTGATTTCCTTGTCTTACAATTGGAAAGGAGTGAACAAGGATTCACTGAGGGGGAGCTAAAAACAGTGTTTTACAAATTAAATACTGTTATGTTAAACCAGCCATAGCCAGGAGAGAGGTTCTCTTCTTTCAAGTTCAGTTGCAATCTGACCCAAACTGTTCTGTGAACAGTTCAAAACCAAACCTGGGCCAGCAGGTTAGTCATGTGACTAGTTATTTTTTAACAAACTCCTGCATTTGTGGATTCTCCATCTTAGCAGACACTCTGAAATGCTGAGACGCAACCCCTGGACCCCTTTCTCACCTGGTCACAACAAACATCAATTGCTGTGAAAAGCTTCTCAATATCTAATTTCTCTTCCAGAAAGAGAAGTCTGCATGAACTCAGGTTGCCCGAGTCAAGGAGCTGAAGTCCATCACGGACAAAGAGTTGACGTAAAAGGTGCAGGGGCAATGAATTTTCCCCTGAGAACAGCTGATACTTCCCGGCCCCATAAGGAGCTGGAGGTTGTGGCAGTGAGTCATGAGTCATTGCTTCATTTTTTCTCCCTTTTCTCTTTGCAGCATGTTTCAACCATCACCTACACATGAAGGAGCTGAGTGAGGAAGCTGTCTCAAAACAGCTTGTGAGGCTCAACAGTTACATAAATGAGAAGATCCAGGATCAAAATAGGAAATCAAAAAGTCAAGAATTTAAACTTGTGGAAGTGTGTGCTTGTGTTTTTCTGTGTTATTTGTGATTTCACGATAAAATTTGTTCAGCTTTACTCAAACTTTTATTCTCCGAGTTTTTTGTCTGGACAATTGGAGAATCCAAATTCTGCTAGATTTGATATAACATGCCCATACTACACTGAGTGAACACCATAATACTGTACACAGATTGCTTACACTGAATGAACACAATGGATAATAGTATTCATATAGTGAAGATAATGGGTGAATTAAATTCATTTTTGAGTCTGTCTCAACTGGAGCCAATTGTTCTGGACGCCCAAACTTGTCTAACCATTGATCTGGGCATGCAATCAGTTAAACTGGGGGAGGTGGGGGTGTGGCACTAGGTGAAATGCTCACTAGGAGAGCCAGTGCAGCCACAATGGGCTGAATGGCCTCCTTTTGTGCTGTAACAATTCTGGATTCTGTGAACTGGTTCATCAGTTCAGCTGGCACAAGTTCATCGGGTAATATCACCAGTTCAAATGGTGCTTCCGACTGGGATATTCAACTGGACTGCTGGGACCAGTTCGACTGGTAAATCCTACCAGCTCAACTGGTAAATACCACCAGTTCAATTGATAAATAACAGTTGAACTGGACTTCATTTCCCACTTAATAACTGGTGAGAACTGGTAGCAGTTCAACTGGAAGCACCAAAGAGCTAAATTCCAGAGGTGAGGTGAGAGTTACGGCCCTTGACATCAAGGCAACATTTGAGTGAACATGGTATCAAGGGGCCCTAATAAAATTGAAGTAAATGGGAATCAGCGGGAAAACTCCCCGCGGGCTGGAGTCATACCTAGCACAATGGAAGATTGGTGGAGGCCAATCATCTCAGTTCCAGGACATCACTGCAGGAGTTCCTCAGGGTAGTGTCCTAGGCCCAACCATCTTCAGCTGCTTCATCAATGACCTTCCCTCCAACATAAGGGCAGAAGTGGGGATGTTCAGTGATGATTTCATAATGTTCAGCATCATTCGAGATTCCTCAGATACTGAAGCAGTCCATGCACACATGCAGCAATTCCTGGACAGCATTCAGGCTTGGTCTGATATGTGGCAAGTAACATTCGTGTCACACAAGTGCCAGGTAATGACCGTCTCCAACAAGAGAGAATCTATTCATCTACCCCTGACATTCAACAGCAATACCGTAGCTGAATCCTCACTATCAATATCCTGGGGCTTACCATTGACCAGAAACCTAACTAGACCAGCCATATAAATACTGTGGCTACAAGAGCAGGTCAGAGGCTGGGAATTCTGTGGTAACTCACCTTATGATATTCCAAAGCCTGTCAACCATCTACAAGGCACAAGTCAGGATTGTGTTGGAATACTATCCACTTGCCTTGGTGTGTGCAGCTCCAACACTCAAGAAGCTGAACACCATCTAGGAAGTTTGACCGCACCCCATTTACCACCTTGAGCATTCATTCCTCTACCACAGGTGCATAATGGGAGCAGTGTGTGCCATCTACAAGAAGCACTGCAGCAACTTGCCAAGGCTCCTTCGACAGCACCTTGCCAATCCACAAACTCTACCACCTAAAGGACAAGGGCAACAGATGCATGGGAACACCACCACCTGCAAGTTCCCCTCCAAACGACACGCCATCCTGACTTGGAAATATATTTCTGTTCCTTCATTGTCGCTGGGCCAAAATCCTGGATCTCCCTTCCTAACAGCATTGTTGGTGTACCTACACCACATGAATGGCAGCGGTTCAAGAAGGCGGCACACCAGCACCTTCTCAAGGGCAACTGGGAATGGGCAACAAATGCTGGCCTTGCCAGCAGCACTGTATCCCTTGAACCAATAAAAGAAAACCTGCAGAGCATGTTATCCTCATTAGGAATGCTTCACCAGAGCAAGTCCTTGGGATAACCTTATTCCTTATTTGACCACAACAAACTGCTGCTGTGTTGGGTCACTTCAACTCCCAATGTATTCAGCTGCCCTTGGAACGATTTGGATTAGATTTCCTGAGCTACTACTCCTTTGCCATTTTGTTGAAAGCTGTAAAAACCATCTGTGTCCATTTGCATTTCTGAAAGGGTCAATTAAATTTGTTTACACAAACATCCACATGATTCTTAATATATTCAGTAATGGCCCCTCAAAAGCAAAGCATGTTTATGGAACTTTGAAAAGAACCACTAGGTATCAATAAATACAAACGATACCGGCCAGAGATTTCTGCAACTCATCGAACAATCAGTATAAGAAAAGCTTAGGACATGAAGTATGGACTGGTAGCACTGCTGGAGATGGAAATATGGAAGTCAAATGCTCTTCTCCTGGTGTGGGCTGTACCTGCAGCTGCTTCCAACGCAGTCTGCATGGCACACAATGTTGAGAAGAGCATTCATGCGAGCGTTCCTTGGGTATGCTGGAAGCAGTTGAACTGCTGCAATCATTACGTCTCACAGCCCTATCAGCCAATGTGACAGTCTATTTCCAAATTTGGACCACATGGGTCCATTCAACGAATTTGCATGCCACTTACCAAAGAACAAGCATTCAGCTGCCTGATGGGTTCTGCACTAGCATTACTTAGAGGGCCAGGCACCCAATTTGCAGGTAAGGTGATTTTGAAAAACCTCTGCTATTTCAAAGTCTTTGGAAATACTTTGGAGAGTTTTTAGAGGTGTTGTGGTGAGTTCCTGGATTTGGCAGTGCGCGTTACTGCATTCTCACACCAAGGACCTGTTCACATAAAAACTGCAATAGGTATGGGGGCTGCAGTTGCAGTGCCTCTGGGTCTGCAACATCACAGGGGGATAGAGCAGAGACTGCGGAAGTGGCAAGCTCTGCACGATGTCTTCTGCCAATTTGGAGCCAGATTCCTCCATGCTCCTTGAAAGTGACAGGAGTCTGGCAGGTCAGCCATTGCACCCAGCATCTCGGTGTGCATGCCCCTAAGCCCTCTCCTTTTTGCCATCCCATTGAGATCCTCATCTGAGTCCTCTGCGGCAGAACATGTCTGTGACCTCGCCCTCTGAACAGCTGGCAAATGAACCATCCTTTACCCCTGGCATAGTTGCAGCTCAATCATGCCCAGTGACTCACCACGTGCAGATCCCAACTTTATATCGCTCTCTAAGGTACTTGCAGTGCTCTCTCTGATCCAGTGGCTGCAAGTGCCACATCAAGTGATGGGGTCTCTTCATCAGTGCTGAGCTTTTGCTCTGTCTCCTCCTCCTGGGGCTGCTGTGGCTGGGCAGGCGACAGTTCTTGGGTGTCTGAAAGCAGAAAATCAGAAGGGGAAGGTTAGTGTGAGGGAAGTGGGGTCACAGCAGCTGCTTCTTCTTCATTATGCCAGCTAGCAGAATGAGGGTGAGTTGGGAGTTGAGAAGGGGCATCAGGCAGGAGTATACTATCATCCACAATGGTCTCAGCGACGTCGAATGCCATGGGTTCTGTCACAGTCACCCCCATAATGTGGAGAGCTATCTCCTCCATTAGGTTCAGGAGGTGTAGGTGTCTTTGTCCCCCACCAGTTCCTCTCTATTGTGTGCCACCTTGTCCTTCAAGAGAGAGGGAAGAATGTCAATGATTGTGTAGCGTTGTGTTTGGGTGATGTGCTTGTCGTAGCTAAATAGCTAGAGGTATGTGATGGCAGCTAGAGGTTGGTGTGAGGCGAGCAACATTGGTAGGGTGTGTGAGGATGAGGTGGAGTATCTGGATGTTAGCTATGAGTCTTTTTGTCAGGGGCTGCTGATGGCTAAATGATGGGGCATTGATGCAATGTGAAATACTGGTTGGTGTGTAGGAGGTGTCATGTAAAAATGTATTCGTTGACCTTGACCTCACCTGTGTGAGCTCATTAGACTTCTTGTGGCACTGCTGCCAGGTCCTCAGGCCAGACACCGGGAACTTACCTCTCTGGGAACCTCCTCCCAATCCCTTCCGAGCATGGTCCTTGAAGGCTTCCTGGGGCCTGGTCTCTGGGAGAACTATAGCTCTCCTCCTGTCTACCTCCACCACGAAGGCCTCCAATGCCGCATCCGTGATCCTGGAGACCTCTCCCTGCCCTGGTGTTTCCTTTTTCTTGTCTACAATTGCACAGTGTTCAGCAGCAGCCACCTGTAATTCAGTGCAGCTTCCCTTTAAGAGAGGCAGACTACCTTTAGGAACAGAAGGCTGGTCATGTGCTTTTCACACATGTTGCTTGGCTCCATGCTGAGTGTAGAGGCAGCTAACACCATGGGAGCTTGTCATCCCAACACTACTATCAGGTAATGAAGAGCAACAACAAATTTCCCTGCTGCCTACCTCCACCTCAATGGGCCCGGGCAGATTGCAAATCATGACTTCCATGCCCAAAGAACGACATGGACCAATTTTTATTTTTTAGAGAACAGCTGTGCTCATAGTTGTGGTTATTGGAGGCCAAGACCTTTCCGCCCCAGGATATCACTGCAGGACTTTCTAAAAATAGTGCCCAACAATCTTCAGCTGTTTCATCAATGACCTTTCCTCCGTAAGCTCAGAAATGGGGATGATTAAACCTGTTCAGCTCCACTGGAAATTCTTCAGATAATGAAGCAGTTCATGCCCATATTGTAGCATTCAGGCTTGGGCTGATACGTAGCAAGTAACATTTGCACCACACAAGTGCTATCCAACAGACATCTTCAACAAGAGAGAGGCTGTGGGTGTACCTACACCCCAAGGACTGCAGCGGTTCAAGAAGGCAGCTCACCACCACCTTCTCAAGGGCAATTAGGGATGGGCAATAAATGCTGGCCTAGCCAGTGACACCCACATCCCATGAATGAATTAAAAAAATTAACTTCCCTTGATATTCAACAGCATTTCTTTCTTTCTTTCTTTGGCCTCCTTGCTATTTGCTGAATCCCCCACCATTAATATCCTGAGGGTAACTATTGGCCACTTATTGGAGCATAAAGGCCATGGCTACTGGAACAGATCAGAGGCTGGGTATTCGGGGCAATTGGCTTACCTCCTGACTCCCCAACAAGCCATAATCATGAGTGTGATGGAATCCTCTCCACTTGCCTGGCTGAATGCAGCTGACACAACGCTCAAAGCTCGACATCACTCGGGACAAGGCAAGCCACTGGATCGGCACCACCTCAAACATCCAGTTGCTCCACCACTGGCATACCGTGGCTGCAGTGCGTATGATCTGCAAGATGCAGTGCAGCAACTTGTGATGCCTCCATCAACAAATACGCAACTTTTACCACCTCAATGACTTCAATGGAAATAGAAATCACAAGAGATGTATAATGGCCTATCGACTATTTTACGCTATTGCACAATGTCGAAATCTACTCCTGTGAGTGCCCAGGGTTTGCAGCATAATCACTGAAAAAAGTATCAGTGGGATGTACAAGTTCGTCTGCTTTCACATGGGGAAACTTCAAAGAATGATCATTCATTTTTGTTTATTAAGCAACATAGAAAATGAAGCAATTGGTGTTTGTTTATAAAGCTAAGTAAATGATATATGAAATTTCACAACATTCATTTTTAAACACAGTGTTTCTCTTTAATTTCCCCAGAGCAATAATATTGCTTAGCTTTTACCTCATATGTTTAAACACCTAGGAATATTCTCAAATGGGAGTCTATATTCAGAGGCTGCATGTCAGATGTTTTACTGATATCATTTATATCCATTTTAGATTGAACCAGTTACTTTGCTTGCAGTTTTTTGATTTAATATATTCAGGGAGAGTGGTGTAGAAGCTGGTTTCAACCTGCACAGCATATTTGGCCTGTCTTACAAATGACAGTGCAATCATTACCGATAACGAAAAGTACAAATGCTGGAAATCTAGACCACAAACTGCAAGTGCTGGAAATACACAACGGGTGCACAATCAAGAGAAAAGACAGAGTCATGTTTCAGGTGTTGATTCTTTTGCAGCCATTACAAATGATTTAGTATAAACTGTGGGTGATTACATTGTAGAAATAACAGGAAAATTGAGTCGAACTCCCAGTTTAATATCAGCCGCGGTTGGGTGGTAGCACTGTTGCCTCTGAGTTAGATGTTTGTGCGTTCAAACTCTAGTCTGGAAATTTGAGTATGTATTCCAGGTGAACAGTTCAGTGCAATAGTGAGGGAGCAGTGCACAGTGAGAACTTGCATTTAAACAGTGCCTTTCATGACCTCAGAACATCCCAAAGCACTCTACACCAATGAGGTACTTTTTGAAGTGTAGTCATTGTTGTAATGCAGGAAGACCCAATTGTATTCACCATTCTCTCTCTTTCTTAAATGGCTCAGTGTCATATTTGTTTTATAATGTCTCTGTGAAGCACCTTGGGACTTTTTAGTACATTAGACGTGCTGTAGAAATACAAGTTGTTCTGCTCCCCTACTGCTGGCATATTGAATTTGGGCTCATTCAAAACCATTGTGATAAAATCTTGATGGGTCATCTGCCATCAGTCCTCCACTCTCTGTTGTTGCCTTGAGTACCCCACAACCCTACTGCAAGATATCCTTGCATGCAGTGGTGGGCAGAGTTACTGCCAGGTGCCTGCTCTGCATTTATATTTGACACTGAGACAGGAAAATGGGTCGTGGACTGTAGTATACGGGCCTGAAAGGGTTAATGTTGAGAAAGTGTAAAGAATACCTTCTACCATGACAATGTAAGAGATCACATGTGAGGGAGACTTGAAGAGAGATGCAGCATGGCTTCAGAGGGATCACACAGTTTGGTGTGAAGCTGTACATTGCTATAATGTAATAAAGATGAATGTTCTAATTACTCCAGACTAAGGAATCTCTCTAAGCTAGACTAACTAAGGTGGCAGCGTACCAAACAAACATACAACATGGACATGGCACAGATGCAATCACAGGCAAAGTCCCACCTTGACCCCACCTCCAGCGACCATACCATGCCAAAGAAAATCCACTGCTTAACAATCAAGAGTAGATCTCCATTGTTGCGATTAATAGTTACAGTTTAAATGCACGCTTGGAGTAAAAACATGATCTCTTCCTCTCAGTTTTATCTAGGACACAAATATCACAGTAAACATCTAGTAGAGTCCAAATCACACCTCTGTCTCAGCCTGACTAAATCTTTCATTGTTTTCATGTCATTATTAAGGGATAAAGCTTTATCAATTAAACAGTCATTACATGATGTAATCTGGACAGTTCATTTAGTCTCTCATGACAAGTGAATTGATTCTTATTTTGGATGGTCTTTACATGTTAAATGAAAACAAAGCAGAAGTTTGATAATGAGTGTGACATTTCCAGTGTGGCATATGGTGGTGAGTAAGTGCTTATAAAATAGTTTGGACATTCCTGCCTATTTTCTCTTCTCATTGTGATAATACATATTTTCATATCTATAAGTCTTTCCTTCTTTCCTGCTTTCCTTCCCTTTAGTCTGGGTTTTTGGATTTTGCGTGCTGTGAAGTTCATGTAGGAACACAGACATCAGACCCTCTACACTCCATGTTCTTCAACCATAGATGCGTATACACTGAAGAAATTACTGCCTTAAGCTTTGTTCTGGTGTCTGTCCCAGTTCTAATCTTGAATCTGTGAGAATGGAATTGAGTAACTTGGACTGGCTATATTCACCTCACTGTTTAAATTACCTAAGGCATTCAAAAAATGTAATGTACGCAAATGTACAGATCTTTATTTAAAATTAATTCAAGGGATGTGGGCATCACCGGCAAGGCCAGCATTTATTTCCCATTACTAATTGCCCTTGAGAAGGTAAAAGTGAGGTGCTTTCTTGAACTGCTGCAGTCTGTGTGATGAAGGTACTCCCACAGTACTGTTAGGTCGGGAGTCCTAGGATTTTGACCTAGCAACAATGAAGGAATGGCGATATATCTCTAAATCAGGATGGCTTGGAGCGGAACTTGCAGGTGGTGCTGTTCCCATGAGCCTGATGCACTTGTCCTTCCAGGCAGTAGAGGTCACAGGATTAGCGTGTGCTATCGAAGAAGCTTTGTCAAGTTGCTACAGTGCATCTTTTAGATGGTACACACTGTAGCCACAGTGTGCCAGTGGTGGAAGGATTGAATGTTTAAGGTTGTAGATGCGGTGCCAATCAAGCGGGCTGTTTTGTCCTGCCTAGTGTCAAGCTTCTTGAGTATTGTTGGAGCTGCACCATCCAGACATAAGAACATAAGAAATAGGAACTGGAGTAGGCTGTTTAGCCCTTCGAGCCTGGTCTGTTGATATAATCAGATCACATTGTGCTGATTAAGGATTTATCCGCCAATGGAGTAACACCACTAAAAGCAGCACTTTCCAAATCTCCAGGCCGACTAGGGGACAAACCAACAAGTAAGTAATATTTGTACAAATAGAACTGTGTTTCGAGGGCTGGATTGGCAAAGCTAAGAGCCACATGTAGCAATATAGCTGACTGCTAGACACTGCTAGTATAAAGAATAGAGTAATGATTGACACAAACACCCCTTTACTACTGCTGGCAGTATTGAGCCAAAATCAAAATGCTGTCCTGGGCCTCTAAGAAATAGTGATGATTTGAATTAAGACCAACAAGCAAATGGCTAATTGTCCTGTCACCTGGTGCATTAATTGTTGATACATGGTTAATTGATGACTATCCAACCACAGCAAATGCTGCTTAGGGTCTGCCTAGGCACAATTTTTATTTTTATACGTAAATAGATGGAAGCTAAAGGAATGCTGGCCTACTGATACACACACACACATTGACAGATACATTATTTTATTACTGACCACACTACTGCATTCATTTGTGTTTGTCCCATCCCACCTCATGTAATGTGGCCATGGTTTGTTGTATCTTTCTATCTATTTACATTGGTAATGATCTGTTGCAACTGGTGAATAGGTTGGAGAGCTTATCATACGACAAAACTAAATTTTAATCTTCCTTCCTTTATGCAAAATTGTTGACAAATTATTCATCATCTGCAATCAAACAGACTTTGGTCCACAAATTATGGACCTTCACTGTAACATTGAACCATATATTTGCATGCACAACTTGAGGGAATGTAGGTGAAGTGAACATACATTGGCCTGAAATTTGCAGTCAGCAGTGAAGTATTGGAGCTCGTCGCTGACCTCAGAGAAATCCTCGCTGAGAGATCTAGTGATCTCTGTGGTGAGAACTTTAACTCTTTCGGCGTGTAGTGAATTGTAGCACAGTTTAGTGGGGATTCCCAACATCGAACTGCAGTGATGTCATCAAGTTGTCCAAGCAGCACGAATATCGAACCACTTTTTAAAAGTTTTCCAGAGTGAAATAAAGATAGGGACATATACAGAGGGTTAAGACAAAACAAGCATAAAAAAGGATTTATTTAAAAAAAACATTTTTTAAAAATCTAGTAATTAATCATACTGAAGACATTTAACAAGACATTCCACAAATACAAAATAATTTTGTTTTCAGGGCCAAATCGGTTGTTCAGCAATAGTTATTACTTAGATAGCCGTTAAAACTCAGTTACACCTCATTGAACAAGGTTTAACTTTTTATGGGGTTTCTAACATTGATATGAGTGCAGAAAAGGAGAATTCTCATCAAATCAATTGATTTGTTGATAACAGGCTCTGGTTGTTGGAGGGTTGGGGGGGTTTAGGGGGTGCAGAATCCACAGTACAGCCTGTGGTGGAGCAATGAATGACAGACTGCAACTTCAAGATTTCCGTGTTAATCTGAGTTTACACTGAATCCTGAAGTTGCAGTCAGATTCTGAAGGGTAAAAACCCTGCAAATTCCAGGCCATTTGCTGCACAATGTGCTTTGTGCGTCAATGTAATATTAGTACGTGATCAATATTTAAAAACACTGAATGCCTTGGCAGAATCATAGTCATTTACGACACAGAAGGAGGATATTCGGCCCATCGAGTCCATGCCAGCTCTCTCTGGAGCTATCCAGTCAGTCCCACTCCCCAGTTGATCCCATAGCTGCAAGTCTATTTCGCTCAAGTGGCCATCCAACTTCCTCTTGAAGTCTCCGCTTCCACCACGCTTGTTCCAGGTCATTATCACCCGCTGTGTAAACAAGTGCTTCCTCATATTCCCCCTGCATATCTTGCCCAAAACTTTCAATCCATGTCCTCTGGTCCTTGTACCATTAGTTAATGGGAACAGATTTTCCTCGTTTAACCTAACTAAGCCTCTGTATATGGATTGAAGTCACTCTGATTTTAATAATGAGTTCAAGTCTTTGCAAGAAGTTGTTTTTACTGATACTGCACGGTGCACTTTCAACTCAATCATGTTAAGAAATGACCAGATTCAGAAGACTAATTGCTTGACATACCTGGCTATCCTCTTTTCTGGAAGAATATGTTTTACATTTCAACCCATTTCCCTTCTCAGCCATTTTGAGGCATTCAGATCCTTGCTGCATTTCACGGGGTGTGTCTTATTGAGTTATACCTGATTTTAACTCTTTGACCAATTACTATAAATTAACTAAAATAACCTTACGCTCTCTCAAGTACTGTTTATTCCTTAATGATATTTTGCATGCCAATTTACCTCTGTTATCAGCAGAAGAAATAAAACTGAACTTGTTAAAAAAGTCTCATAATTCATTTTCTCTTGTTAAGCAGACTCATTTGTATGATTGCAACAGTGTCCCATTGGATGGCTTATGTTCTGCTGGTTGTAAATCAGTGTGGAAAAAGCAACACACTGTGTATTAGCACTTGGGAGGTAATTGTGTGTTGGTACCTCCATTTACTCCCTAAGTACCCTTATCAACCTAAAGTGGAACTGTTTGATCTGCTAATTTGGAACCAAAGATTTTCTTGGATCAACTCATCCATAACATAAATTACATTGAAAAATAGTCAATCTGCAAAGTTTCATTCCCAACTCAAAATAATCCAGTAATTTAATCTAATAAAAATATCAGAAAATGCTTAATGAAATAAATGTATTTCAAACAAAAAGTAATTTGATTTCTAATCTGTGCTGTTATCTTCTAGTCAAGTCGGCAATATTGTCATTACTCTTATCATCTTGCCATAGAAAGTTATGTATCGACGGCTGATTTTAATCTTGGGTCAGATGTTTGAGTGGTTAAAACATGGGACTACTAATCCACTGTGCTTTGCATGATTTGAATCCCATCTGTTCTCTG
This sequence comes from Heterodontus francisci, assembly GCF_036365525.1. Lineage (NCBI taxonomy): Eukaryota > Metazoa > Chordata > Chondrichthyes > Heterodontiformes > Heterodontidae > Heterodontus > Heterodontus francisci. The sequence goes on along the minus strand of NC_090408.1, from coordinate 21,902,609 downwards.
ATCTTACACATTCCTGTCTTCTGATTGTTATGACCGAGGTGGGAGGAGTGCACTGTTTACTCTAGTCCCACTTCTCCACAGGTCACAATGTCTATCTAAATTTTCCCACTGACTGATACAGTCAATCATAGACTCTATTTTCCCAGAATAAAACACACCAACCAGGTTTTTTTAATAAACAACAAAATTATCAGTTTATTATAAAACAAGTCTTAACCAATAATGAAGTAAAGCATAAACACACAGATTGAAAAATTAAAGTTCCCATTTTACTTTAGCCCCTCACACTCTCACACACACATACACTGGTTAACCGGAAAAATAAAGGATTTGTGTTTTAGAGCTCTTTTACAGAAAAACAGACAAGAAAATACACATGGGCTGAATTCTTGCTCATTCTTGAAGAAACAGCAGATGAGATATGTTGTGGTCCAAAATTGGCATATAGTCTGGCCGCCGAGTTCACATAGACTGGTCACTGGGATCTTTTAGAACTGTTCTTTTCAGGTGGCGTTGAAAATTAATTTAGCAGGCTTTTATTCAAAGTCAGGAGACGAGATGAGTTGACACAGTGGACTTCTTAGGGTCTTTTAGAGAGGTGCTGGAAAGCTGAGGTGGGTTATAGACTTCTCTCCTTGGGAATTCTCTTCTCTCCTTAGAAGTTCCCTTCTCTCCTTGGAAGTTGTCTCCTTCTTCTGTAGGCTTTTTAAAGAGATGGAACAGGCTGGGCTGAGCTGGGGTTCTGTCCTTCAGTTTTATTTTAACTCCAAACTCTTTTAAACAGTTCATTCCCAACTCCAAACAATTCAAAAGTGCAACTGGAAGCAGAAAGTCCACCTTCTGACCTGTCACTTCTTTGCACACATCTTTCCCAGTTCCCAGAGTTTCTGTTCTATTCTTCTTTTGAGTCATGTGACAACCAGTAAATGTTGTTGTCAAACAAGTCCTTTCAGTGTCCTGTTGAAAAAGCCTGGCCACCCGACCTGAACCCGACGCGACCTGACTACATGGGTTAGGTTCGGGTCGGGTCTATATTCCGAGTCCAGCATTCAGGCTCAGTCGGGTTGGACTGGACAGTGCTGCTTCCGGGAAGTCACGGGATCAGGCTTACCCATGATTCCCCACAACTCCATCTGCAGGAATAGCCTGCTGCTGGAACGGATGAACAATATTCGTGTCGGGTCTGGTCGGGCGCGAACAAAATTAAAGGACTCGGGCCCGGGTCAGGTTTTAATTTTATACCCAAGCCAGGCTTTACCTCTTGGAAAAAAACTGGTCCAACCTTTCTTCAATTTGATTATGAAATCTTCAAAAAATATATTTAACAAAAACAGAAGCAATTTCATAACATGATGATCAGGCATTCTGTACAGTAGATATGAATGGGATGTATTGTGGATTAAACCAGCGTTTAAATAATCTACAGAGATATCAAGGTTGGTTTAACATGTATGTATGTTTACCTATTTAAAAGACAATCTGTGAATACTTCTTTTGTGACGTTACAGAACTTCAAATTATATTCTTCAAATATCAATTATTGTTAAACTCCAGCAGTAGTAATTATTTTGTCTTTATCCCACATAAACTATTGGCAATAAAAAGATTGTTATTTTTGCATTGGTATTTTAGTCACTTTGAGCATGAACTCCGAAGCACCACTACTTAAACATGATCATCAGACCATGTAAACATGTCAATAGCCTTTTAGTTCACCATTACTTCATTACTTTTATCAAAAATATTCCCTTGCCCTTATCAAAACATTGTCATTCTCTTCTACTCCATGTGTTGCAAATCCAATCGACAATATGCATCCCTCAGAACCTCTTCATCAGTCCCCATAGTCGCATTTCCATCTCTTTCTTTTCACCTGCCTCTCACATTCATATCGATCCTATATCTTGAAAGGCTCAACATATTCAAACAAAATAGGAATTCAAATCATGAGGAGAAGTTAAAACTTTGGACTTGTTCTCATTGGAAAACACAAGACTTCAAGGTGACCTAATAAAACTTTTCATAATTATGAATGTGATATATAATCCAGACAAATAGTTCATACTGATGAGCTAGGTCATTTAAAACTCAGGAAATTAGGAGTGAATAGAGAACTACTTCAGACAGGGCAACAGATATAATAAGTTACCAGGCAAGGCATTAAAGCAAATGTAATAAATGGGCTTGATTCAAATATTATGTTATATCATAAGATAATATAAATACTATGCTTTATGACTAGTAGATATGTTGCCAGAGAAATGGGAGCAGGAATATATGATCTTAGAGATGACTCTAAGCAATGTTATCAGAGAAGACTTAACACAGGGAACAAGGGTTAGACAATAAATGCAGCCTTTCCACATTGCCCACATCGCAAGAGCAAATAAATGTTCATATTCTTGTTGAGTCAAATGCCCCTTCCTTGGGGTTTCTCCACTTCTCTCATCTGCCCATTCTTCAATATTTTAGAAATACATTAAGCCTGTAGGCCACAGAACTCAAGTTGCCTATAGGTTTTGCTGCTCTAATTTGATCAGTTCACTTCCCAGTGCAAAAAAGCAAGATTTAAACTCAAATTCTTGCACCACTTATTCATCTCGTAGGTCTTCCGTTGAAATTCTGAGAATAGTAGCAAATTTTTAATGAAACACATTTATTTGTTATCATTTATATCTCAAAGCTATTAATCTGGTGGATATCTAATAACTTATGAAGTTAGATTATGTATTATATTGCCTTTGCGTCCAAAGATTGTGCAATATTTTAAATTTGTTGCATTATTTTCTTCTGGCTAAATCATTGTCTCCTGTTGCATAGCTACTGCACTGAAAACAATCATTTGCACTCCCTTTACAGTGGGCAGTTGGGACATACTGAGGGTGGGAAATACTTGCAATGATGGCCAAGGTCACTTTCCTTTGACAGGGGAAGTGTGAAAGCCATTTTTTGCCAGTGGTATGATCATTTTTAGATGTTCAATACCACTAGTGTAAAGTGAACGTAGGAACAGTTGCTCAAAATAAAGTGCAGGTGACACAATCTTTAATTATGTGGGGAAAAAAGACTACGTTTTGAAAAATAGATTGGGAGTGTGATGATCCCTTGCCTGGTGTCCCTTTACTGATCAAATGGCAAGCTGGTGATAGTTGCCATTGGAATTTGAAGTACCTTGTTGGCTTCAATAGGCAAAGGGTTAAAAAAAAAGCTATGCATTCAGTTGACTCATATATAAATGGGCATATCATGTACTGCTTAATGAATGCAAGAAAGGAAGATATATTGTCTCATATATTGAGTGTAAAGTAAAGAAATTGGTAAGAAACATATCTTCAATCTCAGTCATCTTCATGTTAGTTTAAATGTATGTTTTAGCTCTCCAGGACTTTCTAATGTGCATTAAAATGTTTTAGGTTCAATAAAGGCCCTTCTGTCAATCATGGTGATGTCAGGAAATCACTGACATCACAATGCATCACTGCACCGCATTTGACAATGATTCTTCTTGTTTCAGCATGTCACTCACTATTGTAAGTTGAAGGTTTCCTGTTCCTTTTGCAGAAGTTTTAAACATTTCTTTTAATGAAATTTAACCAGGCATGAAATACTACATGATGGATTATAATGAATTATTAAATATCCAATACCGTACCTGTAAATGGAAAGTAGACACTTTGGGCTGATTTTCAGAAGTTTCTGATGTTCCATATGATTGTAGCTCCATTTTTGGAGTAAATCTGCCATATATTTGCAGTTGTAATTTTTTTTCTAATACAGTGATGTTAATGTTTGATGTAACTTTAAACTGCATTAATAATGCTCTATCTCACCTATTCCCACCTGGTACTTTCAGTCCATTTTCCCAGTATATCACAGTGTTGTTTCAGATTTTTCTAGATCAGTTGTGAGAGGCAGATGAGAACGGACAGCTAGCTGAGCTGCATCCTATGGATGAGCACTGAACTGAATAACAATCCTGAAGCGACCCAATGTCTAAATTTAACTCAATTTAGAAGATTGGACTCAATGGCGCTCGTCTCTTTTTAAAAAAAATAAATGTTGATTCAAATGCGCACAAAGCAAATGGTCCTTTCCTAATGTGGAATGTTATTATTTGTGCCACAATGTAAGTAACCTATTATTGCTATCATTTGGTGGGTGAGTTGGTGCTAATTGAAGCTGGGATAAGTGAGGCCACTACTAGTCCCTGGTGGTTCAATTCCTGCCTGCTGAATAGAGAGCTAATTATTAGTTTACCTTCAGAAAATGTACTGTGCAGTGTTGTATGATTGCCTTTAAGAGTGATGTATTAAGATCTTAGTATGCTAATGAGCTCAGTAACAGGACATAATCATGTGACTCGAAGCCAGCGTCACTCTGCAACTGTAACACCCAGAGTAAGGTTCTGTAAATAGTTAACTCTGTACTGTATAATAGTTTAGCTGTAATAAACCTGTTTGAGATCTTCAACTAACTATTGTCCACGCATCTCATTTTACGTTGCATCAGCCAACATAAAATAACTCAATATATGGAGTGTGGCACTGAGACTGAAAAGTCAGAAAGGTCTCAAGTTTGATTGAAGGGCCCTGAAAATATCAGGGTTCTACTGGTCTCCCACTGTAAAAGTGGACTAAACCTCTACTGTTTCCAAGACATGTTTTTGACATGTGCCTTGGAAGGGTTGGAACCTCCTCCTGCCCCTTAGAAGGCAAATGTCATTAGGGACAGTTTATGGCCAAGGACTGTCTGTGCTGGGAGTTCCAGTCAATTTGACCCAGTTGAGCCTTGGTGTATCTCTGGAGGCTGGTATGCTGAGTGAGTTGAGGTCCACCGTCCTCCAGATGGACAAAAGTGAGTCCCACTAGTGAGGTCCAGGCCATGGAAGTGATGCCTGCAAATTTGTACTCCAGCATGAGCCACAGCCTTCAGGTCAGGGCAGGTAAGAAGTGAAGATCAAAGAGGAAATAAGAGAAAAAGAAATCCCAACTGGCTCTGGGGAGGGGGGTGATATCTGTTGTCTGGTCTGTGCTACATGTGGGTTGAATCCATACTACGTGGTTGAGTCTTAATGTCTTCTAAAGTGGCATGGTTACTAGGGCTGTGCAATAAATGCCACCTTGCCAACATGATCCATATCCTAATAACACTGTGTCAGTGTTTATGGACCCGAGTGATCTCGTTTTGACTAATTAGTTTGCTAGTGGTGCTCTGTAGGAATACTTGCATTCTGTTCTGTGGGTGTCAATGCTGATCTGTCATTCTTGGGTTGGCTGCTGGAAAATTCGGGGAAAACCTGTAGGATTATTCAGGGCACACCAGACCAGTGCAGGAGTAGGGGCCCTGATGGAAAGCACAGCAGAGCAGGCTGTGGCTTTAACTGCATCTGTCATACCCAGTAAACATACAGCTGTGGGTGTGGGAAATTTTAACAAAATCCCTGAAGTTTATCAGGATTTTGTATCCCTAGGAAAAGTGATCCCATGCACATTGAGTGAGGCAAGCAAGCCCATTGTCATACTCAGGGGTACAGGGGCCACCAGATCCCTTCTGCTGGGAAAAGGCATGACCTTTCCCCCAGAGAGTGCAGTGAATGCTAGGGTTTAGTGAAGGGTATCGGAGGGCGGTGTATACCCGTACCTTTATATCGGGTGCACTTGGAGTGTGACCTAGTTTCGGGACTGGTGACCGTAGGGATTGTCCCTAGTCTGCCTGTGAATGGGGTCGACCTGCTCCTGGGTAATGATCTGGTGGGGGCAAACGTGGTAGCTTCCCCAGTCGTGGGAGAGAGACCGAAAGAAGTCAGAGATAGGGCAGTTGCAGAAGAGGGTCCCCTGCAGTTTCCCTGACTGTGTGCTGATTTGGACCATGGCCAAACCAGTTCTTTCAGAGGAAGCTGAACTGGCACTGCAGACAGATGACCCTGCTGTCTGGTTATCTGAAGCCCCGATCCAGCGTTAAAAAAGTTAGCACAGGCTGTCCAAACTGAAACTGAAGTAGGGGGAGTCCTGAGTGCTACTATTTAAAGAATGAGGTGCTGATGAGGAAGTGGAGACCTCCACACAGACCTGCAGACGAAGAGTGGATAGTGATTCACCAGATAGTGGTGCCGCCAAGGTACTGTAAAGAAATATTAAGAATGGCCCATGAGCTTCCAATGGCTGGACATGTCGGTGTACGAAAAACCAAAGCCCGCATAAGACAACATTTTGACTGGCCAAAACTCCACAACGATGTTGTGGAGTTCTGTAAAACTTGCCACATCTTCCAGGTTGTGGGGAAGCCCGAACCTGCAGTAAAACCTGCACCCTTAATTCACATATAGGCTTTTGGGGACCCCCTCAGCAGAGTGCTGGTGGATTATGTGGAACCCCTGCCAAAAACAAAAGGGGTCAGACAAGCACAGGTCTGTCAGACAGTTAGGGAGGAAGGGGATGAACAGGACAGTGAGGACAGGTTAGAGGAGGGCGGGAGGATTCCCAAATGGAACCTCCTACTGTCCAGTTAGCCAACCCTGAAATCTTCAAAAAATTTGACCCCACACTCCCCTATGTAAATGCAAGCCAAAAAGGCACCCTACCAGGGCTGCTAGCAGCATTTTCAGAAACCTGCAGGGACAAAGCAAGTTCCCAAAAAGACAAATCAATAGTGAGGCCGATGCCTCACCTAGTCGAGGTGCCGCAGGGGCGAGCAGTGACAGCTGCACAGACACTGGTGAGTAGGAATGTCCCAGAGGACATGGGGCAGCTTAGCAAAAAGACCATTCCCACAGTAAAGGGAAATGGGAAACAAAAATGCCCTAAAGTGAACAACACATACCAGCAAACTAAAGGTGAGGGCAGGGTGGATCTACCCACTGCAGAACCCAATGATCAGCGCCCAAGCCAAAAGCTAATCAAATCCAACCGTTTCAATTTTGAATTCAGCAAGAACAAGGGCCCAGAGGAAATCTCAGACACCTCACAGGGGCGTAAAACCAATTTATTATCCACTATCACTATAGGGAGAAAAATGATCAAGGTGCTGGAAACTGTATGGTTCAAACCACATGTTGTAGAAACAGCAGTTGAGGGGTTAAAACTTCTACATACAGGAAAACTTGCCTCAAACAATAATGAAAATATGCAGACCCCCAAGTTTCACCAACAACCACATGTTTACTGAGATGCACACCTTAAGGTTATTACAAATTGATACTAGAGAAGCTTTTAACCCATTTGACAACACATGACCATCCGAGACGAAACTCCATAAAATTAAAACTGCGTCGCTGTTGCAGAGAAAAAGCAGCTGCAGAAGTTCCATGATTAATGAGTGAATTTGGGGAGTGAATGAGAATGAATGTGTGTTTTCCTCTTTTTCTTTTACACTCCTTTAATGAAATGTTCCCATCATCGCATTTCACTCTGCGAGGTATGGAGGTGTCAGGAAAGCCCTATATGCCAAATGGGAAATATTAATTTCATCAGTTGGAAACTTACATTAGACTTTTAATAGGAAAAAACTCTACAGCAACTTTTAAAAAACTAGCAGCCATTTACATCTGAAATACCAAGAAATTGAACTGGAGACAAAAAGTCTAACAAGAAGTTTAGCCAGGACAATGGCTTGCTCCAAGTGATTGAATTACCTAAAATGGTTTCATTAGCACGGTAGTCAAGGCCATCCTCACACATTGATTTTGAAAGAACTAACCCCCTCCAAGTGTGAGTAGGCATCCTGGGGCATGTAGAAACTTGAATTTCATTATAAGATTCCAGAAAAATCTCATTAGAAACCGAGGGGATTGTGAGAACCATGTGACCGCCTGTTCATCTCCGAAAAAACTAAACATTTTAGTTACACAGACAGAAGACAAGCAGTAACAGAGCATGCAACAGCAGAAAGCTGCATGCTTCCCTTTCTCTTTCTCCCCAGAAAATATCAACTTTGAAAACCGTCTGCGATTGGGCTCCCTCCAAGCCTACTGACTGCTACAGCCAGCAACCAGGGGAAGAGAGCCAACCACAGTTCTGCCTACTCTGAGTAAAGCAAGCCAGCCAAAGTGCACTTTGGCCAACCAAGAACTTCAAGAGTACAACTCCAGCCGGACAATCACCGAGTCATCCAACCTCAAACTATGTATTTAACTTTTATTTATTCTGGATTTTAATCCAACCACCAAATCTATTTTTCCCTCTGTAATCTGTTCGTGCGTGTGTGATTCTTGTGTGAATATGTGTGTGAATGTGTTGCGTATTTTTTTTTAGAATTTTGAAATCAGGGTGGAGTGTTAAGTATAATAAACTTACCTCTTTCTTGTTTAACCTCAAGAAAACCTGTCTGATTGGTTCTTTCACAGTACTGGTAAAGAAAAAAGGTAAAATATTCACAGAGATCTTAAGCACAACCACTGTTTAAAAGGAATAAACCATGTTGCAGTCAAATAAGAGGAAGAGGCAAGAGGAGGAGCCTGAGACCCCTCCCTCACCTGGCCATTACATCTGAAATACCAGGAAATTGAACTGGACACAAAAAAGCGACATTATTAATTGTGGGAGAGGCATCACAGTCGAGTGCAATTCTGACCTAAACTAACATCCAAATGTGTGTACTTTCTAGCAGGCTTCACAGAAAGAGCTCAAAGCACGGAACCTGGAAGATTATTTTCCTTCTCGAACCTAGGAGTGCTGAAGCCAATTGTAGTGACTCCATCACTTTTGCAACTGAGATTAGCTCAGTCAGTATAGAACAGGGTTGGAACCCCAGACTGTACTGATCTGTGTGACTCAGTAATACAACTGACCCGTTGAATTTTTGCGAGAGTCACACACCTTTTGGTTTTAAGAACATGCTATATAAGGTTCCCAAAACCCATTTCAGGCAGGCACCCTGCACATCTCAAAGTCTACAGCTTCTGAGTTGGTAGCTGTTGCACTTCCATAGCTTGGACAGAGAGAAACAACCCTAAATTTATCCCTCACCCTTCATTTTACAAACAAAAAAATGTGCAAAATTACATTGCATTTTCACCCCCATAACCACCCCGCTCCCACCATAACCCACCACAGTTTTAGAAACTCTGGGGTGATTGTCCTGTTTAACAGGAAATAAATCAGAGTAGGATGTCTCGAGAGTGAAGTAAATGTATCTGATTTCCATTTTTTGCAGCAGGAGGTAGTCGTTGTGCTTTGACAGTCTCACTCCAGATTTTGTGCGAGACCATCAGACTTCATACCTGCACAATTATATTGGCAGTACACGGCTAATAGCATTATGACACAATTAAAGCCACTGTGACCAACTGTGTCTCACATGTAGCCACCATATTATGTTGGCCTGGGCAAAAAGGGGTGATTGAACAATCCTAAACTTCCAGTGGGAATTGCAAAGGGATCATGTGTTGGAGGATAGGGGCGACGCTGTTATAGTCTTATTTCAGCCCTCTCCTCCCCGCGAGTCGGAAGCATGAGATAATGGAATCACATCTTTAGTTTCAGGTGAAATGTGAACTGCATCTGCAGCAGCCCACTGTGTTTTTGATCAAACTTGTTCACTGAAAGGTAGTGCTCATTGGCGATACAACTGTTCAATTTGCCCTCATCTTTGCTCCTCCTTTCCTAATGGTGGTGGCACATGCTATGTAATGATTCCACAGGGGATAGCTCGGCTCAGAACCTCTTGTGACCAAACTTCAAGTCAACCTTAGATAATAAAAGCTACTTAACCTGAGAGGTCATTAGGCTACCTAATGGAGATCTGCCCTTTTTCATTTCCTACATTGCAACAGTGACTACATTTTTAAAGTACTTCATTGGCTGTAAAGCACTTTGAAACATCCGGTGGTCGTGAATGGTGCTATATAAATGCAAGTCTTTCTTTCTTTCTCTCTTTCTCTCTTTCTTTCTTTCTCTCTTTCTCTCTTTCTCTCTTTCTCTCTTTCTTTCTTTCTCCCTCTCTCTCTTTCTAAGAAACTCAAGTATTGATTTTCCAATGGTTTGTGCCACCAGTGATGATGCAATCCCAACAGGAAAGATCACACTTGCTGAATCTCTACGCATAATGTGTAGCCTGAGATCTACCAGTCAATTAAATCTGAGCAGAAAACTCTGATGAAAAGCAGTTGAGCCCTTCATATAAATATTATAATGATATTGAATCAGTACAAATTCCCGTCAACTGTATCAGTCCTGTGATGTGTGTTCAGCTTACCGATATAAAGCAGGTGTTTCAGATTGTTAGGCTGCTCCTTGACAGGAAAACAGCATTTTGAGGGCAGCTGTAATTTTTTGAGTTTGGTTTTTGGAGCTTAGAAGAGATAAATGTAGGTGCGCTTGATCTGACTATTTATTTTGATGCCACTTTATTTTCACTCTTTGTGTTTTGGCTCTGTAACTTGCATTGGCACCATGGCTATTCATTCTCAAATGTCCCACACTGGGAAATTGACGAGAAACTGACTGTACAGGCAGAGGTCCATTTCTCTAGATTTGTTTGTCTTTGTAGAGTGTAATGAGAGACCATGACAGGGTTGTACTGTTGGCTGGAATCCAATCTCCAGCCAAACCCCAGCTCAAGAACGGCACTGCCTGGAGCTATCAAGGTCACCACAGCAGTTAACATTGCATCTCAGGCTCAGTCCAAGTGCCACAGGGGACATTGCCAAAATCAAGCAATTATCAAACAAACCATCTTGAAGTACAATTTCAGAGTGTTTTGACAGATCAAGAGGATGTTTTACATTTATAGCCTGACAAAAGCCTACAGGATAATTGTAATTTGTTACATGCTGCCTAATTTTGCAATGCAATGAAGCACAACTGGAGCACCCTGAGGAGGGTCCCAACCAATCCTGGTGTGGAGATGAAGAAAACAAGCAGGAGAAGCCAGATGTTCCTGGTGCTGAAGCCCCTTTTCTAGGATACTGGAGCCATTCGTCCACGAGATCTTCTCCCAGTCTCCGTCCACCCATTGCATCAAAAAACATAGGTCCATCTTCCTGATAAATTCAATTAAAAACAGCATCACATACTCTGCCTTTAGCTGCAATCAATCTACCAGGGATCCCATTTCTGACACCTGTCAAAATCAAATAAAATATGATTTGATAAATCCTGTCAAGATCAAAACAAGAATAATCTCTGTGCACAGTCGAATTTAACTGCAACTAAATTATAATTCTCTAAAAGTGAAGGTCTGTTTGATTACTGTTTATTACCCAGTGCTTTTCTTTAGTGGCACTATATAGTATGGTGTTTATGTATCCTAACCTTGTGTTCCTTCTAGGTGCTTCCCTCGTGGCAGGAGTTGGTGAGCTTGCCTTCCTTCTGTTAGTAGAAGCATCTGGGTAGTGAGGTGACACTTCACCTGGTCCAGTTACCAGCTCTGTTATGTTCACAACTGGGTGGGGGAGGGAGACATTAGAGTACAGATATATCATCCGAGAGACAGCACCTTCATCCATGCCAATTCTAGCTGTGCCCATACGTGTTACTGGACACTGCATCTTAATGCCTCCTGATCAGTGTGCCAGTTGACACAATGGCACCAATCAAAAGTGTTCTTTCAATGCAATCCCCTAGTATATGGAGATTTAGACAGAATCCATTCCAACCTAGAGCCCAGAAGTCTGAGCATGTATGAGAGATGTTACTACTGGCATCCAGTGGAGACTGTACGGCAAGTATCTATAGAGTTGCTACAGCCTCCATGGTGGCCTGTACTTTTGCAAATCTATCCATCAGACCTACAAAGATATAGCAGTGGGCTCCTGCACATCAGCTGTCAGCTATTGAAGATTGACAGGCACAGTATCCCATAACTACTGCAAATGACTGTGCTCAGAAAGCATCCTATATTTAAACGAGGCTCCTGATCCCTGGGCTCAACAGATGAGGAAGGATGTGATCTAGTCCTTTGGACAATAGGTTCCTATTCCTCCTCCTCCTCCACCATATTATCCGATCCTGCACAACTATGTTCTATGTATCGCCTAAAGCCCTCTCTTCTACTTGCCTATCTAAATCCCCAGGACCGATGTAACTGAGCTGGTGTTTGCAAGGGTAGGAGTGATTAATGCTGGATTCTATGAACTGGTATATGTCACCTGGCAATTCTTACAGCATTCTAGATATACCTGGAGAAAAAGAGGAAAATAGATTCAAATGCTGTCTTTTAAACAACTCTAGAAAGGTAGCTTAAAGGAGAATGAATCACATTGTATTTTGCTTCACTGTGTTTCTGGTGCCAATGTGAAGGAAAACATCAGTGGGAATTTTCCAGGCCCTTTGGGGGCAGGCTGAGAGGCGGGAAGGTGGACAAAATAGCATGGGAAGGCATCGGGGATGGATGCCCGACATCTTCTTGACACCATGCCATTTTGTCAGTGGTGGGAAAGTTGGCAGTTCAGATGCCTGCCGGGGGGGCCAATGGAGCCACTTGTGGCAATGACACCATCAGCACTCAGTGACCACTGCACCCCCACTCAATCCATTCCCTATCACTGGGGTCTGCCTGCCCAGCCCAGGCATCCCCCCAACCCCATTTGCCTTTCTTCAAGGGCGCCCAGCCATTGAGGCGCCCTCTCCTTGCTGTTGCAGCTTCAGCAATGGCCAGCACTAACAGTGGCGCTGCTGAGGCTGCTGGCCCTCTGATTGGATGGTGGCCCTGGGGGGTAGCCTCATAATTCGCTGCCGCTGGCAATATACCGCCCTGGGTTGCACCAGTGGCTAAAGTGGGGTTGCCTCCCGCTTTCAGCCCCAGCGATGGGCCTTATACCATCTCAACAAAATTCAGCCCATCTTCTCTGAACTGAGGATGGAAATTAAGGCAGGGTGGGTGATGCACCCCTCATACCTCATTACATGGCAGCTGTTTGCTTGCATCTATTGTACAGGGATGCTTTGGAAATCCTGGGATACAGTAAAGGAGGCAGAGACTGAGGGCTGAATTTTTGTTCCAGGTTCCCGATCATGCGTTTGGGATAAAATGCAAGTTGGAAACCCAGAAATGTTGGCAGTTGGACCCCGAGGGAGATTTTGGAGGAGGCAACTAATTAAGTGGCGGCCTCTGGAAGCCCTGTCAAATTAAGGACAGCAAACGGGCTCCTGAGGCTGAAGGCCCTCCAGCACTGAAAGATAGGCAACCCCACTGTCAGAGATGGGTGCTGGCGATGTAGGTGAGAGAGTGAGAGGACGCCTAAAGATGGAGGCACCCTCTGAAGACCTTTCAACGTTGAATATTAAAAAGTGGCCACAGCTGCCAGGCAATCATTGTGGAGGGGTAACCACAGCTGTGGCCCCTTGGCAATCGTGGCTGCGGGGGTGTGGAATTAAAGGAGGCATTGCCGGCCCCCGGTTGGCCACCGGGAGGCCGCCTCCATCCATTGGCCAGGCTTTGGCCTCAGCGCGGGATCCACCTGCAGTCTGGAAAATTCCAGACGGTGTCTGTTGAGTGCCCTCAATAGACACTTTAATTGGCCTAATTGGCTACCCGCCTCTGGCACACTGGCCGGGAGCACGAGATTGCCACCATGCCAGCCTGCAAACCTGCCTCCCTATCTTTTTCATGTAGTTTGCACTCAGGACAATATACCCTCCTGCCCCCAAGAATGTATGGTGATATCCTGTACTATATCCAGTGTGTGCCTCATTAATAAAAACCTTTACACTGTGTCCAGTACCCCAAAGTACTTTGTACGTAAGGTCAAGTTTTGGATTTAGGAAGGGTGGGCTTCGCTGTGGAAGAGAATGTTTGCTCTTGTTAGGAGAAAAGATAAAGAAAGAACTTGGATTTATAAAGTGCTTTTCACAATCTCAGAATATCCCAACATGTTTCACAGCCAACAAAGTACTTTTAAAGCGTGGTCACTGTTGTAATGTAGGCAAACTCGGCAGAAACTTTGTGTATAGCAAGATTCCACAAACAACAATGAGATGAATGACCAGATGATCTGTTTTCATGATGTCGGGGGTGAAATTTGGCCAGGTCAATGGGAGGCCAACCCTGCTCTTCTTTGAAAAGTGCCTTTGGATCCTTTAAGTTCATCTGAAAGAGGGCAGTTTGATAGCATAACTCTCCAACAGGACTGCACTGGAGTCTCAGCCTTGATAAAAGAAGGCATTAAAGCCTCTCCCCCTTGCCTGGTGGGAACTGCAAGGGATTGGTTTAAATGGCTGAGTGGGTTTACTGCTGTGTTCCTGCTCCCCGCCCCCTCCCCCTCCCCCTCCAATGTTTTAATCTTCCCATATATCAGGTACTTAATAGCTGCTGCCTCAGGGTAGCAGGGACTTAATTTACAGGGAAATGTCATGTCCCCATGACAGAACAGGGACATACACATCATTTTAACTCCATGGATCAAAAGGCCCACATGCCACCAAATCTTCCAGCAAAAGATGTCAACATTCCCTGCCAGGCCAAGAGAGACCTGGGGCTGAAGTTTACAGACCCCCGATGGTGGGGCTGGAAAATGCCTCCGGGAGAGTGCCGCCAAGCACCCTGACGCTGGGAGGGCCCGGCCCGATATTGTTGGCAGCATCGAGGCCTCGTGGCGTCAACCCTGCAGCTCGGCGACGGGATCTCCATTTATATATTTAAACATATTTAAATCAATTAAGTAATAAATTATACTTAAGTACGATCGTCCTGCTGCTGGCTGGCACTCCCGCACCTTCGGATCCCCGTCCAGGGAAATGAGGCGGAACATTGGTGGAGAGGGGGGAAGGAGGTATGTTTCTCAGTGCGGGTGGAGGGGGGGGGGTTGTTGGTGGGCGCGAGTGGGGTAAAAGTAACATCATTGATATTGGGGATGTGTGGAAGGGTTTTAGGTTAAAGTTTATGCACTTTGGGGGGGGGAAGGTCAGGTGGACAAGGTAAGTGTTTTGGGGGCGGGCAAGTAATGAATTTTATGGTTATGGAGGGGGTGGGAGAGGGACAAAATAAATGTATTTTTCCTTCAGTCTTTTGTTAAATATTTAAATTTAATGGTAGGGCTCAAAGCCCTTTAAAAATGGTGTCAGCGCCTGAGCACAGGCAGCTGACGCCATTGCTGGGGACAGACAGCTAGCCCCCTCCATGTGATTGAGGGGTGGGATGCCCTGGCTATTTAAATGAGCCACCGCGTGTAGGATCACGGCAGCTCTGCGACGTGCAGCCCGCGCTGGTGGGCCGCCATTGTTTTCATCTGCTGCCAATATCGGCATCAGGAGTATAACTTTCAGCCCCTAATAAAGTCGTTCTTTTCTCACATTTTCTTAAGGCTCCTCATGGTCCAACAAGGAAAACGATGGGGATCATTTATCCTTGGCTTTCCCTCCCCCCTTGACCCTTCTCCAATTCACCTTACCTTGTTGGGAACTGTTCCCTTGGGTCCCCAGCAGCATTGGCATATGTCCGATTTCTTGCTACCGCCTGCTGGCTGTTAAGCCATTCTAGCTGGCTTCGGCAGACAGTGCAGAGAAGTGAAAATGAAGTCTGGGGACTCAAAATGGCTTGGGTCTCACGTGGAAGAGTCCATGGAGTTTTCCCTTCAACATGCCTGCCCATACCTGGCCCAAGTTAAAATTGGTGTTTAAATCTCTGGAGTAGTGCTTGAACCAAGGGAGTGGAAGGTTATCGGGGGTAGGTGGAAATGTGGAGTAATCACTTCAGCCAGGAACTTATTGAATGGTGGAGCAAGCTCGAAGGGCCGAGTGGCCTACTCCTGCTCCTAATTCATATGTTCATACGTAACCATGACCTTTAGATTCAGAGGCAAGAGAGCTATTGCACAGCTCGGGCTGACACCCAACAGCATCTTGAGAACACTTGTATCATTTAAAAAAAAAGCCATGCCATATCTTGTCCTCACTTAACATGCAAACATTTTCTGGCAGTGATTGCTGGACGTTAACAAGGATCAGGAATGTGTGTATTTATCCATCCCCAGTTCAGACTAATTATAGCAATACTGCTGCTGTCTGGGCTGAGATCATCTAACTCAACAAATAGCAGGAGTTGAACGAAAGACCTTTTGGGACTGTATGACTGAGCATCTCACTGAGTTACTCACTGAGCTATCAAGAATGATCCATGGACCTGTTCAATCTGGTTATTGGCCTGTGCCCACAAGCCAGAGTTGCCAGTCCTCTAGGATCATTTTGGATTCCCCAGGAATTAAGGATTAATCTCTTGGACACTACTACGAGCAGCCCATGAGAAAAATAATAAAGACAATCAAATGTTACGACCAGGTGAGGAAGGGGTCTCAGGCTTCCCTTTCACCCCTTCTATAGTTTGACCGCAACAGGGTTTATCTTTTTTAACACCGTGATTTAACTTACCACCTAAGTGAGCACTTGCTCCTGTTCCTCGAATATAATTGCAAATGAACCAATCAGACAGGTTTTCTTGAGTTTACAACAAGAAAAAGGTAAGATTGTTAACCTTATCACTCTAAACCAGTTAAAATTACTAAAATATGTGACGCATCCGCACTCACATTCACACGAGTGGCACACACACACACACAAATAGATTACAGAGGGAAACAGACAGAGTTGGGAGGTTGGTGTGGAGTACTTAATAAAAATGGAATTTCAATACTGAGGTTTAGTCCCAGTGTCCTTGGTTGAAATTGTAGTCTTGAAGTCCTCGCTGGGCCATGTGCACAATTCGGGCTTGCTTCTCAGGTGCTGGAAGGCAGGAGAGGGGCTTTATCTGTGTCCCCTTAGGTTTTGGTTGTGGTGGGCTGCAGGTTTGCAGCTGAGGCTTCTCTGGATCTTTGCTGGAGTAAGAGAGAGATACAGAGATTGCAGCTGTCTCACTGGCTTACAGTTACAGTCTCTTTCTGAGGCACAATTCATAAAACTTCCAGAGTTACACAGGCAGTCATCTGATGTGACCACCTCTTTGTTTGAAACAGCATCTTCTGGAATGATCTTTGAAATTCAAGGCTGTTCAGACATACTTGGCAGGGGGGGTTTGGCTCTTTGAAAGTCAATGGGTGTCGCTGGCTTTTGACGATCAACATTGACAAAACTATTCTAGGTAATTTAATCAGCGAGCACCCCCACTGTTCTGGCCAGACAGGGTGCTCACTTCTATCTCCAGTCAGATTCTTTAGTTTTTAAATGTGCAAATTCATGGCCACCTTGGCTGCTAGTAGTTCTATTTTCCTTTAAAAGTTATTTGTAACAATATCCAGTAAAAAGTCTCAGACAAAGTTCCATATGGTGAAATTAATATTTCCAGTTGGCATGTGGGGTTTCCGTTACACAGACCACTTGTAACAATGCTGTTAATCACCCAATAACTGTTCAAATCAGCATGTAACTGCTGGAAATATTGCATAAAAGTTCAATCCCGCAGTCCCCAAATTTGAGAGTTGATGGAGTGAGCAAGAGATCCCAAAACATTTGCTTCACTGGCAGTATTTATTAGAAATTTGATCACATACTACCCATGATTTTCTTTCCTTAAAAACATGAAAGGTGCATGTCTAATTGTCTGTTATTTATTGCTGATGAGTGAGGCATTGTATCATCATTACATACATCATTTTGCACTGTGTGTGGGCGCATTGATGCAGCATATCATGCAAATAATGGAGTATATGCTTGATATAATTAGTGCCACCTATTGCTGTTCTAATTTTTTGTCATCCAAGTGCCTCTAAGATTTTTCTTCCAAAATAGCTCAACTATGGCTTTCACACTGGTGGTAATTTTTTTTTTCTCAGATATAATCTGCCACCTGTTGCAGACTGTGCCTTCCTGTGCCAACTTTGTCTTTGAACATAACAGCAGTGAAGATTAAGACAAGGTGATTTGGTTCATGTAAATTTGTAGCTGCATTACACTCTCTTTCCTTTGTGGTCTTCTTTTGGGCCTCCTTATCTCGAGAGACAATGGATACGCGCCTGGAGGTGGTCAGTGGTTTGTGAAGCAGCGCCTGGAGTGGCTATAAAGGCCAATTCTGGAGTGACAGGCTCTTCCACAGGTGCTGCAGAGAAATTTGTTTGTTGGGGCTGTTGCACAGTTGGCTCTCCCCTTGCGCCTCTGTCTTTTTTCCTGCCAACTACTAAGTCTCTTCGACTCGCCACAATTTAGCCCTGTCTTTATGGCTGCCCGCCAGCTCTGGCGAATGCTGGCAACTGACTCCCACGACTTGTGATCAATGTCACACGATTTCATGTCGCGTTTGCAGACGTCTTTATAACGGAGACATGGACGGCCGGTGGGTCTGATACCAGTGGCGAGCTCGCTGTACAATGTGTCTTTGGGGATCCTGCCATCTTCCATGCGGCTCACATGGCCAAGCCATCTCAAGCGCCGCTGACTCAGTAGTGTGTATAAGCTGGGGATGTTGGCCGCTTCAAGGACTTCTGTGTTGGAGATATAGTCCTGCCACCTGATGCCAAGTATTCTCCGAAGGCAGCGAAGATGGAATGAATTGAGACGTCGCTCTTGGCTGGCATACGTTGTCCAGGCCTCGCTGCCGTAGAGCAAGGTACTGAGGACACAGGCCTGATACACTCGGACTTTTGTGTTCCGTGTCAGTGCGCCATTTTCCCACACTCTCTTGGCCAGTCTGAACATAGCAGTGGAAGCCTTACCCATGCGCTTGTTGATTTCTGCATCTAGAGACAGGTTACTGGTGATAGTTGAGCCTAGGTAGGTGAACTCTTGAACCACTTCCAGAGCGTGGTCGCCAATATTGATGGATGGAGCATTTCTGACATCCTGCCCCATGATGTTCGTTTTCTTGAGGCTGATGGTTAGGCCAAATTCATTGCAGGCAGACGCAAACCTGTCGATGAGACTCTGCAGACATTCTTCAGTGTGAGATGTTAAAGCAGCATCGTCAGCAGTGGTATATATACCATAATTTGTATCATCCGGCTATTTTACTTTTGATACTTTGCTTATGACATCTTTGTCAATATTTCTCTACCAGTTTTTTTTAAAGTATATATCATTAACAATTATTCCTTTTTTCCCCGTCTATATATGTCTCATGTTGCTACTTCACAGTAATATCAATGCCTTATCAATGTACTTTTTAAAGTATAAACCTTCTTGTGGAGTTTCTGCTTGGTCCTCTGAGTAGTTAACACACAGTTCACTCTTTTAGTGATAAATTAACCAATTTAGTTCCTCCTTAGGACATTTAGGGGCCATCCAAACAAACCAACAAAACCTGATTGCAATGCTGCATTATAGCAGTTACAAGATGTTGCAGGGACTGGTCAATAAATTATGTTTATTTCAATTGACATTCAGCCACTATCCACAAAGATTACACACTCTGCAATTTCCTTAACAAATGTTAGAAATTGATAACATTTAGTAGCTTGCAAGTTACGTAAAAAGGATCAGTATTACAATTTCCTCATGACTGGCTGCTACTTTATTTTGCTGCCAATAAATTAACGTTCTCACATCTCAAAACGATTGGCGGAATCTTCCCAGTCCTGCGGAGGCAGGGTTGAAGACGGGAACGATAGGGCGTTGTGTCGACAGGCTGACGAGTTCCCACCTTTGGCCGGTTTTGCCAGAGATTATGTGGATGTGGCAAGGGCTACCCGACTGGCAGTGGTGAATAAGCAATCTGCATAATTAAATGCCTTGCAGAGGCTCTGCGCCAACTCTCAGACACTTCTTCCTACCTCCCTCTGGACCATGACCCCACACTGAACATCAAGCTACTGTTTACAGGACTGTCACTGACCTCATCTCCTCTGGAGATCTTCCCTCTACAGCTTCCAACCTCATAGTCCCACAACCCCGGACAGCCCGCTTCTACCTCCTTCCCAAAATCCACAAACAGGACTGTCCCGGCAGACCCATTGTGTCAGCCTGCTTCTGCCCCACTGAACTTATTTCTTCTTATCTTGACTCTATCTTTTCTCTGCTGGTCCAGTCTCTTCCCACCTACATCCGTGACTCTTCTGACGCCCTAGGCCATTTTGACAATTCTAGTTTCCTGGCCCTAACCGCCACCTCTTCATTATAGACGTCCGATCTCTCTACACCTCCATCCCCCACCAGGACTGTTTGAGGGCTCTCCGCTTCTTTCTTGAACAGAGGCCCAACCAGTCCCCATCTACCACCACCCTCCTCTGACTGGCTGAACTTGTTCTCACATTGAACTACTTGTCCTGTAACTCCACTCACTTCCTTCAAGTAAAAGGTGTTGCTATGGGTACCCGCATGGGTCCTAGTTATGCCTGACTTTTTGTGGGATATGTCGAACATTCCTTGTTCCAGTCCTACTCAGGCCCCCTTCCCCAACTCTTTTTCCGGTACATTGATGACTGTATCGGTGCCGTTTCCTGCTCCCGCCCCGAACTGGAAAACTTTATCAACTTTGCTTCTAATTTCCACCCTTCTCTCACCTTTACCTGGTCCATCTCCGACATTTCCCTTCCCTTCCTCGACTTCTCTAGCTCCATCTCTGGGGATAGGCTGTCTACTAATATCCATTATAAGCCCACTGACTCCCACAGCTACCTCGACTACACTTCTTCACACCCTGCCTCCTGTAAGGACTCCATTCCATTCTCCCAGTTTCTCCGACTCCGATGCATCTGCTCTGATGATGCTACTTTCCATGACAGTGCTTCTGATATGTCTTCCTTTTTCCTCAACCGAGGATTCCCCCCCTGCTGTGGTTGACAGGGCCCTCAACTGTGTCCGGCCCATTTCCCACACCTCTACCCTCACCCCTTCCCCTCCCTCCCAAAACTGCGACAGTGTTCCCCTTGTCCTCACTTTCCACCCCATCAGCCTCCATATCCAAAGGATCATCCTCTGCCATTTCCGCCACCTCCAGTGTGATGCCACTACCAAACGCATCTTCCCCTCCCGTCCCTTGTCAGCATTCCAAAGGGATCGTTCCCTCCGTGACACCCTGGTGCACTCCTCCATTACCCCACCACCTCGTCCCCTTTCCATGGCACCTTCCCCTGCAATCGCAGGAGGTGTAATACCTGCCCATTTACCTCCTCTCTCCTCACTATCCCAGGCCCCAAACACTCCTTTCAGGTGAAGCAACGATTTACTTGTACTTCTTTCAATGTAGTATACTGTATTTGCTGCTCACAATGTGGTCTCCTCTACATTGGGGAGACCAAACACAGACTGGGTGACCGCTTTGCAGAACACCTCCGCTCAGTCCGCACTCCCCCCTGCTCTCATACTCACATCTCTGTCCTGGGATTGCTGCAGTGTTCCAGTGAACATCAACGCAAGTTCGAGGAACAGCATCTCATTGACCGATTAGGCACACTACAGCCTGCCGGACTGAACATTGAGTTCAATAATTTAGCATGACGGGCCCCCCATTTTACTTTCATTTTTAGTTATTTTTTTCTTTTTAAAAATTTTTTTTGTGTTTATTTTATTTTATTTCATCTTAGTTTGTTCAGTTTGCATACCCACTAGTTTTTTTCATGTTTGTACTTGCGGCTGTTCAATTTTCAGTCCGTTAACACCCTATCTGTACTCATGCTTTGTCTTTCAACACACCATTAACATATAATTTGCCTTTGCTCCATGACCTTCTGGTCAGCTATTCTGTGACCTTGTCCTATCTTCACCTTCTCCTTTGTTAACTCTTGCCCCACCCCGCTTTACTTGCTTATAACCTTTGACATTTCTAATATTTGCCTGTTCTGATGAAGGGTCACTGACCTGAAATGTTAACTCTGCTTCTCTCTCCACAGATGCTGCCGGACCTGCTGCGTATTTCCAGCATTTCTTGTTTTTGTGTAATTAGATGCCCAATTGTGGACAGATTGGGGACACTGCCTGGATCTTCCCAGTGGTGGGCGGGCCCCCCTGCTGAGGCCATAGCCTGACAGGTGCCTGGAGGTGGCTTGCAGTGGCAGGCCGGGGGGTGGTGGTGTGCCAGTGAGGCCTCTTTTAGTGCACCCCCCACTCACCCGCTGCCAGTGGCAGCACGGGGATCAGCAGCTGTGGCTGCAGGCCATCCTGTGGATGGGATTCACAGGGGTGGCCTGGCAGCTGTGGCTATGGTTTATTTTAAGAAAGTTCAAACCTCTTCAGAGGACGCCTCAAGGTGGAGGCATCCTCGCGATCCCCATCCTGCAGTGGCAGAGTCCACCTCTGCTGGTGGGACTACCATCTGTCCAAGCCTGCAGTCCCTCTGATTGGGCCTGCAGTCTCACAAACTTGCCCACTGTCCGAATGCGGGAAGATTAAGTTGTCAGGAAAACTGCCGGTAAGTGTGTAGGTGTCACCTGAAAATTGTCCCGACCTGCAATTATTTTTAAAGGGCATAAGATCCCACCCCATGTGTTTATAAAATATGGGAAACAGCCATTATACCCATTTTTCAAGAAAGAAGAAAATATCACTTTTTAACAGTCAGTGTAAAAATAGTCACTTACATTAGTAATTTACTAAGCAATCCTAAATTACCACTAGTTGTGGCTGTGGGTGGAGGAAATTCAGGAAGATATTTTTAGTAGGCCTAGAATACTGTGTGGTCTTGTATCTTACCTTAAATAATGCTGATAATTTTCAGAAATAACAACATTTTAACAAAACAAAAGCATGATTTATTTCAGTAATATTGTTTCGTGGGGAAAAAAAGCTGGCAGGGCCAAACTGGCTTCTGCACACATTTCATTAATTTACTTCAGATCAGCGCCAGAGTCATTATTTCTAGTGACTTGAGGCCTCCAGGGCAGACGTGAAATGGAAAGAGTTAGCTGCCTGCTCCAAACTGATGCTTACTGAATCTGAAAGGTCATGTCATGTTTTCTGGCAATTGACTCGATGGATTTGGATTCTACAACATAAGGTCAGGCAGCTCCACTCAGCACATGTTTACTGGGAAATGTGCCTCCCAGATATTTCACAATGACCTTATTACCCTGCTAGACTGATGAGCTTTGCATGGATCTCTCATACCTTCTCTACTGCTGAGAACGCATCTTGCTTTCAAAAGGGCGATGCAGATTCCAAAGGGTCATATAACCCGTTAGTTGATCCCCAGTGTGGGTTCAAAGTTTGGGATTACTATGTCTGATGTTTTCCTAAAGATCCTTATCAGTATTGGACTTACTTTATTTATCAAGGACTGATGAATTTTACCCTTCACTTTTACCGATATTATCATCTTAATTTATATTTCATTTTTTTATCTGTGTTTTCCCCTGCCATCCTTAACCAAACATTGTACCTTAGGTACTAATAGCTCTCTAAACCCCCTCCCAAATGACCATTATCCTGTGTGAGCTTTGACAGTGAATATTAGCAGGCTACGTAACCTGGGGGTACACAGCCAATCTTATCCTCACATGCTATCCATTCGTACCCACTTCCAGAGCCATTTCCTGCTCTGAAAGTCTCGTTCCTTGCCTTTGTGAGACGCGAGTATTCCAATGTTCTCCTGGCCAGCCTCCCATTTTCCATTATTCATACACTTGAACTCATACCAAACTCTGCTGCCCATATCCTAACTCTCACCAATTCCCATTTTCCGATTACCTCTGTACTTGCTGACCTATATCGGTTCAGGTAAAGGGATATACTCTGTTGCCTAAACTTCTCTTGTGGCTGGCGTATGGAGACGATCATGTCTACAGTACATCTGCCAGCATGGAAACCGCACTGTGAGTCTGGGTACACTTGGTCTGCAAGTAAATAGAATATTTTAAGTATGACCCTAGCAAAGGCCTTCCCTGTGATGCCCCTGTAGTTTTTGCAATCTCCTTTGTCACCTGAGCTTTTGTATAGTGTGATGATTTTGGTGTCACGCATCTCCTGTGGAACAGAGCCTACTTTCCAGCAGAGAAGAAGAGGGTCATAAAGGTGTGGCAATAGGTTGGACTTGCCGTGCTTGAGCAGTGTGACTGGGATTCCGTCCTTCCTGGGTGCCCTTCTGTTCGCTTGGTGGTCTATGGCCTTCTCGAGCTCCAGTGATAAGGGTTCTTCATCTAACACATCCATGACAGTAAGTTGCGGGAGAGTGTCAAGCGTGCAGGAGTACAGATCACAGTAGTGTTCAGCCTAATGGGACATCTGAACCTTACTTTTGTAGATCTCATTAGGGCATTCAACACCATCAGCAGAGCAGGGCTCTACAAGATTTTGTGAAAAATTGGCTGTCCACCGAAGCTCCTCAGTCTCATCTGCTCCTCCCATGACAACATGCACTGCACTGTACAGTTGGATGGCTCCACTTCTGACAGTTTTGGAGTGAAGAATGGAGTGAAACAGGATTGTGTACCAGCCCCCACTCTGTTTGGCATCTTCCTCTCTATGCTCCTGACCTTCGCCTTCCCTGCAGATATGGAAGGAGTCCACTTGCACACTCGGTCAGATCGTAAGCTCCACAATCTATCAAAGCTGAAAGTGAAGACAAAAACACGTCACATTTGGATTAGAGAACTCCTCTATGCTGATGATGCTGCGCTAGTCGCTTAAACGGAAACTCAGCTACAAAGACTCATGGACTGTCTCTACCATGTCTGTAACTTGTTCTCCTTGAATATAAGTGTCAAGAAAACTGTGGTCAAGGGACAAGGAGTTGTATTTCTGCCCCAATCACACTAAATAACACCCCACTGGAAGTGGTTAGCAAATTCTGCTACCATGGGTCCACGGTGACAGACAATCTGTCCCTTGATGCAGAGCTCGATCTACGCATAGGGAAAGCAGCTACCACCTTTGTGCAGGGGATAACATTGAGCTTACCCTTAGGACCAAGCTGATGGTTTATAAGGCCTGTGTTCTCAGCACCTTGCTGTATGTCTGTGAAACATGGGTGACTTACAGTTACCAGGAAAAGAAGATCAATAATTTAAATTTTTCTGTCGGCGGTGCATTGTGGGTATATCCTGGCAGGACAAACTCACAAATGTGGCAGTCCTCGCAAAGGCTGAGCTCCCAAGTGTGTTGGCACTAATCAAACAGAGGTAGCTTCGATGGATTGGACACATCCATAGGGTGGAAGACAGCTGCATACTCAAGGACCTTTTGTATGGTGAGATAGCTGGGGCAAGGATGCTTGCAAGCATGACATGAAGGCCCTAAACATTGACTATCGCACCTGGGAGCCACAAGCTGGTGAAAGAGGGATATGGCAACACATCCTGTGGGCTAGTGTGCCCCACCACGACGACCAGTGGCTACTGCAGCTTGGCAACAGGCGCCAATGCCGAAAACAACAACTCAACAGCGTCACTTGGCAGCTTCACGTGCGGCACTTGTGGCAGAACCTACCTCTCCAGGAATGGCCTTCACAGCCATCAGCAAATGTGCACCAAGAGACACTCCACCTAAATGGATTGTTTGCTGCATGTTCATCATCTTTCACAGATGGAAGGATACCAACCAACCTTACATTGGTTCAAGGTCGGGCAACACCCCAATTTTAAAATTCTTATTCTTTTTTCAAATCCCTCCATGGTCTCACCTCTTCCTACTTCTGTAACCTCCTCCAGCCCTACATTCCGTCATGACCTCTGCACTCCTCCAAAGCTAGTCTCTTGCGCATCCCCGATTTTAATCGTTCTCTCTTTGGTGGTTGTGTCTTCATCTGCCTGGGCCCTAGATTCTGGAATTCTCTCCCTAAGCCTCTCTGCCTCTTTACCTCTCTTGCCTTCTTTAAGACACTTCTTAAAACCTATGTCTTTGGTCACTTGTCCGAACATCTCCTTATGTGACTTGGTGTCAAATTTTCTTTGATAACACTCCTGTGGAAGTGCCTTGGGACATTTTACTATGCTAAAGGCGCGATATAAATGCAAGTCGTTGTTGTTTTGCTGGATAGTGATCAGAACAGAAACCTGGGTTGATTTTCCTCACTAATCCAAGGATACTGTATCACTCCTAATACTGCCACACCGAGATCAGCTCGCTCAACATAGGCTGGCGGTTGAACTTAGTATCTCTCTGGTCTGTATTAATCACTGGATAAACTTACAGATTCACCAGGGGATCAGCACGGTTTTAATGTCTTATTGCTAAGACTTACTCAAAGTAAATTCAGTATTCAGTGCATTTCACTGATCATGAAGCTAATGCATATATTTCTTTTCACTCTCTCAGTAAGAAAAGTCAAGAGGGAACACCTCAAAGTGTTTTCCTTGAAACTATTCCACAAACACTTGGCAGAATTGAAGAGCACGGCATCAGTGCTGGGTGGCTGGCTTATAAAATAACATGCACCACCTTTTCCTGGGTAGTCTTGAAACTTTTAACTATAACTGGTCTTTGAATGATCAGTAATGTGTCCAATTTATTTCTTCTCTTTGGGCGGCACAGTGGCGCAGTGGTTAGCACCGCAGCTTCACAGCTCCAGGGATCCGGGTTCAATTCTGGGTACTGCCTGTGTGGAGTTTGCAAGTTCTCCCTGTGACTGCGTGGGTTTTCGCCGGGTGCTCTGGTTTCCTCCCACAGCCAAAGACTTGCAGGTGATAGGTAAATTGGCTGTTGTAAATTGCCCCTAGTGTAGGTAGGTGGTAGGGAATATGGGATTACTGTAGGGTTAGTACAAATGGGTGGTTGATGGTCGGCACAGACTTGGTGGGCCGAAGGGCCTGTTTCAGTGCTGTATCTCTAAACTAAACTAAACTGAAACAGGCCCTTCGGCCCACCGAGTCTGTGCCGACCAACAACCACCCATTTATACTAATCCTACACTAATTCCATATTCCTACCACATCCCCACCTGTCCCTACCACCTACCTATACTAGGGGCAATTTATAATGGCCAATTTACCTATCAACCTGCAAGTCTTTGGCATGTGGGAGGAAACCAGAGCACCTGGAGGAAACACACGCAGACACAGGGAGAACTTGCAAACTCCACACAGGCAGTACCCAGAATTGAACCCGGGTCGCTGGAGCTGTGAGGCTGCGGTGCTAACCACTGCGCCACTGTGCCGCCCCCACTATTGATACAGTGCTGTATCAATAAATAAATAAAATATCTGACCCCCCCCCAAAAAAAATTAGATAGGGATTTCCTTAACTGCCATGCATTTGCTGTCTGAGTTGCATGTTTATTTTGTATTGGTAGACACAGCCTGTCACAGTTTAGCACACAGGGAGAAAAATGTTTCTCAACAGAAACTCCATCAGCTCAGATTGGACAGCCATTTGTTCTTAGAGAGGAGCAATTGTCTGCTGCCTTTTGTTTCCGAATAACTTCAAAGAGGTTCTGATTTTATTTCTTTGAATAAGCTTGACTGAGAGAGATGAATCTACTGTCAGATTGTAATTTAGGGTCTGAATCCAGATCCACCAGGTTTCGGTCCATGTCAACTTTGTCTTTCATTTCAGTTGGATGATGGACCGATGAGCCTTTCACAGATTCCCTCAACTTTGTACAAAGCTTTAGATGGGGGGGGGGGGGGGGGGGGGGCGGGGGGCGTTTCTGGGGTACCTTGGGATTTTCTACCCAGCATTCCACTCCATAGACCAAATGGAACATTCACCAACTGAAAGCTGGAGTTGGGCCTCTACAGAGGCTTAGAAAAGTTTCATAAATTCCTGAAAAAGCTACCAGCTGGTTTCTTTCATAGAAACATTGAAAAAAATAGCTTGGTTTTTCTCTTCAGCTTTTCTTGGATCTCAATGTCCATTTCTTAGTGTATCATGACCGTGCTCTATCAACCAATGATATGGAAGGGTGGGCAGTTTTCAAGTTTAGGCTGCCAGCCCTGACTATAGAATCTGGGCTGAAGTTAATGGGCTCCCCCGGAGGCGGGCAAGGAGGTTGGGGGCCCATAGAATTGTGATGCGAGGTGGGGTATCGGAGGGTCCGTCGCCTTCCCGTTGCACCAGAATTTAGTCAGGGGTGCAATAGGCCGAAAATGGCCATCCTGCCCAGAGGCTAATTGAGGCCTTTAAGAGGCCTATTAACAGCCACTTAAGGGCCTCTTCCTGCCGCTGCTGGAATTACACCAGTGGCGGTATGGAGGGGGGAGGGGGCTTCCGCCACGTGGGGTGGTTGCCCAGTAAAACAAGGCAACCTCCCTGTGGGCTTGTGGGAAATCTGTGGTGCATGCAGGGTCCCGGGGGAAAACCACCCACCTCCGTGAATCCCTCACTCCTGGCACTCAATGCACACCCTCCCTCCCCCCATTGTTGGGGCCTGCTGGATTGGCCGCGGTGACCCTTGCCTCACTTACTGTGGGTCCAGGACGCCAATGCTGGGCCTGATTCCGAGACCTTTTGTAGTATCAGCAGTGGCCACTGCTCCAGGTGGCGCTGCCAATGCTACTGAGCTGCCAGCCCTCTAATTGGCTGGCAGCTCTTGGAGACAGCCTCCTTGTCTTTAAAGGGATGGGGATCCTGGTGTCAGGCTGTTAATTGGTCCAGTGCCATTAGATAGAGGCATAGGGTGGGGGCTCTGAAAGGCCGAGGCAGGGTCCCCACTGCTGGCTCCACTAAATCCTGTTCAGAGGGATGGGGGTCAATGTTGTCTAGTATAGGCAGCCAGGCATTCCACTGCCACAAATCCAGAGACACTAGCATTTCAGGTCCTTGGAAAGTCTAAATTCCAAGAGAAAGTGAATGACATTTCTATCATTTTGTTTAACAGGGAGAATTGAGAAATGAATGAATTAGTGCTTTTTACTGTTTACTGTTCATTCAACTGTTTTATATAAATAAAGCTACTTGGATCTGAACTTGAATCTTCTCTGCTAAGGGTGCATATTCAACCACTCTTTGAAGAGCAGAAAATAATATGGCAGTATATGATATATTCCAGTATGCAGTAAACAGAGTAAGAATTCTATTATGATCCCAGGGCTTTGAGATGTTATCAAGTATTTGGGTAGAAAACAGTGCACTTGAATTGTGGGGAGCATGAGATCCACTTACGACAGTGATGGGCAACACTGAATATGACAAAATATCTTGTATAAAAACATTAAAAAGTACCAATCCTATTCAAGCAGAAGCTACACACATCTGATATTTTGTTTTCAATCGTGAATTTAGAACCAGATGATGATAAAGACTTTTCCTGTCCCTGTACAATTTTTGTCACAGCTGCATTTCGGCAAAACATGACATTATCTGCAGTCCTATTAGTCACAATATTCAGGAATTTCATTGCACATGAATAAGTTATATATATTGTTGAACACTGAAAAGGAATCTGCATCAACCTTGAGGTGAATACTTTTATGCCTGTCTCTTGGGGCAGAGCGTCCAGAAAGCAACATTGATCAGTCAGAACTTCTACATTATAAGAGACATAAATACTAAGATAAAAATACCATTCAGGCTACTGGAACCAAGAGACTCTGATGGATAGTTATTAATACAAGGAAATGTACTCTTGCAACAAATATTCTGATGTCCAAATGGCTTTTTCTCATTTTGTCCTTTTTTCCTATTCCTATCCAAGAGCCACTTCATATCTAGTACATTTAAAAACATTGTTAAGGACAAAAAATAGCCAAAGAACATATCATTTTTTTCATTGTGTCATTCTTTTCTTAAATGTGTATTACCTTTATTATTATCTAAATTTCTTTTTCATTAAGTAGGACAAGATAGGGGTCTGATAAGGTAGGTGCAGAGAAGATGTTTCTGCTTGTGGGGAGTCCAAAACTAGGGACTAATATAAAATAGTTACTAATAAATTCAATAATGAATTCAGGAGAAATTTCTTTACCCAGGGAATGGTTAGAATGTCAAACTTGCTACAACATGGAGTGATTGAGGCAAATCGCATAGATGCCTTTAAGGGAAGCTAAATAAGTGCATAAGGGAGAAATGAATAGACGAATAAATTATAGGGTTAGATGAAGTAAGGTTGGAGAGCCTGGTGTGGAGCAGAAACACTAGCATGGACCAGTTGGAGTGAATGGGCTGATTCTGTTCTGTGAATTAGATATAATTTCATGATCAGAGATTGAAATTACTCTGTGTGTTATTGTTAATGATATATTGATTTATATATGAGAGTTCAGAGACATTCTGCTAACAGTGGTCAGATACTAGCTTAAACAATGGGGGGAGTTTTAATAGTAAAGAGGGCATGGGTTTCAGTTATGGCGGATTGTTATAATGGCCCAAATGGATTGTTATAATGGCGTCTCGACAAAAGAGCTGAACCTCAGAGGTGAGGTGAGAGTGACTGCCTTTGACATCAAGGCAGCATTTCACCGAGTATGGCATCAAGGAGCCCTAGCAACATTGGAGTCAATGGGAATCATGGGGAAGATTCTCTGCTGGTTGGAGTCATTCCTAGCGCAAAGAAAGATGGTTGTGGCTGTTGGAGGTCAATCATCTCAGCTCCAGGACATCACTGCAGGAGTTCCTCAGGGTAGTGTCCTAGGCACAGCCATCTTCAGCTGCTTCATCAATGACCTTCCCTCCATCATAAGGTCAGAAGTGGGATGTTCGCTGATGATTGCACAATGTTCAGTACCATTCCCGACTCCTCAGATACCGAAGCAGCCCGTGTCCAGATGCAACAAGACCTGGACAGGCTTGGGCTGATAAGTGGCAAATAACATTCACGCTAGGCAATGACCATCTCAAACAAGAGAGCATCTAACCATCTCTCCTTCATGTTCAATGGTATTACCATTGCTGAATCCCTCACTATCAACATTCTGGGGGTTACCATTGACCAGAAACTTAACTGGACCAGCCACATAAATACTGTAACTACAAGAGCAGGTCAGAGGCTAGGAATCCTGAGGCGAGTAACTCACCTCCTGACTCCCCAGTGCCTGTCCATCATCTACAAGGCACAAGTCAGGAGTGTGATGGAATACTCTCCACTTGCCTGGATGGGTGCAGCTCCAACACACTCAAGAGGCTCGACACCATCCAGGATAAAGCAACCCACTTGATTGGCACCCCATTCACAATTTTCAACATTCACTCCCTTCACCACTGATGAACAGAGGCAGCAGTGTGTACCATATACAAGATACACTGCAGCAACTCACCAAGGCTCCTTTGACAGCACCTTACAAATCTGCGACCTCTACCGCTTAGAAGGACAAGGGCAGCAGCTGCATGGGAACACCATCATCTGCAAGTGCCCCTCCAAGTTACGCACCATCCTGACTTGGAACTATGTCGCTGTTCCTTCACTGTTGCTGGATCAAAATCCTGGAACTCCCTTCCTAACAGCACTGTTGGTGTACCTACACACCAAGGATTGCAGTGGTTCAAGGAGGCAGCTCACCATCAACTTCTCAAGGGCAATTAGGGATGGGCAATAATTGTTGGCCTAGCCAGCAACACCCACATCCCATGAACGAATAAAAATAAAAGCTAGCATGAATGCACTGACTTTGGGGATTAATTTGGGCACATCTTGATGCAATTGCTCAACCCCCTCAGGAGAAGCGAGTTACTGCTTCTAAAATTTAAATGAGCCAATTTTGATGAGATTCTGACCGACATTTAAACTTCAGTGCAAAAGTTTCCCGACTTCCTGAAACTCGTCATTGAAACCAAGGTGAGAAGACTGAATGGTAATTCATGGGGCTCTTAAAAGTCAGGCAAATACAGCAACAAATATTCAGTGCTCACAGCTTCTTTTGTACCTCCAATTGAGCAAGTGCATGCTGAGAGTGCTTGTGGTGACTGGTTAAGTTGGGCACTTTGGAGGTATTGAGAATTGAGAACAGGATGGGAGGCATCATGGCTGCCTTAGATTGTACCTCGGACGAGAAGCAAGGTGACCATCAGCAGCAGTAACAGCCTGCTGAGGAGAGACCTACAAGTCGTCAGTAGAGAGGGGAGCAAAGGAGGCATCGCAGAATGCATACTTGTGTAACAGGGTGTACAGGCAGAGGTCAGCTTCCTTGACCTATCCGATGAGCCGTACTTCCAGAGTATGAGATTGTCACTTCAGGTGGTGGCAGACGTCTGTAGCTTCCTTGAAGAAGACCTGCTTCCTGCAGGACCTGGTAGCCATTCATTACCAGTGGCTGTGAAAGCGATCACTGCTTTCAACTGTTTTTCCTCTGGATGCTTCCAGGGCAATACCGAAGACATACCCATGATCTCCCAGTCAACCGCACATAATTGTGGCTCTGGTAACTGATGGATTGTTTGTCCAGGCCGCAATTATGTCAACTTTGCCTGTGTTGACACCAGTCAGAATGAGCGGCTACTCGGGTTTGCGTCTCTGGCTGGTTTCCCAGAGGAGCCGAGTGCCATGGACTGCATACGTGAGGCAATCTGTGCACCCTCAGATCAACCAGTAGCATTCCTAAACACCAAAGGATTTCATTCCATCAATGTTCAGCTGGCATGCAACCACAGGAAAAGATTTATGCAGGTTTCTGCCAGATTCCTGGGGAGCTGCCATGATGTGTTTGCACAGCGCCAGACCAAGCTCCCTCATCTCTTTGGACCTACAAGCAGATTTATGGAATGGCTGCTGAGAGCCAAAGGATATCCCCTTCAAACTTGGCTGATGATACCCATGAGGCACTATAAAGACCAAGAGTGCTAAGACAACAGCCACACAAACCATTGGATGTGCCATTGAGCACGTGATCAACATGCTCAAGATGTGCTTCAGGTGTCTGGACAGATATGGAGGCATCCTTCAGAATTTGCCAGCGTGGCTGTCCAGAATGGTTATAATGTGCTGCACTCTGCAAAACATTGTGCAGCAGCAAGAGTGGGAGCTGCAGGAGGAACAAGGTGTTGAACATATATTGGGCTAAATCTTGTGCTCATGGAGGCGCTGGTGCCTGGCCAAAAAGGTGAGGGGATTCCTGCCCCGGCCAGCTGGAGCCCCCACCCCAGAGCAAT
The DNA here is from genome assembly GCF_036365525.1 of Heterodontus francisci. Lineage (NCBI taxonomy): Eukaryota > Metazoa > Chordata > Chondrichthyes > Heterodontiformes > Heterodontidae > Heterodontus > Heterodontus francisci. The sequence continues at coordinate 21,869,865 of NC_090408.1, read as the reverse complement.
TCTACAGCACCAGGCCAATTAACGGTCTGGCGCCAGGATCCCTTTCCCTTTAAAGACGGGGATCCCACCTCCAACAGCTGCCGGCCAATCACAGGGCTGGCAGCTCAGTAGTATAGACAGTGCCACCAGGAGCAGTGGCCATTGCCAGTAATACAAGAGGCTTTGGAACCAGACCCAATGCTGGAGCCCAGATCCAAGGTAAGTGAGGGGGGGGCGTCGCCAGGGCCAGACTTCCAGGCCCCGGCGAGGTGGGGGCTTGTGGACATTGAGTGAAGGGGGTGGGAGTTATGGGGGTAGACTTTTCCCTGGTGAGGGCCCTCCCTGGGCCACAGATTGCCCATGGAGGAGGGCACCCCCAAGCCCACTGGGAGGTCGCCTTGTTTTACTGGGTGATCTCCCCATGTGGGGGAGGCCCCAACCCCGCCGCTGGTCAAATCCCAGTGGCGACAGGAAGAGGCCCTTAAGTGGCTGTTAATAGGCTCAATTGGCCTCTGGACGGGAAGGCCGTTGTCAGCCTATCCTGACCCTAACAAAATTGCATTGCGACGGGAAGATCTCCCGTCCCCTCCCCTCACCCCATCGCAATTCAGTGGGCCTCCCACCTCCAAACCTGTCTTAGGGGGCCCATAAAATTCAGACTATTGTCTGAAGGGGAGCAGGGGGGAGAACATGCAGGAGGTGGAGAATGAAGATGGCGGACCCCACGCAGCGCCAGCTGCTCAGATTGTTGCCTGGGATGCCAGGGATTTTTTATAGCTGTAAGGTTCAGTTAGTCACTACCACTGGACCAATGTAGCAATCAGATCCAATGGCCACTCTCCCCTCACCCAATCACACTGACGCAAAATATTCCTCTCTCCACCCGTTGCACATCGCTTCATTGGTTCTCATTGGTTTCCATTCATCTTCAAGCTCTGCTCAGATGGACACAGATGCTGTACCCTGGGGGCCATTGAAAAGAATAGCATGTTTAAAATAAGTCTGATGAGAACTCTCCACAGTTGTCCCTGCCACCACTGACTGCTTGCGCTCTCTTGTGAAGTGAGTCACCGGATGAGCTCCCACCTAGCAGCAGGAAACAAAGTCATTTTTTCAGGTCTTTTAATTGCAATTTTTTGAGAACTGTTAAAACAATTATCCTCACTTGAGACCTGCCCTGTATTTTCTCTTTCTTTCAATTCATTTTCATGACGTAAGCATGTCACATTAAAAATTAAAGAGCTTCCCTGATTGTAGGTTCTTAAAGATGCTGCGTTTGATGTGCATGTGTGTGCTTAAAATAGTTGAAGTTTAAATGTTAAGACTCAATGACGAAATATACTGCTACAAGTTTGGCATGTGCTTTTGAACATGATTATTTGTGCTGATTTACACCATTGTAAATTCAGGCATGTTTTCATCAGATTAGAATGATACTTGGGTGTAAGTTGACATTGGCAAAATGGGGACAAGATTTGGTACATTTTCAGGTCTAACGTCCGAGTTGCGCTCAAGGAGGAAACTCCAGACCATTTATTTAGCTTCCATATCACTTTTTATTTCAGGAACATATGGACTTGAATTGTGTTTTCTTATTAAAGCTACATTATGGCATAGCATATGCAAGATAGTAGATATTCCAGTTATATGTTCAAAAAAGTAAATCTATCTCATTTTCTTCTCTGTTCACATAGACGGGACTGTAAGCAATGTCCACTGTAAGCTGCAGCTACAAAGCAACCCGGAAGGTACCGCGCAGGCCACTCACAAGTTGTCCCCTTTAAGATACTGCGCATGCATAGCCAAGCAAAATTTAAAGATGCCGTGCATTGACAATAAACAAGCCGTGCACAATGAAAACTGTTCACAGGGGACATTGACATTAAGTAATCATTCTGTTTTACCTTCTCTGCCTGTTATGTGATATTGTCCTAATGTGAACAAATCTAAATGGATAAACACCATAATAAAAAGTATTCTGAATGTCAGCTTGAGAATTTCATACATATCGGGCTGATATTCCAGTCTGTTGGATGTCAGTATGAGATAGGTCTGCAACTACTTACCCCATGTCTGAACGGGAGCAGCAATGAGGTCAATTGTTCTATTTGTTTGAAGGGATTCAGAAAGGATAGAATAGATCAGAAAGGCGGAGGGGCGGCTATATTTATTAATGGAAATCTTACTGCTCACCACAATGTGATTTTGTTACATTAGATACTGCTGACTCTATTTGGATTCAACTGGATGAGGTTCATGGACGTGGATTACTTACTGGTATTTGTTATCGACCTTCAGCATAGGCCATGGATCATGTTGAGTCACTCTGGAAACAGAAGTTTCTAAAACAATCCTTTTATTCGTTGGACCAATAGGGCTGGGACTAGCACAAAGAATAGAAATCAGTGTTGCAAGTGTCTCCGCAAACTGAGGAGGGCACCATGAATAAAAAATCAGGTTGTTGAAGCTTGGTGTTATGGTTCTATCAATCCAGTCTACCAGAAGGTAGAAACCAGACAAGAGAAAGATTGCTTAATATTGGGGCCAAGGTCAGAGCACTAGTGAGTGAAACTGTACCTGTGTTTTGGACCTCAGTCATTAGGTTTTCCTTACTGGTACTTACATGAAGAGAGTGAATTTGTAACCCTCTTCAGTCAGAAGTGCTGAGTGGATGAGCCATCTCGGCCTCCTCCTGAGATTCCCAGCATCACAGATGCCAGTTGTTATGGTCAGGTGAGGAGAGGTCGAAGGGCTTCCCTTTTTTCCCACTCCCTGTTTGACCACAGCAGGTTTAATTCTTTCTTAAAGTGGATGTACTGGCCAATTCTGTTCAATTACTTACTTGCTATGATCATAATAAGAACCAATTGGACAGGTTTTCTTGAGTTTAAAAAAGAGGTTAACTTTATTGCACCTAAACAGAACTAATGGAAATAATAAACTGCGTGCCAACTTTCACTCACATGTACACACGCTAGAGGTTTACACACACACAACTAGGTTACAGAGTAGGGAAAGGTAGATTGATTGAGTTAGAGTGTATAGAAAAAAGGAGTATACAGTCTGTGGTGTTTGGTGATTCGGCTGGCTTCTAGCTGAATTTGGTGGTCCTGAGACTTTTTGTTTGAAGAAGTAGATGACTGGTTCAGTGGGTCTCTTGGAGACTGTGATGCAGATGATTTCCACCAACGGGGTTTCTGATTGTAGCCGGAGTATGCAAAGGTGGTCAGTCAACTGGCAGAGTTCGAAACATGTAAGCTGAAATGGAGAGAGAGAGAGAAAGGAACCCCCACTTGAGTCTGCACGTGTCACAGTCCAGAAGCTTCTCCTTGCTGCTGTGGAGAAACACAAGGTTAAAATTATAGATGGGAAGGGGCTTGCCACGTGACAGTCACACAGCGATTCAAACATGGTAGCAATGTTTCTCTTCTTGCTAAAAAGAACAGGTAGTTCCCTTAAACTTCCTGGGTCTTGGTTCTTGCTGGGATGAGCAGCCATTTCATCTCCACCTCACAAACCTTGCAATGTAGGATACAGTGTTGCAAGTTATGTGACCATCCTAAGCTGCTAGCAAGGTCATCCTTTTTTTTAATCTGTTCTTTTTGAATTTCTTCAAAAAATATAAATTCAGATCTCCACTCAGTGGATTAAAGAAAATTCTCATTCAACAAAGCACATTGGCATGACACAGTCTTCAGCCAATTCGATTCACTCCATGTGATATCAAGGAATGCCTGAAGGCACTGGATACAGCAAAGGCTATGGGGCCCTGACAACATCCCAGCCGTAATACTGAAGACTTGTGCGTCAGAACTAGCCTCACCCCTGCCAAGCTGCTCCAGTACAGCTACAAGACTGGCATTTGCCCTATGACGTGAAAAATTGCCCAGGTATGTCTTGTCCACAAAAAGCAGGACAAATCCAATCTGGTCAATTACCGCCTCATCAGTCTACTCTCAATCATCAGCAAAGTGATGGAAGGAGTTGTCGACAGTGCTTATCAAGCGGCACTTACTCAGCAACAAACTGCTCACCGAAACTCAGTTTGGTTTCCACCAGGGACAATCAGCTCCAGACCCCACCACAACCTTGGTTCAAACATGGATAAAAGAACTGAATTCCGGAGATGAGGTGAGATTGACTGCCCTTGGCATCAAGGCAGCATTTGACTTCAGTGTGGCATCAAGGAGCCCTAACAAAATTGAAGTCAATGGGAATCAGGGGGAAATAGCCCCCCTGGTTGGATTCATATCTAGCACAAAGGAAAATGGCTGTGGTTGTTAAGGCCAATTATGTCAGCCCCAGGACATTGCTTCAGGAGCTCCTCAGCGGAGTGTCCTAAGCCCAATCATATTCAGTTGCTTCATCAATGATCTTCCCTTCATTATAAGGTCAGAAGTGGGGACGTTCACTGACGATTGCACAATGTTCAGTACCATTCACAACTTCTCAGAAACTGAAGCAGTCTGTGCCTGCATGCAGCAAGATCTGGACAGCATTCAGTCTTGGGCTGATAAGTGGCAAATAATGTTCACACTACACAAGTGCCGGGCAATGACCATGTTCAACAAGAGAGAATCTAACCATCTCCTTTTGACATTCAAAAGCATTACCATCGCTGAATTCCTACCATCAACATCCTGGGGGTTACCATTGATCAGATACTTAACTGGATAAGTTATACATATACTGTGACTACAAGAGTGAGTCAGAGGCTGGGAATTCTGCAGCATGTAACTCACTTCCTGACTCCCAAAGCTTGTCCACCATCTTCAAGGCACAATTCAGTATGATGGAATACTCTCCCCTTGTTTGGATGAATGCATCTCCAATAACACTCAAGAAGCTTGACACCATCCAAGACAAAGTAATATGCTTGACCAGCGCCCCATCCACCACATTAAACATTCACTCCCTCCACCACAGGTGCAAAGTGACAGCAGTGTGTACCATATACAAGATGCACTGCAGCAACTTACTGGGAGGGGTTCCTTAGACAGCACCTTCCAAACCTGTGACCTCTATCACCTAGAAGAACAAGGGTAGTAGACGCATGTCAACACCACCACCTGCAAGTTCCCCTCCAAGTCACACACCACCCAGGTTTGGAAATATATTGCTGTTCCTTCAATGTCGCTGGGTCAAAGTCCTGGAATTCATTCCCTAACAGCACTGTGGGTGTACTTACACCACATGGACTGCAGCAGTTCAAGAAGGTGGCTCACCACCACCTTCTCAAGGGTAATTAGAGATATGCAATAAATGCTGGCCTTGTCAGCACCACTCACATTCCATTAGCGAATATAAAAAAAAGAAACAAGTAATATTACATTGCACCTGGGGGAGACCTTTAACCTTCCTCTTCTTCACTCCCTTTCTAGCCACCAGCTGCAGAATTTCAAGTCTCACTCATAGCAAGTCAATTGAGGATAGTTGGGCATGCCCCTTTTGCTCCATTGTTGTTCCGCCATGTATGGGCAGCTGTTCCCTGCAGGTAGATACAATATTTGCATATGTTAGGATTTGGAAGAGTGGAGATAGTGTTGTCCCAGTGCCGTGCCATCTTGTGTGAACATGCCATGTCCAAGTAGTTTCTGTTGCCTCTGTGTGTGTTCTTTCTGATCTGCAAAACTTGTGTGACTTTAGAAGCATATTTCTGTGCCTGTTACAAGTCTGCCCTGCAGTATAAAGGGCTTCAGCATGTATCACAGAGTTGAAAGATTAAGCGCTTTGCATATTACCTCAGTAAAGTGACATCAAGCTGTGAGTAAACTGTTGCTGGCATTCATCTGCTTCCACAACCCTTAGTGGTGGGAGTCTATCTTTACTCTTTCTGCCATCTCTAGCCAGGAATATTTTTATGATGAACCTGATATGAGGGTGACCTCAGCTCGAAAGGGTAAGACCTCCTGAGCAATAATCTGAAAAGGAGCAGTCCTGCTTTGGCCCATCTTAAACTGCTGGCACCAATCCTTTAAATTGCCTCAGTGTGGACCTCTGCTTAAACTATAAGCAGCAGCCCTTTCAGACATGACTGGATAATTGACTCTACACTGGGGTTGTGTAGAAACCATTCCATTTAAAAATGTGCAGCTTTCACAAATAATTATCCTTTTAAAGACCACTGTGGATGGCATTTAGCCTGGCATCATTCATTGATTCACCTATGATACAATACAATTTCAGATTCTAGGATTATCGTTATGTTACTATTCAATCTTGAAGATATATCGCCTTAACTTATCCTTCAAGCTTGCAAATTATTGTTGGTATGCTAACTGAGGAGCATTTTAGCTTTATAAGAGTACAAACATGCCCTATTACCACTTGACTTTATTCATTTCAGTCGCTGCGCTAAGACATGCACCAACACCCAATACAGCTGTTAATGCAGCAAATGTCCTCAGCGATTTTGCTTTTTATATTGGGTGAAGCCACATTTACTGGTAAGGCTTTGGAAACGCTACTACAGGAAGTGAAACAGAATTCTGCATTTTTCCTCTAAGCCTCAAGGGTTTTTTCAGCACCATTTTGAGAAGAACAGAGAAAAATTTATTGTATTATCCTGTAAAAAGGTGAATTCGTTTATGATTATTGATATTTTAGTGAAGAGTGCAAGAAAATTTGTGTTGCTAAGTTTTTTTCTGATGAATTGCCTTCATGCTTTAGGCCTAAGATATTATCAAGTTGAGGGATGTAATTTTGGTTATGGAGCACTTCTCTGCTTTTGGCTCTCATTCTTGGCACCAACACTCTTCGTCTGGATTCTAGCACAAAGAGTAAAGATTCTTTCCTTCCGCACAACAATAAATTCTAATGGCAGAATTGCAAGTGAAGTGTCTAATGTGCAAATTATTGTTCACACCAACCATCCTTGTGGGGTTTTGGCGTGAGACTTCTAATTTAGAGCTGAATTATGGATTGTCTTGTGCTGTGTAATTGCATTCACCGGAAATTTGATTGCGACTGCATAAACTCACTTCGGCTGCATACCCTGACTTGAACCCCAGGGCCCAATAAATTTTAGCATACTCAACCATTCTAAGGCCAGAGCATTTGGCCCTGAACTTCCAAGTCCAGCAATTCACCATCATAAATGTGCCAGAAATTCTAATGGAGTCAGCTTATTAGAATATTGCTGAGTGGGCCAAAGTTATGAGTCCTGTCAGCAATTGGTAAGTCTTTTTGCCTGAAAGATTTGACTCTCTCAACCGGGCTATAAGGTAAGTCATCAACTCCAAGGTGCCGACTTTTACTGGTGTCATTCAGGCCTTGGTTGATAGAATTGAGAGGATGGAAGGAGCAATATCTGCCATTTTGGATAGGTTGAAGAATAATCGTATGGACTCTCTCATGGTTTAAGGGATATTAGTAAGTTCAAAAGGTCTGTTTTCTTGAAGATCAGTGGCAAGCAATACCCTGAACCCATGCCTAGTGACAGAGCATGAGATGGCTGTGAGGATGGTGCCTTCCCTCAGGACTTGTAGCATCGCAGCATTCTCAGATGTCTACACAAATGAAGAATGTCAGTAGGTCAATACTGTGGCGACTTCAAGCCCAGGGAAGGACTCAGTCACTGGTCTATCTCAGGACTCAGCTGTCCTGAGATGAGGTCCACCTCTAAGCAAGAGGCTTAGAGTCATATAGAGCAGATGTCCACATCACAGGTGCTGGGCCTCATGTGGCACTTAGAACAAGTGTTCAAATAGGGCTCAGGAAAAAGCAAAAATTCAAATGTTGGTGCAAGGTAGTGAGTCTTATTGGCTTCTCAGTTATAAAGTTCCAAAATTTTAGATTGTTGTCAGAAATATTGTGATGATCATGATATTTCAGTTGAAGGCATAAAATTGTACTGGAACTGGAAAAGATGTTTGTAGACTTGGGACCCTCAAGGGGCTTCTGCTTTTACCGATGAATGGAATGTTCTGAAGGGTTGTACATTTAAATTACGTGGAGCATCTTGGTGATTTCCAATGACATACAGCAATAACGTGATCAGACATTACTGAAAGTCTCTCAATGAGTTTGCCTCGGAGGCCTCTCCCAGCAGCTGTCCGTGATTGTGCTGTGCCATTCATGTGTACGAGTTCCTCTGGCTGAGTGTGTTCAACTTTTGACTCCGTCTACTCCACAGACTCGCAATTCGGAGGCTGTTCGGAAGAGCAAAGCTGTGAAGGATGCAGCTGGCCAGATAATTCATGAGACAGCTTTGAAAGCACAGTGGACGGAGCCGCTGACCTGTCTATGCATCTGTATCTTCCCACCAGCACGCCATTGGCCTGTTCAATTTTAATTCGAGTATCAATGTGAGCTTTGTTGTAACTGCGCTCCAATTCAATTTTGGTCTTTCCCAATGCTTTTAGGAGCTATAATAGTATTGAATATGTCTTGTCTCCATGAAGCTAGCCTATGCCTTGCCCTTGATTCTGAAAGAGTGCAGGGATATTGAACTACCAAAGGATGAATGAATCATGGCAGTTCCTTACATACTTAGCAATGACATGCAGAAAGCTATCTGTAGTTGTACATTAATGGACGTTAAGGTAGCAAAATCCTTTTCGGTTAGTATAATGATGTGGGTTGACAGTAGTGGTTTGTATAGGCACAGTGCAATTTTTTATTCCAAGTACTTGTGGAAGCCCAGTGATCTGATGGAAATTTATGGCCCCTTTCACTCGATTATCTTGCTTCTGTGTCAAATAGAATGAAGTGAGTTGCCCTGGCAAACAGGGCATTAATTACTTGCCATATGCAAGAATAAACAGCAAACTGATTGACCTGTTAGAAGTCACCATTGCCCCTTGGAATGAGCCAGTGGCTGATACATTGGGTAGAATTTACCTGGGCCTGGGGTGGCAAGTTTTGGGCGGGGGGGGGGCGTTGCTGGGGGCTGGAAAAATATCGGGGAGCCATGTCGGGACGGCTCCCTGATGCATTCTCACCGCTGGGGAATTTTCTCCCAGGCAGGCGGGAATGCAGATTTGCTCCTGCTGCAAGGAGGCAGCAAGCCAATCTGCATTTTTAAGGTCCCAATTAAGAGCCATTTAGAGTGCTCGCTGGCATCTTGCCGGTAGCAGAGAGGCCCCCTGCTGTGTGCGGAGGCCGCCAGCTTTATGGAGGCAGCCTCCCTGTGGCAGTCTGGGACGCCATTGGAGCCAGAGGTTCCATCCCCCAAACAGGGGGCTGCCGGCAGCAGAGGCCACACTTGTGGCACAAATGCTGCTGCCGGATGAGTTTCCCCTCCATCAGAGGAGCCTGCCTGCGTTGCCCCTCTAAATAATTTCATTATTTTGATACCTCCGAGGGTGCCTCCATTTTGAGGCACTCTTGCATTCTCCTACCTGCCTCTGCAGCGCCAACTTTCTCAGTGGGGCTACCGAGGCTCTAGAACTGCTGGCCCTGTGATTGGACCGGCAGCACCGGGGTTCCACCCGCCGTCCTTAATTGGATGATGAGCTTGGAGGTGGCCAATTAGGAGGCCGCCTCTGGGAAAATTGCTCCCCCGGTCTGGGTTCCGGCAAGTGCGGGCTTGGGACTGCCATTTGGTCCCGATGTTGGGGACCCAAAGCCTGCTGGAAATTCCTGCCCACTAAGTATAGTTAGTGACCACCTGAGGCACAGCAATCACAGTTGTGTTCCTTGAAGGACTTTGCAGGTCTTCCTGCTTTATGGTGCAATGTCCTTTTGGGATTGTACTACAGCTTCCTTACACATAACTCCAAGGAGATATTCAAATATGATTTTCTGCATCTATACACCTTTGTGGCTGGATTTCTTGCAGGAGGGTTTGGGTCTCCTGGAGTGCTGAGTTAATGAGCCTGACTTCTCTGTGCTTCCTCTGTCTTTGCCTCTGCAACATATATATCATAAGTAGGAGAATCCCCATTGGAAAACCCACACTACTGCCTCACAGTCTATTTTAGGGAAACTTCCACAATATAAACAGTCTCAAGTGAAACTTTCAAAGGAACCAAGGAGTCTCCAAAATAAATTTTAAAAGACTTTTAACAAAAGATCAATCTATCAATCAATGGCAATGTAAACAGAGATTTGTTTTTGTATTGTAATTGTAAACAATAGGACGGTTATTTTCTCCTCTCCCTCTTTCTGTATATAAAAAAATGAGGTTAATAGCTTTTATTTAAAAATGTAGTTGAAAATCTATTCAAATTCATCATCCGGTTGATATTCAGGTCATTTTCAAAAAACACATTTTGAAATATTGATATGCATTTTCCCACTGATCGAAGTATATAATACTTTGGAATTTGAACATAAAAGGCATCACAGGTGTGTCATCAGCACAACCTTATCACGTTCGATGAGGGATTCTGTTTGTGTCTCTCTCATTTTCAGAAGCAGCAATTTGTGTGCTACACTGAGGGAGCAGAACTGTATATGAGCTTTCAGACCCAAGTCACTAAAGGCATGGTAATTAGTGTTCCTCCAACCTTCTCACTGGGGAATGCCCAAACTAATGTGAAGTTAATACTGTTTTCCTCCATATTACAGACTCACCGATATTCACCTTAAGGGATGGCATTCATGTTAGATTCCTCATGCAGTCTTCCCCTGGCTCATGCTGGCATGCCCGCATCTCACTACTTGACCACAAATGACCCCTGCACAAGTAGACCCTGATTGCTCTGAACTGTGAACATTTAAATCAATAACCAGTTCTTCATTTGAAACTGGCATAGAGGGCTACCTGAACAGGAGCTGCCCCTAATATGGTACCTCTCTACAGCTGCAATTCCTTACTTATTCCCCACCCACAGGATCCACCAGTCAGTTTCACTAACAAGCAGCCAGTTAGAAACACTGTATGCCAATTCTTTACAGCCTTGCCTCTGATTGTACACAAAGCTGTAAAGAAATCAAGCAAAAAGGTTACTCAATACCTTCCCTGGACTAAAATAAAAATAAAAGCAAAATACTGTGGATGCTGGAAATCTGAAATAAAAATGGAAAGTGCTGGAAATATGCAGCAGGTCTGGCAGCATCTGTGGAGAGAGAAACAGAGTTAATGTTTCAGGTCTGTGACCTTTCATCATTCCTCCCTGGGCTAATTGGATTGAGGATGGAAGAAATTAGTCCAAGGTAGTTGCAGGGTTTAGGTCTGCAAGTTCCTTACTGACCTCAGATTAGGGATGCATTGCACCCTCAAAATTATAATTCGGGAGCAGTTAATCCCAAGTTAACATTATGGCATTCTAAGACTACCTTCAGACAAACAGAACATATATAGTGTGCAGAAATAAAGTATTCATACAAATACAGTTTGCATATATGTACTATCTAACTATGGAACTGGCACCTGCATTAAATATGGCTAAAGATCACATTTACATACTGTTACAGGAGAAGTACCAATCTCTGGGTTACAGTATGAATTAGCTATGATGTTATAATTCACCTTAGTTTTACTATTCCGAAAATCTTATAAACCTCCCTTTCAGATTCAATTGTCTTGGTGAATTAAATAGCATTTCCGCTCTCCACAGACTCGATCACATTTGAGATTGCCAAAATACTTGATCATATTAGGATAACCTTGAGCTGTTGTTACGAACAGGTGAGAAAGGTGTCTAGGGTCCCACTTAGCCTTCACCTGGTCTTACCGTAACGGGGTTTAATTTTAAACACACTGTGTTTTTAGCTCCCCCTTGGTGAATCATTGTTCACCGCTTTCCAATTATAAGGCAAAGAAACCAGCACAAACAGGCTTTCTTAGGTTTAAAGAAGGAAAGTTGAAATTTATTAAACTTAAACTTGAACTGTAATTTGGTTGACGCCTTCGGGTGCCCGACGTGCCCTATGCTAGCATGTATATGCGATACACACATGCAAATAGAGGCAGGAAAGAGCAGAAGAAAAATAAAGTGGAAAGGTTTGAGGCAATGTCTGAAGAGTTGTTGTTACGGTTCTTCGAGCTCACTGTAGAGTCCTTGATTGTAGGTTGATCTGGCTTTTTGTTGGGGCCCAGTATTCTTCTTAAACCCTGTTCGCTGTAGGAGAATTTTCTCTCTTGGGGTTCATGTGTCTTCAGTGGATTCAGAGGCTTGTGAGAAAGAGATGGGAGCAGGCAGACAGGAGAGAGATTTTCTCAGTCCAGGAGCAAACAGACACTCTGAGTTCAAACTCTCTGTGGCCAGTTCAAAAGAAAACCCTGGAACAGCCAGGTAGTCAGGTGACCAGCTGGTCTAACCAGTCCTGGCCTTTGTGGATTGTATCCTCCTTAGAAGGCCCTGGAATGCACTCCTTCGATGTCTGTTAGTATGTAAATGTTTTTTTCCCAGCCATGGCTGAACTGTTTAACAAGTCATTTCCTTGCTCCAACAACAGTTAAAAATCAATGTTCATGACAAAATTGATGTGCCTCATTCTTGGCAGGTGGGGGCATGTTCACAGCATGACACTGTGAACTTTTGAACCAAGTTATATAAGACTGCCAGTATTCTAATGATATTTAAAACTGCCATAGATAAAAAGACACTTTCTTCTCCTTTTTCTTTGGATTTGATGTGAAGGAGCATTTTCAGTGATGAAAGGGATTGGCTGAGAGCAAGATATTATTTGCCTTGCAACCCCATATTACAAGTCAAAGGCCCAAATTGTAGAGTTGACATTAACCATAAGCAGAGCAGCTTGGCCTTTTTGACAGCACATGTCCAAAATGTAACATATTTCATGCCAGACAAAAGTTACAGCAGAGACAGAAAATAACTGGTTGATTCAAAAAACTAATGGAATTGGACATTGTCTTTCTTAATTGGCTTCAATAACAGCTTGGCATTTAGAAATTATTTGAACAGCTTGAATGCCTAATTGTTAAAGCTATAATAAATTCCTTCTGTAGTCTAATTAAAAAAAAAATCACTAACTGTCATCAATAAAACTTCCTTTGGCCTTTTTGGAAGTTTGTTAATAATTTATGTTTCAAGTGTTTTATTAATCGCAGTTTCATCTTTTGAAGTAAAAGTTGTGACTTTTTCCAGCCAGTGTTATAATAGAAATAACCTGTTATTTAATGTGGCAGTGTGCAACTTGAAGAGCCCCTCTCGGAAAAATGATGCACTAAAGATCTAAAGAGCAAAATGGGTTATAAGGGATGAACGGCTTTTTCTCCTTGTTATGACCTTATATTCAGGTTTTGGAAATAAAAAGTTTTAAACATTATCAAACTACAGTCTTGACAATGCTTCAAACAAAATCCTGGTTGTATTGACAAAGGGATGAAGCATGAGTCCTTGTGGTAATGAGTTTTTATAAAATGTTAGTCATGCATCACCAGGGGTACTATGTACAGGTCTGTTTCTTGTACTCTAAGGAGGAGATACTTCTATTGGGGAAGATACAGCAACGAGCAACTAATTGGATTGGGCCACTATTACAAGAGCAAAATGCTGTGGATTCTGGAAATCTGAAAAAAAGACAGAGAATGCTGGAAATACTCAGCACGTCAAGCAGCACGTCTGGAGAGAGAAACAGAGTAAACGGGCTGAATTTTGTGCTCCTGTCTAAGGCTGGCTCGGTGGCGTAGGGGGATTGAGAATTGGCGCAGAGTCATTCACCCCAAAACTTGCCGCAATGTTCCGATAATATCAGAGGCGGGTAAGTACGGTGACAGTACTGACGGCCCGATACAACAGCATCGTAATTTAAATGAAATGCTCCTTTACGTTGATTTGAATCTAATTATCTGCGATCCAACGAATGTCCTGCAATTTTATGGGATTGCGGCAATCAGGTGCCTTCAGTTTCTGAAACGCCCTGGGGGGAGATCCCAGATGAGGAGCGCAACCTCTTCCTCTCCATCTCAAGGCTTGCTTGAACCTCCCTGCTCACCAGAGAAGGACTATGGAGTGAGAAAACTCTCCAGGCTCCTGTTCCTTCTCTCGTCATGTCACTGCAGATTTGAACTCATGGCCAAGACAAGGGTTTGCAGGTCATGGCACCTCTGTGGAATGTGGCTCTTCATGAGGGTGGCCAACCTCTTGATGGAGGAAGCCATGCACTCACATGCCTGGAACATGACAGCAGTCATGGCATGGATGGACGTCTTCACCATCCACTCAAGGCTACGCATGGCCTCTGACATCTCCACCAGATGTTGCCTTACTTCTCCCTGCAACTCCAGCATGCCCTGTGCTGTTAACACCAGAGGCTCATCATCAGCCTGTGGCTCAGTATGGCCCTGGCCACTCACAGTCCTCTGACTGTCAGAGGCGTCGGCTGTCTCAGCCTCAGCCAGCTGCTCGGGCGCGTGTCTGACGCTGTCACCAGCTTGTGGCCCTGATTCTAAAGCCGAGCGGTGGCCCACCGAGGTGCGTTGGTGGAAGATGCAGGAGAGTCATGGTCTGCTGCATTCTCTGAGTGCTCCTCCTCAGAGGTTGACGGGGGTCTCTCTGTGGCTGCAGTCACTTGTGAACGCTGAACTGCAAGATACAATGAAAACAAAATTTGTGGGTTAGGCCACACATATCCCATTAAGGACAGCATGCAGAGTTAGTTTTCCATTTGGGCTGAGGTGTGAATGAGGGAGACTTGTTTCATAGATGCAACCATACATCTGTCATGAATCTGCTCCGACCCCCCTGTCTTTGGGATAGCAGTGGCACCCTCACCAGGTGGCATACCGTGCAGTGACACCCAGATCACGTGAAGCAATTTTGGAATGTGCTGCTTACCTTGGCTGAACGCAGAAGGTCATTAACCCTCTTCCTTCACTGCACACAGTTGCGTCAGGTGACCCCACGGCTGCTGACCTCCTCTGCAATCTCCATCCAGGTATTCTTGGTCCAGTGGGAGGACCACTTCTTGCTGTCACTGGAGAACAGGACCCCCTGCCTTTCCCTTGCAGCCTGCAGAAGGATCAGCAGGGAGGCATCACTGAAGCGTGGGGCCACCCTTGCTCTGGCCTCTCACATTCTCAGCGCTCAGCCCAGGGGGGCTGCTGGCTGAGTTTGTAAATGATGCTAATGTACAGATGTTTATGATGACTGAGCTGCTGTAGAATTCGAGGAGAGAGTGAATGCAGGGCTGGCAGCCTTATAAAGATGGCACCAGCACCTGTTCGAGATCAGTTGACGCCATGAATGGCATCTCACTTGCCACCGCTGCCACGTGATTGGGGGAAATGGCTGCTGCCATTATGTAAAATGGCTGCCCACCGTGTTATAGCGGCAGCATGGCCATTCATGTGACAAGTGGGACTGCCGCCATATTGCACTCCCACCACCAGTCCCAGCGGTGGGATCATTAAATTCAGCCCAACCTCTCAGTTCAATAACCTTTCATCACATTGGGCACCTGATCTATGAGGAGAGGCTACAGACATGTGACAGGTTTGCAATGGGGAAACAATGACCTTACGGAGGCAATCAAGGTTCAAAGCGATCAGAATAATTTAAACTCCAACAATATGTTTGGCACAATAACACAATCTACAACAAAGGGACCAGAGAAATGAGCTGTTTAGATGTCACTACTTAGCATAAGCGGTCAATGCAGAAGAGGTAGTTGTGTTTGTCAAGTTCAACAGGGAACCAGATAGATATTTGAGACAGAAGTTGATTGAAGGGTACGTGAGACAGACCAGTGTGTTTTACTTTTTGAACTCTGGGCCAGCCAGATGAGCTACACCGATCTGTTCTGGTTCTGTATATTTCTAGGCTCCGAGATAATCTGACTGTTGTCAAGTGGTTAACACAATATTCCCAGTAGCCTGACTTTTAAAGAATTTGAATTGAGGATTTCAAACAAAGGTCTCCAGGAAGATGTTCTGAACATATAAAAATGACAGGTACAAAAGACCAACTGTCCATCTATCCTGCTCCACATTGATAATTGTGAAGCATCATGACCAGAAACTCCCTCCTCCCCCCACCCCCCTCAACCCCCATCGCCCCCATACTTCCCCCACCCTTTGAGGTCATGCAATTTCCTGGGAGAAGCAAAACAAAACCTTGAGCCAATCAGGGGGAAAAAAACCTCTGGAAAATTCCCCTCCCACCCCTTCTCAGGTGATCAAAACCAGTGCAGGAGATCACATGGCGCATGCTTGCGTTAACTATTAACTGGGAAAGTACAACTGTTAAAAATTATCACAGTTGAAGCAATCGCTATTGTAGTTTTACTACAATGCCTCAACTCCTTGAAATATGCCTCTTTAATGCTGAAGCATTTTTATCAACAACATGATTGTTCTCTTAATGCTGAGTCTATGTCAAACAGAAAAGATCTATTGGAGATGTATGCTCATGTAATGTAATGTTTAATATATTTGAAGAATAAATATTTAATGTGTAGGTCATTGTAGCCATTTTCGGTGTTGGAAAATAGCCCCACTTCACTGGAACAGGGGAATGATGGGATACTGTAACCATCTGTAACAAATGACACCCTTTTTTGAAAAGCGTGTATTTATTTCTGCATGAAATGCTAAATTATACAGCTTGTGCATGTTGTTGCAACATCAAAGCTTTACATATAATCCGAATGCAGTGAAACCTAAATCTTAATGACTAAAGTTTAACTAATTGTTACTTGGTATAAAGTGCTACCAGACTTTGAAAGTAAAAGATGGATAAATGTTATGGCTGGTACAACATGATAAGAGTTGGACAAACTTGAAGTTTGGCGCACATGATATTGAACCTCTCAACAACCATTTGTCAGGTGAAAACTGGGTACTGACTGAACTAATTGCTAGGCCTATGTCTTGTGACCAAGGGAAAGCCTTGCCTGAGTGCATATCTGTTTATGTGTTTCATTGCTCTTTGAATCTGAATGGTAATAGGTTATTAAAAGATCAAAAGAGAAATTGCAAGTGCTAAAAATCTGGGATTAAAACATAAAACATGAGAAAACCATTCTGCAGCTGAGAAAGGCCAGGACAGCATTTCAGACTGAAACTTGTCTGGGTTCTGAATAACAAAATCATAGCCTACCTATTCCAGGGCAGATAAACCTGCTGTGTGTTCCCAGCACTTTTTGTTTTTATTTAAGGCCATTTAGCGCTCGTATTAATTAAAATAGTACATTCATGTCCTTGCCTAGCTGGTGCTGATTATTCCAGTTGCACATGATTTGACATGAAGCTGGGAGATAGAGGGAGAGTGATTTTGTTTGTTTTCCCTCTCTTTTTTAACAATGCCAATAACATGTTCATAATGCAGGAATAGCTTCCGTGGAGCAGCAAACTAGATTTGTGGCAGCAGGCCAGAATCACTTAGATCATTTTACCAGGGGCATGTAGGGAGCAGTTGGAGACCTGAGGCGCCCTCAGAGAGCAGCTCTTTCTGCTCCAGCGCATTACACAGTGTGACATTTCTCTCGCAGTTGTCCCTGTACATCATGGCTGGCGACATAAAAAAACACTCATTGTCTATAGATATAAAATCAGTTTAGCTACCGCCGGGGTCAAACTGCTGTCAATGAATTCAACTGTAATTCTGCTCTTATGAAAAGCGCTTAAGCTCCTTGGAGATGAGCAAGTGCGGGCTTTATGTAGGGTCAAACCGTGGTCAAGACGCTTTCTTGTAAGAAATCACTCTGGTGAAAATGTTCATCTACTCGGTCATGTGCCTCCAAACAGATGGTAACTTTTTAAAAATTGAAGCAAAGGTTTTTGAAAGCAATTAACCCTTGCTATCACTGTAAATATGCAAGAGCTATTAACCCTACGCCCTTGCCCTATTATGCAACTGCTGGTACACTGCATGATCAGTTTTTTTTTTGAAGAGCTGTCCCAGAGAGGCAAACAGCAAGAAGTTATTGACTGGTGATAAATGCAGTGGCTGGGGGAGAGGATGGCATATTGAAGCTGTATTCCCAATTTTAGAGACCCCTACTGCCATAAAAAATTGTTTATGCTGAGTAAATCCTTTCTTAGCACTGCTATTACTTTGTTCACAGAGAAAAGCCGCTTGTTGTGGAATTATACACAAAGCACAGTAATAGTATTCAGCAAAACCAGCAGCTGTGACATGATCGAATGGTCTATACTTACTTTGTTCTAGATACTTTGGTACTGAGTTCCTGCTGCTGCAGTTAACCCTATAGAAGTGCAGTAACTTCTCTGAACCAGAATGAAAGATAAAGACAGTTTTTTTTCCAAAGGCAGCATTGATAAAACATTTTTTGTTGGTCTGTCACCTCTTTTTAGATCACCGACTTCTCAACTTCATCTTGCAGCCATGTGGGTGGAAAGGCCACAAAGTCACATTTGACAACTGTGGGTGCTTTGTAATTAATTTGTGGTGGGAATAATTGACACTTGTAGAGGAGATCAGTTTGAATGGTCATTGAAACTGGGATTCAATCTGCCTGATGTACTGTTCTTCATGTAGAGTTGCCTACCTGCTCAAGAGTAATATTGTTGATGGATTGGAAAATATTCACCACAATTGCGTGCAATTCTGGTTGCCACACTACCAGAAGGACGTGGAGGCTTTGGAGAGGGTACAGAGGAGGTTTACCAGGATGTTGCCTGGTCTGGAGGGCATTAGCTATGAGGAGAGGCTGGAAAAACTCGGATTGTTTTCACTGGAACGGTGGAGGTGGAGGGGTGACATGATAGAGGTTTACAAAGTTATGAGCGGCATGGACAGAGTGGATAGTCAGAAGCTTTTTCCCAGGGTGGAAGAGTCAGTTACTAGGGCACATAGGTTTAAGGTACGAGGGGCAAAGTTTAGAGGGGATGTGTGAAGCAAGTCTTTTACACAGAGGGTGGTGAATGCCTGGAATTTGCTGCCAGGGGAGGTGGTGGAAGCAGATACGATAGCGACGTTTTAGAGGCATCTTGACAAATACATGAATAGGAAGGGACTAGAGGGAAATGGGCCCCGGAAGTGCAGAAGGTGTTAGTTTAGGCAGGCATCAAGATCGGCGCAGGCTTGGAGGGCCGAATGGCCTGTTCCTGTGCTGTACTGTTTTTTGTTCTTTGTTCATCTGAATCATCTGTTTCACAAGGAATTTGAAAACCAGAGCATTAGATTCATGACTGGAGAATTAGAGTTTGAATTATACACTTGCACCCCGGCACAGTTTCTTCTCAAAGATGCTTTCTGCCAATTTTAGCTGAGATGTTGGTACAAGGGATTAGAATTGGCCAAGAGATTCCTTCACGAACAAAGATGAGTAAATGAAAGATGGAGAAATAGATAGGTTGAGACACAATTGATGGGATGGGAGGAAACTCATGTGGTGTATAAACATCAGCACAGACTAGTTGGGCTGAATGGCCTGTTTCTGAGCTGTATATTCTATGTAAGATGTCTTTGAAGGTTGATCATGGACAGTACACAGAGGAGAGCAAGTCTTCCAATCGTGAAGCTCACATATATGACCATTTAACGTGCTAATACTACATTTCTGCACGTGCTATTTTATGCAGTGTGAACCATTATAAGCAGCTTAATACCTGCATAGTCCATATTGCAGTTTAGTGGAAAATGTATGTTAAAATCACTGTATACGAGATTTACTGGATAACTATCAGGAGTCTGGGTGATTATTTTCCTCTTTCTACCCCTATATGTGTTGTGAGCAATTGTAGCACTCTAATTGGAGCCTTAGCTGCGTTCAATTAACTGAGTACAAATGGGAGTGAAACCTGGACCATCTTGGTCTGTATGCATCATCAAGATGACCCAACAGGTGATGCTTTCTGGCCTATTTTCCCCGCAAAATGTAACAGGCCTGTTTCCAGATTATTTACAAGTAGGCAAGATGAACGGCACTAACCAAAAAGCATAGTTGAATCCACTTCATGGCAAAGTTTGTTCAGGTCGACGTACTCACCATATACTTGCAATTCACATGCTACTTGTGACAATCAATTGATCTGCAGCTACTGCATTTTTGTGCTGGCATTCATGGCCAACCTAGCTGCGCACTACAATTTAGTGGCATTGTTAACTTGTGAGCCCACTGATCTACATTTGCTCCCTGTCTGAAAATGCCTCGATTTTTAAATTCTCATCCTTGTTTTCAAATCCATTCATGGCCTCACCCCTCCCTAATCCCTGTAATCTCCCCCAGCCCTACAGCCCTGCTTTCCTTGTTGCACCATTGGTGGCTATGCCTTCACCTGCTTACACCTTAAGTTCTGGAATTCCTTCTCTAAACCTCTCTGTCTCTCTACCTCTCTCTCATCCTTTAAAATGTTCTTTAAAACCTACCTCTTTGATCAAACTTTTGGTCAACAATAACTCTTGATGTGGCTTGATGTCAGATTCTGCGTGATAGGGTTCCTGTGAAGTACCTTGGGACGTGTTACCATGTTAAATGATAGTATAAATGCAAGGTTTTTTTGTTGTTAAGTGGACAGAAAGTCAGATGGGCCTTCTTACAGTCATTTCCTCCTCCTGGCTGATTTTCCTGTGTTCACTACACCCAGGCACTTATTTATATAAAGCCATGGGACCAGGAAAATTCATCCCATTTGCTCACTTATTTGAACAAAACGTAGCTGTGGATAAAGCATTTTGGAATGTAAGAATGAGGTGCTAATGGACTGTTCATCATTGCATTCCCATTCCTCAAAGAAAATTAAGGAATATTCATTAACAGCATGAAAAAGAGACTAATTTTGTCTAAATCTTCTCAGTGAAGAACTCAAAAAGTGAAACTTTAACTCTAGGCCAAACCTATCTTCAGTGGGCTTAACAAGGGGGAAGGTTTTGCAGTGTCACCTTAGGCACAGTAGAGGCCTAGTAAAAGGTAAGGAAAGGACTTGCATTTATATAGTGCCTTTCATGACCTCAAGATGTCTCAAAATGCAGCCAATGAGGTATTTTTTGAAATATTGCAATGTCGAAAATGCAGCAGTCAATTTTGCACACAGCAAGGTTCCACAATCAGCATTGGTATACATGATCAGATAATCTGTTTTAGTGATATCGGTTTGGGGATAAATGTTGGCCAGGACATCAAGAGAACTCTCCTGCTCTTCTTAAAAATGATGCCATGGGACCGATCTTGTCCATTTGCGAGTAATGCTCATACACCCATTGTGTTGACCAGAAATGGTGCATCCTCCGGAGAAAAGAGAAAAACAATGCAGAAGAAAGCAAAAAAAAAACTTGATTAAGCTAGTTAGGAAATTGCTGACAATTCTCATCTACTTTACAAACAACCAGCTATCACATTTGGAATTGGACATTACTAAAAAGGATATGAGCAATGAAGATGTGACATTTCTTTTTGAGGACACTTAATTCTCACAAATTTTAATTTCTGAATGTCTTGCCCAATCCAAATATACTGCTTGTTATATATATCTTCAAAAATCTCATGGCTGCACATACTTCCTGTCAACCTTTCCATCGTAAATTCTGATATCCATATCTATAATGAGAACTGATCCTGCCAACTTGTCATGCTGTAACTACAGCTTTTCTCCAATGGAGGTGCTGCAGGAAGAGGCTGTAATTATAGCATGACATGTTTAATGAGGCATTTTCCGCTATAAATATGGGAATTTATAATGGATTATAAAAATAAGGAATGCATGACTTTAAAATGGAAGCTGAGCTGTGTCCGCATATCCAGGCCCATCTATCCCTTCTCCATAATCCTACTTCATCAGAAGGTTACACTTGGTCTTAACTCTCTGTGTATAACACCAGGTGAGACTGACTAGTACAAAGGTTTGCAACCTGCGGCTTCGGAGCTGCATGCAGCTTTTTAACATCTCATTTGTGGCACCCAATTTTCTCCAATTGGATTGCATTGACATGACAAAAGCCGAAAAAAATTAAATCAAGTAAAGTAAGAGCCGTATTTTTATTGTGGGGATAAAAAGCTAATCATTATTGCTGCACTTTGTAGTTTCAAATGATTATTTTAACAAAAAACATCATTGTTTTTATTCTTTCATGGGATAGTAACATAGGAAGATAGGAACAGGAGTAGGCCATTCAGCCCCTCGAGCCTGTCCTGCCTTTCAATGAGATCATGGCTGATCCTCGACCTAACTCCATATACCTGCCTTTGGCCCATGTCCCTTAATATCTTTGCTTAACAAAAATCTATCTATCTCAGATTTAAAATTAACAACTGTTCTTGCTTCAACTGCTGTTTGTGGGAGAGAGTTCCAAACCTCTACCACCCTTTGCGTGAAGAAGTGCTTCCTAACATCTCTCCTGAATGGTCTGGTCCTAATTTTTAGACTATGCCCCCTAGTTTTAGAATCTGCAACCAGTGGAAATAGTTTATCTTTATCTAGCCTGTCGTTTCCTGTTAATATCTTGAAGACCTCAATCAGATCATCCCTTAACCTTCTAAATTCAAGCGAAAACAGGCCTAATTTGTGTAATCTCTCCTCGTAACTTAACCCCTGTAGTCCAGGTATCATTCTTGTAAACCTACATTGCACTCCCTCCAAGGCCAATATATCTTTCCTAAGGTGTGGTGCCCAGAACTGCTCACAGTACTCCGAGTGGGGTCTAACCAGGGTTTTGTGCAGCTGCAGCATAACCT
Organism: Heterodontus francisci; assembly: GCF_036365525.1. Lineage (NCBI taxonomy): Eukaryota > Metazoa > Chordata > Chondrichthyes > Heterodontiformes > Heterodontidae > Heterodontus > Heterodontus francisci. Next base: position 21,847,398 of record NC_090408.1, on the reverse strand, counting down.
CTGTGTCTTTATACTCCAATCCTCTAGATATAAAGGCTAGCATTCCAGTAGCCTTTTTAAAAATTATTTTCTGCACTTGCTCATGGCATTTTAAGGAGCTATGCACCTGAACCCCCAAGTCTCTTTGGACACCCACTGTACTTAACCTCTTCCCATTTCGAAACTACCCTGCTCTATCCTTTTTTGGTCCAAAATGGATAATCTCACACTTGCCCACGTTGAAATCCATCTGCCACAGTTTTGCCCACTCACCTAGTCTGACAATATCTCTTTGCAATTTTATGCTATCATCTAGACTGTCTACAATGCCGCCTAACTTTGTATCATCAGCAAATTTGGATATATGACTTACTATACCATCATCCAAGTCGTTAATGAATAATGTGAATAATTGAGGCCCCAACACAGATCCCTGAGGGACACCACAAGTCACATCCTGCCAATTGGAGTACTTACCCATTATCCCCACTCTCTTGTCACCTATCGCTCAATCAACTTCCAAACCATGTCAATAATTTGCCCTCAACTCCATGGGCTTCTACCTTAGTTAACAATCTCTTATGTGGGACTTTATCAAATGCCTTCTGGAAGTTCATATAAATAACATCCATAGACATTCCCCTGTCCAATACCTTAGTCACCTCTTCAAAAAATTCAATGAAATTTGTCAGGCATGACCTTCCCGTCATGAATCCATGCTGGCTGTCCCTGATTAACTGAAATTTTTCTAGGTGTTCAGTCACCCTATCCTTGATTATAGACTCCAGCAACTTGTCCACCACAGATGTCAGGCTAACTGGTCTGTAATTTCCTTGGTTCCCCCTTTCACCCTTCTTAAAAAGTGGAGTGACAAGTGCAACTTTCCAATCCAGAGGGACCACTCCTGAATCTAGGGAACTCTGAAAGACTGTAGTTAGGGTGTCTACAATGTACTCCCCTACTTCCTTTAACACCCTCGGATGGAAACCGTCAGGTCCTGGGGATTTCTCACTCTTTAGTTCCATTAATTTCCTTGTTACTGATGTTTTAGTTATGTTAATTGTATTAAGTCCCTGTCCTCTATTGGCTATTAATTTTTTCGGGACTTCCGGCAAGTTATCCTCTTTTTCAACTGTAAATACTGAGGCTAAGTAATTGTTCAACATGTCTGCCATTTCCCCATTATCAATGACAATATCTCCATTTTCAGCTTTTAGTGGGCCTACATTGCTCTTGACCACCTGCTTTCCCTTTATGTAACGATAACATTTCTTCTTATTGATTTTGATGTCCCTTGCAAGTTTCCTTTCATAATCTCTTTTAGTAGCTCTTATAAGCTGCTTTGTGACCCTTTGTTGGTCTTTGTATCAATCCCATTCGGCTGGATCTGTGCTGCGTTTTGCATTTTTGTAAGCCCTTTCTTTTTGTTTTATGCTATCCCTAATCTCTTTAGTTGTCCGTGGCTGTTTTTTCTGTGAGGTGGAGCTTTTTCCTCTCAGGTATATACGCGCTTTGTATTTCATTAAATGATGTGGGTGTTGCTGGCAAGGACAGCATTTGTTGCCCATCCCTAATTACCCTTGACAACTGAATGGTTTGCTCGGTCATTTTAGAGGGCAATTAAGAGTCAACCACATTGCTGTGGGTCTGGAGTCACATATAGGCCAGACCAGGCAAGGATGGCAGATCTCCTTTTCTAAAGGGCTTCGTGAACCAGATGGGTTTTTATGACAATCCATGATACTTTTATGGCACCATTACTCTGAAACTAGCTTTCAATTCCAGATTTTTGTTAATTAATTGAATTTAAATTCTACCAGATGCATGGTGGGAATTGAACCCATATCCCCAGGGCATTAGCCTGGGCCTCTAGATTAAGTTGTATGATTGCCTTTAAGAGTGATGTCCCTTTAAGATTAGTATGCTAATGAGCTAAGTACCAGGACATAGTCATGTGACTTGAAGCCAGAGTCACTCTGCCATTGTAACACCTAAAGGAAGGTTCTGTAAATAGTTTGCTCTGTACTGTATACACTTGTTAGCTGTTAATAAACCTGTTAGAGATCTTCACCAAACTGGACTCCACGCATCTCATTTATGTTGCGTCAGACAACATAAAGAACTCATTACATGGTGGCAGCTGTGGTGAAAAGACAAAGTCTAAGAGTGAAGACCACAGGTAAAACAGCTCTGAAAACAACCCTTCTTACAGCCAAAAGAGAGAAAGTTCCACAGAAATACTGGCCCAAGCAGTAGAAAGAAAAAAGGAACTTACTTCCAGCTGTCGAAGACAGAGCACAGAACGACAGGCTGCAAGTAAATCGTGTGTCATTGTGCCAGTGGTTGAGGAATCCCAGTTAAAAAGACAAAGCTCTGAAGTGCTTAAAAATTGATTTTTTTTCAAAAGCTCCATGTAAAGGAAAATGGGGAAGATCCAACTCCTCTCCCAAGCTGATCGAAGTCGACGCCATTACAGGAGGTGCCTGATAGCAACAAGCGCGGGAATCCTCTGATCACTGCAGATCCTCATCCATACAGCCAAAGTTTAAAAAACTCATTAAATTACTCGAGCAAGAAGAAGAGTGTTCATTCATGAAGCCACAGCTATAAAAATACTATTAAACAACTCTCGTGTGAAGGACATAAACAAACTCTGGCAAAAAAAGCTATTGAATTGCCTAGTGAACAGCTATGTAAACAGACAGACTTAAGTGCCACAAGCAAGATAAACACAGAGCATTACAAAACACCTGTTCCTCTCAATCCAAGAAGCTAATGTAAATAACAGAGAGTGTCTTAAAGGGGAAACAGTGCAGAGTCATAGAACAAGTCTTAAAGCAAGTTTTAAGCAAGAGAACAGCAGGAAGATACCAAATTTCCCAGCGTGAACTGGAAAGCCATGGATATCATATCTGAGTTTCAACTTTTCAAACGCAGAATGCAGTTATGCTTTACAGACCAAATAATTGCAGAACCAGTGAAACAGGCTGTAAAAATACTAAAAGCAGTTGGAAAAGAGGGATTACACAGAATCAATATGTCAGGCGTGTCTGAAGAGGACCAGAAAGATCCTGCAAAGATATGGAAAGTACTAGAAGATCAGCTCCAATTAAAAGTGAATTTTCAAATTCATCTCCTGGAATTGATGTCGTACAGGCAACAGCCACAGGAATCGTTAGACCAGTTCATCAGCAGATGCCGTAGTAAGGGCAATGAATGTGATTTTTCAGAAGCTGAGCTGTCAGAGCGACTAATGGAATTGGTGATCATCTCAACACCCATTGAAGTGTTTCAGAAAGACCTCTTGGAGAAAAGGAAAGGTCACAGCATTGATGCATAGCTAGAAGATGGCAGGGGGTACAAAGCCATTGTAGCTGGACAACAGCATCTGCAAGCACTAGGTGCAGCCAACAGTATTGGTACGAAAACCAGATTGAAAACAGCAATCAAGCTGTGTGGGGTAAGTGTGGTTTGTCCCATTCACCGTGAAGTTGTTCTGCATTTCAAGTCCTGTGCAAGGCATGTGGTGCAAAAGAACATTGGGCCTGCCTATGCAAGAAATCTGGCTCCAAAGACGCGGCCACAAGTCACAGCAGGACACAAACAAATAGACGACAGGTGCAACAACATGACAACAGCAGTAAAGAAAGCGCCAGAGACCTGCAAGCCGATACACAAAGTCCACAGCGAAACACACCTGAGGCAAGCCTCAGAGAGAAGTAATTCTCAGACAGGAGATGAACAAACATTCCACATTGTGAACCTGATACATCATGTTGATGAAGTCAAACAACTGGATGCTTTTGCTACCATTAACATCATGTTGCCAAAGGAAGCTGGCAAACATATACTCAGGTTTAAGATTGTGTTACGACCAGGTGAGCAATGTGTCTTGGGGATTTAGACTCAGTGAGGCATCACCCTCATGGTTTCTCTGCCCCCTAGCGGTCTCACTTTGTCTCTGCAGGCTCCTGTAAATGCTATTAGCAACTCTGATGGGGTGCTTCTAGAGTCTGCATTTACATAGGAGGATGTGAGGTCTAACTTTTCACATTTTTCTGGGTTGGTTGACCGGGCGGTAGGGGTTTTCATCCGGGATTCTTCCCAGACTTCCTTTAACAGGCCCTCTGAGTCACTTTTTCCCCTTCTCTTTCTAAACTTTTGCCAGCCATGTGCCTACCTGTCCCCTTTTGTTCTTGGTGGGGGGTCCCTTACAGTTCACCAGCCCTCTGGAGGGTCCTCCGAACACAGGACTCAGGGGAGCAGGTGTCACGGTAGTTTGGCAATTCCCCTCAACCTGGCACATGTGGCAACACCTACAGTACTCCAGCACATCTTTGTTGAGTTTTGGCCAGTCAAACTGCTGAGTTATGCGGGCTTTGGTCTTTTGTATATCTACTGTAGTCTTGTGGGCCCTTCTTAATATTTCTCCCCAGTACCTCTGTGGCACCACTAACTGGTGAACTACTGACACTCCTGGCCCTCAGGTCTGTGAGGAGAACTCCATTTCCTCATCAGTACCTCATTCTTTAAAAAGAAAAAATCAGAGAGTCCCTCTGCTTCACTTTCAGATTGGGCAGCCTGTGCTGACCCTGGCAATACTGGGCCGGCTTGCTGAGCCTCACCTAGGAAAAATGCATTTAATTCATTCCCTGGGTCTCCCAACTTTACAAAGAAAGTCTCGGCCAGACAGACCTCATGGTCATCTGCCTGCAATGTCAATGCAGTCTCCTCTGGGGGAGCTGGTTTGATCATGGCCTGACCCATTACACGTTCAGAGACTGTGCAGGAGAGCTGTTACGACCAGGTGAGCAATGTTTCTAGGGGTCTTTGGCTGTCTTTACCCTGGTCTTATTGTAACAGGGTTTAATTTTAAACACACTGTGTTTTGAGCTCCCCTTTTTGTGAATTTGTGTCCACAGTTTCCAATTATAAGGCAAAGAACTGAGCACACACAGGCTTTCTTTGGTTTAAAGCACTAAGATGAGATTTATTAAACCTTAAACTTAAACTCTAATATGGTTCATGTCTACGGATATACGACACGCTCACGACAGCATGCACACGCAATATAAACATGCAAAATAGGGACAGAAAAGAGCAGAAGCAAAGATAAGTAGATCAGTTTGAGGCAATATCTTGTTATTGTTTCTTGAGCTTGCTATAGTCCTTGATTGAAGATATGGTCTTGTGTTTCGTTGGGGCCCAGTATTAGTCTTCTTAAAACCTTGTTCAGGTAGGAAATCTTTTTTCTCTCCGAGTTTACGTGTCTTCAATGTTTTCAGTTCCTTGAGAGATGAGCAGGCAGGCAGACAGGCAGGAGAGAAGATGTTCTCAGTCCTAGGAGAAGGTCTTTTCTCATGAGCACATGGCTTTGTCTCCCTGGCAATTCCTTTGTTTGGGAATTCAAAGACTCTGCAACAATCAGTCAGTCATGTGACCAAAACTGGTCTGACCACCTCTGTATATTGGACGAACAGAGATTGGCTCCCTTTGTTTCCACATTCTCTGGTACTATGCAAATATCCTTCCAGTCAGAGATTGCAATTTTTAAAGTTTTAATATTTAAGTGGCAAAATAATGTGTGCCTCAGTCTTGGCAGGTGGGGTTTGCCTGACAATTGACACTGCACTTAGTGCAAATATCATACCTGTCCGAATCCTGTAGGATATGTACCGGAGTCATTGGAAATCAATAATACAACTGACAGCTGCCATGTTATCTGCATATAACGGGTCACCATCCCTTGCAGTGACCCACTAACAATGCAATGCAGATATGGCAAGTTGGCAGGAAACTGCAAATATTCTACCCAGTAGACACGAGTGGACCAGCAGTGGCAGGTCTACCAGCATGTAAGGACATCAACATTGTAACCATCCATGAGGTCACCAAGGTACCCATTACAGCAGAGGAGACCATTGAATCAGTCCACGACTTACAACAAATGCACCTGGACAAAGAAAGTGCAATTCTGTCAATCCACTCTCCCAGAAAGTGCAGCATGCACATACAGAATAGCTTAAGCGCGAGTTAGATGACATGGAACACAGTGGCATTATCCGTCGTGTGCATCATCACACAGACTGGTGCAGCTCAATTACGTGCATACTGAAGAAGGATGGAGAAATCAGTGTATGTCTAGATCCGAGACATTTCAACCTCTCCCTAAATATATGTCCCCACAAGATTCCAACACGAGAGGAATTGAATCCCAAATTCATAGGGGCCAAATTCTTCTCTAAGTTGGATGCCAAACATGGATATTGGTCGATACACCTGGCTAAGGAATCTCAAGAAGTCACAACCTTCAGAACTCCATTTGGAATATACTGCTTCCAGAGACTGTCCTTCGGCTTATTTTTCAGTCACGATCTGTTTCAGCAGCATATGGACAGAATTATAGAAAATGTGCCTGGATGTATGTGCATTGCCAATGATATTGCGGTAATGGGCAAAACCAAAGAAGAACATAATCAAAATCTCAATTCACTGATGGCAGTAACTCTTCGCAAAGGGCTCATTTTTAACAGCAAGAGGTGCCAGGTGAATCTAAGTCAGATCAATTTCTTTGGCTCCATCTATTCCGGTTGTGGAATCCGTCCTGACAAAGGCAAAATCAAAGATGTAAGGCATATGCCCACCCCACAAGACAAGGAAAACCTCCAGAGATGTCTTGGATTTTTCAACTTCTTGAGACTATACATTCCAAATTTTTCTGACAAAGCAGCATCTCTGAGAGAGCTCTTGAAGAAAGACGTATGATTTGTATGGCAGGAGGACCATCAGCATATGTTTGAGTCTCTCAAACAGGCATTATCAGCTGAAGCCTGTACCCTGCAGTGCCAGATCCAAAATTGAATGGCTCACTGACAATCATTGACTCGAGACTCATGTATGAAGACATCTACTTAAAGTACAGAGTGAACAGGCCATAGTTGCCTGTGGATCCAAAAACATTGGGGGAAAAGAAAGGAAACGTACCAGTAGCTTTTGTTCATTGTCATATCAGGGAAAAGGTGACTTTACCTTTCCTTTACTCCATTACTGTTTTAGAAAAAAGTAAGCAAAAAGCTTTGCTTATTTAAAAATCCCTGATTCCTCAAAAGGTTAAACATATTTACAGCGCTAAATAGTACAATTAGATCTCCTTGTGTTATCTTTCATTGTTGTCTCATATCAGCCTTTATTTCCTCCCCCAAGTGTGTGCACAAAGACACACAGTGCTTATTTTTCTCTTATTTAGTAACCCTAGCTTCATACGGTTTCCCTTCATTTGAAAGGTGAGATTGTTTGACCTGGTGATTTTATTGCTGCCGCCATCAGTGATGTTCAAAGATTAAGTGGGGTGGGGGGTGTGGGGTGGGGGAAATTTTAACCAGATCAAAATGGGGAGGTTTGGGTCAGGTGGGGTATTAAAGTCTTAAAAATCAAATTCTCAAATCAAATCCGCCTCCAACCTGTCCATTTCCAGCTTTAACTGAGATGGGAAGTGTGTGCAGGTCACTAACCTGCTCCAAGGAAGCGAGTTGGTACTTTAAATATGATAAAGAGGCTGCAAGCCTCATTATCATTCAGCTTTTTGAATATAACTGTTGTTGGTCTGGTTTCCCGAGACTCCGGAAGCCGGGTAGCTACATCCAGGCAAGGACTTGTCCGATACATGAAGTGAGTGTCTTTATACCTACCTCCTGGATCCAGTGTACCTTCCTGAGGAAACCTCACTATTGGACATCCCCATGACCTTCTCCAAGGGGCCTCTGAACCCCAAAGCCTGAGGCCTCTGGCCTGCACCACAAGGCTCCACTCTCGCCCTGAGGCCTCCAAACTCTCTACCAACTTAGCCTCCTGACCCCAGATCTTTTACCCCCTCCTCCCCAGGATTTTGTAACCCCCCCCACCCCTTCCAAGATTGATCATCGACTCCCCTCTCCCCCTTTATGATCGACCTTCCACTCTCCCCCACTCTCCTGATGCTGACTTACCTGGTCCTCTGGCCATCCCCAAGCTGGCTGCCAATCAGGCTGGTTTCCAGGTGGGGAAACTGATCACAATTCCACAATGTGCAGGGGAATCCCAACGTCTGGGTTCACCCATCACCCCCACCACACTCCTGGCTGGTCAGGAAAGTAGAACTCCAGGCCTAAGCGACAGAGGTACACTTGTGTAAAATTGTGATCTACTGACATCCACAGTTCTACATAACAACAGTTAGAGCAGAATTGGCACTATTCCCCCAAGAAATAAAGATAGTTCATTGTTGAACGTGTTGATCAAAACTGACCTTCAAATAGTAAAACCACTCCGTCAGAAAGTCAACATTCATGAGAGATACTAACCTGTCTTTAAGATGTCTGTGTAGAGAAGCATGGTGCCATGCTTTGTATCATTTTTATGATCATTGAATACAGGAGATTTCAGACTGCAGTCTTATTTGTAGTGTTAACCCTTTTCACTAACACAGATTAAGTTTGTTTTCAGTAAAGGCTGAATTCACTCTGACACGTAATGGTCGAAAGCACTTGCCATCATCCTTCGGGACACGCCTGACATTATCGGCTCAGTAACTGTTTAAAAACCTGAAAACTATTCACAAACTGCTGTATGAGAAATGCAATCGAGGTCATCTTTAATTAAATAAAACCCATCATTGATGCAGAGAATCCTTTTAGTTACAATGAGTACATCCCAGTGAATGTGGTTATGTTACTGGGGATGGAATAGAAAGAGTGGTATTTATTGTGAGCTTCTTCTGTGACTGAGCAGATGTTTCATCAGCAGAGGTCTCTCAGAGACTGCAGATTGAGCATGTTTTCTACAGGTTTTGTCAGAGTCAATTTTATTTAAGCACGAACCCTAAGGAATTCAGAATGTTCCATTAATTCAGCAAAGCAGACAAATTCAGCCATATGAACACTGTCTACAGCTTTGTCGCTCATTACAGAAAACACACAACACCATGTCCATTCGGCTCTAAGGTTGTTACTCTCTGTGATATAGCATTGCTTATAGCTTCCGCCTTAATTACAAAAAAAAAAACACTTTTCTGCGACATTTGCAAAAAAAAACTGCGTATGCTGGAAATCTAAAATGGAAAATGTTGGCAACACAGAAAATGTCAGTCAGTATATGTAAAGGGAAAGGAAAGGTTAGCCTGAAAGACTCTTATACTCAGAATGTTACCCTGTATTTTCTCTTTAAGGCTGTTGAATGCTCTGCTCTGGATGGTCTCAGGACACCTCAAAGCACTTTACAGCCAATGAGGTATCTTGAAGTATTGTTGTAATGTAGCAAATGCAGCAGCCAATTTCAGCGCAGCTAAGTCCCCAAAACAACAATCTGATTACAAGCAGAGTCTGTTGATTTGTGATGTTGGGGGATAAATATTGGCCTGGACACCAGGATGACTCCTGTGCTTTTCTTTGAAAAAATGCCATGGGATCTTTTACATTCACCTGAGAAGGCAGATGAAGCCTTGGTTTAATGTCTCATCTGAAAGGTGGCATCTCCAATAGTGCAGCACTCCCTCAGTACTGCACTGGAGTGGCAGCCTAGATTTGGTGCTTAAGTCTCTGAAGTGGGCCTTGAACCCACAACCTTCAGACTCAGAGATGAGACAGCCACCCACTAAACCACAGCCGACAAATGTTTTTACTGCCCTATGCTGTGCTTCTATTTGCAAAGTAAGTTAACAGCATGTTATGTGCTTTGATTTTTATGGTTAATTGTGCTTAAATTGTAACATTAGAGTTGACACAAGTATAAATACAAATAATAGGAGCAGATCTGTTATTGGTGTCATGGCCCAAAAAAGTTTTAATTATCACATTTTGAAGCAATTGCTGCTACTGTGGAGTTGGTTTAGCTCGCAAAGACAGCTTTATGTTCTAAAATTTATATTACAAAACGATGCATGTTAATGTAAGATCATATTAGATTTTTTTTTAAGAGTAGAAGATGATAAATAAGTCAGTACCACAGTAACACACTCTACAATCAAAACCTAATTCCCAATGGCAGCAGTCGTGTGACACTTTTGAGGTTATTTGCCAATGACAAGTCTGTGCCCATTACCTGTGTTTGTATTTGTGGCAAGTTACAATTAAAACACAATCTGATCAAAAGAATAAATATGCACAACAATGTTAAATTAGCCTAGGAATGTACTGTTATGGTTGGGGTGTTTAGAAACTTGTAATTTATGATATTGAGACTCCACCATTGCGTTATAGCCTTGTAACTCCCTTCCAGCTATTTGTTATTCTATTTAAAGCATTCTCTGGCTAAACAGAAATGTGAACCCATTGACCCATATGACTCTTAAGAATTGCATTGACAGCAGATTACTTACTTAAATGTCGCATAATTGCTGATAGTTTACAATGTCTGGGGTTGAGAATCATCGCTTTGCTGTATTGCTCCGTATTATATTGCATTACGACATGTTATCTTAGAATGACTTTTGTTTCATTCAATTGGCTCTAATTAATTTTTCTCTTCTCATGTACAATTGTAATTTTCTTCCTCTATTCCTGCAAAAATGGGAAATGCAAAATGATTAGGAGAATAGTTTAACTGATTAGTTTCAAATGTTAAAAATGATTGTCCTGGGGACCTGTTACTTTCCTAACAAGCTTTGATTTATTTATGATTATTCAGGGAGAGTGGGATAGTTGAGGAATTATGAGGAGGGGGGATGCACTGGACTTGTCGCTGACATGTTTAATGGAGGAATAAAACTACTGATTTAGAGTTTCTGCTTTGGGCACAGTCAGTGATCTGAGTGAAAATTGTATCCAAAATTGCGCTAGTTTTGAGAAGAGATTTTGTTCCTCAAGTTTCCACTCAAACTCATTTGCATGTCACTGAATGTAAAATCTGCCATGAATCAGTGCAATCAGGCAGCATTTCAGAATACAATTCTTTTATTTTTATCTTTTTTGCTTTAAAAAATATTAGTTATATTTAAGAGTGGGAACTTGGAGCTGTTTTATTAAAGCAGCTGAAAATGGGTTATCACAAAAAATAAGCATTTATAATCAGAGTGCCTAGTTCTCCATCTGTGAGTAGCCTGATCTTAAATGATTTAACAAATACTATACAGAATCATTTGATAGTTATAGTGGGACACAGTAGTTAGTTTCTTATTAATTTAAAAAAAACATTCAAAAATTTTTAAAATGTGCCTATTAGTGTCCTTGCAAAAAAAGTGCTTAATTTTAAGAGCTTCCTTGAAGTGCTGTAAACAGGCACAATTAGCAGAAGGTAGTAATGGTGATTAATTTGATCTGGGGGCAGGGTTGGCTTCTAGCATGATATTTTTTAAACTAGTGCAAAAGATTATGGAAACATGATTTTCACTGGACGTAATTTTGCTTGGAATTAGAGCATGGCTACCCGACCCGAATCCAACGGGACCTGACAACATGTGTCGGGTTCGGATCGGGTCAGGTTGCTGTTCCGGGTCCGGCATTTGGGCTCGGGTCGGGTCGGGCCGGGTCGCACACAGTGACAGCCAGGATGTCAAGGCGGGAAACACTCCGCACTAGTCTGCAGTGAGCGATTCCATTGAAGGTAGAGCACAACCTCTTCAATAAAGTTGATTACAGTCCCGTGGTTGGGTCGGGTCAGGCGCGGGAGAAAAATGAAAGGACCCGGGCCGGGTGAGGCTTGGGTCAGATGTGGTTCTGTTAGGCTCGGGTCGGGTTTCATTTGCAGACCCGAGCCGGCCTTTACTTGGAATTCCGCTATCTTTTGTGCAGGTTTGGCCAATTTTGGGCGAATTGCGATGAACGAAAGTGTATCCTGGCAGAAACTCCAGACCTCTGTATTGTATATTTTATTTTACGTTTTCATTCAGCTTTATGGGATGTAATTTATTTGAGTATTTTACCTGCTTGTTTACAGAATAACAACTGAATAAAATGAAGCGTGATTTATTGAAGGGAGAAAAATGCAGAGCAACTTAAGGCAGACTGAAACTTCTGGCCATTAAATGAAACCTGAATGATCACTCGATCATAAAATTATAATAAGGCTCCATAATACAAGCAGCATTGTTCCAATCATTATTACAAGATGTAATTTGCAAAAGAAAATGTTACAGAAACATCTGCAATAAGTATTCTGCCTTCACTAAAATACAACCACTAAAGTGTGACCATAGTTTTCGCGCACCCTTGACTAATGAAAGGATGGGACATGCCAGTTGAATCAAGGCCACTGAATTAATAAGGCCAGTTTCTGTACATTTATCATCTATTAAAGGTACTAGTTAGTGCAGAAACACCACTTTCAACAGGACTTCTGGGACATCTTGTCATATATTTTCCACATGACTTACCCTGTATTTAGACTTGCCTTATAGTACAATGTGACACTTTGTATGAAATAGCGCTAATTGTAAGATCTCAAGGGTAGCCTTATTGTAAAAGGACTAAAAACTCTGTTTGCTATTTGGCAACTGCCAGTAAATTTAAGAATGAGCGAAAACACATAACCGAGATGTATAAATAACAAAAACACGCGGCTCAAATGCTGCAAGGGAAATAAAGAGAGCTGCTCATTTGCACAGGTTCTGTTTATGGTTGTAGGTCTCAATGCCAATGTTTTCATTAGAGTCTTAAACAAACCTGCTTACATAATAATGATACAGTACCCATTATTAGAACTGAAGGACACCTGCTTTATATAATTCTGAATAAAGCTTCTTGTAACCATGGCCTCTCTTGTTCATATTCTTTGAATTAAGTTTACCTTCCAAATATAATAAGGATTTGTTATCATCTTTAGGGAAAGAAATCACTCACAGGAACCATTTCTCTATAAATATGTGCCCTTGCAGGTCTATGTTTAGAAAGATGATTTTACCCTGCTCAGTGGTGTGTAAGAACTATTTCTGAAACATATCCTAACTTATATAAAGGGAAAAATACTATTTTAATGCTGTGCAGTGTTCTTGAACATTTTGTAGTCTGCAGCTCGCACAGTAACCTGGTTAAGAATTTAAAAAAATTTAGTGGTGTAATTATTTCTTCTAGTAGAGAGCCCAGAACTGTACTATACTGGTCAGTGTGCCATTACTATTAAATGAGGATAGCAGATAGATAGGGTCAAAGTAACAGGAGTTTATTTACAGGGGCCTTATCTCTAAGGCATCTCCATTAAGACTGAGTAACACGGGGTTCAGACTCATGACATCACATGATGTTGTTTATCATCTATATACATAATTTTTTTTATTCATTCATGGGATGTGGCATCACTGGACAGGCCAGCATTTATAGCCCATCCCTAATTGCCCTTGAGAAGGCGGTGGTGAGCTGCCTTCTTGAACCGCTGCAGTCCATGTGGGGTAGGCACACCCACAGTGCTGTTAGGAAGGGAGTTCCAGGATTTTGACCCAGCGACAGTGAGCGAACGGTGAAATAGTTCCAAGTCAGGATGGTGTGTGACTTGGAGGGGAACTTGCAGGTGATGGTGTTCCCATGCATCTGCTGCCCTTGTGCTTCTAGTTGGTAGAGGTCGCGAGTTTGGAAGGTGCTGTCTAAGAAGCCTTGGTGCTTTGCTGCAGTGCATCTTGTAGATGGTACACACTGCTGCCACTGTGCGTTGGTGGTGGATGGAGTGAATTTTTTTTTTATTATTCGTTCATGGGATGTGGGTGTCGCTGGCCAGGCCAGCATTTATTGCGCATCCCTAATTGCCCTTGAGAAGGTGGTGGTACAACTGAGTGGCTTGCTAGGCCATTTCAGAGGGCATGTAAGAGTTAACCACATTGTTGTGGGTCTGGAGTCACATGTAGGCCAGACCAGGTAAGGACAGCAGATTTCCTTCCCTAAAGGACATTAGTGAACCAGATGGGTTTTTACAACAATCGACAATGGTTTCATGGCCATCATTAGACTAGCTTTTAATTCCAGATTTATTAATTAAATTCAAATTCCACCCTCTGCTATGGTGGGATTCGAACCCATGTCCCCAGAGAAATACCCTGGGTCTCTGGGTTACTAGTCCGGTGATAATACCGCCTACCTGTTTGTGGATGGGGTGCCAATCAAGTGGGCTGCTTTGTCCTGGATGATGTTGAGCTTCTTGAGTGTTGTTGGAGCTGCACCCATCTAGGCATGTGGAGAGTATTCCATCGCACTCCTGACTTGTGCCTTATCGATGGTGGACAGGCTTTGGGAGTCAGGAGGTGAGTTAATCACCGCAGGATTCCTAGCCTCTGACCTGCTCTTGTAGCCACGATATTTATATGGCTACTCCAGTTCAGCAACAATTTATGTACATTATACTACATCTCCTCCCAAGCTTTCTTACTGAGTAGTGAACAGGCTTGGCTCTTTATAACGTATCGGGTTTCTGGAATTGTGTTATTCCTGTGTGTTAAAGTTGTTTGTATTTCTCCTAAAACCCTTAATTGAATTCCTCCCGGCCCATATAATTTCTTGTTGGTTTTCCTAAGCCTTTTCATTCTCAGCCATGGGGTTTTGTCAGATAGGACAGAAATTGCAGCTCCTGTATATAACTTGAAGTTGGTTTTATTTTTCAGCACTAAGATTTCTGCTTCCCAGCGATCTTCATTTTTCTCTGGCACTTCCCCAAGCGAGTATTCATTGTTGTTACTGTTTTGTTTCATCTATTTTTTTGCTAGTCTGCTGCGTTTGTTTCTTGCTGCGATAGACCTGCTGAAAGTGCTCCCTGTTCTTCCATCCCATAATAGAATAATCATGCATGGAGGGATTGTGCTTGATGGGCCAAATGGTCTTTTCTTGCTCAGTTCTCTTAGAATTTTAATATTAAACCTGTGGCATTATTGCATTAAAGAGTTTAAATTACACAGTGTAAACAGCTCAGGTTAAGTTTCTCTTTTTCAGTGGGTGATAGAGGATTCCTGCCAGTGGTAAACCAAGTAACTGCGCAGGACAATCCTTTTTAACTGTTCCAGTATTGCAAGTTGAGCATTATATGTTGATGCCCATACCAAATTTGAGCAAGGAAATAATAACTTTTCTCAGCTGCTACCAGTGAAGCCAAGAAAGTGACTTTGTAAATGGCAACCAGAATTAAATTTTAAAACATATGATTCCATTAATTCCCACCGGGAGAGACCTCCAGGAATGACTGGTGGGAGAAATGCCTGGGGCAAAATAAACTGGTCTGAAGTTAAGGCCAAGTCTATCTTCAAGACAGGCAAAAGTTCAGACCTTTGGGGAGGGGAGCGTGTGCAATGAATAAGAACATTGACCCAGATTTTGTTTGTGGTCAGCAGCGGTGTTCGCCACTGACTGCATAGACAATTACTACATAGCTGGTTTGTTGGCTGTAGCAAGAAATTTCATTTCTTGTTCCAGCATGGTCCACTGACAAAACGATCTGTAAGGCCTAGCAGTGAGGTGCATTGCCAGCGAAGCCGTGCCCCCTAATGACATCACAAGCTGAAGACACACCCACCCTTGAAGTCAGTTTTCAGCTCAAAGGCAGGTGAGTGTTTTATTATGATTTTAAATACTTTTAAACACTTTGAAAAACTGTTGTAAACTTTTAAATACTTTTAACACTTATATAAACTTTTAAAAATTGTTTAAACTTTTAAATTCTCAGACAGAGGAAGAAGGGGAGAGCGACTGAGAGAGGGTTGGAGACAAAGAGAGAGAGAAAGGGAGACACAGAAAGGAGAGACACTGCGACAGAGACAGGGAGGGAGATAAACTGGGGCAGAGACCCTAGACACTGAACGAAGGAGACAGAAAGAAACTTAAAGACAGACACCAGACCCAGAGAAAGAAACACATTGAGGGAGCGGATTGAGACACAGAGGGAGAGCGAGAGATGTAAACACCAGACAGAGAGGGAGAGAGAGAGAGAAACCCCAGCTACACACTGAGACACAGAGAGAGAGAGAGAGACCCAGACCCAGAGAGACTGAGACAGAGGGAAAGACTGAAACACCAGACCCAGAGAGACCCTAAACACTGAGAGGGAGAGACCCAGGGACAGAAAAGAGAGGAGATGCTTTTTGTTAACAGTGGAGAAGAGAAAGGAAAGGGTTTAATTCCTTGCCTCCTCCGTCCTCATAACTGTAAATATTTTAACATCCAAACTGTGACAGGTTTCCACTATCCCGCAGATGTCTGTCCAGAGGTAATTAACTTACTCAGCGTTTTTTTTATTTATTTGCCCTTCATTGACAGTTGCTGTGTTTGAATATGTTCCAGCTACCGATTGACACTGGAACTTTATCGAGGCGGCTGCAACGGGGTTTATTTAACCCAGACACTACTTCTAAACTCTGAGAACCAGCTTTCCACAAGAATATTAGACTCACAACATGGCTGGGTATAAACCAGGGACAAACCACTGGGAAGTACATTCGCTTTTCTCCCCAGACCTCTGTAATTTTAGAGCTGGGAATGGCAGAAAGGCAGGGAGTATCTCATCTGGTAACCTCCACACTCAGTGTCAGCTCTGAGTCCTGTACAATTACAGCATCAACAACTGCTGGAGAATTGGGAAAATATTTTGGAAAAAGCCAGATGAAGGATCTATCCTCTGGGGTTCAGACGGTCTTCCAGTATAACACAGGAGGTGGAATCAGGATTATTCGTATCCAGGTAGTCAGGAGGCAGTTATACAAAATTGTACGAGCACATCCAGAATATTTAATTCATTTTAAAGATAATTTAACATCAGCTACACCCCCACCTGATTTCAACATCTATCCGCCGGTAATGTGTCTGTGTTTTACAGCACAGAGCTGGCTATAAAACTCCTTTCAAAGCATTTTTAAAAAAGTTGTGTTTTCAACTTCAAAAAAAAAATGTCCTATGAATCGTGAAGTTTGCATTTCAAAAGATCCCACTGTTTGGAAATATTTTGCACATTTATACATATTTGGCTTTTTTATTCATTCATGGGATGTGAGCATCGCTGGTTAGGCCAGCATTTATTGCCCATCCCTAATCGAGAAGGTGGTGGTGAGCTGCCTTCTTGAACTGCTGGGGTGTAGGAGAAGTGCTTTTGGTTAAGGGGCTTGTTAATTTATAGTGTGGAATCCCCCGAGCTGGCTCTGCGCCTGCTAATAGCTGTGAAAATCAGTGTAATTTGGGGGCAATCAGCCCAAATTGTCAAATTACAGGTCCCTGCCGCTTTACAGAGTGGTTTGGTGGGACCATTATTGTATGTTCTTCGGGAGCCCTTTGGGGCGCACCGCAATTTCTGGTTTTTGGTGCAAGTGTGCATGCCGGAAGTTGTGGTGCTGTTGCAGCCCTCAATAGCAGTGTTCACCACGACTGGAACCACAAAATCTGGAACAGTTTCCTTCACCTGGGTTTCTATCCATTCCGATCGGACGGGACGCAACTTTCTTCTTTCTGTTGGTTATCATAATCCTAGTAAAATGAGTTTGAGTCCACAGTGCTAAATGGGCCACGATCTGGCACAAATTAATACTTCAGTAGCATTATTTTCAGTCGGGGCTATAATGGTTGCGAGTATGCAAAATAGAACTTGCCACACTGAAACGGCAGTTGAGGGAAGAGGATGAGGCAAAATAAAGGCCGTTTTTCTCTGTTTCTCATCATACAGGAACAGCAACAACTTGTATTTGTATAGCGCCTTTAACCTAATAAAAAATCCCAAGGCACTTTAACAATAAATTCTTCAAAGTCATTTGATCAATTTGAAGACACAAGATGACAGTCACCCAGCAGCTATCACCTGATTAACTATACAGTGAGGCAGAGGATTATTGGGCTAACGTTCTACGTTCACAGTAAAAACAGTTCTATAACACCTTTAAAACAATAAAGTCATTTACATAAATTCTGTTCATAATATTGGGTTTGTATGAGTCCACCACTCAGTAAAGGATAAGAGCAGTACATACCATCACCTAAAAGGATAAGGAAATATTAGGAATACTATGAAGAACAATGGCTGGTATACTTGACAGAAATGAGCAGTTAATCTCATACAAAAGCAAAGTACTGTGCATGCTGGAAACCTGAAATACAAACAGAAACTGCGGGAAATACTCAGCAGGTCTGACAGCATTTGTGGAAAGAGAAACTGAGTTTATAATGTTTCCGGTCGATGACCTTTCATCAGATGTTTTTCCACTGGTATTGGAATTTGTCAATATGGAAAAAAGCAGTTGAAAAGCACAATCAGAACAGATCTGATCAGTTAGAAAGAGCTGGTGATAGAATTTCACACAAAGTTGAGGCAGAAAAGTTTCCAGTATTTTCTGTTTTTTTTATTTCAGATTTCTGCAGTATTTTGCTTTTGAAAAAACATCCATTCTTTTTGTGAAACACTGACAAGCTGACACTTGGCTTTAAAAGCTCAAAAGCTGTCAATTAATATGCATGATAAATGAAAGGTGGTAGTTATCAATCCCTTCAAAAGAGAGTGTCATTAATATTTTAATTAGTGTTGTCATTGTCAGAAGCAAAATACTGTGGATGCTGGAAATCTGAAATAACAACAAAATGCTGGCAATACTCAGCAGGTCAGGTAGCATCTGTGGAGAGAGAAGCAGAGTCAAATGTTAATTATGTTTCTCTCCCCACAGATTCTGTCGGATCTGCTGCGTATATCTCGCATTTTCTGTCATTATTGTCAGTCTGCTTCCGTGGTAACACTCTTGGCTCTGAGTTAGAACATTGTGGGTCAAATGTCATTCCAGGACCCAAGCATATAATCCAATCTAACATTTCGGTGCAGTAATGAAAGAATGCTGAATTGTTGATGATTTTGGCGAGTCATTAAATGAAGGCCTTATCTGCCTGATCAGATGGACATAGAACATCCCTAAGCTGTATTCAAAAATGCAGGGTAATTCTCCTTGATTGAGCCAACTTGAGTACTCATAGAGTCATAAAGTTATACAGTACAGAAATAGGCCCTTCGGCCCATCGTGTCCGTGTTGGCCATCAAGCACCTAACTATTCTAATCCCATTTTCCAGCACTTGGCCCGTAGGCTTGTACGCTATGGTGTTTCAAGTGCTCATCTAAATACTTCTTAAATGTTGTGAGGGTTCCTGCCTCTACAACCTCTTCAGGCAGTGTGTTCCAGATTCCAACCTCCCTCTGGGTGAAAACATTTTTCCTCAAATCCCCTCTAAGCTTCCTGCCCCTTACCTTAAATCGCCCCCTGGTAATTGACCCCTCTGCTAGGAAAAAAGTTTCTTCTTATCTAACCTATCAATGCCCCTCATAATGTTGTATACCTCAATCATGTCCCCCCTTAGCCTTCTCTGCTCTAAGGAAAACAACCCTAGCCTTTTCAGTTTCTCTTCATAACTGAAATGCTCCAGCCCAGGCAACATCTTGGTGAATCTCCTCTGCACCCTCTCCAGTGCAATCACATCCTTCATCCTTCCTATAGTGTGGTGCCCAGAACTGTACACAGTACTCCAGCTGTGTCCTAATTAGTGTTTTATACAGCTCCATCATAACCTCCCTGCTCTTATATTCTATGCCTCGGCTGATAAAGGCAAGTATCCCATATGCCTTCCTAACCACCTTATCTACCTGTGCTGCTGCCTTCAGTGATCTATAGACAAGTACACCAAGATTCCTCTGACCTTCTGTACTTCCTACGGTCCTACCATCCATTGTATATTCCCTTGCCTTGTTAGTCCTCCCAAAATGCATCACCTCACACTTCTCAGGATTAAATTCCATTTGCCACTGCTCTGCCCATCTTACCAGCCCATCTATATCATCCTGTAATCTAAGGCTTTCCTCCTCACTATTTTCAACACCAACAATTTTCATGTCATCTGCGAACTTACTTATCATACCTCCTATATTCTCGTCTAAATCATTAATGTACACTACAAACAGCAAGGGTCCCAGCACTGATCCCTGCGGTACACCATTAGTCACAAGCTTCCACTCGCAAAAACAATGCTCGACCATCGCCCTCTGCCTCCTGCCACTAAGCCAACTTTGGATCTACTTTGCCAAATTGCCTGGATCCCATGGGCTCTTACCTTCTTAACTAATCTCCCATGCGGGACCTTATCAAAAGCCTTACTGAAGTCCATGTAGACTACATGAGCTGCTTTACCCTCATCTACACATCTAGTCACTGCATCGAAAAATTTAATCAAGTTAGTTAGACACGATCTCTCCCTGACAAAGTCATACTGACTATCCCTGATTAATCCATGCCTCTCTAAGTGGAGATTAATCCTGTCCCTCAGAATTTTTTCCAATATTTTCCCAACCACTGATGTTAGACTCACCGGCCTGTAATTACCTGGTTTATCCCTGCTACCCTTCTTGAATAATGACACCACATTCACTGTCCTCCAGTCCTCTGGTACCTCACCTGTGGCCAGAAAGGATTTGAAAATTTGTGTCAGAGCCCCTGCTATCTCCTCCCTTGCCTCACATAACAGCCTGGGATACATCTCATCTGGGCCTGGGGATTTATCCACTTTTAAACTCGCTAAAACAGCTAATACTCAACCAAATGAAAAACTGTTTAATTGTTCAAGCACCTCATTTCTGTTTGCAGGGCCTTGAGGTATACAAATTAGCTGATCTTTTTCTCATCTAACAACAGATTTTGGGATGCAAAGGGAGCTACCTAAATGTTTACTTTCTTTCTCGTTATTAATAAAAGTTAATATTGTCTACCTTGGTGGGATGTGATGAACTCTCTGAATATATGAATTGACTCCATTATATTCTTTGAAGGCGGCAAATCCTTCCTTGATGCAATCCTGTGCCAGTTTCAGGTTCTCAACCATGAAGATGACTAAATTGGATAAGCTCCGAAAATGAACATGGGGATTGCGATTCATCTGCGCTTGTTCAATGAAATGTTGGCAGTGCACCAACTGCCTGAATCTGACCTGGGAAATAGTGAAGAATGGTACAACATTGGAGAGAGCAAGCTTCAAGGTTTTTGGATGCTGCACTGAAGGTCTTGGTAGAGGAGGTGGAAAGAAAGAGATGTCCTGTATCTGCAGGGGGCCAAGAGACCCTTCAAAGACACGATCAAAAGAGAGTGGGAGCAGATAACCATGGAGGTCAATGCCAGGAGTCAAACCCTGAGGACCTGAATCCAGTGCAGGAGTTCCTCATGGTAATGTCCGAGACCCAACCATCTTCAGCTGCTTCATTCATAACCTTCCCTTCGTGATAAGGTCAGAAGTAGGGATGTTTGCTGATGGTTGCATCGTGTTCAGTACCATTCAAGGCTGCTCAGATACGTGCCCATATGCGGCAAGAACTGGAAAACATCCAGGCCTGGGCTAATAACTGGCAAGTAACATTTGCACCACACAAGCGCCAGACAATGACCATCTCCAACAAGACAGAATCTAATCATCACCCTTTGATGTTTAACGGTATTACTATTGCTGAATCCCCCACCATCAATATCCTGGAGGTTGCCTGAACCAACCATATAAATACTGTGGCTACAAGAACATGTCAGAGGCTGGGAATTCTGCGGCATTTAACTCATTTCCTGATGCCCAAAGTCTGTCCACTATCTACAAGGCACAAGTCAGGAGTTTAATGGAATACTCTCCACTTGCCTGGATGGGTGCCGCTCCAGCAACACTCAAGAAACTCAACACCATCCAGGGCAAAGCAACCCACTTGATCGGCACCCTATCCACCACGTTAAACATTCACTCCCTCCACCAACGGCGCGCAGTGGGAGCAGTACATACCATCTACAAGAACCACTGCAGTAACTCGCCAAGGTTCCTTCGACTGCACCTTCCAAACATGCGACCTCTATCACCTAGAAGGACAAGGGCAGGAGACATAAGGGAACACCACCACCTGCAGGTTCCCCTCCAAGCCACAGACCATCCTGATTTGGAACTATATCGCCGTTCCTTCACCGTCACTGGCCAAAATCCTGGAACTCCCTAACAGCACTGTTGATGTACCTACACCACATGGACTGCAGCATTTCAGAAGGTGGCTTGCTATCAGCGTAAGGGCAATTAGAAAGGCACGACAAATGCTGGCCTTGCCAGTGACGCTCACATTCCATGAATGAATAAAAAAAAACTTGTAGACCCAACCATGGTGCAACATCTGATGACCAATATCGCAGCTTCCATTGCAACACAAGCTGCAGCCACCCAAGGTCTGAGTGCTGCCATGCAAGCTCAGACTGCTACCATCTTGGCTATGGATTACAGTGTGAAAGGGATGTCACAGTAGTCCAGCAATCTGAACCTGCTGTTCTCTATTAGACGGACAGCATTTGTCCTCCAACCCCTGCCACTCCACATCAGTGCCCTTGCTGTTGCCTGTCAGCCAGCCAGCCCAGACTGCTGACACCCATAATGATAGTGAAGCCTGCTGCTAGGCCTAGTAGGCCCAGAGCTTCTTGGGGTCATCCTCAAAGTTCATCATTAGTCTTGTCCACTGGAAGTCTGTAGTCTTCCACTAGCCATGCAAAGGCGCAGGAAAGGTAGGCACTAAAGGAATGCACAAGGGTGATTAGTTGACTTTTGTATGCAATATGGCATGATTTTATTTATAAACTCGGTTTGGAATGTTTATTTTGTGATGGCTTTTATTTTTGCACTGTGGCAAGGGTAAGTTGAGATGGTTATTGACAGATGGAAGGTAAGGTGTGGGACTGTTGGTGTATGGGGAATTGGGGTTGTGGTTACTGGCATCACACTCAGCTGAGTTCTTCATGGACAGTTCAGCCAGAAAGGTTCTGTCGAGGTTGCCTCCTCCCTTCACCTTCATCCTTTTCATCTTCCTCCTCCTCCTCATGCTGTTGCTCCTCAGTTGTTCACTGTATGGCTGGTGGCAAGGGCTAACCCCTAAAGATGGAGAGGTTATGCAGAATGCAACAGACCACCACGAATCTTGACACCCATGCTGCTGGATACTGTAGGGCTCATCCAGAGCGGTCAAGGCAGCGGAAGTGTTGTTTCAGCATGCCAGTGCTCTGCTCTATCAATTTCATGTGGCAGCATGGCTTCCATTGTACACATACTGCACACGTCTGCGTGGGTCCTGCACCAGAGCTATATAGAGAGAAGGAGGAGGAGAGGTGACTTAATAGAGACATACAAGATAATCAGAGGGTTAGATAGGGTGGATAGTGAGAGTCTTTTTCCTCGGATGAGGATGGCAAACACGAGGGGACATAGCTTTAAGTTGAGGGGTGAAAGATATAGGACAGATGTCAGAGGTAGTTTCTTTACGCAGAGAGTAGTAGGGGCGTGGAACGCCCTGCCTGCAACAGTAGTAGACTCGCCAACTTTAAGGGCATTTAAGTGGTCATTGGATAGACATATGGATGTAAATGGAATAGTGTAGGTCAGATGATCGGCGCAACATCGAGGGCCGAAGGGCCTGTACTGCGCTGTAATATTCTAATTCTAATTCTAATTCTAATCAGCCATTACGTCAGTGAGTAGCCCTTGTCAGCCAGTAGCCACCTTTTGGTTTGTCATGGTGGCTTGAATGCAGCTGGCATAGCAGCCTGGCACAGAATGAAGGCATCATAAACTACTGCTGGGATACTGAGCATTGACCTGCATGATTCCCTGCCTATAATCACACATCAGCTGGAAGTTGAGGAAATGGAATCAATTTCGGTTCTCTTATTTGGCAAAGTTGACATGTGGTGCCCACAAAACAATGAACATGCTCCCTATACCATTGGAAAACCTACAATGCATGTGCTTGCTCTGCCTGTTTGTCCCTGCCAAGAAGTAATGAAATGTATTTGGCTTTCTTCGAATGGCGACCTCCCTCATGCAAACATTGATAGCAAACGTCGAGATGCTTCAAATATCTCCCGCTCCAGTTGGAAGGAGCCAGCCGCACAAACGTTCATCGCCACGGTCACCTTCAAAGCCACTGGCAATGTCGTCCTTGCTTTGCCCTAAGTTTGTAGTTGTGGCTTCAGCAGCTGGTAGATTTCACTGAGAACATCCTTACTGAAGCACAGACATCTCACACATTGTTCCTTGCTGAAGTTCAGGTTGGGGAATTGCTCCCTGAACACCCTGGGAGGATATGGCTCCCTGCTGAGAACCCTTCTACTCCTCCTCCCCCTCCATCTTCTAGCATCTTGTCCTGCTCTGTGTTCCCTCTGCTCATTATCCCTGTCATGCTGTATTCCAAGATGAATGTTTACTGACGCACTCATGTGTGGAAGCAGCCATTTGTGCAGAAGTCTTGACGTTAGCAGAAAGTCCTTCACCCTACCACACCACTCCCAATAGGCTTTTGCAACTTAAGACAACTATAGAAAGCACCAAACACTTGTAGAATCATAGCAAAAGCCAGAAGAAATCAACCAGCAAATAGCCTGCAACTAGTTTAAATAACGCTGGTAGGGGGCCCCTTCTGCTGCTGAACATATGGTCAGCTGTGCGAGATTAAGAGAGGGTATTAGTTAGAGTGTGAGCTTCAAAATGGCACCATTGGTGTCAAATCAGCATTGCATGCTGATTGGCCTCATGATCTACCGCCTCTGCATACATCTGGCAGCCGTTCACTGTGTGTGCACTAATGCCACTGTCAATATGGCGTCTGACATGATTCGCCCCACACGTGTGCATGCATGCCATGGACACCATTTTGGAGCTCGATGGTCATGCCTAGCGCCCGAAAAATGGATGCTTAGGCATGCCCAATTTCTCACCAGATGACTTGATTTCTACTCTATTTACGAGCCATAAAAGTTTGAGACTCCACTTCTTGGGTAAAGCCTCACTGAATGGGATCTTGCAACCATTCAAATCCAGACCAGAGTCTTGCAATTTTTGGTATTGAAAGAGTTCAGTTGGGTACATGCCTTACTGAATAATCAGGCCGCTGATAACTTGTTGTGGTTCTATATCCTCTCTTGTGCTCTTCACTTAAACCGAGTGATGGGAAACACTGAAAGAAATTCCCCAAACTTTGAGATATATTCCAGCAAAAACAGATTAACATCGCACGCGAGTCCTGACTGGCCTCTAATGGCTTTTTGAAATGGCTGAGATTAGTACACCGCACACACAATGCGTGAAGGCAGCAATATTACAGCATTTCCCTCTTAAGTAGTGCTCATGAGCAGATTTGCATTGACAATTAGCTGAAAGCACAGCCTGTGTGAGAAAATGCACCACCCACTGACTGGCTTCGCAGTCTTTTCAGACAACGTGCTCAGCGGGTGGGAAGTGATTGCAGTTCCTCGTGCATTTGCTGCCCACCCCCCCTCCCCCCAACCACACAGTGGCTGCCAGGGCAGGCCATTACACTGACAGCAATTTCAAGGCTTGCATTTTCAGGATAAGCTTAGCTGCCCCAAGCCAATAGTTACCTCTTGATTTAATATGACCTTTTTACTAATGATCAGGTTGAATATTCCTGTATGTTTTAAGATGGAGTAGGGGAATAGAAGGCCTCTTCCTGATATTTTTAATCACTTCTCACGAGCTTATTTCAGCATTAAACATACTGCAATACTCACTATAACTATAATTAACATAATGGATTGCCAAAGCTTCTGCCAGGACAAGCTGTAAGAAACTCTCCAACCTCATAAATACTCAACAGTCCACAATTACAACAAAATGAAAAACTACAATTCATTAATCCATAGTTGAACTACAGTCAGTGGCCACCTGCCTATAGCTGTTACATACTCTTAATTGATGTGTTTTCCTTTTAATTTATAGATATGGGATGACAGCAGTGAATTCATGTGTATACCACTCATGATCAGTGAAGGAACCGCACTTAATGGTGTTGTAACTTAATGTATCATTGCCTTAGTGATCTGCCATAATAGCATTACATCTCTTTTGGGGTTAATACCGAGAGTATCCATTGGTGGCCATATATGGAACAATACATTCCAGCATCAGATAAAATCCTGTTCAAGATTTTCATACTACTGTAATAGTCACAAGATATTGTTTACTAAGATAGAAAAATACATATTCATATAGTGCCTTATCACATCTCAGAAATATCTTTCAAGAATCTCACATACATTGGAATTAATTGAAAGTGGAGTGATTGTTGTTACATAGGTAATCACAGCAACTAATTTGCACACAACAGGATCCCACTAATAGCAATGATGAGTGAAGGCATTTTGGTGTGTTCATTGAAATTCCTCTTTTTGTTTGAGTAGTACCATGGGATCTTTAATGTCAAACTGGAACCATAGGTGGAACTTTAGTTTAATACCTCATCCCAGGTTACAAAAGCAACGTTTAAGTTACAACACTGTTAAGTAATGCTTCTGCTGGCCTCTCTGACAATACAGCACTCTCTCAGTTTTGTGTTGAAATGTGCAAATTTTCTGGAATGTATCTTGAACCTTTCTGCCTCAAGAGTTGAAACAAGATGACACAGTCCAAGAAATATCAATAGCTACCCTTGTAAAAATTGCAATAAAATGTAATTCACTTTTCTTTCAATTTAGGATATTCTAGGTGGTCGTTTGGTAGTACAGAACTTCAGTATTGCTGAAAATAGAGAAATGTTGTCAAAGCTTTTCATCTTGCACTCATCAGGACAATCTGCAAGAATACCAATGTAAGGGAAAACATCAACTTTAAAATGTCTGAGAAGAAAGTGCTGATTGGTTGGCAAGTGAACTCTGATTGATAGAGGCAGTGCCATGGCAAATGCACCAGTTCATTCTCCAAGTCAATACCTTGCCCAATCAGAGTCAAGCTGTCTGGTTTAAGTTTCAAACAAAGCATGGCAGTTATCTGTCAGTCACCTAAACTGGTGCATTCTCAATGGCAATGCCTCTACCAATCAGAGTTCACTTGCCAACCAATCAGCAGTCTCTTCTCATACGGTATAAAGTTGTTGTTTTCCCTTTCATTGGTATTCTTGCAGATTGTCCTGATTAGTGCAAGGCGAAAAGCTTCACAACATGTCTCTATTTTCAGCAATATTCATATTCTAGTTCGTTATAGGTGATTCTTATAGTACAGGTGAATACTTAAGGGTTTTGTGAATGGATTCTGGAGTGTGTTTTCTGGCTATAATCATATAAGATCTTCTTGAACATATGTGTGATACTTGTTAATATACACAAATAATCCTACTTCAGATTATAAAATCTACTTGGGGTATGTGCAAAACAAGTTGAAAGATAGTGGTGCTGGGTTTCTTGGAGTAATAAAACATTTGCACTAATGCAAAGATGTGCAACCTTTACCATTTATGGATTCATCCCAGTCTTATTGTTGCATTGAATTCTTCACTTTTAACATTGTGTGATTTTCCTCACATTTAACTTGGGGCAGTATAAGGTATTTGCATTTTGCTCTCATCAAACCAATCATACCAAATTATGTTGCATTTTGCAGTAAGGAAACCAATATCAAAGCTAGCAAGCAATGTGAAAACACTGACTAATTGTTTAGGCACTGAGGATGAGAACAAATAGACTTGGAATTTGAATTCTGCACTAATTCTCTGAGTATATTTTACAATTCCCTTCATTCTCTTCCAAAAAGCTCTTCAGGTGAGTCAAAATAAATATGTATTTCATGAATAATATTTTATTTTTTTATTTCCGGGAAAAACTTTTTTTATTGCTTTTGTAATCTTACCCATCTTTTCTTACCCATGGGGCTTGATGTTTGGATCTCAGTATTGGTATTCTGCTTTGGCTACAAATGCAATCAATGACTGAAAGCTAAGAGAATGAGAGTGTTACAGTATTGATAGCCCCATTCAAGAGGATTCTGGAAGTTCTGAGTAAGCTCAAGAGCAATGTTGTTGCTGGAGTTGTAATAGCCAGATGGTTTTGAAGCTGCAAACATTATGACCTGAATTTTGCCGTCATTATTTTGTGAAATTGATAGAAACTTTGGGCATCCGTACAAGCGCAGGTAAATGCGGAAATACAGAAGTTGCTGTTAGTATTCCCCGCTCCTCCACGGGATGTGCTGTTGAAGTCCTCACTGATGGAAATTTTAAAAATCACTTGAATTGACATTAGCTTCCAATTTTACGCTATTAGTTTCACTATAAAAACCTTTAAAGTAGTTATGCCTTGTTGAACATAGAACATAGAACAGTACAGCACAGTACAGGCCCTTCGGCCCTCGATGTTGTGCCGAACCTTTAACCTACTCTAAGATCAAACTAACTACCTACCCTTCATTCTAATAGAACAAAAATGAGGTGAAAATGGGTTTTTAACAGTGTATCAAGTCATAAATACTGCTGATAAACCTCCCTGGTCCTGAAAACCAACTTTACTTTTCTGGAATGTCAAATTGCTTCATTATGATTAAAATCCCCACAGATTTTTAAAATAATAAAAACAACTTTTTTTAAATTTATGATATTTCAGTTTCTACCTTAATCCCATGTGTATGTCCCAATCTTTATTTCACTCTCAACAAAATTATTAAAAAGTAAAGCATAATCAGTGCATTTTACTTTCTGGTTTGTTGTCTATGAGAATACTTTACTATGATTGGCTGTTCAGCCTACATGATGACATCACTGTTGCTAAATGCCAGAGACCCCCTATAGCTGATGCCAGAATGAAATTAATGTTGTGAAACATGTAATCTACGCTGCAGAGAAGGCTAGATTTTTGTGGACAGCTTTCTTCAATGTCAACATTGCTTCACTGCTGACCGCAAAGTCCAGGCCATTGAACACTGAGGTAATATCCTGGGTAGTGTGTTCAGAATCAAAGAAAGTGAACATATATTTTCACCTGTATATTGAGCCTTAATGTTGATGCTGCTTGGGAGATTTTATCACCTGATCAGCTCAGAGACCACAAGGACCACAGAGACATCGAGTATCAGTAGCCTATGTCATTTAAGGAACTACACAACTGTCCAACCTCATTTATAGATCACACAGGAGGACTTCCACTAAGCACTGGATGGCAATTATAAGTGAGAGCGCTGAGCGAATTACCTCCTTATCTAGCCTGGGGACATGAAATAAAAGCAAAATACTGCAGATGCTGGAAATCTGAAATAAAAACAGAAAGTGCTGCAAATACTCAGCAGGTCTGGAAATGTTAACTCTGTTTATCTCTTCACAGTGCCAGACCAGCACTATCTATTTTTATTTCTGGGGATACAAAAGCCTATTGTGATTCAGGGGGGGTGGAAATGTTGGACTTTCCCCTGTCTGCACATTTCATTATTTTGCCGCAGCAACCAATTTGCTGATGGAACTATCGGGATGTCTTTCTGAAATGTCTTCAATGCTCACTCTCACAAAAAGGTGCTTATGTTGTCTCTTCGTACATGTTTCTTTTTGAGTGTGGCCAGTACAGGAGCATATTTAAATGAGGCCAATACATCATTTCCCTGTAAGTGCCTTTAGCATCCCAGGAATTTATATTGAATGGGAATAAAAAGAAATGTTTCAGCACCAACTTGAAAATAAACTTGGAATCAAAGTGCAACAGTTACCTGTTTTGCATCAGGAAAGGAGAAATCAAGCTCCTATCAAACATGTTTGGATTAATATTGGTCAGACATACTGTAAAATTGTACCTTGACATTCACCAAATGCTGGATTATGACTTCATTTGAAAACCGGAGGCAGTGCGATAATGTGTAAGTGTATTCATTCCTCTATGTGTAGGAGGTCAAGTGTCTCTTTGGTGACTTATTCTCTTGTAAACTAGGCAGGCTGAAAGGTTTTCACTCTAAAATAGCTTTTCCTGAATAATTACTATGTGGCTGAGGGAGATGCAGAAGGTAAGTGAATTGCAGATTACTCACTAATGGATGCCACCAAATATTCAAACTGAAAGGTTTAATGGTCTATGAGCTCTCTAGAGAAGCTGAGAGTACTTTCAGGGTTATTTCAGAGTTTGAAAATCACATTTGGCTGCTCAAGCATAAAGCATTTTAAGGTTAAAAATACTGTGCTTTGACTCATGTGGATGTCAATTTTCTGACATCCTTGATAGTCAACTCCCTCCCAATTATTTGGATGGTCCGTCCCTCCCATAAAAGAGAAATTCAGTGACTTTTTTAGATTCAAAAGAATGAAAGTAAATTCCCAAAAATAAAATCAATTTTGCATTGCTTCTGGCTGTTTGTTTCCACAATAAGATCATCACATGAGATAATCTTTGGATCTTTGCAGCAATACCTTGGGTGGAAATATTTCACAGCACTATTGGGAGGTGAAAAGTTCTAACATATATTGGTGACTTGAAAATTCAAAGTCAAACTCTGCTGACATCTGTGAACACCTGGAACAAGGTGCCTCCAACTCCGTCACTTATGAAAGCACGGTTTTAATTAATGTGCACTTTTCACCACAGCATACAAACACAATACCCCCTGGGTTTCTCTTAGTGGATAACTTTCAATACACAATTTACTCCATTTGCCATTATTATTCCTTATTCTTTCACAAAAAGTACTATCAGCTAAAAGTTTGCTTTAACACAGATCAAAAGGAACACATTTTCTTCCATTATCATGGCTTCTATTGTACAAGTTAAAGTCATGATAATGGAAGAAAAGGTACTCAGAAGTTTAATCTGATTCATAATACTGACACTGTTCAAGAGGTAATACTTTATCCAATGTTGATTGCAACAGCTGGACACTTCATTGGAAGATTTCCTGTTTGGTCTGTGCAACAAAATTGGAAATCTGTTTTAAAATAATTGGATTTATGACTAAATTATGCATAGCAAAAAGCTGAAACCTTCCCCCATGGAGGGAATTGCTGGTGAATCTGATGGTAAAATTTCTTGTTTGGTTAACAGCAGTGATGTCAATTGTAGTGTTCAATTTCTGTATCACTGGTTTGTTGTCAGTCTCTCATTTGAGATATTGATGGTGCCATACACTTTATGGATTATGTCATAAAGCATTCTTTTTGTCCTTGGTGATACCATGGACTAATGGCCATTCGTTTATTGGGTCCCAAAACAGATGTCTGATCATTGAATCCAATTCAACACTTCAGATAGGTGCCCTGAGAATCAGAGTAATACAGCTCAGAAGGAGGCAATTTGGCTCATAATAGCTATGCAGGCAAGATGGAAGATTCTATAGTGGATGAGAAAGAGGTCGCAATAGTGGATAGTTCCCAGCAAACAATAAAATCAAGCAATGTTAAACTGCTACTTGCTGTCAATGCTGGTG
Organism: Heterodontus francisci; assembly: GCF_036365525.1. Classification (NCBI taxonomy): domain Eukaryota; kingdom Metazoa; phylum Chordata; class Chondrichthyes; order Heterodontiformes; family Heterodontidae; genus Heterodontus; species Heterodontus francisci. The sequence goes on along the minus strand of NC_090408.1, from coordinate 21,816,294 downwards.
CTTTTTAGGCCAGTCATTGTGGATCTCTCTGCCCTCTTCATTAATGCAGTGTGTGACTAGCTGGCTACATGTGCACAGTGGACTGATAGACACCAATGTAATCACAAGAGTAGAGCCTCGCTGGTGGCAGCACTACAGAATATAATCACTGTCATTACTTTCACAAGCATTGGCATATTTGCACGATTGAAAATCATCCTTTTGCATCCCGCAAATGCTTGAGAAGCATGCCTGTCGAACCTGAAATGGCTGATGTACTCAAGAGAGAGTTACTAACTCTACAGTCTATTGATCTATTCAGGAATTGTGTAGAGGGAGTGAGAACCTATTGTCATGGAGACCCCCCACCTGCCAAGAATAAGGCATATTAATTTTGTCATATGAACATTGATTTTAAACTGTTGCTGGAGTGAGGAAATGGCTTGTTAAACAGATCAGCCATGGCTGGAAAAAACCTTTGCATACTAACAGACAGTGCTTGGAGGGACAAAGGGGCTATTCCTTGTTCCAATTTAACCCACAATGGACTTTGAGCACCAGGTATTATGTGTAAGTAGAGACATTCCAGGGTCGGCTAAGACAAGAGAATGCATAAACAGACGTGGTCAGACCAGCTAGTCACATGACTAACCTGCTTGGCAACCTGGGTTTTTCTGAATTGTGCAAAGAGTTTGAACAAAAAAAGACTCTTTGCTCCTGGAGTGAGAAGACCTTCCCTGCCTGCTCCCATCTCTTTCTCACAAGCCTCTGGACCCACTGAGGACACATGAACTTCAAGAGAGAAAAGTCTCCTACACCGGACAAGGTTCAAGAAGAATACTGGGCCCCAACAAAAAGCAAGACCTACCTACAATCAAGGACTTTACAGCGAGCTTGAGCATCTTCAGATATTGCCTCAAACTTTTCCACTTTATTTCTTCTGCTCTTTTCTGTCTCTATCAGCATGTGTGTATTGCGTATGCATGCTAGCGTGCTTGCGCCGCATATCTGTAGGCATTAACCGAATTAGAGTTTAAGTTTAATAAAGTTCAACTTTTTTTCTTTAAACCTATAGAAACTATTTGGCTAGTTTCTTTGCCTTATAATTGGAAGGTAGTCAACAAGGATTCACTAAGGGGGAGCTAAAAAAACGGTGTGTTTAAAAAATGTTACGGTAAGACCAGGTGAAGGCTGAGAGGGAACTCTAGACCTCTTTCTCCCCTGGTCGTAACACTATTTATGGATACCAAATGAAAGTAGCCACAAGTGTAGCTTTCTGCTATTCCCATTAGATACTGTGACATAAATCGACTTTTTTTATTGAATATCCTTGAGAGGAATGGCATATGGGAGCTTATCTTATCTGTGCCTCATCTGAGGGAATGTTTGTGACTTAATTAAAGACAATATGTTCCAATTTTGCACTGCATAGAGTTTACAGATCAGAATAAAGACCATTCAGCCCAACTGATCCAAGCCAGTATTGATGCTGTGCACAAGCCTTTTCCCACCTTACTTCTTTTAACCCGATCAGCATAACCTTCTCCCTCATGTGCTTATCTAGATTTCCCTTAAATCTTCTTCTTCTTTGGCCTCCTTGTCTCGAGAGACAATGGGTAAACGCCTAGAGATGGTCAGTAGTTTGTGAAGCAGTGCCTGGAGTGGCTATAAAGGCCAATTCCAGAATGACAGACCCATCCATAGGTGCTGCAGATAAGATTGGTTGTCGGGGCTGTTGCACAGTTGGCTCTCGCCTTGCGCGTCTTTTTTTCCTGCCAACTGTTAAGTCTCTTCGACTCACCACTCTTAAGTCCCGCCTTTATGGCTGCCCGCCAGCTCTGGCGATCACTGGCACTGACTCCCATGACTTGTGATCAATGTCACAGGACTTCATGTCACGTTTGCAGACGTCTTTAAAGTGGAGACATGGACGACCGGTGGGTCTGATACCAGTGACGAGCTCGCTGTACAAAGTGTCCTTGGGGATCCTGCAATCCTCCATGCGGCTCATATGGCCAAACCATCTCAAGTGCCGCTGGCTCAGTAGAGTGTATATGCTGGGGATGTTGGCCACCTCGAGGACTTCTGCGTTGGAGATACGGTCCTGCTACCTGATACCAAGGATTCTCCATAGGCAGCGAAGATGGAATGAATTGAGACGTCGCTCTTGGCTGAAATACATTGTCCAGGCCTCGCTGCCATAGAGCAAGGTACTGAGAACACAGGCTTGATACACTCGGACTTTTGAGTTCTGTGTCAGTGCGTCGTTTTCCCACACTCTCTTGGCCAGTCTGGATATAGCAGCAGACGCCTTTCCCATGCGCTTGTTCATTTCTGCATTGAGAGACAGGTTACTGGTGATAGTTGAGCCTAGGTAGGTGAACTCTTGAACCACTTCCAGAGCGTGGTCGCTGATATTGATGAATGGAGCATTTCTGACGTCTGTCCCATGATGTTCGTTTTCTTGAGTCTGATGGTTAGGCCAAATTCGTTGCAGGCAGCCGCAATCCTGTCGATGAGTCTTTGCAGACACTCTTCTGTGTGGGATGTTAATGCAGCATCGTCAGCAAAGAGGAGTTCCCTGATGAGGACCTTCCGTACTTTGGTCTTCGCTCTAAGACAGGCAAGGTTAAACATCCTGTCATCTGATCTTGTGTGGAGGAAAATTCCTTCTTCTGAAGACTTGAACGCATGTGAGAGCAGCAGGGAGAAGAAGATCCCAAACAGTGTAGGTGCAACAACACAGCCCTGTTTCACACCACTCAGGATAGGAAAGGGGTCTGTTGAGGTGCAGCTATGCTGAATTGTGCCTTTCATATTGTCATGGAATGAGGTAATGATACTTAGTAGCTTTGGTGGACATCCGATCTTTGCTAGTAGTCTGAAGAGACCACGTCTGCTGATGAGGTCAAAGGCTTTGGTGTGATCAATGAAAGCAACGTAGAGGGGCATCTGTTGTTTGCGGCATTTCTCCTGTCGCTGGCGAAGGAAGAACAGCATGTCAATGGTGGATCTCTCTGCCCTAAAGCCACACTGTGCCTCAGGGTAGACACGCTCAGCCAGCTTCTGGAGTCTGTTTAAAACGACTTGAGCGAAGACTTTCCCCTCTATGCTGAGCAGGGAGATTCCACGGTAGTTGTTGCAGTCACCACGGTCACCCTTGCTCTTATAGAGGGTGATGATATTGGCATCACGCATGTCCTGTGGTACTGCTCCCTCATCCCAGCACAGGCAAAGCAGTTCGTGGAGTGCTGAAAGTATAGCAGACTTGGCACACTTGATTATTTCAGGGGTAATGCCATCCTTCCCGGGGACTTTCCACTGGCTAGAGAATCAATGGCATCACTGAGTTAACATCCATAGCACTTAAAGTAGCCAGAAGCGCTGCACAAAAAACATCAGAGGAATGTATGATGGCATTAAGAGAGCTTTTGGGCCAAACATCAGGAAGATCGCCCCTACCCCCAAGTCTAAATCAGGGAACACGATCACTGACCAACACAAGCAAATGGACTGCTGGGTTGAGCACTACCTAGAACTGTACTCCAGGGAAAATATTGTCACTGAGCTAGCCCTCAATGCAGCCCAGTCTCTGCCAGTCATGGATGAGCTGGACGAGCAGCCAACAAAATCGGAACTCAGTGATGCCATTGATTCCCTTAAATAGATCTATGGTATTTGGCTCAACTACTTCATGTGGTAGCAAGGCCCATATTCTAAGCACTGTCTGTGTAAATAAGCTTCTCCTGAATTCTTTATTGGATATATTAGTGCTTATCATTTTTATGACCCCCTAATTTTGAACTCACTCACAAAAGGAAATTTCTTCTCCACCTCTATCTTATCTCTCCTTCATAATTTTAAAGACCTCTATTAGGTCACCCGTCAGCCATCTCTTTTCTAGATAAAAGAGCTCCAGCCTGTTCAGTCTAAACACATTACAAATACTGTATGAATTTTCTCTGGTTAATGATGTGCCCATCAAGGTGAAAGCTGCATCTTAATCCCAGCAGTACACCCTACTGAACTGGTGCAACATTTTTCTACAGTATTATTGTGGCCTCAGAGTGAGACAGACAACTTTGTAACAACTGCAACAAACAATGGTCAGCAGTAGGTTTGTGCCCTTTGGAAGATGGATTGAGATTGTCCAGAATCATTTCACTTAGGATCCTTACGATTATGTTAAACTAACTTGCTGGAGTTTTTGGAAGGGGTGACTGAGAGGGTTGATGAGGGCAAACCTGTTGATGTGGTGCTTATGGACTTCCAAAAGGTATTTGATAGTGCCACACAACAGACCTGTGAGCAAAGTTATAGCTCATGGAATAAAAGGGACAGTAGCAACATGGATGCAAATTTGGTTGAGTGACAGGGAACAGAGAGTAGTGGTTAATGGATGTTTTTCAGGCTGGAGGGTAGTTTGTAGTGATATATATTAATGACTTACACTTTAGTGTCCAGGGCACAATTTCAAAATTTGCAGATGATAAGCAACTTGGAAACATTGTGAACTGTGAGGAGGATAGTATAGAACTTGAAATGACATAGACAAGCTGGTGGAATGGGCGGACATGTGGCAGATGAAGTTCGATGTGGAGAAATGTGAAATGATTAATTTTGGTAGGATGAACACGGAGAGACAATATAAAATAAAGAGTACAACTCTAAAGGGGGTGCAGCAACAGAGGGACCTGGGTGTATATGTGCATAAGTCATTAAAGGTAGCAGGACAGGTTGTGAGAGCAGTCAATAAAGCATACAGTATACTAGACTTTATTGATAGGGGCATAGAATACAAGAGCAAGGAGGTTATGTTGTGTAAGATATTAGTTCGGCCTAAGCTGGAGTATTGCGTCCAGTTCTGGGCACCACATTTAAGGAAAGATGTGAAGGAATTGGAGAGAGTACGGGAAAGATTCATGAGAATGGTTCCAGGGATGAGGAACTACATTTACAAAGATAGATTGAAGAAGTTGGGACTGTTTTCTTTGGAGAAGAGAAGGCTGAGAGGAGATTTGACAGAGGTATTCAAAATCATGAGGGGTTTGGCAGAGTAGATAGAGAGAAACTGTTACCACTCATGAAAGGATCGAGAACTAGAGGGCACAGATTTAAGGTATTTGTCAAAAGAAGTAATGGCGACATGAGGAAAAACGTTTTCACGCATCGAGTGGTTAGGATCTGGAATTCACTGCCAGAAAGTGTGGTGGAGGCCGGGAGGTTCAATCGAGGCATTCAAAAGGGAGTTAGATAGTTACCTGATAAGGAAGAATGTACAGGGTTATGGGGAGAAGGCATGGGAATGGCACTAATTGAATTGCACACTCGGAGAGCCGGTGCAGACTGGATGGACTGAATGGCCTCCTTCTGTGCTGTTCCTAACCATCCCTCAGTTTGATGAGTAGAAATTAACAACATAAGAACAGGAGTAGGCCATTTAGCCCCTCGAGTCTGTTCTGCCATTCAATGAGATGATGGCTGATCTGTGAGCTAACTCCATATCCTTTAATATCTTTGGCGAACAAAAATTCGTCAATTTCAGTTTTAAAACGAACTATTCATGAAATGCTAGCATGAAATGCCATTTGCGGAAGAGAGTTCCAAACTTCTACCACCCTTTGCATGTAGAAGTGTTTCCTGATTTCACTCCTGAAAAGTCTGGCTCTAATTTTTGGACTATTTCCCCTAATTCTAGACTCCCCAACCAACGGAAATAATTTTTCTCTATTTACCCGATCAGTTCCCCTCAGAAAATTTACCAAAGAATTATGAAAACAAGCTTTCTCAGCCTGACTCAGATGACCTTTATCTAACACTTTGCAACTTTTTCCACTATAAAAGTAAAAATCTATTTGCAAGATATTAAGCAGTTCTGGATTGATCTTTGGAATATAGAAACCCTGTAAGGTCTGGCGTTTGCTTTAATTGTAGGACTTCGGTCAATTACAATTACAGACTAAGTTGGGAGAGCTGATACAAAAGGAACTTTTAGACTTTTAGTTCAAACTAGTTACAAACCATACTGGGTACAAATGTGTTTTCACAGGCTTCACAGAATGTATTAAGTTTATCACAATGAGTACAAAAACGTGATACTTAATAAAAGATAGTGGTAAGCAGTCACATTCTCTGTGGAATACTGGTCCTCAACTCCAGGTGACTGCGGCACCTGTCTCTTCACTATTTTCTATTGATCTTTGATTCTTCTTCTGTTGGTGTGCGCCAGTGCCTCTGCACCTTTCTTTTATCCCCCTCCAAGGGTTTCTTCATTCCATGTTAGGTCCTATTCCAATTTAACCTTTTTGATTGGTCAGGTATGACCTCACCTTCCATACATTGTCTGTACAGATGGTTTGATGGCCTAAGTAATTGTCACACAATGGGGAATGTTTGATATCACCATCAATATTATGGTTATGAATAGCCTCCGAATATCTTTATTTACATGTCCAACCCCATGAGATCTGCAAGTCTATCAGTTATTGTTACTCTGAGTCTCTCTCTTAATTGAAATGGAGCGAGGCAGTCATCAGACATCTTGCCAAGTGCCAGTTCATATCAGTGGTGGCACTCTCACCTCCAAATGCATTGCAGAGGATGAGAACTCAGTACTGCAAAATGTTCACAAGCTTCACCAGGAGTAACCACTTCTGCTATTGTTGCTACAGTAGACACTCTGTCTTTCACCATCTTTCCAGTACAGCATACGAATATACATTTCACATAGTGACATGATTCCAGACATGAAAGTACACAACTTAATCCTAGTATAATGCATTGATACATATACAAAGTAAAACTATTCCCTAGCTTAACCCCAAGGAGCTTGGCGAACCTGGCTCGTAAATAACATCTGCTCTTAATTTCCTGCTCACCCTTTACTTAAAAAGCCCTTCTTCCATCTTTGTCATATCCTAGAATAAAGCACCCATCTTTTATAGTTGCACGTCAAATTTAATATGGCCAGTAATATGTGTCTTCTCTCTCGGTTGTGCACTTATTTCAAAGCGGCAAGAAAATGATACTGTTTGCACATTCTGTAACTCAGGATATTTTATTATTAAAGATGCAATATGACTCTGATTCTAGTTCCTGCTACCATCGTGCTACCTCTTTCGAACACTCTCATTTTGCTTGGTTATGCTACCTAATCTTGTGCTTCTTCTCACTCTACTTTTAAAAGCTGGGGCCGAGATCAGGATATCTGCTCCTGTGGAGTGACTTCATCCTGTGCTCATTTGCTTCCTGCTCCTCCAATGCCACTGCTACCTGCTCCACACTGCACTGCCTAACAATGAACTCACTGTGCGACCGCACCCTCCCCCCACCTCACTACTCCTGGTGAAGCTTGTGAACATTTTGCAGCACTGAATTCTCATCCTCTGCAAAGCATTTGGAGGTGAGAGTGCCACCACTGATAAGAACTGGCAAGAGCACTGCTTATGGTGCTTCACTAGTCTTATATCTGTGGTACAGGAGTGGGTGCAGTCTCTTGTGCAATGGTTCAATCTCATTAGCCCCAATTTTAACCTAAGCCACCCAGCAGGAACAGGGTGGGTTTGGATCGAAGGAGCATTTTACACCCCGCCCGATTTTGCCCTCAATGGAGAGTAAAATGGGGCGGAGTGTAAAGCGGGTGGCTGAAATGAATCTACGTGCTTCACACCTGGCAGGTTCTGATACAATCAGGGAGTCCACCAATCCAGTAAATCTTGGTATAAAAACAAGAAATGCTGGAAATACTCAGCAGGTCTGGCAGCATCTGTGGAGAGAGAAGCAGGATTAACGTTTCAGGTCAGTGACCCTTCTGCAGAACTGACAAATATTAGAAATGTAGAAGTTTTTAAGCAAGTAAAGCAGGCAAGAGATAACAAAAGAGAAGCTGTTGATAGGTCACAGAGAATAACTGACCAGCAGGTCATGGAGCAAAGGCAAACGGTCCGTTAATGGTGTGCTGAAAGACAAAGCGTTAGTACAGAAAGGGTGTGAATTGACTGTAAAGCACAAAGCACTCAAAGCATAAACATTAAAAACATTTTTAAAGAACAGAAACAGTAGAAACAAACTAGCCAGACTAAAAAAACTAAAATAAAATAACCAAATAAAAAAGAAAAAAGAAAAAAGGAAAAATAACTAAACATGAAAAGGGGGTGCCCGTCATGCTCTGAATTATTGAATTCAATATTCAATCCGGCAGGCTGTGGCATGCCTAATCGAATCTTGGGGACAGTAAATCATGGGACAGAACTGAATTGAGCACAAAGACTATATCAATAGAATATTATGTCAATGTCAAGTAAAGATTGTTTTGGTATAGATGTGGGACACATAAAAAAATGAGAGAAAGATTTAAGTCAGTCTGTGTTAGAGTCAGTAACAGATTCTTAGAGCCTGCTGATTTCAACACTGTTACAGCACTTGGTTTATATCAGTTGTTGCAATCACTGTTCTTCTACAGAAGATCTGCTAGACGTCAAATGCAGTTGGTAACCACCATGAAAAACTAGCGCAGCATGTTTAGTGAAATTTGGCTCTGCATATGTTTGAATCTAAGTAAAGATTAATTTAATTTAACATTGGGCTATTCTCATCAAGGCTCCTTCGACAGCACCTTCCAAACCCGTGACCACTTCCAATCAAGAAGGACAAGGGCAACAGATGCATGGGAACACCACCACCTGCAAGTTCCCCTCCAAGTTACACACCATCCTGACTTGGAACTATATCGCCGTTCCTTCACTGTCGCTGGGTCAAAATCCTGGAAGTGCCTCCCTAACAGCACTGTGGGTGTACTTACACCCCAAGGACTGCAGCGGTTCAAGAAAGTAGCTCACCACCACCTTCTCAAGGGCAATTAGGGATGGGTAATAAATGTTGGCCTAGCCAGCGATGCTCATATCCGTGAAAGAATAAAAAAAAATTATTAAACTAGGTAAATTTGATGAGAATGAAAGCTGATTGATTTCACCTGCAATTGCACCCAAAAGTAGTCTGTTAGCTAACAGTGATTTAATACATGAAGGGATCTTGGCTATTAGCAAACAGACGCTGGCTATTAAAATCCATGAAAGATGACATGTCAGAATGAAGCTGAAAGCTACTGCAGCAGAAAAGCATATTTAACTCTACGCAAATATTTACTGCAATTATTTCACTGGCTGCGTGGAAGTCGGTTGCATTAAGCAACGTGGTTGAGGTAGCAATGTAAAGAACTCCAAATGCATGAACAAAGGTACTCCTAACCCTTGCTCTATAGCCAAAAGACCTGGGAGTTTTCAAATAAATGCTACGGTAATCAAGTGACACAGCAGATTTCTAAAGGAAGAGGAGCCCTGGTCATGGAGCCAGAAGCAGATGATTAATTATTGGTCACACCTCGACGACTCCTGTTCACACAAATGTGATGAAGAAAGATTAGCTCTGCTACAACTGCCATTATAATTCCAGCTGACATGCAACCTTGGAGATTAAAGTTGCAATCACGCTGAACGAACTGTGCCACACTAGTGCTTGCGATATTAATTAAGGTCTTGGCGGTCATTAGGGCCTTCACTTAGAGTGACTGTGTTGGGGAAGCACTTTCCGCACCTTAGATAATTAAGTTTTCCCATCCTCAACAAATATTTGAAATCATATTGGAACCTAAAGCACACCCAGTGGCTTACTTCATTTAAAAAAACAAATGTGCACTGCTCTATAGAACAGTGTTTTGTGCTGTCAGCAGTTCTTCCAGCAAGTGTGCTCTTTAAGTTGTCACTGAAAAGGAGCTGAAATATCTCAAGTAGCAGAAAAAACATACTCTGTTAAATCGCAAGTTAAATGATTATAACTTAGCAGGAAAGCTTGCATTACTGTGAAGTCTCTATTCATATGACGGTGGAATAATTTATTCTAAAATGTTAGTCAGGTCAGTGACTAACAAATATAGTAACTAGACACTTGGTAATATTATATAGATGATTAAAAACTTAAGGAAGATTTAGAGGTGGATGTTTTCCAAGTGAATCCTGAAAATGGAACATTATTCTAACTTCTATTCAGTGACAACATTAAGTATGCACAATTCAGATGTAGCAAGGATTCGCTGTAATTTGGGGAGCCCCTATAATGCCCTGACAATACACCTGAACCCAACCTTGCCAAAGGCTTCCTGCTGCACCATTATGACATTCCTATCTGCCATGTTATCTGTTCTACGGCTTCTCACAGAGTCGTTGCTAAACTTGTGCCAATTAGTGCAAATTCATGGTAATTTTATGCTTTGGACTCTTTTCCTCTGGGAACAAGACTGAAACTGCCCAGACGCATTTTGCTTGTGATACTTGACAACTGTCAGAAAGCAGAGACTCTCATCATCTCTGTCTGGATCGGATTCAAACTTGGATTTAAAAGGTGAAAACATGTTTTTTTGAGAACCATGATCCAATGTAATGTGCCACACAATCCTCCAAGTAACAAATTATTCAGTACAGCATCTCCTCACAGAAACACTCTGATAGATATTGTTTATGACTGTCTCATTAAAACCGTATAAAAACCCTCTCTATAGCACACTATCTATTCCACTCTGCTTTTTTGCAGCTCTCAAAGGCAGTATTATACACAAGCCCTACAACCTTTTATTTTACCCTGGAGTTATTTTTAATCTGTATGTTACAGTATCATCATTTACTTGAATATTGAGGCTCTAAGTTTAATAATTAGCCATTTTAGTGCTTCTTTTCACTATCAATTTCCCAATACTACGAGCTTTGTTGCCTTGGTTTGAGATGTACAAATCAGAATAATCAATATTATTTTCATAGACACCAGTACCTTGTGTAGGAAGGGGTTGAAAGGGAAAAGAATGTGCAATAATATAGAGGAGGCAGGGAAAAGAGTGAAATGGCCGTCCCATCAAGGGACCAGTTTGGAAGATATGAGATTCAACCAAACCCCATGAAAATGTGAAGAGGGTGTCAATGATAGAAAAGGAAGAAAAACAAACCATCTAATTGCATAAAGGTAAGCAAAAAATAAAAAATAAGCGTTATGACACTGGACTGGCAAGGAAGATAAGTTTGTTGGAGCGTGTAATATATTTTTGGAGAAGGCTGTTAGTGATAGGTGTTTGGTACAAAAGGGCAGGGAGCTTGATTTTCACCCATTCATAGTCAATGGTCAGACTGTGATTGAGTCCTCTGGGATTCTGCACAAAAATATGCAGTTTTTGCAGTTAGGCAATTATTAATCCTGCGGCAAAATAAAAGATCAAAAACTCCATAATAATTCAAAATCATGTCTGGGCATGTCATTTGAAATGTCACTGATTTAGCAAACTATTTTTGAATAACTGGAATAGCAAGATTATCATGATGTTTGTCAGAATCATAAATTGTGCATACAATGATTCCAAGTGATAGCAATCTCAAGGCATAGATTAATTATACATATTATCCATCAGCTGAATGTTGAGAGAAAAATCTTGTCAATGTACCTATGTCTGACACAACAAGATCAGAGTGATAGAAATGAACATCTTGTGCTGTTCTGTACCAGAAGGAACTGTACCAACATCAGCTGTGAACACCTTCAGATATGGACACACATAATTGACAGGCAGGAAAAGACCAGCTAGTCCATCAAGGTTTCCCCACAGCTCGTGATCACTGGAGCATCAGGAATAGACACTAAGGTTCTTAGTAATAGTTTTAGCTAAAAAGTAGATACTGGAGTTCCATTTCAGGTCAGAGGAGATGGTCAAGCCAAGATCATTGACGGATGAAGAAGGAATAAGGGTGGAAGAGTAAGAGGTGATGACTGTTGACAGATCTGTAAGAGAGATGAAGACCTAAGTCTTTGCAAAACTGAAACAAACTTGATTTTAATTGTGCTGTTGAAGGGCAAGGAAGATAGAGTGATTTAGCCATTGGACTGAGAGGACTAAATGTTGTGAACAATGAGGATACACATTTTGAAGGCAGTTAATGAATCTGGATTGGAAACCTCAGCAAAAGAGTGGAGGGGTGGATGATAAGTGCATGAGGTCAATGATAGAACAAACAAAGAACAGTACAGCACAGGATGATGCCTGCCTAAACTAAAACCTTCTGCACTTCCGGGGACTGTATCCCTCTATTCCCATCCTATTCATGTATTTGTCAAGATGCCTCTTAAACTTCGCTATCGTACCTGCTTCCAACACCTCCCCCAGAAGCAAGTTCCAGGCACTCACCACCCTCTGTGTAAAGAACTTGCCTCGCACATCCCCTCTAAACTTTGCCCCTCGCACTTTAAACCTATGTCCCCTAGTAACTGCCTCTTCCACCCTGGGAAAAAGCTTCTGACTATCCACTCTGTCCATGCCGCTCAAAACTTTGTAAACCTCTATCATGTCGCCCCTCCAGCTCCGTCGTTCCAGTGAAAACAATCCGGGTTTAACCAACCTCTCCTCATAGCTAATGCCCTCCAGACCAGGCAACATCCTGGTAAACCTCTTCTGTACCCTCTCCAAAGCCTCCACGTCCTTCTGGTAATGTGGCGACCAGAATTGCACGCAATATTCTAAGTGTGGCCTAACTAAAGTTCTGTACAGCTGCAATATGACTTGCCAATTTTTATACTCTATGCCCCAACCGATGAAGGCAAGCATGCCGTATGCCTTCTTGACTACCTTATCCACCTGCGTTGCCACGTTCAGTGACCTGTGGACCTGTACGCCCAGATCTCTCTGCCTGTCAATACTCCTAAGGGTTCTGCCATTTACTGTATACTTCCCACCTGTATTAGATCTTCCAAATGCATTACCTCACATTTGTCCGGATTAAACTCCAACTGCCATTTCTCTGCCCAAGTCTCCAACCGATCTATATCCTGCTGTATCCTCTGACAATCCTCATCACTATCCGCAACTCCACCAACCTTTGTGTCGTCTGCAAACTTACTAATCAGACCAGCTACATTATCCTCCAAATCATTTATCTATACTACAAACAGCAAAGGTCCCAGCACTGATCCCTGTGGAACACCACTAGTCACAGCCCTCCATTCAGAAAAGCACCCTTCCACTGCTACCCTCTGTCTTCTATGACTGAGCCAGTTCTGTACCCATCTTGCCAGCTCACCTCTGATCCCGTGTGACTTCACCTTTTATACCAGTCTGCCATGAGGGACCTTGTCAAAGGCTTTACTGAAGTCCATATAGACAACATCCACTGCCCTTCTTCAATCATCTTCGTCACTTCCTCAAAAAACTCAATCAAGTTAGTGAGACATGACCACCCCTTCACAAAACCATGCTCTGAAGAACAGGGTGGGAGAGAGTCCTATGGATCTATGAGCTAATGAAAGACAGTCATAAGTTGAGGCAACTATTATAACATAGAAAAAGGGATTAGAGAGGAAACTAGATAGTATAACTCAAACAAAAACAAGAAATGCTGGAATCACTCAGCAGGTCTGGCAGCATCTGTGGAAAGAGAAGCAGAGTTAACGTTTCGGGTCAGTGACCCTTCTTCGGAACTGTTCCGAAGAAGGGTCACTGACCCGAAACGTTAACTCTGCTTCTCTTTCCACAGATGCTGCCAGACCTGCTGAGTGATTCCAGCATTTCTTGTTTTTGTTTCAGATTTCCAGCATCCGCAGTATTTTGCTTTTATATTAGATAGTATAACTGTTGCTTTGGTAGCTGATCATAACGTATAACTTTTCAGAAGTGCATGCTGCTAAACTGTATCAAAAACTTAGGTGAAGTTGAAGGCAAGGACAGATGATTCACTAAAGTGTTCAAGAGCAGTTTTTTTGGAAATGCATATCATAGACAACAAGATCAGTCATATAATAGCCATGTGAAAAATCATACCGCCAGCTATGGATAGAATTGAGATTCTTTCTTTTGGGCCTCCTTATCTCGAGAGACAATGGATACGCGCCTGGAGGTGGTCAGTGGTTTGTGAAGCAGCGCCTGGAGTGGCTATAAAGGCCAATTCTGGAGTGACAGGCTCTTCCACAGGTGCTGCAGAGAAATTTGTTTGTTGGGGCTGTTGCACAGTTGGCTCTCCCCTTGCGCCTCTGTCTTTTTTCCTGCCAACTACTAAGTCTCTTCGACTCGCCACAATTTAGCCCTGTCTTTATGGCTGCCCGCCAGCTCTGGCGAATGCTGGCAACTGACTCCCACGACTTGTGATCAATGTCACACGATTTCATGTCGCGTTTGCAGACGTCTTTATAACGGAGACATGGACGGCCGGTGGGTCTGATACCAGTGGCGAGCTCGCTGTACAATGTGTCTTTGGGGATCCTGCCATCTTCCATGCGGCTCACATGGCCAAGCCATCTCAAGCGCCGCTGACTCAGTAGTGTGTATAAGCTGGGGATGTTGGCCGCTTCAAGGACTTCTGTGTTGGAGATATAGTCCTGCCACCTGATGCCAAGTATTCTCCGAAGGCAGCGAAGATGGAATGAATTGAGACGTCGCTCTTGGCTGGCATACGTTGTCCAGGCCTCGCTGCCGTAGAGCAAGGTACTGAGGACACAGGCCTGATACACTCGGACTTTTGTGTTCCGTGTCAGTGCGCCATTTTCCCACACTCTCTTGGCCAGTCTGAACATAGCAGTGGAAGCCTTACCCATGCGCTTGTTGATTTCTGCATCTAGAGACAGGTTACTGGTGATAGTTGAGCCTCGGTCGGTGAACTCTTGAACCACTTCCAGAGCGTGGTCGCCAATATTGATGGATGGAGCATTTCTGACATCCTGCCCCATGATGTTCGTTTTCTTGAGGCTGATGGTTAGGCCAAATTCATTGCAGGCAGACGCAAACCTGTCGATGAGACTCTGCAGGCATTCTTCAGTGTGAGATGTTAAAGCAGCATCGTCAGCAAAGAGGAGTTCTCTGATGAGGACTTTCCGTACTTTGGACTTCGCTCTTAGACGGGCAAGGTTGAACAACCTGCCCCCTGATCTTGTGTGGAGGAAAATTCCTTCTTCAGAGGATTTGAACGCATGTGAAAGCAGCAGGGAGAAGAAAATCCCAAAAAGTGTGGGTGCGAGAACACAGCCCTGTTTCACACCACTCAGGATAGGAAAGGGCTCTGATGAGGAGCCACCATGTTGAATTGTGCCTTTCATATTGTCATGGAATGAGGTGATGATACTTAGTAGCTTTGGTGGACATCCGATCTTTTCTAGTAGTCTGAAGAGACCACGTCTGCTGACGAGGTCAAAGGCTTTGGTGAGATCAATGAAAGCAATGTAGAGGGGCATCTGTTGTTCACGGCATTTCTCCTGTATCTTACGAAGGGAGAACAGCATGTCAATAGTCGATCTCTCTGCACGAAAGCCACACTGTGCCTCAGGGTAGACGCGCTCGGCCAGCTTCTGGAGCCTGTTCAGAGCGACTCGAGCAAAGACTTTCCCCACTATGCTGAGCAGGGAGATTCCACGGTAGTTGTTGCAGTCACCGCGGTCACCTTTGTTTTTATAGAGGGTGATGATGTTGGCATCGCGCATGTCCTGGGGTACTGCTCCCTCGTCCCAGCACAGGCATAGCAGTTCATGTAGTGCTGAGAGTATAGCAGGCTTGGCACTCTTGATTATTTCAGGGGTAATGCTGTCCTTCCCAGGGGCTTTTCCGCTGGCTAGGGAATCAATGGCATCACTGAGTTCCGATTTGGTTGGCTGTATGTCCAGCTCATCCATGACTGGTAGAGGCTGGGCTGCATTGAGGGCAGTCTCAGTGACAGCATTCTCCCTGGAGTACAGTTCTAGGTAGTGCTCAACCCAGCGGTCCATCTGTTTGCGTTGGTCAGTGATTATGTCCCCCGATTTAGATTTGAGGGGGGTGATCTTCTTGATGGTTGGCCCAAGAGCTCTCTTCATGCCATCATACATTCCTCTGATGTTTCCGGTGTCTGAGGCCAGCTGAATATGGCTGCATAGGTGTTGCCAGTAGTCGTTTGCGCAACGCCTAGCTGTTCTTCGTGCAGTACTTCTGGCTGCTTTAAGTGCTGCGGATGTTAAATCGCTGGGGGCTTTCTTGTAGTTCAAAAGTGCAATGCGCTTAGCGGCTATGACAGGTTCCAGCTCTTCATTATGAGATTGAAACCAGTCTGCATTTCTCTTCGCACTTTTGCCGTAGGTGGTCAAAGCTGACTCATAGATGGCGTCTCTGATGTGGGCCCACTTGGTCTCAGCATCCCCTGTGGGAGTGTTTTGAAGGGCTGTTACAAGTGAATTTAGAAATTTTTGTAACAGCTGTGGGTGAGAAATTCTGCTCATGTTGATGCGCGGGTGGCCCTTCTGCTTGGAATGATGCAACTTCTTTGGTCTGAGTCTAACCTTGCTGCACACCAGGGAGTGGTCGGTGTCGCAGTCCGCACTGTGGAAGCTGCGTGTGATTTGAACACTGTTTAAGGCGGCTCGCCTTGTGACAATGAGGTCTAGCTGGTGCCAACGACGTGATCTTGGGTGCCTCCATGAAACCTGGTGACAGGGTTTAGTGTGAAAGAACGAGTTGGTGATGCAGAGGTTATGATAGGTACACAACTCAAGCAGTCTCTGCCCGTTCTCATTCATCCTTCCAACGCCATAGCGCCCAAGGCAGGAGGGCCATGAGTCATGGTCGGCCCCAACCCTGGCATTAAAGTCCCCCAGCAGGAATAGGTGTTCGGTGTTGGGGATGCTGCTAATGATGTTATGGAGTTGTTCATAGAACTGGTCTTTAGCTTCAGGTGCGGAACAGAGTGTTGGAGCATAGATGCTGAGTAGGTGTACTGGACCAGAGGTGGTGAGCAGTCAGATGGACAGTATGCGTTCCGAGCCATTTGAGGGAGGCTCTATCATGCTGAGCAAGGAGTTTCTGATGGCGAAGCCCACTCCATGCTGTCTTGGTTCTTCAGGATCCCTGCCCTGCCAGAAGAAGGTGTAGTCTTGCTCTGCTAGAGAGCCACTCGCGGGGAGGCGAGTCTCCTGAAGTGCTGCAATGTCCACATTGAGTCTACTGAGCTCGTTGTTAATGATGGCGGTCTTCCGAGAATCGTTGATTTGTGTAAGGTCTTCCGACAGGCCAGGACACATAGTTCTGACGTTCCAGCTTGCAAAGCGAAGGGCTGGTACCTTCTTTCCTTTTTTCATGTTGTTTGGTGCGGTGTATCAGTCCACCTTTCGGGCAATGACCCTGAGCTCCAAGCACCCATTGAAGCAGGCAGACTGTGGCGGGACAGAACCTTATTGACCGGGGGCTGCCCGGTTTGAGGCGGGCGGTAGCTGTCCAGTGAGGTGCAATGACCTCTCCCACCGACAAAGGCAACCCGTGGCGCCCAGTTTCTACGCCAATTTATCTGGACTTATAACCCGTAACTGCTGCCTTCCGTGTTGTTTCAGTCGCTGTGAGGCAACTATGGAGTGACCTCTCCATGGCGCATGCCTGGGCAAATTTATGGAGGTTGAGAGTTGCCCAGTCGTCAAAACCCCCCTCTCGGCCTTTCTGGTGGGGTCCAAAGGAGTGCAGGACACGACGTTTGGCACCAGTATGGCTGCAGGAACTGCCGGAAACATGCCAAAGGTGACACATGACCGCCTACGGGGTTCCGCTCCGGATTTTCTGTTAGGGTTTACTCCCTTAGCCTTGGTCTCTCCCGAGACGCCCACAAGGCAGTGGGGTTGTTGGGGCCCCTACACAGGTGTAGGATGGTGCCGGTGGGAGGAGGGGATGCAAGGGGGAGGGGTAGAGGGAGGGGGTGGGGGGGGTGCAGGGGAAGGGGGTGCGGGGTGAAGATGGTGCGGGGGGGGGGGCGGGCTGGGACGGGGTTGTGAGGGGGTGAGCTGAGAGGGTGGAGCAGGGAAGGGGACGGATCAGGTGGGGGAGAAAACGTTAGGGATGGGAGCAGATGGGGGGTGGGGGGGGGGTGGAAGGGGGGTAAAGGGGGGTAAAAGGGGGGGGAGGGGGGGTGGAATCCGGTGCAGGTAATAAGCCATTTCCTCAGTGCCCACCATCGACGTCCGGAAAGCTCATCTACGTCCTTCGGGAGGTGAAGCATCATTTGGCAGACTTAGAGGTGATTGCTAAGGGTTTTTTTTTGCAGTGTTTTAAATAAAGGCATGCAGCATTGCCGACAGTGCGCTGCAGATGCTCTCCGAGCCATCTCCCGCGGGCGCTTTGAAGTTGCGGCCGGGGGGGCCGTTCGTGGATGTTTTGGGTGTTCGGGGCACCTTTTCACAGGACTTCTCTCGGGTCCCGCAGCTCCTTCTTCACCTCAATGGACTTACCGCATGCCGTGGCTGCAGACACTCTGGACTGTGAAGACAGCAGGATCGGAGATTGAAGTATCGGCAGCTGTGCTTGTCAGTTTCATCCGGATCAATTTCATTGAGAAAACAAAGAGCAGGTGTGGCTGGGGGAGGGCAGTGGGCCCAGGTAACATACACTAAACTAACTGTTAACTTTTAGATAGGGCTAAAATGAACTGATTTAAAGAGCCAGGGGAATTTAAACAGTTTAAGAGGGCAGATTGGGGGAGAAAACGTTAGGGATGGGAGCAGATGGCCATGGATAGAGTTGAACAGCAAGGGAGCTTCCAGCCCAGGAGCCATCTTGAAATTAAAGGAGATGCAATATGTGCTAAAGTAGTGCAGGTTAGAGCAAGCAGAGGAATGAGCATACACAAAAGTAGCAGTTTTGAGTGTGTCAGGTGCCATAGCACATTGTGAATCTTTAAGCTGTATTTTCATGATTTTCAATTGAGAGGAAAAAGAAGGAATAAATCATCTGTCTCTGCTATAATATGAGTGGGGAGGGGGGTATTTGCTGGCGCATCACAGATGTCACAACATGGTAAAAAAAGAATCACTTGGTTGTTAAAATTCCAGAAAACTTGCTGTGGAAGGATAAAGCTGGAGCCTATCTTTACCCAGTTTCACATTGATTATACAGAGTAAAAGGATTACAAACATTAACTCCTCACTCAAACCCTCCACCAGTCTGAGTAACAGTCTCCTTATAAGTGCTCAGTTAACACCCTCCACCTGCATATAATTAAACAATTGATAAACAATTAACAGATTCCCTTCTTTCTTTTATAATAAAACAGATTAATATGCTCAAACATTTCAAAATAAATCCCATACTATGTACAAAGTATTACATTGTGAGACACCTCCCTCTTCTCGCACTCTTAACAATTTTTTGTATTAGTATTTCTTTTTGTGAAACAATCGGTTAGCTCATGTCTTACATCTACCCATTTAAGTTGAGATTTCCTTTCTCTCCAGCACTTGTTTCAAACTAGCAAGGTCAATACATAGTATTCTCTCACTCACACTTTTTGTATAGTGTACATTGTCCCACAAAGAACAATTATCCACAGAACATTCAATGGGTATCCTAACTTCGGTATAGCCCTTGTTCAGAATTTCATCTAAAATATTTGACAAATAGAACCCCATATCCAATGCCTCCACAAGACCCAGTGTTTCCACAGCCATAGTACTTTTAACAATGCTTCATTTTCTTAGCTTCCCGAGCTAAAGGACATATCCCATTTTCACCCATCAGAAATATTATGAAACCAGCTGCATTCTAATACCCATCAGGAAGATTAGTATGTGAAGCATCACTAAAAATGACTAGCTTCATGTTCTTTGGGTCACCTAAGGATGGGAACTTCAGCACACATTTCTCCAGATTTAATTTTTTAAATGTTTTATTAGCCCTTAAAACATTCTCAACGTTCAGGTGTTTCATACTTAGCTCCAGCTCATCAAAACTATCATCAGGTCCAGTCTGAGTGCACAATCAATTTAATGGACAAATCAAGCTTTGCAATTGTTCAGTGTCTGCTTTAGCTATGTCATCTTTCTTCGATGACCTTGCGCAACTAACCGAGATGGGAGTACTTTCTAAATAGGATTGTTGATTTAAAGTTATTCCAGACTTGGTCTAATATCTAAACCAATATATTTAAAGGCCCCATAAGCCTGACTCCCAATCTTAAATTCTGCCCTAATATTATTAATAACATATTTCTCGAAATCCGCAGTACCACCCCATGAGAAATCATCAACGTGCATCATGAAGATGCCTGAAATCTTCCCTTTATGCCACCAATGAAACATGGCAGGATCTGCTTTTGGTTGAACACAATCAATTTTCAACAAAACAGATCTCACTGAGAAATACCACAGCCCGGAAGCATCATTAAGGTCATAGACGCATTTGTTCAGTTTCCATAGTTTTCCTTCTGCATCTGCTGCCTCTTTAGGTAGTTTCAGAAACACTTCTCTCTGAAAAGTATCACCCTGCAGAAATTCGGCTTTTATGTCAATGGATCTGTGCTCCCATGAATATGTGGCCAAAAGAGCTAAAAAGATGTTCAAGATTACTTTTCCAACTGTGGGAGAGTCCACTCTAACATCAATATCACCCAGTCGCTTTTCAAAACCCCTCACAACTCGCCTTGCTTTAAACTTATAAGTCCCATTTGGAAGGACTTTGTCAGTACAAATCCATCTATGTGACAAGGCTGGCTGTCCCATATCTGGTACCTCAGAATAAACACCAAACTCTCTCCAATTCTCTAATTCCATATGTTTTTCTTCTCATTAGTTTATCCTCAAGTTTATTGGCAGCTACTAAAACTTCACTGTCATGAGGACTTCTGCTGCTATTTCTATTCCAAGATTGCTCTCTAGCCTTCATTTCATTGTGGAATCTGTTCAAACTATGTCCTCTATTAGCACTGTGATGTCTTTCAGGGCTATTGCTATAAGATCTCCCTCACGCACTATTGAAGGCTCTTTCTCTAGTACAACATTATTTCCTGCGCAAGAGTCACTTCCAGACCCACTATTCGAACTTGCACTGCACTTTCTCACTCTTTCACCCCATTCTGCCAGTCCATGGACCTTGCTCCTTGCCCATCATCTTGAATATTCAACCAATATTTAAACTTGCCAGTAGATTTTCCTGCACACCCCACAATTGTCGCATCCCTCCATTTATTAAACCCCGGTGGAATATATGTTACCCGAATACCTACTCAGGGCAATTGTCCTTTGGATGCAATAGCTCTTTCTTAAGTGTCATGATCGCTCACACTGCTATCCAACCCTTGATCTACCTCATTCAGTTCCTCAGGACCTTCATCACAAAACACATGATCATTCGAGGTACAAGGTGTCTCATTTCTCTCTATCAGCTGCTCAGATTTTGAGATTTTGTAATCAACCCTGATTAATCATGAGGAATGAACCTTAACAGTTTGATTTCTATGCTTGATAACTACTGTCTTACCATCATGCCCTTACCAGGGCCATTCCATTCCTTATGACCCTCTTTTTTATAATACACCAAATCTCCTGAACTAAATTCACCTCAGATGGCCTTATATGATGCCTCAGAACTCCCTGAATTTTCTCAGAGACCTCAGCCTTGATGAAAGCCCATCTCCTTGCATGTAAAGCATTCAAATGTACAGAAAAACATTGAACTAATTGTAGTACCTTCTAGAGCAGGAGGACTATCGTACAGTACAGAAGGCAAATTTGGGATTATGCCCATAGACCAATTGTTAGGGACTATATCCTCCAACCAGCTGAAGCGAATTCTTTGCGTGAACTGTCCAAGCCAGGGCAGTTGTCAACTTGCAGTTTGGTTGGTCAGCTAAGATTTTATGCAGCATTTCATCAATCACCGTTTGGTTTCTTTCACAGAGCCCATTGCTGAAAGGACTTTCAGCTGCAGTATTCATAACCAGAATGTTCATGTTTTCACACATGTCTCTGAATTCATCATTGGCATATTCCCCTCCATATTCAGTCAGAGACTTACCTGGGGCCCAGACCCTATCCATTTCTCCATGGTTTTATCTAAATCACCTTTTGTCCTTGATATTTATTATCGTAGAAAGTCTAAATCTAGTTGTTAGGTCTATAAAGGGCTACAAGCCCTTCACCTACATTTCAATTGTTAAAGTGGCAGCTTTTGAAAAATTTTTGAATAAAATGTCTTGCACACTTCAAGCCCCCTCTCCCACCCCCTCAGTAAACAATCAGAGTAATATTTTTACAACCCCGCCCCTCAAAACTTTTACAGCTGTCATAACAAACTTTCCCCCACCCCGAACTTTATTTCCTTTAACCTTCAGCCCCTTCCTACGATCCCCTCATGCACGTTCGCTTTTGCCGCTCCCCCACCGCCCTGAAAACTTTATTCCTCCCTCCTCCCCACCAGGTTCTCGCTTCGGAACTCCATATAGAGTTCTGAAGGCGTGAGCTGCGTTGGGCGGCCGTAAAATTGGCGTGGGATGGCCGCCACCTGCAGGTAAGTTTATTTGCATCTCATTTAGGTTAATTTTAATTTGCAGATGAAGGGCCCACCATCAGGCGACCTGGGGGTGGGGGGGGGGCCCGCACTGAGGTCCCCCTGCCACCGGTAATATGCGGCGGGCCATTCTCAATATTGCAGTTTGAGGCGGGTCTCTCCCCAAAGAATTTTACCGGCCCCCGTGTCGCGACCCACAGCATCAAGGGGCTGGTAAAATTCAGCCCATTAGATTTTGTTAAGGGGATACAATAATGCCTTGACTGGGTAAACTGCAAACTCACTGACTTTCCAAAAACAATTGCCTTATCATGCTGCATATCAAGTTTCATTTGTGCCTTTTTCATTGAAGGTTTATTCAATGTAAAGGTATCTCACTAGAGACTACACCATTACTGATAAAGTGGCTTATTCCAGCTATTTTACATGGAATTACTACTCTCTTCAGTGACTTCAATGAGTTGTCATCACCAAACTTAAAGCAAATAGGTTCTGATGCAGTCACAGACTTGAAGCATTGACTCTGCTTCTCTCTCTCCACAGATGCTGCTGGACCTGCTGAGTATTTTCAGCATTTCTTGTTTTTTTTTCAGATTTCCAGCATTTACAGCAGTTTGCTTTTATTAAAGTAAATAGTACTTTTATACTCCTTAACCTTGCATCAATCCTCACTACTGAGTGAACCCAGATAACGTTGTAACCATTCTCTTCCACATACTTTCAATGTGCAAGCACTATCTAATACAGCACAGTTGAATGAATCCACACTAACACATTCATCACAGGACTAAAACTCCTTGTGACTAGTACATTCATTCAGATTCATCAGTATCTTCCTCTTCTGCATCAGAATTCTGTGTCATGTGTTATTTCAAGGACTGTGCCCCTGTTTTGGGCAGTTCATTGCATAATTATCCTTTGAGTCACACCTGAAGCACATATTAACTGTTTCTTGGACATTCCTGGGATTCATTCACCTAATATTACGGTTCCAATTCTGTCTTCCACTGTAATAGTCAGATCTGCTAAAGGTGCTTTCATTCTCATTCCTCCTGTCTTTAACTCTTTCATTGCATTTTGAAATACAGTAAACATTGAGTCCTCCATTCTTTGTGCCACTGCAGAATGCCCTGTTTGTTCTACCAGGGTTGCAGGAAATGACTGTTTCCCCAGGGATTTCTTTAAGGCAGTGAACATCTGATCTAATGGAGTATTTTTCCATGAACTGAACCCCAGTTAGAACTAACAGCCTGTCCACATGTGACACCCTAGCACAATCTAGCAATTTAAGTGCTAGCACTGAACCAAGGATTTCCAAATTCAATTTCTTCAATCTACTACACAGTCTGTTACAGTCCATGATATATTCCTCCATCTGTTTTCCAAAATCTATCAAAGTCTGACCATGCCTCATACGCATTCAATAGGTCATCTTTCGTGTAAATTTCATCCAAGAATTCTAACAGAAGATTCAAACATTTATCAGTATCCAACTGACGAACCAGTTCACAAAACACTTTACTTCTGCTTTTATTTTTGGTGGGAAGTGACAACACTTAGGCCATACCTTGTTTCCTTTTTGGTAGGGACCTAACCTGTACCCACATATCCACTTCATTTTTTCACTGGTCATAATGGTTCATACTCAGAAAATCAGAGGGTAATCATATCCTGACAATTTACACTTGCTTTCTGCCATATTTTCCACAATAGCCAGTGAGATATTAGTTTTCTATGCCAGAAAATTTCCTAGTTTTCAACCTTCAGCTTGAGGCAACCAGTCTCTGCCACCATATTAAATTCCAGAAAACTTGCTGTGGAAGGATAAAGCTGGAGCCTATCTTTATCCAGTTTCACATTTATTAAACAGAGAAAAAGGAATACAAATATGTAACTCCTCACTCTAAACCTCCAGCAGGCTCAGTAAAAGGCTCCTTAAGTAAGAACTCAGTTAACATCTTCCACCTGCATATAATTAAACAATTGATACACAATTAACACTGGTCAACAACTGACAGTGCAGCTATCATTGGATTTTAAGCTGATGGCAGGGCAGCTTCTCAAACTGCAATAGGCTCAGACCTTTATTGATCAGCAGACAACATTACAGAAGTGTGCTTGTAGCCTCTAATGGGAGTAGGCCTCCTTACACCTTGAGGAGTAAAGGTGGGTGAGAAGAACAAGGGAGAACACTTGATATCGAATTGAGAAGCAAAATGATGGAGGGGTCAAAGAAAAAGTGAGCTTCAAGAATGTGGTTATAAGAAAATGACACGGCATGCAGGGAAGGAGGAGAAATAATAAATAAAGGGCCAGGCAACCATTTTAGAACAACAAAACAACAATGTGGGACTTAGCAGTGTTCATAAAAGGCACTTGCAATAGTAGCCCAAGAACTTCTCCACATATAGTTGTAACCAATGCAAATGAATAGAATTAATGGCAGACGCTTTTTTTTTATTTTGCTGCTGGTGAAAAGCAATTGACAGTCCCAAGCAGTTCTTTTCAATTGGTAGAAAATACAGTAGAAGAAGGTCAATAATCACTCTGCATGTTTATATTTGAAGAGATCAGCTCCCTTGCCATGTTGTCGCATTGTAGTACTCCAAGCACCAGTTTAACTGCATACTTCCCATTTTTCTGACTTTGGATCAACAAAGGCACAGACTTTTGCAAATACACTAAGCTATGAATGATGATAGTCAGTTTCTACTGCAAACATGAAATTCTTTGACAGATATAAGGGCAATTTAATAATGGAATTCCAGAGACTCTGCTGAGCAAGAATGAATATGCTGCCCAAAAGGACATCATTCCAATTGTAACCTTTGGTTCCAAGTAGGTATTGAATAGTGTTATTGCAGATGGGCAGACTGGACTTGGGCTGCAGCAACTGACTTCAGAATGGGATAGAATAACAAATAAACTACGACATTGGCTTCAAGATCAATAATTAATTAGACTTATTGACCCCATTTATATGGAGCCATTGTGCAATGACTAATCAATTGTTGACTACTTTATTGATTAAATCATCTGTTATAATGACTAATTTAAACTAATGGTGCAATGGCAGAGGATGGTTTATTCGCTATTTAGTTATCCAGATTAGGAATCTGTCAACATCTGCTCATGTTCCAAAACTAGTCAATAAACTAGTCCCATTCTGCTATCATCATGAGGTGGCAATTAAGAAGCTGTTATCTCTGAATAAAACTGATATGGTCCATTTTTGTGACTTGATTTTAATACAACAGTGGAAACCAGTAACAGAGGAATGAGTGATTGAGTAACCATCCATTTTCCCTCATTATCTATATTATCCATTTTAATGACAAACTTCATCCATTTTGGGGTTTGCCACAATGTCACAACACTTAGAATACTAGCTTTTATAGATCATTGTAATCTACAGTTGAGTGGTGTCCTACCACTTGACAAGTTCTCTCCTGCATCTTGTGAAGTTCATAATTAAAGATAAGAATGCCTTCATCTAAGAGTACATTGATCTGAGTCTCCATTATTGCTTGATGCGTAACAAGTATTGCACTGTATCTGGATTATCTGGCTGTTCAAATTTTAAATTCAGGCAAATAATCAGAGACAAATAACTGGATGTATAAAGACCATCTTAGGAAAATGTGGATGGAGATTTACAATTAACTTATCTGACAACGGAGAAAAGGATAGCAATCATGAGTAGCATTACTTCAGCTGGAGGTTGCAAAGGTGTCAGCACAAGAACCAGGAGATTCCATGCCAATATGGAGGTTAACAAAAGGAGCAAAAGCACCAACATAGGCAGGCACTGCGCAGACAGAAAGTCCAGGAAAAGGGAAACAGTGCACTGGAACTGGCAGACAGCACAGCTTCACAATCAAAAGACTGGTAAGTGGGACTCTAATTGATCTAGCCCCGAACTCTATACAGAACAATTTTACTTAACCTCGCCTTATTCCAAATATTAAGGAAGATGATTGATGGATTTTAACGAATTGTTAGCAAACCACCATAAGAAGTGTTGGCAGAAAGGCTGGCCCCAGCACTTAAGTTAAATGCTTATTGTGTTTTAACCTGTCAATCCGATGGACAGTATAGATTAAATTGTTGTAAAATTAACACAATTATATCTGCTTATGACTTGACACTAGTTACTACAAGGTTCATGCAGCTCCCAGGCTAATTGTAAATCATGCCATTTGCATCATGAAGAATGCTTCATATTCTGCAACAGATCTGGGAGTGGTTGGAGTCTGACAGTGCAGCCCACCAGGATCTCCAAGATCACCATGGTCTGCTGCACGTCATAGGATTTTGTTATACAAAGGGTACAAACCATGAGGAAATGATTATCCTGCAACAGGATGCAGACACAGGCTGAGAATACATTGCTACAAAAACTGTGCAGCCAGCAAGACTCCTGGGATTGCAGTGTCATGAAGCCTTCCAGAATGAATGTAACCAGTGGACTCCTCCAAACCCAATGCTAGACCATACAGAATACTTTGGACAGATTCAATTGTTTCCATTAAACAAGTATATTCCAGTAGCAACCTTCTTTTACAAAGAGGCCCAGTGAGGTCTGTGTCCCAAGGTTCTACAATTAAGCAAGGACGTAAACTGGCCCTTTGCCCACCAAGTTCGGTTCTTGTACTGCAACTTTTCCTTGTTCTTCCTCACTTGTACTTAATGCATTGACTGTTCCTCCCTCTTCAAGCTCAATAGATCCTTTAGCATTGATGGTTCTGTGCTTGCAACAAGTTGTGTGAGTGACGCAGTGTGGTGTGAGGTGCTGGCTTGTTTTGCGTCACTGGTACTTCTGGCTTGCTGTTCTTCCAGACCTATAAAACAGAAGAACATATGTTACAATACGGCCTGCAAAACACCCTTTCAAATGACAATCTCCCATGTGTGATCACCTCTTCAGATGGTTATGTACCATATGCTTGAGTGCATGTCTGTTTGTGAGGGAGCAGCCGGGAGGAAGGAGAACAAGATCAGGATGGCACTAGCCCAGATTTTAGAGCGGCCTCTGGCTCCAACTTCCCCCTCTGTCTCTATGCATTCATTGCCAGTGACATCTTTGATGGAACTCAGGGCTTGATATGACAACTATGCTCCCTTCTGTTATAAGCAAACTTCTCCTGCAAACAATTAAGTAATAATGAAAAACTGGAAGATTCAAGAGCACATTTGGCATGTATTGTGCAGCTTGGTCGTTGCATTGATTTTACTGTGTGGTGTGGCCATACAGCAGGAACACATGGGGTATGAATTGGGTTAGGAATCAAACAGTTGATTAAAGCCCTTGTTATACTTTTCAATCTAAATGAATGCTGACAGTATGTAAATTTTCATGCAGAGCAGCCAAACTGTGCACTCATTTGGTGTGCTGAGACCTAGTAACTAGTTGACACTGTAGTCTATAACAGATGGAACCAGCATGGTGCCCCAGAAACCAACATACAATTTGACTTGAATTTCAATTGTGAAATGGTCTTTCGTGTTCCTCTGAACTCTTGGGATATGTTTGGTAAATCTTTCTAGTGATTTCTGTCTTTGGATAGCCTCCTCATTGTCAAATGGATGTTACTACTATGACATAACATCTTGCGAAACCCAAATCTTTCTACATCAGTGTAGTTATTTCTGTCTAAGATCAAAACTGTTGTTTTTTTAAAATAACATATTTTTAAATCTTGGTAAATTTAGTGCTTGTGGAGGAAAGGAGGAAGATATTGTTGTGCTTGGTATCATTAATAAATTAGCAAAGGTTTATAGTCTTATATCATTTCAATCTTATTCTGAGTTTTTACCTTCAAGTCAGAACTAAAAAAAAGTTTACTTGAAGATTGATGCATAAACAAGAGTGGCTGTTCATGCAGGGAAGGAAAACTAGGGGAAAGCTCTTCAAAAATCGAACTGCTTTAGAATTGGTGTGTGTTTTAGCTAGTTTGCATAATAAATAGCTCTCTTCATGCCATCATACATTCCTCTGATGTTTCCGGTGTCTGAGGCCAGCTGAATATGGCTGCATAGGTGTTGCCAGTAGTCGTTTGCGCAACGCCTAGCTGTTCTTCGTGCAGTACTTCTGGCTGCTTTAAGTGCTGCGGATGTTAACTCGCTGGGGGCTTTCTTGTAGTTCAAAAGTGCAATGCGCTTAGCGGCTATGACAGGTTCCAGCTCTTCATTATGAGATTGAAACCAGTCTGCATTTCTCTTCGCACTTTTGCCGTAGGTGGTCAAAGCTGACTCATAGATGGCGTCTCTGATGTGGGCCCACTTGGTCTCAGCATCCCCTGTGGGAGTGTTTTGAAGGGCTGTTACAAGTGAATTTAGAAATTTTTGTAACAGCTGTGGGTGAGAAATTCTGCTCGTGTTGATGCGCGGGTGGCCCTTCTGCTTGGAATGATGCAACTTCTTTGGTCTGAGTCTAACCTTGCTGCACACCAGGGAGTGGTCGGTGTCGCAGTCCGCACTGTGGAAGCTGGAACCGGAAACATCAGAGGAATGTATGATGGCATGAAGAGAGCTCTTGGGCCAACCATCAAGAAGATCACCCCCCTCAAATCTAAATCGGGGGACATAATCACTGACCAACGCAAACAGATGGACCGCTGGGTTGAGCACTACCTAGAACTGTACTCCAGGGAGAATGCTGTCACTGAGACTGCCCTCAATGCAGCCCAGCCTCTACCAGTCATGGATGAGCTGGACATACAGCCAACCAAATCGGAACTCAGTGATGCCATTGATTCCCTAGCCAGCGGAAAAGCCCCTGGGAAGGACAGCATTACCCCTGAAATAATCAAGAGTGCCAAGCCTGCTATACTCTCAGCACTACATGAACTGCTATGCCTGTGCTGGGACGAGGGAGCAGTACCCCAGGACATGCGCGATGCCAACATCATCACCCTCTATAAAAACAAAGGTGACCGCGGTGACTGCAACAACTACCGTGGAATCTCCCTGCTCAGCATAGTGGGGAAAGTCTTTGCTCGAGTCGCTCTGAACAGGCTCCAGAAGCTGGCCGAGCGCGTCTACCCTGAGGCACAGTGTGGCTTTCGTGCAGAGAGATCGACTATTGACATGCTGTTCTCCCTTCGTCAGATACAGGAGAAATGCCGTGAACAACAGATGCCCCTCTACATTGCTTTCATTGATCTCACCAAAGCCTTTGACCTTGTCAGCAGACGTGGTCTCTTCAGACTACTAGAAAAGATCGGATGTCCACCAAAGCTACTAAGTATCATCACCTCATTCCATGACAATATGAAAGGCACAATTCAACATGGTGGCTCCTCATCAGAGCCCTTTCCTATCCTGAGTGGTGTGAAACAGGGCTGTGTTCTCGCACCCACACTTTTTGGGATTTTCTTCTCCCTGCTGCTTTCACATGCGTTCAAATCCTCTGAAGAAGGAATTTTCCTCCACACAAGATCAGGGGGCAGGTTGTTCAACCTTGCCCGTCTAAGAGCGAAGTCCAAAGTACGGAAAGTCCTCATCAGGGAACTCCTCTTTGCTGACGATGCTGCTTTAACATCTCACACTGAAGAATGCCTGCAGAGTCTCATCGACAGGTTTGCGTCTGCCTGCAATGAATTTGGCCTAACCATCAGCCTCAAGAAAACGAACATCATGGGGCAGGATGTCAGAAATGCTCCATCCATCAATATTGGCGACCACGCTCTGGAAGTGGTTCCAGAGTTCACCTACCTAGGCTCGACTATCACCAGTAACCTGTCTCTAGATGCAGAAATCAACAAGCGCATGGGTAAGGCTTCCACTGCTATGTTCAGACTGGCCAAGAGAGTGTGGGAAAATGGCGCACTGACACGGAACACAAAAGTCCGAGTGTATCAGGCCTGTGTCCTCAGTACCTTGCTCTACGGCAGCGAGGCCTGGACAACGTATGCCAGCCAAGAGCGACGTCTCAATTCATTCCATCTTCGCTGCCTTCGGAGAATACTTGGCATCAGGTGGCAGGACTATATCTCCAACACAGAAGTCCTTGAAGCGGCCAACATCCCCAGCTTATACACACTACTGAGTCAGCGGCGCTTGAGATGGCTTGGCCATGTGAGCCGCATGGAAGATGGCAGGATCCCCAAAGACACATTGTACAGCGAGCTCGCCACTGGTATCAGACCCACCGGCCGTCCATGTCTCCGTTATAAAGACGTCTGCAAACGCGACATGAAATCGTGTGACATTGATCACAAGTCGTGGGAGTCAGTTGCCAGCATTCGCCAGAGCTGGCGGGCAGCCATAAAGACAGGGCTAAATTGTGGCGAGTCGAAGAGACTTAGTAGTTGGCAGGAAAAAAGACAGAGGCGCAAGGGGAGAGCCAACTGTGCAACAGCCCCAACAAACAAATTTCTCTGCAGCACCTGTGGAAGAGCCTGTCACTCCAGAATTGGCCTTTATAGCCACTCCAGGCGCTGCTTCACAAACCACTGACCACCTCCAGGCGCGTATCCATTGTCTCTCGAGATAAGGAGGCCCAAAAAGAAAAGATAATAAATACAAATAAACACGTTCTTTTGTTCCAGTATTTTGGGGATTTTTACAATGTCAGGCTGGTTGTTAGCAGATCATTAATTAAAATAAAAAAGAACCAATATGATAACTTAGCATGCCACCCATTGACATTGCTCTGTCTAATTACTAGCATCAGTCTGACCTGCCTTACTGAATGGGTATGTAACAGTTTTAAGTGTGTGTACTTGGCTAATTTGGGCCATGTGCTCTGGGTGCTTTGGTTGCCTCTAAAATGCAAAACTGAGTGAACATGCACAAAAACCTTGCACCCCACCACCCCAACAGCAAGGGTTACACATACATACTTGTACTTGCTCAGTAGGTCACTGAGTTTCACCAGTATCTGTGAGGCAGTATAACCCTGCTGGTGTGGGTAAGGCAAAATATTTCCATGTACCTTGATTGTACATGCACTGGTGCAAAAGCACAAGGCAATCACCTCCATGGTGCCAAAGATGCTTAATCTTTTCCCTTTTTTCAGAGCCTCGCATGGACCCTTTCCTATGCTGAGTGGCGTGAAACAGGGCTGTGTTCTCGCACCTACACTGTTTGGGATTTTCTTCTCCCTGCTGCTCTCACATGCGTTCACGTCTGCAGAAGAAGGAATTTTCCTCCACACATGATCAGATGGCAGGTTGTTCAACCTTGCCCATCTAAGAGCGAAGACCAAAGTATGGATAGTCCTCATCAGGGAACTTCTCTTTGCTGACGATGCTGCGTTAACATCTCACACTGAAGAGTGTCTGCAGAGACTCATCGACAGGATTGCAGCTGCCTGCAATGAATTTGGCCTAACCATCAGCCTCAAGAAAATGAACATCATGGGACAGGACGTCAGAAATGCTCCATCCATCAATATCGGCGACCACGCTCTGGAAGTGGTTCAAGAGTTCACCTATCTAGGCTCAACTATCACCAGTATCCTGCCTCTCGATGCAGAAAGCGCATGGGAAAGGCTTCCACTGCTATGTCCAGACTGGCCAAGAGAGAGTGGGAAAATGGCGCACTGACACGGAACACAAAAGTCCGAGTGTATCAAGCCTGTGTCCTCAGTACCTTGCTCTACAGCAGTGAGGCCTGGACAATGTATGTCAGCCAAGAGCGACGTCTCAATTCATTCCATCTTTGCTGCCGCCGGAGAATCCTTGGCATCAGGTGGCAGGACCGTATCTCCAACACAGAAGTCCTCGAGGCGGCCAACATCCCCAGCTTATACACCCTACTGAGTCACCGGTGCTTGAGATGGCTTGTCCATGTGAGCCGCATGGAAGACGACAGGATCCTCAAGGACATATTGTACAGCGAACTCGTCACTGGTATCAGACCCACCGGCCGTCCATGTCTCCGCTTTAAAGACATCTGCAAACGCGACATGAAGTCCTGTGACATTGATCACAAGTCGTGGGAGTCAGTTGCCAGTGATCGCCAGAGCTGGCGGACAGCCATAAAGGCAGGGCTAAAGTGTGGCGAATCGGAGAGACTTAGCAGCTGGCAGGAAAAAAAGACCGAAGCGCAAGGAGAGAGCCAACTGTGTAACAGCCCCGACAACCAATTTTATCTGCAGTGCTTGTGGAAGAGTCTGTCACCCTAGAATTGGCCTTTATAGCCACTCCAGGCGCTGCTTCACAAACCACTGACCACCTCCAGGCGCTTACCCATTGTCTCTCGAGACAAGGAGGCCAAAGAAGAAGAAGAAGAAGAGCAAAGACCCTACATGATTACACATCATAAGCTTCATTATATGGCTACATTCGAAAAGACATGGTTCAAGTTTATTTTCAATAGGTTCTGCCAACATACCAGCTACTTCCGTTTTTTTTTAATGCACACATTAATTGGATCACTTGAATTTAATAAACTAAACTACTTAAATAATTTTTTCTGTCGCACGGCAAAGTCAACACCAACAACTTGTATTTAAATAGTGCCCTCAACGTAATAAAATGGAGGGTAGAATGTGGGAGGCCAGTCAGAAGTGCATTAGAATTGTCAAGTCTGGAGGTAAGAAAGGGATGAATGAAGATTTCAGCAGCAAATGAGCTGAGGCAGGGGCAGAAACGGGCAATGCTACGGAAGTGGAAATAGGCGGTGTTAGAAACATTGCAGATATGTGGTTGAAAGCTCACCTCCAGGATCAAATATGACACTGAAGTTACAAACAGTCTGGTTCAGCCTCAGGCAGTTGCCAAGGATGGAATCTGTGGAGTTTGTGGCAGGGATTGAAGACAATGGCTTCATTCTTCCAAAATTTAATTGGAGGAAATTTCTGCTCATCCATACTGGATGTCAGACAAGCAGCCTGACAATTTAAAGAGAGTGGAGGGGTCAAGAGAGGTGGTGCTGAGGTAGAGCTGGGTGACATTAATGTACATGTGGAAACTGAAGCTGTGTTTTCAGATGATGTCACCGAGATGCAGCATGAAGGTGAGAAATCGGAGGGGGCCAAGGATAGATATCTGGAGAACACCAAAGGTCACAGTGCGGGAGTGGGAAGAGAAGCTATTGATTACGATTAGATAGGTAAGAATGGAACAAAGAAAGTGCACCCAGCTGGATGACAGTGGCTTTGGAGGAGGATGGTGTGATCAATTGTGTCAAAGGCTACAGACAGGTCGGGAAGGATGAGGAGGGATAGTTACCTTTGTCACAGTCACATAGGATGTCATTTGTGACTTTGATAAGAGCTGTTTCTATACTGTGGCCGGAGCAGAAACCTGATTGGAGGGATTTAAACGTGGAGTTGCAGGAAAGATGGGCACAGTGAGCTCGCAGAACCATAACAAAAACTCTTCTGATATTGCCTCAAAATTTTCCACCTTATTTTTCTTCTGCTCTTTTCTGTCTCTATTTGCATGTGTGTATCGCATTTGCATGCTAGCATGGGTGCGCCGTGTATCTGCAGGCTTCAACCGAAGTATAGTTTAAGTTCAAGTTTAAGTTTAAACTTTTCTTCTTTAAACCTAAGAAAACCTGTTTGTGCTGGTTTCTTTGCCTTATAATTGGAAAGAGGTGAACAAGGATTCACCAAGGGGGAGGTAAAAACATGGTGTGTTAAAAATTAAATCTTGTTACGGTAAGACCAGGTGAAGGCTGAGAGGGACCCTAGACACCTTTCTCACCTGGTCATAACACCAACCCTTTGATAAAAGCTTGCAGTAATGATTGTTTCCAAAAAAAGTACTTCAGTTTTCTATCAGTCTCACGGAAACCCAATTTTGTGACGTATCTTTTATGCTACAATCAAATCCTGTATGATTCTTTGTAACTCATGAAAATTATTCAATTTGTTTGCATGGTTTTGTCTAATTGCAATTTATTCAACATTTCAGAATTTATGCATTCCCCATTTATTCCGTTGAAGTCTTTTGATATATATGCCTAATAATATTACTGACTTTAACAGAACCATTTGCATTTTTAGGTCAATACTTGGAAAGTAGCTCATTGACATAGAATTATGATTTCTGCTCCGTATTAACATATACATCAGAGTTCATTTATTTAAAAGATGTGCTTACAACTGACATAACCATGTATAAATTCCAAATAATAAATAATGCTGGAATGAAACAACTTGTTTATTTGCTTTTATTATACAAACAAGTTTTAAAAAGCATCAATTATAAAGCATGTGTGTTTTTGAACAGCTTTCCTCTAAATCTCCTCCCTCAACTCGAACACAGTGACTCCCATTTATGTATCAATCTTAAAATGAATCTAGTCCTCCAATTGCCTTCCAAAATGGCAGCCCAAGCAGGGAGCATCATCAGCTGCCTGGTGATATGGATATCACAGTTAGGTGTGATCTTATTCTCACTCGCATACATCTACTTCTTCCAGCAGTCATCAGGAGTGGGGACTTTGGGTTGATTTTTTATTTCTTGTGTAGCCTGGCGGCTGTACCTCTCTGCTCTTAGACCAGACTGAGATCTGAAATGATAAAGCAAATAAGGAGAAAATGTTTCCAGTGGCAGAAGGGTTGGTAACCAGTGTACACAGATTTAAGGTAATTGGTAAAAGAACCAGAGATGCAATGAGGGGAAAAAACATTATGCAGAGAGCTGTTATGATCTGGAATGCACTGCCTGCAATGGTGGTAGAAGCAGATTGAGAATAACTTTCAAAAGGGAGTTGGATGAATGCTTGAAAAGGAAAAAATTACAATTCTAAAGGGGATCCAGGAGTAGAGGGACCTGGGGGTATATATGCATAAATCGTTGAAAATGGCCAGGCAAGTTCAGAAAGCCATTAAAAAGGCATACGGGGGTCCTAGTCTTTATAAATAAAACCATAGTGTACAAAAGCAAGGAGGTTATGGTGAACCTTTATAAAACACTGGTTTGGCCTCATCTGAAGGACTGTGTCCGATTCTGGGCACCACATTTTAGGAAGGATGTGAAGGCTTCAGAGAGGGTTCAGGAAAGATTCATGAGAATGGTTCTAGGTATGAGGGACTTCATTATGAGGATAGATTGGAGAAGCTGGGGTTGTTCTCCTCAGAGAAGAGAGGTTGGGAGGAGATTTGATAGAGGTGTTCAAAATCATGAGGGGTCGAGATAGAGTAGATCGGGAGAAACTGTTTCCATTGGTGGAAGGATTGACAACCAGAAGACATCCATTTAAGGTGATTGGCAGAAGAACCAGAGGCGACGTTAGGACAAACTTTTTTACACAGCGAGTGGTTAAGATGTAGAATGCACTTTCTGAGAGTGTGGTGGTGGCAGACGCAATCATGGCTTTCAAAAGGGGGAGTTGGATAATTATCTGAAGTGAAAGAAATTGCAGGGTTACGGGAAAAGGCGAAGAGAGTTGGACTAGTTCAGATGCTCTCGCAGAGAGCCAGCACAGAGACAATCGGCCGAATGGCCTCCTTCTGTCTGAAACCATTTTATGATTCTATGGCCAGGATCTTACCGGCATGCCGTCAGGAAAGAATGCGGGTTCCCCAGCCCACACAGGCAGACAGTGGGAATACGGTGGAAATTTTACCAATTAACTGGCCGCTGCTGGAACCACAGTCCAATCAAGGATACTGCCCTGCCTCTCCGAGCTGCCGGCCCAATCAGAGGGCTGCAGCTCTGTAGGATTGGCAGTATGACCAATAGAGATGGCTGCTGCTGAGGTTGTAAGGAGAAGAAGAGGGCTCCTCCACCTTGAGGTACTCTCGAAGGACCAGTAAGAGTGTTATGGATGTGCTGGTAGGGTTGCTAACCAGTGTACACAGATTTAAGGTAATTGGTAAAAGAACCAGAGACACAATGAGGGGAAAAACATTATGCAGTGAGCTGTTATGATCTGGAATGCACTGCCTGCAATGCTAGTGGAAGCAGATTGAGACGCAGGCCCTGGCAATCGGAGGGGGTGAACCCTCCAATGGCAGCGCTGGGACCGCAGGGGTAGCCCATTGCCACCAGGAGGCCCCTCCGTGGGCTATGGAGCCTTCAGAAAGGAAGGCACCCCCAGCCCCTGGCAAGTCACTGGAAGGTCGCGTTTATGCAGCTGGCAGACTCTGCACACGGGAGGTGTGGCCATTCCGAAGCCAATAAAATGCTGGGGACCTGGTAAAATGGCCATCAGTCGGCCAATGAATTGGCTTAATTGGTTGCCCACCTCTGGTCGTTGGACGGCCGGACCACTGCTGATCCCACCACTCGGATTATCCCCTGGTGGCGGAAACACATCTAGCTTCCCTCCTGCACATTTTGCCACCATTTTACCACCCCTCCCACCGCCCAGCCTGTCTCTAATGGGTTGATAAAATTCCTGCCTATGATTCCATGAAGAAAATTGGAGAGTTACGGGGAAGAGCAGGGGAGTGGGACTAATTGGATAACTCCTTCAAAGAGCCGGCATCAGAACTGTGGGCTGAATGGCCTCCTTCATTACTGTATCATTCTATGATTCAAGAATTTAACACTGCATTCTGTTGTGGTCAGGTGAGGAGGGGTCGAAGGGTTTCCCTCTTTTCCATCTCCTTATTGACCACAACAGGTTTAATTCTTTTTTAAAGTGGATGTACTTGCCAGTTTAGTGGGTTTTTGATTATTTATGTGCTATGATCATTAAAATAATCAATCGGACAGGTTTTCTTGAGTTTACCAAAGAAAGAGGTTAGCTTTATTATACTTAAACCGATCTAAGTAAAATAATAAACTA
Source organism: Heterodontus francisci (assembly GCF_036365525.1). Classification (NCBI taxonomy): domain Eukaryota; kingdom Metazoa; phylum Chordata; class Chondrichthyes; order Heterodontiformes; family Heterodontidae; genus Heterodontus; species Heterodontus francisci. The sequence continues at coordinate 21,779,318 of NC_090408.1, read as the reverse complement.
TGCTCCAACTTTCATACACACACACACACACTTGAGATTCTTACGCACACACACAAATAAGTTATAGAGTGGGGAAGGGTAGATTGGTCGAGTTAGAGTTAAAAAAAAAGTGTTTACAGTCTGTGAAGTTTAGTGATTCGGCTGGCTTCTAGCTGAATTCGGTGGTTCTGAGGCTTCCTGTTTGAAGAGATAGAGGTCAGTCAGCAGGCAGGGTGTGAAGTTTGCAAGCTGGAATGGAGAGGGAGAGAAAAGGGAGGGACCCCCACTTGGGTCTCCACTTGTCAGAGTCCAGATGCTTGTCAGCCTGCTGCCGAGAAACACCAGCTTAAAACACCAAAATGTGGGGGGAACTTATCACATAACAGTCACCCAGTGATTCAAGCATGGTAGTTAGAAGTGCATTTTTTCTTGCAACTAAAATGGCCCATGTCTGGAGATTCCTTTCTCACAACCAGGGCCCCATTGTTCAAGCAATAGTCTCGATGGGAACAGGCAGTTCCCTTAAATTTCCCAGGTCTTGGTTCTTGCTGGGATGGGCCAGATTCTCCATCTCCACCTCACAGGCCTTGCAATGGAGTGTTGCAAATTAGGTGGCTATCTTAAGCTACTAGCAAAGCCATCTTTTATCTTTTCCTTTTTAATTTCTTTGCAAAACAACAAATTCAGGTCTCCATCTGGTGGATTAAAACATTTTCATTCAACATAGGCACTGTGGGTTGAATGTTCCTTCAGTATTGTATCATTCTATGATTCAAGAACTTAACACTGCATTCCAACAACTTGCATTTATATTTTGCCTTTAATATAGTGAAACATCTCAAGGCACTTCACAGCAACATAATCAGAAAAGAAAATTGAACAATGACCGAAAAGCTTGGTCAAAGAGCAGCATCTTAAAGGAGGAGAGAAAGAGCGTTGGAGAGGTTTATGGAGGGAATTTCAGAGCTTAGGGCCTAGACTGCTGAATGCATGGCCACCAATGGTAGGACGAAGGAAGCTGAGGGTGCACTAGAGGCCAGAATTGGAGGAGCGCAGAGTTCTTGGAGGGTTGTAGGGCTATAGGAGGCCACTGACCCACTGGTGGGTGCAAGACCATGGATGGATTTGAACACAAGGATGAGAATTTTATTTTTGAGATGTTGGTGGAATTACATGGATTGTAATGGTTCTGTGGTGTTCCAGGATATGATAAAAAATCCATGAGATAAATTTCTCTTAAAAATCTCATTGAAAGACAGACTTTTTTTCATTCTGATGTCCTGAGTTTAGATCAGGGACTGAACCTACTCAGTATTGCTGAATACCCACACTACATTGTGCATTAATAAATAAGTCATCAGTTTAGTATTTTCTATAATTTATTATTGTCTCATCTCACCCTGTAACAAATACAATGGAACCTCATTATCACAAACACAATTATTACAAACCTCATATTGTGATAATCTTTCTCTTGCTGCTCACTGAAGCTTCATTGTAATCAATAGAAGACCTTAGATCACAACATAATGAGCCTGTGATTAGTATACAATTCAAAGCATGCTCATTATCACCTCTTTAAAAAGTGAAACTTAATTAGAAAAAGGGGAAAAGAGCAAACATAAACTCATGACAATTAAAACATCAGAATGGGTAAAAAGTGATCTATTCAATGAAATCCTTAAGATAAATTTATCCCATGGTTTTTTTTTATCTTAAAAGCTCCACACTGCTCTGATCTGAGGTTTCGCTCCCAGTCGATGCTGCCACTCTGAAATGCTACCAGTATGATGGGGTCAATTTGAACCTTGCATCAGATCAAGAGAGAAAATTCTGAGGAGCAGACAAACTAAAAGTCCATTGTTGTAAAAAAAAATGCAATCCAGCTTACATTTTTTGTGGATTGAAGAAAATATATTGGCATTGAACCAATAACATCATGCAATGCATCTTTGTGTTTGGTTCGTGGTGCACCTTAAGTAATCCATTAATTTTATTAAAATGAACTGGAAATAACATGAATAGCGAGAGTTAGAAAACTTGAGTTTTAATTGTAAAGTGATTGTTTGTGTTCCACTGAGCTCTTGGGGAATGTTCAGTAAATCTTTCTTGTGATTCCAGTCTTTGGATAGTCTATTCATTGTCAAATGGATGTTACCACTGTGACATAACATCTTGTGAAGCCCATGCGCGGGTGCGTAAAATTGAGTGGGAGGCGGGTGTGGCGGAGGGGGAGCGGGGGGGGGGGTTCCCCATCCCTTCCCGCCCCGCTGCAATTTTACGCTGGCTGGCGGTGACGAGAAATGGCCCGCCTGCCCCAGGCCAATCAAGGCCCTTAAGTGGCCAATTAACTGCCACTTAAGGGCCTCCTTCCGCCACCATGGGTATTTTACCCTTGATTGGCCGGCAGCTCCATTAGGCGGGACCTCTTGCCTCAAGGAGGTGGGAGTCCCGCCCAAGACTAATTAAGGGACTGGGGAGCAAAAAATCCAGGCCCGGCAGACGCGGGCTTGCCACTGACTTTTTGGTTGGTGGGCGGGGCCTCCAGCCCAACGTAAAATTCCGGCTCATATCTTTCTTTGTCATTTCTGTCTCAGATCAAACGGCAGATTTGAAAAAAAACTTACTTGTAATTCCTGGTAAACTTAGTGCTTGTTAGGTAAGTTATATATTATTTTTATTTGGTTAATGATCTTTAATCACAATTTACCAGGTTATGGTACTTTCTATCCCAACCTGGCCTGGTACATCTGGTGACGACAGTGGAAACTATCAACACTGTGAAGCATATTGAACTAGCAGAGAAGAAAAGGAAGCTGAAATAATGAAAGATCTAATTTGTATTGTGCAGAGTTTCAAACGGAGTCAGAAGTGGTTATTATAAGCAGCAAACATGTTCTCAGATGTGGTATGGGAAATTAATTTTGATTCAAATTCTAAATCACCAACATTAGAATCAAACTGGCACCCAGTTCTCCAGTAAGAAAAATGCTTTACAAATAGTTTACATAATGTCATGAATATAATCTGGTTTAAAATCCTAATATTGACTTTTTCTAACTAACCTAATTTGGTCCGTCGAGTGGTTTAGTACACAATATACCAGTAGATTCTCTTTCTCTGGTATCTGAAGTAGTTTGTAAGTGCGCGTTTACACTCTTATGTCCTGCTGCATTCCCCTTTATACTAACAACAATCTCAACCCTCCCAAGAGAGGTTATAGTGTCACATGAAAACTAGGCACTCCAATATTTCACAGCAAGCTTTAAACCTATTAAGAATGACTACTTACAATGCTGAATCATGGGAACTGAAAAGGATAATGTGCCCTTCACATAATGAACTGCTCTTGGCAGATATTTTATTTTTTTAGGCCTCCTGTTTCTCATCTCATCCAATTAAGATAAGATTTTCTCTCAGCCAGTTCATTTTTCCTCTCTGGTAGTTTTTTTTTCTGTTTTAACCATGGACTGCAATTTGTTGTTCTCTTGTAAATAGACGTCAGTTTTTGAGCCTTGAAATTTTTCGGATAAATCCGAACTACACCTTCTGACTATGTACAGCTCTGGGCTCAGGGGAGGCAGCTGTCACCCATGATAAAGCAGCACTGCCAACTTGGCTGAAATCAGTGTGTTGTTATAATTCATTTTAATACATTCTGCTCATACTAATCATTTATCGGAACAGGAGACTCTCTAATATGAACATGAATATGGGAAGAGTCAAACCATTGATCATCCAGCATGCATCGGATGATTAAAAGGGATTACTTTTCACCCCCAGACCATAGGGACAAGTGTTTAACTTTTTATTCAGCAGGGAAGAAATCTTGCTTTTCTTCTTTTCCCTATGACCTTCGTTCAAAAACCGCATGAAGAAGGTTATCAGCTGATTTGTAACTTTTTATTGGGGAAAAATCAACACGTGGGGCTAACTATAAGCCACAGTGAGATTTATTAGATTGATTAATAACAAGAATCGTATTTCTAAAGTGTGTGGAAACACATTCGACCCTTACTATTGCATTAATCAAAAAAGCAATGCAAAGTTACAAATTCAATAAAACGCAGACACGAGTCTTTTTTAAGAAGAGATTTTTCCTCACTTTAATGGATTTAGTTGTGCAGTTGAGTTAGGGAGAGACAGCGAGATCCTTGACTGATTATGCATTTTTTTCCCTTTTGCTATTCATAGAAGATATCATTCATCATTCCAATTTGTCATGCTCACAGTGTTCAATTAATTATGTGTGAATGGTGCTGGCTGCATTAGTCCTGTGTCAGCCCTGGCCTGCCTCATTTATAGGGGCCTAAATGAAGAGGTATCAGAGGTGTTTCTTTTGGTAATTAATTTGATGAATGCCCTTATGATACAAATGGTGGCAGTGGTGTCTCTTCATCAGTCGCACTCACTGAACTAATTTGAGAGCTCGTCTGTTGAGACGATGTATTGCAGGGGCTTTTCTTCTTTCACATTCTGAAGAGTTTGCTGTCCTTTGTAGAAAGCTATAAACTTCTGTCATCTTTGTCCTTGCCTGAAATAAATTCTTACAAAGCCGGAAACCTGCATTTGGATTTGGAGGCGTCATACAAAATAAAAGAGAAACATTCTTCGAACAGAATTCATATTGAAAAATAAACTGCATAAATTAGTATTTCCCTTTTTTTGTATCTTCACATTTACAACATCCTTCTTCACCAACAACAGTGGGATGGTCTCAACTACAAACTTTACTGTGGAAGCTTTGGGTCGTTCCATACCATCTGATCGCAGGTGCACTTTTCAGGGAAGCTTGGTTCCCTCTGCTGACCTGGGAGGATTTACTACTACAAACTGCTCCAGCTACCTGTCTCAGATGTCATACAGGTTGCTCATTGGGAATAACATGGTTCAGATGTTTGTTGATGGCTCAGATGACTTAGATGACTGTTGTTATGCACACTCCACTATCCTTATTGTGCAGTCCATGGGAGCCATGTAATTCGAATGCCATAATGAGGCACTCATATAGTGAATGTCCCCACACAACAGCAAAAGATGTGAAAAAATGGGAGTAGGGATCAGCAGTTTGATAACAAATGCAACTCCACAACTAAGAGACTTGTAGTGAAGATGGTATGCAATAACATTAGTGGATTGAACAAACAAAATTATGGATTTACTAGAATAATTCCAGAAATGAGGTTATACTTATCAGGAAAGATTGAACAGGTTGGGACTCTTTTCTCTCGAAAAGAGAAGACTGAAGGGTAACCTAATAGGGGTCTTCAAAATTACGAAAGAGTTGATAGGATAGACACAGAGATGCTGGCCGGAATCTTACCTTGCGGTGGTACCTCAACCCACCGGCAAAAAAGTCGGGGAAGGTCACACCTCCGCCAGGCTTGGAAGCCATGCAGCAATTTTGCATGGCCCAGGCCCTTAATTGGCCTTGGTCGGGACTTCCACCCCTCTGAAGCAGGAAGTTCCGCCTCCAAGAGTTGCTGGCCAACCAGAGGGCAAGCAGCTCTTCAGTCCCAGCAGTGCCACTGGGAGGGTGGCCACTGCTGGGACTGCACCCAGCCAGGATCAGCAACATTGCAGGAGCACTGGAAAAGGTGAGTGGGGATTAGGCCTCACCAGGGACAATTGTCCGGGCCCTGGTGAAGGGTTGGGTGTGGGAATGTGGGGGGGGATTGATTTGGGGAGTGACTTGTGCTGCTGCGGGGGTTCTCTGTGGGGCACAGGGTGCCCGATCTGGAGTCCCGCCCCCACCCAGGCCCCCCCGCCTCAAAGGAGGCCTCCTCAGGTGCTGAAGTGCTCGTCTGGGACGGGCAGGCCATTTGTCACCTCCTCAGCCACTGGAGAAATTGTAGTGGGGGCGGTTAGTTAGGCAACAGGAATGACATCCCCCACCTCCCACTTGATTTTGCACCCCTCTCTCACCTTCACCACCCCCCCCCCCCTCCCCCGTGCCTCGCAGCCCACTCCTGGCGGGGTGGTCTAAAATTCCAGCTGCTGTTTTTACTTATAGGTGACACCAGAACTAGAAGCGATAAATTTAGGATTGTCAATAATTAATCCAATAGGGAATTCAGACGAAACTGAGAGAATGGTTAGAATGTGGAAGTTGCTACCACAAGAAATAGTTGAGGCAGATAACATTTGGGGGAAACTAGATAAGAACATGAGGGAAAAATAAAGCGAAGGATATGTTGGTCGGTTTAGATAAAGAGGGGTTGGAGGAGGCTCGTGTGGAAAATGAACACCAGCATGGACCTATTGTGCTGTAAATACTTTGTAACTTTGTAATACTTTGTGATAATAATGTTTAATGATAATTTACCAAGCTAAACATGGTGCTTTCTACTAAAGCAGCATAATTACTTAGGAAGAAAATAAAATTCTATCAACCTTGCCTCCTACAAGAGCAACTCATGTTGCCTAAATAAGGAGAAGCCCTTGGGGAAGCTTGTGGAAATTCTGCAGATTGGTTTATCTTCTTGGCTGAAGGAGGATACATTGATTTAGGGAAAAGGAGGAGGATATTATTGTGCTCATTAACAAATTAGCAAAGGTTTATAGACTTAGATCATTTAAATCTATTTGTAAAAAATTACATAGGATTTACGGTACAGAAACAGGTCATTCGGCCCAACTGGTCTTTGCTGTTTTGAGTGTTTATGCTCCACACGAGCCTCCTCCAACCCTTTTTCACCTCACCCCATCAACGTATCCTTCCATTCTTTTCCCCGTCATGTACATGTCTATCTTCCCCTTAAATTTTGAAACAAAGGTGTCGGCTCAGTGGGCTGATGTGTTCCGGCTTCTGGGGGATCTCGTGGAGGCGGGTTATCACTGGCGATGGCTACCCACCTGGTAGTAGCAGGTAACCAATCTGTATAATTATGTGAGTAGATTGGGGATGCTGCTGGGATCTTCCCTATGGCAGACAGGCCTCCTCCTGAGGCCGAAGCCTGGCAGGTGTCTGGAGTCAGCTTGCCGGCAGCTGCCTGGGTTTGAGGGCCACAAGGCCTCCTGTACTTACCCCACCGCCAGAGGCACAGGGACCAGTGGTCCAGAGCTGCAGCCGTAGGCCATCCTGTGAAGGGATTTCCCCTCCTCATAGACATTACCATCAAGTGCTGGGTCGGGACCTGGAAATGGTCGCAACCTGCGATTATTTCCAGAGTTCTTATGATACCTGTCAAAGTTACGAGGTTGGATCTTGCTGAAGTAGAGCCTGCTTGTCAGACTTCTCATTGAAACTTACAAAATTATTACAGGGCGTGACATGGTGGATATAGATAGGATGTTTCCCTTGGCTGGTGAGTCTAGAACCAGGGGACATAGACTCAGAATAAGGGGTAGACCATTGAAGACAGAGATGAGGAGGATCTTTTTCAGTCAGAGGGTGGTGAATCTTTGGAATTCTCTAGCCCAGAGGGCTGTGGGAGCTCAATCATTGAGCATGTTCAAGACAGAGATCGATAGATTTCTGGATACTAATGACACCAAGGGATATGGGGAAAGCACGGGAAAGTGGCATTGAGGTAGATGATCAGCCATGATCTAATTGAATGGCAGAGCAGGCTCGATGGGCTGAATGGCCTACTCCTGCTCCGATGTTCCTATGTTCTTCCTGCAGTCTTCAACTCGAAAAATGATTGTGCCATAACCTGTTGGAAGTGCAAGCTGATAATAGCAATGATGAGGACGACGGGGGAATCTAGAACTTTCCTGAACAGTGGGACCAACAGTGGCTCTCCTTAACCAACGAGATTTAAGGATTGAGATAGAAACAGAGGAAATACTGAGAATGAGGGTGTATTAGAGTCAAATCAATACAGAAAGAGAAATAAAGAGAAGGAAAGATTTGATTATGAGAGAAATATAGGAGGCAGAAAGGGAAAGCAAGAAAAAAAGTAAAGACTTAAAGTTTGACTTTTTAAAAATCTCGATCAATAATTTACTACGTGCAAGAAGGTGATTGAACCATTTAAATTATTTCCGGGTGAGAGCAGTTGATTGGCATTGCATTAACAATTATCACGTCGTTAAAAAAGCTTGCGCTCTTCAGTTCCAGCCATAATTTTCTGCAGCGAGTTTAATGGACAATTAATGTGCAAATTCAACAAGTACTTAAGAATCACGAGAAGGCTAAGGGTTAGATGCTGTTTGTACAAAGCAAATGGTGGAGTGGCGCAAATTGACCAGGAAGTTCTGGAGGTTCAGAACTTCACAGTGCCTCTCTTAATTTACACATTAAAAATGGTGTGCATTATTAACACACCATTATTTTTCCAGCAAGATCTAGACCATAAATTTTGTCAGCTACCTTTCCAAAGATTTGCTTTTTTTTCTTAACTTGATCAAAGATATAAGACTAAAAATGACAGTTGGTGAGAACAGCAGATGAATGTGTCACACATTTGCACGACATTCAAGTACAGACATTAACCCATTCATTGTATATGGTTTGACACTTCCACCATGAAAACGAAGACAATGATTTGCCTTAATGTCATTAATACTGATAAATATTTTTTGTTGTGTTGCAGTAATACTGTGCACATTTAATAAAAGATTTTGTATATACTACTATTAAATTCCTATCTGTCAGCTCAGCAGCGATGATGGAGCTGAACAAATTCACTCCATTGTTGTTGGTTCTGAATTAGCCTGGCTGTTTCAGTCATCTACATTCCTTTCTGTGACAAGTCACTCTTGATATTGCCTTGGTTCTCTTTATAATCTTGTTCTATGCATCTCTGTATACAGGGCCATGAAATGCATTCTAACTGCTTCCATTCATGAAATGTGCCCAAACCATCAGTATCATCATCCTTGGACCTTCTGTATAAGAGTTGATTCTTGTCGAAATTATGTTCTTATTATATCATTCTTGATTTTTTGCATCCTGGATACTCCCAGTATTCCTCTCAAATGACTCATTTCTGTTTTTGGTATCTTCTGTTCATCAACTTTGCTCATCTTCCAGTGCTCAGATATATATAATATTGGTGATGACCATTGCTTCAAAAACTCTTTGTTATTACTGAAATATCTTTTGTCTTCCATATCTGTTTAATCATCCAATAGCAGCATTAGTAAGTCCAATCCTTCTTACTGATGTCTTTGTCAACAACTCCTATTCTTTGACACTAATCAACAAAGGTATACATGTTTCACCTGTTCAACTGCATGCATCCCCTCCCACCGCAAAGTGTACATCTTCCTGATGCTTCCCAAATGACATGATGTTTGTTGTCCACCCTTCTCTCACCTTTACATAGTCCATCTCCGACACTTCCCTTCCCTTCCTCGACTTCTCTGTCTCCATCTCTGGGGATAGGCTGTCTACTAATATACATTATAAGCCCACCGACTCCCACAGCTACATCGACTACATTTCTTCACACCCTGCCTCCTGGAAGGACTCCATTCCATTCTCCCAGTTTCTCCGTCTTCAATGCATCTGCTTTGATGATGCGATCTTCCACAACAGTGCTTCTGATATGTCTTCCTTGTTCCTCAACTGAGGATTCCCCCCCACTGCGGTTGACAGGGCCTTCAACCATGTCCAGCCCATTTCCTGCACTTCTGCCCTCACCCCTTCCCCTCCCTCCCAGAACCGCGACAGGGTTCCCCTTGTCCTCACTTTCAACCCTACCAGCCTCCACATCCAAAGGATCATCCTCCACCATTTCCACCACCTCCAGCGTGATGCCACCACCAAATGTATCTTCCCCTCCCCTCCCCTGTCAGCATTCCGAAGGATTCATTCCCTCCGCGACACTCTGGTCCACTCCTCCATTACCCCCGACACCTCGGCCCCTTCCCATGCAATCACAGGAGGTGTAATACCTGCCCTTTTACCTCCTCTCTCCTCACTATCCAAGGCCCCAAACACTCCTTTCAGGTGAAGCGGCGATTTAATTGTACTTCTTTCAATGTAGTATACTGTATTTGCTGCTTACAATGTGGTCTCCTCTATACTGGGGAGACCAAATGCAGATTGGGTGACCGCTTTGTGGAACACCTTCGCTCAGTCCGAAAGTATGACCCCGAGCTTCCGGTCACTTACCATTTCAACACTCCCCCTGCTCTCATGCTCACATCTCTGTCCTGGGATTTCTGCAGTGTTCCAGTGAACATCAACGCAAGCTCGAGGAACAGCATTTCATTTACCGATTAGGCACGCTACAGCCTGCCGGACTGAACATTGAGTTCAATAATTTCAGAGCATGTTTTCTTTTTTCTTTTATTTTATTTTAGTTTCATCATTCATTTTTTTACCATGTGCCTGCCTACTGTTTTTTTTTCATGTTTGTGCTTTTGTCCAGGGCTGTTCATTATTCTGTGATTTAACACCCTGTCTGCACTAACACTTTCTCTTCCACCACACCATTAACACACCCTTTGCCTTTGCTCCATGACCTTCTTGTCAGTTATTCTCTGTGACCCTCTGTCCTATTAACACCTTCACGTTTGTTATCATTTCCCCCACCTTATTTGCTTAAAATCTATTACATTTCTAACCTTTGCCAGTTCTCATGAAAGGTCACTGACCCGAAATGTAAACTCTGCTTCTCTCTCCACAGATGCTGCCAGACCTGCTGAGTATTTCCAGCATCTTTTGTTTTTATTTCAGATTTCCAGCATCTGCAGTATTTTGCTTTTATTTGACCTTTGCTGTCTTTGTGTTGACATATAATTCACATTTTCTACTCTCCATGTAAACCTTATCAGTTAGTCTCTCCAAATCTGTTTTAGAGGCCGTGAGGTCAATGTCTCCAGCAAATATGAGATTGTTTAAATTTGAGCCACATAAGGAGACTCCACCAATATCATATTTTAGTGTGAGGTTCATTACTCTTTCCAGCATTAGATTAAATAAATCAGATGACAGTGTGCATCCTTGTCTCACCCCAACTGTTGATCTAAACCGTTCTGTCAGTTTCCTGTCCACCTTAAACATGTTCAGGGTCTTGTTATAGATGTTTTCTATCACTCTGACAAATTTTCCAGGAATACCATACATCGTCAAGACATGCTATATCCCTTCTTGCCATACACTGTCAAAAGCCTGCTTAAAATCTATGAAGTTGTTGTAACAATGGATGCTGTGCTCTATAAATTACCCTGAAATCTGTCTTAGCACAAACAGTTGATCTATCATGGACCAGTATGTTCTTCATGCAGTACCATTTCCATATATTTTTAATTCTCTACAGTGCCTTACGAAATACATTTCAAAGGACGTTCAGTAAACTGATTCCTCTGTAATTGCTGCAATGGTTCCTGTATTCTCTTTTGAAGATTGGTATTATTTAGGTGCTCGCTGTTCTTCACAGATTGTGTTAAACACCTGCTTGTAACCAGTCTAAAGTTATGTTATTGATACCTGGAGCCTTGTTCATTTTCAAACTATTAATAGAAATCTTTAATATAATATAATAAAAACAAGAAATGCTGGAAATACTCAGCAGGTCTGGAAGCATCTGTGGAGAGAGAAGCAGAGTTAACATTTCAGGTCAGTGACCCTTCATCAGAACTGGCAAATATTAGAAATTGGAGAACCGTGAAACCCCTCTTTGAGTCTCCAGCACACAGGTGGGAAGCGATCAAGATGATCATCAAGAGGTAGTTCATCCTTAAAGGTGTTCTGAAGGTGAGAGAGAGAGACAGAGGGAAATCTCCCGACTCCACATAAGCATCTTTGTCTTCCAAGAAATTCAGCACCAACTCCACTCCACTTGCACAGGACGGTTTCTCCAGAACTGGTTCATCCACAATACTGTATACTGTATATCTTCAAAATATAGACCAGAATTTTAGGTTGGGCTGGAGGTCCCGCCCCCCTCCGCCGGGTCTGGGAGCCACACCAGGATTTTTACGCCTCCCAAGGCCCTTAATTAGCCTTGGGCAGCACTTCCATCCCTCTGAGACAGGAAGTCCTGCCTCCAAGAGCTGCCAGCCTATCAGCAGCTCTTAGTCCCAGCAGTGCCACCAAGAGCGGTGGCCACTTCTGGGACTGCACCCTGCCACAGCAACAAGAGGGACACCGGCCCTGGGATGAGGGTAAGTTTGTGGAGCCTCACCAAGGACAATTGGCCAGGCCCTTGGCAAGGCAAGGTGGGGGTCGACTGGGGGGCAGGGGGGAGTGTTGACCAGTGGGGGTGGTTGGGCCGTGTGGGGGCCATTCCGTGGGGCAGAGGGTGCCTGATCAGGAAGCCCCCCACAGCCCGCAAGGAGGCCTCAGGTTTCATTTGGCAGACTCCTGGGGGACCTCAGTCGCCCGCCAGCCACTGGTAAAATACCAGCGGTGGTGGGAGGAGGTCCTTAAGTGGTAGTTAATTGGCCACTTAAGGGCTTTGATTGGTCTGGGATTGGGAGGCTGTTTGTTCTTGCTGCCGCCCCTCATAAATTTGCAGCGGGGGTGGGAAGGTGTTGAGAATGGCATCCCCCACCTCCCGCTCAATTTTACAACCCCCACCCACCCCACCCACCCCTCCCCGCCACAAGCCTTCTCCTGCGGGGAGGCGGACAATTCTGGCCATACTTCCAACAACTTGCCTGTGTGTCCTCAATGATCTGACCAGTTTAGTTTTTCACTGTAGCCATTTAAAATTTGTACGAACAACTAGTTCCCTTATCTTCTGATACAGTCTCTTTGTTTTGTTTCTTTTGGCGTAATCTGCTTCTTTGCACTGGCAAATAATTGAGGAGGGGGAATAGAAATTCTACTTTATTTAAAATTTCAATCCTAAATTGACTGATTAAAGAACGTGTTCCATCTGTACGTTACTTTTATTGTTGTTTAACACTTTGGCAGGGCAGATTACACTGACTAACATCTTTAATGGTTGAATGTTTAATGCAAATACATTTTATTGGTTCTTATTGTCGGATTATAGCACCTGGCCAGCCATATTACGAAATATGTCCAAGAGTCTAGTTGCAGCAACTTTTAACCTTAAAAATTACACTTGGGTTTATTTTGTGCTATAGAAATTCAAGTTCACTCTCTTTATTTAAAGTTCAATAACTTCCAAGTCATTTGCACCTGATTTTTTTTTCCAGCTGAACTGGGTGAATTATACAATACTTACAACAGGATATGACTTCATGTGTGAATACCATATATAGCCATTCTATGAAACAGGCTAACCAGAATCACAAACCCACTTGTAATAGTTAAACTCGTATTTTTGAGTCTAGTATAGATTGGGTTACTGAAGTTTGATAAGGTTAAATATGATAAATAAAATAAAAATAATGGATGCGACTGAGAAAAATCAACAGATATCTCCCGTATTCCCATTAGTCAAATTGAGGACCTTGAATCTTGTTCTCTGGTCATTCAATCATTCATCTTTTGATAAACTTGAGCCTGCTGATTGTTCCTTAAGCAGGTAACATTTTTGATGAGGTGTGAAGATGTACAGTAATTTGTGATCAAATTCCAGGAGCATGACCATGACGCTATAAAAATTTGTGTCTAGATAAAACCTTTGTGGTGCTCAGTAATAAAAAAAAATGAGCAGGCTTATTATTATTGCTATAAAATGTACTAAGAAATATGACATCAATAAATCATTTACTCATTCAATGAGGTGCAACATCTATGACAATAATTAATATATCAGCCAATCAGATTTCAGTAATCCAGTTATGACACCAAACTATATACATTCAAATTCAAACATTTGAGCTTTGGAGCTATTCTGTGTAGTGGACCTTTCGCAGGCTCATCTAACCATATAAATAATCCATCGCTGCATTTCCAAATTATGATTTAACCAAGTCAATTATTCCTTCATGGAGAAATATTCTCGACATCAAAATCTGACAGTATTTGCATTCATGTGTTGGTTCAAAAGAATTTTCTGCACACAAGGCGACAGATATCCATGTCAAATACATGAATTTAATGAAACGTTACATAATTGTATAACAGACCAGTATATCTCTTGCTTCATTGCTCCCGATGACTCAGAAGATGTGCTGTTTTACAACAATCGGGGTGTTGTTCACAGAATTGTGCTGGTCGGGAGTGTTACAGACAGTAAATGTGACAGGAAGTCCATACTATTTGCAACATTTTTAGTCTAAATCCTGTAGATCTCATACACTTAAAACTAAAACTGAGCCTATTGTTAACAAAAATAATTAATTGAAAAATAAAAAGCAGCAAGTAATAAATTGGCAGGTAGAAGTTAGCCAATCCTCTTACTCTACCTCTTACCCTGTATATCTTAAGCTAAGATGGCTTTAATCTGCTCCACTCCCCAGCTTGCAAGGTCCTATGCTAAACATCACAACGGGGCTTAAAACTTGAGACTAATCGGACCGAATTTAGTACGCACGCCGCCAGTCTTGGGGCGGGCCCATAAATGGGTGCCATTCCCGAATGCCACATGGGCAGCCAGCCCACCGCGATCATGCGGCAGGCAGCCATTTTACACAGTGGAGGTGATGGCCCGCCCCAATCACGCAGTTGGGGCAGCAGGCGAGACAACTGTCATGTCATCAGATGACCCCGGAGCAGGTGTTGATACCATATTTAAAGGCCTGCCAACCCTGCATTGACTCCTGCCTTTTGAGAATGACTGCCTTCCACAGTGTCACTTGCTGCCCCAGGACCCTTCCAGCTGCCCCAAACGCCCCAGGACCCCTTCAGCTGCCGCTTGCTGTCCCAGGAAGCCTGCATCAGACTGATAGGCTAGGAAGCTGAAATGGAGCCTGCATCGACCATGGCAGAAGGAAGACACCGGGTGGCCCCACGGTTTAGCGATGCCTCCCTGGATATTGTCCTCCAAGCTGCAAGGGAAAGGCAGGAGTTCCTCTTCCCCAACAATGGCAAGAAGAAGAGGTCTTCTCACCTGATCAAGGAAGCTTGGATGGAGATCACTGAGGAGATCAGCAGCTGTGGGGTCACCGCCACCCCCCCCCCCCCGCCCCCCCATCCCCCGGACATGGGTCCAGTGCAGGAAGAGAGTCAACTACCTCATTTGTTCTGCCAAGCTAAATGCTTCATACTCCTCTCCTTTTGAGGGTTTGCATGAGGCTTCACAGTAGGAAGTGAGACATGGGGAGGGACGCACAACAAATGCGCAGGTAAAGGGAGTTAAGCATCACCTCCTCCTGACAGATGCAAGCCTACATCTCGGCCACAGGCCGCCCTCTTTCACAGCTCACCCCCATCAACTACCCAGAGAACTGATGAGAGGATGAGCTGTATGGGAAAGCCCAGTGAGGGTCGAGGGGTTGCCACTAGTAGAACTCTCAGATTAATGTTTCAGCGAAGTATGACTATATCTCTCTTTCTACCTGCAGGACAAGAGAGACGAAAAAAATGAGAGAGACGTCACAGTCTGGCAGAGGCATCCCCGACATTAGGCCTCTCTCCACATGGAGGAGGAGGCACTCAAACTGGCGGGGACCCATGGCGGCTGCTCCATAATGGATGGTGAGACTGGAGTCTCCATGCAAGACAGTGAGGATTGACTTCCATGAACATACAGTTCAACTATGGAGATCCACATCATCCATGGCTGGCATGATGAGATCTGCTCATCCTAACCCACACATGTTTATGTTCTCTCATACAAGTCGGTGTCCACAGGAGACTCCTGTGGAAGAGAGACCAAATTCCACCTCTGAAGAGGATCAACAGTCAGAGGATGTACCGCCCCATCACTCTCCTGCACCAGTGCAGATACTTTCACCTTGGTGGATTTACACTCGGTTGTAAAATCAGGGTTACAAGCTGGTGAAAGCACTGCCCGCACTCCTGACCAGTTGGCTGAAGCTGAAACAGCTGAGGCCTCTGACAGTTGGAGGACAGTGGGTGGCCAGGCCCAGGCTGAGCCCCAGGCTGATGATTAGCCTCTGGTGTCGGCAACACAGGGCATGCTGGAGTTGCATAGAGGGGTAAGGCAACAACTGGCGGAGCTGCCAGAGGCCAGGTGCAGCCATGAGCAGACGATGGATGAGTCCATCCATACCATGATTGCTGCCATGTCCCAAGCAAGCGAGCGCATGGCTTCCTCCATTGTGAGGTTGGCGACCCTCATGGAGAGCCAGGTTCCACAGGTAGGCGCAGACCTGAACACCATCGCCTTGGCCATGAGCTCAACATAGAGCAGTGGCAAGGCGAGAGAAGGACCAGTAGCCTGGACACCTCCCATTCCTCGTCCTTCTCTGGTGAGCAGGAGTGTTCAAGTGAGCCTGGAAAGGGAGGGGGAGAGACTGCCCTCCACATCTGGGGATGCATCTTAGAGCGCTCTGAGTGTTAACACCGGCTCCTCAGCCTCTCTGCCAGTGATCCCAGCTCCAGCAGCTGCAATGCCTAAGGAGAGTCCTACACCTGAGCAGGAAACCCTCAGTCAGCTGGGGCCCTCCAGGCCTCAGGCACCCAGAGGACGCCCAACAAAGTCATCTCAGCCAAGGGGAAGCCTCATCAGCAGCCTGCCTCCAGCCCAGCTGCTGTCACAGGGATCACACTATGTAGGAGTACTTGCAAATATATTAAGAAATCCACCTAGCCACATTTGGGAACTCACGGGTGTAGAACATATGCACTTTTTTGATTTAATTAAAAGTTCTTTTGTTACAATCATTAATTATCATTGTCAGGAGGCATTTTTTCATTATACTTGTATTGTGGGCTGTTGACTTCCCCCTTAATGCAATGCCAATGTGCCCAGAGCCCTCATTAACCTATGTTCTCCCATGGGCACCAATGCACAGTGCAGTTAGTCGAAAGTCAGGGAACAAAAATGGAAAGGTGGCGACAGACTACATGTGCTAAGGTGAGTCTTTATTGGAATCACTGTGATTGGACATCAGGATGGCTGGAAGCCGGTGTATATGAGGATGTCTCTTGCTACTTGTCATATCACTCAATCAGCCTGGCCTCCAGTGCAAGGTCTTCACCATCCAGTGTTGTTTGCTCCTCTCCCTCCTCTGCATCCTTCTCATCTGTCGAGGGGTGTTGCTCAGGCATCTCATTGTAATGTAAGGCCTCTTCCCTCTGTAGTGCTAGTTTGTGCAGAGCACAGCAGACCCCACGATACGTGAGCTCCTCATTGGGGCACACTGCAGGGCTCCACCGGATCGATCCAGGCATCGGAATCTCATCTTCAGGAGCCCACTGGCCTGTTTGATGGTCACTCATGTGGATCCATGGCACTTGTTGTACCTCTCCTCCACTGCATTGCGAGGGATCCTCACATGTGTGGGAAGCCAAGTCTTCAATGGGTAGCCCTTGTCCCCGAGAATCCATCCCTGAAGGCAAACTGAGAGTTTGCAAAGCTGAGGCACCTAGGACTGTTGAAGTAGGTAGGCGTGGCTGCTTCTTGGGAAGTGGGAACACACCTGCAGAAAATGCTTTCAGTGATCGCAGCCTAGTTGAACATTGATTGAATGGAAGCCCTTCCTTTGATGCAAGCGGCTGGCTGGTCTGTTGGAGGCTTGATGGCTACATGCATGCAATCTATCACACCTTGCACCCAGGAAAATCCAGCAATTGCCCGGGACCCAATGGTCCTCTCAGCCTGACTGTGAGGGTCGGTCCAGTGGCACACATAGTCGCCAGCCCTCTTAAACAGGGCACTGGTCACCTCCTTGATACAAGAAACAAATATCCCTAAAGATCAACATTCAAAAGTTTCTCACCTTTTAAAAGATATTCTGCTTTTCTATTCTTACTACCAAAGTGAATAACCTCACATTTCCCCACATTACATGCCAACCACCACCTTATTTTCCACTCACAGCTACTGTCCCACCTAGCTTTGTATCATCAGTGAACTTGGATACATTACTTTCGCTACCTTCATCTAAGTCATTAATATGAATTGTAAATAGTTGAGGCCCCAGCACTGATCCTTGTGGCATCCCACTGGTTACAGCCTGCAAACTTGAAAATGCCCAGTTTATCCCTACTCTCTACTTTCTGTCCATTAACCAATGCTCTACCCATGCTAAAATATTACCCCAACTCCATGTGCCTTTATCTTGTGTCATAACCTTTTATGTGGCACCTTGTTGAATGCCTTTGGAAATCCAAATATACTACATTCATTGGTTCCCTTTTATCTACTCTGTTTTTTATATACTCAATAAACTCTAATAAATGTGCCAGTCACAATTTCCCTTTCATAAAATTATGTCGACTCTGCCTAATCATATTATGATTTTCTAAGTGCCTTATTAACTCTTCATTAACAATAGATTACAGCATTTCCCCAACAACTGATGTCAGGTTAACTAGCCTATAGTTCCCTGTTTTTCTCTCTCCATCCTTTCTTGAATAGTAGTGTTGCTGTCTTTTTTTTTATCCATTCATGGGATGTGGGCATCGCTGGCTAGGCCAGCATTTATTGCCCATCCTTAATTGCCCTTGAGAAGGTGGTGGTGAGCTGCCTTCTTGAACCGCTGCAGTCCATGTGGAATAAGGACACCCACAGTGCTGTTGGGAAGGGAGTTCCAGGATTTTGACCCACCAACAGTGAAGGATTGGCGATATAGTTCCAAGTCAGGATGGTGTGTGGCTTGGAGGGGAACTTGCAGGTGGTAGTGTTCCCAAGCATTTGCTGCCCTCGTCCTTCTAGGTGGTAGAGGTCGTGGGTTTAGAAGGTACTGTCTAAGGAGCCTTGATGCGGTGCTGCAGTGTATCTTGTAGATGATACACACTGCTGTCACTGTGCGTTGGTGGTGGAGGGAGTAAATGTTTGTGGATGGGGACCCAATCAAGCGGGCTGCTTTGTCCTGGATGGTGTCGAGCTTCTTGAGTGTTGTTGGAGCTGCACCCATCCAGGCAAGTGAAGAGTATTCCATCACACTCCTGACTTGTGCCTTGTAGATGGTGGACAGGCTTTGGGGAATCAGGAGGTGAGTTACTCACCGCAGAATTCCTAGCCTCTGACCTGCTCTTGTAGCCACGGTATTTATATGGCTACTCCAGTTCCGTTTCTGGTCAATGGTAAGCCCCAGGATGTTGATAGTGGGGGATTCAGTGATGGTAATGCCATTGAATGTCAAGTGGAGATGGTTAGATTCACTCTTGTTGGAGATAGTCATTGCCTGGAACTTGTGTGGCACTAATGTTACTTGCCACTTATCAGCCCAAGCCTGGACATTGTCCAGGTCTTGCTGCATTTCTAAACGGACTGCTTCAGTATCTGAACACTCGCAAATGGTGCTGAACATTGTGCAATCATCAGCGAACATCCCCACTTCTGACCTTATGATTGAAGGAAGGTCATTGAGGAAGCAGCTGAAGAAGGTTGGGCCTAGGACACTACCCTGATTAACAATTGCAGTGATGTTCTAGAGTTGAGATGATTGACCTCCAACAACTACAACCATCTTCCTTTGTGCCAGGTATGACTCCAAACAGCGGAGCGTTTTCCCCGATTCCCATTGACTTCAGTTTTACTCGGGCTCCTTGATGCCATACTCGGTCAAATGCTGCCTTGATGTCAAGGGCAGTCACTCTCACCTCACCTCACCTCTTGAGTTCAGCTCTTTTGTCCATGTTTGAACCAAGGCTGTAATGAGATCAGGAGCTGAGTGGCCCTGGCGGAACCCAAACTGAGCGTCACTGAGCAAGTTATTCCTAAGCAAGTGCTGCTTGATATCACTTTCGATGACATCTTCCATCACTTTACTGATGATTGAAGGTAGACTGATGGAGCGGTAATTGCTACCTTCCAAACCACTGGAACCATTCTAGAATCTAGAGACTTTTGGAAAATCACAACCACTGTAGCCATCTCTCTTAGAACCCTAGGATATAGGCCATCTGGCCCTGGAGATTTGCGAGCTGTTTATTCCATTAGTTTCTCGTAAACTCCTTTTTTTCTCTGCTGATATTAACTACTTTATGTTCCTCACTCTCATTAGCCCTCGGTTCCCCATTATTTTTGATATGTTTCTTGTGTGTTCTCTTCTGAAGACAGATATAAAATATTTGTTTAACATCTCTGGTATTTCCTTTTTCCCAAATACGATTTCTCCTGTCTCAGCCTCTAAGGGGCCATCATTTACTTTTGCTATTCCCTTCCTTTTTACATACTTGTAGAATCTTTTATAATCTGTTTTTATATATCTTGCTAGTTTACTCTCATTCTATTGTTTTCCTATTTCATCAATTTTTTGGTCATCCTTTGCTGGTTTCTAAAACTCTCCCAATTCTCAAGCTTACTATTCTTCTTGGCAATATTGTAACCTTTTCATTTAATCCAATACTATCCTTAACTTCTTTTTCTGTGGAATTTTTGTCTCCCGATGGAATGCACTTTCATTAAGAATTTTGAATTATTTCTTTAAGCGTTTGCCACTGCTTATCTATCTCCATACCTTTAAATCTATTTTCCCAAATAACCTTAGCCAATTTGCCCCTCATACCTATGTAATTGGCTTTATTTAAGTTTAAGACTCTTCTTTTGGATTTAGGTGTGTTATTCTCAAATGCTTTACACTCCGATTCTGGACAGTCAGCTGGATTTTTCTAAGCCAACATTTTAGTGCCTGTTGTAGAGAATATTAGCTGATCATCCATCCCTTTGCACATAGTCTTTAAGTCCAGACTTTGATTCTGTAGTGTGTTAACTCCTGTGCACAACCATGCCCACAGACTACAGACTACCTTTGGGTGGTCACCCAATACACGTAATTGTGAACTGGCCACCTGGTTTGCACCTTGCCCAATTTTCTTTTCCATTAAATTTTGTTGGACTGTTTTCCTGTTTTATTTTGTTTCATTACTTTAAGCACAGTTATAACGGCTGCAGAATCAAATTTTTATATTTACTGAGCTCATGTCACACAATCCAACATGAGTACTCTGTCAAATCATAAAGCACAATTCCATATAATTATATGATTGTGTAGTACTGAATTCACAATTTACTATAAGAACTCAGGTACCATGCTTCACCATTCCACCATGACTACAGCAAACAGTAGTTTGCTCAGAACACTTATACCAATTCTAACTTTTCATCTTTACATTCCATACATGCTAACACTAAATTACAATACATTAAAAACCACACAATTTAGATTTCAGATAACATGGAGCCAAGAAGATACACTTATGTTCTTCTCAATCTCTCCCAATGATTCTGTTACCATGGTTATATGGTCTGCTTAAGCTCTTCAATCACCTTATTACCATAAATAGTGACTAAACCAACATGTCCCAGAATCTTAACACATGGATGAATGACCTTCTTTCAACTAGTCCTGTTTCACAAAGCATCCCTGTTCAGCAGAACTGAAAGCTGTTTTAACCATTATATGCTGATCCCATAAACAACACGGTACATTGAGATACATGGGTAGTGTGAACTCACATTCCCACAACTTCATTGGTTGTTGATTTGCTATAGCCCATTTTTCGATACCGCCCACAAGGGGTTTATACTCCTTGAAGTTTCATTTCCTCTGTTTATTATTTATAGTGTTTAAACTAGTAGAATTAGAAAGCTAATCCATGTTAAATCAAATGCATCTTGTAAATCTAAGTTTAAAGTGCAATTGTACTGGTATGAGCATCCTTGAAAAGTTTTGTTGAAAGATTTGTGTGATCTTCAGTACCTTATGCCCAACATTGACATCCTAGTTAACCCTGAACTGAACTTTCAAGCAGTCCGTCACTAAGTGCAATCTTTGTCCCTGACTGCTCAACCTGTCTCTATTCCCTGGTTTCAACTGCAGCCTGGTGCAAAGTAGCATTTTAAAAGTGCACAGACAGCCAATGTGTTTACTTTTATAACTTGTTATTGAGTCTTAATAGTGAAACAAAAACTTAAAAGCTTATATTTTAAACTCAGGATGAATATTTTAACATTTATCTTTTTCTCCCCTATATGATTTAAAACAAAAATGATTTATATAAAAATTACAAATAAAGGAAACAGTCTAAGTGCAAAAATGACCAAATTTCACAAAAGTGGCCAAAAAGGACCTGAAATGTTGAGTTGTTCAATTTGCATGTTAAAAATTCCTGGATACAATAATTCCACCTGCACAGTCTCATTTGAAGGAGTATTGCAACTTTTTGGGACAATTTTTGCTGAACACTTTAGGTGCTAAAGAGGTGGCTGAGATAGGGCATTAAGCTGCAACAGTGGTTCATTGCAAGACGCCATCTTAGTAAAGGAGTTGAAGTCAATGGGCGGCTTATTAAACAGTTCATTACCATTTAAAATTCCTGCAAGCACCCATCAAACACTCTGCACAGCATTTTGGTGGTTTGCGCTTCAACCCATGCCCTCTCTTAACAGCAGCCAGCTGTTTTGGGGTAAACACAGCATTGATGTTGATTTCACTCATTACTTAAAGGTGAACATTGAGGGGACAGTGATCATTGTATAATAAGGTTAGGTTGGCTATGGAAAAGGACAAGGATCAATCCAGAGTAAGAATAATTAACTGGGGGAAAGCCAACTTCAATGGGGTAAGAATGGATCTGACCCAGATAAATTGGAATCAAATGTTGGCAGGCAAAACAGTAACTGAACAATGGGCTACCTTTAAAGAAGTTATAGTTTGGGCACAGTCAAGGTATATGCCCATGAAGGGGAAAGGTGGGCCAAACAAATCCAGCGCTCCATTGATGACGAAAGAGATAGAGATAGAGATTAAGATGAAGAAGAAAAAGTGTGCTTATGACAGATGTCAGGTAGATAGTACAACCGAGAACCAGGCGGAACATAGAGGAAAGTTTGTAGTGGTATTCCCCAAGGGTCAGAGTTAGGACCCTTATTGTTCCTGACATATATTAATAACCTAGACTTTGGTGTACAGGGCACAATTTCAAAGTTTGCAGATGATACAAAACTTGGAAACATTGTGAACTGTGAGGAGATAGTGTAGAACTTCAAAAGGACATAGACAGGTCAGTAGAATGCGCGGACAAATGCAGATGAGATTTAATGCAAGGACTCCATGCATCTCAATTATGCTGCATCAGGTAACATAAAAGGCTTCTCACCATTTCATATTCATACTGTTAGAGTTGTGAAGAGGACATCTGAAATATATTGGGAGAGTTTCTATAGGTATTTGAAGAGAAAAAGATTAGTGAAGACAGATGCAGGTCCCTTATAGTCAGAAACAGGAATTTATTGTGGGGAACAAAGAAATGGCTGACCAACTAAATGCATACTTTGGTTCTGTCGTCACAAAGGAGGACACAAATATCATACCAGAAATGTTGGGGAACACAGGGTTTAGTGAGAGAGAAGAACTGAAGGAAATCAGTATTAGTAGAGAAATGGTGTTGGGGAAATTGATGGGATTGAAGGCCAACAAATCCCCAGGGCCTGATGGTCTGCATCCCAGAGTACTTAAGGAAGTGGCCCGAGAAATAGTAGATGCATTGGTGGTCATCTTTCAAGATTCTATAGACTCTGGAACAGTTCCTACAGATTAGAGGGTAGCTAATGTAACCCCACTATTTAAAAAGGGAGAAAGCAGGGAATTATAGACCAGTCAGCCTGATGTCAGTAGCGGGGAAAATTCTAGAGTCCATTATCAAAGATTTTATAGCAGAGCACTTGGAGAACAGTGGTAGAATCGGACAGAGTCAGCATGGATTTACGAAAGAGAAATCATGCTTGACAAATCTACTAGAATTCTTCGAGGATGTAACTAGTAGAGTTGATGAGGGGGAGACAGTGGCTGTGGTTTATTTGGACTTTCAGAAGGCTTTCAACAAAGTCCCACATAAGAGACTAGCGTGTAAAATTAAAGCGCATGGGATTGGGGGTAGTGTATTGTGATGGATAGAAAATTGGTTGGCAGACAGGAAACAAAGAGTAGGGATAAATGGGTCTTTTTCCGAATGGCAGACAGTGACTAGTGGGGTACTGCAGGAATCGGTGCTAGGACCCCAGCTATTCACATTATATATTAATGATTTAGATGAGGGAACTAAATGTAATATCTCCAAATTTGCAGATGACACAAAACTGGGTGGGAGGGTGAGTTGTGAGGAGGATGCAGAGAGGCTTCAGGGTGATTTGGAAAAGTTGAGTGAGTGGGCAAATGCATGGCTGATGCAGTATAATGTGGATAAATGTGAGGTTATCCACTTTGGTAGCAAAAACAGGAAGGCAGATTATTATCTGAACAGCTATAAACTGCGAGAGGGGAATATGCAATGAGACCTGGGAATATGCAATGAGATCTCGTACACCAGTCGCTGAAGGTAAGCAAGCAGGTCCAACAGGTGGTAAAAAAGACAAATGGTATGTTGGCCTTCATAGCGAGAGGATTCTAGTACAGGAGCAGGGATGTCTTGCTGCAATTATATAGGGCCTTGGTGAGGCCACACCTGGAATATTGTGTGCAGTTTTGGTCTCCTTATCTGAGGAAGGATGTTCTTGCTATAGAGGGAGTGCAGCAAAGGTTTACCAGACTGATTCCTGGGATGGTGGGACTGATGTATGAGGAGAGATTGAGTTGGTTAGGATTATATTCGCTGGAGTTCAGAAGAGTGAGGGGGGATCTCATAGAAATCTATAAAATTTTAACAGGACTTGACAGGGTAAATGCAGGAAAGATGTTCCCCCGATGGTGGGGGAGTCCAGAACCAGAGGTCATAGAGTAAGGATATGGGGTAAACCATTCAGGACTGAGATGAGGAGAAATTTCTTCACCCAGAGAGTGGTGAACCTGTGGAATTCGCTACCACAGAAAGCAGTTGAAGCCAAAACATTGTATGTTTTCAAGAAGGAGTTAGATATAGCTCTTGGGTTTAAAGGGATCAAAGGATATGGCGCAAAAGCGGGAACAGGATTACTGAGTTGTAAGATCAGCCATGATCATAATGAATGGCGGAGCAGGCTCGAAGGGCCGAATGACCTACTCCTGCTCCTATTTTCTATGTTTCTATGAGACTTTCTGGGACACCTTGTCAAGACTTCAATACTCGAGCAACATTCATTTTGGAAACTCTCTGAGGACTTCACCTAAAAAGAATAAGTGCTATGATAATACACCTTTACAGAAGCCACAAGGAGAAAGGGAGTGCTTGGTTGTGGGTATCTTGCTAAAGGTACCCCTTGGTCTGGACGAGGAATGGGAGGTGCAGATGAGGCTAGGCAGAGTAGTACCAGCTGATGCAGGAGGGAAGGACAGGAGGATGAAGAGGCTTCCTTTCCCCCTTTGGGTCCAGACCAACCCTCCTCCACTGGACCTCCTTCACAAAGCCCTCCAGTGCCACATCTGGGTACATATGCACCCTCTTCTGTGGTCCCTGAGCTATCTTAAAACCTGCCACTGTGTGCCAGACAAAGCACACTTTCAGTGGAAATGGGTGCAAGGAGTCCACATATAGTGCTCCAAGAAAATTGTGGCCAAACATCACTTCAATGCTAAATCTGCAGGTTTCTGGTTCGCACTTGCAGGCACATTAAAATCATGATAATAATCAACTAACTGGAAAATAAATCTGGACTTTCAAGCAGGCATTTCTTAGTAGCACAACACCCATTTAGTGCTTGTTTTTACCCTTAGTCCAAAGTCATTCTGTTTGTATTTTAATGCTCTGACATACACCACCACCAGCTCGAAAAAGAAAGGCGATCCATCATTTCAGACATACTGGTGTTCCCATAGAATACAGATTAACTTCTAATTGACCTAAATACCGGAAAGAAAGAAAGGAATGACACTTTAAAATCAGTGCCATTAAAATTAGTTAAAACAAGCCCTTCCATCAGCATCCTCATTACATATAACAATTTCCCCAAAGAAGCTTCATGGCTCTCAGCTTAAAAAATATCTAGGCAAGTTACCATGGAGATCATTTAATTTTTGAACCAGCGTGAGTTTGTTCTTAGTACGTCAAGCCGTTCAAATAGTGTCGCAAACAAAATTCAATGTCTTGGCATTGACAAGAGAACAGTACTTTAAACTGTATATTTAGTCACTGTCATTAAAGTTAGAAGTACTGTAGCAGCATGAATGCTTGCTGATTATAATGGGACCAATGCTAAGAAGCCTGCTACTGTATTCAGTGCCACTATTTTATACAATCCAGAACTTTGATGCAAATTGAGTTTATTTTTTCAAAGTCCCATAATTGCAGCAATTTTCCTATTTCAGAACACTTGCACCAGGAATTACCGTAACGTCAGCAGAAATTTCTGGAGAAATGGCATAAACGACATTCAATGTTATTTCTCTCTGATAGAAGATATGTAGAAACCAAAGTTACAGCGGATGGCCAGGAGAAACCCCATGGAAATGCAACCCCTCATATCCTTTAGACTCAATGGGCTGGATTTTGAAAGCTCACCGCCAAGGTCAGCGGCGAGACGCGTGACTTGTGCGCTGCTGAGCCACCGCAATATTTTGCGTGGCGGCTCACTTACATGGAGGGGGCGGAACACTAGCCTCTGATGACATAGAAAGGGTGGGCGCTTCGTCCCTGGCAATGTCATCCGGCACCACCGTGCGATCACCGCGCCATTTTTAAAGAGCTACAAGCCCTTCAGTGAGATTTAAATTTTGAAAGGCACAGCTTGGAGTGTAAAAATTGAAATAAAAATTTGTTCACACCTGCAATCCCTTCTCCCACTCCCCTCCCTCCCCCATGAATAAACAGTTAATTATTTTTCCTCTCTCCCCAAAAAAAGTAAATTTCCGATGCCCACATTCCTCCCGGAACTTTCTACACTTTGACATTCAGCCCCTTCCCACCATCCCCTCAGCCAATAGCGTTCGTTTTTGCCGTTCCCTCCCGACCTGAATATTTCAATCCTGTCCCCACCACTGTTATGCCACGGATCGCCGAATGGAGATCCGAAGGCGTGGGCCTTCCGGCAACTGACCAGAATATCGTCGTTGGATGCTCATCGCTACAAGGTAAGTCATTAGTCATTCATTTTAATGGAATTAACATATTTAAATAAAGTCTCCGTCGCCTTGCGCTGGGGAGGCCGCCGGTAAAATGGGGTGGGGCCTAAGAGCGAAAACATCTTGGGTTGAAGCCCCATTCCATTAACTTGAACATTAAACCTAACCTAACACTCTCAGTGCAATACTGAGGGAATGCTGCATGGTCAGAGGTGCTGGCTTTCAAATGAGACATTAAACCAGGATTCTGTCTGGCTTCTCAAGTAGATGTAAAAGATCCCATTGCATTACTTGAAGAAAAGCAGGGCAGTTCTGGTGTCTTGACCAATAAGTATCTACCAACCAGCATTACTAAAAAAAACTATCTGGCCATTGTCATATTGCTGTTTGTGGGACCTTGCTATGCATCGGGAGGTCAGGAAAGGTGCTATATAAATGCAAGCCTTTCTTTTCTTTTTTGACCCAAAGATTGGATTTTGTTCATGGATGTAACTTTTTGAGTCGCTACTCCTGGCAAGAAACCTTGTTGTTGGTCAGCGTGGGCTGGAAAATCAAAACTGTAATGCTGTATTAAAAGCAAAATACTGCAGATGCTGGAAATCTGAAATAAAAACAGAAAGTGCTGGAACTACTCAGCAGGTCAGGCAGCATCTGTGGAGAGAGAAGCAGAGTTAACGTTTCAGGTCTATGACCTTTCATCAGAACTGGCAAAGGTTGGAAAAGAATTAGGTTTTAAGCAAGTGAAAGGGGTGGGGGCTGGGGGGTGCGTAATGGTGGGGAAGAGACAAAAGGGGAGGTGTGTGATAGGGCAGAGGGCAGGAGAGATTAAATAACAAAGCTGTCCTGGGACAAAGGCAAAGAGTGTGTTACTGCTTGTGGTGAAAGACAAAGCATTAGTTCAGAGAGAGTGTTAATAGCAGAATAATGAGCAGCTCTGTCAACATCAAAAACAGGCACATGGTTGAAAAATTAAATGAAATAAAAAATAAAAAAGGCCAGTCATGTTCTGAAGTTATTGAACTCAATGTTGAGTCCGCAAGGCTGTAGAGTGCCTAATTGAAAGCAAAGGAGTATCAATGCCAGCTGGAGGAGCAGCAGCTGATCTTTTGATTTGTTCTCTTCCCCACCAAATCTCCCACCCTTCACTTGCTTAAAACCTAATTCTTTTCTAACCTTTTCCAGTTCTGATGAAAGGTCACAGACCTGAAACATTAACTCTGCTTCTCTCTCTATAGATGCTGCCTGGCAAACTGTATTTCCAGCACTTTCTGTTTTTAAAACTATTGTGTTATTGTCCTATCACTGCTAATGTGCTACACATTATGTGTAGCCTCACAAAGTTACCCCTAGTATGCTTCCCACTGCTCACTCCAAGGTCTGTAGTTTGTTGTTAACCTCCTTTAGATTTCTAGCTCTGCATTATTTTACATTATATATAACAAGAGTCTTCAAGCTGTTGTCTTTGTGGGCTACATAGATGCACACCACAGAACCTCAGGGGCTACGTATAATACTTGAGTCCTAGTTCTCATTAATTTGCTGTCACCGACAGATTTCAGTGTTTTGATTTGGGATGTATTCACCGACAATGCAACACCGCTAAAAACAGCTCTTTCCGAGCCTCCGGGCCCACAAAATTCAAACAGACCAGCAAGCGAGAAATCTATGTACAGATATGACTGAGGTTTCTGGGCTTCGGGACCTGTATTGTCAGAATTTCAAGGCTACTTATGGCCTTAAAACTGTAAATCATTCCCACCCCAATGCAGAAATTTCTAGATTTGGAGCAATGTGCACATCTCTCCAACTGCAGAATACAATCACTCTACACTAATTTCATAAACATGCATCTTGAACTCTTACATTAAAAGTGATGTTCCTTTTTGATTACCTTCTCTTTTTTCTGGATGTTATACACTTCTTGCCAGAATCTCTTTCATTTCAAACAATTTCTCATCGATTTGCCATCTCCCTTTAAGGACAATTAACGTTGCTGGAAAAACATTGTCCTTGCTCAATGCTCTAATGTGCCAATAAGTAGGTTCCAGATGGTTGCTGTATGCTAAATTACCTGCTTAGCAGAAAAATTATTTCCCATTATTTTACAAAAGAGGGCATATTTTGCATCAAAGTACACTGGCTGACAACTCCTGCCTGAAATCTTTTTACTGCTAAATAACAATTAACCAGGAATGCTTTGCCTGCAACATTAACCATTCTCACAGACATGACCTTTTAGGGCATCGAGGTGACCTTGGAATATATTACGTTTTCAGTCTCCAGGAGCCCAGAGAAAGCTTTGCAAACTGTGCCTGAGGTTGTAGTACACACAGTCTAATGAATCTAACCCTCTACATCTGATTTAACTTAGTGCTAAATAGACTAACATCCCCTATGTGTTCCCCAAACCCTCCCCTGGGTTAGTGATCTTTTCCTTTTAGATGGAAGGATTGTTCAGAGTCTCATGTTCAAAAAGAGAACCAGCCTAGTCGAAAAACAGAAGACAAATCACCAAACTATAAAGAAAGAGAAAAGTGTTAAAATGGCCAAGAGTTGGATTAAATGAATTGAGAAAATGTGAATGGATCACTTAGTGTTCTAAAAAGAGATATCTAGCAAAGAAGTAACTTGACTAGATGAGTGTTGTTAACAGGAACATTAACATCGCTACAGGAACCCAGCACAGAATCCGGATATTCTGTGAAGAGTGGCTCATCCCTGATCCCTCAAAGCCTCGGGTGTAATGGAATATTCACCACTTTCCTGGATGGGTACATCTGCAGCAGTACTCAAGAAGCTTGACATCATCCAGGCCAAAATAGTTCATTTGATTGGCACCCCTGTCACTGCACTCAACATCCATCCCCTCCACCATCAGGCTGAACTATGTACTGTCTACAGGATGCAGTGCAGCATCTTACCAAGGTTACTTCAGCAAACACCTCCCAGTCCCTTGGCATTTACCATGAGATTGAGAAGAGCAGCAACCTCATGGAGCCATCACCTTTAAGTTCCCCTGTAAGTCATACGCCATCCTGAAATGGGTATATGTCACCATTACCAGGTCAATATCCTGGAATTCCCTACCTAACAGCATTGTTGGGAACACCATCACCACAAGTACTGCAGTGGTTCAAAAAGACTCTCCATCACTATCTGTGGGCAACTAGGGAAGGCCAGTAAACGTGGCCATCCCAGCATTGCTAACATTACAATTTAATACAACTGAAAGTTAATTGAAAAAAATGCATGCTTTACCATGCACAAATAAACTATGAATTTTATTTTTGATGGTACATCCTACTTGTTTGAAAAAAAATGCATGTTAAGTTTCTGTTAAAATTGACGAAAGGTTGTGTGGCAAAGCCACGGACTAGATAGTTTCATGCAATCGCCATAGAATATTGACCAGAATGCAGTGAGATAAAGAACAGCAATGGCGGTTACTATCGAATATATCCCATGCACAAAGGATTTGACAAGAGAAATGGGTTGAGGGGGTCAATGGGCTGAATTTTATATCCCCGCTGCCAGGAGTGGCAGTGGCCGAAAAAAATGGCGGCCCATATGCATGGGTCAAACACCGCCACGCTGCCACGATCTAGTGTGCGGCAGCTCATTTAAATACGCAGAGCAGTCCACACCCCCCCTCCAATCACATGGTGGGGACGGGCGCTGCGACGCCATAAATGGTGTCAGCTGCCTCTGCGCAGGCACTGGCACCATTTTTAAAGGGCTGCCAGACCTGTACAGTTGAATCCCGCACCCCTCCCACTACACTGTCAATACATTTCTGACCCATTCCCCCCACTCCAATACAATGAAAATAAATGGCCGTTCCAACCCCCCAAATAATACTTACAATGAAGATTTGACCTCTCCCTCCCCCAGCTGCACAAAGTGCAGAGGCCACCCCTTCACCTTCGCCCCCACACTAGAAATGCAGAGTTGACCCCGTTCCTCCCCCTACTTCAGCCACACTAAAAATCCTAAATTCCCCCTTTCCCCACCTCAGTGGTGTCAGCTTTCCCTGGATGGGAAAGTGAAGGCGCGTGAGTGCCGGCCATTGCACGGAAGATCGCGGACAGCCGATAAGATTACAGGTAATGGTACTTAAATGTATTCATTTCTTTTATTTAAATATTTAAAGTTGGTTCCTGTCACTGAGTGGCAGGGGAGGGCTGCCATGGAGCCTCATCACTGCCAGGAAGATCAGGCCTGGCAATCCCAACGTCAGTCTCCGTGGCAGCACTACCATCTTCTGGCACCCCCCGCCACGGAGCCCAATGTCGGGAGCTCAACAAAATCCCGGCCACTGAATGCAGGTATGATATACTGTGTAGATTCCCAAATCAACACAGAACATACTGGCACTTTTAATCTGGTGCAGTCAGTGTGCCAGCATATCGATCTCTCTTTTAGACACTCCTTTGCTATTATCTTTTGGGTCTGAGCCTACTTCTTGCCAAGGCCAAAATATAGGAAGTTCTGTCAGTCACAGTATTCTCCTCATTAGATAGTTCAGTCATGTTAGCCCCCAGGTTGAAGCTAAGTATGAAGAATAGAAGATCCTCCCGATACAGGGAGTGCACCTCTGAGGTTGGGCTTAGCGACAATGTCGGATCATGTTTTAAACACACAGCTTAATCAAGACCAGCATTAAGTTGTTACTGTGCAGTGTTTGTGTGGTTGCCAGCTCTGGGTGGACGTATACTCAGAGTTTTCATTACATGACCTCTCTCCTCCAACCAGTCAGACAGACTTTTTAACATAATTCTATTTTTATAATTAATAAATGGAAGAAAATGAAAAAAAAACACAACTTTTTTTTTCAATACCTTATGGTTTTTCTCCTGAGTTGCTCCCAACAGTGTCCTTGGGATTAATCTTTAATTAATGGAGATTCCAGGAGAGTCCTGGGGGATTGCTAACCTTAAGCATTTGTTGTTTTCAACAGCATGAAGATGACAATAATACAGTGTTCTTACGCACCAGCAATGCTCACCTCACATACACCAAAACATCAGAGCACCTGCAGTTTAGCTATCACCTGATTCTTTTTTACATGTGTTCCATTTCAAATTCTGAGACCTCCTTACACCTGGTTTGAGTACAGGGAGGGGTTTTCATTGGTCAGAAATATTGGGGTAGAAATTAAAATGCATTGCACCCTTTCTTAGAGCATAAAAGATGCCAATTTAGCAGCCGAATGGCTCACGCGCAATTTGCCCAGGCCATCAATTTCATTACTAAATTGATGGGGCACATTTTTTTTAGGTATCCCGAGTGGATGCCTGAAACGGTTGTTTAGGACCCTTGACTATGTAATGTGAGGACTAAAACCTGTTGAGGGAACCCATTGCCAATTTGGGTTGCCCTGAACACAGTGAGGTTAGGCTCTAAAATCTCCAAAAAGGCAAGTTTCTTTCAAAAAATCGTATTTCAATGTGGATCTGGGAGGACCAGGAGGGCTTCTTCCATCCCCACAACAGTCCCAGGGTCCATTGTTACCCCCCCCAACTCCTCTCCCCACCCCTCCTCTGCAATCACCTTTTCCCTCCCAGGACCTGGCCACTGCTCGTGCCTGAAATTAATGTCCAGCTGCCTGGGGATCAGTAGCAGGTGTCCACAGTTCACCTGTCTAATTCAAATGAGGCATGGGGCCCGATTTTAATCAAGCCTTAGGCCTGCAATGTTTTGACACAAACATTGATCTCTCTGCTCTGTTCGGGCCGGCAGGCCAGGTCTATGTCACCTCATTTTGTTGCAGTTCAAGCCCCTCATTAGAGCAGGGTTCTGTTCAGCTATAAGTGTGATTTTCCAGTGCTTGAACACTTACCAAAAACTCTGTAAAATACTCTTCAGTGTTCAGTGCGTGTTTCTATCTGTCCCTCAGTTATCCAATCCTGGAGACGATATGCCCTGTAGTTTTTATTCAAACACCTGCACAAATATAATATGAAAAATTTCGGTACTCAACGTTGAATGGCCTGCTGAATGTCATTGTTTTCTTCAGTTGGACAAAGTATATTGCTGTGGTATTGTGAGTGCAAACAGAGATCCACAGTGAGAACACAGCTACTGTGTTTAACCCTGGTCAACCCTTTAGTTGACAATGGTATAAATGGCATATGTGTTAGCTGATTCACAGAAAAGCTGACATGTAGGGCTAGTTTTTATCAGCCCTTTGGGGATGGGCTGGAGGGTGGGAAGGCTGGCAAAATGGTGCAGGAAGGCGGTGGGTGGTGGGAAAGGTGGCAGTCGGCCCGCCTGCCTGGAGCCCAATTGAGCCACTTAAGTGGCCAATGAAGGGCCTTTTCCGACCTCTGCTGGCATTTTACCAGTGCTTGGGGAGCTCTCTGCCAACATTGGCAACCTGTTGGCAGGCTCCAGTGTGGGGGGTGTGGCCGGGGTGGGGGGTGTTGGTCGGGGCAGTGCGGGCCCTCCTTTTCAGGCACTCTACAGTTCACGGAGGAGCCCCCCCCCCCCCCGGCAAAAATGGTCACCCCCACAGCAACGGCGCCGCCGGCCCTCAGCAACACCCCGCCCACTCTCTGAGGCCTGTCTGACCTACCCCCAGCCCCAACTTACCTGCCTTTGAGGGCGCATGTCCATTCCACTTTGGAAGGAGTAACAGGAATGCAGAGTACTGGGCTAATGGGAAGATTCTTGGTAGTGTAGATGAACAGAGAGATCTTGGTGTCATGGTGCATAAATCCCTGAAGGTTGCTACCCAGGTTAATAGGGCTGTTAAGAAGGCATATGGTGTGTTAGCTTTTATTAGTAGGGGGATCGAGTTTCGGAGCCACGAGGTCATGCTGCAGCTGTACAAAACTCTGGTGAGACCGCACCTGGAGTATTGCGTGCAGTTCTGGTCACCGCATTATAGGAAGGATGTGGAAGCTATGGAAAGGGTGCAGAGGAGATTTACTAGGATGTTGCCTGGTATGGAGGGAAGGTCTTACGAGGAAAGGCTGAGGGACTTGAGGTTATTTTCGTTGGAGAGAAGGAGGAGGAGAGGTGACTTAATAGAGACATATAAGATAATTAGAGGGTTAGATAGGGTGGATAGTGAGCGTCTTTTTCCTCGGATGGTGATGGCAAACACGAGGGGACATAGCTTTAAGTTGAGGGGTGATAGATATAGGACAGATGTCAGAGGTAGTTTCTTTACTCAGAGAGTAGTAAGGGCGTGGAATGCCCTGCCTGCAACAGTAGTAGACTCGCCAACTTTAAGGGCATTTAAGTGGTCATTGGATAGACATATGGATGAAAATGGAATAGTGTAGGTCAGATGGTTTCACAGGTCGGCGCAACATCGATGGCCGAAGGACCTGTACTGCGCTGTAATGTTCTAATAAAAAAAAGATATATCATATACAAGAGTTTTGGAAATAGGAAAATATTTCCTTCAATCTTTGAGAGGCAAGACTTTAAGTTCAGGGGAAAAAAATGGCTTCATTATTTGGACTGCTGGAAATATATAGGGCTAGAAATTCATTTGCCCCGCTTTTTGGGCACAGGGCTCGCCATTCACGATGTGCCTGCACCCGTTCAGATCGAGGTGGGCAACAGGTAAGATTCATGTACCCAGCTCATCTGAATGATAGTGGCATTATCTGGTGAGCCTCCAGTGCTAATCTCTGCTGCTCTGCTATTTGCAGAGCTCACAGACAGCATTGTTTTCCAACTGTGTGATTCAGGCAGCTTGCCCTTTCTTAAAGGCAGGCAGTGTCTTCAAAGGAAGCTGGACAAAAAGAGATTGCTGCAGTGGGAATACTTGCAAACTTAACACCAGCGATGACAGAGGGATCCAGAGTGATGGATGCAGCGCTGGAATCAATAGTGGTGCAGGTGGGTATTTGGGGAGATGCCATGGTCCTGGGAGCCAGGAGACCCTCATGGACCACCCTCAGAAGGGAGTGGGAGCAGGTGTCCAGGAAGGTCAACACCTGGAGCCTAGATCCGAGGATGTGGCACCAGTGACACGAGGTCTAATGACCTCATGCGGGTGATCAAGGTCAGTGAATGTATCTTCAGATGACATCTCCTACCTACTCTCATGCTGCTCAGTGCACCTCAGCCCCATCACTCACCCAGGAGCACTCCCTGGCAATCAGGGCTCACCCCTAACAGCCAGATACTCCACCTCACCTTCACACACACCTACCAATGCTGCTAGCCTCACACCCACCTCCACATACCTTCAGCTATTCAGCTAAGGCAGGCATATCACCCAAACACAGTGCTACACAACCACTGACATTCTGCACTCGAGAGAGAACAAGGTGGCACACAATAGAAAGGAGCAGAGCAGAGCCAGCAGGGAACAAGGACCCTTGCATCTCCTGAGCCCTGCAGAGGAGATAGTTCTCATCATTATGGTGCTGGTCTGCGCCGGAGCCCGTAGCATCCAACAACACTGAGAACATTGAGGTTGATGGCTTGTCCCTTGTGTCCCTTCTCAACTTCCAGCTCACACTCATCCTGCTATCTGGCATATGTGACCATGGACTTTCTGAATCCAACCCCTTCCCTCACCCCAACCTTCCCCTTTTGAGTTCAGACAACCAAGAACTGCCTCCTGTTCAGCCACAGGAATCCCAGCGGGAGGATGGAAGGTAACAGAACAGCACTGATGAAGAGGCCCAGTCACTTGATCTGACACTCGCAGCCACCAGCTCAGACCACTGGCACTGCACATACCTTGGAGACTAGTATAGAGTTGGGATCAACACATGGTGCATCATCAGGCACAAGTAGGCTGCAACCAGGCCAGGGCAAAAAGATGTTTCGTTTGCCAGTTTATGGAGAGCGAGGTGGCAGAGGAATTCTACTACCGCGGACTCAGATGAGGACCTCGA
Source organism: Heterodontus francisci (assembly GCF_036365525.1). NCBI lineage: Eukaryota > Metazoa > Chordata > Chondrichthyes > Heterodontiformes > Heterodontidae > Heterodontus > Heterodontus francisci. The sequence continues at coordinate 21,743,610 of NC_090408.1, read as the reverse complement.
TGGGGAGACATACAGGAGAACACTGAATGGGCATGCATGCTGAGATGCTGGGTGCATTGGCTGGCCTGGCAGGCAAACTCTTGTCACTGTCAAGGGACATGGAGGAGCTCGGGTCCAACTTGCCAGAGGGCATGGCGCATAGCTTTCTCTCTCTGCTGCTTCCGTTCCATCTCCCTGTTGTCCTGAAGATCCAGAGGCACAGCCATACCTGCTGCAGCTGCGGATGTCTCAGTTTATCTACTCCTCTGCTATCCCTGCAAGGATGCAGCAACACTCTACGGCAATTGCAGAAATTCATCAAAACACCATCAAAAAACACTCCATAGGAACTAGGAGCAAGAGTAGGCCATTCGGTCCATCAAGTCTGCTCCACCATTCAATTAGATCAGAGCTGATCTTCTACCTCAATGCCATTTTCCCACACTATCCCTATATCCCTTGATATCTTTAATATCTAGAAGTCTATCAATCTCTGTCTTGAACATACTCAATGACTGAACCTCCTCTGGGATAGAGAATTCCAAAGATTCACCATCCTCTGAGTGAATAAATTCCTCCTCTTCTCAGTCTTAAATGGCCTACCTCTTATTTTGAGACTGTGACCCCTGGTTCGAGCCCTCCCCCCCCCCAGCCAGGGGAAACATCCTTCCTGCAACGACCCTGTTGAGTCCTGTAAGAATTTAGTAAGCTTCAATGAGATCACCTCTCATTCTTCTAAACTCTAGAGAATACAGGCCCAGTCTCCTCAATCTCTCCTCATGGGACAATCCCACCATCCCGGCAATCAGTCCGGTGAACCTTCATTGCAATTTTTTATGGCAAATATATCCTTCCTTAGGTAAGGAGACCAAAACTGCACAATACTCCCGATGCGGTCTCACCAAGGCCCTATAAAAATGCAGCAAGACTTCTTTACTGCTGTACTCAAATCCTCTTGCAGTAAAGAACAACATACCATTTGCCTTCCTAATTGCTTGCTGCACCCGCATGTTAGCTTTCAGTGACTTATGAACAAGGACACCCAGGTCCTTTTGGACATCAACACTTCCCAACCTCTCACTCCAGATTAGTTCCAGACACTTTGCAATAGAAAAAGTTCCAAAAATGTATTTTGCAAGTGTCCAAACTGTTTAATGAGCCCACTAAATTCGACAGAAGGATTTACGCATCTGGCTAATTCTAGTTGTACATTCTACACATATACAGCCTATCTTAGATATTGAGGATAATTCATCATAGATCATTGAATGTATTGGGAAAACTCAACAGCTGCAGTGCCACAAGCAGGGATTAGTTATGTTGCTCTTTCACATCAGTAAAAGAATATCGCATTTGATAATCTTAAGTGGCTTGCTGCTTATTCCATGATTTTTTTAAATGTACACCTGGGAAGAAAGAATTTGCATATTCACGATCTCAAGACGTCCCAAGGTGCTGTAAAGCCAGTGAAGTACCTCTGAAGTGTACTCACCTTTGTAATGTAGGGAAAAGCACCAGCCAACTTGTGCACAGCAAGGACCCGCAAACAGCAATGAGGTAATGACCAGATAATTTGTTTTATTCATATTTGTTGAGGGATAAATATTGGCCAGGACAACAGGGTGAACACTCCTGCTCTTCTTCGAGTAATGGCATGGGATATTTAAAAACACCTGAGAGGGCAGATGTGCCTCGGTTTAACATCTCATGTGAAAGACAACACCTCCGCCAGTGTAACACTCTCTCAGTACAACCTTCTGACTCCAAGGGAAGAGTATGGTATAAAGCAAAGCTGATAATGCTGGCCTCAGATAGCCTGTTTGATTTTGTTCGGGTATTGCTTGATCATGAACTTCATCACTCATGTCCACAGATATATACAAAACACAACAGGCCTGGACACATTATGCTACAAGTTCAGATCTTCACAATACCGAGGTTACACAAATTGATGGCTGTCTCTCAGTACTACCAGCCGCTGATATGAGATTCATCCATAAAGCATGCCAAAATGTAAAATCCTTTAAAATAAATGTAGACATTTTTACAACCAAAAATGCATCTTCATGGAATCTATGACAAGAACACTTTTGTGCTCCATTTGCACTATATAACCACTATCATCATCAGTGATTCTATTTTAAAATCAAACAGTTGCTAATAATTATCAATCGCACAGCCTGTTGTTTATTTTACACTTCTGTTTTTTTTTTCAATATTTTGTTGAAACCATGGAAATGAAATTGCTTGTGGTTTTAGCTCAGAGAAGATACCAAGCCAAACAGGGTGAGAGATTTGAACTGACACCAGTGCTGATACAAGTCATTAATCAGAGTGCTTCAGCCTGAACTGTGTTGTGCTAATTCAGCTCACAGACACTGCCAGCCTCTGTAATTTCTCCAAGTCATGATCCTGATGATATTGCCAGTGTTCACTTAATGAAAGAAAAGGAGGCAAAATTACTAAGCAGTCCTTGCAAATGGCTTGGTTTGCAGTAATGATGCATCTCACTCTTTACATATCAGTTATTGGGGTAGATCTTGACTTTAACAGAAATAAAAATTGGAAGAGATGTGAACTGACCTGCCAACTCGCCATCGTCCGTCTTTACACTATGCTACAAAGTCAAGGTCAACTCCATTGGCTCCATTTTTATCCAGTTAAATTCAAATGTTTGCCTAATTACAGTTGATCACAGTGCTATTATTAAAATCATATCAATCTAAATACCACATTATTCCCATAATTCACAATGATTGAACTAGGCACAAAACAGATATTCAGTTAATTTTGAACTAAAACATATCAGAGAGAAGCTTGAATTTATATGGCGCTGTTCCTGTCTTTGCGTCATCCCAAAGTGCTTTACAACCAGTATATTACTTTTGAAGTGCAGTCATTGTTGTTTTATTTCCCCAAAAATATACTTTATTCATAAAAATCTGTAAAAAAAAAAATTACAAAACAGTTCCAAGTTGACATTCCAGAAAGTACAAAAGAAATCAGTTTTCTTCGATACAGAAAGTGAGTTTCCTCACAACCCTTCCATTCCATTTTACATGCAATGTACATTTGCATTGCACAGCAAAACCATATTTTGGTGCATACAGCCCGAGGGGTTTTACACAGGTTCCAGCCCCTCGGTTCATTATGGTGGGAGGACCTTACACAGTGGTCTTTCCCCATTGAGCCTTTGCGGGGTCTGCTCCAAGCTTTAGTGCATCCTTCAGCATGTAGTCCTGGACCTTGGAATATGCCTGTCTGCAACACTCGGTCATGGACAACTCTTTGCACTAGAAGGTCCAGCAAGTTTCGGGCAGACCAAAGAGCGTCTTTCACCGAGTTGATGGTCTTTTGGCAGCAGTTGATATTTATCTCGGTATACGTCCTTGGGAACAGATCGTAGAGCACAGACTCCTGTGTTACAGAGCTGTTCGGGATGAACCTTGACAAAAACCACCACATTTCTTTCCAGACCTGCTTTGCAAAGACACATTCCAAAAGGAGGTGGGCAACAGTCTCTTCCCCACCACAGTCACTCAAGTGCAGCATGCAGAGGTGGTGAGATTCCGGGCATGCAGGAAGGATCTGACGGGGAGGACCCTTCTCACCACCAGCCAAGGTACGTCTTAGTGCTTGTTTGAAAGTTCTGGTGATGAGGCATTCTGCCAAATGACTTTGTCAGTCTATTCGGTGAACCATCTGACAGGATCCATCATCTCCTTTTCCCGTAGGGCCTTGAGGATATTCCGTGCAAACCACTGCCTGATGGATTGGTGGTCAAAGGTTTCTTTCTGCACAAACTTTTCCACAAGGATAGGCGGTATGGCACGGTCCAACTGGATGGAGCGTTCCGCGGCAATGTGAACCAGACCCATCCTTCGCAACACTGGGGACAGATAGAACCTCAGCACCTAGTGACACTTGGTGTTTGTGTACTAGAGCTCTATGCACAGCTTGATGCAGTCACACACAAAGGTGGCCATTAGGATGTGGGTGACGTTGGGTACATTTTTCCCCCTTTATCTAGAGGTTTGAACATCATGTCCCTCCGGACTCGGTCCATTTTGGATCCCCAGATGAAGTGGAAAATGGCTCAGGTGACCACCACGGCACAGGAGTGGGGTATGGGCCAGACCTGCGCCATGTACAGCAACAACATGAGCGCCTCGCACCTGATGATCAGGTTCTTACCCACAATGGAGAACGATCGCTGCTCCCACATGCTCAGTTTATGGTGTATCATGGCTACTCGCTCCTTCCAGGTTTTGGTGCATGCCCCGGCCCCTCAAAACCATATCCCCAGCACTTTCAGGTAATCTGACCTGACGGTGAAGGGGACAAAGTTTCGGTCAGCCCAGTTCCCAAAGAACATGGCGTCGCTCTTGCCGTGGTTAACTTTGGCTCCCGAGGCCAGTTTGAACTGGTCGCAGATGCTCATCAGTCTGCGCACAGACAGCGGATCCGAGCAGAAGATGGTGACGTCGTCTATGTACAGGGAGACTTTGACCTGAGTACCTCCGCTGCCTGAGATTGTCACCCCTCTTATGTCCACATCCTTCCTAATGGACTCAGCAAAGGGTTCGATACAGCAAACAAACAGGACAGGGGAGAGAGGACAGCCCTGTCTGACTCCAGATTGGATCGGGAAGCTTTCTGAGTCCCACCCATTGATTGAGACTGCACTACTGATGTTTGTGGAGAGCAGTTTGATCCAATTTTGGATTCCCTCCCCAAACACCATTTTGGAGAGCACATCCATCATGTATGTGTGTGATATCCTGTCAAAAGCTTTCTCCTGGTCCAAGCTGATGAGGCAGGTGTCCACCCCACTGTCCCCTACATAGGCGATCGTGTCCCTGAGTAGCGCAAGGCTATCCGAGATCTTCCTGCCGGGTACAGTGCAGGTCTGGTCAGGGTGAATCACCAACTCCAGAGCAGACTTGACCCAACTGGCGATGACTTTGGACAAAATTTTGTCAATAACCTTAAGCAGTGAGATGGGCCGCCAATTTCTGATTTCTGCCCTCTCCCCCTTCCGCTTGTAGATGGGGGTGATGGTGCAGTCACTGTTATGTAGATAAACATGGCAGACAATTTGCACGCAGCAAGGTCACACAAAATGAGATAAATGGATGAGTTGACCTTTTGGTGGTGCTGGTTCAGAGGAGCATTGGCCTGGAAGCTAAAGAATTCCCTGCTCTTCAAATTGTCTATGTGAACAGGCAGACGGACCTTGTTTTAACACCTCATCCAAAAAAAGAACCTTTCAGAAATTGCAATAGTCCATCAGTACTGTATTGAAATGTCAGCCTAGGTTATGTATTGAGGACTTGCAGCAGAATATAAACTCACAATGACGATAGATGGCGGAAAGTGCTATCACTGAGTCAATGCAATCAAGTCCAAAGTTATAGCTGAGGTTAAACAAAAGAATTGTTTCTTTTAAGCCAATTGTATTAAAGATTTGCATGAAAAAATGTTTGACTAATATACCCTTTTCTATCTCATAAACCATTATGTTGACTGTCCTCTCCCAAATTTCACCCTGCTCTTCCACAGACTTAGGAAGGCAAAAAAAAGGTCCTATCTCAATTGGCCATTTTTGTTTGGGTATTTGTCATATCAAAACTCTGGGCTGGGTTTTGCCGCAGGCTTCTTCAGGGCCCCGTCATCAGGGTCAAATGAGCCCACACTTGATGGGAGTGAGGCTGGTTGAGCGATTTTCAGGAGACAGTTTCCTAATGGCTGCCTCCACAGTTACCATCCAATTAAGTACGGTGGGCAGGCTTTCGATGTTAAGGGCCGGCAACTCTGGAACCTCAGAAGCCCCACTGGAAGATGTGGGCACTGCTGAGGCAGATCAGGAACTATAAAAGCATCTCCACGTGGAGGCATCCTTGTTGAGCTGCACAACGGTGCAGAAATTAACAAGAGCAAGGCCGACAGGTGCATCGAGGTATAAAGGAAAACCCTCTGCTGGATCGGTCTCAGCCGCAATTGTGGCCTTTTATGAATGCTAACCCCGCTTTGCAGCATGAAACCTCTGCTTCCGATGGCCCAACCAGCCTTCGGCAAGGAGGCTGCCTCCATTGAGTTGGTGACCTCTGCTTGTGGCTGGGGATGGCTCCGCCACCCTAAACTACTGGCGAGACTGCAAAGTCGTCCCTAATTGTGGCCTTAACCAGGTTATTTGGCTACCCACCTCAGTTAAGCAGGTAGCCGATCCACTTCCAGGCTGCCCTGGGCAACTTCTCCGGCAATGGGAGTGCATCAGGGAGTCATCCCAATGTGCCCCCCCCACCTTCAAGCCCGCCACCATGGGGCTGGGAAAATTAAGCCCTCTATGTTCATGCAAAGTAATTGTTATAAAGCCATGTTTTATCAAAAATGATTTTATTTATTGAGTGGACTGAAACCACAGGATGAGTTTTAAAAAGATTGACAAATGGTATTTTTAAGTGGTCTAAACAGCAGTTCCTAAAATGGCCAAACATTTACATGATTTGACGTTGCAAATTACAAAACTATCAGAAAGGAGATGTGAGATCAGAAAGTGCCGGAAATACTCAGCAGGTCTGGCAGCATCTGTGGAGAGAGAAACAGAGTTAATGTTTCAGGTCTGTGATTCTTCATCAGAAAGGAGATGTGCTGTCTGGAAGTGAACCACCTGAACAAGCAACTTAAGTGAGTGTGAATGGCCCGTTATGACCAGGAGAGAGGGGTCTAGGTGTTCCCTCTCAGCCTTTGCCTGTTTTAACCATAACAGTGTTTAATTTTATTAAAAACACCATGTTTTCGCTCCACTTTAGTGAATCCTTGTTTACCGCTTTCCAATTGTAAGGCAAAGAAATAAATTCAGACAGGTTTGCTTAGATTTTAAACAAGAAAGGTAGAAGTTTATTAATCTTAAACTCTAATCCGGTTTTCGACTGCGAATGTGCGATGCCTCCATGCTAGCATGCATACGCGATAGAGACAGAAAAGTAGAAAAGAATAAAGGGGGAAAGTTTGAGGCAATAGATGCATTTCTATTTTACTGTCCTTTGAGTTTGCTGTGAAGTTTTTGGTTGTCAGTCAGTCTTGCAATTCGTTGGGGCCCAGTTCACGCTTCAACTTGTTCCGACGTAGGAGTCCTTTCTCTCTTGAGGTTTAAGTATCCTCTGTGCGTCTGGTGGCTTGGGAGAAAGCGAGAGACAGCCAGGCGAGAGACTTGCTTGTTTCAGCTTCAGTTTCAAACACTGCCTCTGCCTTTCTCTATGGCACAATTCTAAAACCCCAGGTTGCCCAGCAGGTTAGCCATGTGACTAGCTGGTTTGACCACTTCTGTTTGTGGATTCTGCCTTCTTAGCAGTCATCCTGGAATGTGAGCATCCTCACCTTCACTTTTGGGTTAAGTGGACCAGGGAATAGTCCTTTGTCTCTCCAAGCACTGTCTGTTAGTATGCAAATGTTTTTCCAGCCAAGTGTCTGGTGATTTTTTGTTTAAACAAGTCCTTTCTTCACTCCAGCAACAGTTTAAAATTAATGTTCATATGACTAAATTAATATGCCTCATTCTTGGCAGGTGGGGGTCTGCATGATAGGCCCATTACCTGAACTACTCACAGACATTGAGACATAATCTGTTTATTCAAGTGGGTGTGGACCGATCAGTTAAACTCATCACTTTAGACAATGGACCTGGAATGAGGGTTTCCCAGCTTGCTGTGAACATATTTGGTAATTGGTTAGATTGTGAATAGAGGTCATGTGGTAGCAAGCTAAACCTTTGTATTAGAGAGAGATTGCTCCTTCAGAGTGAGTCTGAATTGCAGACAGGCCATAAGTGAATTACAGTGAGAAGAGAACTCATGGTCCCTCTCTCTCTCCAGCTGTTCTGCAAGCATGTGCCTGTACATGACCAGTCAAACACCACAGGCATCTCCAACGTAAACCAAACAGCTGCTGACTTCAGAGGAAAAGACAGGGATCGTCCGTCAAGACTGTAAATTTTCTCTGCGCAGAATCCAGGAAAAATCACTGAACACGGCCTGAAACCATCCAATGCATCAGCCAACAGGATTCGTATATGATTGAGTTCCTTTTGGATGCTCTTAAACAAATTAACCCACCCTCCCTCCTTGCAACCTACCTCTGTGTCTCTGTAAATCTCTTGGGGGCACATGTGTGAGTGTGAGTGTGAGTTAGAGCGTTTTTATTATTTTTATTTATCGGGTATTCAGAACAGTGAACACTGTTTCCTTTTCCTTTAAAACCTGCCAAGAAAACCTGTCAGTGTGCATCTTTTACAGTCACAGCACTTAAACAGTTAGACACTCACTAAATTGACAAGCAAATTCTTTTTTTTTTAAAAACACCTGCTGATTGGTAAGTGAACTCTGATCAGCACTCTCTTCTCCTGCAGTATAAGTTGTTGTTTTCCCTTACATTGGTTATTCTTGCGTATTGTCCTGATGAATGCAAGACGAAAAACTTCGATAGCATGTCTCTATTTTCAGCAATTCTCAAGTTCTGTACTACCAAATGATTATATGAAAAAATAGAAGCGAATATGTAGTGGAGAGTAGTGGCAGAAAGCAGTAAAAGGCATTTATTTCATCTTGCTCCTGTGTTAAAATGTATTTACCAAAAGTTAGCATCCAAAAATGTTTGTATTAAGGTCTCGCGTAGAGGTGAAAATGCTACCACTGAGACCAGGTGCTGGCCTCTTTAAATGGGTATAAAAGACCCTATGACACTATTTATAGAAAAGCAGGGCGCCTGCCCAATATTTATCCCACAAACAACACCCCAAAGCAGATAATCTAATCGTTATCACATTGCTCTTTGTGGGAGCGTGCTGAGTGTGAATTAGCTGCTACTTTTCCCCACATTACAACAGTGACTACACTCATTGGCTGTGAAGTTCTTTGGGTCATGAATGGTGCTATATAAATGCAAGTTCTTTTTTTTATTATCGGACAATGAATAAATATCACACAAAATTGTGCACAGGTGAAATAAAGAGAAAAAAAAGAAATTCCCAACCCACGCACAATATTTATACAAAAAAAGGCCAGTTTTCTGAACAAGTGCTCCCAACACGAAGCCTCTTTCATCTGAATAAAATATTGGGAAACTGTGAGCAGGCTCCCCATGATGTTGCTGTAGGGAGGGAAGCTGTGAACTGACACTGTGATTTCCTGGCATATGAGACTCCCATTGGAAATATCATCCATAAGATTTTGACCAACAACTGCTTGCACATATATAACCTTTAGTTATTATGGGCGGCACAGTGGCGCAGTGGTTAGCACCGCAGCCTCACAGCTCCAGTGACCTGGGTTCAGTTCTGGGTACTGCCTGTGCGGAGTTTGCAAGTTCTCCCTGTGTCTGCGTGGGTTTCCGCCGGGTGCTCCGGTTTCCTCCCACCTCCAAAAGACTTGCAGGTTGATACGTAAATTGGCCATTGTAAATTGCCCCTAATGTAGGTAAGTGGTAGGAGAATGGTGGGGATGTGGTAGAGAATATGGGATTAATGTAGGATTAGTATAAATGGGTGGTTGTTGGTCGGCACAGACTCAGTGGGCCGAAGGCCCTGTTTCAGTGCTGTATCTCTAAATAAAATAAAAAAATAAATTAAATAAATAAAAAATTAATGTCATGGAATACTCCATGGCATTTCCCAAAATGATGGGAGATGGGTAGGAAGAGTTAGGAGAAGAGCTGGGGTATGGTGACCTTTTTTTTTTATTTGTTCGTGGCATGTGGGTGTCACTGGCTAGGCCAGCATTTATTGCCCATTCCTTATTGCCTTTGAGAACTGAGTGGCTTGCTAGGCCATTTCAGAGGGCATTTAAGAGTTAACCACATGGCTGTGGGTCTGGAGTCACATGTAGGCCAGACCAGGTAAGGATGGCAGATTTCCTTCCCTAAAGGGCATTAGTGAATTAGATGGGGTTTATTTTTACAACAATCGACAATGGTTTCATGGTTACCATTAGTCTAGCTTTTTAATTCCAGATTTATTAATTGAATTCAAATTTCACCATCTGCCGTGGTGGGATTTGAACTCATGTCCTCAGAGCTCTATCCTGGGCCTCTGGATTACATGTCCAGTGACATTATCACTACGCCACTGCCTCCCCTCAAGGCATTATGAAGAAGAGAGGGTTTATGGAAGTTTTTGATGTCACTTCCTGATTGACCCCAAGGCAAGAATTTACCTCAATTGATGCAGCTGACCGGACCAGATGGAGCCCCACTGTACACTGACACTCAGGCTTAGTAGGATATATCTGAACTGATCATTAATGTAGTGGTGATTGTTCTTCTCTGGCTGTACCTAAGCATAGCTACCCATTTGGATATTGGACTTTCATTACATAAAATATGAAGTACTCGTACATAAAACATTGCACATCAGCTTGACAAAATATGACTTGCACTTCTGACTCAGAAGATCGTGGGATTAAGTTTCCAAAAGTGAAACTAAGACAGAACCGGACAGCCATCTGAATAAAGCCTACACACACAGAAATCGTGAGTCTAGTTTTGTCATGCTTGGGGTATGAAACATAACACTGTGGATGCTGGAAATCTGAATTGAAAACAGAAAATGCTGGTAATGCAGGTCAGGCACCATGTATGAAGAGAGAAATGAGTTAACGTTTCAGGTCGATGACCTTTCGTCAGAACTACATTAGTCGTTGATCAAATTGCTGTTTGTGGGATTTGAAGTATTAAAGAATTGTTTGCCTAAGTCATAATATTTAATACAATAAGTAATTATAAATATTTGGGATGTTTCTGAGAGACAGGCCATTATATCACAAGTCTTGATAAAATGATTGATGTCGTGAATTATGCAAATCATAGAATATGATTTATACAGTAGATGGAAGATGATCTACAGAGTCTTTTAATCTCCTAAGGACAAGCATTTTCCACCCTAATCATTGTACAATTTATTTTTCTTGTCCAGTTAAAGTTCTGCTTTGAGGGGTTTATTTCACTTCTTGTTATCTACAAATTTATCCATAACACATGTGAGCAATGTGAATTCAGCCATGCAAAATTCCTTCCACTTCATTCACTTTGTCAGCCTGGCATGTGCAATATAAGTTGCATTAGCCAGCTAATTTAAATTATATTACCATCCTTCTACTGTCAACTTCTTCCTATGTATGTCCTTTATATATCGATATGAAGAATGTCTGAGTTAGCACCAGGAATTCATTCACTTGTCTGGGTGAATAGTTCTCTTTTCTTATTGATATCTTTAATTAATATTTAAATATATTAACTTTGCATATGTAGATTTGTGGGGCCAATCCTGTCTCAAATTGTTTGGTACATTTTTTCTAAAACTGGTCTATCAGAACTAGACTGTAAGTATTCTTTTCACAAAGAATAAGTAGCTTATTAGTTACTTGAGAGTGTAGAAGGAGCATGAGAACAAGTACATTCTAATTCATTCACTGATCACCTTCTGCAAACTTTCATCATTTTGAAAACTGTTATTTGATTTCCCGCTTACCTTTTTCTGTATCCCATGGGGAAGCCACAATTTTCTGAGTTGTACTTTAAAGCTATAACTTTAATCCTGGTATCAATCTTCGCTATACCCTTTCTAGTATCCTTCCTATAAAGGGCTGGACAGAACTGCATGCAAATTCCAAGTGTGGTCTAACCAAAAATCTTGTAAAAATGTCTTGTGAAATCCAGAATCACTTCTTTACTTTTGTATTCACTGCTCCGATAAACAAAATGCAGCACTGCAACAGCCTTTTGTACCTGAAGCCCGATCCTAATGTGTCTGTACCCCTAGATCTCTCTGTTCATCCACTCCATTAGGAAACTTGGAGCATACTTCTTTTCATTTGTTTTTTTTTAATCTACTATTTGTAAATGTAATCTAAATGTACAGTGTCAGCTGTGACTCAGTTGGTAGGACTCTCACTTATGAGTCAGAAGGTTGTGGGTTGATGTCCCATTCCAGAGACTTGCATAAACATCAAGGGTGACAGCACAGTATTGAGCGGGTGCTGCACTGTCAGAGGTGTTGGCTTTTGGATGAGACATTAAAACAAGGCCTGTCTGCCCTCTCGGGTGAATGTAAAATATCCCAGGGCATTTTTTTCAAAGAAGAGCTGGGGAGTTATCTTTGGGTCCTGGCCAATATTTATCATTTAATCAACATCACAAAAAGCAGATCATCTGGTGATTATAACAGTGTTGTTTGTGGGAGCTTGTTGTACACAAATTAACTGCCATGTTTCCTGCATTGCAGCAATAATCACACTTCAGAAGCACTTCATTGGCTGTAAAGTGATTTGGAACATCTTGTGGTCATGAAAGGCGCTATATAAATGCAAGTCTTTTTTTTCAGCTTCATGCTTTTCTGCATTGAACAGCATGTCCCGGCCAATATTTATCCCTCAATCAACATCACTAAAACAGATGATCTGGCTGTTATCACATCGTTGTTTGTGAGACCTTGATGTGTGCAAACTGGCTGCTGCAATTTCCTACATTACAACAACAATTATATTTCAGAAGTACTTAATTGACTGAGAAGCACTATGGAATGTCCTGAGGTCATAGAAGGCGCTATATAAAAGGAAGATCTTTCTTTCATTTTTGCATCCACCAACTCTGCTGGCTGGCCTGTGTATTCCTGCAGTCTCCTGACTTCACAGTTTGCTACCTGTCTTCAGTTAGTGTCATCAACAATTGACAATGTAACCATCAGTGTAATCATAGCCATTGGCTGATTAGCAGTGGCCCCATGCAAAGGAATTTCCCTCCAATTGACTAGGCGGCCTATAGCAGAGCGAGTGTTGGGGTCACTAGCCGGCACTGGTGTAACTGCTGGAATTATGGCAGCAGCGTTTCAGCCTCATTGGCTGAAATTTAATGAGGAGGCGGTGGCCCCGCCCACCGGCTGTAAAGTTGGGGGCGAGCCCACCTCCGCAGGCCCTGGAAGCCACAATGCTATTTTGCGTGACTCAGGTAATTCATTGGCTGCGTTCATGGCTTCCGCCCCTCTGAAGCAGGATGTTCCGCCTCCAAGAGCTGTTGGCCAATCAGAGGGCCGGCAGCTCTTCGGTCTCAGTAGCTCCAGTAGGAGTGGTGGCCACTGCTGGGACTGCAGCAGGCCCCAGACCCAAGCAGCGGTGGAGGCCGGAGAAGGTAAGTGGGGTCAAGGCTTGCCAGAGCCAGTCAGGCCCCCACAGTGAGGGGGAAGGGGGTCAATCGCAAGGGCTCGGGGATGCCTTCAAGTGGGAGTGACCCATGCCACTGGGGGTGGGGCCCTAATTGGCCTAAGGGCAGACAGGCCATAAAACAGCCATTAATGGGCCACTTAAGGGCCTCAATTGCCCGAAGGGTGGTCAGACTGGTCACACCTTCCCCGCCACTGCTAAAATACCAGTGGCAGTGGGTAGGTGACGGGCACAGCAACACCTGTCATCCAACCTGATTTTATGCTCCCCCCCCCCCACCGCTTTCAAGCCTGCTCCCAGTCAATCTGATGCACAATAACTTAAACCTGTTTATGTCAAGCAGAACCTAGTGCCACCAAATGCACACACGTGTATTTCGAGGTGTTAATCAACAGGGTACAGGTATTGAAAAGTTCCATTTCCAGTGAATTAATGAGCATTTCTCCAATTCCACTCCCCACCCCTTCAACTGTGCAGTGAGCTCTTGCACTACCACAAAAGGGGAAAGGCAAAAAACATATAGCACTATTTAAAATGTCATTAAATAGTGTTTATGCGCTGTACCGATGACACTATTTTGTGAGTATTTGGAGAATAAAATGGCCACAAATGTTACAAAAATCTATTGTTAGATAAACCATTCTCAAATAACTCACTTTCTGAATTTGTTTTGCTACTGATTTGACTGCATATTATTGAAATACAGAATTAAAATTTAATGGTTGTGCTGATGTTCTATGGTTTACTTTATGCAGATGTCATTGAAAAAGTCAATATATACGATTGCAGGGGAGCAGATCATTTTATTGTTGAGGTTCTAGTTGTAGTACAAGTCTCGGATGGTGTCAATCTTGCAAATCTGTGCCCGTGAAGACTGCTGAAGATTTCCCACTTTTCACCCATTTATGGCCATTGAAACTGGTATTGGAACATCCATAACTCTGGTTCCAATTCAAGAAAAGTATTTTTCTTCCAAAAAGTATTATAGCTATGGAATGCGGACAGTACTGGCCTACTCAGCTCCACATTACAAAACATCTCATCACTCAGATTGCAGAGCATGATGTAATTGAGGAGTTTACTGTACCATTCCAGTTAAAAAGTGTCTTGGGATTAGCATTGCCTTTGTTTACTTCTGCAATGCACCATACTGAACTATGTCAGTCTGGTTAGTAAGATGCACCATATCTGTTATTGCAAATTGTGATGCTCTGTTGCTAAATTTCTTCAAACAGTTCAATAAAAGACACCAACAGGAATTATTTGGGTACAGGAACCAGTAGTAAATAACTCTGCATTTCATTGATAAAGTGAAGCAAGTTTCTGTTAAATGGAAATCTATTTTGGAGATTTTAGACACAGTTAAACACATAAAGGTTGGCACACTGTAGCTTCCTAAATAGAAATCTTCTATCTGAGTCAGTCTTCTTGAACTTTGTACTGACATTCAGCTTAATCGCTCCCTGTTTTCAGAGTTTACGCACATTAAATGGCCTCTTCCATTTTTAAGAGTCAAAATCAAATAGCAAAGCCATTAATTAGTAAAGCTGGCATTGTGCAGATTAGTGTCAAATTCCTCGGTCAGCGTTTGATCAAGGGATGATGGGAGGAAGTGATGTGTTGACAGGGGTTAAACGGGGCGAGATGGATGGAGATGAATTGACATTTAAAACTGCTTTACCTTAGCAGAACATGCTGACAGTCCAATATTAACACATCACATGCATGGAGATGCCTGGGGTTTGAAATTTATTAAAAGGTGAAAAACTCTTTAAAGGGGTCTCGTTTTGATAATAAATTTCTGGTGACTGATGTCTTTTTTGAATATTAAAATAAGGACAGATAAAGTATACGTTAGGATTTAGCAGTGGTGAATTGGAAGCCACTGATTACACATTGAATAGATACAGGCACATTAACCTATGCCACTTTGAGGTGAATCTGCGAAAACTGGCATTTAATCATAATTTCCTTCAGTGATTGACATCGGGTATTGCTTATTTTTTAAGGCTTTCGTGAATCAATGGTATTCAGAATGGAGTGAACTAACACATATGTATCAGTAGGTGGTAGTGTAGGAATAGAATGTTAAAGTCAGCTGTGAGATTAGATGGAAGGATATTTTAGTTGCAATTGTTCATGAACGGTGCCATCAGATTTCATGTTTCCCTTGTTCATGGTTAATGGGGAAAATGCAACCTAAAGAGATTCACTTCCGAGACTAATAACATGATGTGGTTCGAAAACACTTCACCTGCTGTCAACTCCATTATTTGCCTCACATGGAAATGTCAGACAAGATTTAAAAGTTACATTTTCTTCCCCCAAAGAATATTATACATAGAAGAATGATTTATATGTTGCTAACTTACTCTCAATGTTTAACATCATGTTTTGGAGAATATAATTTTTAAATGGTCATCATTGAAACATTTTTACTCTGCAATGGATCAGATAAAACATTAGGAGTAATCGTGCCTTTGGGCAATTGTGTAAAATAGGCAATAACAGATCAACTGCTTGCTATGAATCTCTTCCGACTTTCATTTCCATTGACTTCAATCTCAACAGCCAACCTGGGTACAGCCTCCATTTGTTCATTATTCAGAAGCAAATAACCAGCTCGCACTTAAAAGATTTTGAGTTCAAATCCAACTCCAGGACTGAAGCATATAATTCAGGCTGACATTCCAGTGCAGTGCTGAGGGAATGCTGCATAGTTGGGAATGCTGGGTGGAATTTTATGCTGTCCTCTGCAGCAGTTTTGGTGGTGGGGAGAGCATAAAATGGGGTGGGATGCTGGCGGGGGGGGGGGGGGTGTGGGGAGGGGTGGTAGGGGATACCCCCACCATCCCGTCTCCACCAAAATTTAGTCTGGGGCGGGAAGGCCTGAGGCCCAAATAAGGACCTCTTCCTGCCGCAGCCGCAATTACCCGAGCGGCGGGCGGCCCTGTTACCACATGGGAAGCACTGCACGAAAAACCGTGCGGCTGCTTCCCGGCTCCAGTGGAGTGGGGGGGGAATTCAAAGGCACTTTGGAGGGCCACCCGCTGCCCATGCTGCTGACTCCCCTCCGCCTCTCCCCCATGACCCAGGCGGCACAGTGGCGCAGCAGTTAGCACAGCAGCCTCACAGCTCCAGCGACGCAGGTTTGGTTCTGGGTACTGCCTGTGTGGAGTTTGCAAGTTCTCCCGGTGACTGTGTGGGTTTTCGCCGGTTGCTCCGGTTTCGTCCCACAGCCAAAGTCTTGCAGGTTGATAGGTAAATTGGCCATTGTAAATTGCCCCTAGTGTAGGTAGGTGGTAGGAAAATTGAGGGAAGGTGGGGATGTGGTAGGGAATATGGGATTAATGTAGGATTAGTATAAATGGGTGGTTGACGGTCAGCACAGACTTGGTGGGCCGAAGGGCCTGTTTCAGTGCTGTATGACTATGACCCCTCCCATCCTGACCTACCTTAGGCCTGTTCTAGTGCTGCTCCTCGGTGTCTGGTCACTGTAGCTACAGCAGCAGCTATCGCCTCCAGGGAGGCACTGCAGCTCCTGGCATCTGATTGGCCGGTAGTTCTGCAAGGGCGGAGCTTCAGTGATGGGGTCCTAAATCGTACGGAAGGCCCGCCACTGTCCAGTTAAGTGCCTGATTGGCACTAAATTTGGCAGGCCTTTCGTAGAAGAGGTGATGTGGGGATCTTGGCGTTGGTTTCCTCCTGATGTCGAGACCCCTGCTGCCAGCATAAAATTCCACCTGCTGTCTTTCAGCTGAGATGTTACGAATCATAAAATGGTTACAACACAGAAGGAGGCCGTTCAGACCATCATGTCCGTGCCAAGTATCTGCAAGAACAACCCACATAGTCCCAACCCCGTGCCTTTTCCCTGTGGCCCTGCAATTTTTTCTCTTCAGATAATTATCCAGTTCTCTTTATAAGGCCTCAGTTGTATCTGCCTCCACCATACTCCCAGGCAGTGCATTCCAGATCCCAACCACTCGCTGTGTAAAGAAATTTTTCTACACGTTTTTGTTTCTTCTTTTGCAAATCACCTTAAATCGCTGTCCTCTGGTTCTCAATCTTTCATCCAATGGGAAGAGTTTTTCCCTATCTGTGTCCAGACTCTTCATGATTTTGAACACCTCTTTCTAATCTCCTCTCAACCTTCTCTTCTCCAAGGAGAACAGACCCAGCTTCTCCAACCTATCCATGTAACTGAAGTTGCTCATTCCTAGAACCATTCATGTGACTCTTGACTGCACCCTCTCTAATGCCTCAACATCCTTCTGAAAGTGTGGTGTCCAGAACTGGACATAATACTCCAGTTGACACTGAACCAATGTTTTATGCAGGTTTATCATAACTTCCTTGTTTTTGTACTCTATGCCCCTATTTATAAAGCCCAGGATCCCATATGCTTTACTAACTGCTTTTTCAACCTGCCCTGCAACCTTCAATGATTTGTGCACATATACCCCTAGGTCCCTCTGATCCTGCACCCCCTTTAGAATTGTCGCCTTAAAGTTATATTGCCTCTCCTTGTTCTTCCTACCAAAATGGATCATGTCACACTTTTCTTCCTTAAATTTCATCTGCCACTTGTCCGCCCATTCTACCAGCCTGTCTACGTCCTCCTGAGGTTTTTCAGTATCCTCCTCACAGTTCACAATACTTCCAAGCTTTGTTTCTTTTGCAAATTTTGCAATTGTGCCCTGCAACCCAAATCTAGGTCATTAATATATATCAAGAAAAGCAGGGGCCCCAACACTGAGCCCTGGGGAAGCTCACTATAAACCTTTCTCCAGTCCGAAATACAACCGTTCACAACTACTGTCTGTTTCCTGCCACTCAGCCAATTTTGTATCCGTGCTGCCACTGTCCCATTTATTCCATGGGCTTTAACTTTGCTGACAAGCCTGTTATGTGGCACTTTATCAAATGCCTTTTGGAAGTCCATGTACACCACTTCAACCGCATTACCCTCATCAACCCTCTCTGTTACCTCCTCAAGAAACTCAAGCAAGTTAGTTAAACACGATTTGCTCTTAACAAATTCACACTGATTTTCCTTAAGTAATCCACATTTGTCCAAATGACTATTAATTTTGTTCCAAATTATCATTTCTAAAGGCTTTCCCACCACCGAGGTTAAACTGACTGGCCTGTAGTTGCTGGGCTTGTCCTTACACCACTTTTTGAACAAGGATGTAACAGGGGAGGCAGTGGCATATTGATATTATCACTGGACTAGTAACGCAGAGACCCAGGGTATTAATCTGGAGACATTGGTTCAGATCCCACCACAGCAGAAGGTGGAATTTGAATTTAATTAATAAATCTGGAATTAAAAGCTAGTCTAATGATGGCCATGAAACCATTGTCGATTGTTGTAAAAACCCATCTGGTTCGCTAATGTCCTTTAGGGAAGGAAATCTGCTGTCCTTACCTGGTCTGGCCTACATGTGACTCCAGACCCATAGCAATGTGATTAACTCTTACATGCCCTCTGAAATGGCCTAGCAAGCCACTCAGTTGTACCTAAACACTATGAAATCAATGAAAAGGAATGAAACTGGACGGACCACCCGGCATCGACCGAGGCACCGGAAACGAAAACGGCAAACCCAGCCATGTCGACCCTGCAAAGTCCTCCTTACTAACATCTGGGGGCTTATGCCAAAGTTGGGAGAGCTGTCCCACAGACTAGTCAAGCAACAGCCTGACATAGTCATACTCACGGAATCATACCTTACAGACAATGTCCCAGACACTGCAATTACTATCCCTGGGTATGTCCTGTCCCATCAGCAGGACAGACGCACCAGAGGTGGCGACAGTAAGGAGGGAGTTGCCCTGGGAGTCCTCAACATCGACTCTGGACCCCATGAAGTCTCATGGCATCAGGCCAAACATAGGCAAGGTAACCTCCTACTGATTACCACCTACTGCCCTCCCTCAGCTGATGAGTCAGTACTCCTCCATGTTGAACACCACTTGGAGGAAGCATTGAGGGTGGCAAGGGCACAGAATGTACTCTGGGTGGGGGACTTCAATGTCCATCACCAAGAGTGGCTCGGTAGCACCACTACTGACCGAGCTGGCCGAGTACTAAAGGACATAGCTGCTAGACTGGGTCTGCGGCAGGTGGTGAGAGAACCAGCAAGAGGGAAAAACATCTTGACCTCATCCTCACCAATCTGCCTGCTGCAGATACTTCTGTCCTTGACTGTATTGGTAGGAGTGACCACCGCACAGTCCTTGTGGAAACGAAGTCCCACCTTCACATTGAGGATACCCTCCATCGTGTTGTGTGGCACTGTCACTGTGCTAAATGGGATAGATTTTGAACAGATCTAGCAATGCAAAACTGGGCATCCATGAGGCGCTGTGGGCCATCAGCAGCAGCAGAATTGTACTCAACCACAATCTGTAACCTCATGGCCCAGCATATCCCCCACTCTACCATTACCATCAAGCCAGGAGACCAACCCTGGTTCAATGAAGAGTGCAGGAGGGCATGCCAGGAGCAGCACCAGGCATACCTCAAAATGAGGTGTCAACCTGGTGAAGCTACAACATAGGACTACTTGCATGCCAAACTGCATAAGCAGCATGCAATAGACAGAGCTAAGCGATCCCATAACCAAAGGATCAGATCTAAGCTCTGCAGTCCTGCCACATCCAGCCGTGAATGGTGGTGGACAATTAAACAACTAACTGGAGGAGGTGGCTCCACAAATATCCCCATCCTCAATGATGGGGGAGGCCAGCACATCAGTGTGAAAGATAAGGCAGAAGCATTTGCAACAATCTTCAGCCAGAAGTGCTGAGTTGATGATCCATCTCGGCCCCCTCCTGAAGTCCCCAGCATTACAGATGCCAGACTTCAGCCAATTCGATTCACTGGCGTGATATCAAGAAACGACTGAAGGCACTGGATACTACAAAAGCTATGGGCCCTGACAATATTCCGGCAATAGTACTGAAGACTTGTGCTCCAGAACTTGCCGCGCCCCTAACCAAGCTGTTCCAGTACAGCTACAACACTGGCATCTACCCGGCAATGTGGAAAATTGCCCAGGTATGTCCTGTACACAAAAAGCAGGACAGGTCCAACCCGGCCAATTACCGCCCCATCAGCCCACTCTCAATCATCAGTAAAGTGATGGAAGGTGTCATCAACAGTGCCATCAAGCGGCACTTGCTTAGCAATAGCCTGGTGGATTGGTTGCCCGCCCACCTTTCCACTTCAGTTTATGCTGGAAATGAGTGGATTGAAGGCAGGTTTGAATTGAAATCTGTTTGGAATTGAAATCTGAGTCAGATTTCTGACTCTTTAAACCCTCCAACCGCCCCAAACCCACCTGTTTTATTTAGTTAAAATTCAGCCCATTGTGCTTTCATGACCGTGTCAGCAATTTTGATATTTATAAATGTAACAATATATTCAAAGTAAAAAAAATAAGCCAGCAACATAAATTGTTTCAATTGCATTGGTAGTTTTAGCTGAGAAAGAAGAAATTGAGAACAAAAATGAAAAGTGAAGTGCGGACAGAAGGTTGTTTGGGACGAGGCTAATGAAATTGCCAAAGAACTGCCACATCCTAAATATTTGCATTTAGAATTCATGACAACGTATAGGAATTTGTTATATCAATTTTAGTTGAACAGAGGAGATAGGAGGGGAAGCGGTGAAGATCATAAAGGTGATTTAAATGCTTATGCAGCTGATTCATGATTACATGATTCACAGCAGGGCATTAGAAAGATATTTTATGTAGTTTTAAAGTACATTTTCTTACGCGATTTAATGCAGTATTCAGTTAAAGCAATCATATTCAAAAGAGTTTACTGTTGTACAAAACTCGTATTTATTGTGATCACTTCACGCATATTTACTTAATGATTGGCTAATGATAAGTTAATTCACTAATTCAGAGATTTTTACATAACTACATGTGCACCTACAGGATAATGGACAGGTCTCCATCAGAAGAGCACGCAGATCCAGTGTTTGAATTGACTGTTTTTCCATATTGTACAGTACTAGTTTCACTCAGGCCTAGCTCAAGATCCAATTTTGTGGCCAGCACATACAGATCCGCTGTCCTGTTAGTTAAAGTTTTAAGGGTAGACTTTGTGGTTCATGCTCCCAATCTATGATTTTCCACCCATTAAATTTATAAGTGGAAAATCACTAGCTTAGCGTGAGCTCCTGGCACATTTGCTGGAAGGGCAGAAGTGGAAGATTTACCCTTTAACATTTAAAGAGCAGACATAACTATCCATACTACTAAACATTCAAGTCAACTCCAGGTAAATTTAAAAACTGTACTAGGTGTCCAGGGAACCTCATTGGCACTTTTCAAACCAGGTTTGACTGAATACATACTGTGAGAAACCCATGTGTTGTGAGGCTAACTCCCATCAAGTCTCACACCAATTCTCCTCTGAGTCAGGTTAGGCCTTGACTCTGGAATAATACCATAACGTTAGCATCAATGTGAATCAGAAACTGCTTGGCCTCAAACGCTTTGCTTTGGGTTATGGTAGAACTTATGGTATCATCAAGATAATGATAAAAAGGTAAAATGCACTAGTTGGTATTATTGCTAAAAATATGAAAGTGAACTCTTTTTGGACTTCGATAATGATGATCCCATAAGGGTATCGGGGAGGGTGGAGCTGCAGGATGCTGGCATATGAAGTTGTGTTAACATAATATGTCATTGTCGGCAATGCCTGAAATGATCCATGGATGCACACTGATAGAGCAAACAGAGTTTATTTTGGCTGTGCTGCAGCATCCTACATAACTTGATTGCAGTGCCAACATTGTGCCATCTGTTGCTTTTGCTTCACAACAAAATGCCAAGCCACTGGCGAAGACACTACATGTTAAGATGAAGAGGCGCCTTCCTCACTGCCACAGGTCCCATCATCACAAGAAAAGACAAACTTCCCACAAGCAAAAGTGGGACTAAGGCGTGCTAGGGTAGACTTTACAAATTTGTCCTCACTGTGCACATCACATATTGGGTATTTGGCACTGGGATCAGCACACCTGGCAGGATATTCCATCCATTTGTTGAAGTCAGTTCATTTGTGCAACCAGCAGCGATGAGTTTGGTGCCCTGAGAGGGTAATTGTCTGACAAACACTTTCCCATTGATGTGGAGACTTCGGCAAAGTGTGACCAATGGGAACCACAGCTGGGGCATCTCCTCAAGAATGTTCCCACAGATCCCATTGAGGGATTGGGATCTAAAATCCATAGTTTAATTACAGCTACCTTTAGGGCAATAAGTAAAAGAGAAGCTTTTACATGTTGAAGTTAGTCTTTTTTCAACGATCTTTAAGGGGAGAGCCAACTGTGCAACAGCCCCAACAAACAAATTTCTCTGCAGCACCTGTGGAAGAGCCTGTCACTCCAGAATTGGCCTTTATAGCCACTCCAGGCGCTGCTTCACAAACCACTGACCACCTCCAGGCGCGTATCCATTGTCTCTCGAGATAAGGAGGCCCAAAAGAAAGAATTAAGCTAATCAAACAGCAATACTTTGTTAGTTATTTCCTTCAATTATTGCAATACTGCATCTGGTGTGAATGTATTCACTGTTCAGTGCAGTGGTGCTTCTCTCTTTTTCTAGTGCACTCACTGCCCTATAATGTGTTTCCTTTTTCTAAAGGCATCACTAATCAAGGAACTAGGTGAGGTGGATGAAGGGTGAGGGCAGATTTTGTGGTGGGACCTGTTAGTGCCAGATGTGTCCCATTTCCGATGGAAACAGAAATGAAAATCTTGCCTTTTTTTAATAACAGTGCATAATCTGGTGAAGTGAATGACTGTGCAGTTTTATGTGAACCTTAGTTCAAACATCCAAAATGACTCAGCGTTACCTCTCAATTTGTGCCTGCTGTAACACTAACACAAAGAGAATTTTCAGCCCAAAGCCTTAATCAACCTTGAGTGCATTTGTAATCATTTAGATGCAGCTGGTTTCATGAATTGAATGGTCATTTTTATAATTTAAAAATATTTTTCGGAACTAACTTTTAATGGAAATTTGAATAATCTGAGAGCTAGTGGATTATACTTTGTCGCCAAGAACTTCAGATTTCATGAGACTATATCAGCTCTGTTAAGTAGGTAGTCATGTTCCATATGCATATAATATCTCTTGGAAACTTTCCCAGATGAAATCACATTATTTCCTTAATACATATGCATATGTTTCAAAGGAAGAAACAGATGGCAATTTATAATGTTGATAATTCAACTGGTAATCATCTGCAGCGTAGATTAATTCATCCCCAAAATCTATCCTTAATGCTATTTAACAAATATCCAGCTGTTCTCAGTACATTACTGGGTATTTGTGTACCTGACATACCAGATCTAATTGCCTTATTTTAGACATCAAAAAATCAGTTTCAATGATTATCATATCCAACCAAATCTATTTCTGAGAGCAAAATGAAAGTAGATTAAGTGAGAAGAAATCTAAAATGGCAACAATTAGTAGGGTGAGTAGCCATAATTTCAGTTCAATAAATTGAGTCTCCATGTTGAAACGTAAATCAATTACAATGTAATTACTGTATCTGCCCTTGAACCCTCCAGTATTTGGTTCCTGCCTCGGTGCAGTGGAAGGAGCTATTTGGGGAGAACCTGGTAAGCTATTCTACTTATAATAAATAGTCTGTAAAGTTAAGGTATGGCAGGGCAGCTCTGCCGAGTGGAATGTACAGCCTGTGGCATGTGGGAAGTCATGGACGCACCATGTGTCCTAGATGAACACATCTTCAGGAAGCGTCACTGGCTACAGAAGCTTGAGCTCCGGGTATCGGAACTCGAGTGGCGGCTAGAGTCACTGTTGTGCATCCGCGAGGAGGAGAACTACATGAATAGCACATTTAGGGAGGTGGTCACACCACACATTAGGAGCATGCAGGCAGATGGGTATGGGTAACCACCAGGCAGTGTAAGAGAACCAGGCAGGTAGTGCAGGAGTCCCTTGATATGATCGCACACGCTAATCGGTTTTCCATTTTGGATATTGGTGAGGGTGATGGTTCCTCAGAGGAGTGCAGTCAAAGCCAAATTTGTGGCACCACAGGTGACTCAGTTGCACAGGAGGGGAGGAAGAGGAGTAGAAGAGCAGTAGCGATAGGGGATTCATTAGTTAGGGGAACAGACAGGCATTTCTGCAGCGCTAAACATGACTCCAGGATGATGTGTTGCCTCCGTGGTGCCAGGGTCAAGGATGTCACGGAGAGGCTGCAGGACATTCTGCTGGGGGAGGGTGAACAGCCAGAGGTCATGGTCCACCCTTCTGCGCTGTAACAATTCTGTGATTGAAAAGATTGGAGAGGCACGTGGGGGCATGAGCATCCAGTTCAGATTACAAGTGAGCACGATTGTTACACCCCTGGCTTGCAATTATTGTATAAATGGATATTAGGCAGTGTGACTGAACTCTGCAACATAAGGGCAATTAGGGATGGGCAATAAAAGCTGGCCTAGCCAGCGCCGCCCACATCCCAGGAACGAATATTTAAAAAAAGGAGCAATGATCTTCACATGGGAGAGACTGATGCTTCCGAACCTGAGAAAAAGCCTCTGCCAGATGCAATCTTTGCAACAGGGGAATACAACCCAAGATAATAATCTACATTCCTTCTTTGCTATTCTGTTGTACATTCTAGGAGTTAGTAGAGCACATAGGGAGAACTCAGTCTCATGTGAAACCTGCCATCAAAGCCTCTGGTCCAAATTAAGAAAACTTCTAAATCTTTGTAACTTTTTTTTAAAACAAAGGAGTAGAATTAGATGAGATTTTGTAATCTATCTAAATCTGATGTTCAAATTTGCTCTTATATTTGTTTCTTCTATTTAAAATTCTTACAGAACAAACATGTATTAATAGTTCAATTAAAGGGTAATAGTTTATTAGTCGAAGCTGACCAATTATCATTGTGGTGCTTAACATAAGAGGGAGTGAAGGGTGGTATACATTATTATTTGCAGTGTACGTTTCAACAGTAAAAGGATTCATTATTCACCCTGACACCTGCTATCCTTGATACATTTTGCACAATGTCAAGTGTAGTCACATTTATCAATATCTGACCCCAACTGATTAATGGTTGAGAGAAGTTTCTGGGTAATGTGTGAGGTTCATAGAAGTACAGAATTGTAGAATGTTACAGCATGGAAATAGGCCCTTCAGCCCATCAAGTATACAACTGTGCTGTTCCACACATGATTAACATGCTCAAAGGGCCTAATGCCTATTTCAGACGGCCGCCCTGGGCACTATGAAGTCACCAGCTTTCGGTGCTGGATACCAACACCCAGAATTCTTGCCCTAAGCACCTGCTTAGTCACCAGAAATTGGCTGCAACAAGGCCCAAACTTTTCCCCCTTTGTGATTATCTTAAATTTGTGCCCTCTCATAATGACTTCTTAACCAATGGTAATTAGGAACATAGGAAATAGGAGCAGGAGTAGGCCATTCATGGCCGATTTCTTACCTCAGTGCTATTTTCCCACACTATCCCCACAGCCCTTGATATCTTTAATATCTAGAAAACTATAAATCAGGGCCTTCCCTCTTTCCTTGTGAAATGATACCAAGAGGTTGCATGAATATATCGGAGCTCCAGGTGCTGTGACTGCAATCACAAGGAAGAATATGAGGTAGAAAAAAAAATCAAAAGAATCCCTGTTAGTTTAAGAAGTACAATGTAGAACAGAAACCCAGTGATTTTGTTTTAGTAAAAAGTAACACTGTTTGCTATTGCTTATTAATTTGGTCACCAGTCTTAATATCGCCTCATGGGGCTTGATGCCAAATTTTGCTTGAGATTGCATCTGTGAAGTGTCTTGGGACATTTGATGACATTAAAGATATTATATAAATGCACGTTGTTATTTATGCAATCAGGATCAATTCAGTTCCCTATCATTTTATTTTAACACTGATTTTTCACCATGCCGTTACCATTAGTCACCACAAGGTGGCAATTAAGAGGTCCATTTGAAACTCAGCAGAAAAGTGGAGATGTGTCACACTTCAGCATTAAAGTATTTCACGACTGGTTCCATTTCCTAATTTTTATTTTTTCGATAGGTCTGTGTTTACCTGATTTAAATGAAAAATGTAATCAGTTAATATTCTTTGACAGCACCTTCCAAACCCATGACCTCTACCACCGAGAAGGACAATGGCAGCAGACGCATGGGAACACCAATAGCTGTAAGTTGCCCTCTAAGTCACACGCGATTCTGACTTGGAAATGTATCCCTGTTCCCTACTCGTCACTGGGTAAAAATCCTGGAACTCCCTACTGACACCACACGGACTGCAGTGGTTCAAGAAGGTGGCTCATCACCATTTTCACAGGGGCAATTAGGTATGGACAATGAATGATGGTCTTGCCAGCAACGCTCACATCCCATGAAAGAATAAAAAAAAATCAGCATGATGAATCCGTATGCAAAATTAACTTAGAAGGCCAAATAATTAAAAGAAAAGAAAGCACTTGTATCTATGTAGCACTTATCACATCTTAACAGGTTAAACTTAAATAGAACATGACAAATATTGCATAAATATACTAAGGGAACTATCTTGATATTGGGTATTACAATTTAATAAACGATGTGCTGACAATTTATATTAAACTTTAGGTCACTAAATAGGACTTGACAAACCAGGAGGGGTTCCTGTGGTATTCAGAGGTTCCTATCAGAGGTTATTGTCTTTAATATATCACTCCAGTGATGTTCTCCAGTCATATCTAAATATCTTCTGTGAAAAAAAAATTCTTACATTTTATAATTGTACTAAACAATGTTTACTGTTGCACAGGCCTTCCTGCAGAACACAGAACAACATCTGCATAAATCACAGAATTCTATCGCGTTTCAGATCACAAAAACAGGCAATTTAAGCCCAGCTGGTCTGTGCTGGTGCTTCTGCTTCGCATGAACCTCCTCTCACTCTACTTCACTCCACCGCAACAACAAATCTGAAAGTGTTATGATGTGGCTGATAAAGTGTTGTATCAACACTTCTAAGTTTTTATTGAACGGGAAGCTTCCCTGACTGACTAAAGAAACAAAACTAAATTAAAGGTTTAAGAAGAAAATTGAAAAGAACTGTTGTCATAAGAACATAAGAAATATGAACAGGAGTAGGCCATTTAGCCCCTCGAGCCTGCTGCGCCATTCAATAAGATCATAGCTGATATGATCGTAGCCTCAACTCCATTTGCCCATTGGCCCTCCACAACCCTTGCCTCCCTTGTAGATCAAAATCTGTCTAGCTCAGCCTTGAATATATTCATTGGCCCACCCTCCACTGCTCTCTGAGGTAGAGAATTCCAAAGATTAACGATCCTCTGAGAGAAGAAATTCCTCCTCATCTCCATCTTAAATGGGAGACCCTTTATTCTGAATCTGCACCCCTTAGTTGTAGATTTCCCCACAAGGGGAAGCATCCTCTCAGCATCTACCCTGTCAAGCCTCCTCAGAATCTTGTATGTTTCCACAAGATCGCCTCTCATTCATGAACACAAGTCTGAATTGGTTTACCATTTTCGTCACTTAACGAGAACATCTTTTTCAGATGCAAAGCTTTTGAACAAGGAACTCCAAAAGATATCTGATATTTAAAGAGTTAATTCTGCTCCTGACGATCCATTAGGGACAGAAGGACAAACCTCAAAAAACTGTTGAGTGGGACCTAAAATAAAAGTCATTTATCCTTTGGTTTGCTTTCTAGGAATTGTGCGTCCATACCTGTTACAGCCTGTTAACTGCTGTTTCCTCTAATACTGTGAACGCTGACATATTGGGCTGGAGTTTGAGCTTGAGGTGGGGCTCCCCGCACCGGGCCAAAATTGCAGTGCGCACCCCGCCTCTGCCTTTTCGGGCCTCACACCCGGTGTGATCCTCCGGTCCTTGTACATCAAAGTTTTAGGAGACGGGATCCCGGCCCCTTTAAAGATGGGGATCATGCCTCCAAGAGCTGCCAGCCAATCAGAGGGCTGGCAGCTCAGCGATATCGGAAGCACCAATGGGAGCGGTGGCCAGTGCCAGTACTGCAGAGACCTCGGCCCCAGGCCCAGCGCTGGAACCCCAGAACACAGGTAGGTGAGGCGGGGTCACCGGGGCCATTCCGGGAGACCTCGATGAAGGGAGTGTGGCGGGGGGGGGGGGGGGGGGGTGTGCAGGGTGGTCTTGCAGTCTGGGGGCGAGGGGACCCGGGGCGGGAAGTCAAAGTTGTTCCCTGTGGGGGGTCCTCCGTGGGCTACAAATTGCCCATGGAGGAGGCACCAACCGTCCCCCCTCCCCCCAACAAGCCTGCAGGGAGGGTGCCTCGTATTACAAGGTAACCTCCCTATGTGGTGGAGGCCCCCACGCCGCTGATAAGATCCCAGCAGCGGCAGGAAGAGGCCCTTAATTGGCTATAAATAGGCCACTTAAGGGCCTCAATTGGCCTCTGGACAGGAAAGCCGTCATTGGCCTATCCTGCCACCAGGAAGTTCTCTTGGTGATGGGGAGGCAACAGGCCCACCGTACCCATCCCACCAACCCCCACCCCCCCCCCCCCCCACCCCCCCCACCACCCATCGTGGTACTCCATGCCGACCGCGCCCCAGGGGGTCACACGTCCCAGCCATTGATTTAACCCTACTATGTAAAATGACTTTTCCAGCTCTATCACCCATGTTGATTATAATGTCAAAGAAGTGTTTGTGATAAACTTGATGGATACAACTGAGCTCTCGAGAATTAAGAACAAATATCTTCTTTTTTTATAAGCTTCACTGCAGAGCTTGAAATAACCTCTGTAGTGAAACTCTCAATCAATAACTTCCTAAACCTACTTCGTGTAGAATTTCTTTTACATCCATGGCAGGTGTGAGGCAAAACCCCAGCGATGAAGCTGGCCTTGGCTTGATGTATATATATTGGTGGGAACTCAGTAGACCACGTTTTGCAACAAGAGCCACAGTGAGGCTAACAGTGGTTGTGTTATAATGGAGTAAATTGACAGCAACTTCCGTTATTCTCACATGCACAGTTATATGTGGAAAGCCAGAATTTGCTGTCAGAGATACCCCCATCCTCCACAGGGGTGCGCTGTTATAGTCATCGCCATTAGACTGGGCACCAAAATCAATGTAATGGCATGAACTTGGGCACTTGCTCACTAGTTCCTCACTGAAGACAGCTGAAAAGGTTAGGGTTTGTGCATTCAGGGGTAAGTGAGTTTTTAACAGCATGATAGTATTAATTACTGCCGGACAACATCTTTGGCACTGAAAAATTAAGTTTACAAGTATGGAGTCTCATTCCTTCAGAATTCACTTATTATTGGAGATTTAAAAAAATATGTTTTTGTTTACTTCTTCTGTTCATTTCTTTTATCTCTCCCCCTTAATCCCATCTGTATTTTCCAATCCTTATTTTGCTTTCTGTACTTGATCTAAATCTAACCTATAATTCCAGCTTTATACTTCAGGATATAGGCTGTGAAACCCTGATCTTATCTTGTGACAGGGAAGGGAGCAGGATGGAACCCATTATGACGTGTAAGGAAATTATTGCATGCAGCTGCGGATTCAAATATAGCAAACGTATCATCTACATATCGGAAATATGCAAGAGGTAGGAGGTTAGGTGTCATTCCATCAAAGACATGATTCTCATGGAACCCAACAAAGATGTTTGCAAGAGCTGAGCCTAGAGGGGATCCCATGGCAAGACCATCTATAGGTTCCATCCTGCACTCAAATTCACCTTTGCAATGGAGCAGTCAAATGACCTCCATTTCCTTGACCTACTAGTTGAGAAATCTGTTAAGGGGTTCTCTACCATGGTCTACTGCAAACCTACCTTCACTGGTCAATACACGCATTGGGCTATAAGACTGGACTTATCAGCAACCTCGTAAATAGGGCCTGAGCCATTTGCTCACTATGCAAGCTTGATGCTGAAATAGGGCGAATCAAAGACATCCTGCGTGACAATGGCTACCCTGATCAGATCATTCCTTGCTATATATCATGCAAACTTATGAATGGGCCTAAGGCCATCTTTTTTGGCCCTAAAAAGTGCCCAGTCTACTTCAAATTACCCTGGAAGTGTAATGTATCCCAAAGATTTGAGCAACAGGTGAAGCTAGCTGTTTCACGCTGCTACTATGCAGTAGCAACACGTGTGGCGATCACCTCGAACAGGATACTGCTGTCAAGCCAAAAAGACGTCCTGCCTATCACACAAATGAGTAATGTGATATATGAATTTCAGTGCCAGTGTGATGCTAGGTATATCTGCCATACGTCCCAAAGACTGGCAGATCATATCAAATAACATGTTTTGCTTCCAGTACACACAAATGCACCACACTGCGAGCCCTACTGACAATCTTAAATTGGTTGTCAGCGTAATTTTTATCACACTGTGGACTATCAAACAACATGTCCCTTCTGCTGTTTGCAAACCTGTACCCTACCAGCCTGTGCTTGCAAAACTCAAAACATTGTGTCCAACATTAGCTGTGATGCCGCAATGGGACAACATTTGCTAAATAATCCTCAGTGTGCTAAGAATTACACTGACAACCAATTTAATATTGTCAGTAGGGCTCGCAGTGTAGTGCATTTGCATGTACCGGAAGCTACATATATTAATACACAGGGCCCTGTTCTTTGCAGACAGAAAAAATATGTACAAACATTGCGCCTGTTTCAGTTGAACAAAATAAGTGACAGCCATTCGCTGGTTCATTCCTCATGGCAATGCCTTGACCAATCAGAGTCAAGCTGCCTGATTTAAATTTCAAACCAAACTTGGCAGTTAACAGTCAGTCACTGTAAACTGATGCATTCTCCATGGCAACGCCTCTACCAGAGTTCACTTGCCAACCAATCAGCACTCTCTTCTCATGCAGTATAAGTTGTTGTTTTCTCTTACATTAGTTATTCTTGCGTATTGTCCTGATGAGTGCAAGACGAAAAACTTCGACAACATCTATTTTCAGCAAGTTCTGTACTACTAAACGATTAACTGTTAAATAGTTTCACTGGCGTAAGCAGCATTGAATATAGCTCAATATTTGTTGGATTTTCTACAATAGTTGAATGAAAACCATCCTGTTTAAGTTTTGGCCATGGCTCAGAAGGAGTCATTCCTCTGAATCTTAAGACTTGCGCTTGTAACCTAACAGATAATTCAGTGCAGTACTGAGGGAGCAGTGCCATCTTTTGGCAAAGACGTTAAACTAGACTTTATCTGCCCTCTCAGGTAGACATAAAAGGCACAATGGGACTAATTGAAGACAAGCAGTGATGTTCTTTTAGTATCATAGCCAACGTTTAACTTTTAACCAAGACCATTAATAACATCATCTAGCCCTTTATCTCCTTGTTGTTAGTGGGAGCTAGCTGACTGCAAATTGTCCATTGTATCTCTCTACATCACAACAGTTACTATAATTCAAGAGTAGTTCATTGGCTGTGAAACACTTTGGGATGTCCTGAGATTCTGAAAGGTGCTATATAAATGCAAGCTCTTACTTTCTAATAGCATGTTTTTATTCCATTCTTAAATCAAAAGTCAATTTGAAAATCCAGCCTGTGCTCAGCTAAATCGTTGCTCTACCGATAAATCCACATTTTATCTTGGATTTACACTGATCCTTAAACCGTTCCTAAATAAATCTGTCTCTTGCAAATCTCTGGCAATAATCTTCTGCCCTGGAATTTGAGCTGGAAGAATCGTTTAAAAATTTGAGCCAAACGAGTGCTGTAGTTAACACCACAAGAATTTATCAAGTAATAAAGGTTTGTGGATGCCTTGTTCACAATGCATGCACAAAATGATGCATTAATGATACTGCTAATAGCCCCTTTGTTCCCTAAATTTAACTGTCACTTTTGATATTTTACTCTCAATACTATCATTTTTTTTCAAACCACAGCAGTGATTTGTAGTCCTTTATTAATTCAGATATCCTGATATGCCAGCAACATTACATTTGTATAATTTTATATGTAAATTTGAATTTTTTAATCCTGAAATCTTGTTAACAAGTCTGTGAAGAACCATGTCTAATACATCACGTAAATCACTGCTGCTATTGCAGTGCTATAATGATGTATGGGGCACATCCAGTTGCGAACAAGGTCTGGTTGTTCAGTGAACTGCTGTGTAAGTGGTTATGAGGTAAATTATGGTGCAAACCACATCGCCACTAATGGACGATGAGCTGTCCTGCAACAGGTGATTGTGATGTTTTAAAAACCAGTCCTGTTGTGCAGATTTGTGGGTGTTATTCAAACATTCGTTTTTACTCTGGAAGAATCTGGAAGAAATCTTAGAATAGAATGAGCATAGGGAAGGTGTGCGATGAATTTTGTTTGTGACATTGTATAGGATATCATAATTGCAGGTAAAGGAGGACAAGGGGAAAGATTTCAGAATGAGAAAGAGAAAGAGAAAGAGAGAATGAGAAAGAGAGAGAATAAGGTGAAAGAGGGTAGAAATATGTACCAAACCATGGAGGCGGGAAACAGGAGCCGGGTCTGAAACCCTGCTCTGGTGGGAAACTGGTTAAAGTTTGCATTTTCACAGGGATGAGCCCTTAATTGATATGGAGATGGGTTTCCTGTCCACTTAGAGCCATGGGTTGAGGGGAATGGAGGTGGGTCAGATGAAGTGTGGGAGTCATTTAGATTCCCACACTTCATCACTGAGGCTGCTGGTTGTCTTGAGGGAAGAGATCTGTGGTTTATGCCAACGCCTTCCACTGCACCAGAGAGAAGTTAGATGTCACAGGGGAGCAGGATGCCTGGCACCCAGGTCAGGGCAGCCCCTCGCTTCATTGATGCCAACCTGGATCTAATGCTGGAGGGCATGAGGGAGAGGAAGGAGGTCCTCTTCCCAGATGGTGGCAGGAGGCCTCATCATGCAGTAGGGGCACCTCACTGTTCAGCATCATGTCCCTCCCCATTCAATTCCTCCTCCTCTCTTACCTCCTGCTCCTCCCCCGATGAGCTGTCTCCTTCCAAGGCCTCACCGTCCTCAAGATCCATACCTCTCTCAAGGGCCATGTTATGAGAGTGCAGCAGACCACCACAGTGACCGAGACCTTTGCAGGAGGGTATTGGATGGTGCCACCCGACCGGTCCAGGCCAACCAGAATTCCATCTTCAGAAGACCTGCTCTATTGTTGTCCTGCTAAGCAGGTGAAAATGGTTGTATCACCTCGGTGCTTCTGTCTGGAGCCCCATGGATGGGTCAGTAGCCATTTCTTCAATGGATTTTTCTTTTCGCCTTGGTTCCATCCATGCACTTTGGGGGTTGGAGTGAAGATCTGAGGCAGCCTTGACTGACGGAGGATGAAGGAGTCATGGCAGCTGCCAGAAAAGTGAGCGCACACATGGAGGAAGCTCTTGCTGTGATAGCAGACCAGTTGGATGTTGAGGAATGGAAGCCCTTCCTGTTGATGGATTTCACTGGATGGTCACTGGGTGACCTGATGGCCACATGGGTGCAATCGATAATGCCCTTCACTTAGAGGGACAGTAATGGAGGCAAAACCCAATGACCTCTGTCCTTGTGAGGCCATGTCCATCATTAAATGAATGTGCTGTCCAGCTCTGGCAAAGAGGATCATCAGTAATCAGCGAGACGTAGTGGCCATTTTTGAGATGCCAATAAGATCCGCGGTTGATCCTTGGAAAGAACTAGAAGCAGAGAGGTTCAAGGCCACATGACCTGGAAGGCCACTGGCAGGCATGGCAACCAGTGCTGAGAAGTGCAGGGTCTTTGGCGATGAGGGCACGGTTGTTTGCGACCATCTGCCTGGAGAGTCTTAGTCTCCTGCGGCACTGGTTCTCAGTCATCTCCAGGTAGCTCCATCTTCAGTGGTCAATCCTGTGTTGAGGGTTTGGCCTCCATTACCTTCCTGCCCTTCTTTCCTCTCCTGTGCCCTCCTGATGCTTGAGGTTCCATTGACAACTGGAGCTTTCCTTCTGAGCAGTTGGCCTTCCAATTGTCCTTGGCAGCCTTCATCCCTTCCCACCCACCCACCCTGTTCTTCTGCCCCCATGATGTCAGGGGGTGCCAATCCCATTCAAAGCCTGGGCACTGTGTGCCCCCTCTCCCGGCCAACCGTGCACTGCCAAGGGCACCCCCTTATGAAATGTCCAGTCCTGCTTTTCCCCATAGACCCTCTTATGCCCTGGGGCAGCCAGAACTGGCTCCCCACTATGTACCCACCTCCCCTGAGCTGTTCAGAAACTGACAGCTTCTGAAACACATTCACCCCTTTAAATATTTTACCCTCCCCCTTCAACAAGCTCTTAATGAGCTTTTTAACAAGTTTAATTGGCCTCAAGTGGAAGGAGAGTGAGATTCCTGTCCCGCCCTCCCCTTGTGCTGGTAATTATTAGCAGTGCCAGGATTGGTGCCTTGAAATTGATATGCTGCCTGGCCCCGGTATTTATGAGGCTCCCCCCCACCTCTGTTCTTGTCTTTGGGGGGCCCTGAAAATTCAGTCCATAGTTTTTTTTGTTTGGATTAATGAATAGTTTGTTTTATTTATTTATTTACTATTCTTGCCATCCCAGTTAGATCTGTTTTTACTTTGCCTATACTTTTTGTCTCCACCACTTATGCTGTCCATGTTTATTAAGGGCAGCTGCCTATATCAGGCAAATAGCTCTCACCATTTGCCAGCATCACAGGAATCAATTGCAAAGGCACCAACTATTTGGGCAGTTCAATAGGTGTTTCAA
This sequence comes from Heterodontus francisci, assembly GCF_036365525.1. Taxonomy (NCBI): domain Eukaryota; kingdom Metazoa; phylum Chordata; class Chondrichthyes; order Heterodontiformes; family Heterodontidae; genus Heterodontus; species Heterodontus francisci. Next base: position 21,708,616 of record NC_090408.1, on the reverse strand, counting down.
TGAATTTGTACCTTGCTAACCCTCTGCATTTGTGAAATTGGTCCATTGCCTTGGTAATTGGATTCATCAAAGATATCAAAATTGAGCCATGAAGAGAGAATGGGAGATAGAAACATACAATCAAAACTGGCTGTTTAATCTTCAGTGACTGAATATTGTTTATTTTCACCCTGTTGAGAATGGTTAGCTCACTTCAGACAGTCAGAGCAATAAAATTAGGAGATTTTACAATAAGATCAAAATGAAGAGACCTAACTTTTTATTGTTTAATTGCTTATAATGTGCAAATCATGTTAACACCAAAGTGCCCGCGATAAGTTACAAGGATTTGCCTCTTTGGTGGTTTTTGTTTTCAATTTTTTTACACAGCGGTTACAATCAGTTTGCTGCCCTACATTTTGCTGTGTGCTACAGACTGCGCCCTCTCCCTGCTTTGTGTAGTGACTTCTTTTTGCTCTCAGATTGTCAAGAGATTGCTTTAACAATGCAATCCCAAAATAACATCATTCATGGGTCTTCCTGGATCCATAAAGATCATTTCAAAAGAACTTACCTTTAATGTTTTCAGAGTTGCCTCCAGAAGTCTCTTTAAGGAAGAAAAAAGATTTGCATTTATATAGCGCCTTTCGCAACCTCAGGATATCCAAAAGTACTTTACAGCTAATGAAGTACTTTTGAAGTGTAGTCACTGTTGTAATGTAGGAAACACAGCAGCCAGTTTGTACCTAAATAGCGATGTGATAATGACCAGACAAGGACGGCTGGACTATTCCAATGCTTTCTTAGCTGGTTGCCTACCTTCCACCCTACATAGACTTGAGCTCATTCAAAACTCTGTTGCCCATATCCTATCTTACATCAAGCCCCGTTCACCCGTGACCCCTGCGCTCACTGACCTACGTTGTTTCCAGGCCCGACAATGCCTCTATTTTCTCTTCCTTGTTTTTGAATCCCTCCATTGCCTCATCCCTCCCTATCTCTGTAACCTCCAAAAGGCCTACAACCCTCTGAGATCTTTGAACTCCTCTGATTCTGGCTTCTTGCGCATGCCTGATTTTAATCGCTCCAACATTGGCAGCTATGCCTTCAGCTACCGAGGACCTAACCTCTGGAATTCCCTCCATAAACTTCTGTACCTCTCTGTTCTCCTTTAAGATACTCCTTAAAACCTACCTCTTTGACAAAGCGTTTGGACATTTTACTAGGTTAAAAGCAGTATGATGCAAGTTGTTTGCTGGTTAGCTTACTCTATGCCCAGTTACACTCTCTGCTCCGCCCAGTAGGAGAACAAAATGATATCAGAGTCCTAAATGCATTGTGGGATACTGATTTAAATATATAAATGATACTCCTGCCTGTTTTAGTTGGCTGTCTATCTCAGGGCCTCCTCCAAAACTACAGAGGGCGTAAAGAAGTCAGGAAGCTAGTGATAAGCTTTCGTCTGCAGTTTTCATCTCACTACAATACAATGGAATACACTTCACTTATACAAACATATACAGTTCCATTCTGAAAATATGTAGAGAAATAATACACTTCAAACACGCCAATCGTAGCATTCAACTTTTGCATTTTCAGCCCTGCCACATTTTATCAAAAAATTGCTCATGTTTACAAGAGTGACTGATTTCCTCAGTTATCTGCAATCTTGATAGCTAATGGCTGGACAACTGAGCATTGGCTCCTAAGTGATCAAACTCTTTTCTTTTGAATTGCACTATTAGTGCATTGTATGGTACAGACAGGAGGAGAATGGGTTACGAGGAAGTGGAGCTGTTAGCAATAACAATAGCAGTAAAGCTGGAGATGGTGCTTTGTGATAACTGAAGGACTGGGATGAGATTTTTGTTAATTATGTCATAGTTCCTGCCGTGTCTTCCTCTTAGTTGACAAGAAAATTAATGCAGGTCGAACATGATTGGCTGGTTTTCTTTTGTTCAAATTTATATTGTGTTAACTCATTTGCAGCAGAATTGTGAGTTCTCGGCCTATTGATTTGTTATGTATTACTGTGTAAGGAAGATAAATCCTTTGTTTATGGCAAGTAGTCCTGCTTTATATTGCACCTACATTAATATTTGTAGCAATTCCAGCTACTGTATAGATAGCATAGAAGTATCAAAGAAAAGATGGTATCAGAAGAATTGGCACAAAACCTCCTGTGGCAACAAGAAGACCACATAGAAAAAATGTCCATAATTAGCCTTAGAATGTTCCCAGAAATATCACTATAGAACTCTTACATAACAGTGACTACAATTCAAAAATACTTCATTGGTTGTAAAGAACTTTGAGATGTCTGGTGGTCTTACGAAGCGCTATAAAAATGCAAATCTTTCTTTAATTGCAGTTCTATAAGCAGCCCTGGACCACCCAATTTAATATGAGTCTATACCGGCATCAATGAAAGGAAACTGCGTAGATGTTGGTAAACTTGGTAGCTAATTTTAATTAAATTACCTCTAAACAAGCAGGAACCTCAGGCATAAGTACAAATAGAAAATTGGATGGGGCACTAAATGGGCCATAATCCAAGTAAAACAGATCTCTATCCATTTTTAAAAACTGTTATGCCCACTTTATGCCCATTAATCAGGCCTACTTAATTGGAAGGTTGACCCTGGTATGTTTTGTCATCTGTTATGCTCACTGTACAGAAAGGGAAGCATTAGCTTTTCAAAAGTAAACCAAACTGAACATATGAATTTTTAGTTAAAGATAGGCAGGCAAGGCAACTACCTCTGGTTGTGATTTATACCTTATACGTGGGCTGTCTTTCTAGCACACGGCCAAGTTATGGTCTGCACCACAAATGGGATTTAGATTATATCCCATAGCTTCCCATTATGCATTCTCCTCATAACATAGACTAGGTAAGGAATTTAAATTTTGATTGTAAGAATGAAATGGAGCATTTATTTTAAATGCAAACTACATTGTGTAGACTTGTTCCAGTGATGTCACTGTGAAGTATCTCACCATATTGTCTGTTCCCAGTTCTAATATTTCATGAAGATGATACCATCATGAATGGTAGTACGTTTTATCTACTCCAGCAGATTCTCGGAGCCATTAAGAAACACAATACTTCTGATCCAAAATAGCTGTTTGAGCTTTGACCGACATGAAACAATTGCTTACTTTCTGATAGTCTGCCGCATATGCTTGAAGTGTCCTTAGATATTAAAAAGGTTGTGTAGCAAGAAAGATGTAGCTCATGTTAAACGGCTGCTAGTTGTCAGGCATTCTGCAAAGACGACAACTTCACTTTAGCTGCACAAGGTTATCAAACCATGAAGCAGCTACCTTCGTAAATTTAATTTTGGTTAAACTGCCTAATGCAACTCCACACTTATCCATTATATTATGCAGTATAATGACCAGCTTCCATAGCTTTGTCGTGGAAGAGGTCAAAGAAAGAAAGAAAGAGCTTGAATTCATATAGCGCCTTTCATAAATTCAGGACGTCCCAAAGCACTGTGCAGCAAATGAAGTACTTTTGAATTGGAGTCATTATTGTAATAGGCGCAAGGGGAGAGCCAACTGTGCAACAGCCCCGACAAACAAATTTCTCTGCAGCACCTGTGGAAGAGCCTGTCACTCCAGAATTGGCCTTTATAGCCACTCCAGGCACTGCTTCACAAACCACTGACCACCTCCAGGCGCGTATCCATTGTCTCTCGAGATAAGGAGGCCCAAAAGAAAAGAAAAAAAAAGAAAAAGAATTGTAATATAAGAAACGCAGCAGCAGGGTCTCACAAAAAAAGCAATAAGATAATGACCAGATCATCTGTTTTAATGATGTTGGCCGAGGAATAAATATTGGCCAGGGTACTGGGCAAGCTTCTCTGCTGTTATTTGAACAGTGGTATGGCAGCTTTTACGGACACCTGAGCAGGCAGACGGGGTCTCAGTTTAATATGTGAACTGATGGACAGCACCTCCGACTGTGCAGCACTCCGTCAGTACAGCAATGAAGTACCAGCCTAGATTATGTGCTCAGATCTCTGGAGTGGGACGTGAACCCGCAATCTTCTGAACTGTCTGTGTGTGCATTTGTGTAGAATTCTGCCATCACACTCATGCTTCAACTGTTTCAAGGGGTTTGATTAAAATCTAGTTAAAAAGACTTCAATTTCCAGCATATTCTGGGAGAACTGCTATGAAGTTTCATGCACCAATTCCTCGATATTGTAAAAAAGTCCACTCTCTGAAAAGAATCTAATTCAGACTGAATCTGTCGCAAGCGTTTGACATTGATGTAATGGTTTAGTTGATTTTTTTCACGAAACCTATAGCTTCTTTAAAATTAATTCCTAGCCATCTGCTATTGCAGTTAATTGGATTAGTGTTTCATATCACCTATTCAATACTCATTGTCCAAATATCAAGTGACTGCTCCCTGCAATTCCCACCTGTGGGTCAGTAAATGTTCTGTGAAATTAAACACTGACAGTTGTGGTCTCAGTCTTCTTTCTCTGCTTATAGGGTCATCAGTTGTAATCTGATTTCAGAAACACGTAGGGCTAGATTTTGTTTGGCAGATGCCAGTCCCACCGCTGGGACCAGAAGCAGGTGCGTGCTACGTCAGAGCCAGGAGTGGCCAGCCACACATGATCCAGCGGCAGACGGCCAATTGAGGGCAATGAGGCGTGGGCTCGATGGTGGAGGCAGAGAGGCTGGCGTCAGCTGATGCCGCAGCAGGTGTTGCCAGCCCAGCCTTCAATCTTGATGTCTGCAGTGATAGGAGTGGCAAAGGTCAGAGAGGCTGCAGAGCGATGGCAGAAAATAGACCCCAGGTGGCCCCATGCTTCAATGATGCCACCCTCCAGGTGCTCCTACAGGCTGCCAGGGAAAGGCGGCGTATACTATTCCCGAGGGATGGGAGGAGGGGAACTCGGAGCCTGATCAAGCAGGCCTGGCTGCAAATTGTGGAGCAAGTCAGCAGCCTTGGGGTTACACCAAGGACCTGGATACAGTGTCGCAAGCTGCTCAGTGAGCCCCACCTGTGAGTACCTCGTAATGCCTTCACCTCTTGGGTTTTGCCCCTGGCAAAGGAGGAGGGTGCATTGGGTGCAGAGGGAGTGGCTACCCAGATGTCGGCAAAGCGATCAAGAGATGCAGACAAACTGGCTGAGGCATGGCAAAATGGCCCTGAATGGAGGTGGTTGGTCATTGCAGACCCTCATGAGATCCCTGGAAAGGGGCCACATGCAGGAGGCATCCCTGCACCCCCATTAGTAACAGCTGGACTGCCACCAGCCTATCTCTTGGGATTGTTCTCTATGGGGGACCAATAGCTTCCATCCCTCTGTCTGCAGGACAATCGCAGAGTGGGCCAAGACCGGCAGTGGACAGCCCGTTCTCCATGTCTGGAGCCTGATGGAGGAGGAGGAGGAGGCCATGGAGCTGGCTGCACCGTAGCTCGGATGGAGCATTGCAGACAGAGAGATGGGGCACCTGCCCAAGGCAGTGAGTAAGATTGACAGGGAGCACAAGGGTGCATATGCAGTAATGGAGCCATGCTGCTCATCAGGCATCCAGTGCCTACAGGCATCTCTAATGTAGGGGTGTTTGCTATATTGGGAAGGGAGATCCTTCAGTGTCTCTATTCCCTCATGCAAGTCACGTGGCGCCTACTTGAAGAGCCACCAAGACTATGGGAGAGACTGCCACCTCTGAGAGGGAGGATGGAGGCTCAGAGGGTCCAGCGTTACCTCAAATCCCTGGACCCTCCACCAGTGCAGATACTCGCACTTGGTGATTATGCGCTCGTGGTTTGATTTGGGTACACAACCTGGTGAACACAGCACATGCTCACCCAAGCAGTTGATTGCCCAGGCCTCTAGCAGTTGGAGGACTCTAGGAGGCCAGGCCGATGCTGAGCCCAAGTCTCATGGCGTGGCTCTGGTGTTACCAGCATCACAGGAAATGCTGCAGCTGCAGAGAGAGGTCAGGCAACATCTGGCAAAGATGCCAGAGACTATGCACACCCAAGTGTGGATGATAGAGAAGTCCAGCCAGGCCTTGAACTCGGCATTATCTCTGACGGATGCACAAGTGGCATCCTGGTGCAGCCAGCAGTTCATATGCCCTTCTGCCAGTGACACCAGGTCTACATCATCCCTGACGACAGAAGGTGCTACTGCTTCTGTGTAGGAAGCCCCCAACATACTGGGACCCACCAGGCCTCAGGCAACCAGAGGAAGACTGCCAAGGTCATCCCTAGCCAAGGGGAAGCAAAGTTAACAGCCTCTTTCACCTCAGCTAGCATTGAAGGGGGAGCACCTCATAGGAGTGCGAGCAAAAGAATGAAGAAGAGCACAGAAAATCCCAAAGTTTTTATAAGTGATTGTGTATTGTAGATGGAAAGGGTAGTGTCTGCTCTTACGGTCATTAAAGTTTTTTGTTTAAATCAAGCAAGATCTCCTTCCTCTTCCGTAAAGCCTTTGGCCCTTCGTTTCAACCCAGCCTCTGTGAAGAGGCTCTAGGCGAGGTAACATGCTGCAAGGGGTCCAGTCTGGAGCCTGGCCAGCTCAGTGCTGCACAACTGATTAATTAGCGAATGCGTCCTGAAGGAGAGAAGGCAACAAAGGGCTGCACAGAGGTAAATCTTTATTGGTCAACTTACAGCTGGCAGTAAGGATCAAAGGAAATGCAAATGTATCAGGGCATCGCACACCTCCCTTCTATGTATCTCATGGCATCTCTCCTGTTGACCCTGGCGATGCTTCAGCAGCTTCCTCCTCCGCATCCTCATTGTCCAAGGAGACAGCGCACTCCTCGCAGTCCTCATTGTTCAAAGCGTTCTCCCTCTGTAGCACCAAGTTGTGCAGTGCACAGCAGAGCACCACGATACATGAAACCCTCATCGAGGCATACTCAAAGTTTCCACTGGACCAATCTAGGCCCCTGAACCTCACCTTGAGTGGACCAATGGCCTGCTCTTTGGCTGCTCCTGTTGTCATGTGGCAGGTGCTGTACCTCTCCTCGGCAACTGTGCAAGGGTTCCTCACAGACATCAATAGCCATGTCCTCAGTGGGTAACCCTTGTCTCGAAGCATCCATCCCTGAAGGTGTGAGGGAGGCCAGAAAAGTTCTGACACCTGGGACTGCTTTATGACATTTTGGCAACTTCCCGGGAACCTTGCACAGAGTTGCAAAATCCTTCTGTGGTGGTCGCAGACCAGTTGTTCCTTGAGGGAGTGGAAGCCCTTCCTGTTGATGAAGGTCACTGGCTGGTGTTCAGGAGCCTTGATGGCCACATGCAGCAGATGACACCCTGCACCTGGGGGAATCCAATGATGGTCCCGAACCCGATGGACCTCCCAGCTCGAGAGTCGGTATCCATGTGGAAGCATACGTAGTCGCCGGACATCCTGAAACAGGCATTGGTGACCTCCTTGATGCACTGATGGGCCGCTGACTGTGAGATGCCACACATGTTCCCACTGAATCCTCGGAATGATCCAGAGGTGTAGAGGTTCAGTGCCATAGTGACCTTCAATGCCACTGGCATTGGATTTTCACCAAGTCCCTTGGGGCACAGCTCATCCTGCATCATAGCGCATAGGTCAGTGATGGCCTCCCTGGAGAGGTGGAATCGTTGTTAGCACTGCCTCTTGGACATCTGCAGGTAGTTGATCCTCGACTGGTAGACCCTCTCTGGAGAGTACCTCCCTCTGCGTGGGCCACCTGTCTTTCCCCTCTGCACTCTTCTCCATTGTACAGAGGCTGCTGCTGACCCTCCTGTGCCCTCACGGGTCGTTGTGGTGTCGCTGCAAGTGCCAGCACCTCCCTCCCGCTCTACTCTACCTCCACTTCAAAGAGGTCCCTGAAGCCTGGATGAATGAGGCCTATAAGTACAAGCCCCTCCCTGCCAGCAGCCACCCTCCTTCCCCCAACTCATGCTCTCTGACGAGGTGACACTTGCCCGTTGCCTCTCTTGGAGTGGCATTCCCACAGTTCTGGAACCTTTGCCTCCTCTCCTCCCCCTTCTCCATCCTTCCTGGCAGTCAATGCTTCCTCTCCCGATGGCCTCCCCTTGCAGTCAGCAATGACCTCCCTCCTCCATATTGCCTCCTTGAAGCAGGTGAACCTCTGAAGCCCCATGAATCCCGTGTGCCGTTTATAAAATTTAAAACCGCAAATAAAATCGCTGTCAATAGGCCTCTTAAATACCATTATCTTTCCTATTACTTACATTCAGCTAATTGGTCTAAGGTTTCCTGGATATGCTCTATCACCCTTTTTATATATACAAATTACATCAGCTGTATGCCAGTCCCCTGGCACTATTCCTTCTTCTAATAAATTTCTATATATGAGAATAATGCCACAGTCATCACTTTCCTAACTACTTTTAATATACGCAGATGCAATCCATCCTGACCAGTGGTTTTATCCTCTCTAAGTTTGATTAGTTTATCAATTATCTCCCCCTTTCTATCTTAAATGTCTTTATAACTTCTTCTAATGTCATGCCCACCATGCGAGTTCCCCTGGTAAATACTGAGTCAAACTTATTATTTAATATTTCTTCCATTTCACTGTCATCACCTGTGAGTTATCATGTGAATCCCTTTGTGGCCTTATCCCTAACTTTTTGTATTCCTTTTGTCATTCTCTCCCTTGTTGTCTATGTAAGTGTATACCTTTTTTTATTTTTATTTATTTAGAGATACAGCACTGAAACAGGCCCTTCGGCCCACCGAGTCTGTGCCGACCAACAACCACCCATTTATACTAACCCTACAGTAATCCCATATTCCCTATCACCTCCCAACACTAGGGGCAATTTACAACGGCCAATTTACCTCTCACCTGCAAGTCTTTGGATGTGGGAGGAAACCGGAGCACCCGGCAAAAACCCACACGGTCACAGGGAGAACTTGCAAACTCCGCACAGGCAGTACCCAGAATCGAACCCGGGTCCCTGGAGCTGTGAGGCTGCGGTGCTAACCATTGCGCCACTGTGCCGCCCATGTCTTTGTCTTTAGTGTCAATTTTGATCATACTTCTTTATTTATATTTGGTGTGTTATTACTGGATAATTTGTTCTTGCTTTTTAGTGGGATATATTTCTCCTGGACACTACTGATCATTGTTTTAACTGTCCCACTGCTGCTCTATATTTTTGTTTGTCAGTAATATTTTCCAGTTTATTTTACCTAGTTCCATTCTTATTGTCTTGAAGTCAGCTTTTTTTGTATTTTTTTACTTGATATTTGTCTTACTTGTGCACTAACCCAATCTGTATCTTAAAAATTATTATATTGTGCTTGCTTGTGCCTAGATGTGCCCCTACGCTTACTTCTCTTACCTGTTCTGATTCATTTCCCATAACAAAATTCAGCAGTTTTCCCTCTTTTATTGGGCTTTTCATATACTGGGTAAGAAAGGAGTCCTGCACACATTGTAAAAACTCAATTCCCTGTACCCCTTTAGCTACCTATTCTTGCCAGTTTATTTGGAGGTAGTTAAAAACGCTTATGTATGTCCTTTACCCATTTCACATATTTGCTTACATATTTCTTCCTCCACTTCCTTTCCATTGTTGGGTAGTCTGTAGTATACTCATATCGGCATGACCAATCCCTTCTTATCTTTTATTTCAATCTATATGGATTCTGTTTCCAACTTTCTGTTCATTATGGCCCTTTTGTCTACTGCCTTTATGTTACCTTTAATTAGTACAGCTACTTCACCTCCTCCTCGCCTCTGCCTTCCCTATCCTTTCTGATTATGTTAGAACCTGCAATATTTAGTAGTCATGTTTCAGTTATTCCTACTATATCTGGTTCCTCATTATGGATTACTGCCTCTAGTTCCCCCATTTGTTTTTGGATGTTGTGTACATTGCTGTATTGGCAATTTAATTCATTTTTAATAATCTTTTTATTGTTAACAGCCCCAGTGGTACAGCTCCTTCTGTCCCAGTCATCGTGCCAATGACCCATGAAATGGAATCCCTCCTTCTCACACCAGTCTTACAGCCACTCATTCAGCTTCCTGATCTGCCTATCTCTATGCTAATTAGTAATTAGCTTGAGTTGTGATCCTGAGATTACCACCCATAACCTCTTGTTTTTAATTTAGCTCCTAATTCCTGATATACCCAGAGCAGGATTGCTTTGATTTTCTTCCTTATGTCATTTTCCCTGACATGGACCACGACAACTGGATCTTCACCTTCCTTTTCCAAGTTCCACTCTAGTTGCTTTGCGATATCCTTTACCTTTGCACCAGGTAGGCAACACAACCTTCTGAGCTTTCAGTCACGACTGCAGAGGGCACTACCTATTGTCCTAATTATTGAGTCCTTTATGACTGCAACCTTTTTACTCTGCTCTTCCCCCACTCCCCGGTGGACTGTCTCTTTCTCCACTGTGCCATGATTAGCATTCTGGCTGTCCATTCCTGCATTCTTAGGTAGCAAGTACATTGTACCTGCTGGTCAGCACCAGGGTCTGTGGGGCCTCCTTCTCTATCACCCCTTGGTTCCCCTTGCCCTGCCAAGCAACAGTCACACTCTCGCCTTCCTGCACCTGAGTTTTCTTCTGAGGCGCGACTGTTCTCTACAGAAAACTATCCAAAAATTTCTTCCCCTCCCTTATGTGTCAGAGTATCTCTGACTCGCACCCCAAGTCAAAGACTCTGAACTGGAGAGCCTCAAACCGGAAACACTTACTGTACACGTGACAATCCAGGACAGTCTTTCTGTCCACAAGCTCCCACATATTACAACCCTGGCACTTAAGATGGGATCCCAGCCAGAAGGTCACAGAAATAGTGAAACCTGGAGATGAGACATTTATGGTTCAGCAGATAATGGGCTGCAGTATGGACAGAGGCTGGTAATATTACCAAGTCTAAGTAAGCAGTTTTTGTGATGAAGAAGTGTGGGAGAAGTTTGCTGAGCTTTTGCTTCTATAACTGTTATTTGAGTAAGTAGATTAATATAATCCTAGTGAATACGTATACATATATTCTTTCATATATAAGTTGAAAGTATAGCTACATATTGATACAAAATGGAGTATTGTGGGACAGATTAGTTAGTTCACAGTTGGAGCTTGGTGCAGCATGGCACAGATACCAAAAGGGGGCCCCTCTCATCTGTGTAACTGCAGACTGCACGACACCTTCAGGAATGCAGGCCCAATTAAAGTGACAGTTGGGAGACTTCAGGATAATGGATGGGACCTGAGCTCATCAAGTGATGATCAGGGCCGGCATGAGCTGATCACGTTGCCACATGATGCCTAATCAGTAATCTAATTGGTACTATGTGTAATGTATGTGTAATGTAATAACCATTCTGATTGGATTGTGTCAAGCCGGGATAGGCTGAGTAACTGTATATCCGTTGTGGATTTCCTTTGTTCTGTGGAGTAGCACTGGACCGCCTTTAGGGAAGGTGTGCTCTCCATGATGTCATGAATAAAGTGTTTATTCTCAAAGTCTGAGTCCGGAGAATTTGTTCAACAATTTGGCATAATCTGGATTTCTCCAACAAGAAGTCTATGAAGCTGGAAGCTCTGCATAGGGTCAAATAGGATGCTATGGTTGGGAAAAATCATTTCAGCCTGAAACAGTGGCTGGGGATGTAGATGAATTTAATGGCGAAGGTATGGTTTGTGGCAAAAGATAATGGCCTTAGTCTTCCCAATATTTAGCTGGAGAAATTTCCTCTTCTAAACATTTAACTCAGTATAAAGTCATATATGTTGGATGTGTGTATTTACACCTCTTACTATGCTACATAAATTATGATATAAAACTTGCACCATTTTGTGACTCACTCTCCTGACATGATAAGTAGCCCAATGCCACATCAGCAGAGGCCATTGAAATATAGGGATGAATTTTACCAGCCCTAGGTTGATGGGCTGGGTGGAGGGACAGGTGGTAAAATGATGGTGGAAGGCTCGAGAGGGAAGCCCAACGTGTTACAACCATCACGGGATATTATCAAAGCTGGGAATAGCAGTGGCGTGGCCGGCCACCGACCGGTGATGGCAGCCAATTAAGGTAGCTAATTGGCCTATTAATGGCTATTTTATGAGACGGCCAGAAGTTTATGATCCTTGGAATGGCCCCATTTGCATGGTGAGTCTGCCAGCTACACTGAGGCAGCCTCCCAGCGGCTTCCCGGCGGGGGGGACCTACCTTTTCAGAGGCTCCATGGCTCATGGAGGGGCCCACCAGCAGCAATGGCCACTGCTGGAGCATTCACCCCTCTGATCACTGGAGCCTGCTTGCCTAACCCTAGCACATAAAAAAATTGTTTTCACTTACCTGTGAGGGTGCCTTAACACAGAGGCACACATTCCTTCCTCTTGCAGCCTCAGCAACAGCCATCTCTATTAGTAGGCCAAAAACTTAAAGAGTCTGGCTGCTGTCCTTAATGGGATGGCAGTACTGATGGCAGCATCTTAATTGGCCAGCACGGGTAAAATTGTTGCCAGGTGCCCTGGAGATTTCATTAACATTGATTTAACATGGAGACGTCTGAGCTTAGATTGTGCTATTGATGATATTAGTGGATGATACTAATAGCATTTGTATGCCAATCCTTTGTCTGCTATTTTAATACATTCATAACAAACCTAATAACAGCTGAGTGGAAGTAGTAGCCAGAGGGAGCTTGCATAAATGACAATGCTGAAGATGACCATTTATGGTCCAAGTACCCAAGGACCTACCCCACTGAGAGCAAAGAATAGAGTGGCGCTAATCAAGGACAGAGAGGCAGTCAGCACTCGTTGGAAGGAGAACTTTGAAGATCTCCTCAATCGCGAGTGCCCGCGACCACATTCCACAGCATGCTACCCGCCATGACCTCAGCACAACCCCAGCCCAGCATGAGATTGAAAAGGCCATCCAACAGCTAAAGAACAATAAGGCTACCAGCATAGATGGAATTCCCTCTGAAATTCTAAAATACGGCAGAGAGGCACTCTTGACACAAATACATGGTCTCATCTCCCTCATCTGGAAGGAGGACAGCATGCCAGGGGATCTCTGAGACTGCGTAATTGTGGCCATCTTCAAAATAGGTGACAAAACTGACTGTGGTAACAACAGAGGGGTATCCCTGCTGTCCATCACAGGGAAGGTCATTGCAAGAGTCCTTCTCAACTGCCTCCTCCCCATGGCTGAAGAGCTCCTACTGGAATCACAATGTGGATTCCGTCCATCGAGAGACACAGTGGACATGATCTGCACAGCAAGACAACTCCAAGATAAATGTAGGGAGCAGCAGTAACCTTTATACAAGGCCTTCTTTAACCTCATAAAGGCCTTCGACGCTATCAATCGGGAGAGATTATGGAACATCCTCCTCAAATTTGGCTGCCTGGAGAAATTCGTCACCATCCTCCACCTGCTGCACGATGACATGCAAGCTGTACTCCTTGCCAATGGATCTGCCACTGACCCAATCCGAGTGCAAACTGGGGTCAAGCAAGGTTGTGTCATCGCACCAACGCTCTTTTCCATCTTCCTCGCTGCAACACTCCACCTCATCTCCATGAATCTCCTTGCCAGGGTAGATCTACTCTACAGGATGAGCGGGAAACTGTTTAACCTATGTCGCCTCCAGTCTAGAACCAAGGCCACTCCAACCTCTGTCATCGAGCTGCAGTACGCTGATGACACTTGCGTATGTGCACACTCAGAGGCCAAGCTTCAAAACCTTGTCGATGCATTCACGGAGGTATATGAAAGAATGGGCTTTAAGCTAAACATCCAGAAGACAAAGGTCCTCTACCAGCCTGCTCCCGCAGCGCAACACTGCCCTCCAACGGTCAAGATCTATGGCGAACCACTGGACAATATGGATCACTTCTCATACCTTGGGAGCCTCCTCTAAGCAAGGGCAGACATCAACGATGAAACTCAGCATCGCCTTCAGTGTGCCAGCACAGCCTTCGGTTATCTGAGGAAAAGAGTGTTTGACGACAAAGACCTCAAACCTGGCAGCAAGCTCATGGTCTACAGGGCCGTGGTGTTACCTGCCCTCCTCTATGCATCGGAAACATGGACACTGTAGAGCAGACATCTCAAAGCCCTGGAGCAATTTCTCCAGCGGTGCCTCCGCAAGATCCTGCAGATTCAGTGGCAGGACAGGCACTCCAATATCAGTGTCCTCTCTCAGGTCAACATCCCCAGTATCGAGACACTGGTCATGGCTAATCAGTTACGCTGGGCGGGCCACATCGTCCGCATGCCTGACACAAAACTCCCAAAACAAGCTTTCTACTCCGAGCTCCGTCACGGCAAAAGGCTACCAGGAGGGTAGAGGAAACACTACAAGGATGTCCTTAAAGCCTCCTTGAAAAAATGTGACATCTCCACTGATTCGTGGGAATCTCTCTTGCTTGAGCCCACCCAAAATGGAGTAGAAGCATCCGCGACAGTGCCAGCTAGTTCAAACAACGTCGACATGCCCAGGCAGCGACCAAGTGCAAACAGCAGAAGGAGCATTTGGAAATTCAAACATCCCATTCACCCGTCTCACCAAACACCACCTGCCCCACCTGTAACAGAGTGTGCAGATCCTGAATTGGACTATTCAGTTCACCTAAGGACCCACATCCTTGTACCCGAGGGACTGGTTCAGACCAGAAGAAGAAGAAGACATAAATGCATAATGTGCTCATCTACTGATATCCCCAAAAGTCATTTCTAGGCAATATGGAGACAATATTGATCCATTAAACAAGGGAAAATTGGGGATGAAAGGGTGGGGTTGTTTGCTTTGGCTGCCTACCTCTCTGCCAGGTTACATCTGCAGCTGGGTGGCACTGGAGGGGGAATCACATGGAATCTGTTATTACACACGGCCTTCTGTGACCGGTGGGCACAGGAGGGACTGGAATGCATAACTGACACTGAAAATAGCAATATGATTTAATTTAAATAAGAGCACAATACTGTGGATGCTGGAACTCTGAAATGGGAGCAGAAAGTGCTGGAAATACTTAGCAGTTGTGACAGCATCTGTGGAGAGAGAAAAACAGAGTTAACGTTTCAGGTCTGCGACCCTTCATCAGACTTGAAACATTAACTCTGCTTCTCTCTCCACAGATTTTAGAGATACAGCACTGAAACAGGCCCTTCGGCCCACCGGGTCTGTGCCGACCATCAACCACCCATTTATACTAATCCTACAGTAATCCCATATTCCTATCACATCCCCACCTGTCCCTATGTATTTCCCTACCGCCTACCTATACTAGGGGCAATTTATAATGGCCAATTAACCTATCAACCTGCAAGTCTTTGGCATATGGGAGGAAACCAGAGCACCCAGAGGAAACCCACACAGACACAGGGAGAACTTGCAAACTCCACACAGGCAGTACCCAGAATCGAACCTGGGTCCCTGGAGCTGTGAGGCTGCGGTGCTAACCACTGCGCCACTGTGCCGCCCATGCTGCCAGACCTGCTGAGTATTTAATTTAAAGCTGTCTTCGGTTTATTTATAATTCGGATATTTATTGTTTGTGCTCCTTTTTAAAAGGAGGCACTGCTGTTAGATTAGTTTTATTTTGTTTGATGACCACTGGGGACTGTTGTCTTAATTTGCCAATGAAAAGAGTAAAAGCAGGAGCAACAGTGAAAAGCTGATGCTGAATCAGGTTCAAAAGGTTGACTTTTTAATATACAATTAACACTTGCACTGATCTAAAGCTCTGAATTGATGGTGGAGTTGGAGCTTTGAGTAATAAGGTAGATTTGGCAAGGTGGTTATGAAGTTCGTACAGCTGATGCATTTCACTAGCTGTCAGGATGCAAATCACACACCTCATTCCCAACATTAAAATGAGGATGGATTCTGCAACTCTTGCAAGGGGCCAGGGGAGGGAGGGTGGGGTAGGGTGGAGTATGGTGTGGGGTTTCCATTCCACTCCACTCATGCCAGCGGATGAGACTGGACTGGGAGACTTTTTTTATCAGATTATGAAAAATAGTTTGATGAACTGTCATGCCATGATGTGTCAGACAGTAAATTTGCATTGTATAATAGAAATAAGCTCTTGTTAATAAACCCACATGGGGGGGGGGGGGGGGAGGGTGTTTAATCTACAACAATGACATAGGCACACTAATGCAATGTGAAGAATCCTGCTTCAAAGGCCAAGCCACTGGGTTTGAGTTTTCCCGTTGATTAGCTGTTTATTATTGTCTTCTGGTTTATTGGAAATGACAGGATTTTTATAGTGATTGGCATTATCGCCCATTGAGAGGAATAAGAAGCCACACAGTATGGAGGAGAGGGTAGCCTGTGGCACAAACATCAATCTACTGATTAATAAGTTCCCCCACACCTTTTAGTATGCAGTACAAATTGGAGGAGATGTAAATAGCATAACCATGGTTTAATCTGTGTTATAAGGTACAACAACACATATACCCCTCCCCCACTTCTCTGTTGCTTTACATAATCAAGTAGTTATCAAAATACTTGGTCCATAACAGTTCATTGCTCGGTAATGACTCCCAAAGCTGAATGAATGCAAACTCTTAACTAAACCTGTATACATGGGGCAATGTGCAGTAAAATCTAATTAAAATTCATATCCTATAGCATAAGTGCGCTCTGCAAAAGAAAAAATGTTTTTCTTCTAACAAAGTTACTGATTTTCACCCAGGTACATGGCTGTTTCAGTCACATTGCTTATAATTGTGAATATTGGTGCAGCAGATAATACAGAGAGCCCAATATTAGGGCTGAGAATGTTAAACAGATAATAAAAATATATGACAATTCTATGTAGTATATTAATCAGTAGCTTCTCAATATTATTATTCACAACTAATATAATCACATTTCACCTGTGCAATATATTAATATTACTCTATATGTTTGTAGGAGGGCATAAATAGCATTTTGACCAGAAACCAACAAATTATTAATTTTACATCATTGGAAAAGTCATTTTATTCTTCAAGATACAACTGTTGAAATTTAACCTCTGATACCATTATTTCTGCATTATGTTATGACCGGGTGAGAAAGGTGCCCTGTGGTCCCTCTCAGCCTTCACCTGGTCTTACCATAACAGGGTTTAATTTTTAAAACACCATGTTTTGGCTCTCCCTTGGTGAATCCTTGTTCACCACTTTCCAATTATAAGGCAAAGAAACAGGCTTTCTGAGGTTTAAAGAAGAAAAGTTGAAATTTATTAAACTTAAACTCTAATTCGGTTGACGCCTGCAGATACACCCGCGCCCACATTAGCATGCATACGCAATACACACATGCGAATAGAGACAGAAAAGAGCAGAGGAAATAAAGTGGAAAAGTTTGAGGCAATATCTGAAGAGTTTTTGTTAAGGGTCTTCAAGCTAACTGTAGAGTCCTTGATTGTAGGCAGATCTTGCTTTTCGTTGAGGCACAGTATTCTTCTTAAACCTTGTTCACTGGAGGAGACTTTTCTCTCTTGGGGTTTATGCATCTTCAGTGGATTCAGAGGCTTGTGAGAAAGAGATGGGAGCAGGCAGGAGAGAGATCTTCTCAGTCCAGGAGCAAAACAGTCTTTCTGAGTTCAAACTGTTTGTACAATTCAGAAAACCCCAGGTTGCCAAGCAGGTTACTCATGTGGATTGTATCACCTTAGCAGTCTCTGGAATGCTCCTCTTACATGCAATACCTGGTGATCAAGGTCCATTGTGGGTTGAATGTGTCAGGGAATGGTCCTTTGTCCTTCCAACCACGGTCAGTTAATATGTGAATGTCTTTTCCAACCATGGCTGATCCGCTTAACAAGTCCTTTCTTCATTCCAGTCGCAGTTTAAAATCAATGTTCATGACAAAATTAATGTGCCTCATTCTTGGCAGGTGGGGGCCTAGCATGACAATTAACACATGATAGTTTATGAAAATTAGAATGTGCTATAAATAACTGTATGGATATTACAGTTTATACCTTCTTTCAGGAGAGTTCAGCACGTTAATGCCTTTGTTACTTCTGGACTTGACTATTCCAAAGTTCTCCTGGCCAGCTTCCCATCTTCCACCCTTCACAAACTCAAAACTCTCCTGCCCGTATCCTAACTTGCACCAGGTCCTCTTCACCCATCACCCCTGACCTACTGGCTGCTGATCTACATTGGCTCACGGTCCGGCAGCACCTCAATTATAAAATTTCAAATCTCTCCATCGCTTCACCGCTCCTTATCTCTGCAATCTCCTCCAGCTCTACAACCATCTGAGGTCTCTGTATTTCTCTGATTCTGGCCTCTTGCACATTCCTGATTTTAATTGTTCCACCATTGGCAGCCATGCTTTCAGCTGCCTAGGCCTTAAGCTCTGGAATTCCCTCCCTAAACCTCTCTACCTTTCTTTTCTCCTTTAAAATGCTCCTTAAAACCTAACTCTTTGGCCAAGCTTTTGCCATCTGTCCTAATATCACTTTATGTGCCTTGGTGTCACATTTTGTTTGCTCCCGTGAAGGGCCTTGGGACATTTTACTATACTAGAGGTGTTATGGGGAGGCAATGGCATAGTGGTAATATCACTGGACTAGTAATCCAGAGTTCAGGCTAAGGCTCTGGCTACATGGGTTAAAACCTACCACAGCAGATGGTAAAATTTGAATTCGATTAATAAAACTGGAATTAAAAAGCTAGTCTAATGATGTCCATGAAACCACTGTTGATTGTAAAAACCCATCTGGTTCACTAATGTCCTTTAGGAAGGAAATCTGCCATCCTTACCTGTTCTGGCCTACATGTGACAGCAACTTAAAAACTCTTAAAAATGACCCACTCAGCTTATCTGCAAAGACATGGTACATGTGCGAAGACCGACCAGGTGTGGATGCGTGATGGTGTTGGCGCTATGTGATGATGTTATCCTGCGAATGCGCCACTTAGTCTTTGCAAGACATAGGCTGTGCTTGTGCACAGCTTGGAGTGCTCTGATGATGTCAGGAGTCACTTTGTTATATCACAAAGATGAGAGATTGTATTGTCCAGTGAAAAGGCTTGACTTAATAATATAATCTTGTGATATCTTCCCCTTCATATCACATGAGGCTGAACTAAGCAGCCAGCCTCTCGTGTCAAAATGAGGTGGCTGGTTGCAGTGAGAACATTTTGGGTTCACCAACAGTGACTCAACTAGGAAATCTCATTGCCATAGAAAAACAAAAATATACACGTAAAAATTAAAACATGACTGGGTATCTGTTCAGGGCTCGAGTAAACTCAAAGAATTCATATAATGATATACATTGGTCTGGACTTACCACTCAATTGCGCAGGTTTTACGGCACATATCAGCTGATAGCCATGTAACCATAGCACATCATCATCGAATTTTTAGCGCAAATTACATTCAGCACAATTTGAGTTTCTGTAATCATTTGCATTAGTTATAAACGTTGCACTAGAAGCAGGCCCCACCCACAAAACTGGCCACGCTCCAGGGGAAATTCATCACCATTGGGAGTTTCCGCAAATTGCGTTTGTTTGTGGGCTTTCCTGGAAGCTCCAAAGTTAAGTTGGAACTTTTGGACACAAGGACACTAACAGATACATTTTGAAAGCTTTAGAATAATTTAAAAAATACTAAGGCACTGACTACTGTCTGTCAATTAACTAGAAAGTAGATTTTCTTTTTATTTATACATGGGATGTGAACATCACAGGCAAGGCCAGCATTTATTACCCATCCTTAATTACCCTTCAGGAGGTGATGGGAGGCTACTTTCTCGACTTGCTGCAGTCCTTGTGTTGTAGGTATACCCACAGAGCTGTTAAGTAGGAAGTTCCAGGAGTTTGACCCAGCAATGATGAAGAAACGGCAGTATATTTCCATATTGGGATGTTATGTGACTTTAAGGGGAACTTGGAAGTGGTGATGTTCCCATGTGCCTACTACCCTTGTTCTTTGATGTGGTAAAGGTCACAGGTTTGTAAGGTGCTGTCGAAGAAGTCTTGGCAAGTTGCTGCAGTACAGCTTTTAGATGGTACACATGGCAGCCATGGTGTGCCGGTGGTGGAGGGAGTGAATGTTTAACACGATGAATGGGTTTCCAATCAAGCAGGCTGCTTTGTCCTGGATGGTCTCAAGCTTCTTGAATGTTGTTGGAGTTGCACTCATCCAGGTAAGTGGAGAGTAGATGGTGGAAAGACTTTGGGGAGTCAGGAGGAGAGTTATTCGCCACAGAATTCTTAACCTCTTGCCTACTCTTGTAACCGCAGTATTTATATGACTGGTCCAGTTAAGTTTCTGGCTAACGGTAACCCCAGGATGATGTTGTTGGGGGATTCAGCAATAGTAATGCTGTTTCAATATCAAGGGGAGATGGTTAGACTCTCTCGTGTTGGAGATTGTCATTTCCCAGCACTTGTGTGGCACAAATATTATTTGCGACTTATCAAAACCTGAATGTTGTCCTGGTCTTGCTGCATGTGGGCACGGCCTAGCTTCATTAACTGAGGAGTTGCAAATGGAACAGAACACTGTGCAATTGTCAGTGAATGTCATTTTCAGCCATTCAAAATCTGGTTACTCACAGTTGTTGGATTGGCAGTGTGTTTTAAAATGCTTATTTTTTTGTGATAAACCTTTTTCAGCTATATGAATTAAACTTTACCAAGTTACCACCCTTAGATTTATCAAGAAATATTTCTGAAAGCAAATTTTTTTTTGTAAAACAGTTATGTTGTAAAACACTGTCTGATTGCAGTGGTTCATAGTAGATTTTGCATTTGTCAAAATATGCAACTGAGTTTGAATGCAAACTCAGAGGGAGAAAAAATACTTTTCAGAATGGGCTTAATTTTGGGAGCAATTTGCACCAGAATCGCCAATTGTGCCAAAAGTGAAACTTTATCTTAAGATCTTGTGTATATTGACATTTAATGTTGGATATGGAGTGTTATATGATTGCATTTAAGAATTGATGTCCCTTTAAGATCTTAGTATGCTAATGAGCCAAGTGCTGGGCCACAGTCATGTGACTCAGAGCCAGTGTCACTCTGTAACTATAACACCCAGAGTAAGGTTCTGTAAATAGTTAGCTCTATACTGTATATAATCGTCTGGCTGTAATAAATCTTCAACCAATTGGACACCATGCATCTCATTTATGTTGCATTAGACAATATAAAAGAACTTATTACATGGTGAGAAGAAAAAAGTCTCAGTTGAAGACCATGGGTAAAACAGCTTTGAAAATAACCATTCCTACAGCCCAAACAGAGAAAGTTCAAAAAAATACTGGCGCAAACATTAAAAACAAAGACACTTACCTCAAGCTGTGGAAGATAGAACTCAGAATGACAGGTTGCATGTAAATCAGGCGAGTCATTATTCCAATGGTCAAGGAATACTGCTTTAAAGAAAAAAGCTTTGAAGTCACAATTGGCAATTCGGGTGCAAATTGCTCCCAAAATTGTTGAACCAGAAAAGCAGGCTGTGAAAATACTAAGAGCAGTTGGAAATGAGGGGTTACACAGAATCAATACCTCTGGCTTATCTTAAGAGGAACGGAAAGATCCCGCAAAGATATGTAAAGTGCTAGAAGACCAACTCCAATTAAGAGTGAATTTTTGAATTCGTCACCTAGAATTGATGTCCTATAGGCAACAGCCTCAGCAATCAATAAACTAGTTCATCAGTAGATGCTATAGTAAAGACAATGATGTGACTTCTCAGAAACTGAGCTGTCGGACCAAATAATGGAGTTAGTGATTGTATCAACACCCATTGAATCGTTTCAGTAAGACCTCTTGGTGAAAAAGAAAGGTCACAGCATTGATGCACTTCTGAAAGATGGCAGGAAATATGAAGCCATTGTAGTTGGACAACAGCATCTGCAAGCATTAGGTGCAGCCAACACTAGCAGCACCACAACGAGGTCAAAAAAAAGCAAGAAAGCTGTGTGGTATGTGCAGTCTGTCCCACTCATGCCAAAATTGCCCTGCATTTTGTGACCTGTGCAAAAGGTGCAGCACAAAAGGATGCTGTGCTCGCCTATGCAAGAAATCTGGCTCCAAAGCCGCAGCCAGAAGTCACACAAGCAAACAGAAGGTAGGTGCAGCAACAGAGCAACGGCAGCAAGGAGAGCATCAGAGACCTGCATAAATGCAAGCTGATACATGAGGTCCATAGCAAAACAGACCTGAGACAAGGCTCAGAGAGAAGCAATTCTCAGTGAGAAGATAAACAGGCGTTCCACATTGTGAACCTGACACATCATGTCGATAGGAACATAGGAACATAGGAGCGGGAGTAGGCCATTCAGCCGATCAAGCCTGCCCCACCATTTAATATGATCATGGCTGATCATCCACTTCAGTGCCTTTTCCCCACACTATCCTCATATCCCCTTATGTCATTGTAGTTAGAAATCTGTCAATCTCTGCTTTAAACAAACTCAATGACTGAGCTTCCACAGCCCTCTGGGGTAGAGAATTCCAAAGACTCATAGCCCACTGAGCAAAGAAATTTCTCCTCATCTCTGTCCTAAGTGGCTTCCCCCTTATTTTCAAATTGTGTCTGCTGGTTCTAGTCTCCCCTACCAGGGGAAACATCTTACCGACATCTACCCTGTCTATCCCTTTAAGTATTTTGTAGGTTTCAGTGAGATCACCTCTCATTTTTCGAAACTCTGGAGAATACAGGTCCAGTTTCCCCAATCTCTCTTCATAGGACAGTCCTGCCATCCCAGGAACAAATCTGGTGAACTTTCATTGCACTCCCTATATGGCAATAATATCCTTCCTAAGGTAGAGTCATAGAGTCGTACAGCATAGGAACAGGCCCTTCGGCCCACCGCATCCATGCCGACCATAATGCCTATCTAGACTAATCCCAGCTGCCGGCATTAATTCCATATCCCTCTATGCCTTGCTCATTCAAGTACCTGCCCAGATGCCTCTTAAATGTCGCTACTGTTCCTGCCTCCACCACCTCCTCAGGCAGCTCATTCTTTGTGTGAAAAATTTACCCCTTTGATCCCCTTTAAACCTCCTCCCTCTCACCTTAAATCTATGCCCTCTAGTTTTAGTCACCCCTACCATGGGAAACAGACTCTGGCTATCTACCCTATCTATGCCTCTCATAATTTTATATACCTCTATCATGTCCCCTCTCAGCCTCCTTCGCTCCAGGGAAAACAGACCCAGCCTATCCAAGCTCTCTTTATAACTCAAGTCCTGCAACCCAGGCAAATCCTTGTGAATCTTTTCTGCACCCTCTCTAGCTTAATCACATCTTTCCTGTAGTGCGGCGACCAGAACTGCACACAGTACTCCAAATGCTGCCTAACCAACGTCATGGACAACTGTAACATGACGTCCCAACTCTTGTACTCAATGCCTCGGCCGATGAAGGCAAGCATGCTATATGCCTTCTTCACCACCATGTCTACCTGTGTTGCCACTTTCAGGGAACTATGTACTTGCACCTCAAGGTCTCTCTGCTCAAGAACACTCCCCAATGCCCTGCCATTCACTGTAAATGTCCTGCCCTAGTTTAACTTCCCAAAATGCATCACTTCACACTTGTCTGCATTAAATTCCATTTGCCAATCCCTTGCCCACTTTCCCAGTTGATCTATATCCTGTTGTAACCTTAGACAACCTTCTTCACTGTCCACTATACCACCAATTTTGGTGTCATCTGCAAACTTACTAATCATGCCCCTTACATTCACATCCAAGTCATTAATATATATGACAAACAGCAGAGAGCCCAGCACTGATCCCTGCAGCACATCACTGGTCACCGGCCTCCAATCTGAAAAACAACCCTCCACTACCACCCTCTGCCTCCTATCACCAAGCCAATTTTGTATCCAATTTGCTAGCTCACCCTGGATCCCATGTATTCGAACCTTCTGGACCAGCCTACCATGTGGGACCTTGTCAAAGGCCTTGCTAAAGTCCATGTAGACAACGTCCATCGCCCTGCCCTCATCAAACCTCTTGGTCACCTCCTCGAAAAACTCAATCAAATTCGTGAGACATGATTTCCCATGCACAAAGCCATGCTGACGATCCCTAATCAGACCATGCCTTTCCAGATGCATATAAATCCTGTCTCTCAGAATCCCTTCCAATAACTTTCCCACCACTGATGTAAGGCTCAGCGGCCAGTAGTTCCCTGGCTTATCCCTGCTGCCCTTCTTAAATAAAGGCACAACATTAGCTATCCTCCAGTCTTCCGGTACCTCACCCATGGCTAATGATGATATAAAAATCTCTGCCAGGGCTCCAGCAATCTCCTCCCTTGCTTCCCATAGCATCCTAGGATACACCTGGTCAGGTCCTGGGGATTTATCCACCTTAATGCACTTCAAAACCTCCAACACCTCCTCCTTTGTAATGTTGATATGCTCCAAGATATCAGTGTTCCCTCCCTTGAACTCACTAGCTTCCATGACCTTGTCCACGGTAAATACGGACGAGAAATATTCATTTAAGACCTCGCCCATTTCCTGTAGCTCCACACATTGATTGCCACACTGATCCTTAAGGGGACCTACTCTCTCCCTAGCTACCCTTTTACTCTTAATATACTTATTTATTTATTTTATTATTTATTTAGAGATACAGCACTGAAACAGGCCCTTCGGCCAACCGAGTCTGTGCCGACCAACAACCACCCATTTTTACTAACCCTGCAGTGATCCCATATTCCCTCCCCCTACCTACACTAGGGGCAATTTACAATGGCCAATTTACCTATCAACCTGCAAGTCTTTGGCTGTGGAAGGAAACCGGAGCACCCGGCGAAAACCCACACGGCCACAGGGAGAACTTGCAAACTCCGGAAAGGCAGTACCCAGAATCGAACACAGGTCCCTGGAGCTGTGAGGCTGCAGTGCTAACCACTGCGCCACTGTGTCGCCCAAATTATAGAATCTTTTAGGATCCTCCTTTATCTTATCTGCCAGGGAAATCTCATGGCCCCTTTTTGCCCTCCTAATTTCCTCCTTAAGTGTAGTCCTACATCCCCTATACTCCTCGAGGGACTCGCTCGATCCCAGCTGCCTATACCTGACATATGCCTCCTTCTTTGTCCTGACCAGACCCTCAATATCCCTCGTCAATCAAGGTTCCCTAAACTTGCCAGCCTTGCCCTTCCATCTAACAGGAACATTTGGCCCTGAACTCTTCCTATTTCACTTTTAAAAGACTCCCACTTGCCAGACGTCGCTTTACCTGTAAACAGCCTCTCCCATTCAACTTTTGAGAGTTCCTGTCTGATGCCATCGAAATTAGCCTTCCCCCAATTTAGGACTTCAACCTGAGGACCAGTCCTATCCTTTTCCATAACTATCTTGAAGCTAATAGAGTTATGGTCACTGGTCCCAAAGTGCTCCCCCACTGACACATCAACCACCTGCCCATCCTCATTTCCTAAGAGGAGGTTGAGTGTAGCCCCTTCTCCAGTAGGGCTATCCACATACTGCTTCAGAAAACTATCCTGGACACACTTAACAAATTCTTCCCCATCTGATCCCTTAGCACTAAGGCAGTCCCAGTCAATATTAAGGAAGTTAAAATCACCTACTATTACAACCCTATAGTTCCTACACCCATCTGTGAGTTGCCTACATATATGCTCCTCCACTTCCCTCTGAGTATTGGGGGGCCTATAGTATAATCCCATCAAAATGATCACCCCTTTCCTATTTCTAAGTTCTATCCATATGGCCTCGCTGGACTTCCCCCCAGGATATCCTCTCTAAGTACTGCCATGATGTCCTCTCTAATCAATAGTGCAACTCCATCTCCTCTCTTACCTCCGCCTCTGTCACGCCGGAAAGATTGGTACCCCGGAACATTGAGCTGCCAGTCCTGCCCATCCCTCATCCACGATTCCGTAATAGCAATAATATCACAATCCCATGTACCGATCCATGCTCTGAGTTCATCTGCCTTACCTGTAAGGCTTCTTGCATTAAAGTAAATGAAGTTTAGCCTACCAGATCTTCCACGTTCCTGTCCTGCCCCTGCCCGGCCTGCATACTGGACTTGCTTGCTTTAACCTCTACATTTGCCTCAACTATCTCATCTGAGAGACTACTACTTTGGGTCCCACCCCCCTGCAAGACTAGTTTAAGCCCTCCCGAGTAGTGCTAGCAAACCTCCCCCGCAAGGATATTGGTCCCTCTCCAGTTTAGATGCAACCTGTCCTTCTTGCACAGGTCACCTCTGCACCAGAAGAGATCCCAATGATCCAAGTAACTGAAGCCCTCCCGCCTACACCAGCTCTTCAGCCACACATTCGTTTGCTAATCCTCCTATTCCTACCCTCACTAGCACGTGGCACAGGGAGTAATCCTGAGATTACAACCCTAGAGGTCCTGCTTTTTAACCTTCTGCCTAACTCCCTATATTCACTTTGCAGGACCTCATCTCTTTTCCTGTCTATGTCGTTAGTACCAATATGGACCACGACCTCTGGCTGTTCACCCTCCCCTTTCAGAATGTCCTGCAGCTGCTCTGAGACATCCTTGACCCTAGCACCAGGGAGGCACATACCATCCTGGAGTCTCGTTTGAGGCCACAGAAACGCCTTTCTGCATCATTATGATAGAATCCCCTATCACTATAACTCTTCCAACCCTTTTCCTCCCCTGCTGTGCAGCAGAGCCCTCCGTGGTGCCAAGAACTTCACTGTTGCTGCTTTCCCCTGGGAGGTCACCCCCCCAACAGTATCCAAAGCGGTATATCTGTTTGAGAGGGGGATGGCCACAGGGGACTCCTGCACTATCTGCCTGTGCCTACTACTCCGTCTGGTGGTCACCCATCTCTTTTCTGCCTGTGCAGCCATTACCTGCGGTGTGACCACCCCCACTAAACGTGCTATCCACGACGTCCTCAGCATCGCGGATGCTCCACAGTGAATCCACCCGCAGCTCCAGCTCCATAATGCAGTCGTCAGCAGCTGCAGATGGATACACTTCCTGCACGCATGGTCGTCAGGGACACTGGAAGCGTCCCTGATTTCCCACATTGCGCAGGAGAAGCATATCACGGGGCTGAGCTCTCCTGCCATGACTTACCCTTAGGTTAATTAGTTACTCCCTGAATTAAAAAATACTAATTATACTAGGGGCCTTGTTCTACCCACTTCAATCTACAATTCTTAAAAAAAAAACACTTTAGTAGTACTCACCTTATCTCCAGAGGTTTTATTTTCAACAAAAAAAAATTACCCCTTATTTTTTAAGATATTCTAACAGCTGCTACTCACCAACCAATCACCTTACAGCTCTCCTGTGATGTCATTGTTGGTGTCTGTTGGGGACCAAAACCACACACATTACTCCAAGTGTGGTCTAACCAAGGTTCTATACAATTGAAGCAAGACTTCACTACCCCTGTACTCAAATCCTCTTGCGATAAAGACTAACATACCATTAGCCTTCCTAATTGCTTTTCTGCACCAGCATGTTAGCTTTCAGAGACTTATTGACAAGGTCATCCAGGTCCCTTTGTACAGCTGCACTTTCTAATCTCTTACTATTTAAGAAATACTCTGCACATCTGTTCCTCCGACCAAAGTGGATAACTCACATTTTTCCACATTATATTCCACCTGCCATGTTCTTGCAAGTCTGTCCAAATCCCTTAGAAGCTGCTTTGCATCTTCCTCATAACACACATTCCCACCTCGTTTTGTGTCATCCTGAACTTGGAAATACTACATTTGGTCCCCACATCCAAATCATTGATATCTATAGTGAACAGCTGGGGTCCAAGCACTGATCCCTGCAAAACCCCATTAGTCACAGCCTGCCAATGCAAGAATGACCTGTTTATTCCTACTCTTTACTTTCTGCCTGTTAACCAATCCTTAATCCATGCCAGTCTATTACCTCCTATCCCATGTGCTTTAATTTTGCTAACTAACCTCCTGTGGGGGACTTTATCAAAAGCCTTCTGAAAATCCAAGTATACCACGTCCACCAACTCTCCTTTATCAATTCCGTTAATAACATCCTCAAAAAACTGCAACAGGTTCGTCAAACATGATTTCCCATTCATAAATCCATGTTGACTATGCCAAATCAGATCATTATTATCCAAGTGTCTATTTATCACATCCTTTAGAATAGATTCTAGCATTTTCCCAACGACTGATGTAAGGCTAATGGGTCTATAATTCCCTGTTTTCTCTCTCCCTCCCTTCTTGAATAGTGGGGTGACAGTTGCAACCTTCCAATATGCACGAACTGCACCAAAATCCATAGAATTTTGGAAGATGATCACTAAGGCATCCATTATCTCCATAGCTACCTCTTTCAGGTCCTGGGGACTGATCAATCTTCAGCCACATTAATTTCTCCAATACAACCTTCTTACTAATACTAATTTCCTTCAATTCCTCATTCCCCCTAATCCCTTGGATCTCTAATTCTGGGAGATTTCTTGTATCTTCCTCAATGAAGACACAAAGTAATCATTTAGCTTCTCTGCCATTTCTCTATTGCCCATTATAAATTCCCCTGACTCTGCCTGTAATAGACCCACATTTGTCTTAGCCAAACATTCCCTTTTTACATACCTATAGAAGCTTTTGCAGTCCGTTTTTATATTTTTTGCTAGTTTACATTCATATTCTATTATCCCTTTATTTATCAGTTTCTTCATCTTTCTTTGCTGTATTCTACAATCCTCCCAATCCTCAGGCAACTATTTCTGGCAACTTTATAGGTCTTGTCTTTTAATCTTATACAATCCTTAACTTCCTTTGTTACCCATGGTTGACTGCCTTTCCTTTTTGGTTTTTGTGCCTTGAAGGAATGTGTAGTTGCTGTAAACTATGGAATATTTCTTTAAAGCCTATCCATTGCCTATGTACTGTCATACCTTTTAATGTATTTTCCCAATCCACCTCAGCCAATTTGCCCCTCATACCTTCATTGTTTCCTTTGTTCAAATTTAACACCCTGGCTTCAGATTGAACTACCTCACTTTCAAACAAAATGTAAAATTCTATCATATTATGGTCACTCATTCCTAAAGGATCTTTTACAACAAGATTATTAATTAGCCCTTTCTCATTACATAAAACTAGATTTAAAATAGCCTGTTCTCTAGTCAGTTCCTTAACAGGCTGCTCTAGAAAACCATCCCTAACACACTTCAGAAACTCATCCTCCACAGCATTCATACTCATTAGGTTTACCCAGTCTATTTGCAGACTGAAGTCACCCCTGATTACTGTATTACTCATGCCACATGCTGCTCTAATCTCCTGATTAATACCATGCCCCACACTACCACTACTGTTTGGTGGCCTATAAACAACTCCTACCAATGTTTGCTGCACCTTGCTGTTTCTTAGCTCCACCCAAACAGATTCCACATTTTATTCTTCCGATCTGAGATCTTCCCTTACTACAGTACTGATCCCATCCCTTATTATCAGCGCAACACCACCTCCTTTTCCTTTTTGCCTGATGATATCAAACAACTGGAATCTTTTGCCACTATTAACATCACATGCCCAAGAAAAGCTGGCAACTAAGGATCAAGATTGGCACCGGCATGAGTGCAAATATCTTACTAGTCTGAATCCTCAAAGATATCTACTGGAGTCATTGGTAATCAATGATACAACTAACAACTGCAAAGTTTTCTGCATATAATGGGTCACCCATCCCTTGCAATGGCATACTGACAATGCAATTGCAGCTATGGTAAGTCGGAATGGAAACCACAAACATTCTACCTAGCAGACACGAGCTGACAAGCAGTGGCAGGACGACCAGTGTGTAAGGACCTCAACATCATAACCATCCACGAAGTCACCAAAGTACCCATTACATCATAAGAGACCAAGAGGAAATCTCCAAGGACCTGAACCCGCTTGCAGAGTCTGACCAGCATCAAACGGTGGCGTCTGGAAACCCAGCAACAGCATAACCAGGCTGCGCCTTCACTTGTGCTCTTTAGAGAACTACCATCACCACAACGAGCCAGAACAGACCGGTATCTCCATGAGACCAAGTACTCTTCCCCCAACAAATCATCGACCTTGAGCCCCAAGCCTTCAGAGGCGGAGGATGAGAAAAGGCGAAGGACACGTAACGTTCTGAGGAGGCAGAGGAGGAATGAAGCATTATCTGTTGGCTCTTTGAGATGAGGTGCCGGAACTTTCCAAAAATGACAAGGCCTCAAAAGTGGTCATCTTGCGAAAAGCAACAGAGTATGTTAACAGGCTGAAGGTGGAGCAACAGAAACTGAATGCAGAGAGGGAGAAACATCAGAAAAAAGAGCAACAGATCAGACGCAAATTCCCCTATAAAAATTTGTCAAACCACCAAGATGATATATGGACTTTTGAGCCTCCATACTTGTAAATTTTATAATCTATATACTTGTGTAAATGATTTTGATGTTATCTAATTCTATGTATTTTTACCTTTAGCATAGGAGACTTATCTTTGGAAAGAAAGGGGATGGTGTATGATTGCCTTTAAGAGTGATGTCCCTTTACTATCTCAGTATGCAAATGAGCCAAGTACCAGGATGCAGTCATGTGACTCAGAGCCAGAGTCACTCTGCAACTGTAACACCCAGAGTAAGGTTCTGTAAATAGTTAACTCTGTACTGAATAATAGTTTAACTGTAATAAACCTGTTCGAGATCATCAACCAACTGGACTCCACGCATCTCATTTATATTGTATTAGAAAACATAAAAGAACTCATTACATGGAGAATAGGCTACAATCGAAATTCCTTAAGTAAATAGGGCCTGCTGACGCTATACTTGCACTCTGCGCTCAGTGGTGCAAGTATAGCCTTGCTGTGTCCAGTACCACTGTATCCTATGACACACTCTGAGCATTGCCATATATTTCATGAACAGCTAAAGTTCCAGTCAATGATTTTTGATGCTATCAGCACTCAGTAGGTGGGTTACAGCCTTGAACATTAACCTGGACATCTATTATTCTTTGGTTTTATAATACTGAATATTTTCAATGTCCAATACAGTAATATTATACATCGGTAAAAATTGACACTATAATAACATTATATAACTCATTAGCAGATGGCTATCCTAAGATTCCTGGGCTCATACACACTTGAAATGTAAGTAAGGACATACAGAAGAAGTGAAAGATTTGTTCCGGTATTTCCTTAATTGCAGTGATATTCCCTTAAGAATTCCAAAGTAATAGTTATTCAGCTGTTGAAGCACAGGCTAGATATTAAATTCACAGCTCATCCTGACTGACTGAAAAATGCGATTTTGTTGTTTAAATACACGTTAAATTATTTATGGTATGCACATGAACCACAATGTCAAGCACTCTTGCAAAAATGCTACCCTATGGTTTAATATTTACAATCCTCTAAGGATATTCCACAATTTCATTCTGCCTCACACCTTTTATTCTTCTGCATCATTGCTGCTGTGAAGGTGGGGCAAACATAGACGGGAACGGAAGAGAACTGAGAATGGTAGAATTTTGGCTTTGAGTGCAATCCAGAGCAATTCCAGAGCAAATTGCATCCAAAATTGTGCCCATTATGGAAAGATTTTTCTTTGCCCCATGTTTCCAGTCAAACTTATTTGCATATCATCAAACATGGGTATCCCTCTTGCCTCTGTGTCACAAGTGATGTGGGAAATAAAAGGTTGCTAGATGGGAAGTAAAGGGTTACCAGAGTTCATAGTGTTAAAATTGTTTTTCACTCTCTGGATATGTTATCTGTGTGTACGAGACAAATGTGATTATACAAGACACAAATGTGATTATAGGAAAAGTCACAAATGTGATCAAACAAGAGGGCACTGCCTCCTGAAACTGCTGTATAAATTAATTTGCTGTAACTGGAAAATTTCAAGAGACTTTTATTTGTTGAAAGCTCTTCCCTGCATGATGCTTGTAATAAAGACTTTCTAACTTCAGCTTAATCCTAGTGCTTTCGTCCCACAGGGTTCCAGGTTCAAATCCCACTCCAGGGCTTAAGCACAAAAAGCAAGGCTGACGCTCCTGTGCAGTATTGAGGGAGTGCTGCCTTGCTGGAGGTGCTGCCTTTCAGATGAGATGTTAAACTGAGGCCCCATCTGCTTGCTCAGATAGATGTAAAAGATCGAATGGCACTATTTTGAAGAAGAGCAGGGGAGTTATCCCCGGTCTCCTGGCCAATATTTATCCCTCAATCAACATGACAGAAAAAGGCCCAATGTAAAATTCCAGCTAGAAAGAGAGAGAGAGACGCACACACACAATGACAGAGAGAAAGATACACAGAGGTAGAGAGACAGAGAGGGAGAGAGGGGGAAAAGAGAGCGATCAAGAGTCCTGACAGATGGGCATCTATCTGTAATACTCCGCATCGCTATATCAAGTGTGCAGGCAGACATTGTCTACTTCTTCCAGCAAAAACAGTGCCACATATCTCACCAAATCAGTGTTCAACATAGTGATGAGAAAGTAAGTTAATAAATTAGTCTTCTCATTTAAAGCCTGTACACAAAAATGTGCATTTTTTTGTGGTTTTGATTAATAGTAAAATAAATTTCTCATACCTTTATCTTTCTGAAATTTGCTCGTTGGCCCCCTATGTAGGACAAAAATTATAATGCGTCCCCTCACGCGAAACGATTAGACACTGCTGGTTTAGAGCCTCCTTGAGGGCCAGAAAACAAGTGCAATTAGCAGAAACTCCGAATCATGATTAATTCATCCTGGGGGCATGGCCAGTTTTGTGGACAAGGCCTGCTTCTATTGCTAGGTTTTTAAAACTGGCACAAAAGACTGAAAACTCAATGTGTGGTAAACACAATTTGTGCTTAAAATTTCGTGATCTTTTGCTCTTGTTATGCCAATTTTGCCAATTATGCCAAAAAAACAGCGCCATCAAGCAGAAATCCCAGGACAAACAGTTTCATTAAAAAAAACACAAGTACCCACAAACCAATAGCAGTAATGATCTTGAAGGGAAATGTTTCAGTTCCAATACACTAGGGTCTACTAAGCTACAACCTCTCATTTGCCACTCTTTCCCTGTTGTTCTAAGATGCTGATTAAAATCATTAGCAAAGCGATGGAAAGTGTCGTTGACAGTGCTATCAAGTGACACTCACTCAGTAACATTTTGGGTTCCGCCAGGGCCACTCAGCTCCTGATGTCATTACAGCCTTGGTCCATACATGGATAAAAGAGCTGAGCTCCAGAGGTGAGATGAGAGTGACTGCCCTTGACATCAAGGCAGCATTTGACTGAGCGTAGCATCAAGAAACCCTAGCAAAACTGGAGTCAATGGGAATCAGGGGAAAATTCTCTCACATGGCACAAAAGAAGATGGTTGTGGTTGTTGGAGGTCAGTCATCTCAGTCCCAGGACATCACTGCAGTAGTTCATCAGGGTAGTGTCCTAGCCCCAACCATCTTCAGCTGATGATTGTACAATGTTCAGCACCATTCGCAACTCCTCAGATACTGAAGCAGTCTATGTCCATATGCAGCAAGACCTGGACAACATGCAGGCTTGGGCTGTTAAGTGGCAAGTTACATTTGTGCCACACAAGTGCCAGGCAATGACCATCTCCAACAAGAGAGAATCCAACCATCTCCTGTTACATTCAATGGCATTACCATCACTGAATCCCCACTATCAACATCCTGGGGGTTACCATTGACCAGAAACTGAATTGGAACAGCCACATAAAATACCATGGCTGTAAGAGCAGATCAGAGGCTAGGAATTCTACAGCAAGTAACTCACCACCTGACTCCCCAAAGCCTGTACAAGGCACAAGTCAGGAGGGTGCTGGAATACTCTCCACTTGCCTGGATGGTTGCAGCTCCAACAACACTCAAGAAGTTTGACATCAACCAGGACAAAGCAGCCTGTTTGATTGGTACCCCATGAACCACCTTCAAAATTCACTCTCTCTACCACCGACACACAGAGCAGCAGTGTATACCATCTACAAGATGCACTGCAGCAACTCACCAAGGCTCCTTCAACAGCACCTTCCAAACTCATGACCTCTACCACCTAGAAGGACAAGGCAGCAGATGCAATTTCCCTTCCAAGCCACACATCATCCTGACTTGGAACTATATTGCCATTCCTTCACTGTCGCTGGGTCAAAATCCTGGAACTCCCTTCCTAACAGCACTGTGGGTGTACCTACACCACAAGGACTGCAGCAGTTCAAGAAGATGGCTCACCACCACCTTCTCAAGGGCAATTAGGGATGAGCAATAAATGCTGGCCTAACCAGCGATGCCCACGTCCCACAAAAGAATTTTAAAAAGCTCAACATTGCCTAATCCCTTATTCATGTACATGGAATAGCATAACTTATAACCATTGCTTTTTTTTCTCTCCCTTTATGTTTTTTTCTTTTCTTTTTCAGGGCCTGCTGTCCCTGCCATATGTCTTCTTGTAAATGGGCAAGGCATAAAGATGAGTCATAAATAAAAACAGAAAGTGCTGGAAATACTCAGCAGGTCTGGCAGCATCTGTGGTGAGAGAAACAGAGTTAACGTTTCAGAACTGTGACCATTCATCAGAACTGGCAAAAGTTAGAAATGTAATAAGTTTTAAGCAAGTGAAAGGGGGGAGGGAGGAAGAAGAACAAAAGGGAAGGTCTATGATAGAGTGGAGGGCAGGAGAGATTAAATGACAAGAAGTTTCATGGTATAAAGATAAGTGAAGAAAAAACACTCCTTGCAGGTGAAACAGTGATTTACTTGTACTTCTTTCTGTTTAGTATACTGTATTCATTGTTCATAATCTGCTGTCCTCTACATTCGGGAGACTAAACGCAGACTGGGTGACCACTTTGTGGAACACCTCCATTCAGTCCTCAAGCGCGACCGTGAGCTTCCTGTCACTTGCCATTTCAATTCCCCACCTTGCTCCCCTTCTTACCTCGGCCTGCTACACTGTTCCAATGAAGCTCAATGTAAGCTCAAGGAACAGCACCTCAGCTTTCTACTGGGCACTTTACAGCCTTCTGGACTCAGCATTGAGTTCAATAATTTTAGATCATAACCTTTGCCCCATTTTTTTCTTATTTCATTTTTTTTTTGCTGGTTCATTTCCCCCCTACCACCCGTTTCTTTTTTGTGCTTGGATGGCTACTATTTGGCCATTTACACCTCATCCCGACACATCTTTTATTTCTTCACTTGGCTTTGTACCATGAAAACTGTTGTCATTTAATCTCTCCTGCCCTCCACCCGATCACAGATGTTCCCTTTTGTTCTTCTTCTCCTCTCCCCCCTTTCACTTCCTTAAAACCAATTACATTTCTAACTTTTGCCAGTTCTGATGAAAGGTCACAACCTGAAACATTAACTCGGTTTCGCTCTACACAGATGCTGCCTGACCTGCTGAGTATTTCCAGCATTTTCTGTTTTTGCTTCATATTACTTGTTATGTTCCGATATGCCTCATGTTCCAAAATATTTATTGAAGAAGCACAAGTTAAATATTTTATAAAATCTGCATACAGTAAGCACAACGCATATTTAACTACAATGAAAATAATACCACTTTGTAGACTTTAGTTAATAATGAATGGCACATCATATAAAATACCATTATACAGTGTTAGGAGCAGGAGAATGATGGCATAATTATTGAGAGATGGGAGATTAAGATGTGATTTAAACTGAAGCAAAAACATGACAGGAGAGAGTGTAATTGAAAATATATATATATAGGAAGGGTATAATTTACATGTCAAAATACCATTCTACATGTTGATCAGATTAGACAGTGTCTTTCCACTTCATTTATTGCTACTTCAATTACACATGGAAAATGACGTTTCTGGCTTATATTTCTGGCACGTGGGCATCGGGTGACAATCACTAATACTAACAGACAGTAATAGGAACTTGGAAACAGAATTCATTCTCATTGCTGCTCTCTTCATTAACCCCCAATTTACCTAAATGTGGCTGGCATCAGCACCATATCACTTGGTAAATTAAAACTGACTTAAAGAATTAAAACTCATTTTAATATACATTAGGAGGGAGAAAGGATAACACATTCTAATAGATGGATCTACAGATATATTTACATGAAATTGTATTTATATATAAACAAGACTATTTACAAATAGAATGGTTTAATGAACATTTGTTGCATCTGTTTCCAATCACTATAATATTCCAATCCACCATGATCCCTGTGGTATAAGGATGGGCTAACAGATGCTTATTGTTGTATTAGTGTATTTGTTAGTATGTTAAATATAATCATTTAAATATATGCTTATGCTAATAAGAATGTCACCACAGGAAGTGATTCAGTTCTCCGGCACAGTCGGTTATCATGTGTAAGTTGAAGCAACAAGTCTCCATTAAAGCTCTGTGTTCAACCTCTGTGCCTGCCCTTCAGCTTTGTTTGTATTAATCTAGAAATCAATAACACAACACTTATTGCTTTACTAAACCAACTGTATATTTAAGAACAGCTCTGTCAAAGCACATCCCTCACAACAACAAATTTTTGATGTGACTTTCAAAGATGGTGTTAAAAGGAGAGAAATTTATATTGAGTTTAAAAACATTTTCATACAAGATACTCCATGATGTAATTCAAAACCTTCCATTAGTTATTGCTTATACACAAATGATGTGATTATTAACCAAGTAGTAATGTTTAACTGCATTGGTGGATGAGCTGGCAGCTGAGCTACCCTAACTTTCTTAATGGGTGCAATGGCATGAAAAGCAGAATTAACTGGAGAGGAAGGGTAAGCAAAGAGAGAGACAAAATAACAAGTAAAGTTAAACTCTTTATCCAAAATGATTTCCACAAAGCAGTTGCCTGAAAATATGAACTCCTGTAAGTTTATTTATGCTTTTTATCCCCGAGCATGCACTTTAATCAGATTTATTAACATTGATTGCAGTAAGCATTCAGCGTATATTTAACAAAAGACACACCTTAGACAGTAGCTTAGATGTTGCACTTCAGGCTGTTGGCCCTTCCTGATCCCACCTGATTTTCAAGGCACTGAAACTTTTGTATAATTTTGGAAGGCTCCCCAGCCATTGTCAAGAAGACCCTGTGGAATCCAGCTGGAGTATGGCTGTCTTGGAGGCTTGTTATAATGTGGTGTAGCTGGCAGTTACAGTGCAAGCAGTATATGATAAATATAAACTTAAACCCCTGAGGAATTGATTGAATAGGTCTTTGGACCTTTAGAGGTTAAACGCCTCAAGTGCCAGCCAAAGTTGTGCCGGGTATCCAGTGTTGCTATGGCTCAAATGATAGGTCATAGGTTAGATGATGTATTTATGTCATTTGCAAATATTAGAATACACCCATATATAGTTGGTGGCATTTTATGTCCCAGGTCACTTGGTGGAACATCCTGGAAGTGGTGGAGATGAGCAGAGAGCTACCACGATTGACTCCAGCTACATTTCCTATTCAGGGACCCAATGTAACCTAAATTGAGAATCTAGGCTATTTACAACTCTTGTAGCAAAAATAAATAGAGGGTGCTTTAATATATCCCAGAGCAAA
Organism: Heterodontus francisci; assembly: GCF_036365525.1. NCBI lineage: Eukaryota > Metazoa > Chordata > Chondrichthyes > Heterodontiformes > Heterodontidae > Heterodontus > Heterodontus francisci. The sequence continues at coordinate 21,671,109 of NC_090408.1, read as the reverse complement.
TCTGTGTTAGGTAGCTGACAGTAAAAAAGGACCAAAAAGACAGAGATGATCAACCTGCAGTAATGAAAAAAGCAGAGCACATCTACCTGGGCACTTGCTACTTTTAAGGCATGAGTTTCTTTTCCAATTCTAAATAAGTGGAGAAAAGCTTCCTTCCCTTTCCTGTATTGTAGTCTCTTTGCTATTATTATGCTACATTGATTGGGATACATTAGGGTGGCACAGTGGCGCAGTGGTTAGCAACGCAGCCTCACAGCTCCAGTGACCTGGGTTTGGTTTTGGGTACTGCCTGTGCGGAGTTTGCAAGTTCTCCCTGTGATCGCATGGGTTTCTGCCGGGTGCTCCGGTTTCCTCCTACAGCCAAAGACTTGCAGGTTGATAGGTAAATTGGCCATTGTAACTTGCCCCTAGTGTAAGTAGGAGAATTGTGGGGATGTGGTAGGGGACATGGGATTAATGTAGGATTAGTATAAATTGGTGGTTGATGGTCAGCACAGACTTGGTGGGCCGAAGGGCCTGTTTCAGTGCTGTCTCTCTATGATTTTATGCGAGTGTTGACATAAATGTGAATGAATTTGTAACATTACACAGTTGAATATAAAACTGCCACACCTAATCTACCTCTGGTGAGACCCAGCTAAGTAATAGGTCTGATGCTGGACTTCTGCTATGCCAGTTTTATCATTACCTTTGGAGCTGATGTAGTGCCGCTAAAACCCATGAACGATGACAATCTCACATGGTGAACCCATGGCCTGGTAGACTGATACTAGTGAATAATATGTACCTTGTGATGTGGGTCTGGTGTCTTTTGCAAGGTTATTGTCACATAGAGTGGCGCAGTGTCTAGCACCACAGCCTCACAGCTCCAGCAACCCGGGTTCGGTTCTGGGTACTGCCTGTGTGGAGTTTGCAAGTTCTCCCTGTGACCACGTGGGTTTCCTCAAGGTGCTCTGGTTTCCTCCCACTTGCCAAAGGACTTGTGCGTTGATAGGTAAATTGGCCATTGTAAAAGAAAATGCCCCTAATGTAGGTAGGTGGTAGGAGAATTGAGGGAAGGTGGGGATGTGAGAGGGAAAAATGGAATCAATGTAGGATTCGTATAAGTGGGTGGTTGACGGTCAGCACAGACTCAGTGGGCCGAAGGGCCTGTTTCAGTGTTGTATCTCTCTATGACTCTATATACATAATGCTGTACTAATATTTCCCTTGCTTTAGATAGAGGCGTAAAGTATCCGTCATGTAAAGATACACGAAGTAATGTTATGTCTGATATATTATAAATTAAGATCACGTGCTTTTAGATTTTTGTTTTACAAATATACCCCTGGATGAACTTAGGAAGGAGAATTCATTTAATTAGGTAGGATTCTGGATCTGGTGGGAGGGAGGAACGACCTTAACTTGAAGACCGCAGAAAAAAACATGCTGCGGTCCCCATTCTTCCACAGGCTGGGCTGCAGAGATCTCAAAGAAGTTCTGAGCACAATCTTCCAGAGCTGCATAAACAAAGCCTTCTAACTTCTCACTAGCCTTAGAGAAGCAAACTACTCTGCCAACTGATGCCTCACTGGCACTTATTAGATGCCGCAGCAATCTTGGCATGTCGTTGTCTGAGCTTAAAAATCCATATAATGATTTTCTTTGGCCTGTGCTTTTGCACTGATATTATGTCTACATAATATTAAAATCAGAGCCAGCCTATTCATAAGAAAAATCAGGAAGCACCTTTTCTAGTAGAAATGTGGAACTTTCTCCCCCAGAACGCTGTGGATGCTAGAACAATTGGAATATTCAAGACTGAGATAAATAGAGTTCTGTTAGGTAAGGGTAGCAAGGAATATGGGGAAAAGGCAGGTAAATGAAGTTGAGGTACAGAGCAGGCCTTGAGGGACTGAATGGTCTGACCTGTTTCTAATATTTCTATGTGGTAGCAAGGTGAAAACTGACCGCTGTATTTTCTATGAGGACCAAGACTACGTAAAGAGCCACAAATATATTTTTTTTCATATTGGGGAAAGTGGAAGTAGTTTTGATTACTACTTTTCAAGCAGTAAGGAGGGAGTGCTAAATGTTTGAAGTTAACATTTAACTTAGCTTGTTACATTTTGAGTTGTTGGTGTGTGCAAATGTGACACTAGAGTTTAAAAGGAAATCTCTACACAGTTCTAACAGTCCCTTTAAGAACCGAAAGTGCATAGCCTTTGCTTAGGATAGAAAGCAACATCCGATCCTTATCCGGTCTTAAATAGCTTTCAGTCCCAATTCTAAGCTGGCATGCCAAGCGGGAATGAATCAGGTTCAGCTCGGGTGGTATGGGGGGAGGATGGCAATGGCATGTAAAATGGGCATCCAACCTGAGTCCGTCCTTTGCCCTTCTGTCAAGGTTAGGTTAAAATTAGGGCTTTAAATTTTAGACTTTCAATGATTCACAACAAACCTTAATGTGTTATGGTACACATTTCACAGTGGAAAATAAAACATTGCTTTTGCTGCATTAAATATATGATTGAATGAAAAGGTAGAGATATTAATCTTATATAAAACACATAGCTTGCTTTTAAGTACGAAGAAGGCCTGATTAATCAATCAATAATTAATTGCACATTATGATTATCCAAGTTCATTTTTCAACAATCAAGTCAACTCGAATAAGCAAGTCACAATGCACATTAGTACCTCAATATAATATTCATGTAAAAGTAAGGCTTATTTTAAGAATTTTTGTCAGGAGAAATTTATCCTCCAGTTGATTGACTTGTTAGATTTGGACCATTTAACTGTTGTATTTTTTGCAAGTTATTTTAGATTTAATTTACCCAATTGCTCATTTGCTTTTAAGAAAACATGCAGTAGGGGAGGAAATTATTTTCCAAGTTTACCGCTGATATTCACATACATGGTCAGAAATGTCGACCTGCCATATTCCTCACCTGACATTTAATGAAATGAGAAGCAAAGCATACGAGCTATTGGTTTACAGGTGAGCTTCCATTTCACATCCTCACTCTTTCAACAAGACATTATTGCAGGGCATTGATACCCAATGAAGAGAATGGATGGGATCTCACAGACGGCTGGCACCACGAGTGTTTTAAATTAATCCTCTTAACAGGTTCTTCACCTCTTGTGGAAGACTCGCTCATAATGTGGAATGTATTATTAGAGCACAACATACAGAATCTGGCTCTGAAAGGTCACCTTGACTGTCAATCTTGTCTTTTTTTCTCTCAAGGCATTGTCAAGCAGTCGTACACGTTTCTCTATTGATTAAAAAAAAGGTGAGAGGAGCAGTGTTAGTGAGTGTAATTGATGCAAATTCGTGACCTGGTTATTGCAACTCTGTTGTGCAGCCTGCCGCCCAGCTCATCAATTATGCAGTCTCAATTACCAGGCTTTTCGGCATCATGTTCCAGCAATGAGAGACTTGATAGAGATATTTCAAAAATAGTATTAAATGTGTAATTAGATCTTCCAAGTAAAGACTGCACTAAAAATGGCCATCAGGTTGTTACTATTCCCTGAGGTAGCTGTAAATGAAAATAACCCATCATTGCAAATCAATAGTTAGGTGAAATGAGACTTGCATTATCCTTTATTTCAGGTTTCTTACTTTAAGTTGTAGAATGGAGTTAATGCATATTGTCAACCATGCCACTTTCTCCCATTGTCACAGCATTGCTTCGCTCGTCTGAGAATTCATTTTGTTTTTGCAGAATAAAAGAAAGAATTAATTTTGTTTTTGCAGAATAAAAGAAAGAAAGAATTTCATTACCTCAGGACATCCCAAAGTGCTTTACAGCCAATTAAGTACTTTTGAAGTGTGGTCGTTGACGGAACATAGGAAACACCGCAGCAAGGTCCCATGATCAGCAATGTGTGCAAATGACCAAATAATCTGTTGGTTGAGGGATAAATATTGGCCAAGTCACTGGGGAAAGCTCCTTGCTGTTCTTTGAAATAAAGCTGTGGGATCTTTTACCTCTAACTGAAATGGCAGACTGCGCCTTGGTTTGACCTCATCCAAAAGATGATGGCTCCCATAGTATCCCATCAATATTGCACTGGAATGTCAGCTACTTTTTTGTGCTGATGTCTTTGGAATGGGACTTAAATCCACAACCTTCTGACTCGGAGGTGTGAGTGCTGCCACTGAGCCTAGGCTGATACCTAAAGATCTTTACCCTGTTGTAAGTAAACAGTGTGTAGGAGCTGCTGATTTTGCATTTAGATTATTACAACAGACATCCTAAAATGGATGTGTACAAATTGCATACTTGTGAATGGCAGTAATTGTTTAGTGCAGCATATGATTGTATACAGATAGGATGTTGTCTTATTAAAAGGGAATGGGTAAAAGCCCAATGAGGCAGAAAGTGCTGAATAACTTAGATTAATAACTTTCACTAGGTGGTGCTATGAAACAGATCTTGTGCTAACAGACCTGTTGTTCCACATCTGATTTTTCTTTATAAATCTACCTCCCTAAAAGTTGGCTGAGACACATTCTAGTTTCAGTATAACTGCAACAGTCATGTAATATCAATATTATATAATATTAGCAATGAGATATAAATAGGCACTTTATTATGGTACTCATCTTCGGTGACATGAGCCTAATGAAGTAGGGGATTTCCATTACAAGAACTTGTTGTCCAAGGTAAAAATAGACAGTAGTGTGTGCACCATTGAGGAGACACTGTGTCCTGTACTTCAATAAAAAGCATAACAGCTTGACAGTACAACTGAAGGGAAAATGCAGCATGAAAGTGCTTAACATTCTGTTCGCTGTGTTTGATGCCTTTTAATATTATCTATTTTGGGGGTATACAGAGGAATGTGAAGCGCTAAATCAGAAATCATAAACAAAAGCTTTCCTGCAGTTTTGTGTATTTTTTTCATTTGCCCTTAGGGCAACATACACATTCCCCAGTTCAGAGCGTGCCAAGTGTTTTTTTTTTCCAAAATATACTTTATCCATAAAAATCTGTAAAAATTACATTCCCAAACAGAAAACAGCATCAAGTCAAAAAATACAAACAGTGCAAAGGTGATCAGCTTCCTTCCATACAATCATGAGTTGCCTCACAACTCTTCCATTTCATTGTCATGCCATATACATTTTTACATTTACAGCACACAAAATTTTCCCGATACAGTTCGAGGGGTTTCCCATGGATCCAGCCCCTCAGTTCAGCTTGGTGGGGGGACCTTACACTGTGGTCTTTCCCCATTGAGCCTTTGCTGCTGCTGCCCCAAGCTTTAGTGCGTCCCTCAGCACGTAGTCCTGGACCTTGGAATGTGCCAGTCTGCAACATTGGGTAGTGGACAACTCTTTGCGCTGGAAGACCAGCAAGTTTCGGGCAGACCAAAGAGTGTCTTTCACCGAATTGACAGTCCTCCAGCAGCAGTTGATGTTTGTCTCGGTGTGCGTCCCTGGGAACAGCCCGTAGAGCACAGACTCCTGTGTTACAGAGCTGCTTGGGATGAACCTCGACAAAAACCACTGCATCTCTTTCCACACCTGCTTTGCAAAAACACATTCCAGGAGGAGGTGGGCAACCGTCTCTTCCCCACCACAGCCACCGCGGGGGCATTGTGCGGAGGGGGCGAGACTTCGGGCATGCATGAAGGATCTGACGGGGAGGGCCCTTCTCACCACCAGCCAAGCTACATCTTGGTGCTTGTTTGAAAGTTCTGGTGATGAGGCATACCGTCAAATGACTTTGACGGTTTGCTCGGGGAATCATCCGACAGGATCCACCGTCTCCTTTTCCCGTAGGGCCTTGAGGACATTCTGTGCAGACCACTGCCTGATGAACCGGTGGTCAAAGGTGTTTTCCCGCAGAAACTGCTCCACAAAGGATAGGTGGTATGGCACGGTCCAACTGCATGGAGCGTTCCGCGGCAATGTGACCAGGCCCATCCTTCGCAACACCGGGGACAGATCGAACCTCAGCACGTAGTGACACTTGGAGTTTGCGTACAGGAGATCTACACACAGCTTGATGCAGCCACACACGAAGGTGGTCATCAGGATGAGGGCCACGTTGGATACATTATTCCTGCCCTTATCCAGAGATTTGAACATGGTGTCCCTCCGGACCCGGTCCATTTTAGATCCCCAGATGAAGCGGAAAATGGCTCGGGTGACCACCACAGCGCAGGAGTGGGGTATGGGCCAGACCTGTGCAACGTACAGCAACAACGTGAGCGCCTCGCACCCGATGACCAGGTTCTTACCCACAATGGAGAGAGATCGCTGCCCCCACATGCTCAACTTTTGTCGTACCTTGGCGACTCGCTCCTCCCAGGTTTTGTTGCACGCCCTGGCCCTTCCGAACCATATCCCCAGCACCTTCAGGTAGTCTGACCTGACGGTGAAGGGGACAAAGGATCGGTCAGCCCAGTTCCCAAAGAACATGGCCTCGCTCTTGCCGTGGTTAACTTTGGCTCCTGAGGGCAGTTCGAACTGGTCGCAGATGCTCATCAGTCAGCACACGGACAGCGGATCTGAGCAGAAGACGGCGACGTCATCCATGTACAGGGAGGTTTTAACCTGAGTGCCTCCGCTGCCTGGGATTGTCACCCCTCTTATGCTCGCATCCTTCCTAATAGACTCAGCAAAGGGTTCAATACAGCAAACAAACAAGACCGGGGAGAGAGGACAGCCCTGTCTGACTCCAGATTTGATCGGGAAACTTTCCGATTCCCACCCGTTGATTGAGACTGCGCTACTGATGTTTGTGTAGAGCAGTTGGATCCAATTGCAGATTCCCTCCCCAAACCCCATTTTGGAAAGAACGTCCATCATGTAGGTGTGCGATATCCTGTCAAAAGCCTTCTCCTGGTCCAGGCTGATGAGGCAGGTGTCCACCCTCCTGTCCCGTACATAGGCGATCGTATCCCTGAGTAGTGCGAGACTATCAGAGATCTTCCTGCCGGGTACAGTGCAGGTCTGATCGGGGTGAATCACCAACTCCAGAGCAGATTTGACTCGACTGGCGATGACTTTGGACAGAATCTTGTAGTCAACATTAAGCAGTGAGATGGGCCGCCAATTTCTGATTTCTGCCCTCTCCCCCTTCCGCTTGTAAATGAGGGTGATGATGCCTTTCCTCATGGATTCTGACATGCTGCCGGCCAGGAGCATACTCTCGTATACTTCCAGCAGGTCCGGGCCGACCCAGTCCCACAGGGCCGAATACAACTCAGCCGGTAAGCCATCGCTTCCAGGAGTTTTACTCGTCTCGAAGGACTTGATGGCCTTTGTCAGTTTGTCCAGAGTTAGCGGCTTGTCCAAACTCTCCCTCCTGCTGTCATCTAAGACCTCTGTGATAGATGACAGGAAGGACTGGGAGGCTCTGCTGTCTGTGGGCTTCGCGTCATACAGCCCGGCATAAAAGGATTTGCTGATCCTTAGTATGTCGGACTGCGAAGACGTTGCCGAGCCATCTTCTTCCTTCAGGCTGCTGATAACAGAGCTCTCTCTGTGTACCTTTTGGAAGAAGTAACGCGAGCACATCTCATCCTGCTCGATGGAGGGGACTCTGGACCGGAATATGATCTTGGAGGCCTCCTTGGCAAAGAGCAAGGCCTGCTGGCTCTTCACCTCTTGGAGATCCTCTTTGACCTCGACCCCCAGTGACTGCAACCGGAGTCGATTTTGCATACTTTTCTGGAGTCGGGACATTTCCCTCTGTCTCTCTCTCTCGCCCTCTGAACACCTTTGTGGATGAAGAACCTCTTGATGTTCTCCTTGATCACTTCCCACCAGTGAACTGGAGACTCAAAGAGGGGTTTCACGGTCCTCCAACCTTTGTAATCCCTTTTGAGTTCCTCAACGTTCTCTGGGGTCAGCAGTGTAGCATTGAGCTTCCACGTCCCTCTGCCAACCCGCTGGTCATCCTGTAAGTGACAGTCGGCCAGTAAGAGGCAGTGGTCGGAGAAGAACACCGGCTTGACGTCGGTGGATCTGACCGTGACAGCACGGGACACAAACAGGAAGTCAATCCTGGAACGGACAGACCCGAGGATGCCAAGTGTCTGCTCCAGATCTCCTTCTCTTCTGTTCCTGAACTGTAGGTCGGATAGTGCATGAGTACTACAGGGATTCATTTAACCCTTTTCTATTCATTCTTCCCCTGATAATTTGCCCAGCAGAATGTCACTGGCAGAGGATGGGAAGAAGAACAAAAGGGAAGGTCTGTGATAGGGTAGAGGGCAGGAGTGATTAAATGACAAAAGGTCATTTCGGTGCAAGGCCAAATGCAGTGACAATGGGTCAAGAAACAAAATATGTATCTAGAGGAGGTACGAATAGCTGGATAGCTGAAACACAAAGAAAAGGTATTAAGAAATAATCGAGAGACCACACCAGAAAAAAACAGAAAACAAAATGGGGCAGAGGTTATGGTCTAAAAATGTTTTGTTCTTCTTCTCACCCTCCCCCTTTCATTTCCTCAAAACCTATTACGTTTGTAACTACATTCAGTTCTGATGAAAGGTCAGAGACCTGAAATGTTAACTCAATTTCTCTCTGCACAGATCCTGCCAAACTTGCTGAGTCTTTCCAGCATTGTCTGTTTTTATTTTGTTTAATAATGCTCCTGTAAAGCTGCTCGGGATGTTTTATTATGTGAAAGGTGCTATATAAATGCAATTTATGGTTGTTGTTGAATAAAGACCTGACACGAAATTCCCAATGGAACTACTCTTGATATGCTCATAACCAACGTAAGCTGAGATCAGTGCAGCGGCTCCCTGATGTGAAGGGATACCCAAAGTAATGTAAGAATTTTGCTGAAGAATAACATGTTTGATTTGGGTTAAACTGATATATAACCCCTTGGTGTAGAATCTGTGCTATACCCACTTCAGAGCTAATTTATCCTTCCAAACACAGTGCTCCAGATAGGGTCTGACAAAGGCCCTGAAGCATCATTTCCTAACTTCTGTATTCTAACTCTCTTTCAAGGCCAACGTTCCATTAGCCTTTTTGATTGATTTTTGGTACTTATACACTAGCTTTTAGTAAGTTGTGTACAAGGACACCCAAAACTTTTCAATCCTCCATGTTTCCTCGTCTCTCGCCATTGAGAAAATATTCTGATTTGTCTTTCTTGCATCCAAAGTGAATAATCTCACACTTCCCCACATTGAACCCCATTTGCTATATCCAGGGGAATGCGTCCAAAAAAAATGGAGAAATTGTAAAAATGAAATTTATGAAAGCTGTAATGCAACAATGACTAATAAGGGGCCAGAGGTGCTGTCGCTAACTCGGAAATCTTTAAACACAGAACTGGCAAACATACTGCAGCCAAGACACCCTGTAATTGATTCCCAAGTTGGATCTTGAGATGACAAAATCATTGAAATAATTTGGCATAACACAATTTGTTAAAGGCTTTATTCGGAAGCCAACCCTTACTCCCTATCCCCAACCTCACCTTCTGTCAAGATCTGAAGTTTGTCAAAAAAAAGTGTCAACTCTATTTCAGAGCTTTTTCTAGTTTTCTCCACTCATATTAGTGGTGTCTATCTTTTGGGCGGGGCATTTGAGAATGTATTTTAGTTTGGTGGTAGCTGGTCCATTGTCTCTCCATTGGTCTATTTTAAATGGTCCAAGTTTTTCACCATTTGGAAACAAAAGGTGTTGGTTTTATTCTATTTTGACACCCCGTGGAAACAATAGCGCTGACTCGGTGTTCCTTTTACTTTAACACCTGCTGCTTAATAATGTCAATTAAGCTCTTGGTGGTGGTTCCTAATGCTAATTGGTGCTACTTTCCAGTCGGTGCAATAAATCCTCCACTGGCAGTTATTGCATCTCTGGGATGGCTGAACATTGCAGCTGGGACAGGTGATGAGTCATGGTGTTATAGAAGAATTACCTGCAACAACTACCCTCAGGGATCAAGAAGCAGCTACCTGCCTCTAATAAGCAGTGTGTATAAAAAGGTAAGCTGACTAAGGAGGTGGTTAACCGGCCTGTGTAGCTTTAGTGAATGATAAGCTGCAGTTAATGTAACAACAGCTCTTGACCTCCACTTAATGTCGGGTCAAGTCTGCTCTGGAGTTGGTGATTCACCCTGACCAGACCTGTACTGTATCCGGCAGGAAGATCTCGGATAGTCTCACACTACTCAGGGATATGATCGCCTATGTGCAGGACAGGGGGGGTGGACACCTGTCTCATCCTGGACCAGGAGAAGGCTTTTGACAGCACACATACATGATGTACGTGCTCTCCAAAATGGGGTTTGGGGAGGGAATCCACAATTGGATCCAACTGCTCTACACAAACATCAGTAGCGCAGTCTCAATCAATGGGTGGGAATCAGAATGTTTCCCGATCAAATCTGGAGTCAGACAGGGCTGTCCTCTCTCCCCTGTCTTATTTGTTTGCTGTATCAAACCTTTTGCTGAATCCATTCGGAAGGTTGCGGTCATAAGAGGGGTGACAATCCCAGGCAGCGGAGGTACTCAGGTCAAAGTCTCACTGTACATTGATGATGTCGCTGTCTTCTGCTTGGATCCACTGTTCATTCACAGACTGATGAGCATCTGCGACCAGTTCGAACTGGCCTTGGGAGCCAAAGTAAATCACAACAAGAGCGAGACCATGTTATTTGGGAACAGGGCTGACCGATCCTTTGTCCCCTTCACCGTCAGGTTAGACTACCTGAAAGTGCTGGGAATATGGTTCGAAGGGGCTGTGGCGTGCGCCAAAACCTGGAAGCAGCGAGTAGCCATGGTACACCATAAACAGAGCATGTGGGAGCAGTGTTCTCTCTCCATTGCAGATAAGATCCTGGTCACCAGGTGTGAGGCGCTCACGTTGTTATTGAAAGTGGCGCAGGTCTGACCCATACCCCAGTCCTGCGCCGTGGCAGTCAACCAAGCCATCTTCACTTTATCTGGAGATGCAAAATGGACTGGGTCCACAGGGACACGATGTTCAAACCTCTAGAAAAAAGAAGGAAAAATCGTACCCAATGTCGCCCTCATCCTGATGGCCACCTTTGTGTGCGGCTGCATCAAGCTGTGCGTAGATCCCCAGTACAAAATGTCCTCAAGGCCCTATGGGAAAAGGAGATGGTGGAACCTGTTAGATGGTTCCCCGAGCAGACTGCCAAAGTCATTTGGCAGAACATCTCATCACCAGAACTTGCAAACAAGAACCAAGATGTAGCTTGGCTGGTGGTGAGAAGAGCTCTCCCTGTCAGATCTTTCCTGCACGCCCGGAATCTCAGCTCCTCTGCATGCTGCCCTCGAGATGGCTGTGCTGGGAAAGAGACTGTTGCCCACCTCCTTATGGAATGTGCCTTTGCAAAGTAGGTTTTGTCCAGCTTCATCCCGAGCAGCTCGGTAACACAGGAGTCTCTGCACTATGGGCTGTTCCCAGGAATGCACATTGAGATAAACTCTTTTATCTCGGGCTGTTTGCAACAAAATATGTTTTTGCTGTGTAATGCAAATGTTTATTGCATGTAAAATGGAATGGCAAGAGTTGTGAGGAAACTCAAGTTCTGTATTGCACTTTCTAAAATGTCAAGTTTGAACTTTTTTGTAATGTATTTTTTACAGATTTTTGGGAAAAAAACTGCACCTGTTCCCAGGGACACAGACCATGATAAACATCACTTTGGTCTGCCCGAAACTTGCTGGCCTTCCAGTGCAAAGAGCTGTCGACGACGGTCACATTCCAAGGTCCAGAACTATGTGCTGAGGCACAGCTGCTGAATAGGCTCAAAGGGAAAAGGCTACTGTGTAAGGCCATCCCGCCATAGTATACTGAGGGGCTGGAACCTGTGTCAAACCCCTCGGGCTGTATGAACCAGAGAATGTTTGACATGAAATGTAAATGCATTGTAAATATATCCTGTAATGGCAAGTGTAGTGAGGCACCTCATGTACTGTATTGAAAGAAACTGATCAGTATTGTCCTTCATGTGATGTCAAATTTGAACTGTTTTAACTGTAATGTATTTTTACAAATTTTATGAATAAAGTATATTTTGAGGGGGGGGGGGGAGTGTTAATGTAACAACACCTCTTGATCTCCAAGCCTTAAAATGGGAGTTCAACGAGATAAGCTGCTGTTTGGTTCAGAGAACCATTAAACAGATGACTGGTGCACTGTTTGAGCATGCCCACCAGTAAATCACAGAATCGGAGAATCACAGAATTGTTACAGTGCAGAAGGAGGCCATTCGGCCCATTATGTCCACACTGGCTCTCTGAAAGAGCAATTCACTAAGTTCCATTCCCCCGCTTTCTCCCTGTAACCCTGCACATTCTTCCTTTTCATATAACGGTCCAGGAAGTAGGTTTTAAGGAGCATCTTAAAGGAGGAGAGAGGTAGAGAGACGCGGTGATAAGTGCCAGATGCTCCCACAGTGCAGACGCTTCTGCTGATCCTGCATGGTCTACAGTCTTGGTGCTAATGACTCGAAGCTGGCCCTCTCATTCTTGCATTTTGTCACCCAGGCTGCCAAGTGAGACACGCGCACTTTGCTTATGGATTCATTCACTAAGACTGTGAGAGCATTTGCCGCATCAGCTGGCACTTGCTGCACTTTAACCAAAAGGCTCGCAATGCTCCTTTCAATTGCTTTACTCATATGGTTCAGCCTGCACAGGCACAGAGTATACAGAGACATGTGCAGTACAAGATTATACTCCGTTGTACTGAATACACCCACCTTTTATCATTGAAGGCATAAGTCTGCTCACTTTTTGATTTTGTACACTATACCTGGGTATACTGAGAATACATGTCTTTCATTTTTGGAGGCTAATCCAGCAAAAATTATGATTTGGTTGCCCTTATAACTTCTGCCTAGGCTGGCTCATCACAATAGGCCCCTTGACCCTGAGGCCTGTAACAGCGGCCAGTGATCAGTTTTAGGCTAATAACTTGATCTACCTGAAGTTAAGTTGTTTCCACTGTAGCTGCAGCATCTGGAAAACTCACATTCTGACTGAAAGAGGAGGGTGAAGCATAGGCCAGAATTTTACTGGCACGCTGTGGGTCCTGTCGCCGGGATCAAATGTAGGTCCCGAGCCCTTACGGGCGAACGGCAGGACTGCGGAGGGGATTTTACCGGCAGCCAATTAATTGGTTGCCGCTGGGCCCACAGTCCGATTAAGGACAGTGGCCTGCCTCTCCGAGCTGCCAGCCTAATCAGAGGTGGTGGCCACTGCTGTGGCGGAAGGGAGAATGAGAGGGTGCTTCCATGTTTAATTTGCCAGGGCCAGGCAAGTTGGCCTTGGCTATCAGAGGGGTGAAATCTCCAGTGGTGGCGTCGGAGCTGCATGGGTGGCTATTGCTGCCAGGGGCCCCTCTGTGGGACATGGAGCTCCTGGGAAGGAAGGAAACACTGGGAAGCCGCGATGAGGCCGCCTCGATTTAGCTGCGGCCTCCCCACATGGTGGCGTGGGGGTTTTACGACGCTGTTAAAATACCAGTGAGGCGTAAAATTGCATTGATAGGCCGCCTGTCTCTGGCAGCAGGCAGCCAAGCCACTGCCATTCCTCCCTTTCAAAATATCCCATGGCGGTGAAAAGATACTCCGTCCCGCCGCCTTCTGCCGCCATTTAACCCCCTTCACCTCCCCCACCACCCAGCCCATCTCCAGAGGGCTGGTAAAATCCTGGCTATAATGGCTCCAAAGCATTGTGGCTGCTTCAACTGTGCGGCCAGCGGCAGTTTACCGCAAGCTTGATTGTGAACCGGCCATGCCAGCTTCTGGCTTTAATTGTCAGCATATAGGTTGGTCTAGTGGGGCTGACCAGCCAGCCAGTGATCACTAGTATTTCCTGGGGGCTGTAGATGCACAGGGCACCACTCCAACAACTTCAATGGGGTCGCAGCTGTGGGAGCATCCTAGCACTTACTCTGGGAGGTGGCTCCCTGCAGGTATTCTAGACGAATGTGTTATCCTTACCCTTCAGAAAATCTTCCATAAACATAATTTACACTGTCTGTTCCTCATTCCTACCTTATCCTTCATTATCATACGCTATGTATTGTCCTTGTATGCCATCATCTTCAGCCCTGTCACAAACATCATATATTTGTCATCCTTCCATCCACTCCACAGCCACTGTCTCAGGCTGAAGCAGACTGTCATGCATTCCTGAACTGACCTTCACACCCTATTTCGTCTCCGTCACAATAACCACCTCAGTAACGACACCCACCTCTGCTCCTGCTTCAGCTCATCTGCTGCTGAAACCCTTATCTATGCCTTGGTCACCCCCACATTTAGCAATTCTAATGCTCTCCTGCCTGGCTCTGTAAACTTCAGCTCATCTGAAACTCTGCTGTCCATACCTTATCTCACACCAAGTCCAGCTCACCCAGCACCCATGTTCTTATTGACATTGGCACATGGTCCCCCAATTCAAAATTCTTACCCTTGTGTTTAAATCGATTAATCGTCCTCACCCTTCTGTACCTCTGTAACCTCCTCCAGTCCTCAACCGCCCCCTTGAACTCTGTGTTCCTCCAACTCTGACCTCTTGCGCAACCTCCACCTTCCCTTCATCATGCAATTGCTGGCCGTCCCTTCAACTGTCTAAGCCCCATGTTCTGGAATTCCCTTCACTAAATCTCTCTGTCTCTTGACCTCCCTCTCTTTTTTTAAGACCTTCATTAAAGCTCAGTTCATTGACCAAGCTTTTGGTCATTCCTCCTAATTTCTCCTTCATTGGCTCAGTATCCATTTTTGTCTGATTACATCTCTGTGAAATGCTTTATGATGAAAGGCTAATGGTATGTTAGCCTTTATCGCAAGAGGATTTGAGTGCAGGAGTAGTGAAGTCTTGCTTCAATTGTATAGAACCTTCGCTAAACAACACTTGGAGTACTGTGTGCAGTTTTGATCCCCTTACTTTAGGAAGGATATTATTGCCATAGAGGGAGTGCAACGAAGGTTCACCAGACTTGTTCCTGGGATGGCGAGACTGTCCTATGAAGAGAGAATGGGGAAACTGGGCCTGTAATCTCTAGTAAAGCCTGGCTACCCGAACAAACCCAACTACATGTGTCAGATTCGGGTCGGGTCGGGTCTGTATTCTGCCTCCAGCATTCGTGCTCAGGTCGGGTTGGGCTGAACTGTATTGTTATGTTTCATATTGTTTTTGTTTTAATCTACATTTAATCTAATATATTTGTTATTTTCGGGTCAGGTCAGGCATTTCAAAAATTAAAGGACTCGGGCCCAGTGCGGGTTCGGGTTGGCTGTTGTCGGGTCAGGCATGGGTCAGATTTTTATACCTGAGCCAGGCTTTATTCTCTAGAGCTTCAAAGAATGAGAGGTGATCTCATTGAAACCTACAAAATACTTAAAGGGATAGACAAGGTAGATGCAGCTAAGATGATTCCCCTGGTTGGGGAGTCTAGAACCAGGGGACACAATTTCCAAATAAGGGGAAAGCCACTTAGGACAGAGATGAGGAGAAATTTCTTTGGAATTTTCTACCCCAGAAGGCGGTGGAAGTTCAGTCATTGAGTATGTTTAAAGCAGAGATTGACAAATTTCTAAATACAAATGACATAAGGGGATATGAGGATAGTGTGGTAAAAAGGTATTGAAGTGGATGATCAGCCTTGATTGTATTGAATGGCGGAGCAAGCTCGATGGGCTGAATGGCCTACTCCTGTTCTTATGTTCTTACACTCTTATGGTCTACTTTAAAGGCACTATGTAAATATATGTTGTTACTGTATTATACACTTGCACACACATTCCCCATTATGTAATGATCATGTGTTCATCCTCATTCAGAAAAATTCCATATTTTCATTATATAATTTTATTTCCCTTCATAAACTGAATTAAGTAGCATTGGTTTAGATTGAAATGAGATCCCACCTCCAACCCACTATTAAATAGATATTTATAAATGGTTTGTGGTAAATACATTGATTTTTCTCCATCTATTGCTCAAACCTGGAATGTGATTAATGATTTGGGTGCATCCCATCTTTGATTATATCAGTCCTTCTTGGAAGACATTGGCCGGAATTTTATGTTGGGCGGGAGGCCCCGCTGATCGGCCCAAAAGTCGGGGCGAGCCTCCATTGGGCCTGGGGAGCCACGCCAGGACTTTACGCTTCCTAGGCCCTTAATTGGACTTGGGCAAGACTTCCATTTCCTTGAGGCCGGAAGTCCTGCCTCCAAGTGCTGCCAGCCAATCAGTGGGCCGGCAGCTCTTAGTCCCAGCTGTGCCACCCAGAGCGGTGGCCACTGCTGGGACTGCATCTAGCCAACAATCGGATCGAGGACAATCAGCCGGGCCCCGTGAGGAAGTGGGGTCAGTTGGGAGGAGGCGCGACTTTATTTAATTGGTGGCAGTTGGGGCTTCAGGGTGGGGGGGGGGGGTGCCCTCTTTGGGGAACAGGGTGCCCAATCTGGAAGGCACATCCCCCCCACCCCAGCCTGCAAGGAGGTCACCAGGTAAAACCTGGGGCCATTCTGGAGGCCTGTGGCGCCCACTGGCCACTGGTAAAATACTAATAGTGGTGGGAGAAGACCCTTAAGTGGCAGTTAATTGGCCACTTAAGAGCCTTGATTGGCCTGGGGCGGGCAGACTCACAGCAGGGCCGGAAAGGCATCGTGAACGGCCCCCCAGCATCCCACTCAATTCTACACAACCCCAACCACCCCACACCAACACGATCCTGTGGGGGAGGGGGGGGGCATAAAATGTCTGCCATTAATTTCCTTTTCTGATAAATCTATACAGCATTGGTCAGTAAGCTCATTAATTCATTTATGATTTTGATTGAATCCTGCTTGTCAATTGTTTCAGTGAATTATACTACTGAATTCAGATAATGCAATTTTGAAGAGCTGCATATCAATAAAGGGGCAGGATAATTAAGATGTAATGAAGGATAACAAGAAATGACAATAGCACATAAATTTAAGAAATACATATTCTTAATATTGAGTGAAAGAATGTCAGTTGTCATGCATTTTCATCCATCACCAATCTCTGACAAAAGTGTGCACATTCAGAACTAGTAAACCATGGCTCATTTTGTACAATGTTGCAGGTTTGACAAACTAATCCAAAACCTGGGTGTGACATGTGAAACAGTAAAAACTTAGGGCCTGAAAATCCTAAAAGCCTACTCTGCCCCCTGGGAGTGTGACAGGTCAGGGCATCCAGCCAGGAGACAGTGGAATCATATTCACACCAACAATAAACAACACCAACTTATATTTATATAGCACCTTTAACAGAATAAAACATCCCAAGGCACCTTACAGGAGCATTATAAAACAAAATAAGACACCGAGCCACATAAAGAGTTCTTAGGTCAGATGACCAAAAGCTCTGTCAAAGAGGTAGGCTTTAAGGAGTGTCTAAAAGGAGGAAAGAGAGGTAGAGAGGAGGAGAGGCATAGGGAGGGAATTCCAAAGCTTAAGATCCAGGCACCTGAAGGCATAGCCACCAATAGGCATTGTGGGATGGCTTCCCAAAATATCTAACATCATGTTGCCTCAGTCATACCTTGGCTTAACCTTGGAATTATGCCATCTGTGCAAAAGTAATAGCATAAGTGTACCTTATATTTTTCTTACTAGATGTCACATCAGCAACAACAACAAAAACTTGCATTTATGTAGCTGGATTTTGTGGCTGAAGATCCTGGTGTCGGGTCAGTAAGGCGGGGGGAGCCCTGCCTCGGTATTTTTGACCCCCTCCTCCCCACCCCCAAGCACAATCCTTTGTTGCTCCGGAACTTAAGTGCCAGTGCCGGGATCTCTGTTCCTTTAAAGACGGGGATCCCGCCTCCAAGAGCTGCCAGCCAATCACAGGGCTGGCAGCTCAGCAGTATTGGCAGTGCCACTAGGAATGGTGGCCACTGCCGGTACTGCAGAGGCCTTGGACCCAGGCCTAGCGCTGGAACCCTGGACCTCAGGAGAGTGAGGCGGGGCCGCCGGGGCCAGTCCGGAAGGCCCCATCGGGGGGGGGGGGGGGGTGGGAGGATGGCCGTGAACTGCAGGGGGACGGGGTCCAGGGAGAGATGTACAGTTTTTGCTGGCAAGGGACCTCCGTGAGCCACAGATAGGTAGAGGGATTTCCCCCCCTCCCCCATGCCCGCAGGGAGGACACCTTGTATTTAGAGGAGAATATGGGCGGCACAGTGGCGCAGTGGTTAGCACCGCAGCCTCACAGCTCCAGCAACCCGGGTTCAATTCTGGGTACTTCCTGTGCGGAGTTTGCAAGTTCTCCCTGTGACCGCGTGGGTTTTCACCGGGTGCTCCGGTTTCCTCCCACCGCCAAGTACTTGCAGGTGATAGGTAAATTGGCCATTGTAAATTGCTCCAAGTCTAGGTAGGTGGTAGGGAATATGGGATTACTGTAGGGTTAGTATAAATGGATGGTTGTTGGTCGGCACAGACTCGGTGGGCTGAAGGGCCTGTTTCAGTACTGTATTTCTAAATAAAATAAATAAAAATATTGTTTAAAAAGCATAAAACTTGGAAATGTTTATGTTCGGAGGGATATGGGTGTACTTGTACAATGAACACAGAAAGCTAGCATACATGTAGAGCAAGCAACTAGGAAGGCAAATGGCATGTTGGCCTTTATTTCAAGAGAATAGGATTACAACAATAAAGAAGTCTTGTTACAATTGTATTGGACTTTGGTGAGACCACTCCTGTGCGCAGTTATGGTCTCCATATATACTTCCATCAGAGACCTGACAGAAAAGGTTTATTGATTGGTTCCTGGGTTGAGAAGGTTGTCCTATGATGCAAGGCTGAGTAAATGGAGTCGATATTCTCTGGAGTTTAGATGAATGAGAGGTGATCGCATTGAAACATCGAAGATTCTAAAGGGGCTTGACAGGGTAGACACTGAATGGTTGTTTCCCCTGGCTGGGGAATCTAGAACACGGGGACACAGTCTCAGGATATGGGGCCGATCATTTAGGACAGAGATGAGGAGAAATTTCTTCACTCAAATGGTTGTGAATCTTTGGAATTCTCTACCCCAGAGGGTTTTGGATGCTCCATCATTAAATATATTTAAGGCTGGGATAGATAGATTTTTGGTCTATCGGGGAATTAAGGGATATGGGGATCGAACGGGAAGGTGGAGTTGAAGCCGAAGATCAGCCATAATCGTATTGAATGGCGGAGCAGGCTCGATAGGCTGTATGCTGTACTCCTGCTCCTATTTCGTATGTTTTTACGTTCTTA
This sequence comes from Heterodontus francisci, assembly GCF_036365525.1. Taxonomy (NCBI): domain Eukaryota; kingdom Metazoa; phylum Chordata; class Chondrichthyes; order Heterodontiformes; family Heterodontidae; genus Heterodontus; species Heterodontus francisci. Next base: position 21,651,874 of record NC_090408.1, on the reverse strand, counting down.
TATATTCCAGAAGTCCATTTTATTTGATTGCTCTCAGACAGTAAATCTGCAAGTATATTTGAAGAAGAGTACTGGTGCCTCAAAAGCCCAGTCAGTGGTTGTAAGTACCTTGAGTGACCACCTTCCTGACTTCTTGTTTCATCCAGGAAAAAGGAAAGAAAGGAAAGTTTTACATTTATAGCACCTTAATTTGTGCTCGTGCTTCGAAGTGATTTTTGTTTTTCAGTTGAAGCCATGCCTACATATATCAAGGTCAGGTTAAAAAGCAATGGAAGATTTAAAAGCACAAACACACACACTAGATAAAATGATTACGGAAAGGTGACAAATAAACATGTAGCTCAGGGGTAAACTGAATTGGATAGGAAAAGGCCATTTTTTAAACTCAGTTTCTAGTTTAACAGGCAGCTGGAGTATTGTTTGCTGAAGACTTGAGTTTAGCTATAGAACAGCCCATTTAAAAAGAAAGTATATATTACATGCTACAGGGAGTAATCTGGTTAAAAGTATATTAAAGCACAGCATGATCATTTTTTGGAGGGGTTGTTAAGTGCTGATTAAAGGGAACTTGCAAATCTGCTTATGCTTTCCTTCTAGCTCATGCTGTGTTAATGACGCTTACTGTAAAACTGGTGTTACAGTAGCAGACATAGTGGGCAGAGGACTAGCTGTTTCAGTCCATAGAGATATGTCAGAAGCAGTTGCTTATTTAGATTCTTGGGGGTGTGATAGTGAAGTCTGCCACTGATGCTTTATGTAGAACTTCAGGAAATTTGGCACTGGGCCATACATTTGGTAAAGTAGCTAGACATTGCACTTTATTTAATTTATTATTTTGCTTTCATTCTAAACCCCAGAGGATAAATTTAGCTGGCTAGTTATATAAACTGCATTACAGGGTAAGAGGTGATCGAACACTTTGTTTGCACAGCCATATTCACCCAGACAGAAGATAATCGCTGGATAGGGATTAAATGTATTGAGGTAGCTACTCTGGTTAAAATCTGCTCAATTCTCCTCTACCTGCTGTATGCTGTGCAACAGTTTGTGCCTTAAGGCTTAGGCAAAGTCACTGAAACTGGATGAAACTAGACAACAGAATTGCTGTGGAAAAATTGTTGCAGATTAGACTGTCAAGCAGGTGTAAAGATATTCAAGCCCATTATGTCTTAACAGCTCTTCAATGCAAGCTGTTAATTGTCAGAAATACTTGGATTCCTTCCGCAGATCTCAGATCACCACTGCAACTTGTGTTCAGAAATGTAAAGCCACACTCAATATTATACAGCTCAAATACAGCTTGCCATTTTGTGAGTTATTTTTCTCCCATGCTAATTTGAATGTACTACTACCCAAGGCAGCTATTGCACCATAACAGGATTCTCAAGGAGGCAAAGACTTTATAATAAAAAACTAGAGGCTGGAAATTTTAGGGGGCCCATGCCCTGCTGCTGGAAATGCAGTGTGTTGGAACTGCTTGCCATCTGCATCTATGTGTGAAGACCCCATCCCGATGTGGGGATTTGCACGCTCAGAGTGGGGGGGGGGGGGGGGGTGGCGGCATCACACCAGTACATTTTCTTCCAGAATGTCGGAGCAGGGCCATGCCCCCTCCAATGCTGAAATGAAGGGGAAGGACCCAGCGGAGTGTTGGGATTTTCCCAACCTTCACCTCTTCCAGGAGTTTTCAGGCATTTTCTTGCAGGTAACGGATCCCATCTCTGTTACCTCTGGCAGTGAATGGATTGGAACATCCTGGTGTCTCAGTGGGACTCATGCTAGCTCTCAACTGGCATAATTTATGCTGAGACACTTTAAGGGTGAAGCATAGGAGCTCCCACACATATGTTCCCTTGGTGTGGAGAACAGTGAGCATCAGATCTACCCCAACCTACCCATCAGAAAAAGTCAGTACAGGAAACAAAGGGCGAAGTCAGACTCCCCCACTCCTCCCCCTCCCCATTTTACATAGTATTACTGTGTATTTACAGCACAGAAACAGGCCATTTGGCCCAACAGGTCCATGTCGGTGTTTCAGTTCCACACGAGCCTCCTCCTACCCTTCTTCAGCTAACCTCTTAACACAACGTCCATCTATTCCTTTCTCCCTCACGTGTTTATGTAGTTTCCCTTTAAATGCGTCTATGCTAGTCGTCTCAACTACTCCTCATGGGAGCCAGTTCCACATTCTAACTACATTCTGGTTAAAGAAGTTTTCCCTGAATTCCCTATTGGATGTATTATTGACTATCTAATTTATGGCCTGTAGTTCTGGTGTCACCTGCAAGCAAAAACATCATCATTATGTCTATCCTGTTAACCCTTTCATAATTTTGAGGACCTCTATCAGGTCGCCCTGCAGTCTTCTGTTTTCTAGAGAAAAGAGCCCCACCTGTTCAATCTCTCCTGATACCTTCCAGTTCTAGTATTATTCTAGTAAATCTTTTCTGCATTTTCTCCAGTGTCTCTATGTCCTTTTTTATAAAATGGAGACCAGAACTGTTCACAGTAACCCGTGTGGTCCAACTAAGGTTCTATGCAAGTTTAACACAACTTCTCTGCTTTTCAGTTATATCCATCTAGAAATGAACCCAGTTCTTTGATTACGTTTTTACGGCCTTGTTACGGCCTGTGCTGCTATTTTTAGTGATTTACATATCTGTGACCCCGAATCTTCCACTCCTATACTGCACTTAGACCCTGATTTCCCAAGGAGCACATGGCCTCCTTATTCTTCCTACCAAAATGCACCACCTCACACTTAACGATATTGAAATTTGTTTGCCAATTATAGCCTATTCTTCAAGTTTATTAATGTCTTCCTGTAATGTGTCACTGTTCTCCTCAGTATTAATAACAACCCCCCTGCCCCAATTTGTGTCATTTGCAAAATTTGAAGTTGTACTTCTGATTCCCAAGTCCAAATCATTTATGTAAATGGTGATTAATGGTGGTCCTAGCACCAATCCTTGTATATCACCACTTTCCAGGTTTTGCCAGTCAGAGTACCTACCTTTAACGGTGACTCTCTGTTTTAGTAGCTAGCTCGCTATCCATTCTGTTACTTGTCCCCTGATGCCACATGAGCTTAATCATATGTTTACACTGCAGTACCATATTGAAGGCCTTTTTAAAATGTTACTGTCCCCAATCAGGTGATCTGGCCCAGTTCAGCCCAAAACCCAATTGGAATTTTAGGCCCATTAGTTTTATGCATAATTTTCCACAGGATCTTGCCACAAATTGTGTTATGACATAGATAAGATTTGCTTTTCACATTTCTTTTTAAAAGGAAATGTAGACCAGAAGTCTAATTATCTCTTGCTTTGATATCATCACTTGACATTGGGTTGAATGGTCTTCCACTAACCTATCCAAAGTACTCCAAGCTCTTCTAACAATCCTTAATGGAAGCCTCTTATTACTAATATTGAATGGGGAACAAATACAGAGAGGTATACAAATATTCACTTGGTAGTACAGAACTTGAGTATTGCTAAAAAAAAAAAGAGACATGCTGTCGAAGCTTTTCATCTTGCACTCATCAGGACAGATGCAAGAGTGACAAATTTCAAAGGGAGCAACAATTTATACTGCATGAGAAAAGGGTGCTGATTGGTTGGCAAGTCGACTCTGATTGGTCAAGGTGTTGACATGGAGAATGCACCAGAGAACGATTGTCCCCCATGGTTTTGTTTAATTCAAAAAAGGTGAAACGCCTGGACATGTTACTTTTGACTGCAGAGGACAGCGTAATTGAGCCACATTGCAAGCCCAACGAATAATCTTAAATTGGTTGTTAATATAATATCTTAGTACACTCAGGATTGTTCAATAAGTGCTGTCCAATCACAGAATCACATCTAATGTTAGACATTGTGTTCTGAGTTTTGCAAGTATGGGCTAGTTGAGTATGTTCAGTACTCTGTCTGTTGTGAACAGCTGAAGGGACATGCTGTTTGATACGATCCGCCAGTCACTGGGACGTACGGCCTATGGTGTTCTAAGCATTACACTAACAATCAATTTAAGATTATCAGTCAGGGTCGCAATGTGACTCTCTCATGAGTGCAAGATGAAAAGTTTCAACAGCATGCCTCTTTTTTCAGCAATACTCAAATACAGAAAGGTCGAATTTCATTTTATATCCGTTGAGCCCAGGGGATATGTCACCGAGGAGATGTAATTCTTAACTTTGATCATTTAATTGAAAAGCACACATTTAAAAAACACTGCTTCACAAAGTTTTATGGATCTATCTTGAAATGAATGGTTAGAAAATCATGTGGACCACAAACAGGTAGACAGAATTGTAAATTAATGGCATGCACCTCCATCTCTCACTTAGAATACTAGCTCGTTAGATTCACCCCTAATCATCATCATCATTACTTTATCCCTGAAATTAGCAAAGACAGAAATACTACTGCCAATTGATCTTTAGAAAAATAGGTATTAACTGATATTTATTGAAAAGAATTAAAAACTAAATATATATTTTCTCCTCAGCCTCTGGGCCATGCATCAAACATTGCCGATGAGTCAGCCAAGCAACTTGCTGCAGCCTTCACTTGAATTGCTCTATGTCTGTTGCTGGGAATGAGGCCCAAACTGGTCCAGTGATGTCTTTCCCTCTAATTCTTTCCTACTTACCTAGAGATGCAGGAATCTGAGTGTGTTGTATATTATTTGACAGAGATTGATTTCCATGATTAGTCAACCTGATTATGGTTGTAGTGTGTGACTGCCAGGATGGTAGATGGCAAACTGAATGGACGTTGGTCCTTTTTCCAATGTTCCAGGTGCAGCATCACCATTATGAGAATGCAACCAGCATGAACTCACTAAAGGTGAGTGATCGCTGCACCACACCATCTCTAAGTAAATTAACATGGAAGCAATGCGAAATCCTACCTCTGCTTTCATCCATCAATAATAGTGCAGTTGGCCTAAAGTCATTGTATTAAAACATCGTTTTTTGACCAACTCAGCTGTAAAATCTTTATCACTGTTGTATCTGAATATCTCATTGTCTTACTATCCTATCTGAAGAGCACATTCTGGATGACGCTCCGTGCCTCCTGAGTAGGTACACTGTAAAATTGCCACATTTTAAAGCTGTTTCAGTTCTTGTGGCAGAAGGTGATGCATCCCAATCTAAGGCATTACACGAGCTTATTTAATCTCTCTCTTCTTACTGCAGCAAATTAACAGTTTTCATTCACATCAGAACTAGTGGGGACACTACTACCCCACTGGAATCATTTGAAAATGACAATTTTAGGCTACAGAACATTTGTAACTCCAGTAATCCAGACAAAACTTGTGCTGAATAATTGTGGATATAAAATGTTTTTGAAAGGTTATCAAAGTTGATAATTATTGATGTAATAAGTTAATTTATTCTCTTACCAACACAAGTTGGAACAAAACCAGGATAAGTCAGTTTTCTTTTGCAAATTATGCTTTGCTGCTCCGTTAAACTGTTTAGTTTGTTGCTATGACGTATTCATTTGGAGTTTTACTTTGTGCGTTTGTCTTGAAAACAAGTATATTTAATGCATTGAATTTTCAGACGTTTCTGCAATGGCAGATCTACACATCTTTTCTTTGATTTCAGATGCGCTTGAATTAATGAACTGGAGGCCAATCAAAACACACTTGCTTAATGGTGTTGAGTCGCTTGTTAAACTGCTAACATGTCCTCAAACTTGTACAAAATTAGCGAATCCTGCAGGGGAATGTATATGCACCCAATGCTTCTTGTTCTAATAGACAAAGTATGGGGAACCTGATCTCTCCAGAAGGCCCCACAGTAGCTCATAGAATCATGCCCTTCAGGGCAACCATTCTGTTTTTATACTTGTAAAAAATAAATGTTTACTTCAAACTACCCTTTCATACAGTTCATCAGCAACTAAGAACACACAAACCCAAGGAGCAAGTGAACCATTTTTAAGTACTGAGAGGTTGAGATCAGTGTGTCAGCGGGAGGTACATGTTAGGAGTGAAAATAATGACACCCACATTCATGGGAAGTTCAATGAAATGTTTAAAAAGAAACAAAAACTTCAAAGGCTGGAAATCTGAAATAAAAGCAGAAAATGCTGCAGCTACACAGCAGGTCGAGCAACATCTGAATTGGGAGAACCATAAGTAAACATTTTAGAAAGGATCTCTTTATCATTCTGATGAAAGGACTTTGTAAATGCTGCCAGACTTGCTACCTATTTCCAGCATTTTCTTGCATTTAATTCCAGTGCAATTAAATGGTTTCTGTCATTGTTGGGCATGTCTCTTAAGCATAACTAATATGTTCATAATATTCATAAACTTGTTCCTAGTTTGCAATGTAAGTATAATGGAAAACTGATGATGCTGAGTTTGCAGACCACTAACAGCCAAGTAAAAACAGAAAGTGCTGGAAATAAACAGCAGGTCTGGCAGCATCTGTGAAGAGAGAAACAGAGTTAACGTTTCAGGTCTGTGACCTTTCATCAGAAGAGCCAAGTGCTGTGCTCAGTTCAGATCCATCACAACCTGTAAATGCAGCTGATCTCAACAATCCTTTTAAGCCCCAACTGAAAGCCTGTATTAAATAGAAAAGTTGAATTGACTCATGCCGTGCTAATAGATGTTTGATTATCAGAAGGTGTAGTAAGTTTCAGTGTCCTATTTGACCCTAAGCTGAGCTTCTAACCCCATATCACCAAGACTGCCTACTTCCACCTCCCGTAATGTCAGCTGTCTCCACTCCTGTCATAACCCATCTGCTGCTAAAATCCTCATCCATGCTTTTATTATGTCGTGACTCAATTATTCTACTGCATCCCTTGGCCAGCCTCTCTCACTCTAACCACCGCACACACCCCCACCCCACTTCCCCAGTAACTTCAGTTCATCCAAAACTCAGCTACCCATATCCTAATTTGCATGTCCTGTTCACACATCACCCCTGTGCTCACAGACCAAAATTGAATTAAAAATTTTCATCCTTGTATTCAAAACTCTCTATGACCTCGCGCCTCCCTAGTTCTGTAATCTCCTCCAGCCCTACAACACTCTGAGTCATGCATTTCTCCAATTCTGTCCTCTTGTGTATCTCTAATTTCCATTGGTCCACCATTGGCAGCCGTGCCCTTAGCTGCCTGGGCCTTAAGAGCTGGAACTCCCTCACCTCTCTACCTCTCACTCCTCCTTTAAGACACTCCTTAAACTACCTCCAAGCTTTTGGAGACCTGTCCTAATGCCGCTTTATGTGGCTCAGTGTCAAATTTTATCTGATAATACTCCTGTAAAGCAGCTTGGGAAAATTTACTGCATTAAAAGCATTGTATAAATGTAAGTGTTTGTTCTTATCCTGATAATAACATGTTCACCTGTAAATGCTATGATTTGCAATGTAGAGTCCACATTTTAACTGGGTTTTACAGTGTAACTCGTTGTTTCAGACATCCCAAAGTGTAGACAATCTGTATCATAGTTGAGTAATTGATGGCCGATACATCAATGGTAACTTTTTTTTATTCATTTCATGGGATGTGGCTGTCACTGGCAAGGCCAGAATTTGTTGCCCATCCCTAATTGCTCTTGAGAAGGTGGTGGTGAGCTGCCTTCTTGAACTGCTGTAGTCTATGTGGTGTGGGTACACCCACAGTGGTGGAGGGAGGGAGTTCCTTTGATCAGCGACTGTGAAGGAACGTCAATATATTTCCAAGTCAGGATGGTGTGTGGTTTGGAGGGTAACTTGCAGGTGATGGTGTTCCCATGCACCTGCTGCCCCTGTCCTCCTAGGTGGAAGGAGTAGTGAGTTTGGAAGATGCTGTTGAAGGAACTTTGGCAAGTTGCTGCAGTGCATCTTGTAGATGGTACACACAGCTGCCAGTTTGCATCGGTGGTGGAGGGAGTGGATGTTTAAGGTGGTGGATGGGACGCTGATCAAGTGGGCTGCTTTGTCCTGGATGGTGTCGAACCTCCTGCGCTACACTCATCCAGGCAAGTGGAGAATATTCCATCACATTCCTGACTTGTGCCTTGTAGATGGTAGACAGGTTTTTGGGAGTCAGGAGGTGAGTTAGTCACTGCAGAAATCCCAACGTCTGACCTGCTGTTGTAGTCACAGTATTTATGTGGCTGCTCCAGTTCAGTTTCTGGTCAATTGTAACCCCACAGGATGTTGATAGTGGGGGATTCAGTGTTGGTAATGCCGTTGAATGACAAGAGGAGTTGGTTAGATTCTCTCTTGTTAGAGATGGTCATTGCCTGGCACTTGTGTAGCACAAATGTTACTTGCCACTTATCAGCCCAAGCCTGAATATTATCCAGGTCTTGCTGCATATGGACACGAACTGCTTCGGTATCTGAGGAGCCGCGAATGGTGCTGAACATCGTACAATCATCAGTGAACTTTAGGCATACATGTGAGGCTGCTTGCCAGAAGTGGAACTCTTGTTCAGTACAATTTTCTGCCAAGTCCTTGCCATTCTATATATTTATCTCACACTGCCCAGTATTCCATATGCGGTCTCTACATGGCTTAGCCCATTTTGAGTCCATGTTCCAATAACTTCAGTTATATGGGTAGTTTGGAGAATATGGGCCTGTTCTCCTTGGAGAAGAGAAGAATAAGAAGATATTTGATAGAAGTGTTCAAGATCATGAGGGGTGTGGACAGAGTAGATAGGGAGAAACTGTTCCCACTAGCCGAAGCATTCAGAACCAGTGGACACTGATTTAAGGTGATTGGTGAAAGAACTGGAGGTGACATGAGGATGAACATTTTTACCCAGCGAGTGGTTGGGATCTGGAATGCTCTGCCTGAAAGTGTGGTGGAGGTAGATTCAATCAAATAGAATTGGACAGTTATCTGAAGAGAAATAATTTGCAGGGCTACTGGGAAAAGGCCAGGGAGTGGGACTAGGTGAGTTGCTCTTGCAGGGAGCAGGCACAGACATATCAGACCAAATGGCCTCCTTCTGTGCTGTAGACATTCTATGATTCTAACACTAACAGGCAGAAGCAGTTAATTCTCCTTAAGTTTAAAATGTGCTGGTGTACACCAAGCAGGGTGTTAAATATACATCTAATGGTAATTACAAGTGGTAAACAGAGGTAGTAAACTGACTGTCTTAATTATTACTGTCGAGTGCAAGTGTGGTAATGGCAGATCAGTACTCAACTGCTTGTCTGCATTCCCACCTGTAGCTTGACCTTGGGAAGGTACCATGCTTGTGTCTGAAGAGGAAGATGCCTACAAAGTATCTGAAGAGCTGAAAGAACTGGTCTTGTCTATTATCGTACCTCAAGCACTCAAAAACCATGGCACAAAGTGGGAAAGAGAACAGGACAAGATCCTCCACATAACCACCTCCGGAAGGATAAGGTTGACTCTGATCACACATAGAAAACATAAAGAGAAATGTAAGTCCTAGCGAGGAGGAGCTGACTCTCTCATGGAGCTCTTCTCCATTTCTGGAGACAGGTTTGGGCAGGAAAATGTGTTGATGTGTTCAGCTGCACGGTGAGATGACATCTTTTCCGTTTTTACAAAGTAGCTAGACACAGTAGCTAAGTAGTTTGGCTCTATCATCAACCTGCAGACTAACTGATCATCAACCAACCACTGTGAGGAGGTGCCAGCAGTATAAGAATTGAATATGTATTTAATATCCAACTCAATCTGATTTATGTTGAAATTTACACTGGTTTCTACACCGATCTTGCTGACAACAATTTACACCAAAATTTCTCTGGATCGTAGAAACTGGCGTAGCAATCAGGGTCACAGGGAAGCATGCAACATGTGCCAGTTCCTTAAGTCTCTTTTCATCTTATGATATGAAAATTAAGATTTGAAACCATGAAACCATAATTTCTGTACATTAAAACCAGCATGTGTACAAAAATAGAATTGTGGAAGCTTTTCTCCTCTTAATGTAACAGATTCAATGCCATTAAAAATAGTATTGAAAGATATAGGGAAAACATTGGAGGTTACAGTAAGGAGATTTTTTTGATTCACTAATGTAAGTTATAAAATACATGAAAAAGCTCTGACCTTTTGGGTGTAAATGTATGCCCATTCAGCAGAGCTAGGTTAATGAACTAAATGGGATTACAAAGTATTTACAGCTCAAAATCAGGCCATTTGGCACAACAGGTGCATGTTGGTGTTCTTTGCTGCACACGAGCCTCCTTCTACCCTCCATTATCCAACCTCACCAACATATTCTCCTATTCCTTTCTCCCTCATGTGCTTATCTAGCTTCCTCTTAAATTCATCCATGCTATTCACCTCAACTACTCATTGTGGTAGTGAGTTCCCCATTCTAAGCATTCTCTGGGCAAAGAAGTTTCTCCTGAATTCCCTAATGGACTTATTAGTGACTATCTTATATTTATGGTCACTGTATATATTTTATATGCATCATTTTCCATTCCAATGGATGTAATTTTCAAGTGGCTCAAATGATTGACGAAATTCGCAGGTAGGGATGTTTCAGTGTAAAACTAGCTGCACATGGATTTGCTCAAAATAAATGGCCAACTCCTCTCATATGCCTGTAGTTATGCCAAAACTTTCCAAGAAATTTTGGACCAATGTGTTGCTGGTATAATATGTCAGCCTAACTAGTGTGATGGAAGCAGATTCAATAATAACTTTCAAAAGAAATTGGATATATGTTTGAAAAGTAAAAAAATTCAGTGCGATAGGGAAAGAGTGGAAGAATGCGACTAATTGGATAGCTCTTTCAAAGACCTAGCATGGATACTATGGGACAAATGGCCTCCTTCTGTGAGGTATGAATCTATGATTTTCAGGCTTCTGAGAGGTGACCTTATAGGGGCATATAAAATGGTAAATAGTGTGGAAAAGGTAAAAAATTAAATTGTGTTTGTAGAAGAAGGACCACAGGTTCAAATATGAAGAAAAACTTGCATTTATATGGAGCTTTCACAAACTCAAAATATCCCAAAGCACTTTACAACCAATCAAGTACTTTTGAAGTGAAGTCACAAATGTAAGGAAACATACCAGCCAATTTGCACACAGCAAGGTTCTGCAGCAGCAATGAGATAATGACCAGATAATCTATTTAAGTGCTGTTGGTTGAGGGATAAACATTTGCCAGTACATACAGGAAGAACTTCACACTCTCCTTTGAAATAGTGCAATAAGATCCTTTCTGTCGCCCCAAGGGCTTGGATGGGGCCTTAGTTTAACAGGTCATCCGAAAGACAGCAGCTCAGACAGTGCAGCACTCCCTTAGTACTCCACCAGAATGTCAGCCTAGATTTTGTGCTCAAGTCTCTAGACTGGGATTTGTTACAATCAGGTGAGGAGGGGTCGAAGGGCTTCCCTCTTTTCACTCTCCTTGTTTGACCACAACAGATTTATTTCTTTTTTAAGTGGATATTTTTGCCAATTCAGTGACTGTTTAACTTGTTTATGCACGGTGATCATAAAAAGAACCAATCGGACAGGTTTTCTCGAGTTTAACAAAGACAGAGGTTAACTTTGTTTACTTAAACTGATCTAAGTAAAAATAATAAAATGCACTCCAACTTTCACAGACACACACACACACACACACACGTTACTGAGTGGAGAAGGATGCATTGGTCAAATTAGAGTCCAGAGAAATAAAAGAGGTATACCGTCTGTGGAGGTTGGTGACTTGGCTGGCTTCAGTGATCCTGAGGCTTCAGGTTTGAAGAGGTGTACCTGAAAGAGTAGGATCCATTAGGGACCAAGGGGGAAATCTGTGGGTGGAGCCAGAGGACATTGGTTGGGTGTTGAATGAATACTTCACATCTATCTTCACCCAAGAGAATGAGGATGTAGATATGGAACTCAGAGAGAGAGAGACTGTGAGGTTCTTGAGAAAATTGTCATAGGGAGTGACAAGGTATTAGAGGTTTTGGCAGGCTTAAAAATGGACAAATCTCCAGGTCCGGACGCTTTGTGTCCTAGGATGCTGTGGGAGGTGAGGGTGGAGATTGCAGGGGCTCTGACCCAAATTTTTAATTCCTCTCTGGCCACGGGGGAGGTGCCAGAGGACTGGAGAACACCTAATGTGGTCCCACTATTTAAGAAAGGTTGTAGAGATAAGCCAGGGAACTACAGAGTCTCACGTCAGTGGTAGGGAAACTATTGGAGAAAATTCTGAAGGAGAGAATCTATCTCCACTTGGAGAGGCAAAATTTGATTAGGAATAGTCAGCATGGCTTTGTCAGAGGGAGGTCATGCCTAACAAATTTGATTGAATTTTTTGAGTATGTGACCAGGTGTGTAGATGAGGGTAGTGCAGTTGATGTAGTTCACATGGATTTCAGCAAAGTCTTTGACTAGGTCCCACATGGGAGACTTATCAAGAAAGCAAATGCACATGGGATACAGAGGAACTTGATAAGGTGGATTCAAAATTGGCTTAGCTGTAGGAGACAGAGAGTGATGACAGACGGCTGTTTTAGTGACTGGAAGCCAGTGTCCAGTGGCATACCACGGGGATCTGTGCTGGGTCCCCTATTGATTGTCATTTATATAAACAACATAGATGACTATGTTGGGGGTAGGATCAGTAAGTTCACGGATGACACAAAGATTGACCGAGTGGTTAACAGTGAGGTTGAGTGTCTTGGGTTACAGGAAGATATAGACGGGATGGTCAAATGGGCAGAAAAGTGGCAGATGGAATTCAACGCTGAAAAGTGAGAGGTGATACACTTTGGAAGGAGTAATGTGACACGGAAGTATTCAATGAATGGTCTGACACTGGGAAGTTCCAAGGAACAAAGGGACCTTGGCGTGTTTGTCCATAGATCTCTGAAGGCAGAAGGGCAGGTTAATAGGGTGGTGAAAAAGGCATATGGAACACTTGCCTTTATCAATCGAGGCATAGATTACAAAAGCAGGGAGGTCATGTTGGAGTTGTATAGAACTTTGGTAAGGCCACAGCTGGAGTACTGTGTGCAATTCTGGTCGCCACATTAGATGAAGGATGTGATTGCACTGGAGGGGGTGCAGAGGTGATTCACCAGGATGTTGCCTGGGATGGAACATTTAAGCTATGAAGAGAGGTTGGATAGGCTTAGGTTGTTTTCGCTGGAGCAGAGAAGACTGAGGAGTGATCTGATCGAGGTGTACAAGATTATGAGGAGCATGGACAGGGTGGATAGGGAGCAGCTGTTCCCCTTAGTTGAAGGGTCAGTTACGAGGGGACGCAAGTTTAAGGTGAGGGGCAGGAGGTTTAAGGGGGATTTGAGGAAGAACTTTTTTACCCAGAGGGTGGAGATGGTCTGGAATGCACTGCCTGGGAGGGTGGTAGAGGCGGGTTGCCTCACGTCCTTTAAAATGTACCTGAATGAGCACTTGACACGTCATAACATTCAAGGCTATGGGCCAAGGGCTGGCAAATGGGATTAGGTAGACAGGTCAGGTGTCTTTAATGCATCGGTGCAGACTCGATGGGTCGAAGGGCTTCTTCTGCACTGTATTATTCTGTGATTCTGTGATTCAGTGGTTCTCTGGGAGCCAGCAATGTGACTTACTTCCTTCGAGAAAGATCTCTGTCTGTTTTTTCCAGAAAGTTCTCAATAAACTGTGTCGCTGAAGGAGGTTTCCAGCCAGTGGATTAAAAAAAAACTTCTTCGGCCTCGCACATTTTATGACAGATTTGAACCCACAATTTTATGACTCAGAGGTGAGAGTTTTACTAACTGAGCTACAGTGAGCTAATTCGTCACTGGTAAATTTAGGAAGTTGTTCTTCATGCAATGACTGATCAACGTATGACAGATTTAAGAACTAATTTGATGCTGTTATGATTGGATCTTTTGGCCAGTCTTGGATGAATAAATTAGGATGGGCCAAATGGTCTTCCTCATCTGTAATTAACTTGTGGTCTTGTATGGCCTCCTTCACTATCCACTATCCAAAACTAAACAATGCTGTAAAAGTATGGTAACATTGCAATGATGGTGCTCTCCTGGTGATTAATCAGTACTGATAACAGCTAGTTTTTCCTCACAATTAGTCTATACTGAAAAACATACCTGTTGGACAATGTGCATCCCATTACTCTGGACTACTAACATCCACAAGAAGAGTGGACCTGGACTGAGAGGAACAAAGTCCTTAGTAGAGCCAATTTCAAGCAAAGATTTCCTATGTATATCAGAATCCCTGTGATAATCTGGAAGAGCTGATTAGATACATTTGTTCGATCCCACCATTCTCTTTCTTACTTGTTTGAAGCTCCTGCTGACTAAGGTATGGAGATTCTGTTAATGTTATTTTCCACATGGTGGGCTGAATTGTCGGGCCCTACTGGGGGCGGAAACGGAGGCAGACGGGCACCGGCCGGGGACAGTTTAGGTGCCCAGAGGCAGGCACCCGGCTGCAGGCCGGGGTGGGGGGTGAGTGGGGGGGCAGCACTCCAGGCAGGCCCAGGAGACCTCCGTGCTTGCCTGGGTGTGACAACAGCCACAGGCCGCCCTGTAGAGGGACTCCCCCCCCACACAATCGTGGCCTGGCTGCAAGAACCATTTTTTATTGAAAGAAGTTGCTGAGAGGGTGTCTCCATGTTGATGTATCCTCTCTGTTACTTATCTTCCATTGCAGCCTGCTGCTCCTCTCCAGTTGGAAGGCCACTGATTGACTCTTCAACTGCGAGAGCCCACCCATCACCCTTATTTGGACAGAGGACCTGTCTCCATATCAATTAACTGGGCCCTCCTGAGAAAATCTGAATGAGTGACTGTTCCCCTCCCCCCGGGGACAGGTTTGGGAACCAGAAACAGTTTCGATTTCTGTTTCCCGCCCCTGGAGGGAAAATCCAGCCCAATATTTCTATATTTACTGTCAGTGGAAACTAAATGCTTCTCATTAATGAAGGTCAGATGGGTTCATTCTGTTTGTTAAGCTCTTTAATTTGCATTATTATCTGTACACATTTCTGGGGTGTCTGATGGTGAATTACTGGAGAAAAAGTAGAAAAAAGCTTTCTAATGGGTTGGCTGTCACTCTGCTTAATTATCATCCCGCTAATAATCTGCCTTATGCTTTCAAAAATGCAGTCCTACATTTTCTGCAACAGGCCTTGGAGATCATGGGCTAAAAATTCGATATCCTCCGAAAACGGGTACGTGGATTGCGATGTGAGATTAACCGACGCCCGTTGAAAGTAATGCAGGCAGCGTGAAAAAAAAACTTCACGCTGCCTGCTGATTAAATAATAGTGGCAGGCAGTCCAGCGATGAAAGTGCTGCTGAATGACTACACACCTTAGCAGGGGCCACAAGTTCGTGTGAGGCAAGCACCACTTAAAACTAGCCTGCTACTTAAAGCCAGACTGCACCTTTTTAAAGGGGAGGTGATTTCTGGCTGCAGCAGGAACTGGGGGTCATTGTAAAAGAGTGTCTGATCAATAGGAAGTGTGTAAATGGCGCAACATGGCGGAGAACAGGCTCCTAGATTTTCTGACGCAGTACTTGAGGCACTGGTATAGGATGTGGACAGGAGGAGAGATGTCTTGCATCCACGTGAGGCCAGGAGGCCCTCCAGACAAGTGCTTAGAGGGTAATGGGAGCGGATAGCCACGGAGGTAAATGCGGGCACTGCTGGCATGATGCAGCGTCTGATGACTCATATCTCAGGTTCCATTGCACCTTAGACAAAAGCCACCCAACATCGGCGTGATGAGCTGGAAGCTCAGAATGAGGTCATGAAATCTCAGCTTGTAATCATGCAGATTACATGTTTCTCTGCTCAGACCTCTGCCATCATGGCTGTGGATACCAGAGCTCAAAGGGGTTTTTAGGGCCTCACAGGAGGACATGGATGCAGCGCTGCAAGAAGTTTGATGGCTTCACATGAGTGGTCAAGGTCAGTGAATTAATCTTCAAATGCCATATTCTTGCAACTGAACCACTAGCCTCGCACTGCTCCATTCAGCATACCTACATCACTCACCTACCAACAATAATGATCAATCATAATTCAGATCTCAGATGTGTAGATTCACCTCACCCTCACACGCTTTAGCGCTACTGCAAATCTCTCACCCTCATCTCACAGCTTGCGTATACGGCTAACTATTCAACCATGGCAGCCCCGTCTCCCAAACACATTGCACCCGACTCACTGTCACACTTCCTTCTCCCTTGTAGGATAAGGTATCACACAACTGGAGGCGGCAGCAGCTATCCAGCAGGAGACAGGCACAACTACAGGTTCTCACCATTATAGAGGAGACGGTGGTCACCATAATTGGAATGGCTGTCGCTGAGGATGTGGCCAGTGGCGGGACTGAGTCCATAAAAGATAATAGTATGTTCATACCTAATACACCTTCTCACATTTCACCTCCCCCTCCTCCCACAATCTCTTCTGATATATAAGTTACATATGGTCCAAGCATGCACCTCATGCTTTCCCCCACCTTCCCTTCCTGCAATCCTACCCCTGTGCCTTTACCCTTTCAGATAGCCAAGAACTGCTACTTGGTCAGGCACTGGTGCAGAAGTGTGAAGTCCAAGAAGAGCAGAAGATCTATGATGAAGAAACACCGTCACTCGAGTACTGGAGCACCGCTGCAGTCCAGGCAGCAGAACAGTTGCTTCAGCACCCCAAACGCTTGCTCGATCATGTTTCTCATGGCAGCTCTCATTGTACACATGCTGGCCTCATGTGGTTGGATTGTGGAGTTGAGTTATGAGCCAGGGATACAGCGAATAGTCTTTGTTTCGCAGCATTCACCCTCTGGTTTGACGTGGTAGCTGGAAGTCTAAGGGACAGCGTACTGGCGCAGAATGAAAGCATCAGGACTCCTTGCAGAATAATAGGTATTTACCAGCATGAGTGCTGAGCTTGGTCGCACATCAACTATACATACAGCGATTGGCAACATTTACGATTGTGGTACATCTTATCATTGAGATGTGGCTCCCACAAAGTCATATGGGTGCAATCGATGGCACCCAGCACCCAGCGGGTAATCCCACTATCCTGTCTCCACCTGCTTCTCTCTGTTCAGAAAGAATACAATGAACTCCCCACTCCTGGCATAAAGTCCCTCGACCACCTCTCTGATGCAGCAATGAATGATGAATCGGAGATGTTAGCTATGTAGCCGACTCCAGCCTGGAAGGATTTTGACATAAAGAAATTCGGGGCAACAGTCACTTTGACACCACTGGCAGCAATGTCCTCTCCTTGATCTGAGGCTGCAGGTCCGGTTACAAGAGGTAGTCTGCCTAGAGCCTTTGGAGTCACAACCAAGATCTTCCCCATGTGCGACTCCACTCCCTGCAAACTTCAACAACTTTAACCAATTCCTCAAAACACCCAGCACTTTCACAAACTCAAACAGTAGAAATCAATCAGCAACTAACCTGCAAGTAGTTGATGATCCCTTTAAATCTTTAAATAGAGCTGGTGGGGGTTGGGTGGTTGGGGAGGTGGGGTGAGGTCTTTTCTACTGCTGGATGCATGTTCAGCTGTGAGAGGTTAAGAGGGGATGCAATCTTCGAGTGGTGAGATGGAAAATGGCAGTGCTGACATCAAATCAGCGTTACACACCGACTAATGCCAAGATCTGTCCACTCTGCACACTTCCAGCACTTGCTCCTAACACCCGTGCAAATGCCCTCACCAAGATGGCATTTGATGTGAGCCGCACTGGAAGTGTGCGCCTGTAGTGTGGAAGCCATTTTGGTACCAAACTGGCATTGGTGGTGCCAAAACTATAGGTGCTACAGAACTCATATCTTCTGGTCTACTCGGGTCTGATTTCTGGTAGTAACGGTGTGTTTGAGAGCAGAAGACAGGCAAGAAAAGCATTCTGTGAGCTGTTGGTGCTGATTGCCACCTCAAAGATTTCCTGCTGGATGAGACTGCAAACATTGAATATGTCTGCCCATATTGTGAGGTGTATTCAATTCAGTCTCTATTGACAGAAAATAACATCCAACTTTTCCCTTTATTAATGTATTTTTGGCATCCAGTTTTGCTAAATGGCAATGGGATTAACAAGAGATTTTCTTAATTGTCACCCAGCATCACTGGCCTAGGCACGCTGTTTTAGTAGTACTGCATGAAAGAACGTATGCCTTGTTGGTCATCAGCCAGCATAGCCTGATTGGCAACACACACCAACATGCCATCAACAAAGGTCAAATGGGCTTTGCAGGGATTATCGCAATGTAGCAACGACCAGAAGGATTTTTTCTCTTGAGGTTCAGATCAGCAGACAGCCAAATGTTAAACTGGGCTGTCTGCTTAAAGGATACCTGAAGGTAACTTACTGGCACAGCCAATGACATTAATGATCAGACGCAGCCTCCACTTCCTTCCTACAATGAAATGTTGGTCTGTGAGGATAGTGCTCTGAAGTGGCAAACAGGGGCACCCTCCTCACTCAGCAGCCCTTGCAATTCATCAGCCATCAAACAAGGGGTTGGATGATAAATTAATCTTTCACTTGCTTGCACTTTCCTTTGTGAGTCACTTCTTAACCTTGGCAAAGTCTGGCAATGGGTTGGCATTTCTAAGACTGTCCAATGGCTAAGGGAATTTTTGTCCCCCTCTTTTGCCACTACTCTTCAATTATCTGCCCCCCTTATTTTCACCTCCCCTGCAATTTTCTGCTCCTGCCTCCAGTGTGTATTCCCTGCATAAACCAAAATCACCTGAAGCTATGAACAATTGAGCCAGAAAATTTGTGTGCGATGAGCTCATTATCACTTTGATGAGATTTGCCCCCATTAAGAACTGAGTTACACTATGACCTGAAATGCACGGCTTGCTAGTTCACAGACATACTTACACTCCAAATGTAATTACAAATATCAGAAAGAAAAGAAACCAACGTTACTCCATTTGAATAGATATGGACAAGAGAAGCTAGACAACTCCATCTGTCTTTCATATCTCTTCCACTGGAAACACAGGACCAGGAGTAGGTCATTCAGACCCTTGAACATGTTCCACAATTCAATTGCTGTATAACTGATCTGAATCATTCAGCAAAACACAAATGGCTCAATGAGAATCAGTCACAGAAAACACTTTAAAACCTGTTACTATACTGGCAGACATCTTAACCATATTTATATATATATTTATATATATATATATATATATAAACCATATTTATATATATTATATCAAACCAAGTAAAAGTGACAGTTAGACTAGAAAACGAGTCTCAAAAACGAACTTAAACTACCGTTCTGTGAACTTCAGTGGAAAGAAGGTCAGGGACAGTGAAAATGTGACTGTCGATTTGCTACAAACCCGTTTCACGCTGCTGGCGTAGACCATTTTCACCCCAGAGGTTCTTATGAACTGAAACGGAAAGATGGGCCTGTCAAATGTACATCTGCAAATCACTCAATGCTCAAGGATGCATTTTCTGATTATGATTGTTGTGGGGTGCCTGAGCTGCTGAATATGCAGATTGGATGCTTTGTCCATAATTCTCTGTCTTTTGAAATCAATGGATGGTAAATTGTAGGTAACATGCTACCATTCGCCGATATTTATGCTGGCAGGCAAGGTTACCATCTGACACCATGAATATGGAAAATCAGTCCTATGGTCTCACCTTTCACAGTAGTTACCTGCCTTTAATAAGCAAAATAGTCCTGCTTCACCTGACCAGTCAAGAGTCAACACCATAATTTGTACTCTTTTTGAATGGTGGTTAGTTTTTATATGATAAATAATTTAGACTTCTAAAGGATTATAATACAGGACAATCTTAAAACAGTACAAATCAATCTAAACCAAAGTAGGATATAGAGAAATGGAAGTTATAGAGTGTAAACATGAATAGTTGCGAGATGGATTACAGATTGTAAATTCCAGTAATAAATAGTGGTAGGAAAGGTTTAACAGAACACTATTCATCCCACAAAAGAATGCCAAATGAAGTATGCATGCATAAATGGCAGTGCTGAGGGATGAGTGGAGTTTTCAACAGTTTATATTCTAATGGTAATAAATGTGATGAATACCTCGTTTATTCCAGAGCTGCAAGTCTATGTAAGAAAAAAAGCCTGGTCTCTACATGAAGACAATTGCAAGTATAAATAACAAACAGAGGAATATGCTCCACAACAAAAGTGATCACCGGGTCCTTTAATTTTATTCATTACTGTGGAATTAACTAAAGTGTCAGTTGGTCCTATAATTATGTCCAGGTACCTGGAGATTGAATCAAGTTAGAACAACCAGCACAGAAGATGAAGGAATGTGGTCTAATTTATGAAACTGTAGAATGGGGTAATGCCATGGAAGAATTTGTAAATGTGGATGAGAATTTTTAATTAAATGTGTTGGGAAATGGGGTGCCAGTGAGGGTGATAGGTCAGAAGCACCTATTGCGAGACGGGATGTGAACTGTGCAATTTTGAATTATTTGGAGTTTATGTAGGGTGCAGCTTGGAGGCTAACAAGAAGATCATTGGAAAAGTCAAGCCTAGGGGTAACAATGGTGTTGATGGGCACTTCAGTGGAGGTGTGAAGTCAGCTTGGAGGTAGGAAATGTTATGGGGGTTGAAGAGGCAATCATGGCGATGGATAAGATGTGAGGCTTGATTGTCCCTTCAGGGTTTAATGAAACATTGAGATTGCCCGCCATTGTTCCACCTCAGCAAGCAGTTTTGCAGGATGATGGGGTTGGGGGCAAGAGCATTTGTGTTCAGGATGGTTTTAGGCTTGAGAAAGTTCTGGCTTATTTTTTTTATTCATTCATGGGATGTAGGCGTCACTGGCCAGGCCAACATTTATTGCCCATCCCTAATTGCCCTTGAGGAGGTGGTGGTGAGCTGCCTTCTTGAACCGCTGCAGTCCATTTGGGGTAGGTGTACCCACAGTGCTGTTAGGAAGGGAATTCCAGGATTTTGACACAGCGACAGTGAAGGAACGTGATATAGTTCCAAGTCAGGATGGTGTGTGACTTGGAGGGGAACTTGCAGGTGGAGGTGTTCCCTTGTATTTGCTGCCCTTGTCCTTCTAGTTGGTAGAGGTCATGGGTTTGGAAGGTGCTGTCTAAGGAGCCTTGGTGCATTGCTGCAGTGCATCTTGTAGATGGTACACACTGCTGCCACTGTGCATCGGTGGTGGAGGGAGTGAATGTTTGTAGATGGGGTGCCAATCAAGCGGGCTGCTTTGTCCTGGATGGTGTCGAGCTTCTTGAGTGTTGTTGGAGCTGCACCCATCCAGTCAAATGGTGTCAGAATAGAAATCTGACAACTTCTGTAGTGACCATTGAGTTGAAATTGGTGTTACTGAAATACAGCTTGATGTGGCCAGTACATCTGTGGAAGTTATCCCCATACATGTAACATCACCAAGGGCAACAAATAAGGGCCAAGAATGGAAACGTGGGGTTGCTATGTGGATGAATCATTGAGGAGTTGCTGCAGAGAAGATTGGGATGTCAGCTCCATCAAATGCAGTTGAGGAAGATGTGAAAGGAAAACATTTCGCAATCACAGTCACAAAGGATACCAATGATGACTTTGACCAAAGTGGTCTCAGTTCTACAGGCAGGATAGAATGTCAACTTAGGGCATAGTGGCAGAGGTGAGTATGGAGCTAAATAGTGATGATATGTATAATGGCACTAGAGACAAAAAGGAGATTAGAGTTGGGCCAGTGGTTGGTGAAGGAAGAGGACTCTAGAATGATAGGTTTTGAAAGAGGAGGGAATAGTGCCTGTGTAAAGGAAGCTATTCATGTTGTCAGAAAGTTCTGACCAAAGGAAAAGAAGCTGTGCGTTCAGGAGGAGATTGATAAATTATGGAGGAAATGAGCCTGTTTCAGGCTGGGGAGAAGATAGAACAAAGCTATTGAGTGAAATGGGACCAAGGCTGGGGCGAGAGTTGGATTGTGAAGAATTGAGAGTCAGCAACAGATAGGAATATGGAAAAGAAAGAAGCCAAGAATTCCAGGCTGTCTCAATCTTAGAAATTAACACTTGAACTTACCTTTAATCAGACATCCATACCTCATGGAGCACAAACCTTCTTGAGAAAACAGCTATTGGATTCAGACTGTGGTGAAATAATGTAACCTGTCCTAATATTTCACATTCTCAAACTCAGTACAGTATGAAAGGGAGAAAAAAGAAAATTGAGCAATGACTAGCCTTGAAAACTGGGGTCACCCACTTTAGCATCACAACATTTAGTTATGACACCAATGAACTGGGAAAGCTACATTTGCAGAGTTTCTAGAAGACTAGAACACAAGGTGGTAGAAGTTATGGAACAGCTTATACAAAGCCCTAGTTCGACCACACCTGGAGTACTGTGAGCAGTTCTGGGCACCACACCTTAGAAAAGAATATATTCACCTTGGAAGGAGTGCAAGGTATATCTACCAGAATGATACCTGAGCTCTCAGGGTTAAATTATGAGGTGAGATTATACAAGCTAGGGTTGTATTCCCTGGAATTTAGAAGGTTAAAGGCTGATCTGATCAAAGCTTTCAAAATATTAACAGGAAAAGAAAGAGTAGATTGAGAGATACTATTTCCCCTAGTTGGAGATTCTCGGACTAGGGGGCATAGTTTAAATAATAGACCTAGACCTTTCAGGAGTGAAATTAGGAAACATTACTGCACACAAGGGGCTGGATTTTATTCTCCCACCATCAGGAATGGTGGCGGGCGGGACAAATGGCGGCCCCCATGTGCAGGTTGCGCCCCGCCATGCCGCTGTGATCTATCGCGTGGCGGCTCAAGATAATATGCTGCTCGGGCCACCCCGCCTCTCAATCACGTGGTGGGAGCAGGTTCTGCAATACCGGCAACAATGTCAACTGCCTGTGCTGAAGATCAGAAGGATCCTAGAAAGCCATGGATATTCCTGGAGCAGCAAATCAAGCTGAAAGTAAATTTCCGAGTACATTGGCTTGAGTTTATGACCCATCGGCAAAGGCAAGATGAGTCCATTGACCAGTTTGTTGCAGGTTCAAGAATGCAACTTTGCAGATATCGAATTGTTGGAACGGATTATAGAGCAAGTAATCGTATCTACCCCACTACAGGTCTTTCAGAAAGACCAGCTAGAAAAGAAGAAAGGGCACACCATAAATACGCTGCTCAATGATGCTTTGAATTTTGAAGCCATCACGGCTGGGCGCCAACAGTTACAAGTGTTGGGGGCGGCTACAACAATTGGTATGGTAACCAAGGCTCAGAAGTCCGCAAGTCTTGTGGCAAATGTGGCTTGACTCACCCAATTCACAGTTGTCTGGCATACCAGGACCTGTGCAAAGCTTGTGACATGTGAGGACTTTGGGCAAGGCAGTGGAGAAGGCCGAGCTCAGATACTGCACACAGGAATGGTGGAAGATCACATGCAGAGAGAACGTCTGCAAGGCAGGATGGCAGATGCAACAAAGCGTATGGCAACACAAACAAAAGCCCAATCAAGTACATCAGGTCAACAGAGAGACAGATTGTCAGGAGGACATGGACGAATTCACTCGTGCGAACTGCGAGCAAGCATTTCACATAGTTAATTTGGATTAACATGTCAATGTTATGATGCAATATGAGGTATTTGCCATGATCAGTATTATATGTCCACTGAAGAGTGGATAGCATAAGATCAGAGCGCAAGTCGACACTGGAGCAAGTACAGATATTCTGCCCATCTGTATACTGAAGGAATAAAAGCAAAGTACTGTGGATGCTGGAAATCTGAAATAAAAACAAGAAATGCTGGAACCACTCAGCAGGTCTGGCAGCATCTGTGGAAAGAGAAGCAGAGTTAACGTTTCGAGTCAGTGACCCTTCTTCGGAACTCCGAAACGTTAACTCTGCTTCTCTTTCCACAGATGCTGCCAGACCTGCTGAGTGGTTCCAGCATTTCTTGTTTTTATATGTATACTGAAGGACATGTACTTAAAGAAATGGGAATCGATGGTACGATCCACCACAGCTAGGCTGACTGTCTACAGTGGTTCTCCAATCAAGTGCATTGGAACAATAATCTAGCAGTGCAGCTATGGGAGCTCCAAACAGCTACCAGAAATCTTTTACTTTGTAGACACAACTGGACAAGCTGTCGAAGGACTTCCAGTCTGCCGAGTTTTGTGAATTATCACAATACATGAATTCAGTACCACACCGAAGATGGTAGGAAGTACCCAGGTCAAGTGTATTGGTTTGGTCCATGTAAAAGACGACACAAAGGCTGGCAGTCTTGTCACAAGAGGTGATATGACTGGGAGTCTCTGCTCGGGCTTCAGTTCTTTGCAGCAAGTACCCAAAGACCAGAGGGATTGCTGGTTATTGGTGAAGTTGCCAGTCATCATTTTTCTAAGCTTTCTGAACAAGGGAAAATGAAAGCATCATATGACAGGCAAGCAGGACCAGAATTAGCGCGATTGCGAGTAGGACAGAAGGTCAGAGTGCTCAATCATGCATTGGGAACTTGGTATCCTGCAGAGGTTGTGAGCATATGCAACCAGCTAAGATTGTACGAGGTCCAAACACCCAATGGTGCAACTGTCAGATGGAACCGAAGTCAATTCAGAGAGCTGTACGACAACACCTTATGTGACACCACTGTGGCATTGTGGACATGTTCAAAGGCAAAGTCTGAAGATGAACATACAGAGGCTACGAGTGCAGAGGAAGAACATGCCAACCAGAGTTCTGAGTCACCGGGGTCTCAGTGGAGTCATCAAGATGAGCTCAGCTCTGGGAAGAGGTTGACAATAACAAGATTGAGACGAATAAACAAACCTCCTCTACATTTTAGAGAGTGTTAAACTTACTTACTTGTAAATAATGTTTTGTTTTAATCATGTATAGCTGGTCCAAACTGTATTGAACATATGTTTATATCTTTGGAAAAAAGGGGGATGTTGTGGGACCATCTTAAGAAGCTGTAAGTGAAAGTCACTGGAGGAAGTCAAGTCGTGTCACATATGGCCAAGAAGTTGTGGTTGTGACCCGACAGAATGAGATGTGTTTAGATGTGACTCATGCAGTAACTGTTTGTGTGTGTATATATATATCTTCTAGTTAAGTTATAATAAAAGCCCACATTTTCTTTAGATATTTCTTGTAGTCCTGTGAGTCTTACAATAGATGACACACCAAAAGAGCAAGTAATATTGGGCCCTTTAGTTGTTTTGACTGCCTCAAGTTCCTGGGTTTCAAAATCAAACAGTTCTCAACATGAATGCTAACACATCTAAAATGCCATTCCCAAGTTATGTTTGTACAAGCTTCTTTTTTTTATGTTGACTTTGCTTATACACAGCAGCAGTGCACAAGTTTCACAGTTGAATATGATTAGAGTTTTCTCAGTCTGAGTCATCAATAGCTGGTTGCTTCTTGTAACTTCCTCTTTCCTTGGTGTTATTTCAGTTCGCTGCAAGTGGTACAAGTGAAACTCGGGACTTACTAAATGGGTTTAGCAAAATACCAGTCCGTTTGGAGAAGATGGTTGATGAAAGATACCTGTGTTCGCTATCAGAACATTTAATTCAGCTAAAATAAAAGCAAAATACTGCGGATGCTGGAAATCTGAAATAAAAACAAGAAATGCTGGTACCACTCAGCAGGTCAGGCAGCATCTGTGGAAAGAGAAGCAGAGTTAATGTTTTGGATCAGTGATCCTTCTTCGGAATGAGCAAATATTAGAAATGTCAAAGGTTATAAGCAAGTGAGGCGGGGGTGGGGCAAGAGATAACAAAGGAGAAGGTGCAGATTGGACAAGGCCACATAGCTGACCAAAAGGTCATGGAGCAAAGGCAAACAATATGTTAATGGTGTGTTGAAAGACAAAGCATTAGTGCAAATAGGGTGTTAACGGACTGAAGGTTGAACAGCAGCAAGTCCAAACATGAAAAAAAAACAGTGGGTAAGCAAACTGAACAAACTAAGATGAAATGAAATAAACATGAAAAAGAAAGTTGTAAAAAATGTAAAAAAGAAAAAAGGAAAAAATAACTAAAAATAAAAGTAAAATGGGGGGCCCGTCATGCTCTGTCAGGCTGCCGGACTGAACATTGAGTTCAATCATTTCAGAGCATGACGGGCCCCTCATTTTACTTTTATTTTTAGTTATTTTTTACATTTTTTACAACTTTTTAAAAAATATTTATTTCATTTCATCTTAGTTTGTTCAGTTTGCTTACCCACTTTTTTTTTCATGTTTGGACTTGCTGCTGTTCAACCTTCAGTCCGTTAACACCCTATTTGTACTAATGATTTGTCTTTCAACACACCATTAACATATTGTTTGCCTTTGCTCCGTGACCTTTTGGTCAGCTATGTGGCCTTGTCCAATCTACACCTCTTTTGTTATCTCTTGCCCCACCCCCGCCTCACTTGCTTATAACCTTTGACATTTCTAATATTTGCTAGTTCCGAAGAAGGGTCACTGACCCGAAACGTTAACTCTGCTTCTCTTTCCACAGATGCTGCCAGACCTGCTGAGTGGTTCCAGCATTTCTTGTTTTTATTTAATTCAACTAAACCCTTTCATGGGTATTTACTGTATACCTTTTTACTTTAATTCCTCTGATTTTCTGTTCTCCCTCCTCTGTTCTTAAAGGCAGTGACACTCACAGGGTCAAGGCAGCAGCACACTTCTGTGTTTTGGTATCTCCATATGTGAATCTGGAGGAGTGCGGGTTAGACATGAAGACACTCTCACCCAATGCCTGCACATGTACACTTTTAGCAGAAGGTCCCATGAAGATTTGCAAGATGTTGTTTGGATTTGAGCCTCTTGAGGGGAAATGTACAATATTATATGGTTAAATTTATGCCACTCCAGTTATTAAGAAAAGAAGGAAAGATTTGCATTTATATAGCACCTTCCACAATCGCTGGATCGCCTAAAATGCTTCACAGCCAACAAAGTACTTTTGAAGTGAAATCACTGTTGTAATGTAGGAAATGGGACAGCCAATTTTGCACACAGCATGTCCCATGAACACCAATGTGATAATGACCAGATAATCTGTTTTTGTGATGTTGATTGAGGGATAAATATTAGCCAGGACACTGGGGGATAATTCCCCTGTTCTTCTTCAAAATAGTGTCATGGGATCTTTTACGTCCACCTGAGAAAACAGACAGGGCCTCGGTTTATCATCTCATTAAAAAGACAGCACCTCTGACAGTGCAGCACTCCCTCAGTACTGCAGTGGTGTGCCAGCTTTGTCACATTATTATTATGATTATCCTAGTCACATATCAGTCAGAAAGAATCCTGAGTACCAACTGCTGTAATATCATGATTTAATTTAAAAACTAAAATGAAATTTAATATTGTATTAAAGACAATTCCTCCCAAAATATATTTTATTTGAATCTAAGATACAGTATGATTGGTTCTTTATAAAATAAATAATATATAATGAAACTAATTTACAGTGAACACAGACAGATTTTAACTCTTATTATAGTGAGAATAATCCACTCTCTCAATTTACTTATACTGCTACAGAATAGCATTTCTGTTCTAACATGTACAGGGGAAATCTGAGCATTAATCTGGTATTTGTAATGTCATAAGAAGTAATTTAACAGGTTTTTTAGATTAATAGAAGCAATGGTTCAAGTCACTGTTTGACTAATGTCTATGAAACTTCTATTGAATGCCCTTTTTCGGTTTTGTTTTCAAGATTAATGTTAACTTGCTTATTTACACTTGTAAAATATTCTTTGTAATTCATTGACAGAAAATAGTCACTCTTGAGAGTGCAATTCTTTTCTGTGAGGTAAGTAGGCAAAAAGAACAAAGAACAAAGAACAGTACAGCACAGGAACAGGCCATTTGGCCCTCCAAGCCTGCGCCGATCTTGATGCCTGCCTAAACTAACACCTTCTGCACTTCTGGGGCCCATATCCCTCTATTCCCATCCTATTCATGTATTTGTCAAGATGCCTCTTAAACGTCGCTATCGTACCTGCTTCCACCACCTCCCCCGGCAGCAAGTTCCAGGCACTCACCACCCTCTGTGTAAAAACCTTGCCTCGCACATCCCCTATAAACTTTGCCCCTCGCACCTTAAACCTATGTCCCCTAGTAACTGACTCTTCCACCCTGGGAAAAAGCTTCTGACTATCCACTCTGTCCATGCCACTCATAACTTTGTAAACCTCTATCATGTCGCCCCTCCACCTCTGTCATTCCAGTGAAAACAATCCGAGTTTATCCAACCTCTCCTCATAGCTAATACCCTCCAGACCAAGTAAATCTCTTCTGTACCCTCTCCAAAGCGTCCACATCCTTCTGGTAGTGTGGCGACCAGAATTGCAAACAATATTCTAAGTGTGGCCTAACTAAGATTCTGTACAGCTGTAGCATGACTTGCCAATTTTTATACTCTATGCCCTGACCGATGAAGGCAAGCATGCCGTATGCCTTCTTGACTACCTTATCCACCTGCACTGCCACTTTCAGTGACCTGTGGACCTGTACGCCCAGATTTCTCTGCCTGTCAATACTCCTAAGGGTTCTAAGGCAGTTTCAAATTAGGACACAGTTGGAAGATGGATAGATAGACAGACAGACAGGCAGACAGACAGATAGATAGATAGATGGACCGAGAGACAGATAGTTTTTGAATTTATATAGCAACTATCACCACCTCAGGGCATTCCAAAGAACATTACAGCCAATGAAATACATTTGGAGTGTAGTCGCTATTGCAATATAGGAAACACACCTGCCTATTTGCACACAGTAAGCTCCCACAAACAGCAATATCCTAGTGACATGATAATCGATTTTAGTGATGTTGGACACCAGGGAGAACTCCCCTGCTCTTCTTTGAAATAGTGCCATGGTTATTTTACATTCACAGGACAAAGAAGACAAGGTCTTGGTTTAATGTCACATCCAAAAAGCATCACCTCCGACTGTGCAGCAGACTCTTTAGCTCAAGTTGCTGCAATACCCAATGCACGGTAGGGTTTTTATTTGGACATTATGAATTGCATACTCTCACCCAATCGGGCCATATTCCACCTATCCAATTTTAGAAGGCATAGGTGACAAGGCCGAGGCTTAGTGACCCCTATGTTTTCACAGGTATACTGTTGGAATTTAGACGGATAAACCCATGTAGCTTACCAGAGCAGAGCCTCACTTCTTGTCTGGCTAGGACCACTCTATTCAGTGGGGCACTGGTTTGCAAGGCAGTCTGGAGCTGAATGGGAAGAATTCTGGCACATGGTGTAAGAGCTGCTGCTCGCCCATTTCATAAGTGAGTCAATCTGGCTGTCAGTGATGGACAGTACTGTGGACCTGTCTGATTTAGTCACTGGATCACCAAGTCTGCCAAAGAGGGTTGTCTTGCTTCTGAACCTCCAAGCCTGTTTAAAATAAATGGGATAATGACCCTGGTAAAACAGTAGGGAGAAAAAATTGGTGTAACTTCAGGCTCTGATTCAAAGATTGGGCTACAGCATCATGGCTCAGTGGTAGCAATCTCATCTCATAAGAACCTAAGAAATAGGAGCAGGAGTAGGCCATTCAGCCCTTGGAGCCAGCTCCACCATTCAATGAGATCATGGCTGATCTTCTACTTCAACACCATTTTCCTGCACTTTCCCCGTATCCCTTGATGTTTTTAATATGTAGAAATCTATCGATTTCAGTCTTAAACATACTCAATGACTGAGCCTCCACAGCCCTCTGGGGCAGAGAATTCGGAAGATTGATCACCCTCTGAGTGAAGAAATTCCTCCTCATCTCAATCCTAAATGGCCTGCCCCTTATTCTGAGACTGTGCCCCTGGTTCTAGACTCCCCAGCCAGGGGAAACATCCTTCCTGCATCAACCCTGTCGAGCCCTGTAAGAATTTTGTATGTTTGGATGAGATTACCGCTCATTCTTCTAAACTCCAGAGAATAACAGCCCAGTCTATTTAATCTTTCCTCATAGGACAATCCCTCCATCCAAGGAATTAGTTTGGAGTGCCTTCATTGCACTCCTTCTATGGCAAGTATATCTTTCCTTAGGTAAAGAGATCAAAACTGCACACTCCAGGTGTGATCTCACCAAGGCTCTATATAATTGTAGCAAGACATCTTTACTCCTATACTCATATCCCCTTGTAATAAAGGCCAAGATGCCATTTGCCATCTTAATTGTTTGCTGTACCTGCATGTTAGCTTTCAGTGACTCATAAACAAGGACACCCACGTCTCTTTGAAGTTCAACACTTCCCAGCCTCCCACCATTTAAGAAACAAAGTGATTCATGACAATGCTTGCCAGCGCTGACGTCATCAGGCTGCGCCGCGGTGCGCACATGCGCAGACGGTCTCCTGCTCTCTGCGCATGCGCTGCGGTCCGGCTTGCCAGGACCAGTTTGCGCATGCGCAGATGATGTCATCGCGTAACGTCGTCTTCCTCGGGCAACGCGCCAGGTTGGCCTCTGCGCATGCGCTTCTTGCAATCTTCCGATATTCACGCATGCGTCAAAGCTTCGGCACGAGTTTTTGAAAGTGGAAGGAGGGCATTTTCTCACATTTTATCTCAATTATTTAGTCGTTTTGGAGATTTGCTTCATTTTTGTTAGACAGAGGAGATTGTTCCAAGGTAAGTTGCTCTGAAAACATTTCCATTGTCTGGGGCACTGCATGTGCTGCAGTCCCTGTTGTAAATTGCTCTGAAAACATTTCCATTGTCTGGGGCACTGCATGTGCTGCAGTCCCTGTTGTAAATTGCTCTGAAAACATTTCCATTGTCTGGGGCACTGCATGTGCTGCAGTCTCTGGTGTAAATTGCTCTGAAAACATTTCCATTGTCTGGGGCACTGCATGTACTCCAGTCCCTGTTGTAAGTTGCTGTGTGCAGGCAGTACATGTGCTGCAGTCCAGCGAACAACCTTCCATCTAAACGGTCACTTTCGTTTTTGTAACGTTTCAATGGAGTGCATTCTGTATTTCTTATCTCATCTCATGTATCCCATGTGGTCCCTTAATAGCCTTCCTGAACTTCCTGAACATATGCCTGCCTGTTCAAAGCTCCACTTCACCCATCTGCGGTACCCTCTCCTTGCTGTTCAATTACACAGTCACCTGTTCCTGCACCCATCCGAGCAGTGCACATGGACACACAGCCACCTCATGCCGTGTCCAGTGGTAGCACAAATGTGAATGCTCTTGCTGCGTACACAACTGGTGAGGTGGGAGTGCAGCCACACCATTCTCCATCCTCTGTGTTGCATTAAGGCAAAGGTAGGTAAGAGTGAAAGAAATGGAAGGTGATGCTGATAGTAGTAGGCAGGATTAAATGGGAGCAGATGGGAAGGTGCAGGAGTAGCATAACCACTAGCAGGGAACAGCTGGGCTAAATGGCCTGCTTTATGTTCATAGCCCAAAAGAAATGTGCTTCTTTTTCCAGCATCCTCACATCATTCATGTTTTCCCTGAGAGCAGCATTGAACCATCACGAGATAGGGGCAGCTATATCATCCTGACTCCTACAGCTGAGGTGGGTACTAAGTGATTCATTGGCGGTGTTATCAGTACATGCTTATCCTGCAGAGCATAAAGCATGCTCAACAGTAATTTCATTGGAGGGAGGGAAGCTCTGACACTCCTGTTCTTTCCTTATTCCTTTTCATGTAAAACGTGCCCTTGAGAAAACAATCCTTGAGACTTAAGGATGGCATTCAAGCAAAGGAGGCAGTGCAGGAGAGGATGCAAGGATGTGCTGATTTCTGCATCTGAGGTGGGTAATAAGTGCTTCATTGGCGACGTTATCAATTGGTGCCTTCACTGCAGAACTTAAAAAGGTGTTTGCAACAGTAATTTCAGTGGATGGAGGGAGGCAAGCTCTGACTCTGATTTGCTTTATTTCTTTTCATGTAAAACATGCCGTCGAGAAAACAATCCTTGAGACTTAAGGTCAGCATTCAAGCAACGAAGGCAACTGGATCATGCTGCGGAGCTGGTCACGATGTGGAAAGGAACATTGCATTTATGGATGAATTGGGAATGCACATTGGGATGCGTTTGGGGAACATTCACCAAGAATAGACTGAGCTCAGACTCTTGTGACTTTGCCTTCTTCACATGGACAATACAGTAGTGGAATAGAGAGCCAAGCGTTCATTCACCACAAGGCTCTCCAGGAACAATCTCTTTAGCTGTGCATAGCAGAGACTCGGCCTGTCTGTCTCACGGGAATGCTGGACACAACACTCATGTATCCATGCACAGCAGTGCCTCGGATGCTTAATGAACTTAATAAAACTTCTCAATAATTAAACCCAGAATTGTTGAGGTTTTGTTTTGCATGCTATTTCCCCAACTTTGCAACTGCACTTCAGATATTCAACTGTGGTGGAGGTAGGGGGGTAGAGGGAGGGGTGGAGGTAGGGGGGTAGAGGAGGGGTGGGTGAAGAGGGGGATAGAGGGGTGGGTGAAGAGGGGGATAGAGGGGTGGGTGAAGCGGGGGAGGGAGGGGTGGGTGAAGAGGGGGAGGTGAAGTTGGAGAGGGGGGAGGGGTGGGGAGAGCAGGGTGGGGTGGGGAGAGGGAGCATGCAAAATGCAGGGACCAGACAGTTGCAATGCCTGAAGTACTGTGAAGAAGTAGGGGAGAAAGCAACTGGGTAGGGGAGAAAGCAACTGGATTGGGCATCCACAGCTGGAGGGAACGGCTGAATGGAGAGGGCCGGAAGCGAGAGGCCGTAGAGAGCCGCGGGGAGCGAGCGTACGAAGACCTTGGTGTCGCCGGGTCCAGGGACTGGCCGGTAAGTCTTTTGCTGTTGTGTTTATGGCGCATGCACAAAAAAAGGCACTCCTCTTCCGCTCCGCTGCTCCCCCCCCCACTCTCCCCCACCCCCGCCCTCCCCCCCACTCTCTCCCCTCCCCCCCTCTCTCCCACCCCCCTCCCTCTCCCCTTCCTCCTTCTCGCTCTCCCCCCTCCTCCACCAGTTCTCCCCCCCTTCCCCCAGCTCTCTCCCTCCCCCTTCCCCCAGCTCTCCCCCCCTTCCCCCAGCTCTCCCCCTCCCTCTTTTCGAACCCCTCCCTCTTTCCCCCCCTCCTTCTTTACCCCCCTCCCTCTCTCTTTCCCCCCTCCCTCTTCCCCCCCTTTTTTCCCCCCTCTTTCCTCTCCCTCTTACCCCTCCCTCTTCCCCCCTCTTTCCCCTCCCTCTTCCCCCCCTCTTCCCCCCCCTCTTTCCCCCGCCGCCGTCACCGTCACCGCTGCTCTCCCCGCGCTGGTCTCCCCGCCCCCCGCGCTGCTCTCCCCGCGCTGGTCTCCCCACCCCCCGCGCTGCTCTCCCCGCGCTGCTCTCCCCGGCCCACTCCACTTTCTCACTCCGGCCATTGTATTCTGCCACGTGTTTGTTAGGTTTCATCTGTGTGATTCTTTGACCAGCGCCATCTTTAGTCCTGGCAGCTGCTACAGTCGCAAGCTGTGACGTTTTAGTGGCACATGCTGTATTTGCACATGTGCCAAAACAGTGCCACCTACCGATCGCGTTGTCAACAAATGCAGTCTTTAAGAAATAATCTGTAATTCTGTTTTTCCTATCAAAGTGGATAACCTCAGAGTCAGAAGGTTGTGGATTCATGTCCCACTCCTGAATTTGAGCAGAAAGTTGAGGCTGACACTTCGGTGCAGCACTAAACTGTCAGAGGTGCTGTTTTTTTTTAGATGAGACATTAAAATGCCCTCGTAGTTAGACATAAAGAATCCCATAGCACTATTTCAATAAAGAGCAAGGGTTCTTTAATAAAGAGCAGTGACCCGGCCAATTTATCACTCAACAAACATCACAAAACCAGATTTTCTGCTCATTATCACATTGCTGTTTGTCTTTCTTTTGTTATGTATATGGACACATACATGATCAATGTGTATTGTCTGTGTAAACTAGTCCATAGCATATCATTAAGACTTTCAAGACAGATTTTACTCTCTTTGTATTGTTGACTGGCATCCAACCAGAAATGTGGATTTGGCGATGCTATTTGATTCCACAGGTAGTATTCCTGACAGAGCACCCTGGCTGTCCAATTGGAGATGCTTGCACCCTACCAGCTAGGGAAACTTCAATCATAGTGGAATAAAAACAAGAAATGCTGGAACCACTCAGCAGGTCTGGCAGCATCTGTGGAAAGTTTTATTTCAGATTTCCAGCATCCGCAGTATTTTGCTTTTAT
The DNA here is from genome assembly GCF_036365525.1 of Heterodontus francisci. NCBI lineage: Eukaryota > Metazoa > Chordata > Chondrichthyes > Heterodontiformes > Heterodontidae > Heterodontus > Heterodontus francisci. The sequence goes on along the minus strand of NC_090408.1, from coordinate 21,617,703 downwards.
TCAATCATAGTGGGCCTTTTCGACCACAGATCAAGTTTGAAAGCCCTAGACGGGAGCACAATTAAAAGTGAAAGTGGGGAAGGAATTCCTGCCAGGGAGAACGGGAATGGCCATCTGTGAATCTGTGCTCTTGTACATCTGCCAGCACTTGTAATGGAGCAGCATGGACAGTGACTTGGAAACTACTTTCTTCCTCGTTGTTCCAACTGGAGAATAGTTCATGGTTGTGGTCTTTTAAAAAGTTTGAGAAAAATAAAGTCAAAAAATGATGGATACCTTTTTGTTTTAAGTTTCGTTTCACAACAAAACTGCGAGAGAGAAAAATGCGTTCACTTTCAGGTTTGTTTCTATTTTCTCACGCCTAACACAAACAGTGAATTTCCATTAGTCTTTTTGAAAGTTATATGGAACTGTGCCACAGCAAGGAACATAGGAACAAGAGTAGGCCTTTCAGTCCTTGAGCCTATTCCCCCATTTTATTAGATCATGGCTATTATGTACCTTGACTCCATTTACCGTCCTTTGATCCACATCCCTTGAAATCATGTAGCAAAAATCTATTAATCTATGTCTTGAAAATTTCAATTGACCCAGTATCTTCAGCCTTTTGAAGGGGAATTTGCAACAAGGGGAAAATAATTGCAAGGCCATGGGGAAAGAGCGGAGGAGTGGGACTCATTGGATATTTCTTTCAAAGAGTCAGCACAGACATGATGGGCTCAATGGCCTCCTTTTGTGCTGAATGATGCTATGTTTTTGCAGGGTGAGTTCCAGATTTCTGCAAGCCTTTGATGGAAAAAGTGTCTCCTAAATGGCCTAGTCCTAATTTTAATATTATGTCCCCTTGTTCTGGATTCACCTACCAGAGGAAATAATTTCTCTTATAGAATCCCTTGATCATTTTAAAGATTTCAATTCGATCGCCCTTAAAACATATAAACTCAAGAGAATACGAACCAAATTTGTGCATCCTGTCCTCCAACTTTAACCCTTTAAGTACTGGTATCATTCTTGAGAATCTGTGCTGAATACCCTCTAAGACCAATACATTTTTCCCCCATATGAGATGCTCATTACTGAATATAATACTCCAGATGGGGTCAGACCAAAGCTCTATACAATTGCAGCACAACACCCTCACCTTTGTTTACCAAATCCCTTCAGTCAACATTCCATTAGGCTTTTTGATTACTTTTTATATCTATGCACTAGCTGTTAGTGACTTGTGTACCTAAACACTTAAATCCCTTTGCTCCTCCACTGTACCTAGTCTCTCACCATGAAGAAAATATTCTGATTTATCTTTCTCAAATTCAAGATGGTTTCCCACCTTGTCACATTGAACTTCATCGGCTGCAAAGAGAAAAATGTAGGGAGAAAATTAGTGAAGAAAATGAAAGGATAATTATTTACTTCTCCTATTCCTAAGGTTGCTCAAAATGTCCTATTGGAATCATATGGATTTCAACTTCTTCACAAAAAATAACACAATCCGATGACTTTAATTCATTTAAGGAATTATTATTTGCAAATGAAATGCTCAAGTACTGAATCCATTACTTGCAGGCCAGTTAGATTTTGTACTGATTCCATTTGTGCCAATGCATTTATGATATCCTGATGTAATCTATCCTTCCTTTCTCTTTCACACAAATATTAACATGCAGTTAGGCATTGGTTGAAATACAAATATATGATTTTATCTTCCACCACTCAAAATTCCACACCCAGCACATTCCTCTCTGTGCTGTCCCATTGAAGGTCAATTGCATTAACTGTTCAATGTATTTGTTTATCAAATATTGTTGTAATTCCCCTTGGCCTTTTGTACTTAACAGTAATTTGATTACCAACTGTGTTTAATAATTAATAATGGTTTTAGGAAACTTATTGCATTGTGCAAGCATGACTGCATTCTGAACTACTGTACAAAGAGTGGTTGCTCTTAATGCTTATAATGGTACTGCATTGAGTTACAACTGTGATCAGTGGTTAACAGCTGAAACATGAGCTATTTGTTGTGTTGCACAGGACACTTTTGTAAACTAAAAGGTGTTAGCACTGTACTCATAAGCAAAATAAATCATACACATTTTGAAATGTATTTGGTTTCAGGGTGTGGGCAGCATTGGCAAGGACTCATTCATTGCCTGACACTGATTAGACCTACTTCTATTGTTTTTACAACGCAATGGCTTGATAGGCCACTTCAGATGGCTCTCAAAGTCATCCATGTACTTGCTTCCAAATGTAAACAGTAACGTTAGTCTGTGCTACTGTTATATGGTTGTATTATTCAAAATGAATTAGGAGTTACATTATTCAAGCATTTATATTTAGAATGCCATATCACTCACTACTGCACGACAACCTGTGTACCAAACACATATTGTATCATTCCGCCACAAATGAAGAGGCGTGATGCAAGCTCCAGTATCTGTGTCTAAAGTGTGATTTTGTAAGAAGCTCTAGAAACCACAAGAGATGATATGGTGATGTCAAGGTGTTTGTGAGTAGAATTCAGATCCTATGAGCAATGTAATTACTGAATTCCATTGTGAGAAACAACCTGAATTAGTCCCAGAAAAAAAAAACAACGAAAAATGAGGTGCACCACCACTGCAGCAATGAATGCGCAATTCCAGCCATGATGAATTGTGAGGCTGATGGCATCATGGCGGCATTTGAAATGTTTAAGCAAAAGTGCAAATGAACATTTCGTAGTTTTGTGAAAGGCACTAATGAAGAGGAAAAAGTCAGCTACATCTTCTTGTGGACAGGAGAGAAAGGGTTAGCTGGGAAATGCATGAGGACAAAAGTAAGAACCCAGACATGATTTTTGAGAAATTCAGTACACATCTTCAGCCAAAGTCAAACCATCGGATCCACCATTATGAATTTTAGAGTCTAAGTCAGGAACAGATGGGCCTCTTGACAATTTCTTAACGAGATTGAGAAATGTATCCAGCAAGTGTAAATTCAAGGACATGGACGAAAGTCTGGTAGATCAGCTCATTTAAGGCTCTGCACACCCTGATGTACAAAAAGCGTTAATTGGAAAGGACAAGCTTACAATATCGCAGGCTGTAGACACTGCCAGAGCACGTGAAGCCATGAGTAGACAGATGAAGACGCTGATTACCCAAACGGATAGCCTTCAGTTAAATCAAGGGAAAGGAAACAGGGTAGATGCAGTGAAACAGCAACAAAGGAATGCACACCAGAGAGATAGAAAGACGTACAAGAGATGTGAATGACTACATGGGTTCACAGGCAGAAAGAAACGTCCTGCATATGGATCAAACTGCAGAGCTTTTGGAAAGCCCAATCACTGGGAAAAGATGCACAGGACATGGAAAGCAAATCGTAAAGGAATTACCAGAGGCAGTGCAACAGAGCACATGAGAAATAAAAGAAACCAAAACATCCATACCCTGGAAGATGATGGGTAGTTTGAGGATGCAATAGACATAGGAACCAAAGATCTACATAAAATGTCTGGATGTGCAAGTTCCCAAAGAAAAGAAATTTAGACAACCATACAGATCAGAAAGAAGGTGAGAGGTAAGCCTACAACCATAAACCTAAAGCTGAAGCTTGATACTGGAGCACAGAGTAACATCATCCCCCTCAGACTATACCAGAAGATCTTTCCAGAAAATTTGAAAGAGAATGGTTTCCCAAAGAAAGATGCTCTGAAACTGAGCAACGTCATGCTGACAGCATTTGGTGGAATTGAAATTCGACAGCTGGGAATAGCCCAAATCAGAGGGACACACAAAAGAAAAGACGTTAACTGTATGTTCTACGACACTTTAACAGATGCTCTAGCTATCCTGGGGTTGAGCAGTTGCAAAGAGCTGCAGCTGATTTTTGTAAAACATGAGATGAAGGCGGCATCAATGAATATTGAAGATAGCACACACATCGAAAAGCGCCCTCCAATCAGAAGTAAGGAAGATCTGGTCCCAATGTATCCAGAATGTTTTGATGAGATGGTTGGATGCTTTGAAGATTTTGAGTATCACATCCATTGACCCAGAGAAGAAACCAATGATTCAGCCCCCAAATAAAGTATCAATAGAGCTAAAGTTTTAAAGAGAATTCAAAGAGATGGAAGTAAATAAAGTGATTGCCAGAGTCAGAGAGCCTACAGATTGGGTAGATTCCATCATGGTGAGAGAGAAGCCAAATGGACGGCTACAAATCTGCCTGGATCCTAAAGATCTTAATCAAGCAATAAAGAGGAATCACTACCCCACTCCGGCACTGGCAGGGGCAAAGGCTTTCAGCAAGCTTGATGCCAGTAACAGCTACTGGAATGTAAAGCTTGCCAAGGAATCTCCACTGACAACATTCAACACCCCTTTGGATGGTACAAATTCCTGCGTCTACCTTTTGGCCTTAAAGTGAGCCAGAATATATTCCAGCAGAAAATAGATGAGACATACACAGGGGATGCAAAAGAGCAATCAGCATAACTGATGATATCCAGATCTATGGTGTAGATGAAAATGACCATAACTACCACCTATATGAAGCCATGGAGAGAACCAGAAAAGCTGGGATCAAGCTAAAGGCAGACAAATGCATTGTAAAGGTGACAGAATGTCAGTTCTTCAGAATGGTGTACATACCTGATGGAGTCAAGCCAAGTACTGAAAAAGTCACAGCTATCTCTGAGATGGAAGCTCTGAGAGATAAGAAAGAGCTGAGAAGTTGTCTTGGCTTTATCCAGCACATGAACTCTTTTATACCTCACATGTCAGAGCACACAGCAAACCTACGAGAGCTGATGAGAGAAGATGTTGAGTACCAGTGGCCAGAGTCACATGAGTGGAATTTCAGTAAACTCAAAGAAGTAATATGCAAGGAGATGAGCCTGTCATACTACAACAGAGCAAAACCTGTCACTCTGCAAGTAGATGCTTCTACAAAAGGATTGGGAGCAGCACAGGTACAAGAAGGAAAGCCAATAGCATTTGCAACCAAAGCTCTAATATCAGCTGAGACCAGATATGCCAACATAGAAAGCGAGCTTTTGGCATTGGTGTATGGATGCAAGAAATTTCATACATACCTTTATGGGAGGAGATTCATAGTGGGGAGTGACCATTATCCACCAGAACAAATCTACAAGAGAAATCTGTATAGAGCACCAGCAAGACTACAAAGGTCACTCTTGAGGCTTCAGAGTTATGATTTCATGCTGATATACAAGCCAGGAAGAGAAATGGTGCCAGCGGAGACCCTATCTCATCTGTTGCTACAGGAAAAACACGTGATAAAAGATCTAGGTATAAAGATACGTCACCTAGTGAACGTGACACCACCGAAATGGAGTCAAATCAGAGATGAGACCAGTAAAGACTAAGAGTTACAGATTCTCTATCATCAAGTGATTCAGGGATGGCTGGAAAAGATGCAACAAACACAATCAGTAATACATCACTATTAGCCAATCTCACTAGAGGACGGTGATCTATTGGGTGGATCCAGAATCATCGTACCCAAAAAGATGCAGAGAGAACTTCTCCAGAAGATACATGAAGGCCACATGGGAATGGAAAGTGTAGGCTTACGGCCAGATCAGCTGTGTACTGGATAGGCATCTACAAAGTGTTATAATCAGGTGAGGAGAGGTCACAAGGCTCCCCTCTTGTCCTTCCTCTTATTTGACCACAACAGGGTTTATTCCTTTTTAAACAGTGGATGTGCTTACTCACTTCCATGAGTGTTTTACCTTTTACCTTTGCTGTGATTGTAAAAGAACCAAACGGAAAGGTTTTCTTGAGTTTATACAGAAAGGAGGTGAGTTTATTATACTAAAAGTCTAAACCTGATCTAAATAAAAATAATAAAATAACGCTACACTTTTACTTACACACACACACACACACACACACACACACACACACACACACACACACACACACACACACACACACACACACACACACACACACACACACACACACACACACACACACACACACACACACACATTACAGAGTGATGAGGAATAGATTTGTATTGGATTAGAGTCCAGAACAAATAAAAATAATACACTGGCTGTGGTGACTGGTGACTTTAGTGGTTTTCCAGTTGAATTCGTCGACCTGAAGTTCTGCATTGGTAGTTGTTCTTATAGACAGTTGAGCAGAGGGCTTCCTTCTTAGTGTCTTTGTTTGATCTAGCAGCCGGCAACTAGGCTTTGCATGCCCCACACCAAATCTTCTGGAGAGAGGGAGAGAGAGAGAGGCTTCTGCACAGATTGAGTCTTTTGCTTGTCTGTTTGTCCAAGGGAAACTCCCCGCTTTCATAGAGATGGACAGACGCTCACATAACTGTCTCAGTGAATTCTCTGGTACCTTCTAATGAGATTCAAGTTTAGGAATTTTAATCTCTCAAGGCTCATGGTGTCAATGTTCACCCTGGAGGGGTTCGCCCTTTCAATGTTAATGTTCCAGGATGGCTTTGAATGTCTTGCTAATGAAAGCAATCTCAGGTAGTTCAATCAATTGAGCAAGCCATTGTTTTGATTGCAGGCTAATCAGACATGTGTCTCCACTTTGATGCCTTGCAATCTGCAAGTTTTTCAAATGCAAATGGTGGTGGCCATTTTTAGCTGTGGCAAAGTCTTTCTAAAAGTTGTCTGTAATATTCCAGCTTTCCTTTTTTTTAAGTTTAATGTAAGTTTCCAACCTATGAATTAAAAATCCTCATTTTGCATAGCATGTTTTCTTGACAAAAGACATTGAAAAAATGGTTATCTACATGCAGTGTATGCCAAGAAGTATAGAAATACACAACCAAAAGAGCAGACAGTGGCTAGTGAGGTACAACCCAGACCATGGCATACTGTGGAAGCCAACTTATTCATGCACAACCAAGAATGGTATTGTCTAGTAGCAGACTATTACTCAGTTCCCATTCATCAGAAAGGTAAAAGGTTTGAGAGCTACAACGATCACCACAACAATATGAGTCCCATTTGCTGAACAAGAGATTCCAGAAAGAGTGATACATGATAATAGAACCCAATTTACCTCCAGAGAGTTTAAGGAGTGTGCTGAACAGTATAGATTCAACATCATAACCTCATCAATACATTACTCAAGGGGACACGGTTTTATAGAAAGACACATTCAGACAGTCAAGAGGACCCTCATAAAATGCTGAGAGACAAAGGAAGAACAGAACCTTGCCTTATTGTCACTCTGAGCTATGTCTCTTAAGGCCGACATGAAATTGCCTGCAGAGATATTGAATGGCAGAAAATACAAGACAACTCTACCAAGCAAGATACATCCTTCAAATGACCAGGAAGTAAGACGACAAATCACTGATGACACAGGTAGAAGGAAGTTTGCTCTTCAATCAAACATGCCAAATCTACCATCTCCAGTGTGATGCCACCACCAAATACATCTTCCCCTCCCATATCAGCATTCTGAAGTGACTGTTCTCTCTGCGACACCCTGGTCCACTCTTCCATCACCCCTGACACCTCTTCCCTTTCCCTTCCCATAGCACCTTTCAATGCAATCACAAGAGGTGTAACACTTGCCATTTTACCTCCTTTCTCCTCACCATCTAAAGCCCCAAACACTCATTCCAGGTGAAGCAGCAATTTACTTGTACTTCTTTCAATTTGGTATACTATATTCACTGTTCATAATGTGGTCTCCTTTACACTGGGGAGACCAAATGCAGATTGTGTGACTAATTTGCGGAACACTATACGACTCAGTTTGCAAGCATGACCCCCAAGCCTCTGGTTGCTTGCCATTTTAATTCATTACCTTGTTCTCACGTGCACATTTCTGTCCTCGACCTGCTGCAGTGCTCCAGTGAAGCTCAATGCAAGCGCAAGGAACAGCAACTCATCTTCCAATTAGGCACTTTACAGCCTTCTGGACTCAATGTTGAGTTCAACAATTTCAGACCATGGCTCCCATTTTAATTTTTTTTACCATGTGCCAGTCTTAAATTTGATTTTCATGTTTTTGCTTTCGGGCAGAGCTATTCATTATTTTGACATTAACACTCTCTCTGGATCAATGTTTTGTCTTTTACTACAACTAATACAACTCCCATTGCCTTTTCTTCCATGACATTTTTGTCATTTAATCTCTTCCGCCCTCAGCCCTATCACAGATCTTCCCTTTTGTCCTTCTTCCCCTCCCTTTCCCCTTTCACTTGCTCAAAACCTAATACATTTCTAATCTTTGCCAGTTCGAATGAAAGGTCATTGACCTGAAATGTTAACTCTGTTTCTCTCTCCACAGATGCTACCAAACCTGCTGAGCATTTCCAGCATGTTCTGTTTTTTATTTCAGATGCCAAATCACTGCCTGAGTTGTTGAAAGGACAAATTGCACATGTACAGGACCCAATCCAGAAAAGCTGAAACCCAGCAAAAGTGGGTGAAGCTGAGACTCCAAGATCATTTATCAGCAAGACTGAAACCGATAAGCAGATGAGAAGGAACAGAGTCCATATTCAGCTGACACCAGAACTGGTGAAGCAGAGAAGGTCATCAGCAACTTCAGCAAGCAGTGTAACATTGACATCACCATTGTCAAGCACAACTTCTACAACATCAAGACCAATACGTACAACACTGGTATTACAGCGCGCCAACTCATCATAGACAGGGATGATGATAAATAAATCCACGAGATGGAGGCACAACATCTTACCACCAGAATGATATCGTGAATACAGTGTTCAGAATTGCAAGTTTAATTGTAAATGTTAACGATAGATTCTCTTTAGTTTAGCCAAAGGAAAAGAAAAAAAATAATGTTTGGAAAAGTTATGTTATTAGTATAAAGGCATTGCTAATTTTTTTTTAAAGAGGAATGCTATATACTTGTATTATCCAAAATGACTTAGGGACTACATTGTTCAAGCGTATGTATCTATATCTTGAGAATGCCACATTACTCAATACTGCACTACAACCTCTGTACCAAACACACATTGGGCTGGATTTTACAGGCCCTCTTCTCCACCATGGTGGGATTGGAGGTGAGGGGGGGGGGGCATGGAATATTGCGACAGGTGGCGGAGGGGGCAGAACAGTGGAGGGCCCATTGCCCAGCGATCTTCCCAGGGGCAGAATAGGCTGATGACGGCCTTCCCTCCCAGAGGCCAGTTGAAACCCTTAAATGGCCCATTAATGGCCAATTAAGGGTATTTTTCTGCTGCCGCTGGGATCTTACCAGTGGTGGGTGGGGGGCCTCTGCCACGCGGGGAGGAGGTCTTGTAAAATGAGGCACTCTCCCTGCAGGCTTGGCGGGGTTCCATCCTCCAGGAAATAGATAACTACAAAAAAATGTTTAGAGAGGAGGGGAAAGGAACACACACAATGAAACAATGACTGATTAAAAAAATAAGCGGGTTGGCTGAAACTATGCAGCCATGGAACACTGCATACATGTCTTTTGTTAGGAAGGGTGATAAACACCAGTCATTGCTACTGGTTAGTAGTTAGTAGTTGGCAGGAAAAAAGACAGAGGCGCAAGGGGAGAGCCAACTGTCCAACAGCCCCAACAAACAAATTTCTCTGCAGCACCTGTGGAAGAGCCTGTTACTCCAGAATTGGCCTTTATAGCCACTCCAGGCGCTGCTTCACAAACCACTGACCACCTCCAGGCGCGTATCCATTGTCTCTCGAGATAAGGAGGCCCAAAAGAATTGCTACTGATAAATTATCTCAAGCTCAGGGTACCGACATTTGGGGTAGAGTTTTCCCTGTGGGCTCAGGACCCCAATATCAGGGTCAAATGGGGGTCCTGAATGGGGGAACCATCATCTTGCTTTGATTTTCCCTGAATTGGCCAACCCGTGGTCAGAGGTCAGACTCACCATCCAATAGGAGGCCATCCAGCACTGAAGAAGCAGTAGGCTGCCTTTTTATGTAAGTGAGAGAGAGGGATTCTCCATTTTGAGGTGCTCTCTCTCCAACTTTTTGACGTTTTAAATTTAAAAAAATAGAGTCAGCAGTTGGGCCACCATTATGGAGCGGGATCTCTCTAGAGGGTGGCCTGCGGTTGCAGCTGAAGCCAGGCAGGACGGGAGGACCTCAAAGTTTCCCTGGAGCACTGGCAGCCCGGTCAGCCCTTGGGAGGCTGGTGGAAGATTGCAGTCTTGCCTTTAAACAGGCTTAATTGGACCCCTCCCCCATCCCGCCCCATCCCGCCCCATCAGGGCCTAGAAATTCATCCCTTGGTCCATGAAAATTTAGAGTGCACAAAGGTAAATGAGAATAATTCATTCTGCAGTGAAGGCTCATCAGGTGAGGCAAGAAAGCCACATCCTTACCAAGAATCGTCAGACTTGTAATGACCGCAGAAAGGCACACAATCAAAAAGAAATTCTGTTTAAGAACATTCCATGCAGAAAATTGCAACTCACAGCTGAAAGACCTTTTGCAGAACTGCATTCTTTTAAAATTTTCCTCAGGATGATTGAGGCTGTGGTCATGCTTTGCTGCTCGTGCATTCAAAGATATCACGCATTACCATGGTTATAAGCTGGCTTTGTTAGGCATGAACAGTGCGTGCCTCACCTGCTAAAATGATCACCCACCCCTATTGTACTTTTGAGTTCATTGTTATTAGACAACTAATGTGTAATGGCATCTCCACCGTGTCCCTGATTCTGAAGATCTCGTGTGTGCCTGAATCTAAAGTTTCTCCTGAGTTCTCTAATTCCGAAGTTCTCCCTTGTGTCCTCTGATTCCGAAGGTGGCCCGTTACAAAGCAGAGAGCTAAATAAAATCTGAAACATAACTTTAACAAACAGAAATTGCGGTCAGTAAATTTTGGTTTAATTACTGCGCCAGCTTTTTCATAAGTATGATATACTGTTTAGAGGAAAGCACTTATAAAAAGAAATGAAGAAAGGCCATTCAACCTACTTCTTTTACACACAATTTGCGATGAGCCTGTTTTGTGCTTCTGGTGAAGATCAATTTTACCCCCTTGGTTCTGCCCTCACTTCCCAAGTTAAATAATTTGTCTTCGCATTTTAAGAACCTGGATCATGTCTCACCTCAATCTTCCTTTCTCCCATGGAAGCAAGTTTAGTTTTGATCCTCTCTTCATAATGAAGGGTCTTCATCTGAAACATAAGCTTACCTTTTCTATTTGTAGATGTCGTCAGACTTTTGTGTTTCAATAAAAGCAAAATACTGCGGATGCTGGAAATCTGAAACAAAAACAAGAAATGCTGGATTCACTCAGCAGGTCTGGCAGCATCTGTGGAAAGAGAAGCAGAGTTAACATTTCGGGTCAGTGACCCTTCTTCAGAACTGACAAATATTAGAAAAGTCACAGATTATAAACAAGTGAGGTGGGGGTTGGGCAAGAGATAACAAAGGAGAAGGTGCAGATTGGACCAGGCCACATAGCTGACCAAAAGGTCACTGAGCAAAGGCAAACAATATGTTAATGGTGTGTTGAAAGACAAAGCATTAGTACAGATTAGGTGTGAATATACTGAATATTGAACATCAGCAAGTGCAAACCTGAAGAAAAACAACCTGAAAAAAACAGTGGGTAAGCAAACTGAACAAACTAAGATGAAATGAAATAAATGCAAAAAAAGATTGTAAAAAATGTAAAAAGGAATGCAAAAAAAAGGAAGAAAAAATAACTAAAAATGACTAAAAATGAAAGTAAAGTGGGGGGCTGTCATGCTCTGAAATTATTGAACTCAATGTTCAGTCCGGCAGGCTATAGTGTGCCTAATCGGTAGATGAGATGCTGTTCCTCGAGCTTGCGTTGATGTTCACTGGAACACTGCAGCAATCCCAGGACAGAGATGTGAGCATGAGAGCAGGGGGGAGTGTTGAAATGGCAAGCAACCGGAAGCTCAGGGTCCTGCTTGCGGACTGAGCGGAGATGTTCCGCAAAGCGGTCACCCAGTCTGCGCTTGGTCTCCCCAATGTAGAGGAGACCACACTGTGAGCAGCGAATACAGTATACTACATTGAAAGAAGTACAAGTAAATCGCTGCTTCACCTGAAAGGAGTGTTTGGGGCCTGGGATAGTGAGGAGAGAGGAGGTAAATGGGCAGGTATTACACCTCCTGCGATTGCAAGGGAAGGTGCCCTGGGACGGGGACGAGGTGGTGGGGATAATGGAGGAGTGGACCAGGGTGTCGCGGAGGGAACGATCCCTTCGGAATGCTGACAGGGGAAGGGAGGGGAAGATGCGACTGGTAGTGGCATCACGCTGGAGGTGGCGAAAATGGCGGAGGATGATCCTTTGGATATGGAGGCTGGTGGGATGAAAAGTGAGGACAAGGGGAACCCTGTCACGGTTCTGGGAGGGAGGGGAAGGGGTGAGGGTACAGGTGCGGGGAATGGGTCGGACACGGTTGAGGGCCCTGTCAACCAGTGGGGGGAAATCCTCGGTTGAGGAAAAAGGAGGTCATATCAGAAGCATATAATCTGTGACTTTTCTAATATTTGTCAGTTCCGAAGAAGGGTCACTGACCCGAAACGTTAACTCTGCTTCTCTTTCCACAGATGCTGCCAGACCTGCTGAGTGAATCCAGCATTTCTTGTTTTGTGTTTCAATCATTAACTTTTTATTTTCCAGATTCCAGATGGATTATGTTTGTGGAACTGTAATGAGCGTCTCTGTGCCAATCTTTTTTAAAATTTAACCTTCAGTGTTGGACATTTCTAATCTCATGCTGCATCATTTGTAATAAAGTAATATGTTAATGCAGGGCTAGAATAATTTCCTGATGCAAAGTAATCTCAGAATAAATGAGAGAACTGTAATATTGCTGCACTGCTAATCTAGTCCTCTGAACGTTCAACTGAACACACAATGACCTTGAAGTGAGCACAGTAAATATTGTTCACATCATTGGACAGTTAAGTAACTGCAGTGTAAACAAACCACCACAGACCTTTGGCATTATGAATAGCTCACTCTATGTTATTCTCGTGGATTGTGCAATTCAATCTGAAGCCTTCGTATTTTTCACCTGACAGTGTACATCAATTTTGAAAAAGTGAAATATTCCAAATGTTTGTGTTTTTGTGAAAACTACATCCAGGTCATTTTTCTTCGACAACAAATGTATTTTTTCACCAAACTTTGGAAGGGAATATTTAAAATTTTAAGCGCTGATTTTTTGTTAGAAATTTATCTGCCACTGCAATAGTCTAGATTTTGCTGGATTGCAACATCTCATGGTGTGCCCCATTAGTTCAATTCTCTTCCTCAACCTCTGTTTGAAAATGTTTTGTGTGTTAAATTGCTGGAAGTGTGAGCTGACAATGGAGGGGTGAAGGCAAGAGGACATCCGGGACCTTGGTGAGCAACAGGCCCAACAGTCTACCTCCTTAACCAATGAGACTTAAAGATTGAGAATGTAAGAGAGGAATGACAGAGAAGGAAATAGAGTCAAATTATGTACAGGAAGAGAAATAAAGAAGGGAAAAGAAATATTGCATTGAGAGAGAAAAAAAGACAGAAAGGAAAAGTAAGAAAAAAAGTAGTAAATTTAAAATTTTTAAATGATCCAGGAACAATTTACCATCTGCAGGAAAGAGACTCCACAGTTTCAATGGTTCGGTTCCTGGGCCGGAGATATTGGAATGGATTTAGAGCTCCCGATGGCTCGCTCAATAAATGGCGTGGGCTTGGTAAAATCCAGCCCATTGAGTGGCATTGCAGGAACTTAAATCTTATCATTAAAAGGACTCTTACGCTGTTAAGTTCCAGCCATGATGGCCTCCTTCTGTGCTATAAATGACTCTATGACTATGGCAGCTTTGCAATTAATTCCAATGGTAACAACAAATGGTTAGTGCCATTTACTTGATATGTGGGCTGCCCGTGATAAGCGTGGATAGTATATGTAGTACCTTATAGGTAAATTGGTCCCAATTAGGTACAGGGTAAGTATGCGAAGTTCTGTTTTTTTTTATCAGTTCATTGGATTTGAACACCATTGGCAAGGCTAGCATTTATTGTCCATCCCTAATTGCCTTTGAGACAGTGGTGATGAGCTGCCTCTTGAACCGCTGCAGTCCACCTGCTGCTAGGGAGGATTTTGACCCAGTGACAGTGAAGGAACAACGATATATTTCCAAGTCAGGATGGTGTGTGACTTGGAGGGGAACTTGCAGGTGTAGTGTTTCCATGCGCTTGCTGCCTTCATCCTTCTAGGCGGTTGAGGTTGTGGGCTTGGAAGGTGATCTCAAAGAAGCCTTGGCGTGTTGCTGCAGCATATCTTTCAGATGATACACACTGCTGCCAAAGTGGATATTTAAGCTTGTGGATGGGGTGCCAATAAAGTGGACTGCTTTGTCCTGGAGGGTTTCAAGCTTCTTGAGTGTTGTTGAAGCATCAATCATCCAGGTAAATGGGGAGTATTCCATCACACTCCCGACTGTGCCTTGTAGATGGTGGAAAGGCTTTGGGGAATCAGGAGGTGAGTTAGTCACCACAGAATACCCAGCCTCTTTCCTGATCTTGTAGCCACAGTATCTATGTAGCTGCTGCATAAAGTTAAGTTTCTGATTCGTAACTCACCTCAATCCATTCCTGATAGGTTCAGAAGTATAACTAGCCAGAAGTGTTCAGAATTCCCACTGTAACATGCTCAGACTGCTTTCCTACAGAAACTGCTGACTGCACATAGCAAAAACATTAGTCACTGATAAGTTGACAGTAATACAGCAATAGTTCGAGGACACTGCCGCTCTTCAGTTTTCAGGTAATGCATTGGGTTTGGAAGGAGTTCTTCCACGTTGCCTACTTATATTATTCCAGGTGTCAACAGAGTTGACCATTAAAAATGATCCATAGAGCTCAGTTCTGAATCTTGAATAACATCCAGAGGAAGACGCTTACTATTAGAGCAGTCTGTCATTGTAATGCTCCATTATAATCAATAGATGATCTAAAATCTTGATCAGAGATACAATCGATCCTTTCCATGACTTGCGTCTGCTTTGATTGGGATCAAAATAACACATGATTGTTCCATCTTTTTCCCAAACAAACAACATTTGCTAAACACTTTTGAAGTATAGGATATCCCTTTAGACATTTATCCATTGAGGGACCTAAAACAAGGAGATATAGATATCAAATTAATTGTAGGAGATTGGGGACAGAAAGCTGAAGAAACTTTTCTTTACAAAGTGGGTTGTGAGGGAAGGGGAATGCACTCCCGGAGTTGGTGACTGAAGCAGAGACAATGTGAACATTTAAAAAGACCAGATAGGTGCGATGATAAAGGGAATATAGCAATCCAGTAACAGGCTGTGCAAATAGGATTAGAACTACAGTTGGTGTGGAGGATAAACACTTGTTGTAATTTCTATGTTCTACCTCCAGCACCTGACAGACAGGCAGGCTCACAGTCAGATTGCTCAGCTAATCTTTTCTCAACCTTTCCACAGTTTGGGGAATTTAACTGTAATTTATTAAAGAGAAAATAAATTGTAGGAGAAATACCTTTTGTCTTCATGACACATAATGGGCAGCATTTAAAGGACAAGCTCTCCACAGAGCTATCCAGTCAGTCCCACTCCCCCTTAGCCCTGCAAGTCACCTTCAAGTGGCCATCCAATTTCCTTTTGAAGTCATTGATTGTCTCCATTCCACCACTCTTATAGGCAGCGAGTTCCAGGTCATTACCACTCGCTGCGTAAAAAAGTTCCTCATAGCCTCCCTGCATCTCTTTCCCAAAAACCTTCCATCTGTGTCCCCTAGTCCTTGTACCATTAGTTAATGGGAACAGCTTTTCCTTGTCTAAT
The DNA here is from genome assembly GCF_036365525.1 of Heterodontus francisci. NCBI lineage: Eukaryota > Metazoa > Chordata > Chondrichthyes > Heterodontiformes > Heterodontidae > Heterodontus > Heterodontus francisci. Next base: position 21,601,901 of record NC_090408.1, on the reverse strand, counting down.
TTATTTAAGCCTGTTATAATCTTGTACATCTCTATTAAATCTCCCCTCAATCTCCTTTGGTCTAAGAACAACCCCAGCTTTTTCAACTTAACCTTGGAAGTAAAATCCTCCCTGGAACCTGGTAAATCTCCTCCTTCTCAAGGAATCTCAGATCCTTCCGAAAGTATGGTGACCAGAATGGGATGCAATACTCCAGTTGGGGGCCTAATCAGAGCTTTATAAAGATTCAGCATAACTTTCCTGCTTTTATATTCAATGCCTCTATTTATGAAGCCCAAAATCCCGTATGCTTTACTAACCACAGTCTCAATATGTCCTGCCACCTTCAAAGATCGATGCACATGCACCCACAGGTCCCTCTGTTTCTGCTCATTCTTTAGAACTGTGCCATTAAGTCAATATTGCCTCTCCCCATTCCTTCTGCCAAAATGTATTACTTCGCACTTGTCAGTATTAAATTCCATCTGCCACGTGTCTGCCTATTCTGCTAGCCAATCCATGTCCTGATGCAGGCAATTCATATCATCCTCACTGTTTGTCACACCTCCAAATCTGATGTCATCACGTACAGTACGTCAAGCACAATGGCTATTTTGGTCAGTTCAATAGATTATTCAATAAGTTTTCACCTCGTTAATCCTCTGTATTTGTGAAATTGCCCTTTTGTCTTGTTAATTGGATTTATGAAATGCATCAAAGTAGAGGGACAGAGAAAAACACAATTGACATGGACCATGAATTCATAGAATACCATTTCATTCTTAGAACCTGAATATTGTTTGATTTCAGACTGTTGAGAATATGTTAGTTAGTTTCAATCTGTTAGAGCAATAAAGTGAGAAAGTTTAACACTGAAACAAAAAAGAGGAGAATTAGCCTATTATGGTTTAACTCAGGGGTGTCCAACCGTTTTGCCTAGGGGGTCACATTACAATTTTTGTCCTACAAAGGGAGCTAGTGAGCAAATGTATTTTACCATTAATCAAACAACCAATGTACATTTTTTTGAAGAAGCTTTAAATGAGAAGACTAATTTATTGAATTACTCCCAGCGATTCCAGTCTGAGAGCTGAAGCCACAGCAAGCACCCCCCCACCCCCCCCCCCCCCCATAAAAAAACTCCAGAGGAAACGATTCCTTCAGAGGGAAAAACCTTTTCCTCACTTTATCCTTTGGGCCTGGAATGGCATTGAGGCCCCCTAGTGGAGTGGCTTTGGTCCAAGCTGCCTTCCAGCAGAAAGATCGGGGCAGGTGCTGTTAAAAAAAAACCCTTGCAAGTGCAATGCACTGGTCCCATAGCTGATCCCATCCTCGGGATTTGGTTTGGGGGTCTCCATCTTCAGAATTAAGCATATACGAATTCAGCTTCTTTGCATTTGCACTGGCTGAGCAGCTCCCATGAATTTTGGGGCATTATTCTGATTATTCGGCTAACATGATCTTTAATTAACTATGCGCAGTAGGTAAGTGGAGACAATGCCACACCTTATCCAAATTCCCTCCCTGTGGGTGAATTCCTGGGCTCTGCTGATCCCTTCTCCTGATGAAATTTCCAAATTGCATTCATGACGATCAAGGGAGTTGACTGATGACATAGAATTCCTTGACACAGCATTATAGAGTCACATGAATTTAGATTTTAGCAGGAAAAAGCATCAACTTTACAGAAGATTTAAAATTAACTATTGTTTGAGAAATTTCTGCTCCATTTTTAATTTTGTGCCTGTGCTGTCATTTCTGCAACAATAATTTTCTGCCACTAGTTGCTTACTTGTTAAACTGTTCCCAGTCACAAACATAAATGGTTCGAAATGCTGAGGTTGAAACCTGTCTTGTGTTTTGCAAGTGACAAGGTTTCTTTTTATAAACAGCAACTATTTATTGTGCTTTACATCCAGAGATGTTCCTGATCATGCAGCTTGTGGGTGGCTGTAGGCGTGAGAAAGAAAACCAGCCAATCAAACTGTGGAATTTGGCTTCATGGTATTTATTACATCATGCCTTTCAGTAAGCAAGAGGTTTCACTGATGTGATTTGTGTGCTCAGGCACTGGTACCACCCAGATAGGAGCCAAAACTGAATCATGTTCTGACAGAATATCTTTCTCAGTGTCGTATAATATCTTACTCAACCGTAAGTTATTTATGCAAGTCAGTATTGTCTTATTAAAGATATTTTAGCTATAATATTCCAAACATACAGTATAGATGAGGTAGATTAATTAATATGCTGTAGATATGGTAGTTATAGTATTAATATTATAAAGGTAAAATCGTTACAAGGTACTGTGGATGAATATTTTGTGTAGGTTTAGGAGGAGAAATTTGTTCACATAATGCCGTTTCTATGCAGACTTACCTCGATCCCATTGATATCATTGAAGAACGTGTTAAAAAAACCCAAGATGTCAAATGAGAAATATTAATTTCATCGGTTAGAAATTACATTAGACTTTTAATGGAGAAAAATCTTGCAGTTAACTTTTTTAAAGAAAACTAGCAGCCGAGATGACCACCGCAATTTGCATCTGAAACACCTTTCCATATTCAAAAGATCCACCTGGAGCCAGAGCAGTGAGCAGCATGGACCCAGGAAAATGGCTTGCTCTAAGTGATTGAATTACCTAAAATGGCTTCCTAGCATGGTAATCCTAACATATTGACTTTGAAAGACCAAATCCCCTCCAAGTGTAAATTGGCATCCTGGGGCATGTGGAGCCAATTCCTGACCTTGAATTTCATTAGAAGATTCCAGAAGATCTGAAGCAGCCATGTGACCATCTGTCCATCTCAGGGGGAGCTTATTTTGTTTCCTTTGGACAAAGAGACAAGCAGTAACTGAGTGTGTAGCAGCAGAGCAGGCTGCTTGCTTCCCTTTCTCTCTCTCTCTTCTCTCTCCCCAGAAAACATCAAGTTTGAAAACCATCTGTGACTGTGGATCCTCCAAGTCTATGAACTGCTACAGCCAGCGACCAGGGGAAGAGAGCCTAACTACATTTTTTCCTTTAAGAAAACCCTGAACAAAGCAGACCAACCAAAGTGCACTTTGACCAGCGAGGACTTCAAGAATACAACTTCAGCCAGAGGACTACCAGATCACCCGTTTCACAGACTGTGTAATAAAGTTCCATTTATTCTGGACTTTAATCCAATTACAAAATCTGTTTTCCCTCTGTAATCTATTTGTGTGTGTGTGATTCTTGTGTGAATGTGTGCGTGAATGTGTAGCGTATTTTTTTAGTATTTTTAAATCAGGGTTAGAGTGTGAAGTATAATAAACTTACCTCTTGTTTAAACTCAAGAAAACCTGTCCAATTTCACAATCAAAGTAAAGATAAAAGGTAAAACACTCACAGAAGTGGTAAGCACAACCACTGTTTAAAAGGAATAAACCTGGTTGCAGGAAGGGCAAGAGGGAAGCTTGAGACCCTCTCCTCACCTGGTCGTAACAAACACCATGCGCTGCCTGGCCCTCTGGGAATTGACATAAGCTTGTGTAGAAGCAGCGCTATGCATACACATTTCTCCCCCTTGGTTTAATGTCAGCCTTGGCTCAGTGGTAACACGTTCTTCCTGTATATTCGATGATGCAGTTACTATCCGTAGTCAATGGCACAGTTATACATATATACTTTCACAGTTTATTAAAAAAGTACCGTGTTTATAAAACAAGAGTTCAGTTAACATGTCTTCTGTTTAGGAAGAAGTGTTAGAAAAACTGTGTTTTCATCATAATTACATCACACACAGTGATGCCATATTGTATTTGTTAACAAATAGGAAAAAGTTTGTCCAAAGCTTTTCCATTTTGACTATGGTACACCTTTCAAATTTAAGCCTGAAATAAAATGGATTGTGATCAACGTGCCCTCTGTATTTTTTGGGGGGAATGCGCAGGCCATTTGTTTAAGTGTATGGGCCCTTTAAATTGTTTTGCATGGCTGCACATGCATGATAACATAAAGGGGCCAACTTGTGCACGGCCTGTATGGGAGGTTTCGGATTGCTGTGTGACCATGCAGCCTAGCGGAAACATTGATTGTGATACAAAAAAGTCAGCTTATTAATATCATGAACTACGATCTCACCTATCACTGGTTGCGTGCTACAATAACTTGCATGAGATGTTAGAATATGAAGTTAAATTTCAAGAAGGCTTCTGCATTACTACAAACTCGTGATCGGGTTTGATTTTGCCTGGAATGCGAAATTGAAGGCATGTAAGTACTTGGCTGCTCTGCATGAGAACTGCAGACACCTGATTCAGACAATCGAGGACACTGGGACAATCATGAGGAAAGGCCGAGATTTGGAGGAGCAGATTGAGTTAGAATTGGGGAAGAAGACGATGAGAAATTTGGAGAAAATCCTGGCCAATTACAAAGCTATTCGGCAGGACAACGCGGCACTCCTAATAAAACTTAAGGGGACTTAATCGTTTGTGATTCATTTACCAAAATGAGCAAAATAAAGTTTTTGAGGAAAGGCCCACAGTTATGCCAATAGTTTCATTTCTCTGTGTTAATTTTGAGAATATCCTTCCCCCAAAACGGCCAAATAAAACTTATTTTTCTGCTGAGGATAAAATATCCAATACACAAGGTCACAGAGTCATAATGGTACAGAAGGGAGCCATTCAGCCCATCAAGTCCATGCTGGCTCTCCATGGAGCTATCCAATCAGTCTCATTTCCCAACTCTATCCCCGTTGCTCTGTAAGTTTATTTTCCTCAAGTCCCCATCCAATTTCCTTTTGAAATCATTCATCGTCTCAGCTTCCACCACCCTCATAGGCAGTGGGTTCCAGGTCATCACTGCTTGTTGTGCAAAAAACTTCTTCCTCACATTCCCCCTGCATTTCCTGCCCAAAATCTTAAATCTGTGTCCCCTAGTCTTGTACTATCAGTTAATGGGGTTAGCTTTTCTTTGCCTACCCTACCCTCTCTGAGACTTGTATACCTCTGTCAAATCTCCCCTCAGTCTCCTTTGCTCCAAGAACACTACAACTTCTCCAACCTAACCTTGTGGATAAAATCCCTCATCCCTGGAACCACTCTGGTAAATCTCCTCTGCACACTCTCAAGGACCCTCACATCCTTCCTAAAGTGTGTGACCAGAACTGGATGCAGTTGTGGCCTAACCAGAGCTTTATACAAGTTCAGCATAACCTCCCTGCCTTTTTAACTCATCAAGCCCAGGGTCCCATTTGCTTTGTTAACTACTCTCAAAATGTCCTGCCACCTTTAAAGATCTATGCATAAAAACCCTGAAGTCCTTCTGTCCCTGTACACTTTTTAGAATTGTACCATTTTGTCTATATTCCTTCTTCTTATCCCTTTTGCCAAAATGTATCACCTCACACTTCTCTGTATTAAATTCCATCTGCCACTTGTCTGCTCATTCTACTAGCCTATTTATGTCCTGTTGTAGTCAATTGGTATCATCCTTACTGTTGGCCACATCTCCAAGTTTGGTATCATAGGCAAATTTTGAAATTTTACTCTGTATTCCAATATCCAAGTCATTTATGTATATCAGAAAAACAGTGGTCCCAGCACTGACCCTTGGGGAACTTTACAGTCTGCCATCCTCCAGTCTGAAAAACAACCATTTACTACGACTCGCTGTTTTCTATCCTTAAGCCAATTTCTTTTTTTATCCGAGCTGATACTGACCTTCATATTCCATGAGCCTCAATTTTGGTAACCAATCTTTTATGTGGTATTTTGTCAAAGACTTTCTTAAAATCCATAGAGACAACATCCATTGCTTTCCCTTCATCAACCTTCTCTGTTACTTCATCAAAACATTCAATTAGATTAGTCAAGCACGATCTAAGAACATAAGAAATAGGAGGAGTAGGCTATTCGGCCCCTCAAGCCTGCCCCGCAATTCAATAAGATCATGACTGATCTGCCCCAGACCTCAACTCCTCTTCTGTGCCAGCTCTTCATAGCCTTCAACTCCCCGATATTTCAAAAATCTATCTACTTCCTCTTTAAATACTTTTAGTGATCTAGCCTGCACAATGCTCTGGGGTGGAGAATTCCAGACATTCACCACCCTCCGAGAGAAGAAATTCCTTCGCATCTCAGTTTTAAATGAGTGTCCTCTTATTCTGTAACTATGTCCCCTAGTTCGAGATTCTCTCACTAGTGGAAACATCTTCTCAACATCTACCCTGTCAAGCCCCCTCAGAATCTTGTACGTTTCAATAAGATCACCCCTCATTCTTATAAACTCTAATGAATAAAGGCCTAACCTGTTTAGCCATTCTTGATAAGTCAACCCCTTCATCCCAGGAATCAGCCTAGTGAATCTCTTTTGAACTACCTCCAATGCTAGTATATCCTTTCTTAAATGTGGGGACCAAAACTGTCCACAGTATGCCAGGTGCGGCCTCACCAACACCCTGTACAGTTGTAACAAGACTTCCCTATTTTTAAACTCCAACCCCCAGCAATAAAGGCCAAAATTCCATTTGCCTTCTTAATTACTTGCTGCACCTGCATGCTAGCTTTTTGTGTTTCATGCACAAGAACACCCATACCTTTTAAAAATCCGTGCTGGCTCTTCCTAATTAACTCAAACCCCTCCAAGTGCCTGTTGATTTATTCTCTGATTATTGTTTCTAAAATATTACCCACCACAGAGGTTAAACTGACTGACCTGTAGTTACTAGGAATATCCTTACACCGTTTATTGAATAAGAGTATCACATTTACCAATCTCCAATCTTTTGGCACTTTCTCGGTATCTGGGGAAGATTGGAAAATTTTGGCAAACCTTTCTGCTCTCTCCACTCCCACTTCCTTTAACAACCTGGGATGCAAGTCATCCAGACCAGGTGACTTGGCCACCCTAAGCATAGCCCGCCTTTCCAGTACATCCTGCCTATCAATTTTCACATCATCCATTGCCTCTACCATCTCCGTTTCTACTGATATTTTGTCCGATACCTACCGATACTTAGAATCCTAGATAGAGCACCATTTAAAACATATGTCAGCAATTGCACTTATTGTACAATTGACCTAAAAAGGTGATTCTAAACACTCAGAATTGAAGTTTAGCAGCACATTTCTGCAAAAAGGGCTGTTTCAGACTACAGCCACAAGTTAAAGTAATAGAAGAAAATTTTCATTACCCATAATTTCTCATAGTACATCTAATCTTTTATGATTTGTAATCAGGCTGAATGATAAGGCATGGAAAATGAACAGAATGAAGTGGGGGGATGGTATTATCATCGAATATTTTAGATTAAAAGGACGCTGCAGATGACTTTCAGAAGGTATTAAACCACGGAGCTACATAAGCAGTAGAGGAAGGAAAACAAATGCATTTATTTCTTAGGCCCTCCCTGATAGTTATGAAAACATATTTGGTCCAATTGCTCCATAAATTTCACTGTTAATTTTGTGTAATATAAGATAGAGTAACAGCCAACCTAATTATTTACTCAGCGCTGTAAAAGCAGCCCGTAGAGAAACAACAATTAAGAATTTTAACCAACACCCCTTTGTATCCTTATCCCACCTCACTTTCCTCCGACCCCATCACTTCTTGCAACTTTCACCCTTTGTCATATATTCACTATCCCCTCTGATCTTTCCCTCCCTGACCCTGAACAATCAGTCCTCAACAAAGGCTTCAGCTTCATCCCCTTGCACCCCACCTCAACGAATTTTAAGTTCAGTATGGTGCTGAGCTTTTCTTCCATTACCTTCGCCTCCGCACGCACTTCCTTGGCCAGCATTCTTCCCCCTCCACCGCACAGCAGACCCTTTCTCCCATCTTCAGAATTCTTGTTTCACCTGTATCTCTTCCTCTTACACTCTCTAGATCTTTTCATTGAGAACCGCCAGTGTGGCATCGGCCATCTCCCTCTGAACTTGCAACACTCCATTCCCTCATCCAACCCTAAAATTGTCATCAAAGCTGTTGCCAAGGGTGGCGCTGTTGTTGTTTGCTGAACTAACCACGACCTTGCAGAGGCTGAACACCAACTCTCCAACACTTTCTCCTACCTCCCACTGGACCATGACCCCACTACTGAACATCAAGGCATCATTTCCAAGACTGTCACTTACCTCATTCCCTCTAGAGATCTTCCTTCTTCTGCCTCCAATCCCAGAGTACCCCAACCCCGAAAAGTCCATTTCTATCTACCTCCTTCACATGATCTTCAAATAGGACTCTTTTTAAAATCCGTTCATGGGATGTGGATGTCTCTGGCTAGACCAGCATTTAATGCCGATCCCTAATTGCTCTTGAGAAGGTGGTGAACTGCCTTACGAACATACGAATTAGGAGCAGGAGTAGGCTACTCGGCCCTCCGAGCCTGCTCCGCCGTTCAATAAGATCATAGTTGATCTGATTGTGAACTGAACTCCACATTCCCATCTATCCCCGATAACCTTTCACCACCTTGCTTATCAAGAATTTATTTACCTCTGCCTTAAAAATATTTAAAGACTGTCCTTCCATTGCCTTTTAAGGAAGAGAGTTCCAAAGACTCACAACCCTCTGAGAGAAAAAACAATTTCCTCATCTCTGTCTTAAATGGATGACCCCTTATTTTTAAACAGTGACCTCTAGTTCTAGATTCTCCCACAAGGGGAAACGTCCTTTCCACATCTGCCCTGTCAAGACCCTTCTTGAACTGCTGCAGTCCTTGGGGTGTAGGTACACCCACAGTGCTGTTCGGGAGAGAATTCCAGGATTTTGACACAGCAACAGTGAAGGAGTGGCAGTATAGTTCCAAGTCAAGATGGTGTGTGGCTTGGGGGGAACTTGCAGGTGGTGGCATTCCAGGTACTCCACCCATCCAGGTATTCCCATGCACCTGCTGCTCTTATCCTTGTAGGTGGTAGAGGTCGTGGGTTTAGAAGTTGCTATTGAAGGAGCCTTGGTGAGTTGCTACAGTGCATCTTGTAGATGGTACACACTGCTGCCAGTATGCATCGGTAGTGAAGGGAGTGAATGGGTGGGGGTGGGGGCAGTGTGCAGGTGGTAGTTAGTGAGGGCAGGTGACACTGTCGTTGCCAAGGCAGCCATTGCCACCAGAGGGGCTGCCATGAGCCAAAGAGTGCTCAAAAAGGAGGGACCGTTCCCCCCCACCCAACCTGGAACCAACCAGGGGGCCGCCAGGGTTTCCTTAGTGGTCTTTCCATGCAATGGAGGGCCTCCCCGCCACTATCATTATGCTAGCAGAAGCAGGAAGGGGCCCTTCATTGGCCACTTAAATGTCTCAATTGGCCTCTGCCTGGGAGGGCCGTCTGCCAGCTTCCCTGTCGCTGGTAAGATGGCATGCCGGCGAGAAGACGATGGGCACACCAGCCCCGTCCACCTTTCTGCACCATGTTACAGAATTCTCCATCTCCCAGTCTGTCCCCAGAGGGTTGGTCAAATCCAGCCCTTCGTCTTTCAATTAAGTCTTCTGGGCTCAACATTGAGTTCAACAATTTCAAATCTTAACCTCTGCTCCCATTTTTCTCTTATTTTTGGACAGCAGCTGTTGGAAATGATTCTGCAATTTCCCATTGACACTTCCTCGCTGCCTCAGTAGTTTAAAGATGGTGTTGGCAGGGCTTATTGCTTAGCTGGATCGATCTCACAGCTTCTCTGGTTGGAAAGGCTTTTCTGTTTCCCTCAGAGCAGTTACTTCTTTTAACATAAAAACTTATCAGTTTTTGGTTTCAGGAAAGCTTCCAGTGAAGCACTGGAAGACAAAGACCCCAAATCTCCTGCTGCTGCTGGGACAGGAATGGAGCATTGTCTCTTTGGCACTGCAGGGCACCCTTCTTTTGTTTCTCCTTAGCTTTAAACGGCAAGCTTTAAATGGAGGTTACACCTTCATTAGCAGTGACCACGCTTGCTCAGTGGCAATCCTTAGATTTTCCTCCAGGGCCCTGTGCCCTGAACTCACTGTGACCCCACCCTATTTTTTCTTGAATTAGCACTGATTAATGAGGTCTGCTGAGCTCCCAGTAGGATTTCAATTGAATCCCCAATTCCTTAGAAGAAGATGTATTAATGCTGGAATGGGACATCCATGGTAGCACAGAATTAAAGAGGGCAGAAGAGCCCCAACAGTATTCCTGGGAAGATGTATCAAATAGAGCCAAAACCTTAAAAAAAAAATTATCAGGGTCCATCACCGCCATTATCCTGGCGGTCTCTGGGTTGGCCGTGGTAGCAGTAGAATGGGCCCCATCTCCCCACCTTCTTCTACATATAACAAGGTGGTCACAGGCCTGATGTCCACCTTTCCTTGTATGGGCTGGGGGAGAAAAATCCATGGCAGGGGTGGAGATATGGCAGTAAGCCTCCTCATCCCATTTTCCATACTTAGAAACAAGATTGCTTTTATCTGAAAAGCATGTCATCTCAAATTCTGTAAGAAGAATTTGAAGGGACTAGTATGGCTGGTTTGTTTTCATTAATCTCTTGGAGTCTGTCTCTAGATCTCTTACATTGTTTTGGATTGGTTGTCTCTATAAAAAATTCTTTTGGGGAGAAACTTGTTTAGTGTCTTGTATTGCAAGAGACATGAAGTCTAGTGAAATCCTATATATATATTTTTTTTAGAGATACAGCACTGAAACAGGCCCTTCAGCCCACCGAGTCTGTGTCGACCATCAACCACCCATTTATACTAATCCTACACTAATCCCATATTCCTACCACATCCCCACCTGTCCCTATATTTCCCTACCATTTACCTATACTAGGGGCAATTTCTAATGGCCAATTTACCTACCAACCTGCAAGTCTTTTGGCTTGTGGGAGGAAACCGGAGCACCCGGAGGAAACCCACGCAGACACAGGGAGAACTTGCAAACTCCACACAGGCAGTACCCAGAATTGAACCCAGGTCGCTGGAGCTGTGAGGCTGCAGTGCTAACCACTGCGCCACTGTGCCGCATTGTAGATGTGTTTGCCAAGCAATACACTTCAGGGTAAAAATTCTGCGAGACACTTAATACCCCATTTAGTGAGATTCTGACCATTAAAAGTAATGGATGCAAAGTCAACAGGCAGGGAGCATGTAATTTCCTGATATTTGTGACCAAGGAACAGCACAGTATGATTGTATCCTTGAATCCCAATACTACACACATACGGTTAAGTTTCAGAATGTAGAGAGTATGTGTTTGCTGATGGAAGCTGCTTTTTGCAGTAAGAATAGGCAAGAAATCATCCTAACTCATTATTCAAATATTTATCAGGAGGTTAGACAAAGGATCAATACTGTCTGCACTACAAAAAGAAGGAGCCAAATAAAAGAATGGTTTGTGGACTTGAGGAAATCCATCAAGTTGAGGCTCCCCAGCAGAATCTTCTCTGGACTGGAATCATGTTGGGGAAGCTGGAAAGTTTTCCCTTTCTCTGTCTAACGTTTTCATTACTGGATCCACAAGCGAAAACAGACCCAGCCAATATGTCTTGCAATTAAAAAATGTTCATTCAAACCTTGCTGCAGTAAATGTCTGATAGGCAGTTACTCCTTGTACATCTTAGGATTCATGTCAGGAATTGAGTGATGATTCCTCCATAAATTTCAATGAAACAAATTTATTGGATTCATCACCACTATTTTTGAAATGCAGCAAGGCTCCTATTAGGGGCCATTTTGCAAGTTATATTTTTGTGCTGTTTAAAACCATTATCCTAAGCTCCGGTGATGTACAAGCAGAACTGTGTGCATATCTGTTCATAACTTTACCTTAGCACAAAACAGGATAACTTCATTTCCAATGTACTGCCTCCCCACCTTGATTATATCTTAATGTACTTCCTCTCTTCTGAGCGAAAACACAAGGCTCCTGGTGAATGGTGATGGGGGGAAGGGATGGTAAAATTTCACTTCTTACATTTGTCCTCTGCAAATTCCTTTAACACCAGAACCACCGGCAAATCCAACCTTTTCCAAAAAGGATATTCAGAGCATTGTTAAATAAATAGTAAAATGCAAAGTGTTGCAATAGATACTGAACTGAAAATGGAAAGGTAATCAAAAAATGGGCTGATTGTAATATCACACTAGCTGATGACTCACAAATGTCGACACTTTATTTTAAATGTAGATTTGCTTAATTTCAAGCCTTTGAGTCATACTGTGAATTCCCAACACCCTTTTAAAAGACGTAAACTGTATATTGAATGCCAGAAATTTCCTTCGCTGTTTAGTGTCCTGAGTCATCACTGCAAAAAATGGCCAAAGGTAACATTGTGAATGAGCTGAAGAGGCAGCCATTTACTCACAAAGACAGTTCCATCAACTTTAGAAAAATGACCAAAGCCTCTTGTATCATGGAAGAGACCTAATCCAATCAGCCCTCAATATCAAATGCTAACAAAATGAGATCCTTGCTGTCTGAGAGTGCCAGGTAATGCAATCTGTGATATACCATAAGGCATGTAAACCTTACTGAATTCACTTTAAAGAACAGTTAATGATAATGCATGATCAGTGAATGGATCAGGAATAAATAAAACTATGCCAACTTTTTCTGTCATATTTAACTTACCTTAGGGGTAATATTGACTTTGTGCAATAGGATGATCGCGAATTGGCAGCCCATTTAACATCTCGCCCAATTTTCACTTCCATTGAAGTAATTGAAAAGTTCATGTGGGAAAAAAATCAGGAAATTTTATATTAAAATATTATTCCGTTTTATAGTTAGCTACAATGTTACTGAGACATTGTAGCTCAGTGATTAAAACAGAAATATTCTCAGAAAAGTCAATATTGTAAATACTAGTTGTGTTTGCGGGCAACTTTTCATTCCATTTATTTTCAGACCTCTTCTGGGTTCAGGCCTACTTAGTACAGGTTATTCCATGACCTGTTCACAGACTTCTTTTTTTTAGAATTAGAACATTACAGCGCAGTACAGGCCCTTCGGCCCTCGATGTTGCGCCGACCTGTGAAACCATCTGACCTACACTATTCCATTTTCATCCATACTGCTTCATTTCTCTAACTCGTTGCTCGGAAGAATGTAAGAATGGGCTGAGGTGACTCTTGATCTCCCGATCTTTTCTTCCCATGAAAAAATACCTACCCTACATTTTATGTGTCACTCTAAAGAGGAGGTGAATCTGAAACTTACTGTGTGGAGACTGCTACTAATGAACTGTAGCTTAAAATTTACTGCCATATTATATTGGTACATCAATGCACTGTGCTACCAGGTCACTAAGCATGTAAGTACTAAAACTGTTTTCTGACGTCTAATGGGAATGTCAGTTGCATGAGATAACAGTAATGGCCTCCGGTTTGTGCAGTTGGGCAATGAGGCGCAACTAATAAAGCAAATAGAATGCTGAACTACATTTCTAAATTACCGAAGTGTAAGTAAGAGGATGTCACGATCAAATTATACAGCACTCTGGTCAGACTGCACATTGAGGGGTGTGTCCAGCTTTAGTCACCAAGACACAATTCAGGCCTTAGAGGAGGTGCAGAGAACAGCTACTAACATTAGAGGATTCAGTTAAGAAGAAAGGCTGGAGAAACAAGGATTCTTTAGCTTTGAAAGAAGGCAACTTCTTTCCAAAGTGTCAGCTTGACTCAGTTGGTAACACTCTCACTACAGAAGGTTGTGAGTTCAAGCCCCACCACAGGGTTTGAGAACATGATCTAGAATGACACTTTAACGCAATGCTGAAGAAGTACTGCATTTTAGGTGGTGCCAAATTTTGGATAAGAACTGGGGCCCTGTCTGTCTGTTCAGGTGGATATAAAAGATTTCATGGTGCAAGTTGAAGAAGAGAATGGACAATCTCCTGGTCTCCTGGACAACATTTACCCCACCATCAAAACAGATAAACTGGTCATTTGTCTGCCACAGTTTTTGCGAACTTTCTGTGCATACATTGGCTGCCATATTTGTTCCATGACACCAACAACAACTTGTATTTATATCGCGCTGTTTATATAATAAAATGTCCCAAGGCACCTCACAGGAGCATTATAAAACAAAATATCACACTGAGCCACATAAGGAGTTATTAGGGCAGAACAACTGTGACTAAACTTCAAATGTCCTTCATTGGCTGCAAAGTGCTTTGGGATGTCCTGAAGATGAGGACATGAAAGGTATTGTACAATACAAGATGTTTTCTGCATCTCACAAGGATCCTTATACAAGATATCAACTGGATAAGATAAATCTAGAGGAGTACTTCAAAGAAAGCCAATACAATAGAACAAGGAGGCATTGACTAAAATTTAGGACTGATGTCAGCACATTCTTCTTCATTCAAAGAACAAACAACATTTGGAATAAAAGTTCAAAATGCTGCATATATATAGCAGGTTGCTCAGCATCTGAAAAGAAAAAAGATGGGATAACATTGTATGTGTGAGCCCTTTGCCAGAACAAGGAATTGCGACATAGTCGCAATTTAGTTCTGACAAAAGAAAGGATGGGAGGAGTGGTGAAGAGAACAACAAGTAAAAGAGTCAAAAATTCTGGTTCCTGAATGTTTGAAGATCCAGTTGAATAATGTGAAGGGGAACTGTAAGTATTTTTCCTGAATGGATGAGCTAACATGAGGAGAATCATCGCCTTCATTTTTTTTTAACATGCAGTTTTGTGATACCTTATTTTGTGATAAAAAGTTATCTGTATTCCCTAACGATCTGATATAAGAACAATTCCTCTGTGTTCTCTGATAATTTAGAGAGACTCATGCACTAGCTGATAGGATTGGAATTAGTTTTGATCTTGCAGATATCCACATTTTATTGAAACCCAAAAATAAAACAAATCAGACGCTTAACTCCAGTTACCACAGTGAAAAGTTTGACATTTGGAAGGAAGCTACCAAAACAAAACTAAATGCATTCTAATGTGTGCTATCTGTGTGTTAAACACGTTGAGCCAAGTTGGCAGTTAACCCTTTTAGTCCATTTCAGTAGCTGTGGATTCCTTAAATGGGATTACAACATTTGTGTTGTATATGTGATATAAATTACTACACTGGGGGTGAAATTTGCGTTGGACAATAGTGAATCAGTAGACCATTTTATACCATTACAAAGAGAAAATACTGCGGATGGAGGAAATCTGAAATAAAAACGAAATGCTGGAAATACATTCAATGGATCAGGCTCCACCTCCGGGGTGGTGCCAACATTAAACACATCTTCCCCTTCTCTTACCCTTCAACATTCTGAAGGGACCATTCCCTCCACAACACCCTAGCCCACTTTCCAATCACCAGCAACAAAGCTTCTTTTTCCCATGGCACCTTCTTGTGCAAGTGCAGGGGATGCAACACCTTCCCTTTTACCTCCTCCCTTCTCACCATCCAAGGCCCCAAACACTCTTTCCAGGTGAAACAGCGATTTACTTGTACTTCTTTCAATTTAGAATACCGTATTTGCTCCTCACTATGTGGTCTCCTCTACATTGGGAAGAACAAATGCAGATTGGGAGACTGCTTTTTTGGAACACCTCTGGTCAGTTTGCAAGAGTGACCCTGAGCTTCTGGACACTTGTCATTTTAATTTGCTGCCTGACTCCCACTGACCTCTCTGTCGTCGGCCTCCTATACTGTTCCAATGAAGCTCAATGGTAGCTCGAAGAACAGCACCTTATCTTTTGATAAGATGCTTTACAGCCTTCAGGGTGCAACAATGAGTTCAACAATTTCAGATCATAACCACTGCACCCATTTTTTTGGAGAGCAGCTGTTGGTAATGATTCTGCTTTTGCCGTTTACACCTCCTCTAGATCCATCTTCACTTGTCCTGTTTCCATCTCCTTTGCCTTGCACCACCATCCTTTCTGTCATTCAATCTGTGCTCCCTTCCACCCTTTCATAGACATTCCCTTTTGTTCTATCCTCCCTTCCTCTCTTTCGTTGCCTCGGTACTTGCTTAAAACTATTTCTGAATCCCCCACTATCAACATCGTGGGGGTTACCATTGATCAGAAACTTAACTGGACCAGCCATATAAATACTGTGGCTACAAGAGCAGATCAGAGGCTGGGAATTCTGCGGCGAGTAACTCACCTCCTGACTCCGCAAAGCCTGTCCGCCATCAACAAGGCACAAGTCAGGAATGTGATGGAATGCTCTTCACTTGCCTGGATGAGTGGAGCTCCAAAAACACTCAGGAAGCTCAACACCATCCAGGACAAAGCAGTCCACTTGATCAGCATCCCATCCAGCACCTCAAACATTCACTCCCTCCAGTACTGGTTCACTGCAGCAACTCACCAATGCTCTTTCGACGTCACCTTCCAAACCCGCGACCTCTACCACCTAGAAGGATAAGGGCAGCAAACACATGGGAACACCATCACATGTAGGTTCCCCTCCAAGTCACACATCAGCCTGGCTTGGAACTATATCGCCGTCCCTTCACCGCTGTCGCTGGGTCAAAATCCCGGAACTCCCTCCCTAACAGCGCTGTGGGTGTATATACACAACATGGACTGCAGTAGTTTAAGAAGGCGCCTCACCACCACCTTCTCAAGGGAAATTAGGGATGGGCAACAAATGCTGGCCTTGCCAGTGATGCCCACATCCCAAGAACAAATAACAAAAAAAGTTCCAGCATATTCTGTTATTTTTTTAATACCCATTACTTCAATGGTTAAAAAAAAAATCACACCCTGTGTTCAACGGGCTGCCAATTCACTTTTGTCAATTTTACAGTACTTCCAAAGACTAATTTCACCCCTTGACAGTTGTGGTGAAGTGGTTTCAAGAGTGAGTAAGTAGGTTCTGGGTTTTTTCAGATCCCTGTTTATACAAAGCATTGTAGAGACAGACCAATGTTTTGTCTAATTTTAAGCTAGTAAGTTGTGAAATCAACTTTCTCAGCTTGTTTGACAAATAGATAGCAGGCATTCGACATTTATAATTGGAATGTAAGTTGTGAAAACAGTTTAGTTCATATCCATTTTGAAAACATAAAACATTAGAATAGAAAACAAGTCCAAGATTGGGTTTATGGATGGAGCAAATAATTAATTTATATAACACCTTCTACATTCTCAGGATATCCCAAAGTACTTCACACCTAATGAATTATTTTTGAAGCACAGATAGTGTTGTTTTGTAGGGAGCACGGCAGGCAACTTGTGCATGGCAATATCTCATGAAAGCAATGAAATGAATGACCAGTTAATCTGCTTTGGTGGTGTTGGGTGAGGAACAAAACATCAGAATTCATTACTCTTCAAAAATGCCACAGGATCTGTTACACATCAAAGCTCAAATAGTTTTATAATTGCTATAATTTCACAACACATTGTCACACAAATATGTTTTAATAGTAACATGCATGATTTTGTGCAAGTGGCTGGTTATTATCTAAATTGATTCATGTACAGGTATGATTTTGGGAGACTGGAAGTTACTGAGATGTTGTACAGCAGATTATCACCAGTCCAGTATATTTTTGGAGGAAGAGTAGATCAGTGCCAGAGTTACAAGGAAGTAATTTGACTGAGAGCTTCCTAAATCAGGAGAGCAAAGTACAACACTAAAATTGATTGACTTTTAAAAAGCTATTTGTTGATTTTATCCTAAGCAAACTGATTTGTCAGGGCACTTACTCCTCCTGGGATACAGTTCAGTGAACAACTTGCAGAATGGTTCCCAAGTAACTATTATTTATTTGAGAGCATACACAATGAAATTTATGTGGTTATCCTATTGTGGGAGACATCATTGTGAAGACTGTTCCCATGTTTTCTACCAAGGACTGAAAATCAGTTGCTGTTCCAATGCATTCCCAGAAGGACAGGGAATTGGGCTGGCTCCCAGATATAGAGTCATAGAGAGAGATACAGCACTGAAACAGGCCCTTCGGCCCACTGAGTCTGTGCCGACCAACAACCACCCATTTATACTAATCCTACATTAATCCCATATTCCCCACCACATTCCCACCATTCTCCTACCACCTACCTACACTAGGGGTAATTTACCTATCAACCTGCAAGTCTTCGGATGTGGGAGAAAACTGGAGCACCCGGCAGAAACCCACACGGTCACAGGAGAACTTGCAAACTCCGCACAGGCCGTACCCAGAAGCAAACCCGGGTCGCTGGAGCTGTGAGGCTGTGGTGCTGACCACTGCGCCACTGTGCCACCCTTATCCCACACCCCAGCCTCATTGAAGGGATTCCAGAGATCTTGTAACAGTGGAGACACGGTTTAAATTTACAAGGCAAGTGCCATAAGTGGGGCCAGTAGCAGGTTTCCTTGGCAACTTGCTCATCACAGAGGGGTGAATTTTATCCCTCCGAAACCGGCAGGATGGGGTTGGGTGAGAGCTTAAAATTTTAAGAACCTCAAATCTGCCTCCAACATACTCACTTTTGGGTTTAATGAAAACGGGATGGGGGTGGGCAAACAACCCGTTCCCAGGAAGCGGGTCGGCAATGTAAATATTTTAATGCAGTTGGCAAACTCAGATTTAACCCTGACCAACAGGGTTTCCAATCCCTCAGAAAAGCTGGCAGCTCAGTGAGGGGATCTTCGGGTAAGTGCCCTTACAGCACTGTCTGTGGGCTAGGATGACCAGGAGTGCTTCCCCTCAGCCCCCGAAGTTTAATCTCTTCCCTTGGCTCAGATTCCACACCCCCATTACACCCCACCTCGCCAAGCCCCTCACCCCACGCAGACAACAGTCCCTAACCCCACTTCATCCCCCACACCTCCACCCCTCCATCCCACCCCCACCTCATGCCCCCACCCCCATGAACCCCTCATGCCCCCACACCCCCCTCAAGCCCCCACCCCCCAAGCACCCCTCAAGCCCCCACCCCCCTCTCGCCCCCACCCCCCTCACGCCCTCATACCCCCACACCCCCCCTCACACCCCCACCCCCCAACACCCCCCTCATGCCCCCCTCCAAACTCACCCCTGCCAATATTGGGGCCGGAGTCTTTGGTTGGCTGGAATACAAGGTCAGTTGCAGGGAACCAGGGTCCTTTTTTAGGTTTCCTGGGCCTACTAAAATATTCTGGCCTGCTTCCAGCCCTTGCGAGGCACTAGCCCCCACCCAAACCCCCGACCCAGCTTCAGACTGCCAGCCAGCTCTGGAGCTACCCATTTCCTGCCTTGCCCAATCTGGTGAATTGCCTCGGAGAGCCTGTTTTGCATCCACAACTCATCAGCTGCATGTAAATGAAGCCCGGGCCTCCCGATGGTAACATAGGATGGGCAGCAGGTGTGCTCGGTCTGCTGATCACCTGTTGTGCTTCTCAAATTAAAGTCAGTCCCAGCGTGAGGTATCTAGGAACGTTGGTGCATTTTACAAATAGAAAGGTTTAGTCTACATCTGATAATTAGAAGTTGTTATTTTCACTTAAAAAAGGGATTTATCCAATTATTAGAATTAAGCAACTAAATATCACAGAAAAGTAGGAATTTAGATCATAAACTATGACTGCTCAGATCATTTTAATCAAGCAACCTTGTATTAAGGGAAGTAAACTGAATATTGCCAGGTTCATAACTGAAATATTCAACTCCAGAACTTCACAAAAATCAAGGCTGACAATCCAGTACAGACTTGAGGTTTTCTGACTTTTTTTTAAAAGCCCACTGAAAAACCCCGAATCTGTCTGATGTTGGGAAGCACGTTCCTGCATCAGCAGCTGTCAGCTGTGAAACGCAGCACAACTGTCAGAGAGAGAGGGAGGTGGGGCAAACAGAGAGAGAGAGGGGGGCGGCGAAACAGAGAGAGAGAGGGGGGGGAAAAGAGCGAGCGAGAGGGGGGGAAAACAGAGACAGAGGTAGGAACAGAGAGAGCAAGGGGAACATACGAACATACGAATTAGGAGCAGAAGTAGGCCATTCGGCCCCTCTAGCCTGCTCCGCCATTCAATAAGATCATGGCTAATATGTTTGTGTCTCGAATTCCACACTCCTATCTACCCCTTATAACCTTTGATTCCCTTGCCTAACAAGAATCTATCTATCCCCACCTTAAAATTATTCAATGACCCTGCCTCCACCACCTTCTGAGGCAGAGAGTTCCAAAGTTGCACAACCCTCTGAGAGAAAAAATTTCTCCTCATCTCTGTCCTAAAAGGGTGACCCCTAACTTTAAAACAGTGCCCCCTAGTTCTAGACTCACCCACAAGAGGAAACATCCTTTCTACATCCACCCTGTCAAGACAGTTCAGGATCTTGTAAACTTCAATCAAGTCTCCCCTAACTCTTCTAACCTCTAGTGAAAACAAGCTCCGTCTGTCCAACCTTTCCTCATAAGACATCCCACTCATTCCAGGTATCAATCTAGTAAAGAAAGAGAGAGAGGAGAACACAGAGGTGGAGGGGGCGGGGGCAGAAACAAATGGAGAGGGGGAAACAAAGAGAGAGGGGACAGAGAGAGAGAGGGGGAAAACAGGGAGAGAGAGAGAGGGGAACAGAGACAGAGAGAGGGAGAAAACAGAGAGAGAGGGGGGTAACAGTGAGAGGGGGAACAGAGAGAGGGGGACAGCAGTCAGAGAGGGGCAGAGAGGGGGGACGTGGGGGAAACACAAAGAGCGGGGATGACACGGAGACGGGGTGAACAACAGAGAGGGGGGAACACAGGGAGAGCGAGAGAGAGAGAGAGAGATCAAGATCACTCCTGACAGATGAGATATCTATCCAAAATACTCTGCATCACTACATCAAATATGCGGGCAGAGATTGACTACTTAGGCAAGCAAAAACAATGCCAAGTATATCACTAAATCAGTTTTCAATATAGTGACGAGAAAGCAAGTCAATAAATTAGTCTTATTTAAAGCTTCTTCACAAAATGCACAATTATTGTTTTTATTAGCAAGATAAATTTTCGATGCCTTTATTTTTTGAAATTTGCTCACTGGCCTCCTGGGCCGAGCAAAAATCATAATGCGGCTGTCACGCAGACCCCCACCTACCAAGAATGAGGCACACATTATTTCACCACATGAACATTAAAACTTAAAATTGCTGCTGGGAAGAAAAGAGAGCCTATCACAAGGAATTGCCAAGCCCCTAACTGGAAAGACATTTGCATAGTAACAGACTATACTTGGAATGGACGAAAGGGCCACTCTTTGCTCCAATTTAATCCACAACGGACTTTTGATTATCAGACGTTGAAGGTGGAGAGGCTAGCATTCCAGGTTAACTGCTAAGATGGCCAAATACACAAACAGACGTGGTCACACCAGTTTAGTCACATGACTATTGGAGTTTTTTGAATTTGAACTTGCCACAGAGAAAAAACTCAGAAAGCTCTTTGCTCCTGGACTGAAAAGACCTCTCCAGTCTGCTTCCATTTCTTTTTCACAGAACTGAAAAAACCATTGAAGAAATATGAACTCCAAGAAAGAAAAGTGTCCCACAGTGAACAAGTTTTAAGAAGAATACTGGGCCCCAAAGAAAAGCAAGACTATCTACAATCAAGGACTACAGGGAGCTCAAAGCACAGTAAAAACCCCTCTTTCAGAGATTGCCTCAAACCTCTCTACTTTATTTTTCTTCTACTCTTTTATTTATTTATTTATAGATACAGCACTGAAACAGGCCTTTCAGCCCACCGAGTCTGTGCTGACCATCAACCACCCATTTACACTAATCCTACATTAATCCCATATTCCTACCACATCCCCACCTTCCCTCAATTCCCCTACCACTTACCTATACTAGGGGCAATTTACAATAGCCAATTTACCTATCAACCTGCAAGTCTTTGGCTGTGGGAGGAAACCAGAGCACCTGATGGAAACCCACACAGTTACGGGGAGAACTTGCAAACTCCACACAGGCAGTGCCCAAATCGAACCTGGCTCGCTGGAGCTGTGAGGCTGCGGTGCTAACCACTGTGCCACCCATTTGTCTCTATTTGCATGTTCGGATCTTGTATGCATGCTAGCATGGGGCACGGCGTGTATCCATAGGCGTTAACCAAATTAGAGTTTAAGTTTTAATAAATTTCACTTTTCTTCTTTAAACCTAAGAAAGACTGTTTGTGCTCAGTTCTTTGCCTTATAATTGGAAAGTGGTGAACAAGGATTCACCAAGGGGGAGCTCAAAACACAGTGTGTTTAAAAACATAAACCTTGTTACAATAAGGCCAGATGAGGGCTAAAAGGGACCCCTAGACACCTTTCTCACCTGGTCGTAACACAGCCCTCTGCCTGAAATGGTTGGACAACTTTGCGTTAGACCAAGGTCCCATCTGTCCTGTCAAGTGGACGTAAAAGATCCATGGCACTATTTCAAACAGGAGCAGGCAAGATATCCCCAGTGTCCTGACCAATATTTATCCCTCAATCAACACTAAAACAGATGATCTGGTCATTATCACATTTCTGTATGTGGGAGCTTGCTGTACACAAACTGGCTGCCACATTTCCTACAAAAATGGCTACACTTCAAAAATACTTCATTGGCTGTAAAGTACTTTCAGACATCCTGTGGTTCTCAAAGGCATTATATAAATGCAAGTCTTTCTTCTAACTAAAGAATGGAATAGAATAGATTTTGCTGTGCTGCAATATTTTCACATAATTGCGATATTACATTTACTGAGCAAAATATGAGGACAGGAACTTTTGTAGTTTGTTTTTGAAATGAATATGACTGCTTAACTGACACTGTTTACCAAATGAACAAGTTAATGTAAATCATGTAAGGCTGCCTTTTCTTGGAACAATCTGATGCCCCTTCTGTAAAAGGACTGCATCCCGATCCCTGGGTTGCATCCAATATTCCATGCTGCTAGTTGCCAGTTTGGAAAATTTCCAACAGAATTAATTTCGTCACAATGGCTATCATTAGGTGAAAGGTGATGCAGTTATCTGAACAATAACACGTGCTCAGATTTATGAACTGTAAATTTGGGAAGATCATCAAGTTATTAAAACTGGTGACTATTCTATAGTGCGGGTTTTCTAATTATTAAAATAAATTTGATTATTGATGCTTTTACATATGACTCAGCTTTGTTCAAGAACTATTAAAAAGGAAAGCTGAAAAGGGTATGTGGGAAGGGCAGGGGAATGGGACTAATAGTTTTGTCTGTCAGTCAGTATAGGCATGAAAGGCTGAATGACCTCTTCCTGTGCTGTAAAATCCTGTGATTCTATTCCATAGCTAAACACTGTGTTCTAATCAATTCTTAACTGCATGTGAGTGAAGTTACTGTACATTCTTCTGTGAATATTTGGCCAAAGTTTTGGGTGCAGTCTTACATAATGCAATATAGTCTATTCACACAGACAGCACAAATGTTTTATAGCAATTACCATATAAAGTAATAATACTTAGCCTCACCCTTAGAGTCATTAGAATCATTTATTTATGGCATAGAAGGAGGCCATTCAGTTCATCAAGACCATGCGGGCTCGCCACAGAGCTTTGCTGTCAGTCCCACTCCCCAGCTCGATCCCTGTAGCCCTGTAAGTCTTATTAAGGGTTTATTGGCAATGTGCTTTACTTTAATTTCTACCAATTATTACATGTTGGTTTAAAGTTATTGACGTAATGAAAAGTAAATGAAATATGCCCGAAAATACATGGAGTAGTAATACAAAATTTAATATAGTTAACAATACTGTGTGTATTTCAGTAACTTTGAATTTGACCTGAAGATTAAACACTAATTGAGTAATATGTAGGGTACAGACAGAAAGTCTGTTTTGAGGAGAAAAACTGCAGCTGCCATCACTGCCAAATCAGCCAGTACAACAACACAAAACTCTTTGTTGATGGAATAATAGCACATCCAATCATGAAGTCACAGTTAAGCAGCAAGAGCCAAAAAGCAACCCTTTGATCTCTTCAAAAAAATCTGCCAACAAGCTGATTGGAAAATTGGATGGAGAATGTAATGAAGATTGAGAAGGCCAAGCTTAACATGAAGCGAATTGGAGTTGACAGTGAAACTGAGAATCAGAAGCACAGTAATAAATGTCACCAGACCTTTTCCAGCACTTTGTGTTTGAACTTAAGTAAAAAAAGCAAGATTGCTTCGGAAGAAAGAGGGAGTTGAGAACTGCCAATCTTGTTGCACCGATGATCGGACCTCAGGTGAAAGGACAACCACCAAAAAGACTTATATTTACACAGCACCTTATCACATTATTGTAATGTCACAGAATAATTTTAAAGCATGAATTACATGTGGAATGCAGTGACTGTTACAGTCAAGACGCAAAATACATAGGCTTGAAATTCCTGAGATGCGGCAGGACTTCTAACTGCCAGTCTGCTGTGACCCTAAATCCTGTTGCAAATCTTTTGATCAAGATCATTTGCATAGAAGGTGCAGGTACCCTGGAAGATGAGCAGGACTGTCAGATCAGCACCCTGCCATAACATTACGAGCTAGCCTTTCCTGCTGAATATGCTTTAACACTGTTGAAAAATTCACACAAGTTCAAAATTGTCATTAGAAAGCTCACATTTGATGATGTTACAGGTCCCACTTCTGTCAGGATCTCGTGCTAGGTTGCAGATATACGTAGCATTGGAGGCAGAATTGGCTGAATTTCTGAGAATGATCCCATCTTTTCTGATGGCATCAGTTCTGGGGAGGAGGGCTAGGGGTGGGTGGGGTGGGGGCGAATGGGAGAATTGCGAGAAGCATTGCCCATACTCCAACAGAACCTGGCAGGATGAGAAAAGTTTCAACAGAACTGGTTCCTGCCCATACATCTGGCCTGCTGCCCCTGTTTGTGTTTGGACTTCTGCAAATCCCGCCCCCCTGCCCAGCCTGAGAATTTCAGACACAAGCCCTTGGGCTCTGTGTAAGTGAATTAGAATCTTGCCTAAGCAATCTGGGTTATTTTACATTGGTGTGCTGTTGAGTGGCAGATCTTCTCGCTTTTGGCAGGATATTTTACAATGTTCCCTCTTGAATGCACCTTATAGATCAACATAATGAAAAGAAATGATACATCAAGTAACAAATGCTGACTCTTTATCATACTCGCCAAATGCCAAAGGTTCTCAAGATAATATACGAACATCCATACAAACATAAGAATTAGGAGCAGGAATAAGCCACTCGGCTCTTCGAGCCTGTGCTGCCATTAAATAAGTTCATGGTTGAACTGATTACTCCACATTTCCACCTACCCCCGATAACCTTCCATCCCCTTGCTTATGAAGAATCTATCTAATATATAATATATAATGTCATTCAACAGACTAGTGAGGGTATTCAAAATATTCCTAAAAGTAAGCTGGATATCTCCCAATTGTACATCGACATGACAATATTGGCACACATAAAGCAATTTATCTAGGGTCAATAGTTAATTTGCTTGCATAATTGATAGGAAACCAGAAAGTCCCCCGGAATCCCAGAATGTAGCTGTTCAGAATTCCATCATTATTGGAATACTCAGCACCACATTTCCTTTTCAATTATTTAAAGTGTGGACAGTAATGATCTGAGATCATTCAGCACACCAATTTGAGCATGCTTTGGTAATATAAAATGAAGGCGCTTGTGCCTCTATCCAGAATAACTGGGCTGCAGGTTCATTCTGTCCCCAATTTACTCTCCTAGCTTTGGTAGTTCAGAGAAATCACCAATCTCATTGCAATATTTTCAAATGCATCAAGTATAAGTAGGCATTTTATTAACCTCTGATAAAATGTTTGTCCAACTTTCCTGTTTTACTCCCATTTTTCTTTTAGCAGGGAGCAGTTTTCCTCAGGCATTTATAAAACCAGTAAAAAACTTATTATCATTTTCCAGCATGAAAGCTGTTGGGGGCAGGTCATACCTCAAGATGTATGATCTTATGGAATTAATTTGAAGATATCTGACCAAAGCCAACTGACTGTAAACTTTTAAATGTCTTAAAGGTTCTCTCCCACAAGTAAACACTGCCATTTTTCCTTTATAAAACATACGTAGTCTTGATGGATAAAATCTGGATGAACCTTTGCAATTCACAAGTTACCATTCAAGCTACGTTCTTTATTTTCAGCATTGATCATGAGTGGCAGCCGAAGCTGAGCACAGTCCTTCCAATTTTAGTCAGTGATGATACAAGGTCCCATCCTTATGACCATTCAGCAAGCAAATCATTTCTGCATGTGATGGAACAGGAAGAGTGCATATTTTTAAAGCTGCATTCAGTGCAATAGTCACTGGGTGATATGTTGATGCTAATCATAATTTACTTCCCACTAGAAAGGGGACACTTCATTTTTTGTAACAACTTAATATTTGTGACTTATCTCATTTTTTTTCTCATTTATAATACACCCCACTTTATTTGTTGCTTTTATGATTATCAAGATTTCCTTTATATCTCACACTCTAATGTTATCACTGATTAAAATTAGGAGACATTCTGTTCTCTGTTGTGTATATAATAATCCATGGTTGATTTTCCCTGCAGGCCCTACTGTGATAGGAATTTAATTGGCTGTATATTCTGTCATGCATTAGAAGACTGATGCAGTTTTACAATGTTTCAAGGTATATATTTTTCTTAGAAACTACAATATTGTATTTTTATTAATTAGATAATTCACTCTGCAACATTTAAGAAATAATATGGGCAACATAATTGCATTGAAACATATTATGGTATCACTATTTGCTCCTAACTTCTTCATTCAGAAACCTAATAATATAATGCATTATCAGATGTACCTTTTGAATGTGAGTTTTGTTTGCTAATGTACATTGGCACTCGGTCCGCTAATGCCTCAATGGTAAATTGCTCATCCTTGAGTTCAAATCCCTCCAAAGCTTCGCCTCTGTCTAACTCTGCAACCTCTCCAGCCCTGCACCACTTCAAGAAGTCTGCATTGCTCCTATTCTGGATTCTTGTGCATCCCCCATTTCCTTTGTCCACCATTGGAGGCTGTGTCTTCAGCAATCTGGACTCTAAACCCAAGAATTGCCCCGCCCCTAATCCTCTCCATCTTTCCACCTCTCTCTCCTCCTTTAATACCTTTCTTACAACCTACCTCTTTGACAAAGATTTTAGTTGCCTGTCCTAATAGCTTCTTTGGCTTGGTGTGAATTTTTGTCTGATTGTACTCCTGTGAAGTGCCCTGGGATGTTTTCCTACATTAAAGGTGCTATATAAATGTAAGTTGTTGTTGTTACTTAGGAGTGTTTTTGAAAACATTCTTTTCCCTGAAATAGAACTGCATAAACTATAAGATAAGTAGCTTTTGAATATAATGCCATTTATAATTTTGGAATATTGAAACTTAAAATTGATTTTTTTCCCCCCTCCTGTCCAGCTCGATGCCTGGTTTCAGTTCCACACATGCCAGCAAGACATCAGTTATCAAGCACAAGTGGCTATTCTTTAACTGTGAGCCCAGACAATGAGAGTCAGCAGGGTATTCAAATGAGCAGCCATGCTCTGGGGTCACTGGACAGTAATTGTGGGCAATGAAGGCAATAGTAGCATCCAGTGTGTTACGAGCTCACAGGACAACAGTCTCCGAGCATGACTCCGAGCTTCCGGTTGCTTGCCATTTCAACACACACCACCCCCCCAACCTACCCGCGCTCAAACCACAAACTGAGCTTGCTGCAGGGTTCCAGTGAACATCAACGCAAGCTCGAGGAACAGCATCTCATTTACCGATTAGGTACGCTACAACCTGCCGGACTTTTTTTTTATTCATTCATGGGATGTAGGCGTCGCTGGCTAGGCCAGCATTTATTGCCCATCCCTAATTGCCCTTGAGAAGGTGGTGGTGAACTGTCTTCTTGAACCGCTACAGCCCATGAAAGGTAGGTACACCCACAGAGCTGTTAGGAAGGGAGTTCCCGGATTTTGACCCAGTGACAGTGGCAATAGAGTTCCAAGCCAGGATGGTGTGTGACTTGGAGGGGAAACTTGCAGGTGGTGATGTTCCCATGCATTTGCTGCCCTTGTCCTTCCAGTTGGTAGAGATCGCGGGTTTGGAAGGTGCTGTCGAAGGAGCCTTGGTGCATTGCTGCAGTGCATCTTGTCGATGGTACACACTGCTGCCACTGTGTGTCGGTGGTGGAGGGAGTGAATGTTTGTGGATGGGGTGCCAATCAAGCGGGCTGCTTTGTCCTGGATGGTGTCAAGCTTCTTGAGTGTTGTTGGAGCTGCACCCATCCAGGCAAGTGGGGAGTATTCCATCACACTCCTGACTTGTGCCTTGTAAATGGTGGACAGGCTTTGGGGAGTCAGGAGGTGAGTTACCCGCAGCTGGATTCCTAGCCTCTGACCTGCTCTTGTGCCATTGTATTTATATGGTTACTCCAGTTCAGTTTCTGGTCAATGGTAGCCCCTAGGATGTTGATAGTGGGGGATTCAGCGATGGTACTGTCATTCAATGTCAAGGGGAGATGGTTAGATTCTCTCTTGTTGGAGATGGTCATTGCCTGGCACTTGTCTGGCGCAAATGTTACTTGCCACTTATCAGCCCAAACCTGGATATTGTCCAGGTCTTGCTGCATTTCTACAAGGACTGCTTCAGTATCTGAGGAGTCGCGAATGTTGCTGAACATTGTGCAGTCATCAGCGAAGTGGATAGTGAGAAAGAGAGGCTGAGAGAGAGAGGCCGAGGGGAGAACAGGAAGCAGCCAGCAAACAGCCAGAGGCGCGGAGCGGAGCAGAGGGAGCACACTGAGAGTCAGGCAGCCCTTTAAACAAGCACAGACCCAGAGAGCAGAGAGAGAGAGAGACAGAGAGAGTGGGGAGAGAGAGAGACAGAGAGGGAAGGGAGAGAGAGAGAGGGAGGGGGTAGAGGGGACAGGGAGGGGAAGGGAGGGGAGTGAAAGAGATCAAGATCACTCCTGACAGATGGACATCTGTCCGAATTCTCCGCATCGATACATCAAGTGTGTGGGCAGACATTGACTACTTGTGCAAGTAAAATCAGTGCCGGGTATATCACTAAATAGAGAGAAATATGTTTTAAATCGGACTGTATTTTGATGGCATTAGGTTGGCTGTACACTTTATATACAGATTAATAGACCCTATGTCTGTGGCTGAGTCAATAATTTTGTCAAATGTCCGTGGTGCAATATGTTGCTGCCTTTCCCTGGTAGCATCCCAGCTGAAATCCACTCAACATAGACCTGGAATTGAAATCAAAACCTCTGGTCTATACAGCTTAAATTCTCTTCCACTACTATGAGCACATCTGCTATTAATGATCAAGCCTAACAGTCATAAGGTCTTTGGACAGTACATCAAGGACGAGAGGAAATTGCTTATAAAATCAGTCATAGGTAGATTGATGATGCACCAATGCGGTGCATGTTTGAGTGAATAGGACACAGGTTTTCCTGTATGATAATCTCAGAAAATGCCAACTGAATGAAATGCTGAACAGGGAGAGATGCCTCTCGGAGGGAGGGTGGAATTGGAGAGAGGGAATTGAACACACCACTGCCACACTAACAGAAGTCGTGGTGCTGGTTGAAAATGATTTACTCGCTTTGAGAATGCTTAAAAATGGCTTTGAATGATTCTAACAATGAATAGTATCGTAATGTCTACTGCGATTTTTGTAGTTATGTGGAGAGGCTAGAAATGCCTTTTTTTTTCTCCTTGGAGCAGAAAGTTAAATGGATATTTAACACAAGTGTTCAAAATTATGGAGGCTTTTTACAGAGTAAATAAGGAGAACTGTTTCCTCTGGTGAATGAGTCAATAACCAAAGGAGACATATTTAAAATAATTCTCAAATGAAGCAGGAGAAGGAGTAATGTTTTGCACAGCAAGTTGTAGATTTGAGATGAGAATTGAATATATACTTGAAAAGGCAAAAAATTGCAGAATCATTTGGAAGGTGCAGGGAAGTGAGATTACTTGAATAGTTCTTTCGAAGATTAATTTATCTGATTACAGGCACAATGGGCCAAATTACTTCCTTCTGAGCAGAAAGAGTCGATGATTTTATCTTTCTAAGGAGGATTATGCATATGAAAAGGCAGAACGGACAAAAAAAAGCACAAAAATACAAAATAAAATAGAAAGAAAGCTCCGAAATAACAGTCTATATTTATACTCTGATCTCATAAGGTCAAATGTGCTCAAGTGAGTACGGAATGAAATAAACAAAGTGCCACACCCAAAGCCTTTTGTAATAAGTAAAAAATGCAAACAGGTGATAATCCTGCACCATTTCCACCTTTGGTTTTCCTATAATTACATGTGTCTTCATATTTGCAATGTATATGCTTTCAGGTATTGTGATCAGATAAGTTAACCTTTGGCTCTCTTCCCGGTCTATGTTGAACTCACACAGTCAGCACAGCAATAAGAGATGCTATAATTGGCTAAAGCACCCTTGAGTTAGGAAAAAGAATTGATAAGGGCTCCTGCTGCTGATCACTATTCAGTGACTCCTGTTGGGAGTGCTTATATGTGGATGTCAATGAAAGAGGATTTAAAGTAGCTCTAATATCCTTCAGAGTTGATTACAGTGAAGAGATACACAAAAATATTGGACATTTGGGTGAGATATTAGGGGCGCAGCTGGTACCATATGCAGTAAAGAGTCAATCAGCTCCATTGAGACAAAACAGATAGGGAGGAAAATTGTAAAAAAAAAATCTTAATTTTATTCTAATTAAAATGTAATCTCTTATAAAATTACTATTAGCCTTCATTTATGCCATGGCAGAGAATTAGAACAGTAAAGTATAAAATTGCTACAATTATAAACCTTTTGCTCCCAGGAGATTGGAGAATGTTATTAATTTCTAAAGAAACAGCTGTTGTTAAAGAAAGTGGCAAACCATGTACTGTACTTTAATTTCTGCGTTAACATTTGAATTTCCAGATATCCACAAAATAGTATTAAAATGCCCCTAAAAGGTTGGTTAAGTACATTAAAGTATTATGAATGGCATGGAATAGCCATCAATGTTTGTTGGACACAAGATGGATAGCTTTGTTTATGTGCAAGTTTTGGAAACATTATCTCATAAGCATCTCTGCTATGTACTGTAGCAGTGAAACTAAAGTAGCCATGACACAAATGTTATTTAGACCAACGTGCACTGCAGAGCATTGCCATGGCTGAAAAATTTTGAACTACGTGCATTAGCACTTATTGACAATTGAAAGGTGATTTCTAAGAAAAATTTAAGGACGTATTAATTTACAATACTTGTCTAAAATGACGGGCTGAATTTTATTAGCCCTCCATCAGGGGTCATGGCAGGGTGCCCATAAAATTCATATGGGAAAGGCCCGCCACGACCTCTGACGCCAAGAAGGCCGCACCACATTTTACCGTCGGCGGCAAGGCCTCAGTGCAGCCCCCCCGTCACTCAGCGGTGGGGCCTTCATTTGGCTAATAAGATGTATGCTAATACATGTGAATTAACTTACCTGGACCAGGCGGCCGTCCCGCACCAATATTCCGGCCAGTGGTCAGAAGTCCCGCACCTTCCAATCCCCTTTTGGCGATTGAAGGCAAGACCCTGGTAGGAAGGGGAAGGAGTTTAATTTTCAGGTCGGGAGGAGGGGGGAAACGGAGGAAACTTACTCAATTGGCTGAGGGATGGTGGGAAGGGGTTGAAGTTCAAAGATCATAAAGGTTGGGGGTGAAAAGTCGGGACTGGCAAAAATGATTTTTCGGGGGGGAAGGGAAATACATTTATTAGATTTAGATTAGATTAGATTAGAGATACAGCACTGAAACAGGCCCTTCGGCCCACCGAGTCTGTGCCGAACATCAACCACCCATTTATACTAATCCTACACTAATCCCATATTCCTACCAAACATCCCCACCGTCCCTATATTTCCCTACCACCTACCTATACTAGTGACAATTTATAATGGCCAATTTACCTATCAACCTGCAAGTCTTTTGGCTTGTGGGAGGAAACCGGAGCACCCGGAGAAAACCCACGCAGACACAGGGAGAACTTGCAAACTCCACACAGGCAGTACCCGGAAATCGAACCCGGGTCCCTGGAGCTGTGAGGCTGCGGTGCTAACCACTGCGCCACTGTGCCGCCCACAATGGTTTATGACTGGAGGAGTGGAAGAGGGGCTTTGATCTGTACTTTAATCTTTTTATATAAATTAAAGGTAATGGTCATTTTAAAAATTAAAATTGCCAGTAAAGTCTTGAAGCCCTTTAAAAATGACGCCTGTGCGGTGGTGCCGGATGCCTTTATCAGGGACGGAGTGGCCGCCCCTCTACATCATCGGGGGTGGCTGATCTGCCCCTTACATTTAAATGAGCCCCCGCACGAAATATTGCGGGGGCTCAGCGACGGCGGATCCGTGCTGGCAGACCGCCGAGATCAGAGTGCGCTGCTGTGATTTGAAGTACACTCATAAAATTCAGCCCGATGAATCTGAAGAATTTTTTGAAAGATAGAGAAAAACTAGTTACTGAAAAGAAATTTAAATGCCAGTATTAAAAAAAAAATGGGAATATGAGAAATTATACTGTTATGACCAGGTGAGCAATGTGTCTTGGGGTCTTTTGCCGTCTTCACCTGGTCTTATTGTAACAAGTTTTAATTTTGAACACACTGTGTTTTGAGCTCCCCCTTTGTGAATCCTTGTTCACAACTTTCCAATTAGAAGGCAAAGAAATGAGCACAAACAGGCTGTCTTTGGTTTAAAGAAGAAAGATGAAGTTTATTAAACCTTAAAAAACTTAAAATTTTATATGGTTCACACCTACGGATATACGATGCACCCACGCTAGCATACACACGTGATATAAACATGTAGATAGGGACAAAAAAGAGTAGAAAAGATAAGTAGAACAGTTTGAGGCAATATCTTGTTACTGTTTCTCAAGCTCGCTGTAGTCGTTGATTGAAGATATGGTCTTGCATTTCGTTGGGGCCCAGTAGTCTTCTCAAAAACCTTGTTCACGTAGGAAACTGTTCTCTCTTTTTGAGTTTCACGTGTTTTCACAAGAGTCAGTTCTGTGGGCAGAGATGAAGGCAGGCAGACAGGAAAGGAGATGTTCTCAGTTCATGAACACATGGCGTTTTGAGTTCAAATCCTTTGTTGGAAGTTCAAATTCAAAAAATCCAGCCAGCTAGTCACGTGACTAAAACTGGTTTGATCACTTCTGTGTTTTGGAGAAGCAACCACTTGGTCCCCATTGTTTCAACGTTGTCTGGTACTATGCAAATATCCTTCCAGTCAGGGCTTGCAATGTTAAGTTTTTGTTGATGTGTCGAAATAATGTGTGCCTCAGTCTTGGCAGGTGGGGGGTGGGGTTTGCCTGACAATACTGTTAAAATAATAGCCAAAGTATTAGTGCACTTGTATGAGTTTCCTTTCTGCTATTTTAATGAAGGCATTAACCGATTTCAAATAAATGAATACATTCTTTACGAAAATTGCAAGCATGATGTCACTGCATTAAACCATGCATAGCTTTAGGAAACTAATCCTAATGTGTCAAAGATTGTAAAGCATTACATTCACATTAAGAGTTTCCATTTGTTTAGTACCTTTCAAGACACTAGAATGCCCGAAAGTGATTCACAGCCAATTATTAATTTGAATTATGGTCAGTGTTGTTGTGTAGATGAATGTGACAACCAATTTGCACATGTTACAATTGACATAAACAGCATTGGAATGAATGACAAGTTAATCTGTTTTAGTTGTTTTCATTGGTTAATTGTTTGCTAGGGCACAAGGAGGATTCCACAGGATATGCCATGCGATCTTTCATATTGATCTGACAGGCAGGCTGGGCTTCTGTTTAATCTCTCGACTTGAAAGGTGGTACCTCTAGTCTTTGGTCTGCGACCTTACCTGGAAGACTATTCCCATATTCAATCTCACTTCATCTTTTTTCCTGTCTATTTATCTCCTTGAACATTTCTTCAATTTTCATTTTCTAAATACTGGTTTCAGTCTTCCTTCATCACTCCTTGTACAGCATTAATCCCACAGGCAGCAGAAAGTAGATTCACCTGGTCATGATGCTGTTAGTAAGTAATGTAGCTAAACCAAATTGAAGACACTTCAGGATGAGTGATGTTAGTGGCCTAATAGAACCTATATAAGTAGCAGAATATCAGAAACCAAAGTGATAGCATCCTCAAGTAAAATGTAGCAATTTTAGTAAGGCTGTCTGGTATTTTTCTGACGTAAACTAGATATATGACTTAATGGCATGGTTATTGAAAATATGTTTTTACAGAGTAAGACAAAAAATTTCATCATCTATTCCTAACCAGTAACTCCCCCAAGTTCATCGAAGCACTCTTTCCCTTTAATGTCCTCAATATTAGATGTATTCTTCTCCCATAATCTTCCCAATTCACAAAAATACTGTACCCTTTAACTTGCACAGTTCACAGAAACACTTTTCTCTTCTCCCTTTTCAGTTTACAAAGACAGGTTAATGTTCTCCGCCCAAATAATTAACCTATCTTTTATCTTTTCAGAACTTGATGAGGCTGCTGTGTATTTCCAGATTTCTTCTTCTATGAGAAATGTAATCATTTTTGTAGCTGGCTAAAATAGAAAATAGCTAAATTGAATATGAAATATATTTGCTATACTGGAACTCCACCCTGGGGAAGGGCCTGCAGGAGAGCCTGGATGAGCTGATACAGTCCCACAGATCACCCCTCAGCTGGCCCTTCAGGTCCTGCTACAGTTTGACAAAGCAATTAGCAATGATTTGGCCCAGAAAGTTCGTAACCAAGTCAATTTCAGAAGTTCTTTAAATATGTACAGATTCTGTGAAAACATTTGGATGTTGTCCTAAATGATGTGGAACTCCAAGAGGTCATGAACTCATGGAAATGCTGGGACCTCAACTTTTTACAGTTTACATAAATGACTTAGATGAAGGGACTGAAGGCATGATTGCTAAATTTGCTGATGACACAAAGATACGTAGGAAAGTAGCTTGTGAAGAGGACATAAGAAGGCTACAAAGGGATATAGATAGGTTAAGTGAGTGGGCAAAAATCTGTCAGATGGAATATAATGTGGGAAAATGCAAAGTTGTCCATTTTGGCAGGAAGAATAACAAAGAAGCATATTATCTAAATGGTGAGAGATTGCAGAGCTCTGCGATGCCGAGGGATCTGTCCTCGTGCATGAATCGCAAAAGGTTAGTGTGCAGGTACAGCATGTAATGAGGAAAGCTAATAGAATGTTATCGTTTATCGCGAGGGGAATTGAATACAAAAGTAGGGAGGTTATGCTTCAGCTATACGGGCATTGGTGAGACACATCTGGAGTACTATGTAAAGTATTAGTCTCCTTATTTAAGGAAGGATGTAAATGCATTGGAAGCAGTTCAAGCAAGGTTTACTGGACTGATACCTGGAATGGGCGGGCTGTCTTATGAGGAAAGATTGGGCAGTTTAGGCTTGTATCCGCTGGAATTTTGAAGAGTAAGAGGCGAATTGATTGAAACTTATAATATCCTGAGGGGTCTTGACAGGGTGGATATGGAAAGAATGTTTTGGCTTGTGGGAGAATCTAGAACCAGGGGTCTCTGTTTAAAAATAAGGGGTTGCCCATTTAAGACAGAGATTAGGAGAATTTTTTTTCTCAGAGGGTCGTGAGTCTTTGGAACGCTCTTCCTCATAAAGCAGTGGAAGCAGAGTCTTTGAATATTTTTAAGGCAGAGGTAGATAGATTCTTGATAAGCAAGGGGGTGAAAGGTTATTGGGGGTAGGTGGTAATGTGGAGAAATCAGTTCAGCCATGAACTTATTGAATGGCGGAGCAGGCTCAAGGGGCCGAGTGGCCTACTCCTGCTCCTAATCCGTATGTTTGCAGGTTCGTATAGTGAAGATTGTAGTGTACAATGGCAAAAACAGTGATTCAAATGCTGTAGTATAATCCATAACTGAATGAGGGCCTTTCAGTGTAACAGCATCCCCAGCAGATGCATTGTGAATAATTCTGATTATCAGACAACAGCTAACTGATCTGTAACTGCTTTATTCAACGCAGAACAAATAATGGGGGCTAAAGGTATCCCCTGGATGTACAATATCAATGAAAATATGACATTTTATAAACTCAACTTGTAACTCTTTTTATATTTGAAAGATAAATCTGTAATAAAGTTTTACTTAACAGTTATAAAAAAGGGTTGATGAGGATAATGCTGTTGATATAGTGTACATGGACTTGAAAAGTCATTTGATAAAGTGCTTTGTAACAGGCTTGTCAGCAAAGTTAGAGCCCATGGAATAAAAGGGACAGTAGCAACGTGGATACGAAATTGGCTGAGTGGCAGGAAACAGAGCGTAGTGGTGAATGGTTATTTTCCAATTTCAGGAAGGTATATAGTGGGATTCCCCAGGGACCATGCTAGGACCCCTGCTTTTCTTGATATATAATAATGACCTAGACTTGGGTGTACAGGGCACAATTTCAAAATTTGTGGATGCAACAAAAGTTGGAAGTATTGTGAACTGTGAGGAGGATAGTGATAAACTTCAAGAGAACATAGACAGTCCCTTGGAATGGGCAGACAAGTGGCAGATGAAATTTAATGCAAAAAAGTGTGAAATGATGCATAATGGTAGGAAAAATGAGAAGTGTTATGAAAGTGCCTTTGTTTAGTTAAAAAAAATTTTGAGGATTTACTTTTGAAAGATTGAAGAAATGTTAAACTTTGGGGCTTTCAAAGAGGGTCATGTAAAAGTCACTTGACTTTGAATAACAGTCCCTGGAAATGTTTTTTAAAAGAGTCACTGAGAGGTCTTGTGAGGAAAACAAGCCTTTCTGGGAAACCACCTGACTTCCAGTAACACAAGAAGCCTTTCCAGGAAACCATCTGACTTCCAGCTCAATAAGCAACAGAGAACTTGGACACCTGGAGACGTTGTTTACAAAGAAATGACAAGTCAAGATTGATGGAGGTCAAAAGGCTGACCTCCTGTTGTCAGCTTTGCTTTTGAATTGTTTTGAGTTGGGGTTGAACTGTATAAAAAAAAGTAGAGAACTTCCAAGGAGAGGAGAGAACTTCCAAGGTGAGAAGGGAACTTCCAAGGAGAGAAGAATTCCCAAGGAAGGAGAGAAGACTGCAACCCAGCTTAGCTTTCCAGCACCTCTCTAAAAAAACCCTGAGAAGTTCACTGTGTCAACTCATCTTGTCTCCTGTCTTTGAATAAAAGCCTGCTAAATTAATTCTCAATGCCACCCTGAAAAGAACTGTTCTAAAAGATCCCAGTGACCTGTCTATGTGTACTCGGAGGCCAAACTGTATGCCAGTTTTTGGAACACAACATATCTCATCTGCTGTTTCTTCAAGAATGAGCAAATATTCAGTCCAAGTGTTTTTTTGTCTGTAATAGAGCCCTAAAAACAAAAATCCCTTTATTTTTCTGGTTCATCAGTGTATTTGTGTGTGTGTGTGAGTGTGAGGGGGCTAAGGTAAAAAGGGAACTTCAATATTTCAATCTGTGTGTTTATGCTTTACTTCATTACTGGTTAAGACTTGTTTCATAATAAACTGATAATTTTGTTGTTTATTAAAGAAACCTGGTTGATGTGTTTTATACTGTATTGGTAAGTGGGAAAAATTTAAATATATGTTGTGGCCTGTGGAGAAGTGGGGCTAGAATAAACCGTGCACTCCTCCTGTCTCGGTCGTAACAAGAGTCAATATAAATTAAAGGGTACAGTTCTAAAGGGGCAGAGCAGAGGGACCTGGGGTTATATGTGCACAAATCAATGAAGGTTGCAGGGCCGGTCGAGAAAGTGGTTAAGAAAGCATATGGGATTCTGGGCTTTATAAATAGGGCATAGAGTACAAGAACAAAGAAGTTATGATAACACTGTGTAAAACACTGGTTTGGTCTCAACTGGAGTATTGTGTCCAGTTCTGGGGATCACACTTTCAGCAGAATGTTAAGGCATTAGAGAAAGTGCAGAAAAGATTCATGAGAATGGTTCCAGGGATGAGGAACTTCAGTTGCATGCATAGGTTGGAGAAGCTGAGTCTGTTTTCCTTGGAGAAGAGACGATTAAGAGGAGATTTGATAGAAGTGTTCAAAATCATGATGGGTCTAGAGAGAGTAGATAGGGAGAAACTCTTCCCATCCAGAACCACAAGACACTGATTTAAGGTGGTTGGCAAAAGAACCAGAAGCGACCTGAGGAAATACATTTTTTACGCAACGAATGGTTAGGATCTGGAATGCTCTGCCTGAAATTGTGGTGGAGGCAAATTCAATCAAAAGAGATTGGACAATTATCTGGAGAGAAAAAAAATTGCAGGGCTACAGGGAAAACGCAGGGGCATGGGACTAGGTGTGTTGGTCTTGCAGAGAACTGGTACAGACACAATGGGCTGAATAGCCTCCTTCTGTGCTGTAGACATTCTATGATTCTACGAGACTCATTTACAATCATTGAGAGATAGTAATGTTATTACTTCAGGGCATTGTGTTTGGCAATATAAAGAGCACATTTCCATATATTGCACATATCTGCCTAAGCCCAATTCATTGACGCTGGGAGAACTCCCTGGGTCTTTTTCAAATTATGCCAGGGGATCCTTCACCACAACAGG
Source organism: Heterodontus francisci (assembly GCF_036365525.1). Classification (NCBI taxonomy): domain Eukaryota; kingdom Metazoa; phylum Chordata; class Chondrichthyes; order Heterodontiformes; family Heterodontidae; genus Heterodontus; species Heterodontus francisci. Next base: position 21,563,407 of record NC_090408.1, on the reverse strand, counting down.
CAGTTAAGGCTTCAGTTTACATCTGAGCGATGGCACCTCTGACATTGCAGATTTCCCTCAGTATCGCACTGAAGTGTCACCCTAGATTATACACTCAAATCCTGTATGGGGTTTGAATCTATGGCTTTTTGTCTCAAAGATGAGATTGCGACTAAGCCAAGCTGGCATTTGGTTGCCTCTCTGATTTGAGTGCCCTGTCCCTCCACAGCTTTTCAGTTGGTATAGTTCGCAAATCTAACAAGTTTGCTAATTCATGTCATTAATACAAATTAGAAACAATAGAGGTCCCAAAATTGATTCCCAGGTCAGTTGGCACAGTACTTCCCCACTCGCAACATCATTTTAACAGACGCTACTCCTTACTGTTGAATTCCCATGTTGAGCCTACATAGAAGTCTTCATAGGGACTGCTAGCTGTAGTGCTTGATTGATCAGGGTTTGATTGCATCAGTTTGTTCACTGTCTGTGTTCACTGTGTTTGATTGCTGAAGCCTATGGGCGAGGCTGCAGAGTCAAAAGTGAAACTAAAAAACACACACAGCTAGAAGCTTCTACAGAACACACACACTGGCTGCTCTGCGAAGACCTGTACTGAAATTTATAAGAACCTTTATAGTTAGTGTGTTGTAAGTAAACTAGTTGGTGATTTTACACAAGAGTGATATCTGCATTGCTCTGAAATAAATCGGGAATCCAAACTAAATCCAGTAACCTGGTGTAAACATAACACTAGCATTTCTAATATAAAATAGAGTATTATAACCCAAGAAAAAAGCTATTTCTTTCTCAAAAAAGTGTTAATGTAAGTCACAAAGAAGCAGGCATTCTATTTTTCCAATGAGCTGCCATCAAACTTTTTAAAACCATAGGAGTCTGATGGAACTTAGTTTCTAAATCATTGGTGTTTTATATTAATAGGTTAGTTAACCTTCACTCTCGTAAGTTGGAACATATTCTGAATTAGAAAGTTACATTGATGCAACTAACTCCTGACAATTAGTCGCTCAGATTTTTTATGACAGGATTGTTTTACTGCGATAAGTAAACAAAAACTGTTTCGAAAGGTATACATTGGGTGATCTTAACAGAGCAAATGCTTCAGCTGTATTCTATGTGCTAAAATACCAAATTCAGAACAAACCATCACAAAGGACAGAGCATCAGAAGTGTGATGACATGTCCATTTTGAAGTATTTATATATTTTAGATGTAAACCACGTTCCTTTTAAGAATAATTGTGTAATTTATTTGCTTGATTACTACCTTTGCTGTTCAACACCCTTATCCAAGAAGAATGAGATGCGCACAATACGAAGTTGCAGTTGAGGGCTCTTCATCTAAATTACAGGACTTTTATGAAAGGAGGCTACAGACTGCACCAGTGTATTAAAAAGCAACATACAACTCTAGCTTAGTCACTGTAGAGGCATGTTAATTGCTTCTGTATGCATTCCCTGCGCACAATCACACCAGATTGTTTATTTCTGGGAAAGAAGATAACAAATTTTATCTCCACACCATGTGGACGCTGTGTCATACTAGGCCCCTACCTGCCAAGAATAAGGCACATTAATTTTGTCATGAACATTGATTTTAAACTGTTACTGGATTGAAGAAAGGACTTGTTAAACAGATCAGCAGTGGCTGGAAAAGATATTTGCATATTAACAGACAGTGCTTAGAAGGAGAAAGGACCATTCCCTGATACATTCAACCCACAAAGGACCTTGATCACCAGGTATTGTGTGTAAGAGGACCATTCCAGAGACTGCTAAGGTGATACAATCCAAGACGTGGTCAGGCCAGCTAGTCACATGACTAACCTGCTTGGTAACCTGGGTTTTTCTGAATTGTACAACAAAGTGATTCCTGACAACGCACCGTCCCGCTGACGTCATCAGAGTGCGCCAAGCTGTGCACATGCGCAGCTATGTCTTGCCAGGACATAGTGGCGCATGCGAGGGATGACATCATCGCGCAGCGCTAACACCATCGCGTATCCGCGCCAGGTCAATCTTCGCGCATGCGTGATAATGCGTCCTCGGGTATCCAACCACCTGCCCCCCCCCCCCCACTTGGCTGGAGGAAGCGGCTGAATGGGAGACTTTGAGGCTGGAGCTCTCCCCCCTCAGCAGCTCTCTCCAGACCTCAGTGCTCCCTGCTCCCCCACTCCCCTGGCCGATTGTTCCTCGCTTCGCAACACCCCGCTCCAGGCTGCACCGTTTCCCTCCTCTCGGCCACTCCTCCTACGTCACCACTTGCGGCCTGCCTTGCTTCTTCGGGTGGCGCCTGGAAAACGATCAAACGTGGGAGCGAGTAGCCGAGAGGAGGGAGGTGGCATGGCCTAGAGCTAGTGGCGAGAGGGTGGGGGGGGGGGTAGCGAGCGGCCAGAGAGCGGGGTGGTGTGAGCGGTCAAAATTGGCCAAGGAAATGGGGGTTGGGGAGCAGCGAGGTCAGGAGCGAGCAGCTCAGTGGCGGGAAGCGGCCGGTGGGGAGGAGGGGGAGAAAGCGAGTTGCCGTGGAGGGACAGCGGCCAGTGGGGCGGGAACCAGTAGCTGCATTCGGGTGAAATGTGTCCTGATCAGTCATATAAACGAATCACAATAACCAATTGGCAGCACATTTTATACTCTGCCCGATTTTTGATCGGGGTGCCTATTCACTATCTTCCAATGGAAATTCAATCATAAAATTCCTTTTGTATTTAATAGGATTACTGGAATATTAAATGGATCTGAGGATTACAGTTAGCATCCTATAATGACATAGTAGCATATTACTGGGCTTCCATCCAACTTAATGTAAGGTTAGTTTGCTAGAACAATCTAGCCATAAGTATTTCCTGTGATAAATTGAGCAGCGCCATCTTTAATCCTAGCAGCTGCCTGAACATCACAGACATCGACATTCCAGTTGAAGAGCCTGCATTTGCGCATGTGCAAGTACTGCACAACCTACTGGTTGCACTGTCAGCAAACGCAGCCATTGTACAAACAGTTTGAACGCAGAATGTCTGTTTACTCCTGGGCTGAGAAGATCTCTCCTGTCTGCTCCCATCTCTCTTTCTCACAAGCCTCTGAATCCACTGAAGACACATGAACCCCAAGAGAGAAAAGTCTCCTACAGCGAACAAGTTTTAAGAAGAATACTGGACCCCAAAGACCAGCAAGAGCTACCTACAATCAAGGACTCTACAGTGAGCTCGAAGAACCGTAACAAAAACTCTTCGGATGTTGCCTCAAACTTTTCACTTTATTTTTTTCTTCCGCTCTTTTCTGTCTCTATTTGCATATGTGTATCGCGTATGCATGCTAGCGTGGGTGCGTCATGTATCCATAGTCGTCAACCGAATTAGAGTTTAAGTTTAAGTTTAATAAATTTCATTCTTTCTTCTTTAAACCTAAGAAACCTGTTTGTGCTGGTTTCTTTGCCTTATAATTGCAAAGCGGTGAGCAAAGATTCACCAAGGGGGAGCTAAAAACACGGTGTTTTAAAAATTAAACCCTGTTACATTAAGAACAGGTGAAGGCTGAGAGGGACCCCTAGACACCTTTCTCACCTGGTCGTAACAGCTGTTTCAGTATAGCAGCAAGCACTTTAACTTAGGCAAACAGCATTCCAGTCCATTTGTACCTCAAAATACGATCAAGATAGTCTATTCAAATCTATTTTTAACTTCAGTTCTTGTACTCAATGGAGCTAATAACTAGCCTGCCCTCTGTTCTACTTGGCAATTTTTTTCTCCTATCCTGAAGGCAGACTCTTACAGGTAGCAGTTGCTAAAGTTGTATTACTAATGTGTGAGGCTTGACTGATTCCTGAAGTATCAGGGTCACCATCACAGCACAAGATCCTATCCTTGCATTACAGCCACACAAGGTGTTTCCACCAGGCTATTCACAATCTAAAGCAGGACCCCCAACAACATGCACACTTCCCTGATTCGGGGGTGTTGAAGCCAATGGTGTTTGTGCTGCTATTCCTGTAAAGATAAGCTAACTCAAGACTACAATAAATCTAACAAGACATTCTTTGTCCTTTGGAGGAAATGTCAAACAGAGGGCCTGTATGCCTCTTGCAAGTATCATGATTAGGATCTCTTGCAACGATAGAGCTCTCTTTGTTCTGGTTAATATTTCTCCTTCACCACCACCAGAAACAAATTGACCATTTTTGGACCTTTCTGTGCACAAAATGGCTGCAACATTTGTCTACATAACACTGACTACACTTCAAATGTAGTTAATTGAACATGCCGGGTATCTTGGGACACAAGGGACCTACAAAAGCAATGCTCAGCCATTCCCTGGTAGGCTCAAGTGAATCACTGACAAAACCCATCAATAGTCTTCGGTAAAAGGTAGTTTCAAGCAAGTTCAATTGCTTTCAATTCCGAGATGTGATTTCTTACCCAGTACCCAAAGATTTGTATCAATTATATTTAAGTTTGAATAAAATCGTAAGTGTGCACACGTGGGTTTCCAAAGTTAAGTATAATTTTACATTTGAGTAATCACTGAATAGAGTACATTGTTCTGATCAGGTGAGGAGTCAAAGAAGCTCCCCTCTTTTCCCTCTCATTTGACCACAACAGTTTTTTTCAAGTGGATATACTTGGTAATTCAGTGAGTGTTTAATATTTTTTGCACCGTGATCATAAAAGGAGCCAATCGGACAGGTTTTCGTGAGTTTAACAAAGAAAGAGGTTAGCTTTACTGTACTTAAACAGATATAAGAAAATAATAAAATACACTCCAACTTTCACACGCACACACACACACATACACATACACAAATAGGGTACAGAGTGGGGAAGCATAGATTGATCAAATTAGAATCCAGAGAATATAAAAGGTACAGACAGTCTGTGGAGGTTGGTGACTTGGCTGGTTTCAGCTTGAATTTGGTGGTCGCATGACTTGCCTTTTGTGGTCCTGGGGTTTCTGGTTTGAAGATGTGGATGGCTAATTTGGTGGTTCTTCGGCTTCTGGTTTGAAGATGTGTGAACGGCTGATTCGGTGGTTCTCTGGGAGGTAGCAATGTGCTGATTTCCTTCAAGGGAGTCGCTGCCTGTTCTGATCGGTGAACAGACTAACACAATCAAACACAGATCAATTAAACCATTGAACACTACAGTCTCTGCAGCAGGGAATATGCCTCGGTGGTCATGGTCTCAACAGGCAGAGTTCAAAGCTTGCAAGGTTTAAGTGGTTCATCTCCACCAGTTTAATATTCAGGTTTCCAGCTGGTGAATTAAAAAAAATTATCATTTGCTTTGCACGTTTTTGTGACACCTCCACCCACGCACAATGAAATGCAGCGACAGGAGCATTTCATTATAAGGTTGTAAATAAAAAAAATTTAATTTACACAGACATTCACTTAGCAATCTCACACTGTCCTAGCTGTGCTCTGGTTTAGTTTTCATCCAGGATGATTCTGTGCTGAGGTAGACTCTGGAAAAAGCATCAGCTATCACATTGTTTTTCCCTGCAATGTGGGTAATCTTTAGGTGGTATGGTTGCAAAAGTAGACTCCATCAAAATACCCTTGCATTCTGGCTTTTGAATTTCTCTACAAATGTCAAAGGACTGCGGTCAGTTTAAGCTAAGGTCTCTGTATATCCATTTTGGACATATACTTCAAAGTGCTTGAGAGACAGTAACAGTCCCAGAGTTTCCTTCTTTACAGTAGAGTATCTCTTTTGATGTCTGTTTAATTTTTTTGAGAAATACCCAACTGGTATTTTTAACTTGATCAAGTTTTTTGAGGAAGTGACGAAGATGATTGATGAAGGAAGGGCAGTGGATGTTGTCTACATGGACTTCAGTAAAGCATTTGACAAGGTCCGACATGGCAGACTGGTACAAAAGGTGAAGTCACACGGGATCAGAGGTGAGCTGGCAAGATGGATACAGAACTGGCTCAGTCATAGAAGACAGAGGGTAGCAGTGGAAGGATGCTTTTCTGAATGGAGGGATGTGACTAGTGGTGTTCCGCAGGGATCAGTGCTGGGACCTTTGCTGTTTGTAGTATATATAAATGATTTGGAGGAAAATGTAGCTGGTCTGATTAGTAAGTTTGCGGACAACACAAAAGTTGGTGGAGCTGCGGATAGTGATGAGGATTGTCAGAGGATACAGCAGGATATAGATCAGTTGGAGACTTGGGCGGAGAAATGGCAGATGGAGTTTAATCCGGACAAATGTGAGGTAATGCATTTTGGAATGTCTAATACAGGTGGGAAGTATACAGTAAATGGCAGAACCCTTAGGAGTATTGACAGGCAGAGAGATCTGGGCGTACAGGTCCACAGGTCACTGAACGTGGCAACGCAGGTGGATAAGGTAGTCAAGAAGGCATAAGGCATGCTTGCAGCTGTACAGAATCTTAGTTAGGCCACACTTAGAATATTGCATGCAATTCTGGTCGCCACACTACCAGAAGGATGTGGACACTTTGGAGAGGGTACAGAAGAGGCTTACCAGGATGTTGCCAGGTCTGGAGGGTATTAGCTATGAGGAGAGGTTGGATAAACACGGATTGTTTTCACTGGAATGACGGAGGTGGAGCGGGCGACATGATAGAGGTTTACAAAGTTATGAGTGGCATGGACAGAGTGGATAGTCAGAAGCCTTTTCCCAGGGTGTAAGAGTCAGTTACTAGAGGACATAGGTTTAAGGTGCGAGGGGCAAAGTTTATAGGGGATGTGCGAGGCAAGTTTTTTACACAGAGGGTGGTGAGTGTCTGGAACTTGCTGCCGGGAGAGGTGGTGGAAGCAGGTACGATAGCGACGTTTAAGAGTCATCTTGACAAATACATGAATAGGATGGGAATAGAGGGATATGGACCCCGGAAGTGCAGAAGGTTTTAGTTCAGACAGGCATCAAGATCGGCGCAGGCTTGGAGGGCTGAATGGCCTATTCCTGTGCTGTACTGTTCTTTGTTCTTTGTTCTTGGTCTCTCAATGCCTGACTCATCATTTTGGAGCAGGATGGCACCTACCTCGAGGTCATGAGCATCAACTACCACTTTAAATGGTTTGTTAAAGTTTGGAGCCACCAGCAATGGCTCATTAGTTAAGATGGCTTTCAGCCTCTCGAAAGTTGGCACCTCCCTGACCACACTACCTTCGCTCTTTTCTGTAACAGGTCTATCAGTGGGGCAGCTATAGTGCTGAAGTTTGGGGTGAATTTGCAGTAAAACCCACACATCCCCCAAAATCACATTTTTCCAGTTTGGTCATGGGGAATGGAAAAATCCATCAAAGTCTTTCTCTTCACTGTTCTGGCAGCAGTGAAGACCCTTGACCCACAACATGCCCTAGGCAAGTTACCTGAGCTTTAGCGAACTCACTCTTTGCAAGATTTATCACTAGGTCAGCCAACTTTGGAAGAGGGCTTCTAACTGATTTAGGTGGTTCCCCCAGGTGTCACTGTATACAGATCATCCAGGTACAGTACACAGTTGGGTAGGCCAGCCACTACCTAGTTCATCAGCCTTTGGAAGATGGCTCGGGCATTTCTTAATCCAAATGGTATCACTTGGTACTGGAATAAGCCAACTGGGGTGACAAAAGCCGAGATCTCTTTAGCTCGGGTGTTAAGGGAACCTGCTAGTGCCCTTTTAACAAGTCTATTTTTGTTATATAGGTGGCGTTTCCTACTCTATTGATACTGTCTTTCAGGTGGGGATTTGGGTAGGAGTCAGCTCTGGTTACAGCATTAACCTTTCTGTAATCAACGCAGAGCCTTGTTGAACCATTCGGCTTGGGCATAACTCCAGCTGCTCTGACTGGGCTCAATCAGCTTGTGCTTCAGCATGGGCTGAATTTCCTCCTGAACCTGGGTCAGTTTTCCAGGACGATACGGATAGGGATTTTGCTTTATGGGAGGGGTCTCTCCTACATCCACATCGTGTAGGGCTAGGGTTGTGCACCCTGGTTTGTCCCTGCAGATCTCTTTAAATACTGTGAGCAGCCATGTTAGGTCTCCTCTCTGTTCTGCGTTTAATTAGTAGAGTACGGTGTCTAATCTCCCTAGCATTTTTGTGTTAGCTAACCAGATGGTAGGGTATTCTCCAGGCCTCCCTCTAACTCATCCTCACTGTCCCTTTCGCCCTCCTCTTTCCTGACAGCCTGACAGACCTGTGCTTGTTTGGCCCCTTTCCGGCTGTAATACTGTTTAACATATTGATGTGGTACAGCCTTCACTTTTTCCTATGGTCTGGAGTGTCAATTAAATAATTCACCTCGCGAATCTTCTTTACTACTCTGTGTGGGCGACTGAATCGGGCTTTCAGTGGTTCGCCCTGTATTGGTAGCAGCACTAATACATGGTCTATGAGCTGAAAGGTTCTGGCCTTGGCACGTTTATCTGCCTGCCTTTTCATAGCTGTCTGGGAGGTTTTTAGATGCTGCTCAGCCACCGCACAGGCTCTTGTGAGCCGCTCAGGGAACATGGAGATGTAGTCTAACATCAAAGGTTTGTCCCTGTGTCCTAAAAGTCTCTCCTTGATTAGTTTAAGAGGACCTCTCACCTCATGTCCTTAAACTAATTCAAAAGGACTAAAGCCAGTGGACTCATTGGGTGAGTCCCTGGTAGCCAACAAAAGAAATCCCAGCTATTTGTCCCAGTCATGGGGGTATTCATAGCAGTATGCCCTGATCATTGTCTTATTGTCTGGGAGTGTTGTTCCAAAGCCCTTTGTGACTGTGGGTGGTAGGCTGAGGACTTTAGCTGGGTTATGCCCAGATTACTCATGGCCTTTTGAAATATACTGGACATAAAATTCGTGCCCTGATCTGACTGGAACTCAGCAGACAGTCCATAACGGGTGAAGAACTGGGTTAGACCCTCCACCACTACCTTGGCAGAGATAATTGTTAGGGGCGATGGCCTCTGGAGATCGGGCAGCCAAATTACTAATGATGAGAAGATACTGGCAGCCCCCTTTTATTTTTGGTAGGGGCTCTGCTGAATGGTTCCCCAAAAGCCAGTATGGGAATTAGGGGCACAGTTTTTATTGTAGGTTGAGGCTTCCCCACAACCTGGCAGAACTCCACCACATCCTTGTGGAGTTGTGACCAGTAAAAACGCTGTCTTATGTGGGCTTGGATTTTTCAGATACCTACATGTCCAGCTATTGGAATCTCGTGGGCTACTCTCAATATTTCCCTATGGTGCCTCAGTGGCACCACTACCTGGTGGACCACTGTCCACTCTTCCTCTGCAGGTCTGTGAGGAGATCTCCACTTCCTCATCAGCACCTCATTCTTTAAGTAGTAGCACTGTGGAACTACCTCTGCTGCAGGTGCAGTTTGGGCACTCTGTGCTAATTATTATAACACAGGGTCAGCTTGCTGAGCTTCCACCAAGGAAGACCTGTTTAACATTTCCTTTGATTCCTCTAAATTCCCGAAGAAGGTTTTGGATAACCAGACAGCAGTGTCATCCATCTGCAGTGCCAGTTCAACCTCCTCTGTCGGAGCTTGTTTGGCCATGGACCGGGTCACCACACAGTCAGGGAAAATGCCAGGGACCTTCTCCTGTAACTGCTCCATCTCCCTGCCCTTGTTCGGCCTCTCTAAGACCACTGAGGAAGCTACCACCTTTGTCCCTGCTAGGTCATTATCAAGGAGTAGGTCAACCCCATCCACAGGTAAACTAGGGACAATCACCATGGTTACCGGTCCTGAAATAAGGTCGCACTCCAGGTACACCCGATATAAAGGTATGGGCATATACCTTCCCCCAATACGGTTCAGTAATATTTTGGCATTCAATGCACTCGCTGGGGGATAGGTCATGCCTTTTCCCAGCAGAAGGGATTGGGTGGCCTCTGTATCCCTAAGTATGTCTACGGGCTGGCGTTCCTCACTTGAGGGATATGGGGTCACTTTTCTTTTGGACACAAAATCCTGGTAACTCTCAGGGTTTTTAAGTTCCCCAGTACTCACAGTTGTAGGTTTACAGGCACTTACTGCCGCAGTTAGAGCCACAGCCTGATCTGCTGTGCTTTTTATCAGGGCCCCTTTTCCTGCACTGGTCTGTTGTACCCTGACTAATTCTATGGGTTTTCCCTGTAAATTCCAGCAGTCAGCTCGAAGGTGACCTGCCTTTTTGCAATGGAAACATACAGGCTTTTGGGCAGCACTCCTGTTCTCAGCACCTTCCTATTGGCCTGAGGAGGGCCCCTTGTGTTTCCAGCTTGCCTTTCTCGCCCATGGCTGTTCATCCTCCTATCACCCTCCCACTTTCTATCCTTTTCAGGTTTTTGGAGGTGACTAGGGAAGGGTTTACCTTGGGGCAAGGGCTTGTGGACAAGCTCATAATCATCATCCAGCATTACTGCCTGCCTGGCTTTTCTTTTTCCATTTGAGTTTTTATGGAAAGGGGAAGCAGGTTTTTGGACACCTCGGGGAGGATCACCTCTCTGAGGCTTGCACAGGTGGACTCTATTTTAAGCACCCGTATCTATCGGTTGAAAGTGAATTGTTTAAACATTTCGAACTCGAAGTAAGTTCGCTCAGGCTGTTTTGAGAGAGTTTGGAATTTTTGGCGGTATGCCTCTGGTACCAGTTTACGTGTGCTCAGGATAGCATTTTTGGACATTTCATAGTTTGATGAATTCTTGTCAGACAATAGGGAATAAACCTCATAGGCTTTTCCTATTAATTTGCTTTGCAATAGCAAGGTCCAGCCCTCCGCTGGCAATTTCAACTTTTTGCAAGCTTTGCAAATGAGACAAAAAATGCTTCCACGTCCCCTCATCAAACTTTGGTATCGATTGGGAGAACTTTAAGAGCTCAGCACTCGGTCCTGAGCTAAGGTTAGTTCCCTCACTAACGGTGCCTTCACTGGGTACAGTGGATCTTCCCCTATTCAGTTTGAGCTGCCTTAATTCTCTTTCCTGCCTCTCCTTCCGAAAAGCTTTTTCTCCTGTTCCTTGACTTCTTTCTTCTTCTTCCATTCCTATCCCTCCCTTTCTTGGAGTTCTAGCTCTAGTTTTCACTGTTCCATCTGTATCTTGGCTAATGTTATTCTGTCTGTTTCAGATTCTATGCCTGTCCGCAGCTCTTCAGTTTCAGTTTCAAAATGGTTGGCCACAAGTTTTAGGATTTCAGGTTTCCTAGCTTTTGAACAGATACTTGTCTAAATGCCTAGCTATACTCCTTAACTCTTCAATGGATAGAGCTTTTAAACTAACCCAAGTTTACTTCACCCTGTTCTAGGAAGGTACTGGCCTCGAATGTGGATAGTTTAGTACTGTAGCACTGAAAACCACAAGAAAACTTGCATTAAAGTTTTTTTTAAATTATTGCTAGGGATCAATTTGGTTTCCTGCTTCCAATTTCTCAGGTCTTGGGGTTCAATGCCAGATGTAGAGCCCCCAGATTTCTGTTGTGATCAAATGAGGATGGGTGGAAGGGCTCCTGTCTTTTCCCTCTTCTTGCTTGACCACAACAGGTTTATTTCTATGCACCGTGATCATAAAAACAGCTAATTAAACAAATTTGAGTTAAACAATGAGTTTAGCTTTATTCTACTTAAAATGATCTAAGCAAAATAATATGTTCCAACTTTCTCATACACACACATAGGTTAGAGTGGGGAAGGATAGATTGGTCAAATTAGAATCTAGAGAAATAAAAGGGGTATGCAGAGTGTGGAGGCTGGCTTCAGGCTGAATTCAGTGGTAGTGCGACTTTCCTTTGATGGTTCTTCAGCTCCCCGTTTGAAGATGTGGACAGCTGATTTGGTGGTTCTCCGGGAGACTGCAATGAGGCTGATTTCCTTGAAGGGAGTCTGTCTGTGCTTTCCGGAACCATGGCCAATGTACTAGCTTCACCCCCAGACTTGAGTCATTCAGCACAGTGAACATCGATCAGTGAACAGACCATTAAACACTATAATCTGCAGCAGGGAATATGCCTCAGTAGTCACGGGCACCAGACAGTTCAAAGTTTGCAAGGTTTGAGTGGCTTATTTGCACCAGTTTAAATTCAAGTTTCCAGATGGTGGATTAAAACAATCATTTGACATAGCAAGGGATTACTAGGTGTTACAATATCTGGGTATAAACATCTCTTTTCCCCTAAAAATGTGCTGACTCAGTTTGGGGCAGGGTGTGGAGTGTTCCACATGTATTAGCCATACTCCAGTACTTCATCAATATGGCTATTTACACACAAGTCAAGATGGTGAATATCAAACTGTTGCATTGTAAAAGTACATCATCGACAAACTCTATTCTGCCCAGCCAAGTACCTGGATTGTCAGGAGGATTCTGGATTTAAAATTGTTCTCTTCGCACAAGCCAGGGACACTGAAGCCAAATGGACAGTCGCCCCAAGTTCAGATAACTGAGAATGGAATTAATGTTAATTGGCAGCAATGGTGATGAAAAAAAATGGAGCAAGTGTGTTATTGTTACAGCTTTATACACCTACAAAAGATACAGAAGGCAAGGCAGTTTTTCCCTCATCACCTTTCTTCCCCTCAAACAGAATGTAGTGCCCAGTGAATAAAATTTGTTTACTACAAAAAACACAGTTGATGCTTTTTCCAAAATCTTTTATTAACAAAAACTGAATCAAATTTTAAATAGTACAAAATACACTGCTCTTTGCAACAAAGTACAAAGAAAATCAAAAAAGTCACAGTTTTAATGGCAACAAGTTGGATAAAGCACATTTAGCTTATTGTAAAGTATAATTTCACATTCAAGTAACACTTACATATTGTGCTTATGTTAACATTCCACTTAAAATGCTCCTCTTCCTTCAGTATTAACTGTCAGTTGACACAGGAAAGGCCTCCTTGGGCATATAAATGTTTTCCAAAATTGACCGCCACAGTTAATGAAGATGAAAAAAACTCCAAAGGGCATTAACAATGCTATTAGGTTACAAAATGTTGATACTATACAACTCAGTTCAAAGCTTATATTTTTCAAAAGTCAAGTGCATAGTGCAGCTTTACTTTTACACTTAAGACATTTCATTTCACATGTAAAGCTGGAAGAATTTTAATCCTAACTACAGGAACATTCTGGTTCAAAAATGGCTCTAGAATTTTCATACAAGGCTCAGAAATTGAAAAGATAATTTGATAAGTGGTCTTGAGGTGCAAAATACAATTCATACTGAAAACTCAAATGTATTAACAAAATATGACTGTTACAATTAATTACCTGTGAAGAGCTCACTTCCTGATTTGCAAGTCACATTGGCTATTAATTTTTCCCCAATTTTCATTGGCTATCAACTAACTGTCAGACCACTATGAAGTTTGAAAAGTAGAAAGTCAGGAATTAGCATCAAGATTCTTCAGATATTTTTCACAAGTGAAAAACAAAGTGTGCACTGCAGTCAAAGCCCTGAGAATCACAATATTGCACCATTAAACTTCCAAATCAGAAAACAAGTTGGAGTTCTCACAGAAGTCAGCAGCACTAGAGAAAGAGAAGCAGAGTGAGCAGTAAAATAATTCTTGCTAAAACCATTCCCACGAAATGCCAGAGTGTATTCCATGGACACATTAATATAAACTTATCATTCACGTAAGTGCTTTCCTTCAAAGGAAGTGAACCCCAAATGTAAAGTTATTCAGGTACATATGAAGTTTCAACAACCAAATCAGTCTTTTGTTGCTCCTCTACTCAAGCACAGTACTGTAGTTCAGACCATACTGAATGAAAAAAGTCAGCTAATGCTCCACTTCAGTAAGATTTCAATTTTTGGCTTTTTAAGTTGCAGAATTTACACTGCTTGCCATTAACTTACGGAGCCACGTTAAAATGTGAATTTGGCATCCTGTCCCACATTTGAGTGCTTTGCCATCACCCAAGCAATTGTTATGCAGCCAAAAGAATATTCTTGCAAATGCCAAAATGTAAGCACCTTTATAGAAAAAAAGTCATGGCAATATCAAAGCCAGATATCAGATAGTCATTTGTGTGCATATTACACTGTTCTGAGTATCTGTTATATCCCTTTAACTACACCACTCCTGCCTCCCTGTATTAGGACAGTATATTGACAATAAATAATTTACTGCACTTAAAAATGGTGTTGCTTCCAACTCTTCTCCAATCAGCTAGCTGGTCTGCATTTGTAAAGGCAACAAAACAGATTATGCACAACATTCCCTTCAAGATAAATGAACTGAGTGAAAATTTATAACTGAAAATAGGTGTAAAACTGTACTCTTTGGTAACTTTACAAATACAGATATGGCAATTGTTTTCTAAACCTATTAACTTGCTCAATAATTAAGAACAGCAGTGGCAGTAATTTTGTGAACATTGTACGAGTGTTTAGTTTAAGAGGACACAGAAAAACAAATGTAAACATTAATCTTCAGTTCTCCCAAAGATAAACAGTCCCCAATAGTTCAGACTTCTTTCCATTCCTTTAAATGACAATGTTCATTTAGTGGTAGTAATCCCCTCCCCGCATTAATAGCTGCTACTGTAGCAGCGAGTTGTAATAAGTTAAAGCATATCCCCTCTTTCACATTTAGCATATTTCACTGATTAACAAGAGGGAAATTTAAGCTACCATCAGGACTCATTGAGAGTTGGGAGGTTTTCATTGCTCTGTAGTGTTAAGATTGACTAAATTTTCCCTTGATTTCCAATCCTCAGTTCAGGTTTGGCATTTTCTCCTCCTGCACATCCCTCTACCAACTGTGGCTAGAACATTTCTCAGCTCCTTCTCTTCCCAAACAGCATTCTCTTATAATTCAGTCTACTACTGATTAGTCCTTCACAGGCGATCATCCACTTCCTTTCAAATCTTCCTCTTGCATTGCTGAAGATGGTCCATACTTCTTCAATGTTTAACTCTGAACCAACCAAATCATGAACAGATATAGAACACCTCCCTCAAATTTCAAATGATACTTCACATTGCATCTCTTCTGTGAAGGTAGGGTTAGGGTCAACCTGAAGAGGGAAAAAAAGGGTCATGAAATTATTTTGAAAATGTAGCAAGTCTCTACCAGCTATAATAGAGATCAAGTCTTATTACCACAAATTTAAAAACCTAAATGTTAGTGAAGAAATCTAGCTTCCTCACTAAAAGTCAAGATTAGTTAAAAAAAAAAGTTAATGTGTTCAAACCTCTGAATAGACTGGTGGTGGCTGAAATCTGAACTCCTGAATATAAGCAAATATGGGGCTCCCAAATTCATGCTCCAAATGTTCAGCTTGTGGAAGGGATGGAAATTGTCTGGCAAGGTCTTCCTCAGACACAACATCAGCATAGTTGGGTGGAGCTGTGGAGAGAGAACAGCGAGGGAGAACTTTACAAACTGCATCACTATCAACTAGTGATCGCCAGACTCGAAGAAGCCACGAATCTAGTATTTCACTAGCTCTCAGCAACACAATACTGAATAGGTAGCAAACTTACAGACTCGATAGTAATAACTGGGGTTTCCTTAATTAGATTTTGTTTTATAGTGTATGTAATAGATACCAACTGGAAGGGAAGATCACTTACCTTCAGGCTGTTCTGGTAAGGCAAGCTGAAGCCAACTCATGTCCATACTGAACTGGCTGCAAATACTAGCTGTTCTGCTTCCGAAGCTGTTGTATGGGATTGTGCCTATAACTATGGGAAGCTCAAGCATCAGCTTTTTAGAACCTGGAATGTGTACATAGACCTGCACAAAAAGCATAGTAGTTAGGACGAAATAAAAACACTAAAGGAAAAATGTATTGCTATACATTTTATAGAGGGGGATTTTCAAGGGATTTACACTTTCTTTTTACAACCTTGCATGTTAGTTGCTTGTGTTTAAGTGCCAGTAATGAGAAAGGTGTTACAATGTAATTGGATGTGAAGACTAAAACGATAAAAGTAGTACAATTTCAAGGTGCCCTCAGAAATCTTATGGGCTTATATTTTAGTATTTAACTGATATACTTACAGCTAAAGAGTATTCCACCCTGATGATACAGCAGTCTAGGATAGATGGGATCACTGGGGGAATTTTGAGGGCTTTGCCATTCCACGACTCTGTGCTACCAGAAGCAACATGGTTTCCACGAACATTTGCTATCATTTGTCGAAAAGTCTTGGTTTTCTCATTTGCAAGATAAGTTTGGGTTTGAAAAATAGCAGCTTTTGGCATAATAAGGCGTGAAGAACAGTTCTCAAACTCTGCATAGATTGGGATTGCTTCACCTGTTGCAAAATAATTTGTAATTAAAACACTGAAAAGCACATTTCAGAAAGAAATATCGAAAAAATTCTTATTTAACTTACCATTACAGAACCCACTTCTCTCAATATTGGCACTTAGGGAGATTGGTCCAGAGGTAAAAAACCAACAACCGATTGTCTTCTCTTTACTTTTTGACACTGAAGACTGAAAAGGAAAATGATAAATACTGCATCAGACTCAAATAATTTTATAAAATTAGGATATTCCCAGAGGTGTTACTTACAGATAGTCTGGAATCTGAAGCATTGTTGCTAAACTAACCTGTCCCCTTTAAAGTCACCGCTCAGGTACAGTGGGGATGTGGTATAGTATTTTAAGTTAATTGCAGTTAGTTGTCAGATACTTCCAAATGTCCAGCTCAATCTGTAAACTTCCTTCGACAGAAGTGTTCAACTTTATGAGCTACCTGGCTGTATTCAGTTAGATTTGCATTGAATTGGTAATTAAACTGTTTACATAAGATTATAAAGTCCCTTAGAACATAGTTTTACCAAGAAACTCCACTATATTTATCAGCACTATTTACATTTTCCTGAATGACATTCCATTGATGGCTAACTGTTTTCTACTAATAGCTTGTTTTAAAAATGACTATAGTTTTCAATCTTATGGACCAGTTAGTGCCGCATTCACACTGCAGAACCACAGAGGCAGTCTTACAGTACGCCCCAGGGCCCCGGTACAAATCCCACATTTATATTGCTGTGCAGATTCTAAAACTTAAAAAGCAGACTTTGACTTAGGCCACCATACGACAAACTCTGGGAAGTTTGTACTGGTCAACAAACACCAATTTCCTGGTCTGTGCAAAGCAAACAGTCAACATATGGCAAATACCACCACCACCCAAGGCTCCCATGAGAAGCATATTTTGGTGAGCCCCAGATCCAATGGAGGCAAAATCATCTCCTTAAATTTTATTGCGCTGTCGATAGCAACTCAGTAAAATAAAACTATAACGAGTTAATGCCTGAAAGGTGGATATTCACTTTGAAACTTAAATTTGAATTCACAGCCATTATGTCAGAACAGGAACAGTTGATCAGTTATTGTTAATTGCAGAAGGACAACCTTGGCTAGTTGGTTGTGTTTCTGCATGATGTAAAGTGCAGGCATGTAAAGGCACCCATAGGAGTTGTTTAATGCAATGACAGTAGTTAAAATAGAATTTACAAAAATTTTTAGTATAAAAACACCTGTCAACCGACCTGGAAATTTGGTGCATTAACATCAATTTGACTTGTCACAGAGAATTCTCTCTTCACAATTTGGTTTGGGACACCTGGTCGCTCCAATATTGCTGTCACCCAGTATTTAACACTGCCATATTTTCCATTGAAGGACGTAACCAACGGCCTTTGTTTTAAACAAATAAAAAGTATTATAGAACCATTGCTGTTTATTTAAAAAAAAACACATTTTTGGATATGCACTCGTCTGTCACTTACCCTTGTGGAAGTTGAAAGCTGAATGGAAATTCATGTTTCCCTGGTTGCAGTGTGAACCACCCTTGATCACCTGAAGGAAATAATGATGAATTTATTCAACAATCAGAGAAAGAAAATAACTAGAGATACACAGCAGGTCAGTATCAGTATTTTGAAAAGTCAAGTTAATGTTTCAAGTAGAGCTTTTCTTGACTGGGGCAGAAATCACATTATATAGAATCTAAGTGCCTTTATCGATAACACTTAGTCAATGTGATCTCCTGGACTAGTTTTGATAAGCTAAAAGAGGTCAAGGAGTAATTTTCCAGAGTATTTTTGCCTTGGGACAGTTTATTACATTAAAGGCAGTGCATAAGTACAAAATTGTTGTTATTGACGCTGTTTTTTCTCTCACTTCTTCCAGATTACATGCTGCGGGGGGTGGAGAGGAGAAAAGGAATTTTTAGCCATGATGCTCCAGCCATCACGAGGTGTAGGGCAGGCTCCATGTACCAGTTAGTTTTACCTGGGCTGTCAACTTCACATTTGCAACTTTTCTTCAGATCTAAAGGCAGAATTTATTTAGTGTGCCTTTCCCTCTGTACAGCTGCTAACTGACCAGCACATTTCCAACATTGAGTTTTTGACAGATGCACTCAGTACCTTGTGCTGCATTTGAAAGTCTGTAAGAAGCCTCTTTCCCATCTCTAAAGCTACATTAATAATTGCATCCACTATCTACTGAACTTGCATATCGAAAATTTTAGGTCAATGGTTGACTTACACAAGTGTGACATTAACTATCCAAACTATAGACAGTTTTCAGATTAATGATTAGCTTGCCCAAAAGTGAAACTAAATATGTAAAATGTATTTTTACAGGCTGCACTCACTGCCCCTTGTACACAAAAGGGCATAAAAAATACTTCAACATATGGGGCAGGGGATTGTAAATCCTTTTTATATTAAATGACCAAGAGATAGCCCTCAAAATAATTTTCCTACAAAAGCAGGTATGTTTAGGGTCTGTTGATAACAAATAACTATTGGCTCCCAGTAAAGTAACATCTTAAATTTTAAAATTCTCCTCCTAGTTTTCAAATCCCTCCATGGCCTAGCCTCTCCCTATCTATGTTGTATCCTCCAAACCCACAACCCTCCACAATATCTGCACTCCTCTTTTCCTGCCCCCTGAGCAGGCCCTATTTTAATCACTATTACTGGTGGCCACACTTTCAGTTGCCTAGAACCTAAACTCTGGAATTCCATCTTACCATCTCTCCACCTCACTTTCCTGCTTTTAAAGGGGCTCCTTAAAACCTAACTCCTTGACCAAGCTTTGTCATCTGACATAATATCTCCTTATGTGGCTCAGTGTCATATTTTGTTTTATAATGCTCCTGCCAAGCACCTTGGGGCATTTTATTACTATAAAAGCACTGTATAAACATACATTGTTAGAGAGATAAATAACTATTGCAAAACAGAGTCCCATAATAGTTATTATTGTTCTAAGAACATGCATGGCCTCGATGGGTCGAATAGCCTCCTTCTGTGCTGTAATGAATTTGAGACTCTGAGATGGGGGACGGGGAAGGACTTGGGACATATTTGTGCAGCAACAGCTTAAATTTTGCAAAGCAGCCTGCGCAATAACCCGTGGTAATGCCTTTGATTCTTTACTATTAGTTATCTTCCAAGCCTGTTCTGCTACTAGTGAGGGTGGGGGTTAAAACTGCATCAGTTGCAGGCAGCACACCCATAGAAGAATGCTTGCTCTCAGTGCTGAAAGCTGGTTTACCTGTGGCCTGTTGCAGGGTTTGTTGGTGTTGTAGGTAAACCACTTCCTCCCGATACCTCGGCGCGGTAACCGCGCTCGGCGCCGCCGCTTTATCGCTCCAGTTGACGCGGGCGCAGCCCTTCGCCTCCAACCGCACAGTCGCCACCGCCAGCCGGTCGCTCGCCTCCAGCAGCACCTGTCCCGACACCAGGTCACCGCTGGAGTAGCCGCTCAGCTCCTCCGTGTCGAAGACGATGCCAAACGTCCTCACCTTCACCCCCATAGCCGGCAGCGCTTTAACACTCGCCCGATACACCAAATAAAAACCCTTTGCCTTCCTATCAAAAACGGCACCGATTTCCCCCAGCTTGCTCCAACATAAATCATCGATATTGGTGTTTTCTTTGTTTCCCCCACTCCTTTCAAAGAAAATAAATCACTGCCACCACCCGACTGTATATGAAGCTTTCTATATGAGTAAGAGTTTCACTCAAAGCTCACCCATGCTCCCCGCGCATCCTAACCTCATGCACAACCAACCGCCTACCTTTCAAACCCATTGGCTGCCTCTGCCACTTAACCGCCCCCCGCGGCGCGCGGAGGACCATTTTACCTCTTCTGATTGGCGGACACGCCTGCCACTCACCGGGACCGGTCTCTCTCCCCCCCCCCTTCCAAGGTTAGGTTGAGCGATAGTTTCACACGCCTGCTGGTGCTGTGCAGCTGATCGGAGCGTGATCACCAATCAGAGGCCGGGGCTTGCACGTGCACAGCGTCGCCATTGGTCAATGGGACGTGCGTTCCGGGTCGCCCGGCCAATAGCAGAAGGCTGCCTTCATGTGCACAGCCTCTGCTCGTGTCGGCGTAAACAACCGTCAGCTGGGCCGCTGTTGCCGTGGCAACCGGAGGTGGGCCGGGGGGAACGACTCTGATCATTTCCATTTAGGCAAAGGTACAGCTGTTGCTTTTCGATGCCTTTCCCAATCCAGCTGACTCAATGAATTTTATGCATTCAGCCGTCGCCTGTGATTATAACAATCTGCTTGGATCATATTCGGGTTAACTTATTCTAGAATATTTAAACAGAGTGTCTAAGCTGAGTTTGGCGTTTTTACTCGCTTTTAAAGGCTCTGTTTCAAACTGGTCCTCGGCCTTTTCTCACTTCTGATATGCACCTTCTTAATAATTTCCAACCTCTACCCCAAATCTCGTTCCTCAGTCTCCTCTGACGTCAAACCAGTTGCCCACCCACACTCGTGGCTGTACTAACTTGTCAGTGTACAATTAGTATAGAATGAGGATAACAGATTTTGGATGGAAGTAACAGGAGTTTATTTACAGGGGTCTTCTCACTCAGATATCTAGAATAACACTTGAGCAGCAGCACAGACTTGTGATAGCACGTCCTGTGATGATGCTGAGGGTCTATATAGATAATCTACTCAGCAATAGCGTATGCACATTATACTACAAAGGCTACCCTCCCTCTGCAATCCTGAAATAAAAGATACAGTAAAACAACCGTTCCATACCAACTTCATACAACAACAACTTGCTTTTTTATTTATTCGTGAAATATGGGCATCGCTAGCTAGGCCAGCATTTATTGTCCATCCCTAATTGCCCTTGAGAAGGTGGTGGTGAGCTGCCTTTTGAACTGCTGCAGTCCTTGGGGTGTAGGTACACCCACATTGCTGTTCGGAAGGGAGTTGCAGGTTTTTGACCCAGTGACAGTGAAGGAATGGCAATATAGTTCCAAGTCAGGATGGTGTGTGGTTTGGAAGGGAACTTGCAGGTGGTGGCATTCCCATGCATCTGCTGCCCTTGTCCTTCGAGGTGGTAGAGGTCACGGGTTTGGCAGGTGCTGTCGAAGGAGCCTTGGTGAGTTGCTGCATTGTATCTTGTAGGTGGTATGCACTGCTGCCACTGTGCGCCAGTGGTGAAGGGAGTGAATGTTGAAGGTGGTGGATGGGGTGCCAATCAAGTGGGCTGCTTTGTCTTGGATGGTGTTGAGCTTCTTGAGTGTTGTTGGAGCTGCACCCATCCAGGCAAGTGGAGAGGATTCCATCACACTCCTGACTTGTGCCTTGCAGATGGTAGACATTGGGGCGACAGGAGGTAAGTTACTCGCTGCAGAATTCCTAGCCTCTGACCTGATCTTGTAGCCACAGCATTTATGTAGCTGGTCCAGTTCAGTTCCTGGTCACTGGCAACCCCTAGGATGTTGATAGTGGGGGATTCAGTGATGGTAATGCCATTGAACATCAAAGGGAGTTGGTTAGATTCTCTCTTATTTGAGATGGGTATTGTTGGCACTTGTGTGGCGCAAATGTTACTTGCCACTTATCAGCCCAAGCCTGGATGTTGTCCAGGTTTTGCTGCATGTGGACACTGGCTGCTTCAGTACCTGAGGAGTCATGAATGGTGCTGAAAATTCTGCAATCATCAGCGAACATCCCCACTTCTGAACTTATGATGGAGGGAAGGTCATTGATGAAACAGCTGAAGATGGTTGGGCCTAGGACACTACCTTGAGGAACTCCTGCAGTGATGTCCTGGGACTGAGATGATTGACCTTCAACTACCACAACCATCTTCCTTTGTGCTAGGTATGACTCCAACCAGCGGAGAGCTTTCTCCCTGATTCTCATTGACTCCAGTTTTGCTAGGACTCCTTGATGCCATACTCGGTCAAATACTGCCTTGATTCCAAGGGCAGTCACTCTCCCCTCACCTCTGGAGTTCATATCTTTTGTCCTTGTTTGGACCAAGGCTGTAATGAGGTCTAGAGCTGAGTGCCCCTGGCAGAACCAAAACTGAGTGTCAGTGAGTAGGTCATTGCTGAGCACTGTCGACGACCCCTTCCATCACTTTGCAGATGGTTGAGAGTAGACTGAGAGCAGCCAGTGTCCAGATATAGCAACTGTATACCACTGTGCTGCCACCTCTGGTGGGTCTGTCCTGCCGGTGGGACAGGACATATCCAGGGATGGCGATGGTGGTGTCTGGGACATTGTAAGGTATGATTCTGTGAGTATGACTATGTCAGGCTTTAGCTTGACTAGTCTGTGGGACAGCTCTCCCAATTTTTGCACAAGATCCCAGATGTATTTATAGAGCGCCTTTAATGGCTGACTGCAAGGCATCAGCACTGGCGGAGGGGTAGAGTTCGGAGCACAAATGCTTGATCCCAACAGAGGACAATAGGTTTGTGCTTTGGAGCCTCTGCCACTCCCCTGCGGTAGTGCCTCAGCAATCCTAGTAATCTGCTGGAGCACAGATTGTTGGACTGTTGTGAGACCCTGCAAGCTCCTTTGAGCACTGGTATCTGCAGATGTGATGCCAGCAGTCCGAGCCTGCAAAGCACCAAGCTGGTCTTGGATGGCAATAAGATGAGATCTCATGACTTCAGTCTGAGCTTCTACTGCGGCACTCAGACATTGCAAGGCTTCTGCTTGTGCTGCAATGAACAACTGAGACATCGGCCACCAGAAGCTTATGATGGCTGATTCCACAAGTTTCTACCACTTCCATACTGGAAGTGATGGACTCTGAGCTCTGCGTGAAGCCCTGTGCCAAGTTGGAGCTGGGCTCCTTCATGCTCCTTGACAGTGACAACAGTCTCTCTGGCAGTCTGCCAATGCACCAAGTATTTCTGTGTGCATGCCCATCAGCCTTTTTCTCTATGCTGCCTTATCTGAGTCCTCTGCAGCAGAACTTGTGTACGACCTCACCCTCCAGTGAGCTGGCACCTGCACTATCCTTTTCCCCTGCCCTGGTTGCAAACATGTGCAGATCCCACCTCCATGCTACCCTCTAAAGTATGTACTGCCAGTATCTATGCTATTGGCTGAAAGTGTCAGATCGAGTGATGGTCTTCCTCCTCATTCTGCCCTCCCTCCAGGACTTACGCTTCAGGCACCACTGGCTGGCCAGGTGGCAGTTTTTGAATATCTGAAATCATAAATGCACAAGGGGAGATTTGTGGTAATGGAAGGCAGGAGGGAAGGAAGCGATGCATGATTACATCATCTGTAGCTTGTACACATAACAAATTGCAAGAAGAGGTGAAGTGGGATTTGATACGTTGCATTACTTAGGAAAATGCCATCATCCTCGATGGTTTCAGTGATGTCGCTGGCCACTGCTTTAGTGATGGCCGCTCCAGTTATACCCAGAACTATCTCCTCCTTGGGGGTCAGCAAATGCAGCTGTTTCTGCTCCCTGTCAGTTTGCTGCTGCTGCCATCTGTTGTGGGCTACTTTTTGTGTACAGAATAAGGCTGGGCAATTTTCCAGATTGTTGGGTAGATGCCAGTGTTGTAACTGTACTGGAACAGCTTGGCTAGGTGTGCAGCTAGTTCTGGAGCACAAGTCTTCAGTACGACAGCCAGGACATTGTTGGTGCCAATCACCTTTGTTGTATCCAAGACTTTCAACTGTTTCTTGATATCACGAGGAGTGATTCGAATTGGCTGAAGACTGGCATCTGTGATGCTGGGGTGTCAGGAGGAGGCCAAGATGAATCATTCACTCGGCACTTCTCATAGAGTCATAGAGGTATACAGCACAGAAGCAGGCCCTTCGGCCCATCGTGTCTGTGCCGGCCATCAAGCACCTATCTATTCTAATCCCATTTTCCAGCACTTGGCCTGTAGCCTTGTATGCTATGGCGTTTCAAGTGCTCATCTAAATACTTCTTATATGTTGTGAGGGTTCCTGACTCTACCACCCGTTCCAGATTTCAACCACCCTCTAGGTGAAAAAAAATTTCCTCAAATCCCCTCTAGACCTCCTGCCCCTTACCTTAAATCTATGCTCCCTGGTTATTGACCCCTCCGCTAAGGGAAAAAGTTTCTTCCTATCTACCCTATCTATACCCTTCATAATTTTGTACACCTCAATCAGGTCCACCCTCAGCCTTCTCTGCTCTAAGGAAAACAACCCTCGCCTATCCAGTCTCTCTTCATAGCTGAAATGCTCCAGCCCAGGCAACATCCTGGTGAATCTCCTCTGCACCTCTCCAGTTCAATCACATCCTTTCTATAGTGTGGCGGCCAGAACTGTGCTGGCTGAAGATGGTTGAAAATGCTTCAGCTTTGTCTTTTGCACTGATGTGCTGGGCTCGCCCGTTATTGAGGATGGAATCCTTTGCCACAAGGAGTGGTTGAGACAGGGACAATTGCATCTATTAAGAGAAAAGTGGGGCAACATTTGAAGCTGGAGAAGATGTAAGGCTATGGAGTGACAGTGGAACAATGGGATTCGTTTTGGATTGCTATTGCAAAGAATTGGTGCAAAGATAATGGGTTGAAATTTTGGGCCCCGCCAGAGATGGTGGCAGGGCGGGAGGTGGGGAGGGGTGGTCAGTGCTTGGGCAATGCAACAGGTGGCCACCCTCCAGGCATCACGGGGGCAGAAGAGCAGGGGCATGGCAGCCAAAGGCAACTGGGCAACCAGCTGGCTCCAGGAAGGCAACAGCTGGCAATAGGGGCACGACTGAGATTTTGGACACAGTGGTGATGTGTGTCAACAGCTTTCGCAGTAAGGGCGGAGCATCGGACATTAGGAAGGCAGGGGAGAGGATGGAGCAGAAAGAACACGGAGGCCATACTCTCCGCATAGGACCTTTCACCGAAGCAGGAGCTATCTCGAGATGACCGAGACCAAGTGCCGCAGGAGATTGCGACTCTCCAGGCAGATGGTCACAGACATCTGTGCCCTCACCACCAAAGACCTCGCACCTCACAAGACCAGTCATCATGCCATGCCAGAAGCTGTCAAAGTCACTGAGGCTTTGAACCTCTTCACTTCTGGCTCCTTCCAAGGTTCAGCTGTGGACCTTGGTGGCATCTTGAAAATGGCTGCATGCCACTGCATTTTGCACTCACTGTTGCCCTATATGCCAGAGCTGGATACTACATTCATTTCACAACAGATGAAGCCTTGCAAGCACAAA
This sequence comes from Heterodontus francisci, assembly GCF_036365525.1. Taxonomy (NCBI): domain Eukaryota; kingdom Metazoa; phylum Chordata; class Chondrichthyes; order Heterodontiformes; family Heterodontidae; genus Heterodontus; species Heterodontus francisci. The sequence goes on along the minus strand of NC_090408.1, from coordinate 21,538,007 downwards.
GGGCATAGCGTTTTGCCACCATTGCTGGATTCCCCAGGTGCAGGGCATTATTGATTACACCCATGTGGCCATCAAGGCACCCAGTGACTGGCCAGTGAGATTCATCAACAGAAAGGGCTTCCACTCCCTCAATGTTGAGCTGGTCTGCAACCACAACAACAGCTTCCTCCATGTAGGCATTCACTTTCCTGGTAGCTTCCATGACTCCTTCATCCTCCACCAGTCCAGGTTCCTGCAGCTCTTCACTCCACCACCCAAACTGTGTGGGTGGATTCTTGGGGACAAGGGGTATCTCTTGAAGAGATGCTTACTTACCCCTCTACGAGAACCCGAGAGAGAGACATGGAGGCGAAACAACCAAAGCCATCTGCTCACCAGGAGCACCACTGAGCAGGCCATCGGGCCTCTGAAGATGCAAATCTGGTGCCTGGGCCAGTTGGGTGACGCCCTCCATACAAGCTGAAAGGGTCTCTGTCATTGTGGTGATCTGCTGCGCCCTCCATATTATGACCCTCAAGAGAGGTGTGAACCTTCAGGACGTGAAGCCCTGGAACCAGATAGCTCATCGGAGGAAGAGAAAGGAGCAGGAGGTAAGAGGAGGGGGCTGTGGAGGCGGAGGGGGAGGTTCAGAACACCTAGGTGTTCCGACTACACAAGGAGATGGCTGAGCACGGCATAGGGCGTGAAGGTTTTGTCAGGTTTCCTTGAATGTCAGGGATCTTTTGATTCAGGAACATTTCAACAGAGTCCCTCCAATCCAGGATGAAGGGCATAGGACACAATGGACCCTTAGGCCACTGTACTAACACGTCCATTGAAGACAGAGGCTGGAACATCTAAACTCTTATTGCCAATTATTACGACCGACTGCTCCAGTCGAAACCCCCAATCAAAATATACGATTCTGATTGTGGTGGGAGAAACACACTGTTAATTCAATGCTGTTGCTCCACAGATTGCCTAACATATCATTTAAAGCTTTCCAAATTAAAGAAAGACCCAGCCAAATTGTACCATCTATTAATCCCCAAATGAGGCTAACCAAACCAGAATGTCGCTTGAAGTCCTCACAGAATGTCACTTGAAGTCCTCACAGAATGTTGCTTGAAGTCCTCACAGTCGTCCGATGCGGGAAAAAAGTTTCTTCCACAGTAGAACAGACTGTAGTCTAACTTCAGCAGTAGGTGATGCTTTCCTTCTCCAGCGAATTTCAACAGTAAACAACTTGCAAACACCTTCAATAGAATCAAGCTGGCTTTAGAGTTTTTGAGGGATAAAAGATTGTCACAGTCTAACTTCCCTTTCTTCAATTTAAATTAAATGGCTTGACTTTTTCTTAGAATTTTGAGAGATAATAATTAACAGCCAAAAATCTTATTCCTTCAGTTTAAATGGTTGAGAGCTCTTTTCATGTGTGCCAAACACCACAGCTGTCTGTGTCGGTGTTCTGTTAGAACAAACTGTCTTCAACTAAAAAGCCAGTTCAAAATTGAATTATAACAAATGTATCCCTTAAAACTCAGTCCCAGTGGCTGTATCTATGATAACGAGAATGCACCCTTTGAATCGCAGTCTCCAAATGGCTGTTTCTAAGGCAACGAAAATGCACCTTCATATAACTCTTAAGGCTTGCTGGCTCTTAAAGCTATACTGATCCTTGGAAAGCCTATTCCTGAAAAAAACTACAGGACCATGATACCTCCGCCCCTAGCGGAATGAAACGCCATCCCTGAAATGCATTTCATTACAACAGGTAAAAAACATACAAATTGAAAAAATGCTAACCAGAACATTTCGGCTTTAAATTTTCAAAAGGTTGTTTCAATTAACCCATTTCAAATTTACAAGCATAGTCTTCCAATTGTTTCGTGTTTTCCTTCCAAGTGTCCCTATTGTCCATCACCTCAGCCAAGTGAGCCGCACAGCTAGGAGCACTGACCACTACTGGGTTCACTATTCTTGGAGAAGTTTCTCGAGTACCCCTTAACCTATGTGGCATCACTTGACACTGGAGAATCCTGTCCGGTGTAACAGAAGCTGATTTTTTCTTACGCTGGGGTGTCAAAGGAATTTGGCAGTATCCTTCCAACACATCTGTCTCTTTAAGACACATTGTGCTGCCCACTCTGTCCATACAGTTCTTTAAATGAGAATTTGGGTAGGAGTCTGCCTTCTTTACCACAGTGACTTTTCTAGAGTCTATGCAAGTTTGAGCTGTCCCACCAGGTTTAGTCATCAAGACCATCTGCGAATTCCAGCTGTCCTGAGTAGGTTCATCTAAGCTACCCTTCAGCATGCATTGTACCTCTGCTTCCACTTGGGCCTGTCTGTCTGGACCTAAGCAACAAGGATGTCGTTTTAAAGGAATGGCTCCCCCTATACCCACATCGTGTGTTGCTAAGATTGTACATCCTGGCTTATCCCTACAAACTTTTTGAAACATTATGAAAACCCTGGTTAGGACTTAACACTGTTTTGCCTCTAAGTCTAAAAGCCTATTGTTTAATTTTCCTAGCCATTCTGCATTCGCTAATGGGATAGTTGGAGGTACAATCTGAGAATTTCCTAGGCCTCCTTCTACCTCATCCTCACTATCCTTTTCCTTCTCCACAGTCCCGATTACCTGACATACCTGTACTGGCTTATCCTCCTCCCTGCTGTAACATGGTTTGAGCAAATTAATGTGACATAACCGGTTCTTCATCCGGCGATCAGGGGTGTCAATCAAGTAATCGACCTTACCCACTCGTTTGATTACTCTGTATGGGCCACTGAACCGTGCTTTCATTGGTTGCCCCTGTGACAGTAAAAACACTAATACCTCATCCCCTGGTTTTATGTGGTTTTCCCACTGTTTGACAGGTGTAATATGCCCGACAAAATTGTCTCACATACTTTGTAAGACCTGGCCAGTAATAATGTTTGCTTATGTGTGATTTGGTCTTACAAATTCCCCTATGTCCTGAAAAAGGAATGTCCTGTGCTAACCTTAATAATCCTTGGCGATATTTAAGTGGTACCACTATCTGTTCAACAACTGTCCAGTCTTCGTCGGCTGGTCTATGAGGTGGTCTCCATTTCCTCCACAAAACCCCGTTTGCCATATAATAGCCTTCCGGAACTCCTTTCACCTCAGCTTCTGACAGAGCCGTCTGTGCTATTTGGTAGATCTCTGGATCAGCTTGCTGCAATAATAGACGATCTATTAAACATCTCATTTGGATTATCTAAATCCCCAGATAAGGTTTCAGATGCCTGATTATCTATTTGTGGTGCCCCTTTTACCTCCGACAATGGATCCTGTTTAGCCATTGCTCGGGTAACTACACCCGAATGAAATATTCCTGGAACTTGTTCCTGTAGTTGCTCCATTTCCTTAATTTCACATGGTTCCTCTGTAACCATAGGAGAAACTGATATTTTTGATCCTGCCAAATCATTTCCCAGGAGTAGATCAATTCCCTTTACTGGTAAACTGAGGACAACACCTACAGTTACTAGCCCAGTTATTAAGTCACTCTCTAGGCGTACTTTATACAAAGGTACAGGTATACACACCCCGCCAATTCCATTAACTAAAACTTTAGCGTTCAAGGCTCTCTCTGGTGGAAACCTCATATCTTTCCCCAGAAAGAGTGTTTGGGTCGCTCCTGTATCCCTGAGTATGGTGATAGGTTTTCCTGCCTCACTTACAGGATACGGAGTTACTCTCCCCTTTGACAAAGAAATCATTATAACTCTCAGGTATTTTATTCTTAGCCTCTGCAATCCTCTTAGTTTTAGTATCTGATTTCACATTCACAGCTGTCATTAAAGCTATAGCCTCAGACAAAGTTTTTTCCTCTGCACTAACTTTGCGTACCCCAACAAGACCTATGGGTTTACCTCGCAATTTCCAGCACTCTGAACGAAGATGACCCGTTTTGTTGCAATGATAACACATTGGCTTGCGAAGCTCACTTCTACCCTCAGCACCTTCCTTTCTGACCTGAGGAGGTGATCCTGGGGCATTCCCAGCTGTTCCTTCTTGTCCCTGGCTACTTGCCTTCCTTTCTCCCACTTTCTATCCTTCTTGGGTTTATGGGGTTGACGGACAAAATAGGCTTATTCACAAGCTCAAAATCATCAGCAATCTTCGTGCTTGCCTAGTTTTCAAAACTTGCAGGTTATCTATATGAGTTCTCACTACTGAAGAAATTGAGTTTTTAAACTCTTCCAGGAGAGTCATTTCTCAAAGGTTCTCATATATGGTTTCTATCTTTAATGCCCGCATCCAACGGTCAAAATTGATTTGCTTCACCCTCTCAAATTCTAAATATGTCTGCCCAATCAATCTCCGTAGGTTTCTAAACTTCTGTTAATAAGCTTCAGGGACTAACTCATACGCAAAGAGAATAGCCTTTTTTGCCATCTCATAATCTGCAGAAGCCTCTTCAGAAAGCATGGCATAAGCTTCATGAGCTCTGCCTACCATCCTGCCCTGCATGAGCAATGTCCAGCTTTCTTTTGGCCATTTCATCTGTTTGGCTATTTTTTCAAAAGATATGAAAAATGCCTCTACATCCCTTTCCTCGAGCTTAGGAAGAGCCTGTATAAATTTAAACAACTTCTCGCTGCGTCCTGATCTAAATTCAGATTCTTCCTGACCTGAATTTTCCCTGGATTTAAGGCTACCCCTTTGTTCCATCTCTTTTAGTCTAAATACCCTCTCTTTTTCACTCTCTCTCTGAAATTCAAGTATTCTTATTGCTATTGCTTTTTCTTTTTCCTTTTCCTTTTCCTCTTTTTCCAATTCAAGTTTTCTTAATTCTTTTTCCTGCTGAAGCTCCAGTTTTTTTCATTTCTAACTGAATCCTAGCCAATTCCACTGCATCACTCTCAGACCTACTACCTTCATGTCTTTCATATTCGCTTTCTTGTTCCTCGTATTGCCTTTCATCTGTATTATCATCACCATCATCTTCTTCTACCAATTCCAGATGTTCGGCTATTATGTCAATTATCTCGGCTTTTTTGGCACCTGATTTCAATTCCAACCCCAATTTCGCTGCCAAATCTTTGAATTTGTTCTTAGTTAAAGTTGTTAAGTCACTCAAGGAAACACTCTGCTTTCCCAAAAACTCTGCTACAACCACTAATGCCATAACAATGGTATCGACTGTACAAAAGACCTGGTTCTTTTAATTTCTTTGTAATCGGTGTCAGATTTAGATCCCAACAATCAAGTTTCCAATTAATAAGATCCCAGACACGAGAGCAATTGATATGAAGCCAAATGCAAGACCCCAATTTAAACATGTTATCCCAGAGATGAGTAATTACTGTCATTCCAAATGTGAGCCCTCCAAATTTGTCTGATTCTGATCCCAGATGCGAGCCACCAAATTATATATGATTCAACTGCGAGCGAGCCCCCAATTAAGATATAATTCAAATCCCGAGAAACCCAATTAATATGTGATTCAAATCTTGAGTGAGCCCCCAATTAATATGTTATTCAAATCCCGGGACGAGCCCCCAATAAATATGTTATGACCAACCGCTCCAGTCAAAGCCCCCAATCAAAATATACGATTCTGATTGTGGTGGGAGAAATGCACTGTTAATTCAATCCTGTTGCTCCACAGATCCCCTAACATTTCATTTAAAACTTTCCAAATTAAAGAAAGACCCAGCCAAATTGTACCTTCTATTAACCCCCGAATGAGGCTAACCAAACCAGGTGTCTTTAAATCAACAAATTAACTCTTTAATTAGAAGAACTAAATTCTTAAACACTATGAAGATATAAACAACATTTAAAGTAGAAAAAAAATAGAGTCCTTGCAAATTTACAGTCCATTGTTGCTTGAAGTCCTCACAGAATGTCGCTTGAAGTCCTCACAGAATGTCGCTTGAAGTCCTCACAGTCGTCCAATGTGGGAAAAAAGGTTCTTCCACAGTAGAACAGTCCGTGGTCTAACTTCAGCAGTGGGTGATGCTTTCCTTCTCCAGCGAATTTCAACAATTAACAACTTGCAAACACTTTCAATAGAATCAAGCTGGCTTTAGAGTTTTTGAGGGATAAAAGATTGTCACAGTCTTTAACTTCCCTTTCTTCAATTTAAATTACCAGAGATCTCTGTTTTGGCTTGACTTTTTTAGGATTTTGAGAGATAATAATTAACAGCCAAAAATCCTATTCCTTCAGTTTAAATGGTTGAGAGCTCTTTTCATGTGTGCCAAACACCACTGCTGTCTGTGTCCTCTGTGTCGGTGTTCTGTTAGAACAAACTGTCTTCAACTAAAAAGCCAGTTCAAAATTGAATTGTAACAAATGTATCCCTTAAAACTCACTCCGCTTGGCTGTATTTATGGTAATGAGAAAGCACCCTTTGAATCACAGTCTCTAAATGGCTGTTTCTAAGGCAACAAAAATGCACCTTCCTATAACTCCTAAGGCTTGCCAGCTCTTAAAGCAATACTGATCCTTGGCAAGCCTGAAAGGCAAACCACCTGTTCCCGAAAAAAAAAAAACTACAGTACCATGACACAATGAAGGATGTACAGGTGTCCAGAGCCTCTGCCCTCTCCTTGACATCACCCTTGATCTCCCTCTTATCACTTTTTCTGTCATACTGTCAATGAAAGGAGTCTCAGACGTGTGCCTTGAATTGTGATTATTTATAAAATGATAACAAATGGAAACAATGCGCATAAACAGTAAGAAAACACCCCGCTAATGCATTCAGTTCTCCACGTGATGCGGTGGCCTCTGCACTCTGAGACTCCTGTACAATGTTCCCTTTGCCACCTTGGAGGAGATGGAGGCAGCCTGCTCACTGGTCTCTGCTTGTGGCTGAGGTGTATATGGTGGTCGTCATTATCGCAGAGGTGCCCGCAGGGGCATCCCCAAAGGCTGCTGCACTTGCATCACTGTTGGGGCAGCCTCTCACTTGGCCCTACTGTATAGAGATTCCCACAGTCAGAGGAGCCAAGGAGGCCGAAGATGATGAAGGTTTTCTGTGATGGGTGGTACCCTCATCCTCCTCCGTTACATCTTCAGCCCTGTCTGGTGCTTCGGATAGTTGTAGGGGGATACTAGCTGAGCACAACTGGCATCCACTCCAGACATCTCTGCATGACCAGCACCACTAACCGCTCCAGGCTACACAGTGTAGCATGCATCCTGTATATGCCATTGCACTGCTCTTGTATCCACTCAGAGTTATACTGCATATGGCTCTCCAAGAGGTTGGCCATTCATTCTAGGGTGGAGCTTATGCATTCAAAGCTCTGAGCCACTTGTGGCTCACATGAGCTGGATGGACTCCTCCATCCTCAGCCCATGACTCTGCACGGCCTCAGGGAACTTTGACACGTGGGAGCACACCTCCTGCGCTGTTCCAGGTAGAGCCGTCTTTCTTGTGACGCCTGAGGCCCTGCACCTGTGCCAAGCTGAGCAGGGCTGTGTCTGTCCTACCTCCTCCAACTGGAACTACCCACAACTGCTTCTGCCTCTAGCACCTCCTGCACATTTGTGCTGTGCTCTTCACCTAGTGCCACCACATCTAAGTGCACACCAGGACTCATAAAGGTGAGAGTTTCTGCATTGTCAGTGTGATGGTGCTTCCTTGGTTTCGGGAGGTTCCTCCAGGACTGCGGTGGGAGAGGGAGGGGGTGTTCTCGGGTGGACACCTGTACCTGTGGTAGACACAAGAAGAGATCATGAGAGCTAGCCTAGGACAGCAAAAGCCACTGCAGTGCTGAGGTTTGCCAATGCAACTCAGTGCTCGGCATGCTTCCAGATGGGATGGCGTACACTGCACATCCCTATTAAGTGCTTCATTCTCTCTAATCATCATACACACCATAGGTTCCCACTTCACCAGATCAAATTTCCTTCATATCTGGAATTTTGGCTATCTCCATTGCTCCGTCCTCCATTGCCATTATCCTTTGATAGGGTGGAACTCCACTACCTGTCATCACCCTTTCCTGCACATTATGAGCCCATTTCTCCTGCAATGCCAAAAAGACAGCGAGATAAGGCACTGGTGTCCTCTATGGCCAATGGCATCTGCCCCATCCATTTGAAGCTGCATGTCTCAGTGCTGACAGGTCTTCAGCAGCACTGTGGCTCTGAGCCATTCAGGGGTCATTATGTGGCCTGGGTACACACCCCGTTCATTGTTCTGGAGCAGCATGTGCCCTGAGGATTCTCAGGTGGTGTGTCTGGTGGAGGATGCAAGCCCTGAGACCTCTATTGAGGGCTGAGGGATATCGCTGACCTTGCCAGAGTGAACCAGGTTGTAGAACCTCTTCTGATACTGGATCTACATTCTTTAATATTAATATTCATGGTTCTGCTGCTGACAGTGGCAGCTACCTCAAACCAGGCCTGTTTCATTTCGGTGGTTGACCTCCTCCTGCCATCTTCCGTGAAGATGACCACCTTCCTCTCCCTCACAGCTTCAAGCATCACCTCCAGGTCACTATCCAAGAAGCGGGAGGGGGTGGGGGCTGCTCTGCCCCGGGTGCTAAACCTCTGACTTTCCAATGCCATTCCTTGAAAACATCAGTTCAATGTGAAGCTCACAGAAGGTGGCCTGCTTACTCCTTTCAGATTGAAATAGCAGCCACAGTAATGACTGCCATGGGAATTTAAATCAGGCCCGCACTTCCTCTGGCCCACCTCAGCTCCCACCCCTGCGGCCTCTACTTGGCTGCCAAACCCGACACCAATCCAATTAGAGCGTTGCCCGCCTGAAAATTGTAACTTTAATCAATTTCCCCAGAGAAGGAGTCAGGACCTGAAAGCAATCCTGTCCTCTGTGTCCCACCTCCATCATGAAAATTCAGCCCAATGAGCAGAATGGTCTCCTGTGCTGTAAATGTCTATGGTTCTACATACCAATTTTCTTGTTATACTTTTAAAAAGGGGAGCATTAATGTTGAAAAAAATTGTTTCGTTCCAAAACAGGCACACTTTAGTAATCTGTCTGCGATACAGTCAATAATATCAGCTATTTAACGAATATCCCTGTTTTTCTAAAATTTCTTTCATTTTCTCTCATGCTGTTTTAGAACTACACCAAGAGAATTCAAGTTTATGGCTGGGCTGGGCCCTACTGAAACTGCCTAAAGTGGGACAAAAGTGAGTTGTTTTCTTCTCCATAAGTACTATGCTTTTACCTCTTCTGTTGTTGAAACGGCTCCACAGTATAAATGAGGAGGGGGAAACTCCAGATGATTCTGAGTGTAAACAGGCAACATATTCTGTTCCCTTTCTTAGATAATTGCTGATGAGCATGAAAAACTCAGCTGTGCATTGCACTTTAATCAGCTTGTAATCTTGTTTTGCAGAGCAAGCAAAACTGTTTTCATTAGGGCAATTGGAGAAAATCATGGAGATGGCATACAATATGTAAGAAAAAAAGAACAAACTTGCATTTATAAAGTGTTTGTCAGAACCTTAGGATGTTCCAAAGTGCTTCACAGCCAATAATACAGAAAACCTGTTCTTGGTTGTGTTGAGGACACAGGGAGAACTCAAATAAAAACAGAAAATGTTTGAAATACTCAGCAGGTCTGGGAGCATCTGTGGAGAGAGAAATAGAGTTTACATTTCACGATGATGGTTCTTCCGTCAGGTCATCCTATCCAGCTGATTAAGCCTCACTCCCTCTTCCACTGGTATTCTGTTCATACAGTGTGTTCCATTTACAAGGTGCACTGCAGCGACTCGCCAAGGCTTCTTTGACAGCACCTCCCAAATTCACGACCTCTACCACCTAAAAGGACAAGGGCAATAGGTGTATGTGAACACCACCTATTACACACCATCCTGACTTGGAAATATAACACTGTTCCTTCATCATCACTGGGTCAAAATCCTGGAACGCTCTGCCTAATAGCACTATGGGAGTACTTTCACTAGTGGTTTATAGGGCAATTAGGAATGGGCAATAAATGCTGACCTTGCCAGTGATGCCCACATCCCATAAATGAATAATAAAAAAATTTACTAAGTATTTACAGTGTAGAAACAGGCCATTCAGCCCAACAGGTCTATGTTGGATACGTATCGTATTTTATTATTGAATCTATTGCAGGGAGTTCGAAGAAATTAAACCTTTTTTGCAATCAAAATTCACATACATAATTTTTAACAATTTTTGATTTTTTTTAAAACTACAAAGGGGTTTGTTAGTTTACTGTTGATTAGCCACACTGAAGGTGGTAACAGTTGAAATTGTGGAGAAGAAATTTGTGTAGTGATGGAAAACAGCAGGAAATGGAAAGCAAGAAATGAATGCATGCTCGAAGACATTGGTGCGAGGCCAGCTGGATAATTCTGGTGAGCCGCAGACACAAATTGAATGTCCCAGTGCAGCTTGCCAGTCACAGCTTTAGGAAATTTGGCCGTTGTCTATGCTGGTTCTACATAGTGCGCAACACTCTTTACTGCTACTTTAGGCTCCAGTTTAGGCTGTTGAGTGACAAACTCAGTTGTGCTTATACTTTCTTGTGCAGTATGCTCACATTATTCTTGTTAATGTAAATATTATTTTTCTGTTATCGACCTTTTTCATCAATTTTTTCTATATAATATACTACAGCAGCAAGTCCTGTTTTTAATTCAGTTTCTAGTAGCTTTAAGTATATTTGAAGTAACTAGATATTGAATTCAATATAAAACTTAGTGACAGTTGTATTGCATTTAACTGTAAGTACAGTAGTCATTTAGAAAAGGCACTTAGAGCCAATATTGCTCTTTTAATTAAAAAGTGAGAGAATGCTCATTTTTCTCTCTAATTAACAACCTATTCGTGAAATCACAGGAACATGTGGCTTTGAAATGTGTTATTTCTCAGATTGCAATTTTCTTACCAGATTATACTTGTGATGAAAACAGGCATTCTTTTTATTATTAAAAAGCAAGTATTTCACTCCCTTGGTTGCTTAGCCAAAGTATTTAGTACTACAGTTGAATTCCTGCATTTAGTTGCCATAATGCTGCAGGTGCAGTGTATTACTGTGCAAACTGCAAAACCAGTTTATGCTGTTGTTAAAATTAATATTGTGTAACAACTTGGAAGTTTTTTTTGAAGGCCTTCATGTGTGTAACCAAGTGATTGAATAGGTGTTTCTATGCAAATCAATAGCATCAATTTTAACCTGCATGCTTGTCCGGACCATGGAGATGGGAAGTTAAAACCACTTTGGCCTTACACGCCTACATCAGTTCTCTTCCCACAGCACTTTTATCCTGCTCTTCTGGGAAGATGGAAAGGACACCTGCCAGGAACCAATGGGTTCCTCCTTTAAATATGCAGAGTAGGTTTCAGTGATGTCACTGGGATTTGAATGCTATCTTAACAATGGGCTCAAGCGAGAAAGGAGTTTTGGCTTTCCCACTGGGCCAACTTAGCAGAAAGAAGACTTGGGATTAGAGGAGGCACAAATCTTATAGAGCACTATGGTTGGGCAGGTTACTGAAAAAAACGATAAGCATGGTCAAGCCTTATAGTCACTGATTGTAAAAAGCAAGGGAATTATAGCGGGAGATGGAATGATGGATAAAGTAATTGATCAAATTGCTTCAAAGACAGATTAGTTGGGTACAATTTGGCTACGTTTAGTAAACTGGAACTTTGAAGACCAGAGTAGAATTCCCTTATATCAAAAAATACTAAGTAAGTTTTGTTTTCCTCAAAGTTTCTATGCTTTGTCCTTTTAGCTGTTTTTGTACTTAGTGTGTGAGGCCAGGAGGAGCAGGAGTGCTTCTCTGGGCCCCACAAGAGAAGTGTAAGCCTTCTCAGCCCTGGGCCCCTCACCCACAATCGTGAAGCCCTCCCATGCCTTTCCTGAGTGCCAGAGCCTATTTCTTCAGCCTTCTCCATAGTGATCACACTCACCAGCCAGTTGCCACTTCCTACTGATATCAGGCGGGCAACTGATTGAGGACATGCAGATGAAGTGCAAGAGTTAAAATCCTTCAGGCCTTATGTTGCCAATGTCAGAATGGTTTGCTGGCTGCCTTGGTCTCCGTCTGCCTGCTTCCATCCCTGAGTTAAATTCAACAATAATAGATCAGCAGTACAGAGTGATATATAGAGCAAAGGGAAAACTGAAGTAGGTCTATGGGGTAAATTTTCAAGTGAGCATTGTTGCTGAGCAACTTCACACACTGCTAGTGCATATTAGAAAAGCACAGGCAGTGCACCTACATTTTTCCAATGTTCTCTGGCGATCGGTGAGGTCAATCAGGTTGGAGACAAATATCTGTTATGGTGTAGGATCTTTTAATTATCTAAAGCTGAATAATTATATAAATATGTTTTGGATCAGAAATCCTAAGTACTTCCATAGCCTGTCCAATTTGAAGTTGAAGCTAAGACCTCAAAACTTATTCAAGACAGCAGAATGCTGTTTTGGCAATGGTTCTCTGAAGGAAGGGTACTACACAAGAGGCCAGAGTTGGAGGAACTGAGAGTTTGGATGGGCAGTGTATGACTGGAAGAGGTTATGCAGATAGGATGGAGCATAGTCATGGGGGCACTTAAAAGACATGTGTTTTAGATCTTAAGCATTGGGATTGTAAGCCAATGTAGATCAGCGAGAATAAGGGGGATGGGTGGGTGGGACTTAGGATGGGGCAGCAAAGTCTTAGACAAACTGAAATATAGATAGGGCACAAACCAGGCGGCGGGTGTCAGGGCAAGCAGGAAGCTCCCATGACATTGCCAGCATGAGGCATGGCTGATTTTAACTCCTAGGTCTTATTTCATAAAAAGTTGCTCACCTGATTGTGTCAGGAATCCAGCAGACCATTTACTTGAGGCTCAGTTTCTGCTGGGCCCCTGAAGCCTATTTAAAGTGACAGTGCACCTCTTAATGTGAGGTTGCAACCCTTGCTTTGAATTTCTTCTGGGCAGTGCTGGAAACAATTGTGGCACCCAAGATGAGTCAGAGGGCTACCCTCTCCCAGTGCTTGTGATGCGTCCCTGGAGTTCCTCATGGAGGAGATCAGGACGGGGAGGGGGGTACTGTTATTTAGTACCTGCAGGAGCATCTCCAGGCAATATTTGTGCAAGCTTGGAGGTGGCTGAGAGGGTCAATGGCAGCAGCATCACTCCCAGGACTTGTCTTCAGTGTAGGATAAAGTTCTATGACATCACAACGCAGTGCGGTTGATTACAGCTCTTGATGTTTCCACTTCTCACAAAAGCACCTGGCAACAATCCTTTCACTCACTCCTCCAGAACGCTGAAAAATTCCCTCCCTTCATCACAGCTTTCCTATTCCAACCACACTCACCTCTTCCTTTGCTCTCTTCACACCACATTCTAACATCCAACCACTTGCACAATGACCAAGTGATCCTAGCATTTGATCCTCATCTCTCCCTTCCCCAATACTGCAGTCATCTACTCTTGGTTGTCCATGGTCATGGTGGGGGCAGGGTTGGGGGTGGAATTGAAATTTTGGCAAAGCAAATACCTTTTTTTCTGTTCTTCAAGAGTCCAGCTACTGCCTTGCCTGGCCAACCACACTTCTCCCCCCGCACCCCCCACCCCCCCACCCCTGCTCCAGTTAAGCCCATGCACCCATCTGGAAGCCAATATGCATCATCTCACAGGCCTCCAGTTTCATTCTGTGTTAAAACTGAGTGGGAAATCCAGGAATTTCTGCTGGGGGGGTGGGGGGGCTCTAGCCCTGGGTGCACCTCTTGTGCCACCCTCTGATATCATTGGCTTTGTAATTGGCGTGTGGAGGTTCTAACCGTTACACAACCAACCGTAAAATTCCAGATATGGTGGGGCTTCGCAAAACTGGATATCTGACACTTTCTGGTGAAAGCTGCAAGAGTTATGGTGGGAGGCTAGCGGAAACCCTGAGTAAATTCAGGGCCTATTTGAACATTTCACAGAAAAAAACTACAATACTAGCAAAAGGCCCTTCGATACTGGAAGTGTTTATCAGCGGTACCTACTGCACTGCATTCATATATGCTAACCATGGGTCTAGGCAGTACATCAGCAATTGCTGAAAAAAATCTCTGTGGGCTGGGCCTGTCTCTCTTCAGGGCCCTTTTTACCTGTGTCAGGATTAGACCAGGATCCTTCTCCGAGAACTGATTCCACTTGCTTCTTTTGAAACCAGGAATTCAGTATTTCTTCAGCAGTTTTATTTATCTCTTGAGGTTTTCATATTCCAATTGTTTTTTTTTTGCCTCAACACAAGTGATGGAATATAGATTATACTGAGAGCCTACATTACAAAGCTCATGTAATTAGTTGTTTTCACATCGTACTTAAAAACAATTTGTTCTTGTGCTATCAGCTTTCTGGAGGCTGAGGCAACTTATTCGAAGTTGTTGGTCCGTTTTTGCTGGTATCTCAGCTTAACCTGTATGCCCTCTGGCATTTTAATCTTTCATTTCAATTTTTATTTTCAACTTAGCTTTGATTGACATTTTTATTTTCATGGTTTTTGTTTTACCGTTTTTTTTCATGATTCTTGGTGCTTAATTTCAGCAGCTTGTTAGATATACTCTCTGCTATACTCTCAGCACTACATGAACTGCTATGCCTGTGCTGGGACGAGGGAGCAGTACCTCAGGACATGCGCGATGCCAATATCATCACCCTCTATAAGAACAAGGGTGACTGTGGTGACTGCAACAACTACCGTGGAATCTCCCTGCTCAGCATAGTGGGGAAAGTCTTCGCTCGAGTCGCTTTAAACAGGCTCCAGAAGCTGGCCAAGCGTGTCTACCCTGAGGCACAGTGTGGCTTTCCTGCAGAGAGATCGACCGTTGACATGCTGTTCTCCCTTCGTCAGATACAGGAGAAATGCCGCGAACAACAGATGCCCCTCTACATTGCTTTCATTGATCTCACCAAAGCCTTTGACCTCGTCAGCAGACGTGGTCTCTTCAGACTACTAGAAGAGATTGGATGTCCACCAAAGCTACTAAGTATCATCACCTCATTCCATGACAATATGAAAGGCACAATTCAACATGGCGGCACCTCATCAGACCCCTTTCCTATCCTGATTGGCGTGAAACAGGGCTGTGTTCTCGCACCCACACCTTTTGGGATTTTCTTCTCCCTGCTGCTCTCACATGCGTTCAAGTCTTCTGAAGAAGGAATTTTCTTCCACACAAGATCAGGGGGCAGGTTGTTCAACCTTGCCCATCTAAGAGCAAAGTCCAAAGTACAGAAAGTCCTCATCAGGGAACTCCTCTTTGCTGACGATGCTGCTTTAACATCTCACGCTGAAGAGTGCCTGCAGAGTCTCATCGACAGGTTTGCGGCTGCCTGCAATGAATTTGGTCTAACCATCAGCCTCAAGAAAACGAACATCATGGGGCAGGACGTCAGAAATGCTCCATCCATCAATATTGGCAACCACGCTCTGGAAGTGGTTCAAGAGTTCACCTACCTAGGCTCAACTATCACCAGTAACCTGTCTCTAGATGCAGAAATCAACAAGCGCATGGGAAAGGCTTCCACTGCTATGCCCAGACTGTCCAGAGTGTGGGAAAATGGCGCACCGACACAGAACACAAAAGTCCGAGTGTATCAAGCCTGTGTCCTCAGTACCTTGCTCTCTGGCAGCGAGGTCTGGACAACGTATATAATAAAAGCAAAATACAGCGGATGCTGGAAATCTGAAACAAAAACAAGAAATGCTGGATTCACTCAGCAGGTCTGGCAGCATCTGTGGAAAGAGAAGCAGAGTTAACGTTTCGGGTCAGTGACCCTTCTTCGGAACTAACGTATGTCAGCCAAGAGCGACGTCTCAATTCATTCCATCTTCGCTGCCTCCGGAGAATACTTGGCATCAGGTGGCAGGACCGTATCTCCAACACAGAAGTCCTCGAGGCGGCCAACATCCCCAGCTTATTCACACTACTGAGTCAGCGGCGCTTGAGATGGCTTGGCCATGTGAGCCGCATGGAAGATGGCAGGATCCCCAAAGACACATTGTACAGCGAGCTCGCCACTGGTATCAGACCCACCAGCCGTCCATGTCTCCGCTTTAAAGACATCTGCAAACGCGACATGAAGTCCTGTGACATTGATCACAAGTCGTGGGAGTCAGTTGCCAGCGATCGCCAGAGCTGGCGGGCAGCCATAAAGGCGGGGCTAAAGTGTGGCGAGTCGAAGAGACTTAGCAGTTGGCAGGAAAAAAGACAGAAGTGCAAGGACAGAGCCAACTGTATAACAGCCCCGACAAACAAATTTTTCTGCAGCACCTGTGGAAGAGCCTGTCACTCTAGAATTGGCCTTTATAGCCACTCCAGGCGCTGCTCCACAGACCACTGACCACCTCCAGGCGCTTACCCATTGTCTCTCGAGATAAGGAGGCCAAAGAAGAAATTTCAGCAGCTTGTTAGATCCACTAAGTTCACATCTTATTTCATTCTCCTTTCTTAAAAGTAAAATTGGAGTTAAATTTGGGGGCAAAAAGTGTAGAATATTATTGTTTGTTTACTGAGTAGGTATTCAACAGACAGAACGAGTGAATCCTCTGTCTTGCTATTGAGGTAAGTCAAATACATTTGATGCTTCACAGCAGGTGCCTGGTGCTGGTTGAAACATAACCTCGGTCTTGGAGATACTGATCTGGAGACCAAAGATTTTGGCAGCAATCAAAAATTTGTTTGCCATAATCTGGATATCTTCCTTGTTGTGGGCAGCTCGGGCACTGCTATCAGCTTACAGAAGCCCTCTAATTACTACCTCTGTGACTTTGGTGGAGACCATTGATGGCACTAGTGCCAAGATGAAAGAAATGC
The DNA here is from genome assembly GCF_036365525.1 of Heterodontus francisci. Classification (NCBI taxonomy): domain Eukaryota; kingdom Metazoa; phylum Chordata; class Chondrichthyes; order Heterodontiformes; family Heterodontidae; genus Heterodontus; species Heterodontus francisci. Next base: position 21,521,212 of record NC_090408.1, on the reverse strand, counting down.
TCTCATACCTTGGTATTGTGCCCTCTAGAGATGCCACTATCGATGAAGATATCTGTGCATACATACCAAAAGCAAGTTCTGCCTACGGCTGACTCCATGATCGGGTCTAGAAGCAGCCTGGCACTAAACAGAAGACTAAAATCAAACTGTACCAGGCCATTGTTCTTACCAAGTTAAAAGCAAAATACTGCGGATGCTGGAAATCTGAAATAAAAACAAGCAATGTTGGTAACACTCAGCAGGTCTGGCAGCATCTGTCAGATGTTGTTTTTACCACTCTGCTATATGGTGCAGAATACTGGGTCTGCGAGAGGCACCACATCAAAGCTCTGGAATGCTACCACTCAAGACACCTGAGGTCCATCATAAGATGGCAGGGCAAAAATACCAACAACAAGGTCCTCCATCATGCTGGGCTCAATAGCTCAGAGACCACCTTCCAGAAATTTCAACTTAGATGGGCAGGCCATGTCTCCCACATGGATGATTACAGAATCCCCAAGCAAATCTTCTATGGGGAACTGTCTCAGGACAAACAACATCAAGGTGGTCTGTACAAATGATATAAAGACACCCTAAAAAGAGCCGTACAAACTTCTGCATTGCAGATCACCTCTCTTGGGAAAACACTGCAGTTGACTGGCCCACATGGAGGGCAAGCACTTAAATTTGGTTCAGCAAGTTTCGTGGACCATCTATGCCAAACTTGGAACATCTGACGTGCCCAGAGGAAGGCCAGAGGTGGTGCAGCTGCACAGGTTCCTCCAAGCACCAACAACTCCAATATGAACTGCCAGTTCTGTGGATTTCTTTATTCATTCGTGGGACGTGGGCATCGCTGGCCCGGCCAACATTTATTGCCCATCCCTAATTGCCCTTGAGAAGGTGTTGGTGAGCTGCCTTCTTGACCACTGCAGTCCTTGGGGTGCTGGTACACCCACAATGCTGTTAGGAAGGGAGTTTTGACCCAACGACAGTGAAGGAACTGCGATATGGTTCAAGTCAGGATGGTGTGTGGCTTGGAGGGGAACTGCAGGTGGTGGTGTTCCCATGCATCTGCTGTCCTTGTCCTTCTAGGTGATAGAGGTCGCAGGTTTGGCAGGTGCTGTCTAAGGAGCTTTGGTGCGTTGCTGCAGTGCATCTTGTAGATGGTACACACTGCTGTCACTGTGCGTCGATAGTGAAGGGAGTGAATGTTGAAGGTGCTGGATGGGGTGCCAATCAAGCAGGCTGCTTTGTTCTGGATGGTGTCGAGCTTCTTGAGTGTTGTTGGAGCTGCATCCATCCAGGCAAGTGGAGAGTATTCCATCACACTCCTGACTTGTGCCTTGTGGATGGTGGACAGGCTTTGGGGAGACAGGAGATGAGTTACTCGCTGCAGAATTCCCCACCTCTGACCTGCTCTTGTAGCCAGAGCATTCATATGGCTGGTCCAGTTCAGTTTCTGGTCAATGGTAACCCCCAGGATGTTGATAGTGGGGGATGCAGCAATGGTAATGCCATTGAACATCAAGGGGAGATGGTTAGATTCTTTCTTGTTTGAGATGGTTATTGCCTGGCACTTGTGTGGCACGAATATTACTTGCCACTTATCAGCCTAAGCCTGGATATTGTCCAGGTCTTGCTGCATCTGGACATGGGCTGCTTCAGTATCTGAGGAGTCATGAATGGTGCTGAACATTGTGCAATCATCAGCGAACATCCCCACTTCTGACCTTATGATGGAGGGAAGGTCGTTGATGAAGCAGCTGAAGATGGTTGGGTGTAGGACACTATCCTGAGTAACTCCTGCAGTGATGTCCTGGGATTGAGATGATTGACCTCCAACAACTACAACCATCTTCCTTTTTGCTTGGTATGTCCATGTCGATCCCACATCGGACTCTTCAGTCATGAGAGGACCCACAATAGATGATGAAATCATTTACAACATGGACATATTCCAACAACGAGGAGTCTACCATGACAATGAGTCAAATAAGGTTGTTAATTTAGAAAAAGTAAGAAATAATAGTCCTATTAATCCTTAACATGTCTCTGGGTAACATCCCACAGCATTCAAATCCAATTAGTTACTTTGAACTGCAAGCGCTGTTCTTATGTGGTTAAGCACAAGTGTCATGTTGTGCACCTCAAAATCACACAAATAACAATGAGATAAAATACTATTGAATTTATTTTTGCCTGAGCGAAGAATGTTGTACAAGGCACTGGGAGAACTCACTGATTTAAAATAATACAATAAGATCTTTGATGTCCAATTGAGCCACCACAACTGACATCTCTGAAGGATGGCACCTCCACCGATGGATCACTCCCTGCAATACTGTTCTGGAATGTCAAGAAGATTGGACATGTTCAAGCATGATCTCTGGGCCAAATTTTACAGCTGTCATGCTAGGCCCACACCTGCCAAGAATGAGGCACATTTAATTTTGTCATGAACATTGATCTTAGTTAGGCCACACTTAGAATATTGCGTGCAATTCTGGTCGCCACACTACCAGAAGGACGTGGAGGCTTTGGAGAGGGTACAGAGGAGGTTTACCAGGATGTTACCTGGTCTGGAGGGCATTAGCTATGAGGAGAGGTTGGAAAAACTCGGATTGTTTTCACTGGAACGACGGAGGTGGAGGGGCGACATGATAGAGGTTTACAAAGTTATGAGCGGCATGGACAGAGTGGATAGTCAGAAGTTTTTTCCCAGGGTGGAAGAGTCAGTTACTAGGGGACATAGGTTTAAGGTGCAAGGGGCAAAGTTTAGAGGGGATGTGCGAGGCAAGGTTTTTACACAGAGGGTGGTGAGTGCCTGGAACTTGCTGCCAGGGGAGGTGGTGGAAGCAGATACGATAGCGATGTTTAAGACACATCTTGAGAAATACATGAATAGGAAGGGAATAGAGGGATATGGGCCTCAGAAGTGCAGAAGGTGTTAGTTTAGGCAGGCATCAAGATCGGCGCAGGCTTGGAGGGCCGAATGGCCTGTTCCTGTGCTGTACTGTTCTTTGTTCTTTGCTCTTTAAACTGTTACTGGAGTGAAGAAAGGACTTGTTAAAAAGATCAGCCATGGCTGGAAGAGGCATTTGCGTGTTAACAGACAATGTTTGGAAGGACAAAGCAGTCATTCCCTGACACATTCAACCCACAATGGACTTTTGATCACCAGACGTTGAAGGTGGGGGTGCTCGCATTCCAGGTTGACTGCTAAGATGGCCAAATACATAGATAGATATGGTCAAACCAGCTAGTTACATGACTAACCTGCTGGGCAACCTGAATTTTTTGAATTAGTACGAACAGTTTGGGGATAAAGTCTGTTTGCTCCTGGACTGAGAAGATCTCTCCTGTCTGCTCCCATCTCTTTCTGACAAGCCTCTGAATCCACTGAAGATACATGAACCCCAAGAGAGAAAAGTCTCCTACAGTGAGGAAGGTTTAAGAAGAATACCGGGCCCCAATGAAAAGCAAGATCTACCTACAATCAAGGATTCTACAATGAGCTTGAAGAACCGTAACAACAACTCTTCAGATATTGCCTCAAACCTTTCCACTTTATTTCTCTTCTGCGCTTTTCTGTCTCCATTTTCATGTGTGTGTCGCGTATGAATGCTAGTGTGTGGGGCGGCATGTATCCATAGGCGTTAACCGAATTAGAGTTTAAGTTTAATAAATTTCAACTTTTCTTCTTTAAACCTAAGGAAGCCTGTTGTGCTGGTTTCTTTGCCTTATAATTGGAAAGCGGTGAACAAGGATTCACCAAGGGGGAGCTAAAAACACGGTGTGTTTGAAATTAAACCCTGTTACAGTAAGACCAGGTGAAGGCTGAAAGGGAACCCTAGACCTCTTTCTCACCTGGTCGTAACACAGCCAATGAAGTACTTTTGGAGTATAGCCACTATTGTAATGTAGGAAACATGAGTTTTTGCACAGCAAGCTCCCATAAACAGCAATGTGATAATGACAATCTGTTTTTAGTAATGTTGATTGAGGGATAAACATTGGCCAGGTCATCGGAGAGAACCTCCCTGCCTGTTCTTCAAAACAGTGCCATGGGAACTTCTATATTCACCTGAGAGAGCAGCTGGGCCCTTAGTTTAACATCTCATCTGAAAGATAGCACTTCTGACAGTGCAGCACTCCCTCAGGACTGCACTGGGATGTCAGCCTATATGTTTGTGCTAAAGTCTCTGGAGTGGGACATCAACCCACATCCTGCTGTCTCAGAGGTGAGAGTACTACCAACTGAGCCATGGCTGACAGGAACACTACAACAACGGATGCACAACGTATTATTCTGCTGCTGAGTATTAGTTGGGTTCCTTTAAAGACCATGAAGCATAATATGCTGTTTAGCAAATAGAGCCTGAAGTCAACCATTATTTCACTGTTTGCTAAGTTAGCTGTGCAACATAAAGCCAATAAAAGTTTATTTATATTTTTAGGCTGTAAATTAACATGACGCCAATAAAAGTTTATTTATATTTTTAGGCTGTGCATCAACATGAAGCCAATAAAAGTTTTTTTTTAGGCTGTAAATCATGGAAATGTTTGGTTAAGTTTTGAGTTTGAAGAAAGAGTAGATCAAATGGGCGGCACAGTGGCGCAGTGGTTAGCACAGCAGCCTCACAGCTCCAGGGACCCGGGTTCGATTCTGGATACTGCCTGTGCAGAGTTTGCAAGTTCTCTCTGTGCCCACGTGGGTTTTTGCCGGGTGCTCCGGTTTCCTCCCACCGCCAAAGACTTGCAGGTGATAGGTTGTAAGTCGCCCTTCGTGTAGGTAGGTGGTAGGGAATATGGGATTACTGTAGGGTTAGTATAGATGGGTGGTTGTTGGTCGGCACAGACTCGGTGGGCCGAAGGGCCTGTTTCAGTGCTGTATCTCTAAATAAATAAACTACAGAAGAATCTGGGTAGCGTGTGCAGGTGTATAGAATTGAGCCACACTGCCTGTGTGGAGTTTGCAAGTTCTCCCTGTGTCTGCATGGGTTTCCTCCGGGTGCTCCGGTTTCCTCCCACATGCCAAAGACTTGCAGGTTGATAGGTTAATTGGCCATTATAAATTGCCCCTAGTATAGATAGGTGGTAGGGCAATACAGGGACAGGTGGGGATGTGATAGGAAGATGGGATTAGTGTAGGATTAGTATAAATGGGTGGTTGATGGTCGGCACAGACTCGGTGGGCCGAAGGGCCTGTTTCAGTGCTGTATCTCGAAACTAAACATGAGATTTGCTACAGATAAGTCTTAGATATTGGAAGGATGAAAAATGTGGAGAACGTTCTTAATGAATGGTGCTGAGCTAGCCAGGGAAGGCTGCAAAACAGATGGATTTGATGGTAGACTTAATATTCATCACCTTTAGTTACTGCTGAGCAGAGCAAAACGTATGCTAAGCTATATTGCACAATCGTTGTAATTTGAGTCTGAAGTTCTGGTGTTAAAACTGGTTAGGCCTTAACTTGAGTATTATGTTCAGTTCTTGTCAGCAAGGCATAAAGGAAATGTGCCGATCCTTTTAGCAGTGCGGGGAAGGGCATCAAGTCTGCGCTATGGCGTCTGAGAACTGAGATGTGATTTGAAAAGACAAGAAAACTTGGACTCTACATCCAAGAAAGAGTCATATGAGAAGGAACTTTTTAAAGCTGTGTAGTGAAAGTTAGTCCTGAGTGCTTTTTCAAGTTAAACCATGAGTCCAGGTCAAGGGGATTTAGGTACAAATTGGTAAAGAGCAAATTCAGAAACAATGTTCTGAAGTATTTCTTAACATGAAGAGTAAATACTACCTGTAATGATCATCCAAGTAAGATGGTGGAGGCAAAACATCAGTTATTTGGGGAGAAAGAGAGGAAATTATAGGTTTTTAAGGAAGAAGGAGCTAGATAGGTGAAATGCCAACTCTCATCTGTACTATTAGAATTAGAATTTAGAATTAGAACATTACAGCGCAGTACAGGCCCTTTGGCCCTCGATGTTGCGCCGACCTGTGAAACCATCTGACCTACACTATTCCATTTTCATCCATATGTCTATCCAATGACCACTTAAATGCCCTTAAAGTTGGCGAGTCTACTACTGTTGCAGGCAGGGCGTTCCACGCCCCTACTACTCTCTGAGTAAAGAAACTACCTCTGACATCTGTCCTATATCTATCACCCCTCAACGTAAAGCTATGTCCCCTCGTGTTTGCCATCACCATCCGAGGAAAAAGACTCTCACTATCCACCCTATCTAACCCTCTGATTATCTTATATGTCTCTATTAAGTCACCTCTCCTCCTCCTTCTCTCCAACGAAAACAACCTCAAGTCCCTCAGCCTTTCCTCGTAAGACCTTCCCTCCATACCAGGCAACATCCTAGTAAATCACCTCTGCACCCTTTCCAAAGCTTCCACATCCTTCCTATAATGCGGTGACCAGAACTGCACGCAATACTCCAGGTGCGGCCTCACCAGAGTTTTGTACAGCTGCAGCATGACCTCGTGGCTCCGAAACTCGATCCCCCTACTAATAAAAGCTAACACACCATATGCCTTCTTAACAGCCCTATTAACCTGGGTAGCAACTTTCAGGGATTTATTTACGTGGACACCAAGATCTCTCTGCTCATCTACACTACCAAGAATCTTCCCATTAGCCCAGTACTCTGCATTCCTGTTACTCCTTCCAAAGTGAATCACCTCACACTTTTCCGCATTAAACTCCATTTGCCATCTCTCAGCCCAGCTCTACAGCCTATCTATGTCCCTCTGTACCCTACAACATCCTTCGGCACTGTCCACAACTCCACCGACCTTCGTGTCATCCGCAAATTTACTAACCCACCCTTCTACACCCTCTTCCAGGTCATTTATAAAAATGACAAACAGCAGTGGCCCCAAAACAGATCCTTGCGGTACACCACTAGTAACTAAGCTGTTGGCTGTGGTTATCTTTTAAGTCATAGGCTGCAGGCATTCTGACTCCGTTATGGATCTTAGGTCCTGCTTACCATCAATTCTTAGTCATATATTTTATCAATTGATATGAATACTAATTTGCAGCTTGGTCTAGGACAGGGGTCGGCAATCTGCAGCTCTTTAACATCTCATTTGCGGCTTCAAACCTTTTCCAGTTGGATTGCATTAACATGTAAAAAGCCTAAAAAATTAAGTCGAGAAATGTAAGAGTCATGTTTTTATTGTGGGGATAAAAGGCTGATTACTATGCTACACTTTACAGTTTCAAATTTTAATGAAAAAGTCATCATTCTCTAAATAAACCTGTTTGAGTGGTATAGCTACACCATGGTTATAGATGTAGTTTAAGGATATGAAAAGGTTAATCTTGAGAGAGTGTAAAGATTACTGCCCACCATGATGATGTAAGCGATCATGTGGGAGAGACTTGAAAACAGTCACAGCTTGGCTGTTGAAGGAGGCACACAGGCTAGTGTGGAGTGTATATAGTTGTTATGAAATAAATAGTAATGTTTGAATACTACAGTCTAAGAACCTCTCTGGTAGACTCAATAAGATGGCAGCATACAGAACCCAAACGTATAACAATAGATAATGCCTTTGATTCAAGGAACAGGTTTTATGGTTGTGACCATTATTGTTTCTAATATAGCTGAGATGAGAAATTATTCTGAATGTGCTATTTGTTTTAATCACGAGAATCAATAGCTGAAAAAATTGTCTTAATTCTAGTCATCTTAAGCTAAAGCTTGTTTTAAAGATGACATTAGCGACAAAATTATAGTAAAAAAAGGTCAAAAAATATGATAATTCAGAGTTAGGTCTATTGTAATTTTGATTTTTTTTCTATTGATAAATCAGGTCAACATGTATTTTATCTATATATAAGCAAATTATGCCTTCTACCAGTCACACTTGGCAATTTCGAGATGGCAGCGTCCAGGGCGGTGGACGCGTAAGGCTGGGAGAGGAATTCACGGCAGAGAGAGGGTGAACGGCTGGCAATCTGGGAAAGAAATGCCGATGAAGACCCTGCCAGTGGTTGCCAAGCTTGGCCAACTGGATAGGAAGGCCACATGGCTGTGTTCGGGGGGCCCGTCCACGGCGGCGATCAGGAGGAAGAGCGGCCACATGGTCCCGGCAGCGGCTCCCGTTCACTTGGCGACTCCGCGCTGTTTCCGCACAAACTTTCTACACAACTCTGGCTCAGCTCCCGGATCCCGATCCCAGTAGCAGTACATCATTGTAAAAGGGACAATGGTGGGAGCTGATGAAATGTTTTATTACCTGCACCCCCTCACCCCTCCCCCCCACCGCTCCCAGCTCACCCCCCTCGCACCCCCTTCCCCCGATCCCCCTCGCACCCCCTTCCTCCCGCCTCAAATCGGGCAGCTCCCGGTCAGTAAGGTTCTGTCCCACCACATTCCACCTGCTTCAATGGGTGCTTGGAGCTCAGGGTCATTGCCCGACAAGTGGACTGTAACACCGCACCAAACAGCACGACAAAAAAAGGAAAGAAGGTTTCGTTTTGCAAGCTGGAACGTCAAAACTATGTGTCCTGGCCTGTAGGAAGACCTTACACAAATCAACGATTCTCGGAAGACCGCCATCATTAACAACGAGCTCAGTAGACTCAATGTGGACATTGCAGCACTTCAGAAACCCTTTGCTCAGCATGATAGAGCCACCCTCAAATGGTTCGGAACACATACTGTCTATCCGACTGTTCACCGCCTCTGGTCTAGTACACCTACTCAGCATCTATGCTCCAACACTCTGCTCCCCACCTGAAGCTAAAGACCAATTCTACGAGGAACTCCATAATATCATTGGTAGCATCTCCAACACTGAACACCTGTTCCTGCTGGGGGACTTCAATGCCAGGGTTGGAGCTGACCATGACTCATGGCCCTCCTGCCTTGGGCGCTATGGCATTGGTAGGATGAATGAGAATGGACAGAGACTGCTGGAGTTGTGTACCTATCATAACCTCTGCATCACCAACTCATTCTTTCACACTAAACCCTGTCACCAGGTTTCTTGGAGGCACCCAAGATCACGTCGTTGGCACCAGCTGGACCTCATTGTCACAAGGCAAGCCTCTTTAAACAGCGTTCAAATCACACGCAGCTTCCACAGTGCGGATTGCAACACCGACCACTCCCTGGTGTGCAGCAAGGTTAGCCTCAAACCAAAGAAGCTGCATCACTCCAAGCAGAAGGGCCACCCGCGCAGCAACACTAACAGAATTTCTTATCCACAGCTGTTACGTAAGTTTCTAAATTCACTTGAAAAAGCCCTTCAAAACACTCCCACAGGGGATGCAGAGACCAAGTGGGCCCACATCAGAGACGCCATCTATGACTCAGCAATGACCAGCTAAGGCAAACGTGTGAAGCGGAATGCAGACTGGTTTCAATCTCACATTGAAGAGCTGGAACCTGTCATAGCCGCTAAGTGCATTGCACTGCTGAACTACAAGAAAGCCCCCAGCGAGTTAACATCCGTAGCACTTAAAGCAGCCAGAAGTGGTGCACAAAGAACAGCCAGGCGCTGCGCAAATGACTACTGGCAACACCTATGCAGTCATATTCAGCTGGCCTCTGACACCGGAAATATCAGAGGAATGTATGATGGCATTAAGAGAGCTTTTGGGCCAACCATCAAGAAGATTGTCCCCCTCAAATCTAAATCAGGGGACATAATCACTGACCAACACAAGCAAATGGACCGCTGGGTGGAGCACTACCTAGAACTGTACTCCAGGGAAAATGTTGTCACTGAGACCGCCCTCAATGCAGCCCAGTCTCTGCCAGTCATGGATGAGCTGGATGCCCAGCCAACAAAATGGGAACTCAGTGATGCCATTGATTCTCTAGACAGTGGAAAAGCTCCTGGGAAGGACGGCATTACTCCTGAAATCATCAAGAGTGCCAAGCCTGCTATACTTTCAGCACTGTACGAACTGCTTTGCCTGTGCTGGGACGAGGGAGCAGTACCACAGGACATGCGCAATGCCAATATCATCACCCTCTATAAGAACAAGGGTGACTGTGGTGACTGCAACAACTACGTGGAATCTCCGTGCTCAGCGTAGTGGGGAAAGTCTTCGCTCGAGTCGCTTTAAACAGGCTCCAGAAGCTGGCAGAGCGTGTCTACCCTGAGGCACAGTGTGGCTTTTGAGCAGAGAGATCGACCGTTGACATGCTGTTCTCCCTTTGTCAGATACAGGAGAAATGTCGTGAACAACAGATGCCCCTCTACGTTACTTTCATTAATCTCACCAAAGCATTTGACCTCGTCAACAGACGTGGGTCTCTTCAGACTACTAGAAAAGATTGGATGCCCACCAAAGCTACTAAGTATCATCAGCTCATTCCATGACAAATTCAGCATAGCGGTGCCTCATCAGACCCCTTTCCTATCCTGGTTGGCATGAAACAGGGCTGTGTTCTCGTACCCACACTTTTTGGGATCTTCTTCTCCCTGCTGCTCTCACATGCGTTCAAGACTTCAGAAGAAGGAATTTTCCTCCACACAAGATCAGGTGGCAGGTTGTTCAATCTTGCCCGTCTAAGAGCGAAGTCCAAAGTACGGTAAGTCCTCATCAGGGAACTCCTCTTTGCTGACGATGCTGCATTAACATCTCACACTGAAGAGTGTCTGCAGAGAACCATCGACAGGATTGCGATGGCCTGCACCGAATTTGGCCTAACCATCAGCCTCAAGAAAACGAACATCATGGTACAGGACATCAGAAATGCCCCAACCATAAATATCTGCGACCACACTCTGGAAGTGGTTCAAGAGTTCACCTACCTAGGCTCAACTATCACCAGTAACCAGTCTCTCGATCCAGAATTCAACAAGCGCATGGGAAAGGCTTCCTCTGCTATGTCCAGACTGGCCAAGAGAGTGTGGGAAAATGGCGCACTGACACAGAACACAAAAGTCCGTGTGTATCAAGCCTGTGTCCTCAGTACCTTGCTCTACGGCAGCGAGGCCTGGACAACGTACGTCAGCCAAGAGCGACGTCTCAATTCATTCCATCTTCGCTGCCTCCGGAGAATCCTTGGCATCAGGTGGCAGGACTGTATCTCCAACACCGAAGTCCTCGAGGCGGCCAACATCCCCAGCATATACACCCTACTGAGCCAGCGGCGCCTGAGATGGCTTGGCCATGTGAGCCGCTTGCAAGATGGCAGGATCCCCAAGGACACATTGTACAGCGAGCTCCTCACTGGTATCAGATCCACCGGCCGTCCTTGTCTCCGCTTTAAAGACGTCTGCAAACGCGACATGAAGTCCTGTGACATTGATCACAAGTCGTGGGAGTCAGTTGCCAGCGATCGCCAGAGCTGGCGGGCAACCATAAAGGCGGGGCTAAAGCGTGGCGAGTCGAAGAGACTTAGCAGTTGGCAGGAAAAAAGACAGAAGCGCAAGGAGAGAGCCAACTGTGTAACAGCCCCAACAAGCAATTTTATCTGTCGCACCTGTGGAAGAGTCTGTCACTCTAGAATTGGCCTTTATAGCCACTCCAGACGCTGCTTCACAAACCACCGACCACCTACAGGCGCTTACCCATTGTCTCTCGAGACAAGGAGGCCAAAGAAGAAGCAAATTATGCCTTCTACCAGTCACACTTGGCAATTTGCCACATATTTGGTTAAGAAATGCTGAATTTTCATTTTGTGGCTCCAAATAGTTTTTATTCTTTGCAATTTTTTTTTAAACGGGCACTTCAAGTTAAAATGGTTGCAGACCCCTGGTCTAGGCATTAGAATGGTTAAAATGGAAGTCATAGATGCTACAATTTTTTGAAGCTCCTTTGTCATTGCTTGAGAGCTAGCAGGCAAAGCCTGCTATACACCACTGTATGGAGACATTGTATGTTAATAATAAACTTAAATTGTGCCTATGAAATGCATTGCTAAAAAGAAGTGATCTAATTTATGTCTTGAAGCAGGCCATACCAGCCAACAACAACCTGCTAGGCTTAAGGCCTGATCATACATACTGTGAAGGAGACGAAACACAGTGACAGAGAAAGATGGAGGGTACATAGGTTGAGGCCTTAAGCATCAGGTGGGTTGCTGCAAATGGGTGTGGGTATCCAGCAACCTTATGCTCCAAATTTTCAATAGATCGATAGACCAGAACAAGAGGCAGCATGGGGCAGTAGCATTTGCAGGTAGGCCACGAATCCAAATTTAAATCAGGTTGATGGCTGAAAATTTAGCTGGGTGTTGTGGGGGCCCAGCGATCTGGAGGACATGTCACTTGGTGGTGGGAGGTAGACAGCAGCCCCAGCTCTAAATTTAAACAGAGCAGCTGACGGGTAGTAGGCTGCACAGAAAAAACAAAGCAAAGCAAGTATCTGGGCTAGGAGGACAATGCCCACATGATCCTGTCGTCTCCAACCAGTCAGTGGTAAGTATACGATTTATCCAATGCCTTGATTGTCACCCTCTTTTGGATCTTCCACAGCTGCTGCTGTTGCTCCCACAGTTGTTGCAATGTAAACACTGACCCTGGGAACTCAATCTCTAGACGGGATGAGCACTGAAGGTTGTTTACCTCAGTGTTACTAATATGTTGATTAGTGTGAATATGTGATACATTGCCAATTGTTCTTTTTTAAGCGTTACATTCCTCAAACCTAGTTAAAATTGAGTTTTATAGCACATAACTAACATTTTATTATGTGATAGATAATTGGATAAATAAAATTTGTGATGTCTTTGTATTTTTGGAGATGGACTCACAGATGCAACTTGTTAACCCAGAAGATTGTATTCTGCAACTGGATTTATAAAGAGTACATTTCTTTAATTATCCCCACCCATAATGATATCGTTGGAGGCAGTACTGTGTAGAAGTATTTTCACTGTATATTGCATTCTTCTATTTGAGGTAAATCACATTTCTCCAGATTGCAATAGGAATTGGGAAAGTTTCTATTTTTGCTTGAATAATGACGTTTGTTCCTCCTGTTTGTTCAAATATGCCACCTAGTGGATCTTGAGTGGACTAGCTATATGAAGCAGCTCTCTTGCGCCATCTCATGTTCATACAAAATGTTGACAATCCATTTGATCCCTGGCAAAGCTTTCCTTAGGCAACAGAACTGCAGCCTCATGATGAAAACATTCTGATAAGTTGTACTCTGCACAAATGAAAATGACTTAATATTCCATATGACCCGTAGAAAAGAATGCTTATTGCAAGGTTTAAGAATTGATTTTTTTCCCAAAAATATACTTTATTCATAAAATTTGTAAAAATACATTACATTACTGACACTATGACTCTATAACAGTTCACATTTGACATTTCATAAAGTGCAATACAGAACAGTTTTTTTCAATACAGTACATGGGGCCCCTCACAACACTTGCCTTTACAGGTTATATTTACAAAGTACATTTACATTTCATGTCAAACATTCTCTGGTGCATATGGCCCGAGGGGTTTTACACAGGTTCCAGCCTCTCAGTATACTATGGCGAGAGTGGCCTTTCCCCATTGAGCCTTTGTGGCAGCTGCTCCAAGCTTTAGTGCATCCCTCAGCAGATAGTCCTGGACCTTGGAATGTGCCCATCTGAAATACTCAGTTGTTGACAGCTCTTTGCACTGGAAGACCAGCCAGTTTTGGGCAGACCAAAGTATGTCTTTCACTGAGTTGATGGTCCTCCAGGAGTAGTTGATGTTTATCTCAGTGTGCGTCCCTGGGAACAGCCCGTAGAGCACTGAGTCCTGTGTATGGAACTGCTCGGGATGAACCTGGACAAAAATCACTGGGTCTCTTTCCAAACATGCTTCGTGAAGGCACATTCAAGAAGGAGGTGGGCAAAGGTCTCTTTCCCACCCAACCACCTTGAGGGCAGTGTGCGGAGGCCGTGAAATTCTGGGTGTTAAGGAAGGATTGATGAGGAGGGTCCTTCACACCACCAGCTAAGCAATGTCCTTGTGTTTGTTTGAAAGTTCTGGTGATGAGGCATTGTGCCAAATGAGTTTGACAGTCTGCTCGGGGATCCATCCGACAGGATCCACCATATCCTATTCCCGCAGGGCCTCAAGGATGTTACATGCAGACCATTGCCTGATTGATTATGCTTTTTTTTTAATTTCCAAAATATACTTTATTCATAAAAATCTGCAAAAATTACATTGCCAAACAGTTTCAAACAGCACCAAAAAATACAAACATTGCAAGGGAGATCAGTTTCCTTCAATACTATCATGAGTTTCTTCACAACCCTTCCATTTCACTATTGTCATGCCAATTACAGTTTTACATTTACAGCAAAAGAAAATATCAACGATACAGTTCGAGGGGTTTCCCATGGATCCAGCCCCTCAGTTCAGCTTGGTGGGGGGACCTTACACTGTGGTCTTTCCCCATTGAGCCTTTGCTGCGGCTGCCCCTAGCTTTAGTGCGTCCCTCAGCACGTAGTCCTGGACTTTGGAATGTGCCAGTCTGCAACATTCGGTGGTGGACAACTCTTTGCGCTGGAAGACCAGCAAGTTTCGGGCAGACCAAAGGGCGTCTTTCATCAAATTGATAGTCCTCCAGCAGCAGTTGATGTTTGTCTCGGTGTGCGTCCCTGGGAACAGCCCGTAGAGGACAGACTCCTGTGTTACAGAGCTGCTTGGGATGAACCTCGACAAAAACCACTGCATCTCTTTCCACACCTGCTTTGCAAAGACACATTCCAGGAGGAGGTGGGCGACCGTCTCTTCCCCACCACAGCCAACGCGGGGGCACTGTGCGGAGGGGGCAAGACTTCGGGTGTGCATGAAGGATCTGACGGGAAGGGCCCTTCTCACCACCAGCCAAGCTACGTCTTGGTGCTTGTTTGAAAGTTCTGGTGATGAGGCATTCCGCCAAATGACTTTGACGGTCTGCTCGGGGAACCATCCGACAGCATCCACCGTCTCCTTTTCCCGTAGGCCCTTGAGGACATTCCGTGCAGACCACTGCCTGATGGACCGGTGGTCAAAGGTGTTTTCCCGCAGAAACTGCTCCACGAAGGATAGGTGGTACGGCACGGCCCAACTGCATGGAGCGTTCCGCGGCAATGTGGCCAAGCCCATCCTTCGCAACACCGGGGACAGATAGAACCTCAGCACGTAGTGACACTTGGAGTTTGCGTACTGGAGGTCTACACACAGCTTGATGCAACCGCACACGAAGGTGGTCATCAGGATGAGGGCCACGTTGGGTACATTTTTCCCGCCCTTATCCAGAGATTTGAACATCGTGTCCCTCCGGACCCAGTCCATTTTAGATCCCCAGATGAAGCGGAAAATGGCTCAGGTGACTGCCACGGCGCAGGAGTGGGGTATGGGCCAGACCTGCGCCACGTAGAGCAACAACGTGAGCGCCTCGCACCTGATGACCAGGTTCTTACCCACAATGGAGAGAGATCACTGCCCCCACATGCCCAACTTTTGTCGTACCTTGGCTACTCGCTCCTCCCATGTTTTGGTGCATGCCCCGGCCCTTCCGAACCATACTTTGGACATGCTGTGCTGAACAATTTCTATTGCATTCAAAAGACATTGTTTTATTTGAGACAAGTTATGATTCTCCATACTTATGACTACCACTTATTGTCATGTTTACCTTTTTTCTTTTGTTAGCTATATACCAGATTTAAGAAGATGTTTAATCTATGAAGTTTATTTTCTTTATCAGTATTCAAATTCAGTTGCGAAGTGTCTCTAATAATGAACTATTTGCAGTTTGTTTAACAGGGACATGCTAATTCAATAACTGTTACATATTAAGGAGCTTGGTAGCTACAGTGCAGAGCATTTAACCCTTGAATAGAAACCTGAGTTTACATCCCAGCCTTTCAAAATCCTACTTCTATTGGGGTGAGTTTAGTCAGTGTCGTCTGGTTATCTGTTGGCAGCATACCTGTCATCGTGAAACTAAGAGGCAGAAGTTCTAAATATCAGGGACATTGTATCTTGTGGTGCATATTACCACAAATATTTAAATAACTTAAGGGGATATTTTTCTTTCACGTTCTTATCACAGAACTTTACCCACTAGGATTGCACTGGGAAAACAAAGATTTTGCATCCATTAAAATGAATGTTTGCAGAGTGTGCAGTTTCTTGGTATACACTCTCAGTAGGTTTAGCTCCTCACTGGGGTTACCAAAGCAGGAAATATCCCATCTAATAGCTTCATTTTCCACTCACATATTTGCTTCAAATGCATTTAATGTGTTGGTATAGTTTCCACACATCAGTGTATACTTGCAGTGTGATCTGGAATGTGCTAGATATTTTCACACTCCTTATTCATTAACACTCTATTGTATTTTGATTAGACATAATTTAAACTTTAAACTATGGCTCCATTATTTACTCAGGGTCGTGAAAGAGCAGGCGTTAGGTAGAGGATTTCCAGATGGGAAACCCGGAAATATGGATTTCCCAGACATCCTACTGAAATTAACTGCAGGGCGTGTTTTAAATTTTCGCAACAGGTTTCTTGGCTGACAGCCAGCCAGATTAAATCACTAGCTACCGGTCAGGCAGGAAAACAGCCAGCGAGTAGAAATGGGGTAGAGGGATTGTGGGTAGGGTGGCTATTTGTCCGCTTTTATACCAGACAGTTCGGTCTGTCCACTATCCTGTACTGGATGCCTTTATGTCTGCTATACTAGGGTTAGGACAGAAGATCATTTAAAGAGGCATCTAAAGTAATTTCACAAAATACCGGAGTCTAAAAGACAATGACTAGTCAGGAATGCACTGTGATTCAGTTTGCTGTTCTTCTCAATGTTTTTCATTTGAAATTAATCCATTATACTCA
Source organism: Heterodontus francisci (assembly GCF_036365525.1). Taxonomy (NCBI): domain Eukaryota; kingdom Metazoa; phylum Chordata; class Chondrichthyes; order Heterodontiformes; family Heterodontidae; genus Heterodontus; species Heterodontus francisci. The sequence goes on along the minus strand of NC_090408.1, from coordinate 21,504,423 downwards.
CAAACATAGGTGGTTCTCTGCATTTTTTAATTGTGGGCTTGTGGATGGGAGGCCCGAGATGATGTCATCTCCATGCGTGGTGCCATCTTTCCCCTGCGCTGCAGCGCTGCGGGTTCATCAAGTCTGGTGTCTGGTGTTCTGGGTCTCCGGCAGTGGTCACCCTAATCATGGCGTTGGGGCAGTCAGAGATTGCAGAGGGTGAGGGGAGTCAGACATCCTGAAATCTGATCATGAGGTCTGTAAAGAGGTTAGCATGAGGGATTATTGGAAACACTCTTGATCCAACTAACCTACAGAAGTGCTGTAAATGGCTTTACCTCATGTATCTAGCCCTTCTCGCCTCCTTTTACCTGCCTCGATTCCTGAGTTCTGGGAAACCCAGCCTCATGGGTTAAAAGTTGAAAAAGATGGAAGCACATTGTTTTCCAAAAGGGTTTTACTGACCAACCTACCTCCTGAGAGCATATGGTTACCACCGCACCACCACCCGCACGCACCCACCCCCCACCCACCCACCTTAAAACTGGAAGTGGCTGTGTTGGGGGTGGCTTGGGGTTGGGTTTCAGAACTTTAAAATTCTTAAGAAAATGTACCTCCCATTAGCCCCCAACCCACCATCCTTGGGGGTTAAAATTTACACTGTTCTCACTGCGCCTGTCTCCCTCTGAACCAGTGGCAAAATGCTTTGCATATGTGCATAGGAGAGGTAACAAATTATTCACTCTACACGTCCAATGTAATTTTCTTATCAACAGATGACATCATGACATGCAAAACATCTAGTGTAAAAGAGTTATGTTATGACATCATCACAATGATGTTGTATGTGTGATGATATCATGCCATAACGTGATGGCATTTACAGGAGGTATTTTGAGATTGGGTTGCGACTGGTGCTGTGCTTTTAGTGGCCAGAGGATGGAAGATGGGAAATAATCACCTTCAAGAAATAATCACTTTCAGTATGTCAAACTGCACAGAAATTTCAGAATTCTACCTACAAGAAGCAATGTGGATAAAACAGCCCCATTCAGGGATGAAGCACTGGAGGTCTTACTATGGGAGGTACATCAAAGGAGGGTGACTCTTTTTGAATGGAGGGAAAAGTCAGTAGCTCAAGCTTCATGGAAGGAAAGTAGCAAGTAGGTCATCGTCATCTCCTAAGTTTGCAAGATGAGTAAGATGCTTTTCAGGCACCCAAGGAAATGCAAAAATAAGTGTACTCTCTCTTGTAATGTCTTGATTTTAAAGTTCTCGCCCTTGCTTTCAAATCCCCTCTTGGCCTTGCCCCTCCCTATCTCTGTAATCTCCTCCAGCCCCACAACCCTCCAAGATATCTGCAATCTTCTAATTCTGGCCTTTTGTGCATCTCTGATTTTAATCGTTTCACCATTGTGGCTGTGCCTTCAATTGCCTAGGCCCCAAGCTCCAGAACACCCTCTCTAAACTTCTCCACCTCTCCAACTCACTTTCCTCCTTTAAGACACTCCTTAAAACCTACATCTTTGACCAAACTAATATAAAAGCAAAATACTGCGGATGCTGGAAATCTGAAATAAAAACACGAAATGCTGGAAATACTAAGCAGGTCTGGCAGCGTCTGTGGAGAGAGAAGCAGAGTTAACGTTTCAGGTCAGTGACCCTTCTTCAGAACTCTCTGTCTCTCTCATATTATATATATAATTATGTAATTCTCGTCTGAGGGTTGCTAATCATGGCTTATGCTATGATATCACTGTGGGGCAAGGCAACAAGGCAGACCCCAAGAACTACCTTAACCAGTACAGGGATTGAACCCAAACTGTTGGCATTATTCTACATCACAAATCTAGCCAACTGAGTTAACTGACCCCCAAACGTTCAACAGGCTGCTACAAAATGTTGGAGGCCATTCTATTGGGAAATTATCCCCGAAAATCAATAGAATGGCCTCTCTATTGTACTTACCACGCATATAAGTTCAATGACCAATAGAATAATTTTAACATTTCACCCAAAGTTATTGCCTGAAATATAGTAATTATATTTACTTAGGTAGAATATCTCATTAATGCTGAATGTTTCACTCTGCAAAGTTTGAGGGGGAGATGAAGCAATGGAATACTTGACAGTTTTGTCATAGTCTAGGATAAATTAGACATTCTGTAGGAGTTAGTCAACAGTATGCTTTATCAAAAGGAGCTTACATTTATACTGTTTCCCAACACATCTCTCCGGATTTTCGAAAGTGCTTCACCAATAATGAATTACTTTGAAATGCAATCACTGCTGCTATGTAAGCAATGTTGCACAACAAAGGTCGATGAACAGCAACGAGATGAATGATATTTTTAGTGGTAATGGTTCAAGGAAGAATGTTGACCAAGACAGCAAGAGTACTGCTCTTCTTTGAATAGTGTTATGGAATCTTTAATGTCAATCCGAACGGGCAACAGGATCTCAGTTTAATATCCCATCTGAAAAGAAGTCACCTCACGATGCCTGACCTGCTGAGTGTTTGCAGCATTTTCTGTTTTAATTGTTCAGTGAGTTAGAAAATATTAGGATGGATTACACATGAACAATGCTTAATTCCCAAGCACATTGAAGCACAAAAAGAGGTAGAGAACTGTTATGTCAGGCCTTTAACCCTACTGTATTGCTCTGGGATTTTTGGTGGTTTCCTAAAGCTGTCTCACTGGAGTGCAGGCCCAGCAATGTAATAGTATAGAGTTGGGACAGGCAATAAGGTGCTTGCGCTATCAATGGTAGCAGGATCTCACTGGAGGGAGGACAGGTGCACCTGCATGTCCAAATGCACATGGAAGAGACTGTGCTGGCTATCATTGCGATGCCCATTGCTGAGGCCACGGTCAGCAACTGGGCAGAAAGCATTGAAGATGGCGGTATCCTCATAGCCCCATCGTCCTTACATTTCACTTCCCCCTCATCCCACACTCTCTTCTGATTTACAAACAGCAGATGGTGTAAGCATGCACCTCTTACATTCCCTGCTACCCCTCCCTACAATCTTACCTGTGAGCCTTTTTCCTTTCAGATACACAAAAGGTCCAGCCTGGCCAGGCAGTGGAAGAACAGCAAGAAGGCAGCGAAGATGCACCATAACTCGATTTCACACTTGCAACCACCAGCTCATACTGACACTGCACCTAGAGGTGTGATCTACATGTGGTGAGATATCTGGCACTAGTGTGCTGCAGTTAGGGCAGGGTGCAACGATACCACAGGTACCAGCCAACAACCCTCTAATTCTTTTTGCAGCATCCGCCCAATTCGTTTAAATAGGCGAGCCCTTTAAACTTTATTGTGTGGCTGCGCGTGCCCGTTAACGTAAGTGGACCAACTTATGCGTGGCCTGTGCGGATACTTTCGGATTGCTGTCTTGCTGAGCAGCTTGGAGGGAACAACAGTGCCAGCTTGCCAGAGGGTTAGGTCACCCCTGGGTTCCGCTGCAGAAGACTGAAGACTGAAGAAGAAGGCTTTTTTTTTTATTCATTCATTCATGGGATGTGATGTCACTGGCTTTGCCAGCATTTATTACCCATCCCTAATTGCCCTTGAGAAGGTGGTGGTGAGCTGCCTTCTTGAACCACTGCAGTCCATGTGGGGTAGGTACACCCACAGTGCTGTTCGGAAGGGAGTTCCAGGATTTTGACCCAGCGACAGTGAAGGAATGGCGATATAGTTCCAAGTCAGGATGATGTGTGACTTGGACAGGAACTTGCAGGTGGTGATGTTCCCGTGCATCTGCTGCTCTTGTCCTTCGAGATGGTAGAGGTCGCGGGTTTGGAAGGTGCTGTCTAAGGTGCGTTGCTGCAGTCCATCTTGTAGATGGTACACACTGCTGCCACTGTGCGTCAGTGGTGGAGGGAATGAATGTCTGTGGATGGTGTGCCAATCAAGCGGGCTGCTTGTTCTGGATGGTGTCGAGCTTCTTGAGTGTTGTTGGAGCTGCACCCATCCAGGCAAGTGGAGAATATTCCATCACACTCCTGACTTGTGCCTTATAGATGGTGGACAGGCATTGGGGAGTCAGGAGGTGAGTTACTCGCCTCAGGATTCCTAGCCTCTGACCTGCTCTTGTAGCCACAGTATTTATATGGCTACTCCAGTTCAGTTTCTGGTCAATGGTAGCCCCTAGGATGTTGATAATGGGGGATACAGCGATGGTAATGCCATTGAATGTCAAGGGGAGATGGTTAGATTCTCTCTTGTTGGAGATGGTCATTGCCTGGCACTTGTGTGGCGCAAATGTTACTTGCCACTTATCAGCCCAAACCTGCATATTGTCCAGGTCTTGCTGCATTACTACATGGACTGCTTCAGTATCTGAGGAGTCGCGAATGGTGCTGAACATTGTGCAATCATCAGTGAACATCCCCACTTCTGACCATATGATTAAAGGAAGGTCATTGATGAAGCAGCTGAAGATGGTTGGGCCTAGGACACGACCCTGAGGAACTCCTGCAGTGATGTCCTGGAGTTCAGATGATTGACCTCCACAGCCATCTTCCTTTGTGCTAGGTATGACTCCAACCAGCAGAGTGTTTTCCCCCTGATTCCCATTGACTCCAGTCTTGCTAGGGCTCCTTGATGCCATACTCGGTCAAATGCTGCCTTGATGTCAAGGGCAGTCACTCTCATTTCACTTTTTGAGTTCAGCTCTTTTGTCCATGTTTGAACCAAGGCTATAATGAGGTCAGGAGCTGAGTGGCCCTGTCAGAACCCAAACTGAGCATCACTGAGCAGGTTATTGCTAAGCAAGTGCTGCTTGATGGCACTGTTGATGACACCTTCCATCACTTTACTGATGATTGAGAGTAGACTGATGGGGCGGTAATTGGCCAGGTTGGACTTGTCCTGCTTTTTGCGTACAGGGCATACCTGGGCAATTTTCCACATTGCCGGGTAGATGCCAGTGTTATAGCTATACTGGAACAGCATGGCTAGGGGTGCGGCAAGTTCTGGAGCACAGGTCTTCAGCACTATTGCCGGAATGTTGCCAGGACCCAGAGCCTTTGCAGTATCCAGTGCCTTCTGTAGTTTCTTGATATCACGCGGAGTGAATCAAATTGGCTGAAGTCTGGCATCTGTAATGCTGGGGACTTCAGGAGGGGGCCGAGATGGATCATCAACTCGGCACTTCTGGCTGAAGATTGTTGCAAATGCTTCTGCCTTATCTTTCGCACTGATGTGCTGGGCACCCCCATCATTGAGGATGGGGATATTTGTAGAGCCACCTCCTCCAGTTAGTTGTTCAATTGTCCACCACCATTCATGACTGGATATGGCAGGACTGCAGAGCTTAGATCTGATCCATTGGTTATGGGATCGCTTAGCTCTGTCTATTGCATGCTGCTTATGCGGTTTGGAATGCAAGTAGTCCCGGGCTTCACCAGGTTGACACCTCATTTTGAGGTATGCCTGGTGCTGATGGGTCTGAATAATAAAATTCTTGCTGCATTGAGAAGCCTGCCAAAAAGCTTGTGGTCAAGGAGCATGGAGGAGTCTGGTGCCAATTTGGCACAGAGCTTGGAGCCCATCCTTTCCAGCATGGAAGTGGTGGCCAACTCCATATGAGCACTGATGGACCCAAACATAATCCATTGTCTGATGACCGATGTTGCAGCTCCCATTGCAGCCCAAGCAGCAGCCGTCCAAAGCCTGTCATGCAAGCTCTGACTGCTGCCATCATGATTGTGGATTACAATGTGCAAAGGGGCTTGCACGGTGTCACAGCAGTCCAACAATCTGTCCTCCAACAGATTACTAGCATTGCTGAAGTGCTGTCTTAGGGGAGATGTGCAGTAGCTCAATGGAGTGTGAACCTGCTGTCCCCTCTCAGGAAGTTAGAATTTCTGCTTCTACCCTGTCAGTCTGCTGGTGCCGTTGCTGCCTGTCAGCTAGCCAGCCCAGACTACTGCTACCCATGCTGAAATAGCACAGTCTGCAGCTGTGCCTTTTAGGCCCAGAGTTGCTCAAGGTCATCCTTCAAGGCCATCTGCAGTCTTTTCCACTAAAAGTCAGCAACCTTACCGTAGCCCTACTGCAGCAACTGAGGTAGCGCTGTGTAGGAGCTCTAGGACAGCCAAAGACACATGGAAGACAGGCACTAAGGGAATGCACAAGGGTAATTATTGACATTTGTATGCAATATGGCATAATTTCACTTGGAATGTTTATTTTGTGGTGGATTTTATTTTTGCATTGTGGCCAAACAGATGCTGTAATGGTAAATGGCAGAGGGAAGGTGAGGTGTGGGACTGTTGGTGAATACAGTTCGGTTACTGGTATTGTATTCGGATGAATTCTTCATGGAAGGCCCAGCCACAAAAAGGCTGTCTAGGTTGCCTCCTCCCTTTCTCCTCTTTTTCCTTCTCCTCCTCCTCCACATACTCCTACTCCTCCTCCTCCATGCTAAAGTTCCTCAGCTACTTGCCATGTAGCTTGTGGCAAGGGCTGCCCTAGCGAGGTTGTGCAGTATGCAGCAGGCCACCGTGGATCTTGACGCTCATTTTGCTGAGCCCTGCAGGGCTGTTCCAGAGCTGTCCAGGCAGTGAAAGTATTGCTTCAGCACGGCAATTGTCTGCTGTATCACATTTCGTATGGCAGTATGGCTTTCATTACATGCATGCTGTGCAAGTGTGCATGGGTTCAGCGCCAGAGTCATCAGCCAGGTCGTCAGCGAGGAGCCCTTGTCATCTAGTTGCTGTGATGGCTCAAATGCAACTGGCACAGCAGACTGTTGCAGAATGAAGACGTCATGACTGCTGCCAGGATACCAGGTATTGACCTGTATGGTCACACACCAGCTGCACGTTGAGGGAGTGGAATCCCTTTCGGTACCGGTATAAGGCAGAGTTGACTTGTGGTACTCGCAACGTGATGTGTGTGCAGTCAATGGTACCCTGCACCATGGGGAAGCCTGAATCCTAGTGAAGCCGCATGCTTACTCTGCCTGCTGCTCTCTGGCAAGAGAGAATGAAATGTAGTTAGCTCTCATTGAGTGGAGAGCCTCAGTCACCTCCCTTTTGCAACAGTGCGCAGCAAACTGCGAGATATATATAACTAGCTCCAGCTCCAGCCTGGACGGATCCAGATGCATAAAAGTTCAGTCACAGCCACTGGTAATGTGATCTTTACCCTGCTGTGAGGTTGCAGTTGTGGCTGCAGCAGATGACAGATTTCAGTGATGATGCCCTGCTGAAGCGCAGATGTCTCAACCCACCTGTGGGAGAATTGCTTCCTCAACATTCTAACGTAAGAACATAAGAAATAGGAACAGGAGTAAACCACATGGCCCATCGAGCCTGCTCCACCATTCAATATGATCATGGTTGATCTTTGGGCTTCAACTCCACTTTCCCGCCCACTCGCCATACCCCTTGATTCCCTGAGATATCAAAAATCTGTTTATCTCAGCCTTAAATATATTCAACGTGGAGCATCCACAACCTATGGGCTAGAGAATTCCAAAGATTCACAACCCTTTGAGTGAAGAAATTTCGCCTCATCTCAGTCCTAAATGATCAGCCCTTTATCCTGAGACTGTGTCCCTGTGTTCTAGATTCCTCAGCCAGGGAAAACAACTCAGTGTCTACCCTGTTGACCCCCCCTCAGAATCTTGTATGTTTCAATGAGATCATCTCTCATTCTTCTAAACTCCAGAGAATATAGACCCAATTTACTCAGCCTCCCATCATAGGCCAACCCTCTCATCCTAGGGTCCAATCCAGTGAACCTTTGCTGTACTGCCTCCAATGAAAGTATATCCTTCCTTAAATATGGAGACCAAAAATGAGCACAATACTCCAGGTGTGGTCTCGCCAAAGCCCAATACAATTGTAGCAAGACCTCTTTATTTTTGTACTCTAATCCCCCTACAATAAAGGCCAACATGCTATTTGCCTTCCTAATTGCTTACTGTAACTGCGTGCTACCTTCCTGTATCCCTTGTAAAAGTACATCCAAGTCCCTCTAAACATCAACATTCAGAAGTTTTCATGCCTTTCAAAAAGTATTCTGCTTTGCTATTCTTACTACTAAAGTGAATAACCTCACACTTCCCCACATTATACTCCATCTGCCACCTTGTTGTCCACTCACCTAACCTGTCTATATCTCTTTGCAGCCTCTTTGCGTCCTCACAGTTTGCATTCCCACCGAGCTTTGTGTCATTATAAAACTTAGATACATTAATCTCTCCTTGTCTTTCATTAATATAGATTGTAAATAGCTGAGGCCCCAGCACTGACGTTTGCAGCACTCCATTAGTTACAGCTTGCTAACTTGAAAATGCCCTGTTTATCCCTACTCTTTGCTTCTTGTCCATTAACCAATCCTCTATCCATGCTAATATATTACCCCCAACTCATACGAACATACGAATTAGGAGCAGGAGTAGGCCACTCGGCCCTTCGAGCGTGCTCCACCATTCAGTAAATTCAAGGCTGAACTGATTACTTCACATTTCCACCTGCCCCGATAACCTTCCACCCTTTTGCTTATTAAGAATCTATCTATCTCTGCCTTAAAAACATTCAAAGACTCTGTTTCCACCACTTTTTGAGGAAGAGAATTCCGAAGACTCATGACCCTCTGAGATAAATTTTTTTTTCCTCATCTCTGTCTTAAGTGGGCGACCCCTTATTTTTAAACAGTGACCCCTAGTTCTAGATTCTCCCGCAAGGGGAAACATCCTTTCTACATCCACCCCTCAGGATCTTATATGATTCAATCAAGTCTCCTCTTAATCTTCGAAATTCTAGCAGATACAAGCCTAGACTGTCCAATCTTTCCTCGAAAGACAGCCCGCCCATTCCAGGTATTAGTCTAGTAAACCTTCTCTGTACTGCCCCCAATGCATTTATTTCCTTCCTTAATTAAGGAGACCAGTACTGTACACAGTACTCCAGATGTGGTCTCCCCAATGCCCTGTATAGCTGCAGCATAACCTCCCAACTTTTGTATTCAATTTCCCTCGCGATAAATGTTAACATTCTATTAGATTTCCTAATTATGTGCTGTACGTGCATACTAACCTTTTGTGATTCATGCACTAGGACACCCAGATCCCTCTGCATCTCAGAGCTCTGCAATCTCTCGCCATTTAGATAATATACTTTTTTATTCTTCCTGCCAAAGTGGACAATGAGCTCTACTCCATGAGCCCTTATCTTGTGTATTTACCTTTTGTGTGGCACCTTTTGGAAATCCAAGTATACTACATCTACTGATTCCCCTTTATCTACCCTACTAGTTACATCCTCAAAAAATTCTAATAGGTTTGTCAAACACAATTTCCCTTTCGTAAAACCAGGTTGACTTTTTCTGGGTGGATATGACTTCCTGCTGAGAGCCCTTGTCCCCCTCCTCCTCTTCCTTCTAGCAGCTTGTCCTGCTTTGCATGCCCTCGTTCATTCTCCAATTCATGCTGTGTTCCAAAGGGAATGCCTGCCTCGTGTATCCATGTCTGGGAGAACCTGGTTGTGCAGAAGCCTTAATGTCAGCAGAAACTCCATCAACACCTGCCACACCATTCCCTGTAGACTTTTGCAACTTCAAACAACTGTACAAAGCACCAATCACTTGTAAGAATCAAAGCCATGGTCAGAAGAAATCAAGAGAGGGTGTTAGCTGAAGCATTGAGCTCCGAAATGGCACCAGGCACCACTGGCGTTAAATCAGCTGATGTCATTATCTGTCTGCTCTACATACTGCTGGTGGACGTTAGCTGTGTATGCACTAACAAGCCTAGACTGTCCAATCTTTCCTCGAAAGACAGCCCGCCCATTCCAGTCTAGTAAACCTTCTCTGTACTGCCCCCCATGCCCAAAAAATGGCTCAATCGATCCCAATGTCTCATCCAATAAATTCACATATGCATTGTTAAACAAAGCTTGTTCAGTCTCTATCTTCATACATACCATGATAATACCTCAGACTTAGTCATGTCATGAAGCACACAGATTGGAGTTTTTTATTAATATTCATGACAGCCGATAAATTTCCTGTCCATTAAGCTGAACGGGTGGAAAGTCATGGACTGACAAGCACACAAATGAATAACCCCAGCCACAATATAACATAGTTAATAGTCTGTGGTGTTACACAAAAAAGCCCTTTTCCTGATCTTTCCAACTGTCTTTTTGTTTTCATGGAATCATATAGCACAGAAGGAGGCTATTTGGCTCCCAATGCCTATGCCAGCTTTGAAAGATCTATCCAATTAGTCCCACTCCCCTGCTCTTTTTTCCCCTTTCAAGTACATATCCAATTCCCTTTTGAAAGTTACTATTTAAATCTGCTTTCACAACTCTTTTTATCAGTGCATTCTAGACCATGATCACTGGCAGCACAAAAAAATTCTCCTCATCTCTGGTTCTTTGTCAATGATCTTAAATCAATGTCCTCTGCCAGTGAAAACAGTTTCTCTTTATTTGCTTAATTAAAACCCTTATGCCCCTGTTAAATCGCCCCAAAACCTTCTCTGCTTTAAGGAGAACAATCCCAGTATCTCTGGTCTCCTCACAACCAAAGTCCTTCACTCGGTACCATTTCCAGTAAATCTCCTCAGCACTGTCTCCAAAGCCTTGATCTCTTTCCTTAAGTATGTTTTCCAGAATTGGACACAATACTCCAGCTGAGGCCCAATCAGTGATTTATAAAGGCTTAGCATAACTTTTTTGCTTTTGTACTTTCTGCCTCTATTTATAAAGCCAAGGATTCTGTATGACATTTTACTGGCTTATTAACTGGTCCTGCCACCTTCAAAGACTTCTGTATGTGAACCACCACATTTCTCTGTTCCTGTACCTCTTTTAAAATTGTATCATTTTTATCCAGTCTTCCTCTCCCTTTGTTTCTCTCTGTATGGTTGTCATACAATGTGTATTCTCTGTGTCTGCTCATCTCATTATTTCCGTTGTACTCTGTCTGTAAGTCTCATCTTCTGTACATCTCCAATGTCTCTCTCTGGCTCCTATGCATGCTCTTTTACTGACCTATTCAATCTGTTACCTAAAGAATGTAGCAAGATGGGAGGCAGCATGTACCACAATGGATGTGGATACTGGGATCAGGTTGGGAAGGAAGATCTGGGAAGCACTAATAGTAAACCATTGAATAAGGGACCAGCAGGATTTGGAAATAATTGGTGAAATTGTTGCTTTGGGCCTGAGGAAGGGTGGTGGGGAGAGGGTTGGCAGCAGATATGGGGTGCTGTCTGTGTTCTGGGAGCATCTATGTGGGAGGGATGCTTTTTGTTTGCCTTTCACCAATTGCGTTGTGGTTTACCTTTTAAGACAAGGAAAAAATTCAGATGGGGAGTATTTGGCCTGGGTGAGCTTATTGCAATGCATTAACTATAAGAACCTTACAATGTTTTTTGAAGAGGTCTTTGTGCAAGTTTTAGGTAGGTTCAGTTTCTCAAAGAAACTGGAACAGACTTTTCCAAACACTTCAGCTTGGATCCGTTATATTGTAGTGTAAAAAATTTGCAATGAAACTGTTTTGAATTGTGTTTAGTATTGAATACACTTCCAATTTATTTCTCTGGAGTTATAGTTGGTGGTGTGAATTAAGTTATTTATGTCACCCATACACGAACACTACTGAAAAACTTAGATATTTCAGTGGGAAAGTTATATTCAAATAAAGTTTCAAAAATCAGAAAACTTCCTTTCAAATTTTTTAAATTACAAAATTGGCTCTTTTACATAAAGGTCCGAAGTCTGTCAACTAGAAGTGCATCAGTGTATTCCTTTTAATTATCTACTTTCCTATTTAAATATGCTCTCCAATTTGATGTAATTTATAATTGCAAACTGCTAAGTAATTTTGGAATATTGCCTCATTCCAGAGTACTACAACATCCACTGTTGAATGACACCAAAAGTCCTTGCACTTCATTCAACTCCAAATCAACCAGTAATTATACAATCAACCCAAAGGCCATGAATGACATTACCAGATGAATCCATGTATACACAGACTTGTATATGTACCTCATTCACAGGTCTTTGATCTTTATGAAATTCTGTACTATCCACGAAGAACAGATTGATTACTTGAACTTTCTTCTTGGGTGATAAGAACTTCAAAGAACGCGTTATATAGAAAAGACAATTGCTGCTGTCTCCTGTTAAACTGGAGTTAGCAATTGTAATACTTTAGATAAGCTTATTCCTTTATTATTTGCTCGCTGCATGCAAACAGTAATGGATGGTTTGTGATGCCTAAACTGATGACTTCTCGAAAACAAAATTGTACTACTTATCATTGACTAATGTGCAGAGGTTGCCTCTGTCACACATGTACAAATAGTGCAAAAGTGTGTTTTTACGTAATATATCTTGGTACATTTGCTGGAACTCAGTAGTACTATGTCGGTTGAAATCATTCTTATTGCTGGTGTCTGAACATTAATAAGATTAAAGTATTTATGGATGACATCACACTTAGCACAACCTACATTATAGTTTCATATACATGTTACGATGCTATCATTTTATCTGTAATTCATGGGACTTCACGAAGCCAAATAATCTCAATATGTTTTGGCTAATGGTGATATATTAAACTATATTTGGCTCTATCCTATGGGCCCATGAAACTGGATTAATCAGACCATCTGTTCTTTAGTTATTCGCTACAGAAATAAACATTTTCCATGGATTGATGCAAACGCAGTGCCACACCAGTAAATATGGTAGAGTACATTTTGGAACAAAGAGCTAAGAAAGAAAGTATAAAAAATAACATTCTTGATTGAATGGAAGAACAACAAGATCTGGAGTGTAGATGCATGGATCTTTAAAAAATTAAATACTCAAAGAAGAAAAATATTAGGTTATGGACAGAAAGTAAAGACAAGGAATTACAGCAGATAGCTCTAACATGGAGCTAGTAGTGGCACAGGTACAATGGTGCAAATGGTAGTCTCCTGTGATGATTTTCAAAAATAATTCTATGCAAAAATAAGTTGAAGCCTCCAAAAAGATCTTACAATTGAATTAAAGTGACGTGTTTTTTTTTCTTGCAGGGTTTGTGAAATGCAGTAAGATTTTCAGTACATGGTCAAAGTTGAGGTGATTTGGGATTGCAATGAGTACCAATCTTTTTCATTTGCTACATCGTATCAAGTAACTTCTTAGTAAATGTTTAACTAAACACAAAGTGCTACTCCAGAGCTGTTATATAGGGGCGGCACAGTGGCGCAGTGGTTAGCACCACAGCCTCACAGCTCCAGTGACCTGGGTTTGGTTTTGGGTACTGCCTGTGCGGAGTTTGCAAGTTCTCCCTGTGACCGCGTGGGTTTCTGCTGGTTGCTCCGGTTTCCTCCCACAGCCAAAGACTTGCAGGTTGATAGGTAAATTGGCCATTATAAATTGCCCCCAGTGTAGGTAGGTGGTAGGAGAATGGTGGGGATGTAGTAGGGAATATGGGATTAATGTAGGATTAGTATAAATGGGTGGTCGTTGGTCGGCACGGACTCAGGGGGCCGAAGGGCCTGTTTCAGTGCTGTATCTCTAAATAAATAAATAAAGCTCTTGCTGTTTCTGACCAGCAGTTAATTTACAACAGAATGAGTATTGATTAGTTCTGAGAATATCAATGAACTTATTCAACTGTTACCCCACTGTGAATTTGAAATAGTAATCCTGCAACAAAAGCTGTAAAAATTGTTTAGAAATATTCTTTTAGGATTATTCTGTGAAAGGTGTGGCTGCATTTTCATAGCAGAGTGATTTCCTTCGGTGAATGCTGCTGATAAATCTTTGCAATAAGTTTCTTTGAGAATAAGGATAGCAAGTCGTTAATTTGCTGTTTGCTACAGGAAAGCAAAGTCAATATAGTAATGGTATAATTCTTTTTGATTATACAGTACTTATTTCCTGAGGCAGTTAATCCAGAAAATATACCAGCTCGATAAAATGAGGAGTATTCCCTGTAATGACAACATATTTTTGTAGAATATTAAAAATGTTGTCATTAACTTGAGCTCAAATAAGTGGAGTTTGCACTAAACTGACCACTGAAAAATGCTTGTTGTCATGGCCTTAGTTGCTTTGTTCTTGCAGTACTTAGCAAGGTAATGAGTTAAGTTCTGATTTTGAAGGATAGATATGTAAAATAGTGCAATTGTTGGTGATGAGGGGAGAATAGTGAAGTTTAAAGGCACTCTTAAGATTGATTTTCAATTCAGATTACTAGGATGATACAATGAAATCCTATTACTGCCACAAGAAACACTCCATAACGCTTGTGGCATCACTGACCAGTCCAACAGAAAAGAAACCATCTCATTTTCTAATCTTCATTTAAGCCAATGAACCTTCCTCTGCAAAGAAATATTTGTGTTACCATCATCAACTAATGTCAAATAAATATTAATGAAATGAATATTTAATTGGGGGAGGGGGAATTACAATGCTATTAGGCAGGAACTGGGGAGCATAAATTGGGAACAGATGTTCTCAGGGAAATGCACGACAGAAATGTGGAGGTTGTTTAGGGAGCACTTGCTGCGACTGCTGGATAGGTTTGTCCCGATGAGGCAAGGAAGGGATGGTAGTGTGAAGGAACCTTGGATGACAAGAGATGTGGAACAGCTAGTCAAGAGGAAGAAGGAAGCTTACTTAAGGTTGAGGAAGCAAGGATCAGACAGGGCTCTAGAGGGTTACAAGGTAGCCAGGAAGGAACTGAAGAATGGACTTAGGAGAGCTAGAAGGGGACGTGAAAAAGTCTTGGCGGGTAGGATTAAGGAAAATCCCAAGGCGTTCTACACTTATGTGAGGAACAAGAGGATGGCCAGAGTGAGGGTAGGGCCGATCAGGGATAGTGGAGGGAACTTGTGCCTGGAGTCGGAGGAGGTAGGGGAGGTCCTAGATGAATACTTTGCTTCAGTATTCACTAGTGAGAGGGACATGGTCGTTTGTGAGGACAGCGTGGAACAGGCTGATATGCTCGAACAGGTTGAGGTTAAGAGGGAGGATGTGCTGGAAATTTTGAATGATATGAGGACAGATAAGTCCCCGGGGCCAGACGGGATATACCCAAGGATATTACGGGAAGCGAGGGAAGAGATTGCTGCGCCTTTGGCGATGATCTTTGCGTCTTCACTGTCCACTGGAATAGTACCGGATGATTGGAGGATGGCAAATGTTGTTCCCTTGTTCAAGAAAGGGAATAGGGATAACCCTGGGAATTATAGACCAGTCAGTCTTACGTCGGTAGTGGGCAAATTATTGGAGAGGATTCTGAGAGACAGGATTTATGATTATTTGGAAAAGCATGGTTTGATTAGAGACAGTCAGCATGGCTTTGTGAGGGGCAGGTCATGCCTCACAAGCCTTATTGAATTCTTTGAAGATGTGACAAAACACATTGATGAAAGAGCAGTGGACGTGGTGTATATGGATTTTAGCAAGGCGTTTGATAAGGTTCCCCATGGTAGGCTCATTCAGAAAGTAAGGAGGCATGGGATTCAGGGAAAGCTGGCTGTCTGGATACAAAATTGGCTGGCCCATAGAAGACAGAGGGTGGTAGTAGATGGAAAGTATTCAGCATGGAGCTCGGTGACCAGTGGTGTTCCACAAGGATCTGTTCTGGGACCTCTGCTCTTTGTGATTTTTATAAATTACTTGGATGAGGATGTGGAAGGCTGGGTTAGCAAGTTTGCCGATGACACGAAGGTTGCTGGAGTTGTGGATAGTGTGGAAGGCTGTTCTAGGTTGCAACGGGACATTGACAGGATGCAGAACTGGGCTGAGAAGTGGCAGATGGAGTTCAACCTGGAAAAGTGTGAAGTGATTCATTTTGGAAGGTCGAATTTGAATGCGGAATACAGGCTTAAAGACAGGATTCTTGGTAGTGTGGAGGAACAGAGGGATCTTGGGGTTCATGTCCATAGATCGCTCAAAGTTGCCACCCAAGTTGATAGGGTTGTTAAGAAGGCGTATGGTGTGTTGGCTTTCATTAACAGGGGGATTGAGTTTAAGAGCCGCGAGGTTATGCTGCAGCTCTATAAGGCCCTGGTTCGACCACACTTGGAATATTGTGTTCAGTTCTGGTTGCCTCATTATAGGAAGGATATGGAAGCTTTAGAGAGGGTGCAGAGGAGATTCACCAGGATGCTGCCTGGACTGGAGGGCATGTCCTACGAAGAAAGATTGAGGGAGCTAGGGCTTTTCTCATTGGAGCGAAGAAGGATGAGAGGTCACCTGATAGAGGGGTACAAGATGATGAGAGGCATAGATAGAGTGGATAGTCAGAAACTTTTTCCCAGGGTGGAAAGGGCTATCACCAGGGGGCATAATTTTAAGGTGATTGGAGGAAGGTTTTGGGGAGATGTCAGAGGTAGATTCTTTACACAGAGAGTGGTGGGTGCGTGGAATGCGCTGCCAGCGGTGGTAGTAGAAGCAGATACATTAGGGGCATTTAAGCGACTCTTGGATAGGTACATGGATGATAGTAGAATGAAGGGTAGGTAGTTAGTTTGATCTTAGAGTAGGTTAAATGTTCGGCACAACATCGTGGGCCAAAGGGCCTGTACTGTGCTGTACTGTTCTATGTTCTATGTTCTATGAATCAAAATGAAATTGGGTGTTTAAGGAACAGCTTGATTATGTAGTCTGAGAATCTAACTAAGAATTGGAGCATTTCCATTCAGACCAGGAAATTCAAATTTGAATTGAGGAAGGGAAGGTAGGTATGGTGTATAAGACCAAGTGGGAACAAATTAATCCAGATTTGAGACTGTAACTGTAGTTCAAGATTAGCTGATACAACATATATCAAAAAAAGCTTTTTGAAGTTCATCGGGTTAATGTTTTTATTAAGAATACATTTCTAACTGAGGGCAAGATTTTGCATTTTGGGTTGTGATCCCGATGTTAGGGGTCAAATATGGGTCCCAACCCTGCACCGTGTCGGGAGCAGTTACCCAACATTAATTTTGCCTGGACTGGCCAATTAGTGGCCACAGGGCATGCTTGCCATCCAATAGGAGGCCGCCCAGCATGGAAAGAGCTACAGCCTGCCATTGCAGGTAAGGGTGAGAGAGGGTGCTTCCACCTTAAGGTGTCCTCTCAGCACTTGTAAAAGTTTTGCGATTAAAAATGGCCACAGCTGCCAGACCACCATTGTGGAAGGGGAACCCCTCCACAAGACAGCCTGAGACTGCAGCTGCGGCCAGGTAGGCAGGGGGGGGGTGGTGGAGGGGAGGGAGTCTTAAAGTCTTCCAATTGTCCTTCATGGCCTTAATTGTTCTGTTAATTATCTTAACAAGCTACCTGCTGCTTGTGGGTGGGTAGCCATTCTGTCCCCAATCCAGCCTTCCCCAAAATGGCTCGGGGGTGGGATGGTGCCGGCAAAGTGGCACACCGGCCGTGCCTGTCCGCCTCCATTCCCCCCCCCCCCCCTCCATCGGCCCACAAAAGTCCTGCCCCTAGTCTCTCACCTGAGTTGATGCAGTTGCGTTAGGCCACACATTATAGAATTTCCCCTATAAACCCATCTGCCTCTCCACCTCACTCTCTTTTAAAACCACCTTGAAATGCCATCTCTTTGACTAAGATTTCAGTCACCCTTCTAATATTCCTTTTCTTTTCTTGACATGCATTTTTTATCCAATTTTTGATATTAGAGGTGCTATGTAAATTCTAGTTGTCATTGTGATTATGCAACCAAATTTGGAACAATCCCACTGGGAATGCAAAACTGTGACCATTAAACATGGATTATGTTGAGTCTTAACAAAGTTAATTCCTGCAACAGAATTTCTTAGAATACAGTGGGATAGCTGGAAATACATTGCCAAGAGAGACTAATTATAAAATAAACTTTGCTAGAAAAGTGCAGTCAATAGTAGCCTCTGTCCTCTCCATTTTATGTGCAAGGTTTCCATTTGGTATTATCCAGTGCTGAGTAATACGTAACAGCTAAATATATGTCAAGAGACTGTGAAAGGGCCCTATTTAATAGGAATATATCGTTGACAATACTGGAGTATTGTTTAGTGTATAGCACACAATTAATCAATTACATCGATTAGCTAGACAATGCTTGTTGGCAGAAATTGATTTTTAGTGAACTAGTCAATTTGCTGTGGTGTCACACGCAGGAACCAAGATCAATTTAGTATTTGGGTGAAGCAACATTAGAAAGTGTGGTATAATTGAATCAGGCCAGCAAATGTAATTCAGCCCCTATTTTAAAGTCATACATTCTGTTTTTATTTTTAAATTTCCGTTTTCCTATTTCCATTATGAATTCATTTGTGCCTATTTATAATTGGAATTGCGTATATAATCTTGTCATGCTGTAATTACATGATTTTGCATTACAGTGCCACCATTGGGGCTAGTGTAATTACAGTGTGATACATTTATGTGGGCAGTTTTAATTATAAATGTGGACATAGGAAATGATCATGGAAAAAGCTGATAGGAACTGCATGTGGACGTAAGATTTTTTAACACATTACTAGTCTATCTCCTGTGGCAGTGCTTATGGTGAGTTAATACCAAGTGTAATCTTTAGGTACAATGGATTTGAAGGCATGGTAATTGGACCAACATGGCAGACATAATTCAGTCTCCATTTTGAAATACTTAAAATATGTTCTTGCATTTATTTTCCCATTTTAAAAAGGAAACGTCCTATGTAAACTTGTCACAGTGTCATTCCAGCAACCCCCCCACCAACACCACCCCCCCCCCCCCCCCCACCCACTGCCGTCCCCCTGGTGTAGATTTTGCAGCTTGTTTTCTTCAGCATCTCTGCCGATTGCTTGGCACATCTGTGCTGTCTTTTTACCGGCTCCCTCTAAGGCAGACTGCAAGGGCATTGCAACCTATGCTTTTGATGCTGTTGCTATCCCAGCCTTGGCACAGAAGCACAAATACGTTGACAGGGACAGACCTCTCAATGTACATGAAAACCACTGACATGTAAATTCCTGCTTCTTACAGACATAAATTGAATACCCAAACTTAGCATAATTCATCAGTACTGCCGTGATTAAAATTCTGGCCCATTACTTTAAAAAATCTCTAGATCACTCATGGGACTTTGATTTGATCGGTCCTTTTAACATTATTTCTGCCTTTAAGGCCCAGGCAGTGTCAGGACTTTCTCTGATGATCTTCACAGCATCTAATGGAGCATCTACAATAGCACCCAACGTCTACCCTTTTTTTTGGTATGGGGGCACGGTTGCGGGGAGCAGGAAATCTGGTGCTAATCTTCCCAAATGTAGCACACTTACAGTGCACTGTGCCCATATTGTTGTTGATCAGTGCCAGTAGAGGAAGATTATCCCCTGTATCTTTATAATAATTTATTTATCTGCCATTAATGCAAAGTTATCAGAAAATGTTAAGTTTGTTCATCCTCATTTGGTCAAGTATTTAAGTCTGTACTTTTTTTCTCCTCTGATTTTTCTTTAATTGTTTTGTGCTCAACACTCAAGAAGCTCGACACAATCCAGGACAAAGCAGCCTGCTTGATTGACACCCCATCCACAAACATTCACTCCCTCCACCACCGACGCACAGTGGCAGCAGTATGTACCATCTACAAGATGCACTGCAGCAACGCACCAAGGCTCCTTAGACAGCACCTTCCAAACCCGTGACCTCTACCAACTAGAAGGACAAGGGCAGAAAATGCATGGGAACACCACCACCTGCAAGTTCCTCTCCAAGTCACACATTATCCTGACTTGGAACTATATCGCTGTTCCTTCACTGTCGCTGGGTCCAAATCCTAGAACTCTCTTCCTAACAGCACTGTGGGTGTACCTACCTCACATGGGCTGCAGTGGTTCAAGAAAGCGACTCACCATCACCTTCTCAAGGGCAATTAGGGATGGGCAATAAATGTTGGCCTAGCCAGCGACGCCCACATCCCATGAATGAATTTTTTAAAAATCTGGGTAAGGAGTGTTGATGGTGGGATTCAGACTCTGAATACCAGCATCAAAAACTCCCAGCTCAGCTACACCATAGGCAGATGCAGAGGAAAGGTCATTCTACTCTATTCAAATGATGCAACTCACCCCCAATATCAGAACAGCACATTTATTGTACTTGTGCCATTTTCTTCATTACCTACACCAGCCACCCCGTGGCTGCTGCGTGTGAGTTTGCCAATTAGTGCCACATTAGGCAGAATTTTGTGTGATAGGTTCATTTCATTTTGAACCCTAAAACTGAGGAAGCTTTCATTCCATTGGGCTGGGTTGGATTGGACCGAAAGGACTGAATGGCACACGTTTTGTTCTATTAAATTGGCTATTATTTCCTTTGCTAAATAACAAAAGCATAAGACTTATGCAAAATTTCCATCCAATTTTGATAGTCACTTTCTTCCCCAATAAAAATATTGGTTATTTGGGAGACCCCTTTCTGAAAAGTTTCACTTCACCTGTGGCCTACTTCTGACTTTATCTCATGTCCTCTGCTGTTTCCCTGTCACTGACCACCCCCCGCCCCATCCCACCCCCATTGTATTCTTGATTGTGTTATGTCTGATAAAGTTAAGTTGATGTGGTAATGTAATGGATGCTTTTATTTCAGGCTGTCTGGAATATTTTCTCTGAATATACTTTCATTATAAGAGTAGGCCCTGGAGTGTAATTGCTAAAGTATGCTTGCTGCCATCAGAGTACCCTCTAGTGTTCAATTTGCAATATGCAAGTATGATACAGAACAGCATGCATGGCTCCAGCAGTCCCAAATATTTCTTAGAAGGTCCCATAACAGGACTGCTGTCCTGCTAAATTATCTTCTTTTCACCCAAAACTTACGTTCTTTGGCTACTGCTGACAAGTTCTTACCTGCTGCTTGTGCCACCCATTTCTGGCCATAATCGCCAGCCCTCATTCGCCACTCCCTGGACCTTTAGTGACTGTGATGTTCTCAGGACTGGAGTGAGGTTTAGCTGAGTTTAGTAAGAAATATGAGGCAGAGACTAAGACAGCATGGTGTTAAACATAATGGAGCCTTCTTTATTCTGTTTTACTTTCACTCTCAGCTCCCTCTTCTGGCTCATGTGTGCATGGTAGCCTCAAGTGAACAATATGTACAATGCAATTCTCAAAGCACTACATCCATCTGTTTCTTAGTAAATGTGAGACATATCATGTTTCAGTGGTTTGTTTCCAAAAGTGTAAAAAATAAACTTAAACATACAAAGTTCACTTCGTAACATAGGCCGGAATTTTATGCCGCCCCAGCGGGTCGGATGGTGGCGTGGGGGCGGCGTAAAATTGAGTGGCAGGCTCCGGGAGGCCTAGCCACCCCAATTCCGCCTCAGGGCAAGTTTACAGCAGTCAGGCGGGGGGGGGGGGTGGGGGGCTGGGAAATGGCCCGCCTGCCCGAGGCCAATCAGAACCTTAAGTGGCCACTTAACGGCCACTTAAGGTCCCTCTCCCGCCTCCACGGGTATTTTACCCATGGCAAGCGGGTGTGCTGGGGACGTGAAAGGCCTCCTACCGATAGCTGCCGGCCTTTCTGCGCCCCATGGTGGGAGGGGGCATTGCAGTCAGGCACAGGGTGCCCGATTGAGGGCCGCCCCCACCTCCCATCCCACCCAGGGACCCAGGACACCCCCACCCCTTCAAAGGACCACTTCAGCCTCACCAGGGAATGACCCGATCCCCCTGGTGAGACATGCCCCTACTTACCTTCCCTCCTCGATCTATGGCGTCGGCTTGGCTGCAGTCCCAGCAGTGGCCACCGCTGCTGGGACTAAGAGCTGCTGGCCTGCTGATTGGCCGGCAGCTCACTGAGGCGGGACCTCCTCCCTCAAGTGGGTGGAAGTCCTGCCTCGGGACAATTAAAGCCTGGGGTTCCTTAAAGTATGCGACGGATCTCCAGGCTAGGCAGAAGCGGTTTCGCCACCGACTTTCACGTCGGAGTCCGGCTCCCATCCATCCACCGTAAAATTCCAGCCATAGTCACTTAAAAATGGTGGACGTTTTCTCTCATGAATAGAATATCGTCTGATATCAGCTGTAGTCTCATTTGACTCATTCTTCATCTGAGATGTCAGTGTCAGAATACTTACCTGGCAGGGGAGAAACCATGATCTTTGATCCTATTCCAGGTATTCTTTGAGTAAAATGGCTGTAACCAATCTTAGAGCTTCAGGCCAGGGAGTGCGTAACACTGTTCGGGTGGTGGTGAAGGACAAGGAAGGAGATGCACTGGTTGATCGTACCTTCTTTATCAAGAAAATTCTCATCGATTGCTGTGGATTCCAAGCTACGGACATCTTCTGCCTGCAGGACTTCCCCAGCAGTGGATATTTTGACGTGACGTGGCAGGTTGCATCAAGTTCCTGAAGGTGTTCAAGGAGAAGGGAAACTTGGCTCCGCTGTCCATCCTCAAAGCGGAGCCACTCTTCACGCTGCTGTCACAATGTGACTGGGTGGTGACAATCCACCTCTACAACCCCCATGTTCCTGTCGTAGATGTACTCACCTTCCTCACCAGGTACGTCGAGGTGGCCGGCAGCAGCACTGATGTCAAGGACCCATTTGGGATTTGGACCAGCAAGCGGCAGGTCAAGATGACCTTGAAGGTCGATGCCAATGGAGCCATCATCCACCCTCCCTGCAGCTTCGCTATCGGGGGAAGTCGAGGCTTCTTGGTCCATGCCGGGCAGCACAGAGTTTGTCGCACCTATGGCAAATCTGGTCACGTGGCAGCTAACTGCAGCACAGTCAACTGCAAGAAGGAAGGCCACCAGACCAAGGACTGTAAGCAGAGTAAGTGTTGCAACCTGTGCGGTGAGGCAGGCCACCGCCACAAAACCTGCCCCAAATGTTGCCTCAGTTATGCTCAGGCGGCAAGGTCCAAGGAAAGGCCGGGAGAAAGAACGACGAATGCGGCTGGCGCTGGGAAGGAGACAAGCAACCCTCTCCGTAGCGAAGAAAGTCTACCTGACAAGGAGGGGAGGCAGCTGAAACCAGCGACCCAACACCTACCCTGTGCCCGGAAACCCCTCCTTCACAGACAAAATCAATGGAGGAGGAGGCAGCGGATGGACAAACAGGCCAGTGGCAAGTGGTACAAAGGGAAACCACAAAGAAAAAACCTCCAAAAGCAGAACAGGTCACCACCCAAACCAGTGGCAAGAGGCAGCTACCGTCTGAGACAGACACCGAGAGCAACGACACGTCTGGCGCACTCAAGCTCCAGGAAGCCGGGAGCAGTTTTCGAGGAGGAACAGAGGGGAACAGCAAAGGACAGCCCAATCCTTGCTGCCTACAAGACCACCCCCCCCACCCCGATGTCACCCCAGCGGAACAAACCCTGCATGAGAAACCAGGAGGGGTTTCTGAGCCCAACGAACGTGAAACAGCTTGTGTACACTACGGGTATGCAGGAACATACCGAAGGACTGGGACTAGCAAGGACAAATGGTATGGGAAGCAACAAACTAACTTAAAAATGGGTATAAAGATTGCTTCAATTAATGTGCGTAGCATTAAATCCACTATGTGATGTGTTTCAACCTTGGACTACCTCGCCAAGGTCAAAGCCGACCTACTGTTTCTGCAGGAGTGTGGAATACCACACCTCAGCACCTATAGGCAATGGTTGCGATGGTGGTCCCACGAGCCATCGATCTGGTCAGGGGGTAATGATTCCAATTCCTCCAGCCTGGGTATTCTGCTGCGGAGAAGTAACTGCACCATCTCCGAAGTTAAAGAGGTGGTGGGTGGCCACCTCCTCTTAGCAGATGTAATGTACAACAATGCTCCACTCGGGTTGATCAATGTGTATGCCCCGGTTCAATGCAGCGAGGAGCTGACCGTCTTCCAGCAGCTCCCACTGCTGCTGGCAACGTCCAGGCCGGTCATTCTAGGTGACGACTTCAACTGCATCATTGACACAGCTGGACAATCTGGCAGTGACGACAGCAAACTGGACGCTATGTCCAGATTCCTAATGGAAACAGTAAAAGATGCCAAGCTGCACAACGTCTTCAGCAAACCTGCAGACGGAACGCAGCATAGATACACCTGGTCAAGATCAGATGGGTCTGCCCGTCCCAGGATTGACTTCCTGTTTGTGTCCCGTGCTGTCACGGTCAGATCCACCGACGTTAAGCCAGTGTTCTTCTCCGACCATTGCCTATTACTGGCCGACTGTCTTTTACAGGATGACCAGCGGATTGGCGGGGGGACGTGGAAGCTCAATGCTACACTGCTAACTCCAGAGAACGTTGAGGAACTCAAAAGGGATTATAAAGATTGGAGAACCGTGAAACCCCTCTTTGAGTCTCCAGTTCACTGGTGGGAGGTGACCAAGGAGAACATCAAGAGGTTCTTTATCTTCAAAGGTGTTCAGAGGGCGAGAGAGAGACAGAGGGAAATGTCCCGACTCCAGAAAAGAATGCAAAATCTGTTCCGGCTGCAGTCGATGGGGGTTGAGGTCAAGGAGGACCTCCATGAGGTGAAGAGCCAGCAAGCCTCGCTCTTTGCCACGGAGGCCTCCAAGATCATCTTCTGGTCCAGAGTCCGCTCCATTGAGCAGGATGAGATGTGCTTGCGTTACTTCTTCCAAAAGGTACACAGAGAGAGCTCTGTGATCAGCAGCCTGAAGGAAGAGGATGGCTCGGTAACGTCTTTGCAGTCCGACATACTAAGGATCAGCAAATCCTTTTATGCTGGGCACAGACAGCAGAGCCTCCCAGTCCTTCCTGTCATCTATCACAGAGGTCTTAGATGACAGCATGAGGGAGAGACTGGACAAGCCGCTAACTCTGGACAAGCTGACAAAAAGGCTGTCAAGTCCTTCGAGACGAGTAAAACTCCCGGAAGCGATGGCTCACCGGTTGAGTTGTATTCGGCCCTGTGGGACTGGGTTGGCCCAGACCTGCTGGAAGTATACGAGAGTATGTTCCTGGCCGGCAGCATGTCAGAACCCATGAGGAAAGGCATCATCACTCTCCTCTATAAGCGGAAGGGGGAGAGGGCAGAAATCAGAAACTGGCGGCCCATCTCACTGCGTAATGTTGACTCCAAGATTCTGTCCAAAGTCATCGCCAGTCGAGTCAAGTCTGCTCTGGATTTGGTGATTCACCCTGACCACTGTACCCGGCAGGAAGATCTCTGATAGTCTCACATTACTCAGGGATACGATCGCCTACGTACGGGACAGGAGGGTGGACACCTGCCTCATCAGCCTGGACCAGGAGAAGGCTTTTGACAGGATATCGCACACCTACATGATGGACGTGCTTTCCAAAATGGGGTTTGGGGAGGGAATCTGCAACTGGATCAAACTACTCTACACAAACATCAGTAGCGCAGTCTCAATCAATGGGTGGGAATCAGAAAGTTTCCTGATCCAATCTGGAGTCAGACAGGGCTGTCCTCTCTCCCCTGTCTTGTTTATTTGCTGTATTGAATCCTTTGCTGAGTCGATTAGGAAGGATGCGAGCATAAGAGGGGTAAAAATCCCAGGCAGTGGAGGCACTCAGGTTAAAACCTCCCTGTACATGGATGACGTCGCCGTCTTCTGCTTGGACCCGCTATCTGTGCGCAGACTGATGAGCATCTGCGACCAGTTCAAACTAGCCTCGGCAGCCAAAATTAACCACGGCAAGAGCGAGGCCATGTTCTTTGGGAACTGGGCTGACCGATCCTTTGTCCCCTTCACCATCAGGTCAGATTACCTGAAGGTGCTGGGGATATGGTTCGGAAGGGCCAGGGCGTGCACCAAAACCTGGAAGGTGCGAGTAGCCAAGGTACACCATAAGCTGAGCATGTGGGAGCAGCGATCTCTCTCCATTGTGGGTAAGAACCTGGTCATCAGGTGCAAGGCGCTCACGTTGTTGCTATATGTAGTGCAGGTCTGGCCCATACCCCACTCCTGAGCTGTGGCAGTCACCCGAGCCATTTTCCACTTCATCTGGGGATCCAAAATGGACCGGGTCTGGAGGAACACGATATTCAAACCTCTAGATAAGGGCGGGAAAAATGTACCCAACGTCGCCCTCATCCTGATGACCACCTTCGTGTGCGGCTGCATCAAGCTGTGCGTAGATCCCCAGTCCGCAAACACCAATTGTCACTATGTGCTGAGGTTCTATCTGTCCCCGGCGTTGCGAAGGATGGACCTGGTGAAATTGCCGTGGAACACTCCATCCAGTTGGACCGTGCCATACCACCTATCCTTCGTGGGAAAGTTTCTGTGGAAAAACACCTTTGACCACCAATCCATCAGGCAGTGGTCTGCACGGAATGTCCTCAAGGCCCTACGGGAAAAGGAGATGGTGGATCCTGTCGGATGTTTCCCCGAGCAGACTGCCAAAGTCATTTGGCAGAATGCCTCATCACCAGAACTTTCAAACAAGCACCAAGATGTAGCTTGGCTGGTGGTGAGAAGAGCATTCCCCGTCAGATCCTTCCTGCACGCTCAGAGTCTCACCCCCTCCGCACAATGCCCTCGAGGTGGCTGTGGTGGGGAAGAGACCGTTGCCCACCTCCTTCTGGAATGTGTCTTTGCAAAGCAGATGTGAAAAGAGATCCAGTGGTTTTTGTCGAGGTTCATCCCAAGCAGCTCTGTAACACAGGAGTCTGTGTTCTACGGCTGTTTCCAGGGACGCACGGTGAGATAAACATCAACTGCTGCTGGAGGACCATCAATTCGGTGAAAGAAACTCTTTGGTCAGTCCGAAACTTGCTGTTCTTCCAGTGCAAAGAGTTGTCCACGACCGAGTGTTGCAGATTGGCAAATTCCAAGGTCCAGGACTACGTGCTGAGGGACGTACTAAAGCTTGGGGCAGCCACTGCAAAGGCTCAATGGGGAAAGACCACTGTGTAAGGTCCCTCCACCAAGGTGAACTGAGGGGCTGGATCCATGGAAAACCCCTCGGGCTGTATCCAGCAAATATGGGTTTGCTGCAAAATGTACATGGCATGTAAAATGAAATGGAAGGGTTGTGAGGTAACTCACTCCTGTATTGAAGGAAACTGATCTCCTTTGCACTCTTTGTATTGTCGACTTGGTACTGTTTCGAACTGTTTTGTCATGTATTTTTTGCAGAATTTTATGAATAAAGTATATTTTGGAAATAAAAAAAAAGTCAATGTCAGAATTGGCTTCAATGCTTACAAGTGCTTTGAAGAATGATGCATTTCTTGTGATGATTTGCAAACCGCACTTAGCATTGATCATTGATCCTTTTGTGTTGGTCACAACAAATGGTTGGATATCATAAGGTGTTTGTTTTCCAACATGACCATCACGTTTCACAAGTACTTTATCTCCTGGCTTTAGTGGTATAATTCTAAATTTCATGTTTTGCTCTGCATTTACTTTCATTCGACCCTTCTGTCCTCGATCGAGTTCGTATACATGTTGATCATTAGCTTTGCGGAGGAACTTAGAAAGACGTATGTGCATAGGATGTGCAAAGCTGAGTGTAGCTGGAGGTTTTCCAGTAGTCGAGTGAGGAGTCGCTCTGCAATTTTGAAGAAATTGATATAATTCTTGCATCCATGACGTGTTCTCAGCTGTAGCTGTACATATCACTTTTTTCAAGGTTCACATAAATCTTTTGACTTTTCCATTAGCTCTTAGCCAAAGGGGTGTAATTTTCCTATGAGCGAACCCTAGGTAGCTTGCGAATTTGCTGAACTTATCACTGTTAAATGGGGGTCCATTGTCACTTCTTACCATTTGAGGCATTCCAAACAAGGATAAGATCTGGTCAAGCTTTAAGATGATTGTTTTCATTGAAGCTGACATAACTAATTCTATGATTGGGAATCTGCTATAGTTGTCAGTGACAACAAGCAGGTGTTCACCTTTGGGCAAATTTGTGAAGTCAATGCTAACTTCAATCCATGGTCCTGGAGGTAGTTCGGACATCTTGAGAGGATCATGAAGATTTGAGATTGTGTTTGTTTGACATGGCAAGCACTGATTAATTTTTTTGCTCTACCATGCAGTCAATTCCTGGGAAGCATACCTACTCCCTAAGGATTGTTTGGTTTTGACAATTCACTGGTGTTCTTTATGTGCTATATTGAAACACATTCCCTCAAAGACTGTTGAATGACAATACTGTTGCTGCGTAATACAAGATCAGATGTGATTGTAATGGTCAGCTCATTTTGAACATTGGGAAGACCTTGTAGTGTGTGAGTGATTTAATTTGCAGACGCTTTCTCGATCAGGTCTTTCCTGTTTCATGATTCCATAGCCTTCATACATAATTGCAAAGCCTCATCTTGTTTTGTTGCTGCTTTGATGTCGGTTAGTTTTAGCGACTTTGGCATCGCATTTAGGCTTACATAGTTAAGATGTAGGCATGCATGTTGCCATGTCTCGAGTTCCTTTTCAGTACGGCCATAGATGAGAATGTCATCACTGATGTTCAGCGTGCCTTCAAGTCCTTGAAATGCAGACTGAAATACCTCAGCTGTTGAATTGACTCCAAAGTTGAGCCTCTTGTATCAAAAAGACTGATATGAGTAGAAAATACAGTAAGATATCTCGATTCTTCTACAAGCTTGATTTGATGGTAACATGCATTGCGGTCGAGTTTAGAGAAGCGTTGACCACCATTCACTTCCTCGATGATATCATCGATTGTTGGCGTCAAGTGTCTTTCTCATTGTATGGCTTGGTTTGGTGATCACATATCAATGCAGATTCTAATGTGGTTCTCACACTTAGGTTTAATGGTGATTTGTATGGGTAAGACCTAAGGGATTGGCTCAACCCCAACTTTCTCAATAATGTCAACATCAAGTAGGCATTGAAGATCCTTCTCTGCCTGTTTGCTGACATGAAGTGTTATTCGTTGCCATTGATGCCTGACTGGGCGCACATTAGGTACTACATGCAGCTTGCATGTAACATGTTTCAGTTTTCTGATACCAGTGAAGTGATCAGCATACAGTTCGAGAATGTTTTTATGTGTAGGAATTGCATATGTGACTGCAATCATGTGCAGACCTGTTGCATTGTGGAAACTGATAAGTGTGTCACATTCTCCAGATATGACATAGAATACAGCTTTTGTTTTAGTGTCTTTGACTGAGACTGGCATTTCAAAAGTCCCGAGGATTTTCAGCGGTTTGTCACTGTTGAAAGGGAAAATTTTCGTATCCCTGATTCGCAGCAAATGGGGACAATCTTGAAGTTGGTTGAATGTTTTATCTCCCGTGACATTGACAGATGCTCCTGTATCTATGAGAGCATCTATGTCCGGGCAGCCAGTGGTCACTGTCACATGTGCTGTTTGCTGTGTCTGAGAGAGAGGACACAAGCATGTTCAGGGTCATGCGCTTCTACATTAGCTGCATTCCCTAACCTCTTTGCTGTGGTGTGCATGGCACCCTTCTGCACCCTTCTACCGACTTTCCCCGTAGTTTTCAGCAGTCAGCTGTCAGATGACCTGCCTTATTACAATGGAAGCATACAGATCTTCAGGTCTCACTGCTACTTACAGCACCTTCCATTTTGGCTGGAGGAGGGCTCCCTGTGTCTCCTCCTTTTTTATCTCTCCCAGGACTGCTTGGGCTTCTATCACCTTCCCACCCTCTGTCCTTGTCGGATTTGTGGGGGTGACTAGGAAAGGTTTTCCTCTGGGGAACCTACTTGTATATGAGAGCAAACTCATTTGCCAGAACTGTGGATATCCTTGCTCTATGAACTTTTTGTTCCTCTACATGAGTCTTTGTGGAGAGTGGGAAAGAGTTTTTAAATTCCCCTAGCAAAATTACCTCTCTGAGATTTTCATAGCTGGACTGCACTTTAAGAGCCCTCAACCACTGGTCAAAAGCCAGCTGCTTACTTCTCTCAAACTCTGGGTAAGTTTGATCAGCTTGCTTCCTCAGGGTTCAAAACTTCTGGCGGTAGGCTCATATGCCCCAAGGATAGCATTTTTTGTCAGTTCATAATTTGATGAACTGTCATCTGGCAACAGGGAATAAACCTCATGGACTTTTCTGTTGGCTTACTTTGCAACAGAAGAGTCCAAATCTCATCTATCCACTTTAACTGCCTTGCAAATTTCTCAAAAGATACAAAAAATGCTTCCACGTCTCCGTCATTGAATTTTGGAATCAATTGGGAAAATTTTAATAATTCTGTACACAGCCCTGCACCACTTGTAGCTTCCATGCTTTCACTGGGGTTACTCTGTCGCCGCAGCACCCCCTCCACCCCCCTCACTAACTCAAGCTGCCTTAGCTCTCTTTCCTCATGTTCCTTCTGGAAAGTTCTCTCTCTCTCTCTCTCTCTCTCTCTGTGTCTTCTAATTCAAGTTTCCTCTGTTCCAATTGTATCTTTGGTAGCAATACCCTGTCGGAGTCAACTTCCAACCCTGTCTCTGCTTCTTCAGATTCGAGGGAAAAATGGTTGCCCACTAGTCTTTGGAGTTCTGATTTCCTAGCCTTGGCATGCAAAGTGATCCCACACTGCTCAGCCATATTCCTCAACTCTTCGATAGACAGTGCCTTTAACTTGTCCCAGGTTACTTCACACTGGCTTGGGGAGTTACTGGCTTCAATTGCAGACATGTTAGTATTCCAGCACATGCAACCACAAGAAAACCTGTATTGAAATATTTTCTCTTTTTGATTGGGATCAATTTGACTTCCCACCTCCAATTTCCTGTTTGTCTGTGGGTCCAATCCAGGATGCTAGCCCCCAATTTCTCTTATGACCAGGTGAGGGAGGGGTCATGGGCTCCCCTCTCAGCCTTTTCCTGGTTTGGCCGTAACAGTGTTTAATTTTTTAAAACACCGTGTTTTCAGCTTCCCCTCAGTGAATCCTTGCTCACTGCTCTCTAATTGTAATGGCAAAGAAATCAATCAGACAGATTTTCTCAGATTTAAACAAGAAAGGTGTGAGTTTATTAACCTTAAAACTCTAATTCAGTTAAAACTACTAAAAATATGCGACGCGACCACGCTAGCATACATACGTGATAAACACACATGTAAATAGAGACAGAGGAGGAGAAAGAAGGGAAAAGGTTTGAAGTGATAACTGGAATTCAGTTACTGGTTTTGGATTGGATGTAAAGTCTTTGATTGAAGTTAAGTCTTGCAGTTCTTGTTGGGGCCTGGTGCACACTTTCAAACTTGTTTCGCTAGTCTTCTGACTTGAGGCTTAAGTTACTTCCTTGGGTCCCTGGAACTTAGCGTGAGAGAGAGAGAGACAGAGGGAGAGGTGCTCTCTTCTTGAAGTTCACTTGCAGTCTCCTCCCAAACTGTTCTGTGTCAGGCACAATTCAAAAACTCCAACAAGTTAGTCATGTGACTAGCTCCTTATTTGGAACAGCCTCTCCTATGAGCTTTGTGGATTCCATCAAGCTTATCAGACATTTTCAGTGGGGTTGGGGGTGGGGGGGCTGCTCTTACACATTCAGTGTCTCTTGATCAAAATCCATCTGGCTAATTGAATCAGGGAAGTGCTCCCATTGTCCTCTTCATGCAACTGTCTTTTAGAATGCAAATGTGAAGCCATGTTTTCAGCCACTGTTGTGGTCTTTTTAAACAAGTTACTTCAGGTCCAGTAACAGTTGAAAAATAATGTTCCATATGATGAAATTTAATATATCTCATTTTGGCAAGTGTGGTTTCCATCGCACTCAATTGCATGCAATATTGGTCAATTGTCTTGTTTGCTTCTTGCTTAGTGCATCAGATATGGTGTTTTTCTTATGCGTGAAGTAGGTTGTTAGTACATTTTTGCTGAGTTGTCGTCATTTTGCTCAGCTGTAAGTGTCTCAAAGATATCTGCTAATTCTTCACCTCCATAGTGTAGAAGTAAGGCCCTTTTCCTTGTGCCGTCTGTGATTGTAAAACCTGCCATCATGCCTTCTAAACATTGCAGTCACTTTTGCTAACATGGGAATACAGATGATGGCTCTGAATATACATCAAAAGATGTTCGGTTGGGCATAGACAGCACCATATTGATCGGTAATGCAGTGATAGTGTGTGATCATGGGTACGGTACCATGTTCCATTTCAGAGGAAACTTCTCTGCATTGATCCAAGATTATAATTTTTTTTGGATTGTATGGTTATTTTGGAGAGATCAAGGTGTGAGTATACACTGTACAAGCTTCCTGTGTGTCTCAGTAACACAGTCTCCAGCCTAAAATACTGTCTTCAGAAAAGCAGACTAAAACTTTCCAAAATTTTCATATGTGAAAGCAACGTCTCCTGTTTTTCACCAACCATTTTCTTTTTACCTCGCCACCATTGTGATGTTCTCGGGATTGGAGTGGGGTTTAGCCAAGTTGAGGCAGAGACTAAGACAACATGATGTTGAGCATAATGAAGTCGTCTTCATTCTGTTTTACTTTCACTTTTTCTTTCATTTCCTTCTGCTGGCTCATTGTGCATGGTAGCTTCAAGTGAACAATATGAATAATGCAATTCTCAAAACACTACTGTGACTGCCACTATTCGACACTGCTGGTTGGTTGCTCCCTTAGCATCCTGTATTCTTCCTCTAGACTTATAACTGTCTATAGTCTATAGAACTATAACGCCACTTTTTCCCTGCCCTCTCCCTCTCCCTCTCCCCTAGCCTTTAATCTTGCTCTATATTACCCCTCACCCCAAAACCCCACCCAACCTCCAACATCTGACCTGCTCTGCCTTCTTCCTCCTCCCACGGCTTCAGACCCTGCTGTCTCAGCTGACCAGTCCACAAGGCAAGTTCCATATCCAGGCAGCAATGTGACAATCTGCCCCCTTGTGTCCAATGCCATGTGTGCAATGCTATAACAAAATGCCTATAGTTACAAACGTGTAGGAAAGAAAATACAAGAACATGAGAGAGAACAAAAGAGAAATTACTTTCTGCTTTTTGATTCAAACCATAGTCAATAGACTTGTGTTCCTCAAACATAAATCGTCATGCAATCATTCTGACTATTGGAATAGTTTAAGTGAAAAATGTGGGGTACTCTTTGGGAATGTGAAGTCCTATAAAATCTAGGGGAGGGAAGAAAGAGATAAGGAAAGAGACGATTTTTGGGATTGCCAAAAAAAGTGAGAGATCCTATTTGGGAGGAGGGTGAAGATGAGTTGGGTTACTGGGGTGGAAAGAAAGCATGATGCAGAGTGGGCATCCCTGACTTTGCTGTGAATGGGGGTCACGATTACTGTCAGATTTAATAGGCCTGGGTTATAAAAAAGCATATCCTCTATTTCTCTGGGTAATGCCATGGAAGATCCATGAGTGAATTGACATTTGATAGTAAAATGACATGCCTCTCTTTTTAATGGTCAGAGAAATCCAATAAACTTACATCAATTACAGTATGTCATGAAGGCAGCAATAATTTTGAGGACTTGAATCCTCTGTATCTTCATATGAGATGAAAATAGATAATATTTCA
The DNA here is from genome assembly GCF_036365525.1 of Heterodontus francisci. Lineage (NCBI taxonomy): Eukaryota > Metazoa > Chordata > Chondrichthyes > Heterodontiformes > Heterodontidae > Heterodontus > Heterodontus francisci. Next base: position 21,471,024 of record NC_090408.1, on the reverse strand, counting down.
GAGCTACTCCTAAATGCAGTCTGCAGTGCTAGCTACTTTCGAGTCACCGTACAGCATAGAAACAGGCCCTTCGGCCCACCGTGTCCATGCTGACCATAATGCCTATCTATACTAATCCAACCTGCCTGCATTAATTCCATATCCCTCGATGCCTTGCTCATTCATTACCTGTCCAGATGCCTCTTAAATGTCGCTACTGTTCCTGCCTCCACCACTTCCTCAGGCAGCTCATTCCAGATACCCATTATTCTTTGTGTGAAAAATTTACCCCTTTGATCCCCTTTAAAGCTCCTCCCTCTCACCTTAAATCTATGCCCCCTAGTTTTAGTCACCCCTACCGTGGGAAACAGACTCTGGCTATCTACCCTATCGATGCCTCTCATAATTTTATATACCTCTATCATGTCCCCTCTCAGCCTCCTTCGCTCCAGGGAAAACAGACCCAGCCTATCCAATCTCTCTTTATAACTCAAGCCCTCCAAACCAGGCAACATCCTTGTGAATCTTTTCTGCACCCTCTCTAGCTTAATCACATCTTTCCTGTAGTGCGGCGACCAGAACTGCACACAGTACTCCAAATGTGGCCTAACCAATGTTATGTGCAACTGTAACATGACGTCCCAACTCTTGTACTCAATGCTTCGGCCGACGAAGGCAAGCATGCCATAGGCCTTCTTCACCACCCTGTCTACCTGTGTTGCCACTTTCAGGGAACTATGTACTTGCACCCCAAGGTATCTCTGCTCAAGAACACTCCCCAGGGCCCTGCCATTCACTGTATATGTCCTGCCCTGGTTTAACTTCCCAAAATGCATCACTTCACACTTGTCTGCCTTAAATTCCATTTGCCACTCCCTTGCCCACTTTCCCAGTTGATCTATATCCTGTTCTAACAACCTTCTTCACAGTCCACTATACCACCAATTTTGGTGTCATCTTCAAATTTACTATTCATGCCCCCTACATTCACATCCAAGTTATTAATATATATGACAAACAGAGGGCGCAGCACCGATCCCTGCGGCACGCCACTGATCACCAGCGTCCAATCTGAAAAACAACCCTCCACTACCACCCTCTGCCTCCTATCACCAAGCCAATTTTGTATCTAATTTGCTAGCTCACCCTGGATCCCATGTGTTCGAACCTTCTGGACCAGCCTATCATGCGGGACCTTGTCAAAGGCCTTGCTAAAGTCCATGTCGACAACGTCCATCGCTCTGCCCTCGTCAATCCTCTTGGTCGCCTCCTCGAAAAACTCAATCAAATTCGTGAGACATGATTTCCCACGCACAAAGCCATGCTGACTATCCCTAATCAGACCATGCCTTTCCAGATGCATATAAATCCTGTCTCTCAGAATCCCTTCCAATAACTTTCCCACCGCTGATGGAAGGCTCACCAGCCTGTAGTTCCCTGGCTTATCCCTGCTGCACTTGTTAAATAAAGACACAACATTAGCTATCCTCCAGTCTTCCGGTACCTCTCCCATGGCTAATGATGATACAAAAATCTCTGCCAGGGCCCCAGCAATCTCCTCCCTTGCTTCCCATAGCATCCTAGGATACACCTAGTCAGGCCCTGGGGATTTATCCACCTTAATGCGCTTCAAAACCTCCCACACCTCCTCCTTTGTAATGTTGATATGCTCCAGGATATCGGTGTTCCCTCCCTTGAACTCACTAGCTTCCATGACCTTCTCCACGGTAAATACGGATGAGAAATATTCATTTAAGATCTCGCCCATTTCCCGTGGCTCCACACATAGATTGCCACACTGATCCTTAAGGGGACCTACTCTCTCCCTAGCTATCCTATTATTCTCAATATACTTATAGAATCTTTTAGGATTCTCCTTTATCTTATCTGCAAGGGAAATCTCATGGCCCCTTTTCACCCTCCTAATTTCCTTCTTAAGTGTAGTCCTACATCCCCTATACTCCTCGAGGGACTCGCTCGATCCCAGCTGCCTATACCTGACATATGCCTCCTTCTTTGTCCTGACCAGACTCTCAATATCCCTCGTCAGCCAAGGTTCCGTAAACTTGCCAGCCTTGCCCTTCCATCTAACAGGAACATTTGGCCCTGAACTCTTCCTATTTCACTTTTAAAAGACTCCCACTTGCCAAACGTCCCTTTACCTGTAAACAGCCTCTCCCATTCAACCTTTGAGAGTTCCTGTCTAATGCCATCGAAATTAGCCTTCCCCCAATTTAGGACTTCAACCTGAGGACCAGTCCTATCCTTTTCCATAACTATCTTGAAGCTATTAGAGTTATGGTCACTGGTCCCAAAGTGCTTCCCCACTGACACATCAACCACCTGCCCATCCTCATTTCTTAAGAGGAGGTCAAATGTAGCCCCTTCTCCAGTAGGGCCATCCACATACTGCTTCAGAAAACTGTCCTGGACACACTTAACAAATTCTTCCCCATCTGATCCCTTAGCACTAAGGCAGTCCCAGTCAATATTAGGGAAGTTAAAATCAACAACTAATACAACCCTATGATTCCTACACCTATCTGTGATTTCCCTCCATATATGCTCCTCCACTTCCCTCTGACTATTGGGGGACCTATTGATAATCCCATCAAAGTGATCACCCCTTTCTTATTTCTAAGTTCCAGCCATATGGCCTCGCTGGACATTCCCCCCGGGATATCCTCTCTAAGTACTGCCGTGATGTCCTCCCTAATCAATAGTGTAACTCCCCCTCCTCTCTTACCTCCTCCTCTGTCACGCCGGAGAGATCGGTACCTCGGAACATTGAGCTGCCAGTCCTGCCCATCCCTCAACCATGTTTCCGTAATAACTATAATATCACAATCCCATGTACTGATCCATGCTCTGAGTTCATCTGCCTTACCTGTAAGGCTTCTTGCATTAAAGTAAATGCAGTTTAGCCTACCAGAACTTCCACGCTCCCTGTCCTGCCCCTGCCCCTGCCCTTGCCCAGCCTGCCTACTGGACTTGCTTGCTTTAACCTCTACATTTGCCTCAACTATCTCATCTGAGAGACTACTACTTTGGGTCCCAACCCCCTGCAAGACTACTTTAAACCCTCCCAGGTAGTACTAGCAAACCTCCCCGCAAAGATATTGGTCCCTCTCCAGTTTAGATGCAACCTGTCCTTCTTGTACAGGTCACCTCTGCACCAGAAGAGATCCCAATGATCCAAGAAGCTGAAGCCCTCCCACCTACACCAGCTCTTCAGCCATGCATTCATTTGCCTAATCCTCCTATTCCTACCCTCACTAGCACGTGGCACAGGGAGTAATCCTGAGATTACAACCGTCGAGGTCCTGCTTTTTAACCTTCTGCCTAACTCTCTATATTCACTTTGCAGGACCTCATCTCTCTTCCTGCCTATGTCGTTAGTACCAATATGGACCATGACCTCTGGCTGCTTACCCTCCCCTTTCAGAATGTCCTGCAGCCGCTCTGAGACATCCTTGACCCTAGCACCAGGGAGGCAACATACCATCCTGGAGTCTTGTTTGAGGCCACAGAAACGCCTATCTGCACCCCTTATGGTAGAATCCCCTATCACTATAGCTCTTCCAACCCTTTTCCTCCCTTGCTGTGCAGCAGAGCCCTCCATGGTGCCACGAGCTTGGCTGTTGCTGCTTTCCCCTGGGAGGTTATCCCCCCCCAACAGTATCCAAAGCGGTATATCGGTTTGAGAGGGGGATGGCCACAGGGGACTCCTGCACTACCTGCCTGCGCCTACTATTCCATCTGGTGGTCACCCATCCATCTCTTTTCTGCCTGTACAGCCATTACCTGCGGTTTGACCACCTCACTAAACGTGCTTTCCATGACGTCCTCAGCATCGCGGATGCTCCACAGTGAATCCAGCCGCAGCTCTAGCTCCGTAATGCGGGTGTCAGTAGCTGCAGCTGGATACACTTCCTGCACACATGGTCATCAGGGACACTGGAAGCGACCCTGATTTCCCACATAGTGCAGGAGGAGCATATCACGGGGCTGAGCTTTCCTGCCATGACTTACCCTTAGGTTAATTAGTTACTCCCTTAATTAAAAAGTACTAATTATACTAGGGGCCTTGTTCTACCCACTTTAATCTGAAGTCCACTTTAGTAATACTCACCTTATCACCAGAGGTTTTATTTTCAGCAAAAAAACTTACCCCTTTTTTTTAAGATATTCTGACAGCTGCTGCTCACCAACCTCACCTTGCAGCTCTCCTGTGACGTCACTGCCTTTTTTGTTCAAAACTCCGGCGCGCTGGAAGAGGTTCGTCTGCTCTCCGCTCCACTCCCAGAGGTCTGTAAACTGAATTTAACTTTGGTAATGAAATTAAAGCAAGGAATCTGGTAACTGCATGATATTTTAGCACTTAAAGTTTTTTTTTGTTTGACTTGGAGTAATTTAGCTTTTTTCCAAAATAAAACTTTTCAGATCAAACTCAACTTAATCAATCCTTTGGGAACAATTTTTACCAGTCTGTCGCATTTATGTACATCTCTTGTAATTTGGTTGCTTACTAATGCCTTGAAATTAGACTTTTTCACTATTAACCTATGAATATTTGGCACAGAGGTTTGAAATTGTTTTGTCCACTATTTTAACAGGCAATATCCCACTTAAAGATGAACATACACAAACATGTTAAGCTTTCATATGTTTATATTTGAAAAGTCTAATTTAAGGCATGTGTGCTTCAGCAATGAGCATCATGCCACATTAAGATTATTATTCACATTCGAGTTCCGAAGAAGGGTCACTGACCCGAAACGTTAACTCTGCTTCTCTTTCCACAGATGCTGCCAGACCTGCTGAGTGAATCCAGCATTTCTTGTTTTTGTTTCAGATTTCCAGCATCCGCAGTATTTTGCTTTTATATAAGATTATTATTCAGTTGTGTTATGTACAGTGTAGCTCACATAAAGTCATTTAATACAAAGAAAATTACTAACCCAAAGCAATATATATATTAATATATATATATAGATAGATTTATACAATCATGTGCTTACTATGCACAATCCAAATTCTTTGCTGAAAGAGATAATGAAAGATATACTTATTCAATTAAATGTTATATTTCCTGATAAAGTTGCAGCAATATGTCAGAATCATGAACAGGCTGGGGGCTCTTTTCTCTAGAAAAGGCCTGATACATTATGAAAGTGTTTGATAGGATAGATGTAGAGAAAATGTTTCCACTTGTGGGTCAGGCTAAATTTAGAGGATACAAGTATAAGATAGTCACTAATAAAATTTCAGGGCTACTGGGAAAAGGCAGGACAGTGTGACTAGGTGAGTTGCTCTTGCAGAGAGCTGGCATGGACACGATGGGCTGAATGGCCTCCTTCTGTGCTGTAATCATTCTATGATTCTATGAATCCCTTTTGTTTGAGTTCAATAACAAGTGAAGAATGTGGAGTGTGTTGTGCTAACAATTGACATCTGCACTGACAACTGCTCCAACAAAACTGAGGATTCCCACATCCTGACATAAAATTAAAACAGTACGTCGATATTATAAATAATAATAGATAATGCAAGTGAGTAAGAAGCTGAACCTAATCCTGGCAAGGTGGGGTGGGGAGGCAGGGGCAAGAATGGGGGGTGGGTGGGTGCGCCAAATGACTCTATTTCCTTTTGTGGCTTAGCATCCACATTTCAGCGATGATTAGTCTGTGTTCAGTTTACATAGTGAACGTCAAAATTTTTCAAATGTTACTGTCCTAATTTTTAGCTAAGTTACAAAAGATTTTCTTTGCCTTATACTATTTTTGGAAAATAAAGTATTTAATTACCTTTTGAAATATGTTACCGTGTATGTTTTTAGAAAAATGCTTGTGATTAACTAAAATATTGGGTTATTTTGTCAATGCAAATTGTGAGAAGGTAGTAAAATCCAACTGCCTGAGGCAAACAAGAATTTTTTCACTGTTTAGCAGTTTCCCCCTTAACTACAGTAGCCTTGACTTTCCCATCAGATATAAGCATCGACCCCAGCCAAATTTCCCTGGTCACCCTCACTTATAACATTAAGAGTGAACCCTAGGCTTGGGGGAATAGTTCTATGGTGAGCTCTCTCATTTGAGAAAGAAATTGTGTTGCTGTTGTGGGATTTAAAATTCTGAAGCAGGTTAAATGGCATCCTCATCAAATTGTGGAGCTTGAAAAACAACAGCAACATATGCACCAGCAGCATAGATGACAGGGAACAGCTTGATTTTCAGATGGAGAAAGAGAGGAGGAGGTACCATCTGCTGTACAGGTCATCACCACTCCCCCCCCAGCAAAGTCGACTGGAGGGATAAAGAGGCGTGCCCATTTTGTCTGCCATCTCCCATCACTGCACACATGAAAATAAGGCATTTTAATGATTTTACATGATCAGGCCTTAATGAATATCCATTAATACACTGTAAGCTTGCAATTACCACCCCTTCATACTTTAAGGTAAAACACTTACAAACCTTATATGGGCAACAGGATGCCCTTTCTACCCCTAGCTTTCACCTGGAAGTGTTCTATTATTCACATTCAGCCTACAAGAATCCTCTAATTTAGTTGGTTGTTGCATGTACGCACCATCAAACCCATTATGGTATCTTATAAATGTTGCTTTTAAAAGAATAGTGTTTGCAAAGCATTAAGTGCTGGGGCAGGCAATGGTGATTTGGTGGGACGTACCTCTGTAGAGTGGTCCACCAGGCAGCTCTTGAGCTACCTACAGAAGTCCTAAGTTCAGTTAGTACTGCTGACATTGAAGCTTAGCCTGTTGCCATGGAAGTCTGGGGTGTATATATATACATATATATATCAGTGCAATGCAGAGATGACACTAGTTCTAAATCAACAACTAGTTTACTTACTGTACTTGAAAATATCTCAGCACTCACAAGATTTCAGTACAATGTCTCTCAGAATAGTCTTGTATTTACTAGAACCTTCCAGCATCTAGTTTCAGTTTCATAAACTCTAGGCTTAAACAATTAAGCACAGTGAACACTGATCAGTGAACAGACTAATGTAATCAAACAAGAATCAATTAACCCATTGAACACTACAGGACCTTTTAGAGAGTTCATTGGGACCTTTGAGGCTAGTTTCATGCATATCAATGACTATGGTGAGGTAGTGCCTAGTAGTAGAGGCTTGACTTGAATGGGTACAGGTGATATTTCTTAGGATACCAGAGCTTCTGGACTCTCCTGCCTGCACTTTCCAGTTGCCTGCATACCATACAGTAGCAACCCAAGACTCAGCTGCTGGACCGCATCAATCTCAAAAGACTTCAATTGAAATACTGTGGCAAACCACCTCACACATTCCTCCTTCTATGTCAGCGCCAAGATGAATCATCAGGTCATAGTTAAGAGGATAGACTTCTCAGTGCAGCACTAGGAAGCACCATGTTTGGGACATGAAATATGTGACTATACTGATACAAGAGAAAAATACTGTGGATGTTGGAAATCATGAATAAAGACAGAGAACACTGGACATTATCAGCAGCATCTTTGGCGAGAGAAACAGTTAATGTTTCAGATCTGTGAACTTTCATCAGAATTGGGAAAAGTTAGAAATGTAATAGGTTTTAAACAGGTGAAATGGGAGAGGGTGGGAGAAAGAACAAAAGGGAAGATCTGAGATAGGGTAGAAGACAGGAGAGATTAAATGATGAAAGAGTTAGTCATGCAGGACCAAAGGGAGTGGTAATGGGGCAAGAGAAGGAGCAAAGAAATAAAAGATATCCCTAGAGCAGGTGGGAATGGCAGAAATGATGAACAGCTGCCGACCGAAAGTTAAAACAAAAGAAAAACAAGGGTAAGACCAAAACATGCAAAGATAAGGAAACAAAATGGGGGCAGAGATTACAGCCTGATATTGTTAAACTCAGTGTTGAGTCCGGAAGGCTGTAAAGTGCCTAGTTGAAAATTGAGGTGCTGTTCCTCAAGCTTATGTTGAACACTGCAGTAGGCTGAGGACAGAGAGGCCAGTGTGAGAGCAAGATGGAGAATTAAAATAACAGGCAGGCGGTAGCTTGGAGTCATAATTGCAGACTGAATGAGGTGTTTATTAAGCTTATTGGTTCACCCGGACATATTCTAGAGCCTAATGGACCTTCAGAAATCCTGTCATTCTATAAAATTGCAGAAGCTTTTCATGCTGCTATCAGTTTCCCAAAGGGAAGATGAGATTACTTGTCCAAGCAAACAAGACAATAGTTCCTTACTTGACACATCTTTGGACAATTGATTGTCTTCTGTTGCTCAGGTACCTAGTGGCAGCCTCCAATGATTCTGAAACATGGAAGTTCAGCAGAGTTGCAACCTTGACGAGCATCAGCTTGTGGAGCAACCTTGCTTCACACAGTGGCCGTTCTACATTACACTCTCCACAGTTCTTCATAGCAATGAAGGCTTGCATGTCTCTGCCTCTATATTCTGACGTAGGTGTATCTTCCGGTGGGCATAGAGCACCTCTGATGCTGCCTAATCTGCTTGGCATCTCTCTGCTCCTGTTCTTGCTCCCAAAAAAGTGACACAGGAGAATTCTGTGTGAAGCTGATTTTGACATTGTGACAACAGAAATTCAAATAAAAGGCAGCACCCAAGCCTGCAGAGGAGTATTTGGAAAGACCTCTGTAGCAACAAGAAAAATAAAGATAGGAAAATTTGAGCAATGGCCTTACAATTTGGAGTCTGGTCTCTTTAAACTGATTTCCATAGGAATCTCTGTACCTTGCAATCCTGAATACGTTATTTCTATCAGTGGGTAAAACTGTGGCATGAATTGAAATGATGGAAAGCTGAGTGAACAACATCATTACGTGCATCCTGCCCACAAACTGATGAGCACCTCCTGTGCCAACTAAAATTCTGGTTGGAAAAACAGATTGTCACCCAATTTTACAATTGGGAGCACCCATTTATGCCTGAAAATCCAATATTTCCCTGGCTCATGTATTTTTTTAAACAAAGTCGCATAACATATAAAGTTAGTGTTTGTAAGGGACAAGTGATCATTTCAGTTATATGTCTAGAGACCAGGTAGCTTTTGGCCTTTATTGCCCAGCCCTACATTTTCTTTCCAGGTGGTGCGTCACTTTTCTTGGCAATGCAGGGAGAAGGAGATTTCATAAACACTTGAGTGCTAGTTTTGTCCAATTGGTAGAAGGTTGTGTGATCGAATCTCACTTCAGAACCTGAGCACGTAAGCCAGCTATGAAGGCGAACTAGGCCCTTGTCATCCATGACCTTATTGTGGATGGTTGCAGTGACATAAGGGTTTTGACGGAAACTTGACTCATGGGTGAGGACTACTTGCCCTTACTGAAGCCTTTCTGCCTGGCTATAGTCAGGCAGCCATGCTGTAAGTGTGGCCCTGATTGCCAAATCTTGCCTTGGTCTGCCACCCTACTCCTCTGGCATCTTCTCCTCCGTTGAGCACCTCACCTTGTTCCACCTCTCTTGTCTTCCCTTTAACCACCTATGAAGCACATTGGGATGTTTTCCTATGTTAATTGTGCTATATAAATACAAGTTGTTGTTGACACCTCAGTACAGTACTGAGGGGCTGTATTGTTAGAGTCATTGTTCCTCAGTTGAGGTATTTAATGAAAGTCCTGTCTGCTAGTTCAGGTGAATGTTAAAGATCATCTAGCACTGTTTGAAGAAAAGCAGGGAATACTCCTAGTATCTCTTTCTTCAAGCTAATGGCACCAAAAATAGGTTAACTGATCATTCATTCCACACTGATTTTGTGACCTCACTGCGTGCAGACTATCTTTTGTACTTGCCTATATATCAAATATGACTGCACTTTTGAAGTGGTTCATTTTATGGAAAGCCCTTTGGGATGTTTGAGAGACATGATGAGATACAACTGGGGTAAATGCAAGAGTGGTACGTAAAACCTTTGGAGCAAAGATATTAATGCAAGGTAACAAAAAATGTTAAAATTGTACTTAATTATACTAAATACAAAAGCGGTAATTTAGAAAAGTGTGTTTCACTGAGCATTAAAATGGCATTACATTATAAAAACAGTCGTGATATTATACTTTGGGTTGCAATGCCACAGTCATCCTTGAAAGAGTTAAGGCATGTTTTTGAAATCGAGATTTCCAGCTGTACTGTGACTGACACAAAAAGTAATTCCACAGTTTCAGGAAACTGGTTCCTGTTTACTGAATCACTGGCAAAACATTCCTAAGCTGAATGATTGTGGAGAAACAGCTTGCTCAGACTGTCAATAGCTCTTAGAAATAATAGCAGCTTCTGATGAAGTTGGAAAGCAACAGGAAAATAAGTAAAACCTATTATAAAACAGTTGTCCAAGAAATCAAGCAAGGAAAGAAAAATCAATAAGCTGTGAAGGTTGAACCTATTCTCAAGCTGTTTTCTATTTCACAGTTTAATGGTGTTTTAATGTGTCTGTCACTGAGCTCTGCATGTCACACAGGTAGGTGATTCAGAGACAGAACACCTCACTAACATAACCTCACTTGAAAAAAAAGCTTTATTTCTATTTTAAAAAGGCCAAACTTTTCTGCCAAGGAGTCATTAATTATTCATCCGATTGTTTTAATTGTCAAAATCCATAGACGATTAAGCAGTTGTTTGAATAGTCAGGCATTATACAGTAAAAAGTAATTTTGGCGGAAGAGTAACAATAAATTATGTATTGCTTCAGTTCAGTGGATACCTTACAACATGTAAAACATGTAATTATGGATAATTTGTTAACAAAATGTTATAAATTGAACTATCCATTCCACTTGAAGGCAGAATTGTGCTTTCTGCACAATTTATGTTCTTTAATGTTGTATGATTTTTCAGTCAAGCCACATTTAATAACATGGTCACCATTTTAACCTATTAGACACTGATGAAATGTCTTTTTTATGCTTGGTTCCCTGGGAATAATGTAAGCGATAGTTTATCTTTGCATCTCAAGAAATGAGGGCAGCAAGCTTTAGCATATATTTCAGGTATTACTTAATTAACATATTAAAAGGGGAATGAAAATGTGAGATACAATAAGAAATGAAAAATTCTAGTTTATTATAAATCTTGAGGTCAGTTTCAAAATTGGAAGCCATTTGCTGCAGAAAAAGCTTTCACGGTAAATTGGAAAGATATTTCCTCGTGTTAGAAATAGGAAATAAGGGGAGGTGGTGGTGTAGTGGTAATGTCACTGGACTAGTAATCAAGAGGCCCAAGTTAATGCTCTGGGCACATGTGTTCGAATCCCACCAGGGCAGATGGTGAAATTTGAATTCAATTAATAAATCTGGAATTAAAAGCTAGTCTAACAGTGACCATGAAACTGTTGTTGATTGTTGTAAAAATCGATCTGGTTCACTAATGTTCTTTAGGGAAGGAAATCTGCCATCCTTACCAGACCCACAGTGGTTGACTCTTAAAATGCCCTCTGAAATGGCCTAGCAAGCCACTCAGTCGTATTAAACCACTACAAAGTCTAAGAAAGTACTGTTGGTATACCTACATCATAAGGACTGCAGCAGTTCAAGAAGACAGCTCACCACCACTTCTCAAGGGCAATTAGGGATGGGCAATAAATGCTGGCATAGACAGCAATGCCCACATCCCATGAACGAATTAAAGAAGATGACTAGTTATAATAATCTATCTGTTTTCAATACACACACACTGTCATTTTTCTCCTAACTCACCTCTCTGCAGCTTGCTGTACATGGCAGGGTACTTAATTATTGTACATTTAAAATAGTTGTAAGAATTTTTGAGATGCTCCCTTAGGAGGCTTAACTATTGCTCTTCACTGGAAGTGGCACCTGTGACCATAGTGGTTGGAGACTTGAATCTCAAAAATCAATACTTGGCATACATCAAACATATGCACCTTCTATACTTAAGAGTTCACATATTGATTTTTAGGAGTCAGCACTCCTGAAGCGACAATCCTAAATGCTTTGTTCTTCAAGCACCCAGCTTCATGGGCTTTATCAAAATCATAAAATTACTTTAAATGACAAACACATGAAAAATGAGGATTTGTTATTGAAAGATTATACATTGATGTAACACTGTCCTTCAAGCATTTCATCATTAGGATCTCCTGTGATATTCTGCGATAATGATGCTTCAATAATCTTGCAGTGCAATCTTTGCATTGTTTTTAGCTGTCAGGAGGTTGCCTCAATTTTCTTATAGACCATTCTCAAGTGATCAGTGTTGGATGGTGAGTATGAGGTTGTAACTTAATGGAAGGATTCAGAGATGTCCATAAACCTCATGATTTATGTTGTCCTGTGAACCTTTCAGTTAAATTAGTCTTATTACTCACTCACACCATCTGTACGTCTACATTTATTGTACACCTTGTCTACAATGATATACTTTAGTCAGTCTTTGAGTGCCTTAGAGGATAATAGTTTTTATTCTGATATCACAGATCAAAGGTTATTAGGCCATAGACTACCAGCTCCTCCTGTGGGGCACTTGATGATAGTAATGCTATAGGATGCATTTTATCCAATTCACATTTCTAAGCTGGAGGTGTAACATACAATTAATTTTTTGTTTTGTTTTGAAGTGAATAAATTTCTATGACAGATCAGTTGTTTGGGAAGTGGTTTTAGAGCCACCATATAAAAAGAAGTATATCACACCTGGTGTGCTGTAGCTCCAAGTAAGAGGTGCTACAATTAGTCAACTGTAGGAATGGATTCACTTTTTTTCAAGTCTCTTAATGGTCTCCATTAAAATTCAACAGCCACCACTTTCTGCTTAGCCTCCTGAAATTGGTCAAAAACGAGCTGTTTTGTCCACAAATCAATTTAGTTCAACAATGAATTGTGACACAAATGATGTCATTTTTGCAGAAAAATAAAATCTACAGTTGCTGTTGAAATTCCATACAGTAGAGTCTAACCCTGCTGCTGTAAAGCACAGAATGTTGCAAGTTTGCAGTTAGTTTACCCTTCACACAATGCAAAATTAAAGCAGTGAGTTGTGCTGTAATGCAATGCTTTGGTAATATGCCTTAAGTTGTATCTTCAGTTTGTTTTATATGTAGACATGAGAGAATTTAGTTAATTTAGACTTTGCATTCAGATTCAAGTTCAAATTTAAGAAGAATCGAAATTTAAGTCCAAGACTAAATTTGGAATAAAAGCAAAATACTGCAGATGCTGGAAATCTGAAATAAAAACAAGAAATGCTGGAAATACTCAGCAGGTCTGGCAGCATTTGTGGAGAGAGAAGCAGAGTTAACGTTTTAGGTCAGTGACCCTTCTTCAAAACCTGGAATTTGGAAGTTATGGTATGGTGGAGTAGAGTGAGCACACTGTGGGGAAAATACAAATAAGCAGACAGTAAATGGCATTCAAAGTAGGGACATCAATTTAAAATGAGGTTTATTCGATGTGTTTACTTTATTAGTTTATAACTAACAATGAAACGTTAGATTATAATCTACCAGTTTAATAAGGGGATGTTTGTGGTAGCTGTATTGCACAGAAATGGGATTGGTTCAGTTAGAATTGCAACTAGTCAGAAGTTATAATGTAGAAAAGGGTTTTGGTACAATATGATTGACTTTGACTGTCACAAAAATGACGCAAAATCAAATTTAAAAAAGAACCAATCAGAAAGCCCCTGTATGAAACTTCAGCAAGATGGTCAGGACAGGTAGAAACAGTTTTTTAGATGCCGTGGAATGCTAATATGCCAAAATTCTTTTATGATCCTCAACATGAGGTTTTTGATTTTGGCTGTCAGGGGCTGCTGCTGAGTGCACTCTAAGCATTTTTCCACAGCTTGCTCTTGATAGCTTTTTTAGCCTCAGTGCCCCTGGCTGAGGGAGAAGACTAATCAGCCAGGGTTCCTACACTGATCCTGTGACTCCCGATGAAAAGTGTGCGTGTGTGTTTGAAATGAAGAGCCGGCAAGGAAGGAAGAAACATGCTGCTTCCACAAAGAAGGTAACGCTGCAGGTGGCCCAAGAGGTCAGCAGCAGGAGCATTGTGCCACGCTCCTGGCTTCAGTGCAGGAAGTGATTTAATGACCTAACCAGGCCAAAAACGGTGACTACAATTGAACATTCACCTATATCCTGCTGTGCGTATCAACCATATGCGCTCTCCCGGCCCCACCCCCCAACGCCATTCACTGTGCCTTGTCACGCCTACTCCATCACTTCACACCTCACAGTCACTTAGCTTGCAAGCACATCCATCCTTCTGTCACTTCATCGCGTCCCTACATATCCATCCACCACTGCCAGTCACCCTCATCCTTATGCAATTTGCTATCTCTCCCTGATAGTCACCCTCATCAAATGCACTGCATCCGTCAGGTGAACAAATTACAGTCACCCAAAGGTCTGTTCTTTCCCCTGTTGAAGGAGAAGAGAGCACAGAACACAATGGAGGGAGAGAGAACTAGAGGTGGTCCTCCACAGATTTTGTAGCTGATAACTGCAGAGGAGGAAGCACTGGAGATCAGTGGTGTTTTGGCATCCTTGGCTATTGAAGATGGGAAGGTGGGGACCTCCCAGCAACCTGGTGACAGAATCAAATATCATCCACTCACGTTGTCATACAAAAGTTAATCATGTTGACTTGATTTCAGCAGCAACTGAAATATGAACATGTTGATAGTATTATTGGAACATTCTTGAGTTGCCAGTATTAATCATATACTTTCTCTCTGATTAGGCTATCATGCATGCAGAAGCAGTTGCTCACTATCGTGGCGTCGAATCCTCAGAGTAGCTAGCTCCTACAGAGGGTGTACCATCAAGGGACTCATGCTGACTATGCAGCTGTGCATATAATCGCAGGTTGGAGGGTCCAGTTAGACTGATATTTGGGTTTTCACCTGGTGAGTCACACTTCACAAGTAAGCAAGAGCAGATGGTGGTTGGCAGGGACAACTGTGAAGAGTTTGTGTCGAAAGATGGAGCCCTCTCACAGCTCTGCTCAGTTGGACAGATGCTGTACCATAGGGACCGTTGAACTAGATAATCATTGAGGGGCAGCTGCGACCTACTGACAGGCCTGCCCCGCCCACTGTCCACGATTGCAGAGAATGGAGCAGTCTACCTCAACCATGAGTAGGTTGATGTTGCAGGGCATTGCCTCTACCTCTACTCAAGCCACAAGTGTTGCAACACATAGAAGCAGTAGGAAAAGGAAAAGCAAAGCTTTGTAGTTGCCCAAGGTATACACATGGATGTGTGACTAAATTGTATGTTGTTAAGCTTCCATTCTTTAGTACAATCACATAAAATGTATTACTTTACACCACTTTCCCATGTTGTCCATTCTTGGTTGCTGGGTGGCAACTTGCCCTTTCTGTTGTTTGTTGATGAATGTGAAGGCATGAATTGACAGGAACCAATGGGAGAATGTGCAATGGATGGTTGTTTGGTAGTAGGTCTGCTTCGTGTCAGTGGAATTGGGTGGTGGAGATGAGACAGAAACCTGAGTGGCTGCTTGTTCTGACTGGTATCATCACAGATGAAGTCAACATAAGTCCGGCCCTGGCAAACATCCCATCATTGATCTACTTTAAACATTTGTGTGCAGCCGACTGTGAGATTCTGGATATGTCTCTGGATGGATCTGGAGGCAAAATATGAGTACAATGGTCACTTTCACAATCACTGGTAATGTGTGGTCACCAGGTCCGGTAGGGAACGAGTCTTTTTTTAGGAGGCTGCAGATGTCCATCAACATCTGACATGACAGCCTGAGTCTCCGGAGGCACTACTCTTCTGAGAGGTCTCGGATGCTGAGCCTCTGCATGTTACATGGGTACTGCCTCCTGCGACCATGACTCCTCTGCTGTTTTCCTGTCTGTTCACCACTGTCAGGTCTCTTAGCAGCAGGGTACTTCTGCAGCTGGTGCTTATCTTGATCCTCATCTGAAATCTAACGCAGCCAAGGGGCCACCCTTGAGAAGGCGGTGGTGAGCTGCCTTCTTAAACTGCTGCTGTCCTTGGGGTATAGGTACACCAACAGTGCTGTTCGGAAGGAAGTTCCAGGATTTTAACCCAGCGACAGTGAAGAAACGGCGATATAGTTCGAAGTCAGGATGGTGTGTGGCTTGGAGGAGAACTTGCAGGAACATAGGAACATAAGAGCAGGAGACATTCAACCCATTGAGCCAGCCCCGCCATTCAATACCATCATGGCTGATCATCCACTTCAATGCCCTTTTCCTACACCTATCCTCATATCCCCTTACGTCGTTTGTATTTAGAAATCTGTCAATCTCTGCTTTAAGTATACTCAATGACTGAGCTTCCACAGCTCTCTGGGGTAGAGAATTCCAAAGATTCACAACCCTCTGAGTAAAGAAATTTCTCTTCAACTCTGCCGTAAGTGGTTTCCCCCTTGTTTTGAAATTATGTCCCCTGGTTCTAGACTCCCCAACCAAGGGAAACATCTTAGCTGCATATAAACTGTCAATCCCTTTAAGTATTTTGTAGATTTCAATGAGATCACCTCTCGTTCTTCGAAACTCTAGAGAATACAAGCCAGTTTCCCCAATCTCTCTTCATAGGACAGTCCCGCCATCCCGGGAACAGGTCTAGTGAACCTTCGTTGCACTCCCTCTATGGCAACAATATCCTTCCGAAGGTAAGGGGACCAACACTGCACACAGTGCTCCTGGTGCAGTCTAACCAATGTTCCATAAAATTGAAGCAAGACTTCGCTCCTCCTGTACTCAAATCCTCTTGTGATAAAGGCTAACATACCATTAGACTTCTTAATTGCTTGCTGCACCTGCATGTTAACTTTCAGTGACTTATTGACAAGGATACCCAGTTTCCTTTCTACGTTCACACTTTCTAGTCTCATACCATTTAAGAAATACTCTGCACATCTATTCCTCCTACCAAAGTGGATAACCTCACATTTTTCCACATTATGTTGCATTTGCCCATTCTTGCCCACTCACTAAGTCTATCCAAATACTCTTGAAGTCGCTTTGCATGTTCCTCACAACACACATTCCAAGCTAATTTTCTGTTATCTGCGAACTTGGAAATATTACATTTGGTCCCCACATCCAAATCATTGATATATATATTTTGAACAGCTGGGGCCCAAGCACAGATCCCTGTGGTACCCCACTGGTCACAGCCTGCCAGCGCAAGAATGACCCATTTATTCCTACTCTCTGCTTTCTGCCTGTTAACCAATCCTTAATCCATGCCAGTATATTACCTCCTATCCCATGTGCTTTAATTTTTCTAACCAACCTCCTGTGGGGGACTTTATCTAAAACCTTCTGAAAATCCAAGTATAGCACGTCCACTGACTCCCCTTTATCAATTCTGTTAGTAACATCCTCAAAAAACTCCAACAGGTTTGTCAAACATGATTTCCCATTCATAAATCCATGTTGACTATGACCAATCAGATCATTATTATCCAAATGTCCATTTATCACATCCTTTAGAATAGATTCTAGCATTTTCCCAATAACTGATATAAGGCTAACAGATCTGTAATTCCCTGTTTTCTCTCTCCCTCCCTCTTAAATAGTGGCGTGACATTTGCTACCTTCCAATGTGCAGGACCAGTGCAGGCACAGTGGCGCAGTGGTTAGCACCGCAGCCTCATGGCTCCAGCGACCCGGGTTCAATTCTGGGTACTGCCTGTGTGGAGTTTGCAAGTTCTCCCTGTGTCTGCGTGGGTTTCCTCCGGGTGCTCCGGTTTCCTCCCACATGCCAAAGACTTGCAGGTTGATAGGTAAATTGGCCAGTAGCAATTGCCCCTAGTATAGGTAAGTGGTAGGGAAATATAGGGACAGGTGGGGATGTGGTAGGAATATGGAATTAGTGTAGGATTAGTATAAATGGGTGGTTGATGGTCGGCACAGACTCAGTGGGCCGAAAGGCCTGTTTCAATGCTGTATCTCTAAACTAAACTATAGAATTTTGGAAGATGATCACTAATGCATCCACGATCTCTATAGCTACCTCTTTCAACACTTTGGGATACTGTGTGCGCTGACGTCAGATTTGGAGGTGTGACAAACAGTGAGGATGATATGAATTGCCTGCATCAGGACATGGATTGGCTAGCAGAATAGGCAGACAGGTGGCAGATGGAATTTAATACTGACAAGTGTGAGGTGATGCATTTTGGCAGAAGGAATGGGGAGAGGCAATATTGACTTAATGGCACAGTTCTAAAGAGTGAGCAATAACAGGGACCTGGAGGTGAATGTGCATCGATCTTTGAAGGTGGCAGGACATATTGAGAGAGTGGGATGGGATTTTGGGCTTCATAAATAGAGGCATTGAATATAAAAGCAGGAAAGTTATGCTGAATCTTTATAAAGCTCTGATTAGGCCCCCAACTGGAGTATTGCATCCCATTCTGGTCACCATACTTTCGGAAGGATCTGAGAGTCCTTGAGAAGGAGGAGATTTACCAGGTTCCAGGGATGGAGGATTTTACTTCCAAAGTTAAGTTGAAAAAGCTAGGGTTGTTTTCCTTAGACCAAAGGAGATTGAGGGAAGATTCAATAGAGGTGTACGAGATTATAACAGGCTTAAATAAGTTAGACAAGGAAAAGCTGTTCCCATTAACTAATGGTACAAGGACGAGGGGTCACAGATTGAAGGTTTTTGGGCAAGAGATGCAGGGAGGCTATGAGGAACTTTTTTACGCAGCGGGTGGTAATGACCTGGAACTCGCTGCCTATAAGGGTGGTGGAAGTGGAGACAATCAATGACTTCAAGAGGAAATTGGATGGCCACTTGAAGGTGACCTGCAGGGCTAAGGGGGAGTGGGACTGACTGGATAGCTCCATGGAGAGCCGGCATGGACTTGATGGGCCGAATGGGCTCCTTCTGTGCCATAAATGACTCGATGACTCTATGTAGAGTATCAGGTTCCGGGGACTCATAAACCTTCAGCCCCATTAATTTCTCCAATACAACCTTCTTACTAATTCTAACTTCCTTCAATTCCTCATACTCACTAATCCCTTGGATCTCTAATTCTGGGAGATTTATTGTAGCTTCCTCAGTGAAGACAGACACAAAGTAATCATTTAGCTTCTCTGCCATTTCTCTATTCCCCATTATAAATTCTCCTGACTCTGCCTATAATGGACCCATATTTGTCTTAGCCAAACGTTTCCTTTTTACATATCTATAGAAGCTTTTACAGTCCGTTTTTATGTTTTTTGCTAACTTACCTTCAGATTCTGTTCTCTCTTTCTTTATCAGTTTTATTGCCCACTTTTGCTGTCTTCGAAGATCCTCCCAATCCTCAGGTTTACTACTATTTCTGGCAACTTTATAGGTCTTGTCTTTTAATCTTATACAATCCTTAACTTATCCACGGTTGACTGCCTTTACTTTTGGGGTTTTTGTGCCTTGAAGGAATGTATAGTTGCTGTAAACTATGTAATATTTCTTTAAAGACTATCCATTGCCTATGTACTGTCATACCTTTTAATATATTTTCTCAATCCACCTCAGCCAATTCGGCCCTCAAACCTTCATAATTTCCTTTGTTCAAATTTAACACTCTGTCTTCAGATTGAACTGCCTCACTTTCAAACATAATGTAAAATTCTATCATATTATGGTCACTCATCCCTAAAGGTTCTTTTACAACAAGATTATTAATTGCAGGTGGTGGTGTTCCCATGCATCTACTAGGTGGTAGAGGTTGCAGGTTTGGAAGGTGCCATCGAAGGAGCCTTGGTGAGTTGCTGCAGTGCATCTTGTATATAGTACACACTGCTGCCACTGTGTGTCAGTGGTGGAGGGAGTGAATGTTGAAGGTGGTGGATGGGGTGCCAATTAAGCAGGCTTCTTTGTCCTGGATGCTGTTGAGCTTCTTAAGTGTTGTTGGAGCTGCACCCATCCAGGCAAGTGGAGAGTATTCCATCACACTCCTGACTTGTGCCTTGTAGATGGTGGACAGGGACTGGAGAGTCTGGAGATGAGTTACCCACCGCAGGATTCCCAGCCTCTAACCTGCTCTTGTAAACACAGCATTTATGTGGCTAGTCCAGTTCAGTTTCTGATCAATGGTGACCCCCCAGGATGTTGATGGTGTGGGATTCAATGATGATAGTGCCATTAAACGTCAAGGGGAGATGGTTAGATTCTCTCTTATTTGAGATGGTCATTGCCTGGCACTTGTATGACGTGAATGTTACTTGCCACTTATCATCCCAAGCCTGGATATTGTCCAGGTCTTGGTGCATCTGGACATGGGCTGCTTCAGTATCTGAAGAATCGTGTGTGGTGCTGAACATTGTGCAAGCATCAGCGAACCTCCCCACTTCTCCCCTTGATGTTCAATGGCATTACCATCGTTGAATCCCACACCATCAATATCCTGGGGGTCACCATTGACCAGAAACTTGATGAAGCAGCTGAAGATGGTTGGGCCTAGGACACTACCCTGAGAAATTCTGCAGTGATGTCCTGGGTCTTAGATGATTGACCTCCAACAACAACAACCATGTTCCTTTGTGATAAGTATGACTGCAACCATCAGAGAGTTTTCCCCTGATTGCCATTGTCTCCAGTTTTGCTGGGCTCCTTGATGCCATACGCGGTCAAATGCTGCCTTGATGTCAAGGGCAGTCGCTCACACCTCACCTCTGGTGTTCAACTCTTTTATCCAAGTTTGGACCAAGGCTGTAATGAGGTCAGGAGCCGAGTGGTCTTGGCAGAACCCAAACTGAGTATCAGTGAGCAGGTTATTGCTGAGCAAGTGCTGCTTGATAGCACTGTTGACGATTCCTTCCAACACTTTGCTGATGATCAGGAGTATACTGATCGAGCTTGGATCTGTTCTGTCGGTTGTGGGATCTGTTAGCCCTGTGTATTGCATGCTGCTTCTGCTGTTTGGCATACAAGTAGTCCTGTGTTGCAGCTTCACCAGGCTGACACCTCATTTTTAGTTATGCCTGGTGCTGCTCCTGGCATGCCCTCCTGCACTCCATTGAACCAGTGTTGATCTTCTGGCTTGATGGTAATGGTAGAGTGGGTGTTATGCTGGGCCATGAGTTTACAGCTTGTGGTTGGATACAATTCTGTTGCTTCTGCTGACCCACAGCACCTCATGGATGCTCAGTTTTGAGTTGCTAGATCTGTTCGAAATTTATCCCATTTAGCACGGTGGTAGTGTGAAACAACACAGTGGTGGGTACCCTCAGTGTGAAGATGGGTCTTAGTCTCCACAAGGACTGTGCGGTGGTCACTCCCACCAATACTATCATGGACAGATGCATCTGCAACAAGTAGATTGGTGAGGACGAGGTCGAGTATGTTTTTCCCTCTTGTTAGTTTCCTCACCACCTTCCGCAGACCCAGTCTAGCAGCTGTGCCCTTTAGGACTCAGCCAACTCGGTCAGGACGCAAAATTAATCTCTTTAACACCTCTGGAAGTGGCGCTACGGAGGCCTTGTGCTGTTTTACTTGGGCGTGCAGCAACACCAGCCTCTGTGTCAGCAGCATGGCAGGGGAGATGGAGCAGAGGCTGCGGAGAAGGAAAGCTCTGTGTCATGCCCTCTGCCAACTTGGAGCCACTCCTCCGTGTTCCTTGAGGGCAGACGGCGGGTCTTCCGCACCCCGCCTCCTGTTGTAATTTTATGGGCTTTCTGCCTCCAGACCCTTCTCAGGGAGGCCCATAAAATTCAGCCCTCAGTGTGCATGTCAGTCAGTGCTCTCCTGTATGCTGGCCCATCGCGGCCCTCATTCGAGTCCTGTGCAGCAGAACTTGCCTGCAATCTCGCCTCTGGGAAGTTGACAAATTTACCATCCTTTGTCCCTGGCTTGGTTGCAGCTCCTTCGTGCCTAGTGACTCAGCACATGCTGATCCCAACTGCCTACTCGCCTCAAAGTCTGAGCTGGTGGCTGCAAGTGTAAGATCAAGTGAAGGGGCTTTTTCATTAGTGCTCTCCTGTTTTGCACTCTCTCTTCTTCCTTGGGCTGCTGTAACTGGGCAGGTGGCAGTTCTTAGGTGCCTGAAAGCAATAAATCAGAAAGGGAAGGGGTGAGGAAAGGGGGCTGGGGTGGGAAGCGAGGTCCATGATCACACCATCAGCAGCTTGTTAATCGTGCCAGATAGCAGGGTGAGGGTGAGCCAGGAGCTGATAAGGGCCTTAAAGCAGGAACATACCGTCATCCTCAATGTTCTTAGCAAAGCTGGATGAGACGAGTTCAGTCACTGCCGGCCCATGATGCAGAGAGCAATCTCTTCCTTAGGACTTAGGAGATGCAGGCGTCCTTGTCCTCCAACCGGTTCTGCTCTGTTCCTTTTTATTGTGTGCCACCATCCTGAAAGAGAGAGAGAGAGCAGAATTGTGTAGCACTGTGTTTCAATTATGTTCCTGCTATAACTGAATAGCTGGAAGTATGTGAAAGCACTGAGAGGTGAAAGTGAAGCTGGGAGCAGTGGGTGAGTTGGAGTATCTGGATGTTAAATGTGAGTCCTGAGTGCCAGGGAGTCTGGATGGGGTGTGATGGGGGTGTGGTGCATTGTGCACCGTGAGAGGGATGTCATGTGAAAATGCATTCACTGACCTGGACCACTCACATGAGATCATTAGACTTCTTGTGACATTGCTGCTGAGTTCTCAGGTCCAGATGCTGGAAATTGACCAACCTGGCCACCCTGTTCCCAGTCCTTTCTGGGCGTGGTCCTTGAGGGCCTCCTAGCACCTTTCAGAACCATGGCATCTCTCCTCCGGCCCAGCTCCACCACTAATGCCTCCAGCACTGCATCCATCACCCTGGAACTCTCTCTCTGCCCTAGTGTTCAATTTTCCATCATTTAAATTCCACCAATATTATTCAGTGCAGTTTCCCTTTAAGAGGACAGCCTGCCTTTACGAAGAGCAGGCTGGGTTGCAACATGTGACATCTGCACAATGCTGCTTGGCTCCCTGCTGAGCACAGAGGCAGCTGGCAGTGGGAAGAAGAAGGAAGCAGCTCAGGACCCGCTCAGCCACACGCTACAATCATGCAGATGAGTTGGGTGCACCAAATTTACATGCTGCCCACTGCAATCTGAATGGACGCGGGCAGATCGCAAATTATGAACTCCATGCCCAAAAATGGGCACACAAATTTCTAGCCCACAGTATTTGAACAAAAAGACGGCACCGATTTAGGGTTGCGGAAGGAAAATTTGGGACAGACGTCAGGAAGCATTTATTTAAACAGGACAGTTAATATCTTGAACAGATTGTCAAGAGGGAACTTAGGAAATCATTAGATGCTGTATTGGTGACATGATCAGGTCGGTATTCTAGAAGACTAAGATCAAATGGGCTGATGGGTTGTTTTCAACCAAACTATCCCTGAAGAACTATAGATGATGATGTCATCCAAAAATACAGCGTTGGCTTTCATATGTACACTGATGACACCCAGCTCTGCCTCTACACCACCTCTCTTGACTTCTCCACTGACGACTACATCTGCAGGAAGTGAACCCAGTTGCAGCTACTCACAGACCGCATGGATCGGTTGGAGCGACAACTGGATGCACTTAGGAGCATGCAGAAAGTGTCATAGACAGGAGTTTTAGAGAAGTGGTTACACCCAAGGTGCAGGCAGACTGATAGGTGACCGCTAGAAGGGGCAGGCAGTCAGTGCAGGAATCCCCTGTGGCTATCCCCCTCTCGAACAAGTATACCGTTTTGGATACTGTTGGGGGAGATGGCCTATCAGGGGAAAACAGCAGCAGCCAGAGCAGTGGCACCACGGCTGGCACTGTTGTTCAGCAGGGAGGGACAAAGTGCAGAAGAGCAATAATTATAGGGGACTCAATAGTCAGGGGCACAGATAGGCGCTTCTGTGGACGTGAAAGAGACTCCAGGATGGTATGTTGCCTCCCTGGTGCCAGGGTCAAGGATATCTCTGAACGGACAGGGGGCATTCTGAAGGGGGAGGGTGAACAGCCAGAGGTTGTGGTACACATCGGTACCAACGACGTAGGCAGGAAGAGTGATGAGGTCCTGCAGGGGGAGTTTAGGGAGTTATTTAGAAAGTTAAAAAACAGGACCTCTAGGGTTGTAATCTCTGGATTACTCCCTGTGCCACATGCCAGTGAGGCGAGAAATAGGAAGATAGTGCAGCTAAAAACGTGGCTGAACAGCTGGTGTAGAAGGGAGGGTTTCAGATATCTGGACCATTGGGATCTCTTCAGGGACAGATGGGACCTGTACAAGAAGGACGGGTTGCATCTAAACTGGAGGGGCACAAATATCCTGGCTGCGAGGTTTGCTAGCGTCACTCGGGAGGGTTTAAACTAGTGTGGCAGGGGGGTGGGAACCAGAGTAGTAGGACAGCATGTGAAATAAATGAAGGGGAACTAGTAAATAAGGCCAGTAAGACTAAGAGGAAGAGCAGGCAGGGAGATGTTGCGGAGAACAATGGGACTGGTGGTTTGAAGTGCATCTGTTTCAGTGCAAGAAGTATAACAGGTAAGGCAGATGAACTTAGAGCTTGGATTAGTACTTGGAACTATGATGTTGTTGCTATTACAGAGACTTGGTTGAGGGAAGGACAGGATTGGCAGCTAAATGTTCCAGGATTTAGAAGCTTCAGGCGGGAAAGAGGGGGATGTAAAAGGGGTGGGGGAGTTGCACTACTGGTTAAGGAGAATATCACAGCTGTACTGCGGGAGGACACCTCGGAGGGGTCATGCAGTGAGGCAATATGGGTGGAGCTCAGGAATAGGAAGGGTGCAGTCACGATGTTGGGGGTTTACTACAGGCCTCCCAACAGCCAGCGGGAGGTAGAGGAGCAGATATGTAGACAGATTTTGGAAAGATGTAAAGGTAACAGGGTTGTAGTGGTGGGTGATTTTAACTTCCCCTATATTGACTGGGACTCAGTTAGTACTAGGGGCTTGGATGGGACAGAATTTGTAAGGAGCATCCAGGAGGGCTTCTTGAAACAATACGTAGATAGTCCAACTCGGGATGGGGCCATACTGGACCTGGTATTGGGGAATGAGCCCGGCCAGGTGGTCGAAGTTTCAGTAGGGGAGCATTTCGGGAACAGTGACCATAATTCCATAAATTTTAAGGTACTTGTGGATAAGGATAAGAGTAGTCCTCGGGTGAAGGTGCTAAATTGGGGGAACGCTAATTATAACAATATTAGGCAGGAACTGAAGAATTTAGATTGGGGGCAGCTGTTTGAGGGTAAATCAACATCTGACATGTGGGAGTCTTTCAAACGTCAGTTGATTGGAATCCAGCACCAGCATGTTCCTGTGAGGAAGAAGGATAAGTTAGGGAAGTTTCGGGAACCTTGGATGATGTGGGATATTGTGAGCCTCGTCAAAAAGAAAAAGGAAGCATTCATAAGGGCTGGAAGGCTCGGAACAGACAAATCCCTTGAGGAATATAAAGACAGTAGGAAGGAACTTAAGCAAGGAATCAGGAGGGCTAAAAGGGGTTATGAGAAGTCATTGGCAAACAGGATTAAGGAAAATCCCAAGGCTTTTTATACATATATAAAGAGCAAGAGGGTAACCAGGGAAAGGGTTGGCCCACTCAAGGACAGAGAAGGGAATCTATGTGTGTAACCAGAGGAAATGGGCGAGGTACTAAATGAGTACTTTGCATCAGTATTCAACAAGGAGAAGGACTTGGTGGATGATGAGCCTAGGGAAGGGAGTGCAGATAGTCTCAGTCATCTCATTATCAAAAAGGAGGAGGTGTTGGGTGTCTTGCAAAGCATTAAGGTAGATAAGTCCCCAGGGCCTGATGGGATCTACCCCAGAATACTGAGGGAGGCAAGGGAAGAAATTGCTGGGGCCTTGACAGAAATCTTTGCATCGTCATTGGCTACAGGTGAGGTCTCAGAGGACTGGAGAATAGCCAATGTTGTTCCTTTGTTTAAGAAGGGTAGCAAGGATAATCCAGGAAATTATAGGCCGGTGAGCCTTACGTCAGTGGTAGGGAAATTATTAGAGAGGATTCTTCGGGACAGGATTTACTCCCATTTGGAAACAAATGGACTTATTAGCGAGAGGCAGCATGGTTTTGTGAAGGGGAGGTCGTGTCTCACTAATTTGACTGAGTTTTTTGAGGAAGTGACAAAGATGATTGATGAAGGAACGGCAGTGGATGTTATCTATGTGGACTTCAGTAAAGCCTTTGACAAGGTCCCTCATGGCAGACTGATACAAAAGGTGAAGTCGCATGGGATCAGAGGTGAGCTGGCAAGATGGATACAGAACTGGCTCGGTCATAGAAGACAGAGGGTAGCAGTGGAAGGGTGCTTTTCTGAATGGAGGGATGTGACTAGTGGTGTTCCGCAGGGATCAGTGCTGGGACCTTTGCTGTTTGTAGTATATATAAATGATTTGGAGGAAAATGTAGCTGGTCTGATTAGTAAGTTTGCGGACGACACAAAGGTTGGTGGAGTTGCGGACAGTGATGAGGATTGTCAGAGGATACAGCAGGATATAGATCGGTTGGAGATTTGGGCGGAGAAATGGCAGATGGAGTTTAATTCGGACAAATGTGAGGTAATGCATTTTGGAAGGTCTAATGCAGGTGGGAAGTATACAGTAAATGGCAGAACCCTTAGGAGTATTGACAGGCAGAGAGATCTGGGCATACAGGTCCACAGGTCACTGAAAGTGGTAACGCAGGTGGATAAGGTAGCCAAGAAGGCATACGGCATGCTTGCCTTCATCGGTCGGGGCATAGAGTATAAAAATAGGCAAGTCATGCTGCAGCTGTACAGAACCTTAGTTAGGCCACACTTAGAATATTGCGTGCAATTCTGGTCGCCACACTACCAGAAGGACGTGGAGGCTTTGGAGAGGGTACAGAAGAGGTTTACCAGGATGTTGCCTGGTCTGGAGGGCATTAGCTATGAGGAGAGGTTGGATAAACTCGGATTGTTTTCACTGGCACGACGGAGGTGGAGGGGCGACATGATAGAGGTTTACAAAGTTATAAGCGGCATGGACAGAGTGGATAGTCAGAAGCTTTTTCCCAGGGTGGAAGAGTCAGTTACTAGGGGACATAGGTTTAAGGTGAGAGGGGCAAAGTTTAGAGGGGATGTGCGAGGCAAGTTCTTTCCACAGAGGGTGGTGAGTGCCTGAAACTTGTTGCCGGGGGAGGTGGTGGAAGCAGGTACGATCGCCACATTTAAGAGGCCTCTTGACAAATACATGAATAGGATGGGAATAGAGGGATACTGACCCCGGAAATGCAGAAGGTTTTAGTTTAGGCAGGCATCAAGATCGGCGCAGGCTTGGAGGGCCAAATGGCCTGTTCCTGTGCTGTACTGTTCTTTGTTCTTTGACCAGACCATCAATATCTTCCAGCAGCCTACAGCTATCCTCCTTGCTATCTACCACAAGGCCAATCTTTGTGTCGTCTGCAAACTTCTTGATCATGCCCCCTACATTTACGTCCAAAACGTTTATACCACAAAAAGCAGGGGACCCAGTACAGAGTCCTGTGGAATGCCACTGGAAATAGCCCTCCAGTCGCTAAAACATCCGTCAACTATTACCCTTTGTTTCCTGCCACTGAGCCAGTTTTGTATCCACCTTGCTGCATTTCCCTGGATCCCATGGGCTTTTATTTTTTTAACCAGTCTGCCATTTGGGATCTTGTCAAAAGCCTTGCTAAAATCCATGTGGACCACATCAACTGCACTACCCTCATCTATCTTCCTTGTTACTTCTTCAAAAAATTCAGTCAAGTTGGTCAAACAAGATCTTCCCTTAACAAATCCATGCTGATTAGCCTTGATCAACCTGTACCTTTCTAAGTGACAGTTTATCCTGTCTCTCAGAATAGATACCAATCATTTGCCCACTACTGAGGTTAGACTGACTGGCCTGTAATTATTCGGTCTATCCCTCGCTCCTTTTTTATACAGAGGTACAACATTAGCAGTCCTCCAATCCACTGGCTCCACACCTGTATCAAGCGAGGAAAGAAAAATGATGGTCAGACCATCTGCTATTTCCTCTCTTGCTTCTTTTAACAGCTAGGGTACATTTCATCTGGCCCTGGTGATTTATCAACTTTCAAAGATGCTAATCCCGTTAATACGTCTTCTCACCCTATGTTTATCACATCCAATGCTTCACACTCCTCCTCCTTAACTACAATATCTGTATCGTTCCCTTCTTTTGTCAAGACAGACACAAAGTATTCATTAAGAACCATACCAACATCTTCCGCCCCTACACATAGGTTACCTTTTTGGTCTTTTATGGGCCCTACTCTCTCCTTAGTTATCCTCTTACTCTTAATGTATTGATAAAACATTAAGGGTTCACTTTGATTTTGCTTGCCAATAATCTTTCATGCCCTCTCTTTGCTTTCCTAATTTCCTTTTTGATTTCACCCCTCCATGTTCTATACTCCTCTCGGCTTTCTGTAGTATTGAGTTCTCAGAGTCGGACATAAGCTTTCATTTTCTGACTTACCTTACTCTGTAGGCTCCTTGACATCCATGGGGCTCTAGATTTGCTGTCTCACCCTTTTTCTTTGTGGGAATATGTTTACTCTGACCCCTTTGAATCTCCCCTTGAATGTCTCCCACTGTTCTGACACTGATTTACCTTCAAGTAGCTGTTTCCAGTCCACTTTCAATAAATCACTCCTCAGTTTAGTAAAATTGGCCTTGCCCCAATTGAGAACTCTAATTCCTGTTCTATCTTTGTCCTTTTCCATAATTATGTTAAAACTGACTGAATTATGATCACTACCACCAAAATGCTCTCCCACTACCACCCCGTCCACCTGCCTTTCTTAATTTCCTAAAACTGTCTAAAACTGCGCCCTCTCTTGTTGGGCTTGCTACATACTGGGCACAAAAGTTCTCCTGAATGCACCTCACGAATTCCTTTCACACTAAAACTATCCCAGTTAATATTGGGTTAGTTAAAATCCACCACTATTACTGCCCTATTGTCCTTGCATTTCTCAGAGATTTGCCTACATATCTGCTCTTCTATCGTCTCAATCTGGCCCCGGTTGCCCTTGCGCCGTCACAGCTGGGAGCCAGGAAAGAAGCTCCACCGTGAGCTGGATGGCGACCACGAGTGCAGCGTCAGCCTGGAGGACGCCGATATCGAGGAGGCCATGCAGGCTGTGGGCTGGCCCGCTCGCCAGGGTTGCGACACCTGCCGGACGCCTCCCACCTTCCCCCCAGCACCCCCTTTCCCCACTCCCTCCTCCCTTGCAAATACCCCCCACAACCCTTCCCCCCTCGCACCCCCTCCCCTCTCACACCCCTTTCCCCCACCCCCCTGCAACCCTTGTTAGGGCCCCTGCTCACGGATATGTGATAACAACCCCACTGCCTTGTGGGCGTCTCAGGAGAGACCAAGGCTAAGGGAGTAAACCCGAACAGAAAATCCGGAGCAGACCCCCGAAGGCGGTCATGTGTCACCTTTGGCATGTTTCCGGCAGTTCCTGCAGCCATACTGGTGCCAAACGTCATGCTCTGCACTCCTTTGGACCCCACTAGAAAGGCCGAGAGAGGGGTTTTGACGTTTCGGCAACTCACAACCTCCATACATCCACCCAGGCATGCGCCATGGAGAGGTCACTCCATAGTTGCCTCACAGTGACCCAAACAACATGGAAGGCAGCAGTTACGGGTTATAAGTCCAGCTCAATTGGCATAGAGATTGGGCACCAAGGGTTGCCTTTGTCGGTTGGAGAGGTCATCGCATCTCACTGGACAGCTACCGCCCGCCTCAAACCGGGCAGCCCCTGGTCAGTAAGGTTCTGTCCCGCTACAGTCCACCTGCTTCAATGGGTGCTTGGAGCTCAGGGTCATTGCCCAACAAGTGGACTGTAACACCACACCAAACAGCACGACAAAAAAAGGAAAGAAGGTACCAGTCCTTCGTTTTGCAAGCTGGAACATCAGAACTATATGTCCTGGCCTGTCGGAAGACCTTACACAAATCAACGATTCTTGGAAGACCGCCATCACTAACAACGAGCTCAGTAGACTCAATATGGACATTGCAGCACTTCAGGAGACACGTCTCCCCGCGAGCGGATCTCTAAGAGAGCAAGTCTACACCTTCTGGCAAGGTAGGGATCCTGAAGAACCAAGACAGCATGGATTGGGCTTCGCCATCAGAAACTCTTTGCTCAGCATGATAGAGCCACCTTCAAATGACTCGGAATGCATACTGCCCATCTGACTGCTCACCGCCTCTGGTCCAGTACACCTACTCAGCATCTATGCTCCAACACTCTGCTCCACACCTGAAGTTAAAGACCAGTTCTACGAGGAACTCCATAATATCATTAGTACCATTCCCAATACCGAACATTCGTTCCTGTTGGGGGACTTTAACGCCAGGGTTCGGGCCAACCATGACTCATGGCCCTCCTGCTTTGGGCACTATGGCATTGGAAGGATGAATGAGAATGGACAGAGACTGCTGGAGTTGTGTACCTATCACATCCTCTGCATCACCAACTCGTTCTTTCATACTAAACCCTGTCACCAGGTTTCATGGAGGCACACAAAATCACGTCGTTGGCATCAGCTGGACCTCATCGTCACAAGGCGAGCCTCTTTAAACAGTGTCCAAATCACACACAGCTTCCACAGTGCGGACTGCGACACCGAAAACTCCCTGGTGTGCAGCAAAGTTAGACTCAAACCAAATAAGCTGCATCACTCCAAGCAGAAGGGCTGCCCGCGCATCAACACTAACAGAATTTCTTATCCACAGCTGTTACATATGTTTCTAAATTCAATTGAAAAAGCCCTTCAAAACGGTCCTACAGGGGATGCAGAGACCTTGTGGGCCCACATCAGAGACGCCCTCCATGACTCAGCAATGACCACCTATGGCAAACCTGAGAAGCAGAATGCAGACTGGTTTCAATCTCACTTTGAAGAGCTGGAATCTGTCATAGCTGCTAAGCGCATTGTACTGTTGAACTACAAGAAAGCCCTCAGCGAGTTAACATCAGTAGCACTTAAAGTAGCGCTGCACAAAGAACAGCCAGGCGCTGTGCAAATGACTACTGGCAACACCTAAGCAGTTGTATTCAGCTGGCCTCCAACACCGGAAACATCAGAGGAATGTATGATGGCATTAAGAGAGTTTTTGAGCCAACCATCAAGAAGATCACCCCCCTCAAGTCTAAATCAGGGGACACAATTAATGACCAACGCAAGCAAATGGACCGCTGGGTGGAGCACTACCTAGAACTGTACTCCAGGGAAAATGTCACTGAGACCGCCCTCAATGCAGCCCAGTCTCTGCCAGTCATGGATGAGCTGGACGAACAGCCAACAAAATTGGAACTCCGTGATGCCATGATTCTCTAGCCAGTGGAAAAACCCCTGGAAAGGATAGCATTACCACTGAAATAATCGAGAGTGCCAAGCCTGCTATACTCTCAGCACTCCATGAACTGCTTTGCCTGTGCTGGGATGAGGGAGCAGTACCACAGGACATGCGCGATGCCAATATCATCACCCTCTATAAGAACAAGGGTGACCGCGGTGACTGCAACAACTACCGTGGAATCTCCCTGCTCAGCATAGTGGGGAAAGTCTTTGCTCGAGTCGTTTTAAACAGGCTCCAGAAGCTGGCTGAGTGTGTCTTCCCTGAGACACAGTGTGGCTTTCGAGCAGAGAGATCCACCATTGACATGCTGTTCTCCCTTTGCCAGCTACAGGAGAAATGCCGCGAACAACATAGATTTTCATAGATCTCACCAAAGCCTTTGACCTCATCAGCAGACATGGTCTCTTCAGACTACTAGAAAAGATCGGATGTCCACCAAAGCTACGAAGTATCATCACCTCATTCCATGACAATATGAAAGGCACAATTCAGCATAGCTGTGCCTCATCGGACCCCTTTCCAATCCTGAGTGGTGTGTAACAGGGCTGTGTTCTCACACCTACACTGTTTGGGATCTTCTTCTCCCTGCTGCTCTCACATGCGTTCAAGTCTTCAGAAGAAGGAATTTTCCTCCACACAAGATCGGATGGCAGGTTGTTCAACCTTGCCCATCTTCGAGCAAAGACCAAAGTACGGAAGGTTCTCATCAGGGAACTCCTCTTTGCTGACGATGCTGCACTAACATCCCACACAGAAGAGTGTCTGCAGAGACTCATCGACAGGATTGCGGCTGCCTGTAACAAATTTGGCCTAACCATCAGCCTCAAGAAAACGAACATCATGGGACAGGATGTCAGAAATACTCCACCCATCAATTTCGGTGACCAAGCTTTGGAAGTGATTCAAGAATTCACCTACCTGGGCTCAACTATCACCAGTAACCTGTCTCTCGATACAGAAATCAACAAGCGCATGGGAAAGACATCCGTTGCTATGTCCAGACTGGCCAAGAGAGAATGGGAAAATGGCGCACAAAAGTCCAAGTGTATCAAGCCTGTGTCCTCAGTACCTTGCTCTACGGCAGCGAGTTCTGGACAACGTATGTCAGCCAAGAGCAACGTCTCAATTCATTCCATCTTCACTGCCTCCGGAGAATCCTTGGCATCAGGTGGCAGGACTGTATTTCCAACGCAGAAGTCCTCGAGGTGGCCAACATCCCCAGCATATACATACTGAGCTAGCGGCACTTCAGATGGCTTGGCCATGTGAGCTGCATGGAAGATGGCAGGATCCCCAAGGACTCATTATACAGCAAGCTTGTCACTGGTATTAGACCCACCAGCCGTCCATGTCTCCGCTTTAAAGACGACTGCAAACGCAACATGAAGTCCTGTGACATTGACCACAAGTCGTGGGAGTCAGTTGCCAGTGCTCGCCAGAGCTTGCGGACAGCCATAAAGGCGGGGCTAAAGAGTGGTGAGTCGAAGAGACTTAGCTGTTGGCAGGAAAAAAGACAGAAGCGCAAGGAGAGAGCCAACTGTGTAACAGCCCTGACAACCAATTTTATCTGCAGCACCTGTGGAAGAGTCTGTCACTCTAGAATTGGCCTTTATAGCCACTCCAGACGCTGCTTCACAAACCACTGACCGCCTCCAGGTGCTTACCCATTGTCTCTCGAGATAAGGAGGCCAAAGAAGAAGAAGATCTCCCTCTGACTGTTTGGGGATCTATAGTACACTCCCAGCAGTGTGATTACCCCTTTTTTGTTCCTTAGCTCAATCCATATGGCCTCATTTGATGAACCCTCCGACATATCATCCCTCCTCACAGCTGTAATAGTTTCCTTGACCAAAATTGCCAGTCCCCCTCCTTTGAGGTAAAGCCTGTCGGCCTCCTAGTGGAGTCAGTGTGGGGAGGTCCCTCCTTTGGGGGAAATCCAGGGCCCCCTGAGGGCCCCTCTGGTGGTGATGGCCAGCACCCCAGGAAAACCCCCCCACTCTCATTAACCCCTTATCCCCCCACCCCGCCACCGGGGGCTGGCTGAATAGCCCCGGCAACCCCGACCCCCTTTATCTGTCCGGGAGCCTTCTCCAACCTTTCCTCTGCAAGGCCTGTTGCAGTACCGACAGTGGCTACCGATCCCAATGATGCTGCCCACCTTCTAATTAGCCAGCAGCTCTGGAAGCGGGAGCTCATCCTTTAAAGGGACGGTGTCCCCAATGGGCAGTTAATTGGTTGCCCACCATGTGATGGCAACGGACGTCTGAGATAGCCAAGGTGGGTTATCCCCCTCTTTCCAGTCTGCCACTGGGGCCACTGTCGCCAGAATAAAATCCAGCCCATTATCTTCAGTTCTCCCACTCTCCCACTGGCTACTGGCTCCATCCTTGTCCCTAACAATGGTCTGACACTAAACCAAACTGTTTGTAACCTTGGTGTCATATTTCATTCTGAGACGAGCTACTGATCACATATCCGCACCATCACTAAGACAAACTATTTCCAACTCTGTGACATTGCCCGACTTTGCCTCGGTTTCAGTTCATCTGCTGCAACCCTCATTCATGCCTCTGTTACCTCTAGACTCGACTATTCCAATGCACCCCTGGCTGGTGTCTCACATTCTTCTCTCCATAAACATGAGGTTATCCAAAACTCTGTTGTCTGTGTCTTAACTCATCCCAAGTCTCATTCACCTAACACCCCTGTGTTTGCTGACCTACATTGGCTCCTGTCAAGCAACATCTTGATTTTAAAATTCTCATCCTTGTTTTCAATTCCCTCCATGGCCTTGTCCCTCCCTATTTCTGTAATTTCCTCCAGCCCCACAACCCTCCAAGATATCTGCACTCATCCAATTCTGGCCTCTTGAGTATCACCAATTTTAATTGCTCCACCATTGGTGGCTGTGCCTTCAGCTGCCTAGGCCCTAAGCTCTGGAATTCCATCCCTAAACCTCTATATCTCTTTCTTCCTTTAAGATGCTCCTTAAAACCTACTTCTTTGACCAAGGTTTTAGCTAACTGCCTTAATATTGCCTTACGTGGCTCTGTGTCTAATTTTGCTTTATAATGCTCCTGTGAAGCACCTTGGGATGTTTCATTACATTAAAAGCGCTATATAAATATAAGTTGTTGTCATTGAGAAGATTACCTAGATCAGGTGAAGTGAGGCCAGGGGGATTTGAAAACAAGGATTTATCTATACAACTGCACCAATATGTCAACTAGTGCACGTGTTTTTTTCTCTGAAAGTTTGCAATTTGCATACAAGTAACTTTCATTGTTTCAAATATAAAATGGCTCAGATTCTTGATTAAGTAAAGCACATGAGTTCCTAGATCTTAAGTCACACCTGCTATGAAATGTAATATACATTTGTTTTGGAATATTAATATGGAATTTTATATCTAAGAGCACTCATTACATCCAATTAGCTGAGTACACATGGATAAATTGCTAGAGGGACTTTAGGTGTAATTACTTTTAATCCCAAGTGATTTTTAATTTACTCATCACCGGTTGACATAGTGTGCAAATTAATTTAATTACGTATGATTTTATATGTTATCATATTAAAACCTTTGTTAAAAATAATTTTTTTAAAGTGGCATTTCTTTTTTTACAGATTGCAATTTTTGTGGCTTTTAAATTCTTTACTTCCAAAATATAGGTTTGCAAAGAACAGTGGTAACAGCATCCAGGAATACACAAGTTGATAAGATAACAAGTAATTTGTGATAATTATAAAGGAAACAAAAATAAATCATAAAATTTAATTGGATCAGTTTAATTGTATTTAATAGGCACATCTTAAAGGTTAAAAGATTGAGGTTTTTTACTTTTTTGTATGCAATGGTGTAAATATTCTTAAAAATTATCAGTTAAAGATTCCTTTCAGGAACATTATCATTGTTTATCTGTTCATATCTCTATATATATTATTTTAATGGAGGCATGAACCTTTGTACAATAAGTGTGTTGATTCCTCCATTAACAAAACAGTGAGGAATTTGATTGGAGCAGATTATCTGTCCACATGACATCACCAACAATAATTTCCAGCCTTATTACCTGTTCTCTGTCGTTATCCAACCTAAATAATATTGTCATTGATACTTTCCTTAGCTTTCATGCCTCATATATAATCAGACAGACGTATGCAAAATTTAAGAAGTGAATAATTTACTAATTATGTCATATTAATAATTAAATCTAATAGTTTTAATAGATAACTGGTAACTAACAATCATTAGCTTTGACATGATTACTTCTGGTAATGATGGGCTGAATTTGTGAAAAAAAGGGCAGCCTGCAGCCATGCCACTGTGATCTAGTGCGCGGTGGCAATCTGCATACACTGGGCGGTCTCCCTCACCCCTCCTCCCCCACCCCCCCAACAATCACGTGGTGGGTGCAGGCTGTGCGACGCCGGCAATGGCATCAGCTGCCTCTGCGCAGGCGCAGGCACTGGCGCTATTTTTAAAGGGCTGCAGGCCTGCAGTGACAGATGAAAGTTGTCCCCGTTCCACCTCCCCCGACTGCAACCAAAAATAATTGCTGTGCCCGATCTTCCCGGCGGCAATGAAGCTCCGTGGTGGCACTCGCGCCCCCCCCCCCCCCCCCGCCACTGCTCGGCAATGGGACACAACTTTACATATTTAAATAAAGGAAATGCATATATTTACATACCTTTTCACCGCGATTTGACCCACCCATCCCCCCCAACTATACCAGAAAAGCCCAAATTAACCCTTTTACATCCCAACAGCATGAAGTGCAGAGTTGACCCCTTTCACCCCGCAGCTGACCTAAGTACAGAATACAACACTTCCCCCACCCCCCCACACTGAAAATGCAGAGTTGACCCTTTCCCATCCCCACCCCC
Organism: Heterodontus francisci; assembly: GCF_036365525.1. Classification (NCBI taxonomy): domain Eukaryota; kingdom Metazoa; phylum Chordata; class Chondrichthyes; order Heterodontiformes; family Heterodontidae; genus Heterodontus; species Heterodontus francisci. Next base: position 21,434,789 of record NC_090408.1, on the reverse strand, counting down.
CTTTACTACAATGCAGAGTTTCTCCCTTCCCCACCTCAGTGGCACCAGCTTTCCCTGGACAGGAAAGAGAAGGCGCCGGAGTGCTGTCCGTCGCTGGCAAGATCGCAGTGAAAGGTATGTAAATATATGCATTTCCTTTATTTAAATATGTAAAGTTGTGTCCCATTGCCGAGCAGTAGGGGAGCCACCACGGAGCTTTATTGCCACCGGGAAGATCAGGCCCAGCAATCCCGGCGTCGGACTCCCTGGCGAGCCACTGCCGATTCGATCTTCCAGCAATCCCCCATCCGCCCACCCCCCCCCACACACACCCTCCCCACGGAGCCCGATGTTGGAACCTCAACAAAATACCAGCCAACAAGCGTTTCATCTGACAGGCATTTGTAAAAGTTAATTATTAAAGAACAGAGAATATATTTCACATTATTGTTGCAAACTGGAATAGTCAGATATTCGGATGCAATTCAAGTTCAATGTATAACAGAATTAACATTCTAATTCAAATGTTTCAGGAATTAAGATTCTGAAACCATGAATACCCCTGAAGTGACCATGTATATCGTGAATGTTTTGTTCGATTGGGATTTCTTTAAAAAATCTGTGATCAAGCTGGAGTCATCTTTTCCTTTAGCACATTCCCAATTTATATTTAATTTCATTGGTCCAATTCTTAATTTTGTTTTGCATCTGTTTTCTTTTGCAATTTTGTAATTTTTTTTCTCTTTGATGTTAGCTGCTATTTCTTGAAAATATGTCTTTTTTTCCTGGCTTTTTATGAGCTTTCCCACATTGGAGCCAATTATGCCAGTTTCCAGTATAAAATTTACTCATCTGTTTTTGAAAGATTTTGTCAGTTTTTATACCTTCCAGACTTTTTCTCTCAGTCTCGGATACAAAATATTCTTTTATCTCAGAACTATTTGTCTTGATTCTGACCATTCTTTCCTTTCTGGCCTAGGTTTTTTATCTCTTCTATTCCCAATTTAGTTTGCCAAATGCAGTCTGTATGGAATCTGAAATCGGCCAAAATCCAACCTCCTTTTAACAATGAATTATGCATCTTAATCAATGTTGGCTTACTAATGGTGGTATATTTCAAGGCAATAATGGTGTGGATATTTGCCATTATAAACCAACATTTCCCCATATCACATACTTCTCCCTAAAATGCTCATCCTGTACAACCTCCAACTATTCTAGTACTTTCTCATTTGAAACGTATTTGAACGAAGTTAGTTGTGCTTGGGCACACACCATACACGATCAGAATCCGCCATGTTCGTGTGCACATCGTACATGTGTATTAGAAAATAAACACATTCATATAGATACCATGCTGTGATAATATCAGCGTATTGAGGTTTCAGTTTTGCACTTTTAAATAAGCATGAAGGAATCAGTTTCCCATTGTAAATCATGTGAAATTCTTCTAACAAAGTCTTCCAAGTATATTTATTTCACAATCAATAAACATTGCACTGCAAACAGTAAAGCAGCTTACAGTCGAACAAACCGTTTTCCCTAATGACACAAAATGAAACATCTATTCCTCGAACAACAGTCTCCTCGGGCAGAAACTGCAATAAAACCTGTAACAGACTGAGCACAAAAAGCACTGTTGGTTCCCAATAATTCATTCTCCAATAAAATTAAAATTCTTTTGTTTATTGTACTGTAAAATTAATCTGTCAAGGTTGAGTCCCACAAAGATAGTTCTTTGTTGTTTGATCTCCTGTTCTTTCACAGTAAAAATACTAATCCTGGCTAGATTTACAAATGTAGTAAAAGCCAGAAAAGGTTGAATACATATACTCAGCAGATTGTGCTTATTTGTTCATATAACTAGAAGTTCTTTGTAACCTCGTGCAAGGACAAATGAACATAGAGGTTAATGTGAGAAAAAAATAGTATTTTTTGAATAAAATTTAACTGTTATGCTCCTTAAAACCTACCTCTATCCTAAAATGCAGCTTGATATCAAATTTTGTTTGATAATGCTCCTGTGACATTTTGCAATGTTAAAGATACCATATAAAGGCAAGATGTATTTTTGTTACGTGGAAAGCACAGCTTAAAGACTAAGACTAAAGGTTAATTATGATTTACAGATTCTAAAGAAAACCTCTTTTGAAGGAAAAAGTCTTAATGAATTGCTAAAATATAAAGCCCCTAAGTTTCAGCGGGATTTGCAAGTTAAAGTGATAATTTCCTTGTGAAAGTTCTTGGAATTGCTATTTTTTGTTAACCAAACATTTGACGTCAAAAATATTGCCATTGGCTTGTAAAAATGTCATTGCATTACTTGCAAATGTTATCAGTGTGATTGCAAGATAGATGTATATGAGGGAGGTCATTCTTAATTTATCCATATATAAAGAACCTTCTACTATTGTCAAGATTTCATTTAATGTAATGCTTTTCTATACTGTTTACTAGTATACCTCTATGAGGTATCATCTTAGTCATCTTCTTTCAAAGGTAAAAAATGCAATCCAATCTTGCCTCATACTGAGTTCTCTGTAGCTAGGGATTGGCCTCAGGGCTGCTCTCTGTGCTGCCTCCCAGGCTTGAATGTCTCCCTTGTATCTTGGTGATCTGAACTGAACATAGTGCTCAAGATGTGATCTGAACAGATTAGAAGTAACCAGTGGCTTTTTTTGCTTTCCTCCCATGCTAGTGAGAAAAATTACTTTGTTATGGGGGAGTTTGCTGCAGCAATAAATGAATGTATTTTACTGAGAAGTATATTGATTGTGATCTACGGCAGTGTTAAAGATTTTTTTTGCAACTTGTATGACAGAATGCACTTTCATCTGTGACACCCCTAATTTAGTAACTTCTTGATCTCTGCTCAGCTATCCATTTGGACAACTTCTGCAAGGAGGGAGTGAAATTCAGATCATTCTTACACCTTCTGTTAGCTCGTCTCAGAACTCTTTTCGCCCAAATGGCCTTATTGGTTGCCAGCAGAAAATGGGCACTACAGATTTTCCATGCTAATCTTCCCAAAGATGTAATAGATGTTATGTATCTAGAATTTCAGAAGCCCTTAGATAAGATACTTTACAGGAGCTTTGTTAGAAAAATTCTGGAATATGGTATAAAACAAAATATAGCCGAATGCATTAGATATTGTTTGATGGAAAGGACACAAACTTACAGCAAATGTGTGTTGCTTACTCTAAATGACAGTTGTCAATAATATACTCCAGGCATTTGTGCCAAGTCCATTTTATTCTTGGCAGATGTAGATAATTTGGTCTTGGATATAGGGAACATAATCTTGAAATTTGCTGTTGACACAAGGAGAAAACAGTGATAAACTATTGGAATGGGCAGATAAGTCTAAAGAAAAAAAGGAATTGAAATGTATGCTTAATGGAACAACACTGAACAGTATGGATAAACAGATACTCCTAGAGTTTTAAATTCACAATGCTCAAAAGTGTAAGTGCAGACGATAAAGCCAAATAAAAAATAGAAATTTTGGGTAGAAATTTGTTTCGGGCGATGGTACAAAACAGGTGATATCAGATCAACTGCCTGTTGTACACGGTGCCTGATATTCAGTTCCATTGCAGTCGGTGGAATTAAATATCAGGTGCAGCATATAAAGGAATAACTCATTCTGTGCCACTGCCTTAGACAAATTTCTACCCCTTGAATATTATCAATAGGGGCAGAGAATACAAGATTAAAGAATTAAAGATGAACTGGTATAAAACATTGATTATATCACAGTTAGAGTATTGCATGCATTTTTAGGCACTGCATTATAGAAAAATCATGAAAGCCATAAAGCACATACAATATAGATTCACCAGGATGATGCCAGAGATGGGAAATTGTAATTATAAGAAGACTTGAGAAAGCACCTGGTACTGGGGCATATAAGGCCAAGAGGAATTTTATTGAAGAATTTTGATACTACTAATAGAGAAATACTATTTTCTCTGATTGGGGATTTGGTGATGAGGGAACATCACTGAGATGGGTGAGCAAAAAGGAGAGCTGTTGAAGTATAGCATATTTAATCACTGGGAATGATTGAGGCTGAGACCATTGCATCTTTTTAAAGTAAAAATGGGATAAATATTTGAAACAGAAAGGTACAATGCTATGAGGAGAGATTTAGGCAGTAGGATTAGTTTTGCATTAATCTAGCAAAGAACTGGCACAGATACTGACGATTCACCTTTAATGCTGCAAACATCTATAGTTCCATGGTATATTGAAGCCTAAGACCTCTTAGCACCAGCCAGGCCATTCATGAAAGAAGCTAAAACTGAGAATAGGCCTCAGTCAATGGGTGCTCCACTGCAGATAGCATTGAATTTGTCACATGCTTCACGCTAGACTACAGTTCGAATGTGCAGTCCTTCACCACTGGCCAGATGTGGGAAGTATCCTCCTCCATAGCTTCAGCCAGACTATCTGGAGTGCATGCCACATTCTCAAAGAATGGTGGTGCTCAGGTACGGAAGTTACTTTGTATATAAAAGCAAGAAACGCTGAAAATACTCAGCAGGTCTGGCAGCATCTGTGGAGAGAGAAGCAGAGTTAACGTTTCAGGTCAGTGACCTTTCATCAAAACTCAAGTTCTGAAGAAGGGTCACTGACCTGAAACGTTAACTCTGCTTCTCTCTCCACAGATGCTGCCAGACCTGCTGAGTATTTCCAGTGTTTCTTGTTTTTATTTCAGATTTCCAGCATCTGCAGTATTTTGCTTTTTTTATTTTGTATATAGTCTGAACTCTTTGGCCTCTGCCTCAGCCTCACTAGCTAAGACAGGCCTCAAGCTGGCCTCAGGTCAACATATTCCTGTTCCTCCACAGCCCCACTCTACCTGTGCTTTGTGATTTACTGAGACTTCTCACAAATTTCTGAAGTGGATGAATCTGTGCTTTTGCTGGCCTAGGTTGGATCATGTGAAGCAGTACAGTGTATGCACGTGTGTCAGCATGTGATTACGGAGAAATAATTAATGATAAGCAAAGGATCCCAGATCTTGAGGAATTTTGTGACGCCTTGCATGGCGACTGGCTCGCCGATTGCTGGGTTAATAACAGCGGCGGCAGGAAAAGGCCCTTAATTGGGCATTAATTGCCCCTTAAGAGCCTAAATTGGCAGCAGGATAGGAAGGCCGTCCATGAGCCTTCCTACCACAGACTTAATCGGGGTCAAGGTGGAAAGGTGCCATGGTTCCCACCTGTCACCATCCCATCCGATTAAATGCCCTCCCGCCTCCAAATTCATTGTGAGAGACCATCAAACACTGCCCTGAGAATGACATTAAAGAAGCAGTAGCTTACAAAAGGTTCACTTGATAAAATAGGACCTTACCAAGGTGATTGTTCAACAAAACTATTTTAAACTATTTTCTTTTTTTTAGAAAAACTAAGTTTTCACTTTTAAAATGATCAGAATTTATCTGTATTATAAACTTGAGCATATCCATATTTTCATCATTTTCTTTTCTTCGTTTATTGGATGTGGGCTTCGTTGGCCAGATCAGCGTTTATTGCCCATCCCTATTTGCCCTTGAAAAGGTGGTGGTGAGCTTCGATATTCATGCCCACTGCTACCTCCATACAGATGTTTGTTCCTTGTAAGCCAGAAATTCCTGACATTTCTTTAACTATGTAACTTTTTTTAATAAGAGCTGGGTGCACTGGTCAATGCACTAAGATTAGTAAATGAATTGCAATTGTTTATTCTGGCTGTCCACTTTAATTTTATGCTAATGAACAAGAAAATGCATTTTATATCAAGATCTTTTCAAATGAATTAATTTCATGTGCCTTTATTGCTCTGGCGTATTTAGGCCTACAATCCTTTTCAAGGTAACAATATTTTTTTCATAGTTACATCACACTTTTCCCAGCTTTATTCTGTATAAAGGGGAAAAACATATTAAGTTGCTGCAAATCTCTTAATGTAGTGATTTTGAATTATAGAATGATAGAACATTAGCAGTTATAAATGTGCACATCTAATCACTGTGTGTAACTACAATACAACATACTGATGCTATTCTTACTTGGTTAATCATTTCAGAATTGATGTAGGCGTATCATCTTGTGATCGCTACCTGTTTACGTCTAATTACTGAAGCTTACTTTCTATTTGCGACCTTTAAAGAGCATTTATTTTGTATTTGTGGCGTGCTTGTTATTTCAGCCAATTTTATGAGCTTTAGGAGGGATTGGGTTAGGAGGATAAGTTTCCAGATGCTGGTGGGGAGAAAAGAAGAGAGGCCAGGCTGGTCAGGCAGAATTGGATGTACATGGCATCCACTCCTGGGCACCTCTACACCAGAGTATATGGACCAAGGTGTTCCTACTTTCACTTTTCCCAGGAACAGTATGCTGAGGCTGTGCTTCACAAAGGAAGCAATTGGTGATGTGCCATATGCTGTAACCTAGCCTGCAGCCCACCTCTACCAAAGGTACCACACTGTCACTAGCTGTGTGGGTCACAACCAATTTGTGCTACGGGATTGTTCGAGGCTTCCATTGGGCATATCTCTAAATTGGCTAATCAACTGTGCACATATGCATTAAGCAAGTCACAGATGCATTGTTTGCTGGTGGAAGCCATTTTATCACCTCCCCTGTGAGCAACCATCAGTAATATTCTGGATACTGCAATTTTGCAGAATTTCTCCAAGTTCAAACAGTCATAGATTGCACCCATGTGACCATAGTTGCTCTTGATCAATGACACCATCTACATCACCAGGAAAGGATTTTAGTAGCCATTTACATTTAACCACTGAGGGCCAGGTTCTCCAGGGCTTGGAAAACCTGTCAGCTGAAGAACGGCGGGAGCTGCCAGATCTAGCAAGTGGGTCAGGAGGACCCCTCAAGCAAACTTACCACACCTAATCATTTACATGTAGCAAGATGGCAAAGGGCAGCCAGTCAACCTCCCTGCTGGAGCTGGGAAGCAAGATTCCTGGGAGGAGGGTGTCCATCGATGGCTGGGAAATCTGAAAATGCTGAAGACGTGGAGGTCTTGCCAAATTTAACAGCAGGACTCCATTAGAATGTTTTTACTCAATTTTTTGATTGAGAGATTGGCCAGCTGCAAGGGATCTCTTCCCTGCCTCCAATCTTTAGCCCCCATCTCCATGATCTCTCTGGCGAGCTCAAAACTACCCTGCCCCACAAACCCCGATCTTCTCAATTGCTGTTAAGAATTGGACAGGACACCAGCGATAACTCCCCTGCTCTTCTTTGAAATAAGGCCATGGGATCTCATATATCCACCCAAGCAGGCAAATTTGGGGCTCGGGGGGTTGCTCAGTTTAACATTTAATCTGAAAGACAGTACTGTACGGGAGTATCAGCCTTACTTTTTGTGCTGAAGCCTGGAATGGGACTTGAACACAAAACCTTGTGTCTTAGAGGTGAGAGTGCTACCAACTGAACCACAGCTGACACTATGCTCAAAATGCAAATCTATTTCTGCATTGAACATCAAAAGTGCAACTGTCTGATTATCTAACAGGATATACGGATACATTTGAGTATGCAGTGTGAACATATTGAAGCACTTTTTGCCATAGATGCTCATTTAAGAATTTTAAATCTGAGTATCTATTTTGCCTTGTAAAATTATCATGAGTAAATAATGTTACATTCTGTTGCTTTGGAACTGCATATTAAAGCAGACCAGGAACCCTCACTTCACTACTAACTAGAGCATTAGAATTTACAGTAGGCAAAAAAGCAGAGTGTTTAACTTTAAATTGGAATTGATCCCAGCAAATGCAAGGTGAAGAATATGATGAAACAGCTGAAGTAGCAGACAACTCATGGTCCCGACAATATAACAATAAATATCAGGAAAGGTAGCAGATCTGACTTACCAAATTGTTTGAGCGGCAATATCCTCCTCAGTTGGTGCACAGAACGATACCTCAGAGATTTTTAATCATTACACAGGAAAGGAGGCAAGACTGACTAAAAGACCTAACACAGCATCATGCTGCTGTTTATTACTTTGTATGGTCTCTATCTCATCCCACAATGTCTGCATAGTACCATTGAATGAAACTCAAGGAGACCAAGCAGTATTCTGATTATGGAAAATTGAGCATTGAGTATATATTTTGCTTGCAATAAATCATGCCCTGATAACTATAATTTCAAATCCTATATTCCATCAGCTTTATTGATCTTGGAATTATTTTCAACTCAATGCATTGGTCATCATTATGGAAGGTCCCTTGTTTCTGCATGATTACTAAGAAAATTGCATCTTTTCATTAAGAACAGGTATGGGTAGCAATGTAAGTAGTTGCTTCTGTTTGAGGACATTAATGGATTGGCTGCAACTGAAGTGCTTAGTACACTTGGCTCTATATGTGTAGGAAAATATGGATAATGTAGAAATTGATGAATCTTGAAGTTTTCCTATTAGCTCAAATATTAAAGGGACTCTCTGTCAGCTTGGCTCAGTTGGTTGTCTTTTCATTTCTGGTCAGATGATAATGGGCTCAAACCCCAATCCTGAAGTTGTGTTGCCATTTATGTTGACTGTGCTTTACTGGCAATGGCCAATTAAGAGGATGATGGCCTGCCTTTCTGAGCAGCCTGCCCAATCAGATGCTGCAGGGAGAAGGAGAGGGCACCTCCATATTGAGGCGCCCTCGGAGGATGGGTATCTGGCGATTGGAGGGATGAGCCCTCCAGCAACAGTGTAGGAGCCTCGGGGGGCAGCCATTGCCACCACTGGGCCCATCCATGGACAGTGGAGCAGCCAGAAAGGAAGGCCCCACCCCAACCCCGGAAGCTGCTGGGAGGTCGCCTCAGTGGAACTGTCGGTTCTTATGTGGTGGGAGGCCCTCTCGACGTTGGTAAAATGCCAGTGGTGGAGTGAAATGGCCATTAATAGGCCAGTTAATTGGACTAATTTGCCACCCGCCTCCAGTCACCATTCCCGCTTCTGAGAATATTCCGTGGCGGCAGGAAGACGATGGGCTTCCCTCCCGATGCCTTCCATCATTTTACCAGCCTTCCTGTCTCCCAGCCTGTCTCCAAGAGCTGGCAAAATTTCAGCCCATGTTTCTCCTACCTATACAATATACTGCCATTGTATGATGTTTTATTCCCTTATACTCGGAAGTTCAAACATAGAGAAAGCCACAGATTATGTACTAGCTGTAGCAAATCTGTTGGCATCCCAACACAATATTTTTCACAGCTTTATGGGCTCCCACAAACAACTAACCTCAAATTTGTTGGACAACTTTGCTATTGTTTCCTCTAGCTGCATAACTATATATTATGAATGTAGGTTGCAAAGATTTATAATTCAGTTAAAGAAGTTTAATTAATTCTGTGTGAAGGGGATACATGTGAGAGCATGAGAATAGCAATCTGTTGGTCTGTGGTGTTTATATTAAATGACATTCTGTTATTCAGAAACAAAGATGAAAAAGCAGTGAAATTGGGTTTTGTATAATCTGCTGAGTTAGGCATCAATGGCATCTTTTGTAACAAAGTTATGTTTTTATTGATTAGTAGGAGCCGAGAAACTGTCATGCCCCTTTTTAGAGAAACAGCTCAGTAATTGTGCCAGTTTCGTTTCTTGTCTTTTTTTTATTCCTTTCATGGGATGTGGGTGTCACTGACAAGGCCAGCATTTATTGTCCATCCCTAATTGCCCATGAGAAGGTGGTGGTGAGCTGCCTTCTTGAACCGCTGCAGTCCATGTGGGGTAGGTACACCCACAGTGCCATTAGGAAGGGAGTTCCAGGATTTTGGCCCAGTGACAGTGAAGGAATGGCAATATAGTTCCAAGTCAGGACTTGAGTGTTGTTGGAGCTGCACCCATCCAGGCAAGTGGAGAGTATTCCATCACACTCCTGACTTGTGCCTTGTAGATGGTAGACAGGCTTTGGGGAATCAGGAGGTGAGTTACTCGCCGCAGGATTCCTAGCCTCTGAGCTGCTCTTGTAGCCACGGCATTTATATGGCTACTCCAGTTCAGTTTCTGGTCATTGGTAACCCCCAGGATGTTGATAGTGGGGGATTCAGCAATCGTAATGCCATTGAATGTCATGGGGAGATGGTCATTGCCTGGCACTTGTGTGGGGCGAATGTTACTTGCCACTTACCAGCCCAAGCCTGGATATTGTCCAGGTCCTGCTGCATTTCTACACGGACTGTTGCAGTATCTGAGGAGTTGCGAATGGTGCCGAACATTGTGCAATCATCAGAGAACATCCTCACTTCTGACCTTATGATTGAAGGAAGGTCATTGATGAAGCAGCAGAAGATGGTTGGGGCCTGGGACACTACCCTGAAGAACTCCTGCAGTGATGTCCTGGAGCTGAGATGATTGACCTCCAACAACCACAACCATCTTCCTTTGCGCTAGGTACGATTCCAACCAGTGGAGAGTTTTCCCCGTGATTACCATTCACTCCAGTTTTTCTAGGGCTGCTTGATGCCATACTCGGTCAAATGCTGCCTTTATGTCAAGGGCAGTCACTGTCATCTCACCTCTTGAGTTCAGCTCTTTTGTCCATGTTTGAAGCAAGGCTGTAATGAGGTCAGGAGCTGAGTGGCCCTGGCGGAACCCAAACTGAGCGTCGCTGAGCAGGTTAATGCTAAGCAAGTGCCGCTGGATAGCACTGTCAATGACATCTTCCATTAATTTACTGATGATCGAGAGCAGACTGATGGGGCGGTAATTGGCCAGGTTGGATTTGTCCTGCTTTTTGTGTACAGGACATACCTGGATAACTTTCCACATTGCCGGGTATATGCCAGTGTTGTAGCTGTACTGGAACAGCTTGGCTAGGAGTGCGGCAAGTTCTGGCAAACAGGTCTTCAGTACTATTGCCAGAATGTTGTCAGGGCCCGTAGCCTTTGCAGTATCCAGTGCCTTCAGTCATTTTTTGATAACACGTGGAGTGAATCGAATTGGCTGAAGACTGGCATCTGTGATGCTGGGGACTTCAGGAGGAGGCCGAGTTGGCTCATCCACTTGCGGTGTGTATTTTGTGATGATGGAAATCTGTGCAAATGTGCAGTTTCTCAGATGTGGTGACTTTAATGCCCATGCATGTGCATGAATTTTCTATGCCCGTCTGTCGAACTTTCCTGATGTTGCCTTGTTAGTCTATACACAGGCCAAAATCTCAGAAGCGGGGCAAAAGCGTTCTTCTCGGAGGTATCAAGACAGTTGCAATTTAATGCAGTTGTTTCATGTTCTGTGGAGGGATTGACATTCACTGATATCTGTGTATGAAGGTTTTTATGGGTGGAGATGTTGTAGCCTTCTTTAGAAGATATCAATCGAATAACTAAATGTATCTACTGATTAGTACTCCCAATTTAATACAGAAGAAGAATGAGGAGTGGCAGTTTTTGCACCAGCTTGTAGACCCTTAACAGACTCTAAAACACCCAAGCATTGCAAGTGTAATATGATGGTCTTTAGGATAAACAGTAGTGTAACTTGTTTACTGCAGTGCATGCACAATAGTGCATGAAACACGTGTCTCTGGCCACATACTTTAAGATGAGCTTGATATTACCTGGATTTTTATACTACTGTGTTTCTATATGCATGTAGAATATGAATTTGAAAACTAAAATATGCAAGGGTTACTCTGCATTTGATTTTTCTCGTCTTACCATGAGTACTATTCATGTCCATTTTAGGTATTGAGATTGCAGGTTGAAACCACTTGCACTGTTGTTGCAGACCGGCAGGCATACAATTAAACTGATGAACTCCTGTCTGAAATTAGATAATGTTTCGTAAGTGAAAGCATTTGAAGATGTGTGTGCTATTCATGCACATTTCATGTTCATAAATGTGACTGCAACCTAACTGTACACAGGATAATTTTAAGTCGAAACAAAGGAGGGATGATATCTTAGAAGGTTCCTCTAATGAGGCCATATGGGTAGAACTTAAAAACAAAAAGGGGGCAATTACTTGGCTGGGAGTGTACTACAGGCTTCCATACAGTCAGGGAGAGCTAGAGGAGCAAATATGTAGGCAACTCCGAGAGGTGCAAAAATAATAGGGTAATAATAGTAGGGGATTTCAACTTCCCCAATATTAGAGGGGATTGTATTAGTGCAAAAGGCTTGAAGGGGTCAGAATTCTTAAAGTGCATTCGGGAGAGCTTTTTGAGCCAGCACGTGGAGAGTCCTACAAGAGGAAGGGCGGTACTGGACCTAATAGGGAATGAAGCCGGACAAGTGGTAGAAGTGGCAGTGGGGGAGGATTTCGGGGATAGTGACTGTAAGTCTGTAAGATTTAAGGTAGTTATGGAAAAGGACATAGAGGGACTGGAAATAAAAGTACTGAATTGGGGGAAGGCCGATTTTAATATGATAAAACAGGATCTGGTCAAAGTGGACTGGGAGTAGCTTCTTGTAGGAAAGTTTACATCAGACCAGTGGGAGTCATTCAAAAAGGAAATAGTGAGAGTTCAGGTCCAACATGCTCCTGTGAAGGTAAAGAGTAGGACCAACAAGTCCAGGGAACCCTGGATGTCAAGAGATATAGAGGATTGGATAAGGAAAAAAAAGGAATCTTATGACAGATTCAGAGCGCTGAAAATAGCAGATGCCCTAGAGGAGTATAGAAAGTGTGGGGGAGGGACTTAAAAAAGTAATTAGGAGAGCGAAGAGGGGGCATGGAAAAACACTGGCAGACAAGATAAAGAAAAAACCCAAGGTGTTTTATAAGTATATTAAAGGCAAGAGGATAATCAGGGAAAGAGTAGGGCCCATTTAGGACCAAAGTGGCAATCTGTGTGTGGAGCCAGAGTGATCAATGAACAAGTACACCAAGGTATAGTTGGGCTGATAAGATAAGCAGAACAGTGACAGATGGAATTTATTCCTGAGAAGTGTGAGGTGATGCACTTTGGGAGGATTAACAAGGCAAGGGAATATACAATGGATGATAGGACCCTATGAATTACAGAGGGTCAGAGGGACCTTGGTGTACTTGTTCATAGATCACTGAAGGCAGCAGCACAAGTAGATAAGGTGGTTAGGAAGGCTTACGGGATACTTGCCTTTATTAGCCGAGGCACAGAATAAGAGCAGGGAGGTTATGATAGAGCTGTATAAAATGCTGGTTAGGCCACAGCTGAAGTACTGTGTACAGTTCTGGGCACCACATTATAGGAAAGATGTGATTGCACTGGAGAGGGTGCAGAGGAGATTCATTAGGATGTTGCCTCGGCTGGAGCATTTCAGCTATAAAGAGAGACTGGATAGGCTGGGGTTGTTTTCTTTGGAGCAGAGAAGACTGAGGGGGGACCTGATTGAGGTATACAAGATTATGAGGGGCATTGATAGGATAGATAGGAAGAAACTTTTTCCCTTAGTGGAGGGGTAAATGACCAGGGGCATACATTTAAGGGCAGGAGCAGGAGGTTCAGAGGGGAGTTGAGGAAAAACTTTTTCAACCAGAGGGTGGTTAGAATCTGGAACACACTGCCTGAAGGGGTGGTAGAGACAGGAACCCTCACAACATTTAAGAAGTATTTAGATGAGCACTTGAAACGCCATAGCATACAAGGCTACAGGCCAAGTACAGGCCTGTTTCTGTGCTGTATAACTCTATGACCACCTCAGCAATAGTGAAAAATGCTTGCAGGTTTAATATTTGGAGTTGTATCCACATGATTCTATTCCACAACTCTGATGCTGCAACAGCAGCTTGTATTTATATAGCACCTTTCTCTTGGCATTTCTTCACAGATGAAGATTTTGGGAAGGTTGTAGTCATTGGGTGCAGGCCCGCTGGTGGCTAGTCAGGCCTATTTGTGACTGGCAGATTCTCCCACAATGGGTACAATTGAAGGTGTAGTCACTGATGGGGGCAATTGGATTTATCTTTCTCCTTTTTCTCTTTCATGCTGGTTCTTTGCTCAGACTCAAAGGTGTCTGTGGCCTCCTGATGTAGCATCTCCAGGCATCACGATCTATGGCCCGTGCTTCCTACTGGCGATGGTCGATGTGGCACACAGAGAGGGACTTCATCAGGGAGTCCTTGAAACGTTTGCATGGGGTCCCTCTGTTCCTTTTACCCATAGTCAGCTCTCCATACAACACGATCTTGGGCAGGCGACTGTCGTCCATCCAGGCAATGTGACCCGCCAATCGCAGTTGGCTCTGCAGGAGGATGACCTCGATGCTGGAGATGTTGGCTGTTTCCAGGACTTCAATGTTTGTGATGCAGTCCTGCCAGTGAATCTTGAGGATGCTGCGGAGGTAGCACTGATGGAAGCGCTCTAGAAGCCATACATGATGGTGGTATAGGACCCATGACTGGGCACCATACAGAAGGGTGGTGAGGACTATGGCTTTGTACACTTTGAGTTTGATAGCATTTTTAACATAATAAAAAATGTCCCAATGCACTTTACAGGTGTGCTATCAAACAAAATTTGACACAGATCCACATACGGAGATATTAGGGCAGATGACCAAAAGCTTGGTGAATGAGGAAGGTTTTAAGGAGTGTTTTAAAGGAAGAAAGAGAGGTAAAGAGTGGAGAGATTAGGGAGGGAATTCCAAAGTTTAGGGCCTAGGCAGCTGAAGGCACAGCTGATAATGGTGGAGCAATTAAAATTGGAAATGCTGGCAAAATTGGAAAGCAGGTTGTAAGGAGGACACAAAGTGCAGAATTTTGTTCTGCCCTTGGAGGCAACAATGGAGGTGGGGGCGAACAAAATGGCAGGTGGCACCGTTCTGAACGTTGCCCGGGCCCCTTGCCATTTCATCCGGGAAGGGGAAGGCCGAGGATGGCCTTCCTGCTCCAGGCAAATTGAGGCCCTTAAATGACCACTAAAGGGCCTCTTCCTGTCTCCACCTCAATTTTGTGGAAGGCAGAGGGGCCCGCCACCGCAGGGAGGTGCCGTCAGGTAAAGCCTGGTGGCCTCCTAGCGACGTCGGGGTGGGGGGGGTGGTCTCTCCTTTGGGGGCAATCCAGGGCCCCTGGTGACAATTGCAGGCCCCCACCCTCACCAAACTCCTCTCCCCTTCGCCAGGGCCTGCCTGACTGGTCCCAACAAGCCCGACTCCACTTACCTCTCTTGCGCTCTTCGTCACTTTTCTCCAGTCTTCAGTGCTGCGGGGCCTCCTGCAGTATCGGCAGTCACCGCTGCTCCCAGTGGCACTGCAAGTACTGCAGAGCTGCTGGCCCTCCGATTGGCCAGCAGCTCTGGAGGCAGGAGCTCATCCCTTAAAGGCACGGTGTCCCCAACAGCGGGCAGTTAATTGGCCGTCTGTCATTAAATGGCTTAGAGGGTCTGATGGAGGGCCAAAGCGGGGGTCTCCCCCACTTTCTGGCCCGCCACCAGGACCCCCCATTGCCAGAATGAGGTGCAACCCAAAGAGTCTACAAAGGGATATAGATAGGTTAAATGAGTGGTGTTATGATCAGGTGAGGAGGAATCGAAAGGCTCCTCTCTTGTCCTTCTCCTTGTTTGACTGCAACAGGTTTTTTTGTTTTAAACAGTGGATGTGCTTACCAATTCAGTGAGTGTTAACCCTTTATGTGCTATGATCATAAAAGAACCAATCGGACAGATTTTCTTGAGTTTAAACAAGAAAGAAGTAGTTTATTGTACTAAAAACCGAAACCTGATCTAAGCAAAATAATAAACTATGCTCCAACTTTCACACACACTTACACATACACACACAAGAATCATACACACACAAATATGTTACAGAGTGAAGAAGAATAGATTGGTTGGATTAGCTTCCAGTACAAATAAAAGAATATTAACTCCGTGTGTGGAGTCTAGTAATTTTCGGCTGAACTCGTGGTCCTGAAGTCTCTGGCTGGTAAAGATGGCCACCTGGTTCAGGGTTTTCTTGGAGACAGTGACGTAGATGGTTTTCTCCAAGGGGTCTCTGTCTGCAGCAATGATAGACTTGGGTGTTTTGCAGCCAGCAGGCAGGGTTCTCACTTACAGGGTTGCCTGGAAAAAGAGAGAGAGAGACAGACAGACAAACCCCCACTTGGGTCCTGTACTGGTCAAAAGCTGGTGCTTGTCTCCTGTAGAAAGAAGAAACTGCCAGTTTTGCTTCCACCACCTTTTGAGGAAAAGAATTCCAAAGACTCACGACCCTCAGAGAAGAAATTTTTCCTCATCGCTGTCTTAAATGGGCAACCCCTTATTTTTAAATAGTGACAGGATATACTTGCAATAGAGGCAGTTCAGAGAAGGTACACTTGGTTGATACTTGGGATGAAGGGGTTGCCTTATGAGGAAAGATTGAGCAGGTTCGGCCTATACTCATTGGAGTTTATTAGAATGAGAGGTGATCTTACTGAAACATATAAAATTCTTAGGGGGCTTGACAGGGTAAATGATGAGAACATGTTTCTCCTCCTGGGTGAATCGAGAACTATGGGGGACAGTTTCAAAATAAGAGGCTTCCCATTTAGGTTGGAGACGAGGAGGAATTTCTTATCTCAGAGATTTGATAATCTTTGGAATTCTCTACCCCAAAGAGCAATGGAGGCTGGATCATTGAAATATATTCAAGGCTGACTTGGACAGATTTTTGATCCCCAAGGGAGTAAAGGGTTATGGGGGACAGCAGGAAAGTGGAGTTAAGGCCACAATCAGATCAGCCATGATCTTATTGAATGGCAGAGCAGGCTCAATTTCTTATATTCTTCAGAGGCCAGAATTGGTGGAGTGCGCAGATCTTGGGGATGTGGGGGTGTGTGTTTAGGGCTACAGGAGATCACAGAGATAGGGAGAGGTGAGGTCATGAAGGGATTTGAAAACAAGGGTGAGAATTTTAAAATTGAGGCATTGCTTAACTGGGAGCCAATCTAGGTCAGTGAGCACAAGGGAGATGGATGAGTGGGACTTGGTGTGAGTTAGGACATGGGCAGCAGAGTTTTGAATGACCACAAGTTTGCGGAGGGTATAACTAAGGAGGCCAGCCAGGAGTGCATTAGAATAGTCAAGTCTAGAAGTAACCAAAACATAGATGAGGGTTTCAGCAGCAGATAAGCTGCAACAAGGGCAGAGTCAGTAAATATTATGGAGGTGGAAAGAAGAGGAAGAAAATGTTCCCAATCTTTGAAACAAAATGCCAGCCTCTCCTTTCTTGAAGGTGTTGTCTCCTTTTTGGGGTAATGTTCCATGGTGCTGATATTCTTTGGCCATTAGTTATGGTAATGAGTATCAGCAGGTCACAGATAGGTCAGGGTGGGCATCACAGCTAACAGTCATCTTCTATCCACACACTTGCACTTCAAGCAACAATCACTGGATAGTGAGCAGGAACCTGGCCTGCTATTTTCCCTCCCTAACCCTCAACCACTGAAGCCAGTTGTAATTTACTATCACTATAGCTGGTATTAACTAGCTCATCAGTGACTTAGGATTGAACCTAGGACCTTTCTGGTCCTCATGGTTTCAGTTCTTTGCTGAATAAACATGCTGAGCCATCAGAGCAGCCCAGAACTTGGCCATTCTGTTTACTTCATGGGTTCATGGCTCCTGGTAGGACCTTAAATCTCTTTAAATGAGGTCTAGAATACTGTATACTGCTGCTGAGTGTGACATAATTCTTGGAAACAATAAAGCATACTCAGTGGAGAATTGTGGAATACCAGTTTATTTGAAGATCTCAGAGGGATAAATGACAAATTTTCGACTCTCAAAAGCTGCGTATGAACAGAAAATCAACATTGTTCCAAATATTATAAATATGTGTTATAGAAACAGAAGTAATTCAACAGTGATAGCTCTACATTACATTGAAAGTCTTGTATATAGTGTGGTTGCACTTTAAATATGCTTGTAGAGCATAAGAGTTAGGAGCTGGAAAAGGCCATTTGGCCCTTCAAGCCTGCTCTGACATTCAACAAGATCATGGCTGATCTACCTCAACTCCAAATGAAAACTATCATGTGTTTCTGATTGGCTCAAGCTTCCAAAACACACTTAACACTTCACTCTCTGTAAGTGCATCTCTCACAAAATTCTCAGCAAACCCCAGTGTTCCTTGCTTTCTCAGATTCCTCTTTGTTTTCATGTATAACTGTTCACCATTATCGATTACTGCTGTATGTTAAAAAATTGTAACAAATTTGATGTGCATCTTAAATTATCCAATTAAATAATTCCCAACATATAAAACATTTAAATCTCGACTTGCACAAAATCCAAATTTGTAAAAGCAACATTGAAGACAATAATTTCAGATCATAACCTCTGCCCCCATTTTTTCCCTTTTTCATTTTCTGTTTTTTGTTTTTGATGGCAGCTGTCGGTGATAAACCTGCTTTCCTATTTACACCTCCTCTAGACACATCCTTTCTTTCTTTACTTGCCCGGTTACCATCTCCTTTTGCCTTGCACCATCATCCCTTTTGTCATTTAATCTCTCCTACCTTCAACCCTATCACAGACCTTCCCCTTTGTTCTTTCCTCCCCGTCCCCACTTTCACTGCCTTGCTTAAAACTGTTACATTCCTAAGTGCTCCGAGTTCTGATGAAGGATCATCGACCTGAAATGTTAACTCTGTTTCTCACTCCACAGATGCTGCCAGAGTTACTGAGTATTTCCAGCATTTTCTGTTTTAATTTCAGATTTCCAACATCCACAGTATTTTGCTCCCTCATAATGTTGCTTCCCTTTCAGTCAGGAAATAGCCATCCTAATTCTAGCCATCCTTATATTACCTGACTTCCGTTAATGTCCATTTGTTTGTGTATCTTAGCCATTATTCAGGACTTGAGCCGATTATTTTTATCTCCCTTTCTTTTTTGTCTTGTCTTAACCCCCTTAGCTCTTGTTCTCCTGTCTTCCCCCCACCCCCCAACTTCCCGTCACGCAATCATGCCACCATTCATTTCTTCCCTCTCAGGTACTTTGCTTACCCCATTCCCACCTCAACCATCACTATTTTTCTGCCATACTACTCTCCTGCCATCCTCCCAGTCTTGAATTGCCCCTTATATAAGCTCACAGCAACCATTGTGCATCTCTCGACATTCTGTGACGAACTCATTGAGGCATCCATCACTACCTCCTTATAAATAGAGACCCCAACTTTGCTATCCTCCTTTCTCCTTGATATTTCCGATGAGTGCACTGATTGGAAGCTAATTTTGCTAACCTTCTACCTGTTCTGCTGAACCCACCAACACTGTCCTTTTAGACTTTGCCAGTGGATCAACAAACACCACCCCTCAAGAATCTCTGTTCACTCATGGTGAGGCTCTTGCCATGCACAACCTTATTGTGGATGATGATTGCATGGACATCACAAACTTTCATGAAATGCTGGCACATGGGTGACACCATGTCCCTTACTGAATCCTGCCCTGTCCAAACCACTGAGTTGGAAGCTTTTTCTCCTCACCAAATGACCCTTTGTCTCTCCACCTATTCCTCTGTCATTTCTCCTGCTTTTTGCATTGCACCTTGTTCCATGCCTCTCACCTCTCCTTTAAAATCCTCATTTTCTATTGTCCCACCTCAAGCCCCACCCCAATTTCTCAATGAGATAACCTAATGTCTTTCCTTCCTCAGCCTCTGCATTGTGACTTTTCATCCTCAGTGATTTCAATTTCAACTCACATTACCCTCTCTCCTCTGGATTCACTCTCTTCCTGACCTTCCTTTCCTCTCCCCCGCATAAACTTTCCTAGCCATATTCATGACCACCCTCTTGACACTGCCATCCCACTTGGCCCCTCTACTCCTACTGTCTCAATCCCAGACTAGGCCAGTTGTGATCACTTCCTTGTGTGCCTCATCACTCACATCCCCATTTCCTTTGGCATCTGCCCCAGAAAAAATTCCAGTCCTGGAGGAGCTGCAGTTTCCTCCAGTTAAACATTGGAAAGACCAAAACCATCGCCTTCATTTCCTGCCACAAGCCATCAATTCCATCCACAACCTTTTGTAATACAATGTATTATCTGACGAACTGGGCTGGATTTTGTGCTGGAGGCGGGTTTCTGGCGCCGGGCCGTAAAGGCAGGGGTATCCCCGCCTCTGCCTTTTTGTGCCCCTCCTGGAGTGATCCTCCAGTCTTTTTAAAATTGTTTCAGGAGCCGGGATCCCGTCCCTTTAAAGACAGGGATCCCACCTCCAAGAGCTGCCAGCCAATCAGAGGGCCAGCAGTTCAGCAGTATTGGCAGCGCCACTGGGAGTGGTACAGCAGAGGTCTCAGATCCAGGCCCAGACCCAGAGGTAGGTGAGGTAGGATCGCCAGGGCAAGTCCAGAAGGCCCCAGCAAGGGGGTGGAGGGTGGTCATGCAGTCCAGGAGGAGGGGGATCTTAGGAGGTCAAGGTTTTTTTTATGCATTCATGGGATGTGGGCATCGCTGGTTAGGCCAGCATTTTTTGCCCATCCCTAATTGCCCTTGAGAAGGTGGTGGTGAGCTGTCTTCTTGAACTGCTGCAGTCCATGTGAGGTAGGTACACCCACAGTGCTGTTAGGAAGGGAGTTCCAGGATTTTGACCCAGTGGGGGTCCTTCATTGGTCACAAATTGCCCATGGAGGAGGGACCCCCCCCCCCCAAGCCACATGGAGGACACCTCGTGTTGCAAGGTGCCCCCCCACGCAGTGAAGACACTCCCCTCGCAACTGGTAAGATCTCAGCGGCAGCGGGAAGAAGCCCTTAATTGGCTATTAATAGGCTACTTAAGGGCCTCAATTGGCCTCTGGGTGGGAAGGCCGTCATTGGCCTATCCCGCCCCGAGAAGATCACTTGGCGGCAGGGAGGCAGCGGACCACCCCGCTGCCTCCCCCCCCCCCGTAACCCGTCGCAATTCTCTGTGCTCCCCCCACCTCTGACCCCGCTGCAGGGGGCCACACAAGATCCCAGTCAATATGACAACAGCACAGAAGGTCTGCCTGATTTTTTTTAATATAACTTTTTTATTGGGCACATATTCTTGTCACACTAGTATAAAAGCAGTTAAAATGCTAATCAGTTTTATCAGGCAGCTTGGTTCTGTATGAATCAGAATTACTGAACCCAATAGAGAGGGATATTTTCCTTTGGTTCTAGTGCACAATTTCATAATGTATCAATCTATGTCCAGACTGGCCAAGAGAGTGTGGGAAAATGGCGCACTGACACGGAACACAAAAGTCCGAGTGTATCAAGCCTGTGTCCTCAGTACCTTGCTCTATGGCAGCGAGGCCTGGACAACGTATGTCAGCCAAGAGCGACATCTCAGTTCATTCCATCTTCGCTGCCTCGAGAGAACACTTGGCATCAGGTGGCAGGACCGTATCTCCAACACAGAAGTCCTCGAGGCGGCCAACATCCCCAGCTTATACACACTACTGAGTCAGCGGCGCTTGAGATGGCTTGGCCATGTGAGCCACATGGAAGATGGCAGGATCCCCAAAGACACATTGTACAGCGAGCTCACCACTGGTATCAGACCCACCGGCCGTGCATGTCTCCGCTTTAAAGACGTCTGCAAACGCGACATGAAGTCCTGTGACATTGATCACAAGTCGTGGGAGTCAGTTGCCAGCGTTCGCCAGAGCTGGCGGGCAGCCATAAAGGCGGGGCTAAAGTGTGGCGAGTCGAAGAGACTTAGCAGTTGGCAGGAAAATAGACAGAGGCGCAAGGGGAGAGCCAACTGTGTAACAGCCTCGACAAACAAATTTTTCTGCAGCACCTGTGAAAGAGCCTGTCACTCTAGAATTGGCCTTTATAGCCGCTCCAGGCGCTGCTCCACAAACCACTGACCACCTCCTGGCGCTTACCCATTGTCTCTCGAGATAAGGAGGCCAAAAGATCAATCTAAGCTCCCAAATTGTGAAGCTCTGATCTGGGTATTGACACAATCATTTTGTTTGATCATGTTCCAATCTGTGCTGACACAATAATCAATTCAGAGCATAAAAAAACAAAGTAAGTGAAGGGTGAATGAGTTTCAGGAAGAATCATCTTCATGGGTTCTAGAAAAAGAGATGGGAAGGTTTATATCCTTTTAATGACACTTGTAGCATGTCTAGATATTCTGAGATGCTGAGTACCTTCCAAGTTTTTATAATCATCTCATTAGGTATAGAATTAGACAAAAATCCACTGAATTTTGAAATCAAAATATTACGTGTGACATACTTAATTGTGATCACCTTTAGGCAGAATAAATGTAACTCATCTGACTGGATCAAAATCTGCATTTGTCCTATTTTGTTCAAAGGCAAATTGAAATTGCACTGTAGGATATAAGAACTCTTGATATGTTGACCTGAAATTTCTCTCGCCATTAATTTAGTGGAGGCACTAACCCAGTTTAAAGTAAATGAATTAGCACCTCCACTAAGATAGCACAAGAAGGAATTTCCGACAAATTCATTAAGCATTTCTAAGGAGACTATGGCCCCATTATTAACTTGGACGGCAGGAGGTGGATGGGGCAGCGGGGGGAGTGAGAGTGGTTGCTAATATATGGTCAGGAAACCTGAAAAATTGGGTTCCCCTTAAGCCCTGCCAAGTAACATTTTCTGTTTCCATTTTCCAGTTGGTGTTAGTCAGATTTAATTGCTTGGCCTAGTTTTTCACCAGGGAGCAAATTAACATGCGCCCCCCCCCCACCCGATTGAAACTGATGCACTAATTGGCCCAAAATTGGAAGTTTGCTAATAACCTCTCTCATAATAGTATACTGCGATAACATTGGCATGAAATTGTCCTGGTTGAATCTGTATTTTATAAGTTATTTAATATTTCGGCTTTTTTCAATTTACTGACTTTTAGCAGTTTTTCTTTGGAGCTCAACTTTAGTGTAACATCAAGCTCTTGTTTAGCATCCATTCTCTCTGAAAATAGGGTCACTGATGTTTGACTTCCAGGTGTTAATAACATAAATATACTATGGAGTTGGATTTAGCAAAAACTGTAATGAAATCCAACAACAACTGTGTAGAAAACTATAAAGAAAGGCTAAGCAAAGTACTTGCACCTTGCAGCATGCCACTGTGGAATGTCTGAATTGGAAAACAGTGGAAGGTGATGTCAGATTGGCCTCAGCTTTTGTGGTCTGAGGAAGAAAAACTGTTTAAGTTTACACAGTTGATTTTTAGCTGGTGATTTCTACTGGAAGTGTTTGTGCGTACATGTTGGAAGAATGTCGGATTGAGCTCAATTGTAATGCCCCCTGTTATTGGATAGTCCGTCAACACTCACAAACGAATTCACTCCCTCATGAAGAATTGCTGCTGCACATGGAACCATCCTCTAAAATGAGTTGTTACTTTTAGGAGAGAAGTATAAGGAGAACAAAACCTTGGCCCAGAATTTGCTGGAGCAGGGCATTTTGTGGAATGCCTATTAGTTAGATTTTTTCATCAACCTTCAGCTCAAAAATCTTTTGCACCACAAATTGCTGGAAGTGCAAGCTGATAATGATGCAGCATAGTGGTGAACAACGTGACCAACAGTATATCTGCTTAACAAATGGGATTTAAGAATTGAGAAAAAAACAGAGCAACAATGGAGAAGGAAATAGGGAATTCGAATTAAATCAGGTACAGAAAGAAAGATAAAGAGAGGGAAAGAAAGATTGAAGTAAGAGAGAGAGAGAGAGAAAAGAGACAGAAAGACAAAGGAAGACTTTTCTTTTTAAAAAATGAAAGCTTAAATTTAATAATCTCCAAGAACAATTTATTACCTACAGGAATGAGACCTCACGGTTTCAACTGTTTCCTTTCTGGGCCAGCGATATTGAGTGGCACTGCAGGAACATAAATCTAATTAAAAGGGTCCTTACACTGTTAAGTACCACCCTAACCTTCTGTAGCAAGCTTAATTGCTAATTAATGTGCAAATGCAGCAATTTCTGGAAACTCATGGGGAGGTTGAGGATGAGTTCTTGTTTTTGTGAGGCTGACAGTGGAGTAGGGAACATCATCCAGCAATCTGTGGTAATTTGCAACTCAAGGATTATCTTTTTCTTGCCAAAAATTGTTGGACAATTTATACATTAATAATAGTATGCACATTAAACTCGCCGTTATTTTGCCAGCAAATTCTGACCCATTATGTAATGTATGACTCTATTGGAACGTCTTCATAAACATAATTTAATTATGAATGGATAAAATGTGCTTTAATTTTAATGAAGTGTTACAGAGCATTGTAGTATTCTGATGTTTCGTTTTCAATGATTTTCAGTTATTTTTCATTTGTTATGGTGTTCTAGTGTTATTACAGCTGTTATGGAATACTGATGAAGAGACATATTTCTCTGGCTGTTTGAACTTAATTGCTTTTACCACATCTATGAATTGTAACCATGGCGACCTCTAGCATTCTATAAATGAACTCTTGTTATTTCCTGGATGTGAATAAAATCACAGAAGAATTAACAGAAGGAAGAAAAGACATATCTGTGACTTGGATTAGGCATTCCATTGATGCAGAAAATTTGCTCACATCACACTGCATCTTTACTAAAATGAAGCCTTTTCTTCTCGTGCTAAAATATTGAAAATGAGAAACAAAATCAAAGATTTTTTTTGTCTGACTAAAGATTCGGTTACTGTCTGGAAATGCACAATTGACTTAGTCTTTTCTTTCAATTCACTGGTTGGTATTCAATAGTCATTTTGAAAGAGCTGTAAATGTCTGGATATTGCCATATGGAATTGGTTTGAATAATTAGTCAAGAAGACTAAAACTATTATTTATTGCTGTGTAAGATAGTCATTTCCTTCCATAATAAGCATCTCTCAGCAGATTTTGTACTATGTTTAAGGTCAATGAAGTTCAGCAGATAAAGTCTACAGTTAAAAAAAACTCAATTTAACTTGTTATAGCACTGGACAGCAGAGTGCGCCATTGACTCAACAGATAGCAGCAGAAGAATCTCATTTATAAAGTATATATATTCATCTAAGGTATGCAGGTACTTTTACTTTCAAAAGGCATGGATGTTTAGTTGGATGATTAATGTTTTTGTTAAACATTGCAAAGACACATGATATATATTGCTGATACCAGGCAGTACATCACACTGTTAACATTTGAAATAATTAGATTTGATCCATATCTACCTGAGTTCAAGTGGGAAGGAATAATTTTTGTCATTAATGAAAATAATTGGTAATCAATATAAAATACTTTTATTGATGTGAACTTTGTAATATTTTTCAATTTAAAAGATACATATTGTCTTTATTCTGTATAACAACACTAAGCAAGACTGTAGTTTAGGGTTTTATCATTTGGATGATTTGGACATTACAACATCAGAACATGAGACAGTTAAGTAAGGAGCTGAGAGTGGGATTTTATTAGAATAGATATCCTTGCACTTGGACATGGAACAAATTACATCATGTGCAGAGATCAAGCAGATTGCAAACCTAAGCAAGGATTCTGCCCAATATGATACTTCTCCAGACTACAAAAATGATCTGTCCTGCTTCTGGAGGTCTCATGATCTTGCCTTGCCTTTCCTCTTGAGTAAATTCTAGATGCACAATTGCAGGATATCTATTTAAATTAAAATCTAGCCTTGGCCTCTCATTGTTATTTGAATATCCTGTGTTCTGATGTGAGGCTACCCAAACTATGATGGATATTCAATGTGCCCTTTAACCAGACTGTAATATTACTTTGGACAAACTTGGAGAACTACAACGGAAGACTGGGTACATAGACTCATTTCCTTTACCATAATGTATCAATGATGGAACCTTTCACTGAGAATGCACCAGGTTCACCAATGGAAACACAAGCCAAGTTGTTCCTGGAGGTGATGTATTTGAAACATTGACAAAGAATCACTCATTGACAAAGAATCACATAGTGATACAACAATGGCATCTTGCCAACAAAGTGGAAAATTACATCATCCTCCATTGGGTTGTGTGGCACTACCACTGTGCTAAATGCGATAGATTTAGAATAGATCTAGCAGCTCAAAACTGGGCATCGCTGAGGTGCTATGAGCCAGCAGCAGGAGGAGAATTGCTAGTAAAATTGCATTTCCATCAGGTGTGGATGGTTCTGCAACAATGCTGCAAAATTAGCTGCACATTCTATTTCACCTTTGAGATAGACTTCCCTTATGACCTGATCAGTACATATACTACACAATGTAGTACTGAGAGGTCCCAGAATCAGTCTCTGGCCTATGATGAATTAGGTTTAACTAAGTAAGTGCAGGGGGCAGTTCCCTGTGCCAGAGTTTTTATTCCTGATGGCTATCCACTAACTCCTGTCTGAAAATGTGTGCATGTGGATTTCAAATGAGGCTGATAGTCACACCCTTCCTTTAATTGTGGGAGAGATAATGCCTTCACTTGAAAATCTCCTCACTTTTTACAAAAACTTAACCCATATGAGTTGCTGCTGGCACTGTTGGTACAATGTGTGACTGTCATTCAAATCGAAAAAAAAATTGTGGGAATAGTTATGGAACCAATGGCAAAGTCAAAATAATAATGGTAGTTTGCATATAAGGATTAATTCTCTGATCCTGAGCTCACAGGGAATACATGCCAGAGAATCAGGGCTATAATATTGTTGCTCCATTTCCAATCCATGCTTGTTTCAAGCACAACTTCCTCACTGGGAATGCATGATTACAGCATAAATTCTCTTGTGAATGTAATAAACACTTGTTTATATAAGCATTTGCTTTCATTATCACAGAATCATAGACATTTATGGCACAGAAGGACGCCATTTGGCCCATTGTTTCTGTGCCAGCTAAAAAAAAAGCTATTCAGCCTAATCCCACTTCTTGTTCCATAGCCCTATAGTTTACAGCACTTCATGTGCATATCCAAGTACTTTTGAATGTGATGAGGGTTTCTGCATCTATCACCCTTTCCAAATACCCCCATCTCCAACTTGATGAAAAACATTCTCCTCAACTCCCCTCTAATTCTTCTGCCAATTCCTTTAAATCAATGCTCCCTGGTTATTGACCTTGCTGCTAAGGGAAGTAGATCCTTCCTATCCACTCTATCTTGGACCTTCATAATTTTATACATCTCAATTAAAACTCCTGTCAACCACCTCTGTTCCAAAGAAAACAACCCCAGCCTATCCAATTTTTCATCATCGTTATAATTTTTCAGACGTGGCAACATCCTCGTAAATTTCCTCAGTAACCTCCATAGTGCAATCACATAATTCCTGTATTATGATGACTATTGTATGCAGTACTGTAGCTGTCCTAACTGGTGTTTTAAATTCTAGTATAACCTCCCTTCACTTCTGTTCTATGTCTTGGCTAATAACGTATGCAATACGCCTTCTTAACTACCTTACCTACCTTTCCTGCTGCCTTCAGGGATCTGTGAGCATACACTCCAAGGTCCCTTTGTTTCTCTACACTTTTCAGAATCCTAACATTCATTGTTTAGTTTAGTTTAGTGATACAGCACTGAAACAGGCCCTTCGGCCCACCGAGTCTGTGCCGACCATCAACCACCCATTTATACCAATCCTAAACCAATCCCATGTTCCCTACCACATCCCCACCTGTCCCTATATTTCCCTACCACCTACCTATACTAGGGGCAATTTATAATGGCCAATTTACCCACCAACCTATTCCTTTGCCTTGTTTGCCCTCCCCAAATACACTACCTCGCACTTCTCTGGATTGAATTCCATTTGTCACTTTTCTGCCCAACTGACCAGTCCATTGTTATCTTCCTACAGTCTACAGCTTTCTTTCTATCACCCATACGACCAACTTTTGTATCTTCTGCAAATTTCTTAATCGTGTCTCCTACATTTAAGTCTAAATCATTGACATATACCATGAAAATCAAGAGACTTAGTACTGAGTTCTGTGGAACCCCACTGGAAATAGCCTTCCAGTCACAAAAGCACCAGTAGACCCTTTTCTTCTTGCCACTGAGCCAATTTTGGATCCAATTACGGTCCTTAAAACTACCTTTTCTGAAATTGTTTTAGTTTCTCGTGCAGATTATGCCTTGAAATGCATAAGGCTTCCATATAGTGTTATAGGAAATAGTCTATCCTATTAATAGTATAATGTTATTGTTATGGAATGCAGGAGAGGCAGTTGAGTGGTAAATCAGATTGTTTCTTAGAAAAATCTAACTTTTTATAATTGGTTTTGTAGTCTAACATTGAAAGTGGTTATGAGTTCAGTCAGAATGTCAGTTGTCCATAAAATGAAGTACACTCCTTGTAGCATACAATTATTTTGGGAATGGCTAAAGACTGTAGTACTAACCAGGGGTAAGTTCATAACAGTTGTACAATGTTGACAGGTGGCGCAAGCTGGAGTGATCTTGTACTGTTGATTTTTTTATATTTAGCTCTGAGGGATCAGGAAGGTCCTTAGACCACGTGATATTTTTCTTTTTTGGATAGAATTTCTTCACAGGTGCCATATATACAAGATTCACATCGGCGGTCTGAGGGCTTGTAGAAAATAAACTACTGAGGAGTGCTCATTATGTATCTTAGAAAAAGTTATGGCGGCTATGCTATGTACGATCTGAGAGGTTGATTGCCCAAAAGATATATGTACCGCCATGCAACGTGGGTCAATAGTTTTAAATTTATTTTTACATCAATTTTGACTGGACATATTTAGAAAGAGTTTGTGAAATCATATGCTTGGTGACTTTGTTTAAATAGCCTGAAAAGTAGTCAGATGTAGGGGGAAAAAAACATCTTTTTTTTAATTGACTAGCTGTTCTAAAGAAACTTTGTCAGTCTTTTCCCAAATTGCAGTGGTGGTTAAAGAACTGAGGGTGAAAAGCTTAACTACACCCACCTTTTCCTTTCTTGAATACATTCACTCTTCGCTGGGGTACAATCCCACACTTGCCAGTCTTTCTTAAATACCACTCCCAATTGATCACTCTTTCGCTGCAAAATTTGGATGCATAGCACCCTTTATTCGGCACTACAGGTGTTGTTTTTCCTTCAAAACGGAGCCTGTGGCACTTGCACACTTTGTTTTGGAGCTCAACGCTCCAGCTAATGCCCTCTCTTAACCTTGCACAGCTGAATATGTTTTCAGCAGCTGTTCTATTTAAAGAGACCAACTACTTTCAGATTAGTTGTTCATTGATTTCTACTTGCTGTTGCTGCGATTGTAGAAGTGTTTAGTGGTTTCCAAAGTTGTTTAAAGTTGCTGAAGTTTTTAAGGAGTAGTGTGGCACGTGCTGAAGGACTTTGTCCAGACGTCAAGGATTTTGCACAAGCCACTTGCTCTCAGATGGGTACAGAAGTTTGCATCCCCTTGGCCTACAGCATCACAGGAAGCAGAGGCGACACAGAGAAGGACAAGCTACTGGAAGAGGGAGGAGGAGGAGGAAGAGAAGGGCTCTTAGCAGGAGGCCATATCAGCCCAAAATGTTCAGGGAAAAATTCTTCAACCGGAACCTCAGGGAGGAACAGTGTGTCAGGCCTCTCTGCTTCACTAAGGATGTCTTCATTGAAATCTGCCACCTGCTGCATCCACAACTGCAACCTCAGAGCAGGGTGGCATTACCAGTGGTTGTGATGGTGACCATGGCAATACACTTTTACGCATTTGGCATCCTCCAGGCTATAGCAGGTTATATTTGCAAAATCTCCCAGCTTGCCATTCACTGTTGCATAAAGAAGGCCATGGAGGCTCTGTGTTCCAAGAAAGCTGAATACATTTCTTTCTCTCTTGCCAGAGAGAATCAGGTGGAATGGGTTTGTGGCCTTGCGAGGATTGCAGGCTTCTCCATGGTGTAGGATGCCACTGACTGTATGAATGCTGCTTTGCGGGGGTTGCATGTCAACTCTGAGGTGTACGGCAACCGGAGGGGATTCCACTCCCTCAATGTGCAACTGGTATGTGACCACATGCAGCGTATCATGCAGGTCAATGACTGGTATCCTGAGAGCAGTCATGATACCTTCATTCTGTGTCAATCCGCTGTACCAACTGAATTTGAGCCACCATGCCATACCAGAAGGTGGCTACCAGGCAATAAGGGCTTTCGATTGACCACATGACTCCTGACTCCAATGCGCAACTCATGCACATGTAGGGCTGGATTGTGTGGAGCTGGCAGGGCCCCCGGCGCTGGGCCAAAAAGGCACTAAGAACCCCGCCTCGGCCATTCAGAGCCCCACCCAGCTCTATTTAATGGCACGTAGGCAATTAACTGCCCAGTGCTGGGATCCCTGTCCCTTTAAAGTTGGGAATCCCACCTCCAAGAGCTGCCAATCAGAGGGTGATGGGTTCGGGTGTTGGGAGGTGGGTCGTTTTCCTCTGGGGGCCCTCCGTGAGTCACACATTGCCCATGGAGGAGGGCCCCCCCCCACCGAGAAGCCTGTAGGGAGGTCGCCGTATTTACTGGGCAACCACCTTGCGTGGGGGGGGTGGTGGGGTAGTGATGTCTCTAGTCTAGTAATCCGGAGCCCAGGTCAATGCTCTGGGGACATGGGTTTGAATCCCGCCATGGCAGATGGTGAAATTTGAATTCAATTAATAAATCTGGAATTAAAAACTCATCTAATGATGACCATGAAACCATTGTCAATTGTTGTAAAAACCCATCTTGTTCACTAATATCCTTTCGGGAAAGAAATCTGCTGTCCTTACCTGGTCAGGCCTACATGTGACTCCAGACTCACAGCAATGTGGTTGACTCTTAAATGCCCTCTGAAATTGCCTAGCAAGCTATTCAGTTCATGGGCAATTAGGCATGGGCAATAAATGTTGGCCTAGCCAGTGTCACCCACATCCCACAAAAGAGCGTCAATGGGAAGAGGCTCTTAAGTGGCTGATAATAGGCCTGTTAAGGGCCTGAATTGGCCTCTGGGTAGGGAGGCCATCATCGGCCTTTCCCAGCCCTGCCAATTGCAGTGCGATGGGAAGATGATGGGATCTCTGTGCACTTACCGCACCCCCCCCCACCCCCCTCCTACTATAATTTTATGGGCCTGTCCGCCTCTTAGCCTGTCTCCGGGGGGCTCATTAAATCCAACCCGTGGGCTGCATGCACATAATGAAAGCCGGGCTGCTACACGAAATGTGATTGAGCAGAATACTAAGGTGCTTAAACAATGCTGAGTGGTGCCTGGATCAGTCTGGAGGAGCCCTGCAGCACTCAGCAGAGCACATGTCAAGATAGTCTGCTGCATGACTATCTCATCATCATGAGATCACAGCTCTTGCTACCAACTCTATGGCGACCAACTGAAGAGGAGGAGCAAGAGGTGGAGGAAGAAGGGAGGAGATACCCAACACACCCCTCTTCTGGCCAGGCTCTCTGTGATCGACTGTGGTAACATGCAACCCCAATTTCCCACTCAGCAGCAATCGTACAACTTACCTTCCCTCTGTTACTGACCATCACAGCATCCTCTTGGCCACAATGTCAAAATAAAAGCCACCACAAAACAATATTCCAAACCAGATTTATAAATCAAACATTGCCACATGGTATACGAAAGTCAACATATCACCCTTGTGCATTTCTCTACTGTATTCTTTGTGCCTTTGCCACCTACTCAGTGATACCCCAGTGGTGCAGCATGGCTGATGAAAGACTGCTGACTTTCAGTGGAGGACATTGCAGATGGCCTTGCAGGATGACCTCGAGCAGCTCTGTCCCTCGAAGTCCTGGCTTTGGACTGCACCACCCCGGCATGGGTAGCAGCAGTCTAGACTGACTGGCTGACAGATAACAGCAAGGACACTGGTAGAGTGGCACTGAAGGGAGGACGAATGCTGTCATCCAGAGAGAGGTCAGCCGGTTCATGTTTCACGGTGCCACTGCTTTTTGCCTGTGTGTCTGGAGGGCCTCCTGCCTTGCTGCCGATATGGGACTTCTTTCCTTCTCTCCACCTCCTCCACCAACATTTCCAATGCAGTGTCCAGAAACCTTGGAGCCTGCTGCCTGCCCTGTTGTGCCATTCTTGTATCTTTCCCAGGTCAAGTTCACTTTTGCAATGACTTCCAGCACCCTCACCAGCCAAAATGCCCCTCCCTTTAAGAGTTGCAAGCTGGCTTTAAGCAATGTAGGCTAGCTTGAACTTATGCTAGCCTCTCACAATTTTGCACCCCTTATTTGTGTGTGCAGCTGCTCAACAGCGCATGTAGGGCTGGCTGCATACTCCAATCATTTAAATGAGAAGGCAGCATGGTTTACTTCATGCTGCCTGCATCGGAAGCAATGCGTCAGGCTAATTGCACATTTTCTTGTTTTAACAAATTTCGCAACATTTATGTATTAGATTCACCATTGAGTTGATATGCTGTTCAACCACTGCAGAATCTGTCTGTTTACATTCAACATCCATATTTTACATACACTACCAACAATAGTTATTTAATTAGCAATCAAGAACCCTTGGCTAAGGTACATTCATCAAAGGGCAATTGTAGCCTCTACCACCTGGTTGAAATCAATTAACTTGGCCTGAGACCTTCCTGATCTATGCAATATAACTACAGAGTGGGTAAACTCATTGAGGCATCACAGAATGCTGCACATATTTGAATGCTGATCTGACAAAGTAGTTTACAACCTGTCAAGAGTGTGCACATCTGAACTGTCAACATTAGAGTTCACACTA
Source organism: Heterodontus francisci (assembly GCF_036365525.1). Taxonomy (NCBI): domain Eukaryota; kingdom Metazoa; phylum Chordata; class Chondrichthyes; order Heterodontiformes; family Heterodontidae; genus Heterodontus; species Heterodontus francisci. Next base: position 21,402,217 of record NC_090408.1, on the reverse strand, counting down.
TTCCTTGGTCATTTGTTTAATCAGATTTTAGCAATTCTACAAACATGCAGGCTCAGACATGAAGCAATACTTACAGTCAGACAGACTTTTTAAAAAATCTCGCATTTCTCAATTGCAATTTGAGAAAGTATTCATGTATCTATTACAGAGCATGTTTGGGACTGGAACTTGCTGTGAGTTTTTGGTCAGCTGCATTGTGACTTTGTATTGATCAGCAGACAGGTGCTGCAGGGTTTGCTATTGGGTCATCCCTTCTGTCAAGCTTTTGAAGAGAAATAGAAAAGTCATGGATGCAGAGAAAATGCACCCAGTTGCTTGATACGCCTGACTGCCCTCTGACCCTCAGGTTAGACCGATGTCTAGGTCATGTCTCATCCTGTAACATAGTTACATATAGCTGTGGAAGATTGCCAGGGAAATTTCGTCGCCTAGACATAGACTTGATTTTCAACAGCACTGACAGGCTGAGTCAATAAATAGAGAAATTGACTCCTCTGAGGAATATAGTTGCATATTTGCCCCTAAGCGATCAGTATGAGAGGTTGAATTGTATCTTAATATTTTAATAATCCGTCAACATTTCAGTCAGCTTATACAGCAAATGCAAACAAAAGAATATGTCTGAGTTATTGTAAATTGAAAACAATTTGATTTCCTAGACAGGTTCTAAGGACACCAAAATAAAAACTCCCCAAACTTTGATAATTGTTTTATTTTTGAGCTACAAGTAATATTTTCCACAGAGCCCCTGGTGTCAATTACTTTTCTCTGCATTATGCTTCACAATATTTCTAAGTACACTGGATAATGATGCCAGTAACTATTAGTGATTGGAGCAATTACTGAGTAACGGAACAAGTGAACTTTTGTAAAGCAGCAGTCGTTTTTCAAAATAAAGTGAGAAAGTATGTTAATTCCGTAACGCACAGATAAATAATAATTTAAAAAGGGAATGATGCCTAATGCATATTTTCTTCCAATAACACAGTAAAGGGATAAAGTGCAAAAATAGATTTTATAGATTACTATACCCCCCCCATTCCTGAATAATTAATATAGGATCCAATAATTTATTCCCTATTAGCATCTGCATCGCTATGCTACTAACAGCAGATTGCTATAGCATTGCCAGATTCGCTTTACTGTTCGCTAACAGAACCTTGTTTCTGGGCATCGTATAATATTTAGAGTATAGAATAATTTTACTTCTGGCATACCCTCAGAGTACCAAAAGGTCTTCAAGAACTCTTGTCTCACTGGGAAGCTGAATAATGCTGTCTCCCCACCTCTGGCAACACCCCACACCCACCGGCTCACAGCTTGCCTTTTTATCTTCCCCCTCCAAATTCTTTTATTTTCCTGTTCTGAAGATACAAACTCTTAGGCCCTGATATTTACAAGGAGGCGAGGAGGGGCCAGTCGGAGTAGCCAGGAAACCCAGAAATGCGTGTAATGTGGCGATCCTGCCGAATTTAATGGCAGAACCTCATTTATTTATTTTTTCTCTGGCCGTTGGCCAGATTGAAAGGCTGGCTAGCTGTTTGGTGGTAAGACCTGCACTAGTATGCTGCAGTTGGGGAGCAGAGAGGAGGAAGGGAGAGATCATGGATGCAAGGTTGGGAGACTCATGGATGGAAGTTCGAAGGCCATGAGGCATTGTGGCTGGAGGAAGATCAAATGTTAAAGGAGAATGAATCGTGGTAGGGAGGGAGGCAGGTTTTCTTGAAGGGCCTAGGGAAAGCACTGCTGCTTCTCCTGGTCCATAACCAATGCTGGAAAGGAACTTAGCTACTAGTTCTAGCCCTTCTCGTCTCCCTTAAGGTCAGGTTTCCCAAGCCCCAGGAAACTAGTGCTGGAGATTTTAAGTTTAAAGGTAAGTTAAATTCAAAGCTAAAAGATTTAATTGGCATCTCTTAAGGACATTGCAGCTGTGCTGTGTTAACTGTATATTAATTGTATTTAATTGTATGCAGGTGGTGGGCATTAACTAGGGATTAACTTGTGCCTCTAAAAAGAAGGAACAGACGGAAACTGTAGTGGGGGTTGGTAGAAGAGGTGTATGTTTGTAATGTGTATCTCTAAATAAATGCTTATAAAAGTGTGTAAGATTGGCTCCAGTTTAATCCTTCACCATCTGGTTTTCTAGAATATAATAAGTACATGCCCATCTGACTAATTAAGGTTCTGAATGCATCGAATAGGTTTAAACCCACAAATGGTCACATTGGAGCTTGGTTGCCATTGTAATCTAAAAATAACTTATTTTAACTACCCAGCCATTCTTGCGGGTTCAAATTCCCCCTCACCACCGCTCCCCCCTCCATGCTGATTGCAGTTGCATGGGCATCAGCCTGTCCTGTTCACAAAAAGCAGGACAAATCCAATCCCACCACTTACAAGACCATGTGTCTACTCAGTGCCAGGACCTCACTACAGGAGTTCCTCAGGGTGGCCTAACCATCTTCAGCTGCTTCATCAATGACTTTCCCACTATCATAAGGCCAGAAGTGAGATTATTCACCAATGATTGCATAGTGTTCAGTACCGTTCTCAACAGCTCAGGTAATGAAGCAGTCCATGCAGCAAGACTTGAGCAACATTTAGGCTTGGTCTGATAAGTGGCAAGTAAAATTCATGCACACAAGTGCCAGGCAATGACCATCTCAAACAAGAGAGAATTGAACCATCTCCCCTTCATGTACAGTGTATTAGCATCACTGAATCCCCCATTATCAACATCCTGGGGGTTATCATTGACCAGATTAACTGGACCAGCCATATAAATACAGTAGTTACAAGATCAGGCCAGAGGCTGGGAATTCTGCAGCGAGTAACTCACCTTCTGACTTCCCAAAGCCCGTCCACCATCTACAAGGCACAAACTAGGAGTCTGACAGAATACTTTCCATTTGCCTGTATGAATGCAGCTCCAACAACACTGAAGAAGCTTGACATCATCCAGGACAAAGCAGCCTGCTTGATCGGCACCCATCCACCACCTTAAACAATCATTCCTTCCACTACCGGCGCAAAGTGGGAGCACTGTGTACCATCTCCAAGGTGCGCTGCAGCAACTCACCAAGGCTCCTTCGACAGTACCTTCCATGATCTGGGGAGAAGGGGAAGCTGAGAGTAGGGGAGGTAAAATATTCCTTGTGTGGCCTGGAGGAGCATTTCTGCCCTGCTTGTTTCCAGAAGGCAGGTCAAAAAAAGTGAAAAGACTTGCCAGCTACTCTTCCTAGGTTGGCTTGGGGCTGCCCACAATGGCTTTTCAACACAGGCCTCTGGGTAAAATAGCAGTTGGGCCTCAATTACATCATCAGAGCTTGATCTGCATATTTAAAGATGGACTGTGCTGATTTCTGGCAGGTGCCACTCTGTCAGTGGAGGTTAAAATCAGAACCTTCAGGATTAGTGTGAGGCAGTGGCGATTGAGTCCCACGGGTGATTGTAACTGTCTGCCCAGTTTCCAATGAGTGGACAGGATTAAAATTGCCCCACAGCTACAAGAAGCACAATTCCCTTTTAAACTTTTAGCTATGAATAACAGCACAGGCGTTCAATTATTTAAATTTGATGGGACTTACACTCAGTTGCTTGGTGGGGGGGGGCGCGCAACAAACTAGTTCCGCGATGAAAGTAGCTACAAAATCTCAATAAATTATACGATGGAGTGAAAAGTTATTATTGTGCTGCAAAGATAATTGAGCATTATTATAGAAAGAATAAAATTACATCATAGAATACTATTGTAGGCACACAGGGGCTAGTTGCAAAGCTATAATTGAACCAAGCAATTCAAACATTGATAGAGAATGGATGAGCTATGTAGTTTACATTCCTGCTGTTGCCTACTGCATGCTGTCTTTCTACCATGTGGTAGTGGAAAACATATTAATGATTTTTATCCCGTTCATTTACCACTAAGGGTGGGTATGGCAGTAGTGCTGTGATTGTGCTATGCCGTGCAACACATAATTCCCTCCTTACCTTATTCATACTTGATCTACATGCTGAGTAGAATAAGTGAAACAGAATAATGTTATAGTCCACATGCCTTTGTGCTTTTATAAATAGGGTAAAGCCTGGCTCAGGTATAAAATTAAAACATGTAGTCGGGTTTGTTCGGGATCGGGTCGGGTAGCTAGGCTTTAGTTCAGGGCATCCTATTTGTTTTACATGCTTTTCATATCTCTTCAGAAATGTTTGCTTGCCATATTGAAAGTCCTATAAAGTAGATTGCAGGTAAAAATGTTAAGTGCTAATGGATTATTCCTCTATGTTTAGTGTAGCTCTGACTGCTCCTACCTCTCCAAAAATAGATCATCAAACATTAGTAAAAAGTACGAACATTTTTTTGCTTGTTGAGATTTTCTTCAAGTCATTAATGGCCATCTCATATACAACCTCTAGCTGTACACTTAATTTGAAAAGTGAGTATTTAATTCCAGATCAGGTCTTGTGTTAATGAACATAATGAACAAGAAAATTTTGAAACATCACCACAAATGTGGCATAAGTAAATACTACACTAGTTTTCTCTTGTTAGAGAGTGTGTCTGTAGTCGTATTGATGGTTTTATTATTGTCCAGTTGGAGCAGAATGTGACAAAGGAGTGAAAAAGTTACAGATGCATTTACAGGGAGGGGGGAAGGAACTGAGGCGCCTGTCAATGGCCTGGAAACCTGGAAATGTCAGGAACACGGAGGTCCTACCAAATTTAATGGCAGGACCTCTTTACAATTTTTTTGCTTTGCTTCCTGCCTGACAGCCTGACTGGCCCGTGGTACAAGGCAGCAGCTGGGGATTGCTGGGGATGGTCCCCTGGCAATTGCGAAAATTGGTGGTTATGGGGTGGGGTTGGGGATGGAGCGTGGCAGCAAGGAGAAAGGAAGGGAGAAATCACAGTGGAGTGGGGTAATCTAAGAGTTTATAGGGGGTACGAGTGATTGAGGCAGATTGGGAGGCAATCGGAGTGGGTGCGGTGTGCTGTTTGTCGGCTGATCACGTGGAAACAAGATCATGGCAGGCTTTCTTGAGGAGCCAGGAGGAATCATTCCTGCTCCACCAGGCCCCAAGCAGTGCTGGGAAAGCACTTAACTACTGGCTCTGGCAGATCCTGCTTTAGCTGCCGCTTTTCCTACTCCAAACCCATTGCTGTTAAACTAGAAATCAGCAGGTTGGAGTCTGGTTTCGCATTTTTCCAACCCTCTTCTGTCTGTCATGGGTGGGGTGGGGAAGGAGTGGGTTGTCTCTAAAAGAAAGAAAAAAGAACTTGCATTTATATAGTACCTTTAAAGCTAGTGAAGTACAGACGTTACTGTTGTGTTAAGGCCACACGGTGAGATTTGGGTGCTTCCCACAGTTCAATTCCCATCTGACCACAGCAACTGTGTTTTTATTAGGGTTTAACCCCTTTGTGTTTTATTTGTCAAATAAATAGACAGCAACAGATTTTCTTGTGGGTTTAAAACAGAAAATCAATTGTTTATTGATCAGTACGCTTTATCCTGAAATTGTCACAACCGCATCCACGCATGCATTTGCTCGCGCACACACACAACACCCACACACACAAGAACAGACAGATAGAGAGGAAAAAGGGGTTAACGATTATAAGTGGGAAATATAGGGGGTAGATTTCGGGGGGGGGTAGCACGGGGGTGTAACGGTAGCCTGTTGAATTCTCTTGGAAGTCAAGTTCTTGTTGGTTGCAGGCCTGGGGTGATTGTAGATTTCTCTCTTGGTTGAAAGTTCTGTTGAAGTCAGTGGATCACTTCCAATTCACTGCTGTATAGGGGTTGATGTAGAATACTACAGCAGAATTGTGCCTTTTGATTTGCTGGAACCAAGCTTCTTGGATGCTGCTTTCTGGGGTGTCTCTCTCCAGGCTAAAACCAGGCTTGGGTATAAAATTAAAACCTGACCCAGGCCCAACCTGATAACAGCCAACCTGAACCCGACCCGGGCCCAAATCCTTAAATTTTTTTAAGTGCCCGACCCTAAACTGAAAGTAACAAACATATTAGATTAAATGTAGATTAAAACGAAAACACTACAAAACAAAACAGTACTGTCCAGCCCAACCCGACCCAAGCCCGAATTCTGGACGCAGGATTAAAGACCCGACTTGACCTGAACCCGACACGTGTAGTCGGGTTTAGGTCGGGTTCGGGTCAGGTAGCCAGGCTTTACTCCAGGCTCTCTCTCTCGGCTGCTTTTTTTTAAGGTGAAGCTGTGATGCTTTGGTCTTGCCCCCATGGTGATTGCACAATGGTCCAGGATATGGTTACTTCTTTGTTTCAGAAGAACCCATTCAATACAGGAATATTTTAGGCTGGGGGTAGGATTGGTGAAATTGACACCTCTTAGCTTTGAAGATTTTCCTTTGTCCCTGTCAGACAGTTGGAATATACAAAGGCCAAGTACCTTTTCCTTCAGTGGCCATTTTGGAGCATTGTTCATTTTTTAACAGAAAGGTCCATTTTTTAAAAGATAAAGTCAGTTTTTATAACTTCAGATTTTGTCCATAATTTTTGTATCATTGCAGTTCTTGTGCACGTGACAGTTGTAATAATATAGGAATAATGGCAACCAGTTTTGCACACAGCCAGGTCCCACATACAGCAAAGTCATAATGACCAAATCATTTGTTTTATTTCATGATGTTGGTTGAGGGATAAATATTGGCCAACACATCAGGGATAACTCCCCTGCTCTTCTTCAAAGTAGTGTCATGGAATCTGTTATATCCACCTGAGATTGCAGACAGGGACTTTAACAGCTCATCCGAAAAACAGCACCACATTCCCTCAGTGCCGCACTGGAGTGTCAAACTAGATTTTCTGTTTAGGTCCCTGGAGTAGGACTTGAACCCACAACCTCGCGACTCAGTGGTGAGAGAGTTACCACTAAGTCATGGCTGACACCTGTGTGTCATCTGGTCTGCCACCTGATCTCTGTATACCTATAGGGATAGTTTGCCATCTGTAAAGCATTATCAACGACAGTGAAAATCAGAAATGCTCTCTAATTCCATGGGGATCTTCCAGGCAAATCCTCTGGAGTCAGTTCTTCCATGACATCGCTCATGGGAGATTACGGCTTATAACTGAGTGTTGCCCTCCTCCACTCTCTCTGATCACATTCCGTTTACAGGTGCAAGTGAGCGACTCCTCAATATGATCAAGCCTCCTTTCCAAAGCAGGCCCACCAAGATCTGTATCTCCAAAGAATTCAACATGTACACTGTGCATGTTGGCCCTCACCAATTATGACCTTTCCTGTACTTTCTCCTCAATTTTTGCTTGAAACATAAAAATAATAGTGATGGATAAATAGTGATTTGGCCCATAGAAATTTACCCCTGTTATGTATGTTCTCCCCCATGGTATCATGTGTAATATGATCTGGTCTTGTTATTTTCACCTCTAATATCTTACTTGCCTGTGTTAATACCATGCAAGGTATCATGGGGAGGTGATAGCATAGTGGTAATGACAGTGGACTAATAATCCAGTGGGCGGCACAGTGGCACAGTGGCACAGTGGTTAGCACCGCAGCCTCACAGCTCCAGGGAACCGGGTTCAATTCTGGGTACTGCCTGTGCGAAGTTTGCAAGTTCTCCCTGTGACCGCGTGGGTTTTCGCCGGGTGCTCCGGTTTCCTCCCACAGCCAAAGACTTGCAGGTGATAGGTAAATTGGACATTGTAAATTGCCCCTAGTGCAGGTAGGTGGTAGGGAATATGGGATTACTGTAGGGTTAGTATAAATGGGTGGCTGTTGGTCGGCACAGACTCGGTGGGCCGAAGGGCCTGTTTCAGTGCTGTATCTCTAAAAAAAAAGTCCAGGCTAGTGCTCTGGGGACATGGGTTTGAATTCCACCATAGTAGGTGGTGAAATTTGAATTCAATTAATAAATCTAGAATTAAAAAGCTAGTTTAATGGTGACCATTGTCGATTGTTGTAAAAACCCATCTGGTTTACTAATGTGCTTTAGGGAAGGAAATCTGCTGTCCTTATCTGGTCTGGCCTACATGTGACTCCAGACCCACAGCAATGTGGTTGACTCTTAAACGCTCTCTGAAATGGTCTGGCAAACTGCTCAGTTCAAGGGCAATAGATGCTGACTGAGCCAGCAACACCCACATCCCATGAACAAATAAAATAAAAGTGGTTGAGGCAAATAGCATAGATGTACTTAAGGGGAAGCTAGATGAGTACATGAGGGAGAAAGGAATAGAAGGGTACGCTGATAGGGTTAGATGAAGTAGGCTGGGAGAAGGCTCATGTGGACCATAGATAACATAGATTGAATGCCCTGTTTCTGTGCTGTAACTTCCATGTAATTCAATCTTTCTTGGCATGCATATTTTACAATGATCACTTTCCTAATACGCACATACCATTTCCTAATATGCATATAAAATAATTTCTGCAATGGCTCCTTTAAGCCATTGTCAGAGAATTCACCATCCTGGGAATGTAATCCTCATATATATATATATATATATAAATATATATAAAAGGGCTGTCCTACCCCATCAATAAAGTCCTTGTGATGCTTTACTGCAGCAGATCATTGCTGAACAGGATTTTCTTTGTTACCATGGGACCATTTTCTGAGGCAATCACTTACAGCTGGATTAATGAACTTTCAGACATTTATGGTTAAGTGGCTCATTGGTATTGGTAACTGACCCAGAAAACATACAGGAAATGGAGGTCACCACATTTGTGAGGGATAGTGACCACCGACTAATCAAGTTCAATATGATCTGAGATGCAGAAATACCACGGACCAGTAGCCAGGCGTATAATTTTAAAAAGACGAGGAAGAACTTAAGCGAATTGATTGGGGTCATTGTTACGTTGGTAAAAGAGAAATGAAGTACCTCTAAAGGAATGTTGCTATGCATTGCTGGATAAATTCTTACCTAGGATTGGTGCACATGCAATAAAGAAACCATACAGATAAACCAATCAATCAGAAGCAAAACGAAATAGAGAAACAAATTCTATAAATCCTGCAAGAAGAAAGATGAGAAGCTCCACAGGCACAAATATAGAAATATTGGGAAACATGTTAAAAGGGCGGTCAGATCGGCAACAAAGAACTTGGAAATAGCCATAGCCATAGGCACAAAGCATAACAGGAAGAAATTATTTCAACGCCACAACAGTTGGAAAACAGAGAAGTGAGATCCTAAAGGACATTAATGATGCAGAAACAGAATGAACATAAAAGATTTAAAAGATTAAATGATGCTTCCTTCAAGTATGCACTAGGGAAGACATGAGCATCATGCCCTTTATAAATGGTGATAATCCAAGTAGAATTAATAACTTCAACATTGTGAAATGGAATTGCTAAACAGGTTAAAAGGACTCAAAACTAATAAGTCTCCAGGGTGTATATCTTTATCTTAGAAGACTGAGAGAGAGGGAGACTGTAGATATGATTTCTGAAGTGTTGATGGTGAATACTGGTAGATGTTACGAGGTTGGAAACTGGAAACCAGTGCCTATGTTCAAAAAAGATGACAAAACAGATCTGACAATGATAGATCCATCAGTTTCACATCACTAACTGGTAAAATAATGGAAATAATTATCCAGAGTAAACGTGAGCCATGTGTGATAATATCTTAGCAAATAGCAGCCAATACAGGGGAAGATCCTGTCTGATCAACAGTCCTGAGTTTGTGGAAAATTCAATGACATATTGTACCTAGACTTGCAAGAAGCTGTTAATAAATGGCTCATGAAAAAGGCTGAAACAAACTTAATGTCGTACAGATTTAAGGAGAAATCTGGAAGTGTAATGATAAATGAATAAGAAATTGTCCGAATGATAGAAAGCAGTCTATGACAATGATGACAGAGTGGAGTTCTAAGAAGCTCAATGTAAATTGGTCAAATTTGTAGATAATTGGAAACTAGGAGAATCAGTTGATTCTAAGGAGGCATTCCAGAAACAATAAGATGGTGCAGACAAAGTTAGTGGGTGAGAAGCAAATGAAACTTAATATGGAGAAGTGTAAAGTACTGTACAAAAGGGAGAATATGGGCAGTGTAACTACTCAATGAATAGTGTTAAAATAACTAAAAATGAAATGGAAAGAGATCCTTGGATATAAGGAGACTTTAGAACTTAATATAACTGATCAGTGTGCAACATCAATTAACAGAATAAATAGAATGTTAAACTATATGTCCAAATAGCAGAGTACAAGTTCAAATAAGCCATGCTGTGTTGGGTGAATCACAGCTCGACCATTGTGTCCAATCAAGATAAAGGGGGATATTCGATCTCTGAAGAAAATGAAAGGGCAAGCCATGAGACTGACCCCTAAAATCAGATGACTGAGTTATGGGGAATTGCTGGAAAACCAATAGGCATTTCAGCACTGCTGGGAAAGAATCAAAAGGTGGCTTAATGAAGGTGGATAACAATTGTATAGGGGCTGATAATGTGGCCTCAGCACATTAGAGCCAGGACTGCTGCTCATCAAGCACTATATGTGCCTGTTCACCAATTATTTGACCTGTTTAATGTTGCACCTAGTGCATTGTGCACACATCCCTAGGGCAGGGGAGGGTAACCAAGGCCAAGTACAGAAACAAAGTTACTCAGATATACAAAAAAAATCCAATTAAGAACGGCAGGCAGATACTTGAAGCTGGAGGGCCAATAAGAGGCCCTCCAGCACTGAAGATGCAGCAGGCTGACTTTTCAGGAAATTAAGAGAGAGGGCGCCTCAAGATGGAGGCTTCTCTCTCCAACTATTTAAACTTTAAAATAAAAAATCCCCTCAGCAATTGGGCCACCATTGTGGAGGGGAAACCCCTCCTCAGAGCAGCCTGTGGCTGCAGCTGAAGCCAGGCAGGGAAAGGCCTCAAAGCCTACCTGGAGTGCTGGTCCCCCGGTCTGCCGTCAGGAGGCTACCTCCAGGCTGCTAGCCTGTTCCTTGATGCCTCCGGGGGCCTGGAGACCGACTGGAAAATTTCAGTTGGCCTCTGAGAAGAGGCCTCATTCGGGCATTAGGCAGGCTTAATTGGCAACATGCCACTTGCAGGCAGATAGCCCTGCTGCCTCCCAATCCTGCCTCCTGGAAAATAGCCCGGAGGCAGGATGGAGCCAACAAATCGGCACACCAGCTCACAGTGTGAATTTTCGTGTCCACTCACCTCCTCTGTGCCTTGCCCCTCTCCCCCCAACATAAGGGGTTTAAAGTCCAGCCCATGCTGGCTGTTCATGCATTATACGCCACAAAGCCCTTCACATGCAAACTCTGCTTACTAGCCACCAGCTCCATCCGTCTCCCTGGCAACAGCTGAGGCTGAACCAGACCGTTCACAACCTTTGTGTCGTATTGGACCCTGATGTGAGCTTCCAGGCACATATCTGCTTCATCACCAGGACAGCCTACTTCCATCTCTGTAACATCGCTCAACTCAGCCCCTTCCTCAGCTTATTTGCTGCTGAAACCCTCATCCATATCCATCCCTTTGCAACTGTTGACTTGACTATTCCAATAGTCTCTTGGTCAGTCTCCCATCTTCCATCTCCATAAACTTGAGCTCATTCAAAATGTGACTGTCTGTACTCTAATTTCGCACCAATCCTATTCACACAGCATCCTGTGCTTTCTGACCTACTTCGGCCCTCGGTCTAACAATGCCTCATTTAAAAAAATCTAATCCTTGTTTCCAAATCCCTCACAGGCCTTAAGCCTCCCTATCTCTACACTCTCCTCCATCCCTACAAGGCTTTGACATCATTGTGCTTTTCCAACTCTGGCCTCTCGAGCATCCATATTTTAATCATTTCACTATTGGCAGCCATGCCTTCAGCTGCCTTGGCCCTAAGTTCTGGAATTTACTCCTTCAACCTCTCTGCTTCTCTGTTCTCTTTTAAGATGCTCCTTAAAGCCTGCCTCTTTGATCAAGCTTTTGATCATCTGTCCTAATATCTCCTTATGTGGCTCAGTGTCAACTTTTATTTGATAATGCTCCTGCGAAGTGCCTTGGGATGTTTTACTATGTTAAAGCTGCTATATGAATGCAAGTGGCTGTTGTTGCTCTCCTGTGTGAAAACTTAATGGAAGAACATTGCGGTAACAATGTTGGGGCTGTACTACAGGCCTCCCAACAGCGAGCGTGAGATAGAGGTACAAATATGTAAACAGATTATGGAAAGATGTAGGAGCAACAGGGTGGTGGTGATAGGAGATTTTAATTTTCCCAACATTGACTGGGATTCGCTTAATGTTAGAGGTCCAGATGGAGCAGAATTTGTAAGGAGCATCCAGGAGGGTTTTCTAGAGCAGTATGTAAATAGTCCAACTCGGGAAGGGGCCATACTGGACCTGGTGTTGGGGAATGAGCCCGGCCAGGTTGTTGAAGTTTCAGTAGGGGACTACTTTGGGAATAGTGATCACAATTCCGTAAGCTTTAAAATACTCATGGACAAAGACGAGAGTGGTCCTAAAGGAAGAGTGCTAAATTGGGGGAAGGCCAACTATACCAAAATTCGGCAGGAGCTGGGAAATGTAGATTGGGAGCAGCTGTTTGAAGGTAAATCCACATGTGATATGTGGGAGGCTTTTAAAGAGAGGTTGATTAGAGTGCAGGAGAGACATGTTCCTGTGAAAATGAGGGATAGAAATGGCAAGATTAGGGAACCATGGATGACAGGTGAAATTGTGAGACTAGCTAAGAGGAAAAAGGAAGCATACATAAGGTCTAGGCGGCTGATGAAAGACGAAGCTTTGAAAGAATATCGGGAATGTAGGACCAATCTGAAACGAGGAATTAAGAGGGCTAAAAGGGGTCATGAAATATCTTTAGCAAACAGGGTTAAGGAAAATCCCAAAGCCTTTTATTCATATATAAGGAGAAAGAGGGTAACTAGAGAAAGGATTGGCCCACTAAAGGACAAAGGAGGAATGTTATGCTTGGACTCAGAGAAAATGGGTGAGATTCTAAACGAGTACTTTGCATCGGTATTCACCGAGGAGAGGGACATGACGGATGTTGAGGTTAGGAACAGATGTTTGATTACTCTAGGTCAAGTCGGCATAAGGAGGGAGGAAGTGTTGGGTATTCTAAAGGGCATTAAGGTGGACAAGTCCCCAGGTCCGGATGGGATCTATCCCAGGTTACTGAGGGAAGCGAGAGAGGAAATAGTTGGGGCCTTAACAGATATCTTTGCAGCATCCTTAAACACGGGTGAGGTCCCGGAGGACTGGAGAATTGCTAATGTTGTCCCCTTGTTTAAGAAGGGTAGCAGGGATAATCCAGGAAATTATAGACCGGTGAGTCTGACGTCAGTGGTAGGGAAGCTGCTGGAGAAGATACTGAGGGATAGGATCTATTCCCATTTGGAAGAAAATGGGCTCATCAGTGATAGGCAACATGGTTTTGTGCAGGGAAGGTCATGTCTAACCAACTTAATAGAATTCTTTGAGGAAGTGACAAAGTTGATTGATGACGGAAGGGCTGTCGATGTCATATACATGGACTTCAGTAAGGCGTTTGATAAGGTTCCCCATGGCAGGCTGATGGAGAAAGTGAAGGCGCTTGGGGTCCAAGGTGTACTAGCTAGATGGATAAAGAACTGGCTGGGCAACAGGAGACAGAGAGTAGCAGTAGAAGGGAGTTTCTCAAAATGGAGACGTGTGACCAGTGGTGTTCCACAGGGATCCGTGCTGGGACCACTGTTGTTTGTGATATACATTAATGATTTGGAGGAAAGTATAGGTGGACTGATTAGCAAATTTGCAGACGACACTAAGATTGGTGGAGTAGCAGATAGTGAAGGGGACTGTCAGAGAATACAGCAGAATATAGATAGATTGGAGAGTTGGGCAGAGAAATGGCAGATGGAGTTCAATCAGGGCAAATGCGAGGTGATGCATTTTGGAAGATCCAATTCAAGAGTGAACTATGCAGTAAATGGAAAAGTCCTGGGGAAAATTGATGTCCAGAGAGATTTGGGTGTTCAAGTCCACTGTTCCCTGAAGGTGGCAACGCAGGTAAATAGAGTGGTCAAGAAGGCATACGGCATGCTTTCCTTCATCGGACGGGGCATTGAGTACAAGAGTTGGCAGGTCATGTTACAGTTGTATAGGACTTTGGTTCGGCCACATTTGGAATACTGCGTACAGTTCTGGTCGCCACATTATCAAAAGGATGTGGATGCTTTGGAAAGGGTGCAGAGGAGGTTCACCAGGATGTTGCCTGGTATGGAGGGCGCTAGCTATGAAGAGAGGTTGAGTAGATTAGGATTATTTTCATTAGAAAGACGGAGGTTGAGGGGGGACCTGATTGAGGTGTACAAAATCATGAGAGGTATAGACAGGGTGGATAGCAAGAAGCTTTTTCCCAGAGTGGGGGTTTCAATTACTAGAGGACACGAGTTCAAAGTGAAAGGGGAAAAGTTTAGGGGGGATATGCGTGGAAAGTTCTTTACGCAGAGGGTGGTGGGCACCTGGAACGCATTGCCAGCGGAGGTGGTAGATGCGGGCACGATGGAGTCTTTTAAGATGTATCTAGACAGATACATGAATGGGCAGGAAGAAAAGAGATAGAGAAGCTTAGAAAATAGGCGACATGTTTAGAGAGAGGATCTGGATCGGCGCAGGCTTGGAGGGCCGAAGGGCCTGTTCCTGTGCTGTAATTATCTTTGTTCTTTGTTCTTTGTTTGTTTAACTCTGTAAATGTGCTGTGTATCTTGAGATTATGTGAATGTTGCTACTTCCGTGTGCTTACGTCTTTGAGGGCCTGGCAACTGTTTCAGCTGCATCCCATATCCAGATACTTGATCTGGTTTGGAAGGGCAGCGGAGGCTATTTGCACAGAGCCCAGTACTTCCACTTTTTTGGTGCTGACAAAACAGCTGGTGAGATATTCATGCATATATGTGGCTGCTTGAGCATGAGTCCTGCCAATGACCAGTGTTATGTGTGAGTGCAGAGTAATGGGCGGCACAGTGGCGCAGTGGTTAGCACCGCAGCCTCACAGCTCCAGCGACCTGGGTTCAATTCTGGGTACTGCCTGTGTGGAGTTTGCAAGTTCTCCCTGTGTCTGCGTGGGTTTTCGCCGGGTGCTCCGGTTTCCTCCCACCACCAAAAGACTTGCAGTTGATAGGTAAATTGGCCATTATAAATTGCCCCTAGTAGAGGTAGGTGGTAGGGAAATATAGGGACAGGTGGGGGATGTTGTAGGAATATGGGATTAGTGTAGGATTCGTATAAATGGGTGGTTGATGGTCGGCACAGACTCGGTGGGCCGAAGGGCCTGTTTCAGTGCTGTATCTCTATATCTAAATCTAAAATCCATTGACTGCAATGGATCTGAATATCAGGCACTGCGTACAATGAGCGGGCAATCTGATACCACCCGTTTTGCACCTCAGCCCCACTCTCTGGAGCTCTTTCCTTGAACCCCTCCACCTTTCCATTTCTTGCTCTGCCTTCAAAGTCTCCTGAAATTTCATCTCTTTAATGAAGCTTTCAGTTATTCTACCTTAACTCTCCCAATAAGGTTTACTGTGAATTCTTCTCCTGCTTTGCAAAGGACTTGGAGCAATATTTCTGCATTAATGACACTATATAAATATTGTGTGATTAACATGAATTTAGTTACATCCTAGTGCTTATAACATATTGATTGATTCAGCTCCAAAAGATACTAATAAAAATAAATGCACCATCCTTAAAGGCGACCTGTAATTTTGCCCTAAGTGCATTAAAACTGGTGATTATCGAACCTTTGACTGTCACCAACACCACACACATATCTGTGATAGTGACTGTATTGTTGGTCATGAGCTATGTGTGCACACATTACACTACTACCTTGCAGCATGAAGAACAGGGAACTAAGCAACACAATATTCAGCTGAAGCAACATCCTCTTTTTTCAAAGCAGACACAGTGAGCTCTGAATCTTTTAGCATCACTACATGGTCAGCTATTTATGAAGACTTTCCTCAATGATGGATGTCCTTTTTTTCTCAACCTCCATCTCTGCCCATTTGTCACTCATCCTCACAGTGATCTGGGATATGGTACTTCCTTGAACTGCTGCAAGTGCTGGGTGCATTATGCGTTGTTGTCTGCATAATGGCCTTGCTTCTGGCTCTCTTTATATTGTATCTGAAAAAAAAAATGTGGAAGATTATGAGAGTCATTTCTGAACATGTGTTGGTGATTCTGAATGGATGGAAATTACGAGGAACGCATTTCTCATTTTCTGACATCTGCTGATAACAAGAAAGGTTTTTTGCCACCAGTACATACTTGGAAAATTTAGATTATGTGTTAATATGCTACAGATCAAGCTGCAAGATTTATTTATTGTGCGGATTAGAACACATGCTGCCTGGGAACTAACCCTAAGGATATGGACTGCACAATGTCTTAGTGTCATTTACATCCTCTAATGTCCCATTACTACCATGCTGACAAATTGGGCTGAATTTTGTGCTGGCGGCAGGGGTGCCGACGACGAGCCAGAAAGCCGCCTGTGGGACCCTGACTCTATTTCATGGGGGTCAGGCAACTAATTGGTTGCTTTTGGGGCAGCGGTCCCTTTAAAGGATGGCCAAACCGCACCCAGGAGCTGCCGGCCAATTGAAGAAGCAGATGCCATTGATGGACGCCACCCTCTCAACCAGGTAAGTGGGGTCTGGGGTTCTGGAGCCAGTGAGGCAGGCCCTGGTGGAGGGGGTGGCGGTAGGGTGCCATTGCTGTTGGGGGGGCCCCTCCATGGGCCAAAGAGGGCCTAAGGAGGAGGGCCTCCCCCCTCCAAGCCCACAGGGAGGTCGCCAGGGTTCACCAGCCGATCTCCCAATCCGATGGAGAGCCACCCGTCACTGATAAAATGCCAGCAGCTGCGGCAAGAGGCTCTTAATTGGCCATTTAAGTGGCTCAGTTGGCCTTTGGGTGATAGGGCCGTCCTCCACCTTTCCCACCACTGGTAAAATGACATGGTGGTGGGAAGATGACAGGCACTCCACCCCTCCCCCCGCCTCCCCCCACCATTTTACAGGCCCTGCTGCCTCCCAGCCATCACCAGAGGGCTGGTAAAATGGTAAAATGTTAATGTGGGAATCTGGGAAAAGGGGTTCTTTCCAGTTGCCTTTTTAGGAAACAACTTAGCCTTTTAAAAATGTATATCGACAGAGTAGAAGCTTCACTATGCATAATCTTGATACCTACATGATTATTAACTGTCTTGATCCAGGGGAATTAGCAGCCTCATTTTCTGCACTGTTCCGACAAATGTCCATCATGTCCATGTATGGGCAATCTTAAGCCCTGCTATGTATGCCTACCTTCATGCTTCCTTTTGTGCTGCTTTTGCACTTCATACCAATTGTGTTGTGTAATGGACACTGCGTTCAGCACAGTTCTTATCGTTTGTCTAATTTGTGTTCTCTATTTTGGGTTACACTCAAGTCCCAAACTTGTGGAACCTTCACATCCCTGTTATACTCTCTGTAACAAATAGTACTTAACTGTGCTTTTTTGTCACTGTGCATTGCAAAAAAAAATTAGGCACACTACTGCTGCATAATCAAAGGTTTTGGTCATTCTAATCTTGTTAACCTCCTTTTAATAACTGACTGCGCTGTTTACAAAGTTCATTCATGGGATGTGAGCGTCGCTGGCAAGGCCAACATTTATCGCCCATCGCTAACTGTCCTCAAGAAGGTGGTGATGAGCCATCTTCTTGAACCCCTGCAGTCAATGTGCCTTGGGTACCCCCACAGTGCAGTTAGGGAGGGGTTTCCAAATTTTGACCCAGTGACAGTGAGGGAACGGTGATATAATTCCAATTCAAGATGGTTAGAGACATAGATGAGAACTTGGTTAGCAGTGTATTTCTTCTTGCAACTAAAATAGCCCATGTCTGGGGATACCTTTCTCACAACTAGGGTCCCATTGTTCACGTGATAGTCTTGATACCTTGCTAATGGGAACAGGCAGTTCCCTTAAATTTCTCAGGTCCTGGTTCTTGCTGGGACAGGCCAGACTCTTTGTCTCCACTGCACAGGTCTTGCAATGTAGGATACGGTGTTGCAAATTGTTCCCATTGTTATGGTCAGGTGAGGAGGGGTCAAAAGTCTTCCCTCTCCTTGTTTGACTGCAACAGGTTTAATTCTTTTTTAAAGTGGATGTACACACACTCGAGGTTCACAGACGCACAAATAGGTTAGAGAGTGGGGAAGGGTAGATTGGTTGAGTTAGAGTCCATAGGCAAAAGGGGTATACAGTCTGTGGAGTTTGGTGATTTGGCTGGCTTCTAGCTGAATTCAGTGGTCCTGAGGCTGCCAGTTTGAACAGATAGATGGCTGATTCAGTGGATCTCTTGGAGACAATAATGCAGATGATTTACTTCAAGGGGTGTTTGGTTGCAACCAGAGTATGCAGAGGTGGTCAGTCAGCAGGCAGGTTTCGAAGCTTGAAAGCTGGAATGGAGAGAGAGAGAAAACGGAGGGACCCCTACTTGAGTCTGCACTTGTCAGAGTCCAGATGCTTGTCAGCCTGCTGCAGAGAAACACCAGCTAAAAAAAACACAGATGCGGGGGTGGGGGGGGGGGGGGGGGGGGCTTGTCACATGACAGTCACCCAGTGATTCAAATGTGGTAGTTAGCAGTGTATTTCTTCTTGCAGCTAAAACGGCCCATGTCTGGGGATTCCTTTCTCACAATCAGGGTCTCATTGGTCATGTGATAGTCTTGATACCTTGCTAATGGGAACAGGCAGTTCCCTTAAATTACCCAGGTCTTGGTTCTTGCTGGGACAGGACAGACTCTTGATCTCCACCTCACAGGCCTTGCAACATAAGATACAGTGTTGCAAATTAGGTGGCAATTTTAAGCTGCTAGCAAAGTCACCTGTTATCTGTTCCTTTTTAATTTCTTAAAAAAAAATTCAGGTCTCCAACCGATGGATTAAAAAATTATCATTCAACATAACATGTTGGCATGACACTATGCATCTGCTTCCCTTGTTCTTTTAGTTGCTGGAGGTTGCGGGTTTGGAAGGTGCTGTTGAAGGAGCCTTGGCTCATTGCTGCAGTGCATGATAGATCATGTGGGCTGCTTTGTCCTGGATGGTGCCAAGCTTCTTGAGTGTTGTTGGAGCTACACTTATCTGGACAAATTGAGAGCATTCCATCACAATCCTGACTTGTGCATTGTAGATGCTGAATAGGCTTTGAGGAGTCAGAAGGTGAGTTGCTCACCACAGAATTCCCAGCCTCTGACCTGCTCTTGTAGCCATTGTATTTATATGGCTGGTCCAGTTAAGTTTCTGGTCAATGCTTCCCCCCAGGATGTTGATGATGGGCAATTCAGTGATGCCAGTGCTGTTTCACATCAAGGGGTGATGGCTAGGTTATCTTTTGTTGAAGATGGTCATTGCCTGGCACTTGTGTGGCATGAATTTTACTTGCCACTTATCAGCCCAAGCCTGAATGTTGCTCAGATCTTGCTGCATGCAGGCATGGACTGCTTCAGTAGTTGCGAGTGGTACTGAACACTGTGCAATCATTAACAACATCCCCACTTCTGGCCTTATGATGGAGGGATGGTCATTGAAGAGTTTTCCCTCGATTCCCATTGACTTAAATTTTGTTAGGACTTCTTGATGCCACAGTCTCAGTTAAATGCTGCCTTGATGTCAAGAACAGTTACTCTCACCTCACATCTTGAATCCTGGTCTGCTCCCTGTCAAACATCTCGCATTCTACTTGGAATTGTCATCCAACAGATAAACATTCGTACCTAGCAAACGTTTAATCTGCTTTGGACCTGATACTATGAAGCAAGTTTGTGGTCGCAATTTGGCTGTTTGATTTGAACCCAATCTCCAACTTTAAATTGTGGTTGTATTGCCCCTGTACGTTTGTCAAAGTATGCTTTTGCTTTACCTTGCCATTTTTCAATTTCATCTGCTTTCACTCTGTAACATTCTCGTTAACTGGTAGTGAGGACTTGAGAATGATCAGTGGCATGCGAAAGTTACAACCAATCATAAGTTCAGCTGGTGTCTTTCCGGTCAGAGAGTGTGTAGGCTTTACTCCAGCTGCTGTCACCCTGTAACCTAGAAAGTCAATCTCGGGTGCCGCATATGTGCTTTTGTTCTTGTTGAGTGTCAAATTGTGTTTTACAAGTCGAGTGAGCACTGCTGATAAGCATCGATCATGTTCAGCTTTGTCCCTTCCATGGACAACAACGTCATCAAGTAGGTTGAGTGACCCCTCAACATCTGACAAGATTGAAGAAACAATCTCCTGGAATGCACTAGGCGCTGAACTTAGTGCATAGGGCATTCTGTGGTACTGAAACACACCATCACAAGTACCAAAAGCTGTAAGATATCGGCTTTGTTCTGCTAGAAGTATCTGAAGGTAACACCGTCGCATATCAAGCTTTTGAAGACTGTGGAGTCATGAAATGATGCTGACAGTTCTTGAATTGTAGGAAGTGGATACTTGTCTGGTATGATAGCTTTGTTGACTGCTGTTAGGTCAATGCATTGTCTAAGTTTGCCATTTTTTCATTGTGCACTGACTAGATTTGATATTCACGGCAATGAGTCAATTCACTCAATGATACCATCTGCTTCTAGTCTTTTCAGCTCCTGTGACACTTCACGGATTGCAAATGGCAACCATCTCAAATTTTGTGAAACTGGTCGAATTGATGTGTCAATGCGCGGAGCATGACAGTGCCTTTTTATCTCCCCAAATCCAGTAAATAAGGAAGGATACTGGCATGTATAATCTGCATTATCAATCCCATTAATGTGTGCTCCGGTGGGGTCTTTAAGTTTGAATCCAAGCCTATTGAAAAGGTTTACCCCCATAAGGCTTCAGCCTTTAGCTATGTAAAAAGTGAGCCTGTCTAGGATGACACTTTTGTAGCGTACTGGAACTGTGATTGTCCCTGAAACTGGAATGATAGTATCGTCATAAGCTTGAAGAGTGTCTGTTGCAGGGGTGAGAGAGAATTGCGAAAAATACGGATGGGAGAGTTTGTCACTCAAAATAGATACTTTTGCGCCAACATCGATAAGAAGTGACACTGAGATGCCTGTGATCTGAACTGAACACTCCTTAAAGTGACCTGCTGCTTTACTTTTTGTGATGGTAAATACATGTTGTACCTCACTCTCAGGAAGAGACTCCTCCAAATCGATGAAGTCTTTTTCTTCGACGACCTGCACTTTGCAAAATGGTTCCACTTTAAACATGAGTTACACTTTTTTCCTTGAGCTGGACATAGCATTGTGTCTCGATGAGCGTTTCCACACTTTGGGCAGTTTTGAAGGTAACTGACCATGATGGGGCACATTTTGCTGACGTTGTTAAGGCCTC
The DNA here is from genome assembly GCF_036365525.1 of Heterodontus francisci. Classification (NCBI taxonomy): domain Eukaryota; kingdom Metazoa; phylum Chordata; class Chondrichthyes; order Heterodontiformes; family Heterodontidae; genus Heterodontus; species Heterodontus francisci. The sequence continues at coordinate 21,380,821 of NC_090408.1, read as the reverse complement.
CTTGTCCTTAACCTTTGCACTGAAGCTGGTTGGGCAAGCTGTGTCTGCAACCCTGAGTGTAAGGGTGCATGTGTGTGTAACCTCTTTGAATCTAACATGGCAGATTCAATCTGGACTGCCAAGGTTCTGGCTTTTTCCAAGGTTAAATCATCTTCCTCCATGAGGAGACGTTCCTAATTCGTGGAATTGAAATCTTTTCAATTAATTGATCACAAATTAGGTGGCTGGTTAGTGTGCCAAATTTACATGTAGCTGCCAATTGCTGCATTGCTGTCATATGTTGTTTAGTGGGCTCACCATGTTCCTGGGATCTCTGGCGGAATGCGTATCATTCTATTATCACACTTCTCTTTGGCCCAAAGTATTTTTCAAGAGCACTTAACCGCCGTATTAAACGTAGACGTACCTTCTGTGAGCTGCTCGAGTATACGCTGGCCTTCTGATCCGAGACAATGTACGAGTATTGCTTTCTTACGGTTCACTGCTGTACCTTGGCTGTCCACCCCTGTAGCGAGCAAGTAGGTCTCGGTACAAGGGAGGATTTCCTGGCGTTGAAAGAAATGGTTCTGCACCGGATAACCTTAAATTTTGTTGAATCTTCCTCATAACCACATTTTTGTTATGTTTACTACAGGTTGCTGGATATGTTAGATATATCTGATTTATCTTTGAGCAATGCAGATATCACACTTGTATTAAATCACCAACTGGTTTATTTACAGCACTTGAAAATATTTCTGCACTGCAAGAGCTCAGCACAATGTCTTCTCAGAACAGCCTTAGGCGGGATTTTTCCTTCGGTGGACGGGAGTCACCCTCCGACTAAAAAGTCAGTGGTGAACCAGCCTCCACTTGACCTGGGGGTCCGATCCGCATTTTGCGGTTCCCCGGCTTTTAATTGGTCTGAGGCGGGACTTCTACCTGCTTGAGGCAGGAGGTCGCGCCTAATGGAACTTCCAGCCAGTCAGCGGGCCAGCAGCTCTTAGTCCCAGCAGTGCCACCAGGAGCTGTGGCCACTGCTGGGACTGCAACCCAGCCATCGGAAAGAAGATGTTGGGGAGCCCGGAGAACAAAGATAAGATCGTGGGGCCTTGCCGGGGGGTTATCGGTCCTGGTGAGGCAAGGGTGGTCGATTGGGGAGGTGGGGGGGGATGTGTTGGGGGTTGGGGGTGGTTCGGGCAGCAGGGGTGGCCCTCTGTCAGGCACAGGGTACCTTTTGTCAGGCGGCCCAACCAGCCACGGGTAAAATCCTTGTGCTGGCGGGAGGAGGCCCTTAAGTAGCCATTAAGTGGCCACTTAAGGACCTTAATTGGCCTGTGGCAAGCGGGCCATCTTTTGCTGCTGCCGCCCTACGTAAAGTGGCAGCTGAGGCGGGAGCAGGTCAGGAAGTGCCCCCCAAGCCTCCTGCTCCATATTATGCCCTCCCCATCACCTTCCTGAACTTTGGGGTGGGGGAATAAAATTCTGGCCTCTGTCTTTTTTGGTTTCAGTTTCAAATTCTTCAGCTCCACCTATAGGCTTAAGCAATTAAACACAGCAAACACAGATCAGTGGACAGATTAATACAATCAAACCCAGATTAATCAAACACAACAGTTACCATTGACCAGAAAATGAACTGAATCAGTCACATAAATGCTGTGACTACAAGAGCAGGTCAGAGGCTGGGAATAACCTCCTGTCTCCCCAATGTCTGTTCATCATCTACAAGGTACAAGTTAGGGGTGTGATGGATACTGTCCACTTGCCTGGATGGGTGCAGCTGTAACAACACTCAAGAAGCTCGACACCATCCAAGACAAAGCAGCCCGCTTAATTGACACCCCTTCCACCACATTCAACGTTCACACCCTCCAGTACTGACACACAGTGGCAGCAGTGTGTACCATCTACAAGATGCACTGCAGCAACTCACCAAGGCTCCTACGATAGCACCTTCCAAACCCGCGACCTCTACTACCTAGAAGGACAAGCGCAGCAGATGCATGTGAACACCACCACCTGCAAATTCCCCTTCAAACCACACATCATCCTGACTTGGAACTATATTGCCATTCCTTCACTGTCGCTGGGTCAAAATATTGGAACTCCCTTCCTAACAGCACTGTGGGAGTACCTACACCCCAAGGACTGCAGCGGTTCAAGAAGGCAGCTCACTAACACCTTCTCAAATGCAATTAGGAATGGGCAATAAATGCTGTCTTAGCCAGTGATGCCCACATCCCACAAACAAACGAATAAATAAAAAAAGGGAGCTCACTGAGGCTATCTATTCAATGAGGGTAATGACATTTCATTCTCTCTTGCCAAAACCAAGCAGGTGGACTGAGAAAATAAAAGCAAAATACTGCAGATGCTGGAAATTTGAAATAAAAATAAAGTGCTGGAAATATTCAGCAAGTTAGGCAGCATCTGTGGAGAGAGAAGTAGAGTTAACGTTTCAGGCCTGTGACTTTGCATGAGAACTGAGAATGTGGCTTCACTAGTATTTCAGGCTTACCCATGGTGCAGAGTGCCATTCACTGCATGAAAATTGCATTGTGGGTGCCACCTGTCAACTCTATCATGTACCGGAACCAAAAGAGATTCCACTCCCTCAAAGCCACAGCTGGTAGCTGGCCTTAGGCAGTGAACCATGCAAGTCAATGCCTGTTATCCTGGCAGCAGCCATGATGCCTTCATTCTGCAGCAGATTTTTAGTAGCTGAGTGATGGTGTGGTGAATTCACCAATTCTGAGGCTGGCAATGCAATCATAGGATATGTCATTTGAAGATGCATTCGCTAACCTTGACCACTCATGTAAGATCATTAAACTTCTTCCGGCATTGTATTCAGGTCCTTGGGGCTTGACTCCTGCCATTGACCTCCATGGCTACCTGCACTAACGACCTTCTGAACATGTGTCTCAAGGGCCTCCTGGCGAAAGGTCTGCAAAGGAAACCCGACCCGAGCCAGAATGCCGGACCCGAAAGTCCGACCCGACCCGACCCGAACCCGACACATGTCGTCGGGACCCGTCGGGGTCGAGTCGGGTAGCATCAGTACATGGGTAAAGGCCTGCTACCCGACCCGACCCTAACGGGACCCGACGACATTTGTCGGATTTAGGTTGGGTCAGGTCAGACTTCCAGGTCCGGCATTCAGGCTCGACTCGGGTCGGGTTTCCTTTGCAGACCTTTAACTCCTGGCCCCCTCTGGATACAGGACATCTCTCCATTTTGCACCTCCCCCACCAAGGCCTCCAGTGCAGTGTCCAAAATCCTTGGAGATTGCTTTCTCCCATGTTGTGCCATTCTTCAATATTTCACAGGTCATATTCACTTCCTGCACCACTGCGAGCATCTGCTCCAGCCACAATGTACCTCCCTTTAAGAGGTTCAGGCTAGCTTTAACTCATGCCAATTCACTCACAATATTGGCCCCCTGCTGAATGCGTCCAACCAATCAACAGCTCAGTTCGCGCTGGCTGGACACTGAAATCGTTCAAATCAGCAGGCATCACTAAGTTGGCGTGCTGGCTGCATTGTAATGAACCAGCGTGGGATAATCATGCTTCGTAATTTCCACATCCATTATCGGGGCTATCCAGTTTAGCCCCTGATAATTGGTTGAAATTTTCTATGACCTAATGCTGGCACCCAGCTGGTAGCTTTGCGTTCTTTGATTTCTATGGATGGAAATTCAAGAGCAGCACACCTGTGATCTTTAGATAAGCCAACCATTCTGTGAGAGGCTCCACTGGTGGTGCAGGGTACTAGAAAATTCCACCCATGTTCTCTTCTTTTGTCAAGAAGCACACTTTAATGCTTTTTCCATAGATTTTTGTTACCTACAAACACAATGGTATTCACAGATGATTTTATAATAGGCAATTTCATGCAATACAGTTTCATTAGTGGGAATGGCCAAGTACACTCTTGGGTAAGGATGATTCTGTAATGTGTTTCAAGCAGCTCACTAACCACTTAACCAGTATATAAGATGAAAAGCTCATTTATTAGCTGTGAGTGTGCAGTGTTCCTGCATAATGGCTTGGCGGCAAACTTAGAAAGTCTGTCTTACTGAGCCGATCCTTGTTGACTGCATACTTGAGGAAAGGAATTAACTTTTAGGTCCAGCCTGCAAGCAAGCTCTGTAAGCGAATTACGTGGCAGCATGTCATGGATACTGTGCACTCAGTGTTCACTACTTCTCTGAGGTCCTTAAGAAGCTGCGCAACTTTAAAAAGAACAAAGTAAAGCAAGAATGTTACTATGAATTCACAGGACAGATATGGAGGTGAAGGAAAATCATAGTTATAGGCATATGCAAAAATGACGTGCTTGCATGGGAACTTACAAAAGTAGCTAGTACAAGTGAAATAGCAGGTTAATATAAATCATACTATACACATAATGTTGGCAGAAAAATAGTGGAAGAGGGAATTTGAATGGGTGAAATCACCCTACTTTAATGCCTGGTGCTTAAAGGCAAAATTCAAACAAAATAGGAGGGCTTGAAACATAATAGGTGCTGGACTGTGTTAGTCCTGACCAAATGTGAATAGCAAACTGTGGAATTATTCTGGAGGAAGGTTCTCCATGGGGTTTTATCAGAGAAGGTGGAAGGAAAAAAGCAAGACTTGCACTTATATAGCACCTTTCATGACACCAGGACATCACAATGTGCTTGGTAATGACGAGATAATCTGCTTTCCAGTGATGTTGATTTAGGGATAAATATTGTCTCGGACACTGGGGATAACTCCCCTGCTGTTCTCCAAAATAGTGCTGTGGGATTTTTTTATGTCCACCCGAGAAAGCAGCTAGGGCCTCGGTTTAATGTTTCATCTGAAAAATGGCACCTCTGACAGTGCAGCACTCCCTCAGTACTTCACTGGAGTGTCAGCCCATTTTTAAGTTCAAGTCTCTGGAGTGCGACTTCAATCCACAATCTTCTGACCCAGAGGGGTGATTTTCTGATATTAACCATTTTTTCCTGCAGCATCTTCATAAAAACTGAATATTTACTATATAGCTCATATAGTTCTACCAAATTGTTAAATGTGATTATGTACCAAGAATGACCCTTCACAGAGAAAGAAAAACATGTATTGTCAGTGCACACCTTGGGCTGAATTATATAGACCCTGGGGGGGGGGGGGGAGCGGTGGGGAGGGCCGGAAAATGCCTCTGGCAGAGGCCTGCCACAGGCGTCGACACTGGGAAGACCCGGCCCGATATTGCTGGCAGTGACAAGGCCATGTGGCAGCCCCCCACCCCGCTGCTGCTCAGTGACGGAAGCCCCATTTAAATATTTAAATTTATTTAAATAAATGAATTGGTTACCTTTCTGCGTCTGCCGTCCCATATTGGTGCTGGTGGCTGGCACTCCCAAACCTTCGTATCCTCATGCAGGGATCTGAGGCGGAACACTGGTGGGGAGGGGGAGCAGGTAGGTTTTTCACTGTGGGGGATGGGGGATAATTAGCAGCGTCAGACTCATTACATTGGTCTAGGGGATGGTAGGAAAGGGTAAAGTTTAAAGTTTATGAACTTTGTGGGGGGAAGGTCAGGTGCACAAGGTAATTGTTTTGTGCGGGGGAGAGGGCAGGTAATCAATTCTGTGGTTATGGGGGGTGTGGTGAGAGAGGGTCATGGTCAATGTATTTTATTTTTTAATAACACTGTATCTTTAAATAAGTAATTGAATGTTAGGGCTTGAAGCCCTTTAACAATGGCGTCAGCGCCTGCACAAAGGCTGCTGACGCCATTGTCAGCGATGGACTGCCCACCCCCTGCACGTCATCAGGGTGGGCGATCCGCCCCGACTATTTAAATGAGCCACTGCACTTAATATTGCGGTGGCTCTGTGAAGTGCGACCCTGTGTGAGGGCCACCATTGTTTACGTCCGCTGCCAATTACGGCGGAGGGACTATAAATTTAAGCCCCTTAAGATCACAAGTCTGCAGAATATGAACCAATACCATATATGCATAAGAAGCAACACTTACAGTTTGTAATAATTAGAGAGTGATGCAGATAGGGAAGTACAGGCACTGGTGAAGAAGAGGGACCAAAGGTGGGGATTTGTGAAGATGTAGCTATTGTCGGCAGAGACCAGTTGTGTTGACTGCCTCTTCTGGTTTGCCTGGGGATACAGGCTTTAATTCCTAATGGAGGATGTAAGAACATGTAGTTCACGTTGAGCAATCATTTGCCTCCATGATCTATGTTGAGTTGTTACTTCTCTCCATATATACAACAGTGAAACCTGGTATGATTATGTTGGAGGAATGGTTATCTGAAGTACAGCCTGCCATTCTACAGGGAGAAACATCAAGGGAACTTCAGAGATGTGGATCATAAACACTGGAATGAACCAGCTGAGCTGAATGACCAGTTTCTGTGCTGTGAATTCTTTGTACTTGGTAATACTTTGCAACATTATTTGTATGGGTCAGAGACATTACCTCCAAGCCGTTTGGGAAGCAAATATTTATTGAACTGTAGACAGTGACAGATGAGTAGATATACGAATACTTGCTAGCAGAACAATTTCAGACAATCGCTAGTCTTTTTATATAGTACCTTGTAAATACTCGTATTCCCAGATGAATTGTATATGAAAATGACGAAAAGCAACTTATGTTGCACAACTTGTTACCATATTGATAATGTTACAACCGACCGCTCCAGTCAAAGCCCCCAATCAAATTATATGATTCTGATTGTGGTAGGAGAAACGCATTGTTAATTCAATCCTGTCGCTCCACAGATTGTCGAACATATCATTTTAAACTTTCCAAATTAAAGAAAGACCCAGCCAAATTGTACCATCTATTAACCCCCGAATGAGGCTAACCAAACCAGATGTCTTTAAATCAACAAATTAACTGTTTAATTAGAAGAACTAAATTCTTAAACACTACTTCTTCTTCTGCTTTGGCCTCCTTGTCTCGAGAGACAATGGGTAAGCGCCTAAAGGTGATCAGTGGTTTGTGAAGCAGCGTCTGGAGTGGCTATAAAGGCCAATTCTAGAGTGACAGACTCTTCCACAGGTGCTGCAGATAAAATTGGTTGTCGGGGCTGTTACACAGTTGGCTCTCTCCTTGCGCTTCTGTCTTTTTTCCTGCCAACTGCTAAGTCTCTTCGACTCGCCACACTTTAGCCCTGCCTTTATGGCTGCCCGCCAGCTCTGGCGATCTCTGGCAACTGATTCCCACGACTTGTGATCAATGTCACAGGACTTCATGTCGCGTTTGCAGATGTCTTTAAAGCGGAGATATGGACGGCCAGTGGGTCTGATACCAGTGACGAGCTCACTGTACAATGTGCTCTTGGGGATCCTGCCATCTTCCATGCGGCTCACATGGCCAAGTCATCTCAAGCGCCGCTGGCTCAGTAGGGTGTATATGCTGGGGATGTTGGCCGCCTCGAGGACTTCTGTGTTGGAGATACGGTCCTGCCACCTGATGACAAGGATTCTCCGGAGGCAGCGAAGATGGAATGAGTTGAGACGTTGCTCTTGGCTGACATATGATGTCCAGGCCTCGCTGCCGCAGAGCGAGGTACTGAAGTCACAGGCTTGATACACTTGCACTTTTGTGTTCCGTGTCAGTGTGCCATTTTCCCACACTCTCTTGGCCAGTCTGGACATCGCAGTGGAAGCCTTTCCCATGTGCTTGTTGATTTCTGCATCGAGAGACAGGTTACTGGTGATAGTTGAGCCTAGGTAGGTGAACACTTGAACCACTTCCAGAGCGTGGTCGCCGATATTGATGGATGGAGCATTTCTGACGTCCTGTCCCATGATGTTCGTTTTCTTGAGGCTGATGGTTAGGCCAAATTCATTGCAGGCAGCTGCAATCCTGTCGATGAGTCTCTGCAGACACTCTTCAATATGAGATGTTAATGTAGCATCGTCAGCAAAGAGGAGTTCCCTGATGAGGACTTTCCATACTTTGGTCTTCGCTCGAAGACGGGCAAGGTTGAACAACCTGTCACCTGATCTTGTGTGGAGGAAAATTCCTACTTCTGAAGACTTGAAAGCAGCAAGGAGAAGAAGATTCCAAACAGTGTAGGTGTGAGAACACAGCCCTGTTTCACACCACTCAGGATAGGAAAAGGGTCTGATGAGGCGCCGCTATGCTGAATTGTGTCTTTCATATTGTCATGCAATGAGGTGATGATACTTCGTAGCTTTGGTGGACATCCGATCTTTTCTAGTAGTCTGAAGAGACCACGTCTGTTGACGAGGTCAAAGGCTTTGGTGAGATCAATGAAGGCAATGTAGAGGGGCATCTATTGTTCGCAGCATTTCTCCTGTAGCTGGTGAAGGGAGAACAGCATGTCAATGGTGGCTCTCTCTGCTCGAAAGCCACACTGTGCCTCAGGGTAGACACGCTCAGCCAGCTTCTGGAGCCTGTTTATAGCGACTCGAGCGAAGACTTTCCCCACTATGCTGAGCAGGGAGATTCCACGGTAGTTGTTGCAGTCACCGTGGTCGCCCTTGTTCTTATAGAGGGTGATGATATTGGCATCGCGCATGTCTTGTGGTACTGCTCCCAGATCCCAGCACAGGCAAAGCAGCTCGTAGAGTGCTGAAAGTATAGCAGGCTTGGCACTCTTGATTATTTCAGGGGTAATGCCGTCCTTCCCAGGTGCTTTTCCACTGGCTAGAGAATCAATGGCATCACTGAGTTCTGATTTTGTTGGCTGCACATCCAGCTCATGCATTACTGGCAGAGACTGGGCTGCATTGAGAGCGGTCTCAGTGACAACATTTTCCCTGGAGAACAGTCCGAGGTAATGCTCCACCCTGCGGTCCATTTGCTTGTGTTGGTCAGTGATTGTGTCCCCTGATTTAGATTTGAGGTGGGCAATCTTCTTGATGGTTGTCCCAATCGCTCTCTTAATGCCATCATGCATTCCTCTGATGTTTCTGGTGTCGGAGGCCAACTGAATATGACTGCATAGGTGTTGCCATTGGTCATTTGCGCAGCACCTGGCTGTGCTTTGTACAGCTTTAAGTGCTAGGGATGTTAACTTGCTGGGGGCTTTCTTGTAGTTCAACAGTGCAATGCGCTTAGCGGCTATGACAGGTTCCAGCTCTTCAAAGTGAGATTGAAACCAGTCTGCATTCTGCTTCACATGTTTGCCATAGGTGGTCATAGCTGAGTCATAGATGGCGTCTCTGATGTAGGCCCACTTGGTCTCTGCATCCCCTGTGGGAGTGTTTTGAAGGGCTTTTTCAAGTGAATTTAGAAACTTATGTAACAGCTGTGCATAAGAAATTCTGTTAGTTTTGATGCGCAGGCAGCCCTTCTGCTTGGAGTGATGCAGCTTCTTTGGTTTGAGTCTAACCTTGCTGCACACCAAGGAGTGGTCGGTGTCGCAGTCCGCTCTCTGGAAGCTGCGTGTGATTTGAACGCTGTTTAAAGAGGCTCGCCTTGTGACGATGAGGTCCAGCTGGTGCCAACGACGTGATCTTGGGTGCCTCCAAGAAACCTGGTGACAGGGTTTAGTATGAAAGAATGAGTTGGTGATGCAGAGATATGATAGGTACACAACTCAAGCAGTCTCTGTCCATTCTCATTCATCCTTCCAATGCAATAGTGCCCAAGGCAGGAGGGCTATGAGTCATGGTCGCCCCCAACCCTGGCATTAAAGTCCCTCAGCAAGAACAGATTTTCGGTTTTGGGGATGCCACTAATGATATTATGGAGTTCCTCGTAGAACTGGTCTTCAGCTTCAGGTTCGGAGCAGAGTGTTGGAGTATAGATGCTGAGTAGGTGTACTGGACCAGAGGCGGTGAGCAGTCGCATGGACAGTATGCTTTCTGAGCCATTTGAAGGTGGCTCTATCATGCTGAGCAAAGAGTTTCTGATGGCGAAGCCCACTCCATGCTGTCTTGGTTCTTCAGGATCCCTGTCCTGCCAGAAGAAGGTGTAGTCTTGCTCTCTTAGAGATCCGCTCGCAAGGAGGCGTGTCTCCTGAAGTGCTGCAATGTCCACATTGAGTCTACTGAGCTCGTTGTTAATGATGGCGGTCTTCCAAGAATCGTTGATTTGTGTAAGGTGTTCCGACAGGCTAGGACACATAGTTCTGACGTTCCAGCTTGCAAAACGAAGGGCTGGTACCTTCTTTCCTTTTTTTGTCGTGCTGTTTGGTGTGGTGTTGCAGTCCACTTTTCGGGCAATGACCCTGAGCTCCAAGCACCCATTGAAGCAGGTGGACTGTGGCGGGACAGAACCTTAGTGACTGGGGGCTGCCCGGTTTGAGGTGGGCGGTAGCTGTCCAGTGAGATATGATGACCTCTCCCACCGACAAAGGCGACCCGTGGCGCCCAACCTCTATGCCAATTGAGCTGGACTTATAACCCGTAACTGCTGCCTTCCATGTTGTTTTGGTCGCTGTGAGGCGACTATGGAATGACCTCTCCATGGCGCATGCCTGGGCGATGTATGGAGGTTGTGAGTTGCCGAAACATCAAAACCCCCCTCTCGGCCTTCCTGGTGGGGTCCAAAGGAGTACAGAGCACGACGTTTGGCACCGGTTGGCTGCAGGAACTGCCGGAAACATGCCAAAGGTGACACATGACCGCCTTCGGGGTTCTGCTCCAGATTTTCTGTTAGGGTTTACTCTCTTAGCCTTGGTCTCTCCCGAGATGCCCACAAGGCAGTGGGGTTGTTAGGGCCCCCGCTCAGGGATAGGTGGATGCCGGTGGGAGCAGGTGGGGGGAAGGGGGTGCGGGGGGGTGTGGGGGGAGGGCGTGCAAGGGGGAGGGGTGCGGTAGGAAGGGGTGGAAGGAAGGGGGCGCGAGGGGGAGCTGGGAAGGGGGCTGCAGGGGGGTAGGGGAGGGGGTACAGGGGAAGGGGGTGCCGGAGAAGATGGTGCGAGGCGGGAGCTGGGGAGGGGGGAGCTGGGAAGGGGGACTGGGGGGGGTGGATAGAGGGTGGGGGGAAGGGGGTGCAGGTAATATAACATTTCATCAGCTCCCACCATCTTAAACACTACTAAGATATAAAACAACATTTAAAATAGAAAAATTAGAGTCCTTGCAAATTTATGCTCCTGCCGGAGATGAAAAAGTCCAAGGTTGCTTGAAGTTCTCACAGCCGCCGATGGGGAGAAAAAAGGTTCTTCAGAAGTAGAACAGTCCATTGTCTAATTCCAGCAGTAAGTGATGCTTTCCTTCTCCAGCGATGACCACAGTAGATCAGCATCTCGCAACCACTTTCAATAGACTCAGTCTAGCTTTAGAATTTTTGAGGGATAAAAGATTGTTGCAGTCTAACTTCCCTTCCTTCAGTTTAAATTATCAGAGATCTTTGTTTTGGTCGACGTTTTTGAATTTTGAGAGAGAATAATAAATAAACAGACTAAATTCTCTTCCTTCGGTTTAAATGGGCTGAGAGCGCTTCTTGCAGGTGTTGACACACAGCTGTCTGTCTGTGTCTTCTGTTAGAACAGGCTGTTTGCCCTATCAGCCAGCTTAAAATTAAATTTTAACAAATGTATCTCTCGATTCTCAGTCCAAGTGGCTGTATCCAAGGCAACAAGAATGCATTCCTTGGCTTAGTCTTTAGAGCTTGCTGCCTTAAAGGAGTACAGCTCTTTTTCCAGCCTTAAAGGCACACCACATTCTTCCTGGAAAAAAAAGCTACAGGATCATGACAATAGAAACCTGGATTGGTTTGACACATGTAGAAATGTCAAAGCAAAATAAATTGCAAACATTTTGTTGTAAAAGAACTAGTTCTTCTTCAAAATTAAAGTGAGTTTCTATAGGTGATTGGGTCCTAATTTTATCAGAAATAGAAGCAATTGATTTTGTGAAATGCAAGAACAAGTTTACCTGTTTTAGCTTATATTTCCTGTAGACATGCAGCTTTAAACAACAACTTGCTTTTATAAAGGTCATTACTATAATACATGTCCAAAGTGGCTTCACTAGCAGAAACAAGGAAAACCTGTATCCACCAGAATAATGAAGGCAAGAAGGGGTGGCCTAAACCTTGGTCAAAGAGATGGGTTTTGAGAAGGGTTTTAAAGGAGAGGGACATGGAAAGGTTTAGGGAAGGAGTTCCATAGTAGTACGCAGGACGTGCGAGACGCTTCGGCCAATTGTGGGACAAAGGGAGGAGGAGTACACAAGGCGTCAGTCAAAGGCATGGTGTGTTCAGATGGGGAAATTTATAAGATTGGAGGAGGTTGCAGAGATATGGTGGGATAGGCCAGGGAGAGATGTAAAGATGAGGATGAGTATTTAAAATTTAATCTGCTGAGGTCAGCGAGGACAGGGTGATAGATGACTAGGATAGGATAAATTGAAATTTGTGAAGGCTGGAAGAAGGAAGGCTGGTGTGTCGGGTATTAGATTAGTCAAATTTGAGAGAGGTGAAGATATCATTGAGGGTTTTAGTGGCAAAGAAAGAATGGCAATTTTGTAGATTTAAAAATAAGTTGACTTTGTAGTGAAGGGCTTATGGGTACTGAAGCTAATCTCAGAATCGAACAGAACACCAGAATTGTGAATAACGTGGTTGAGCCTAAGGCAGTAATGGGGAGAGGGAAGGAGTTAGTAGCAAGGGAATGGAGTTTGTAGTGAGGATTGAAAACAATGGAAACAGAAGTTGGCTGAGACCTATGAATGCAAAAAAAATACTGTAGTGGCTCTTGATACTGCTTTGGTTGTACAGCATCTTATATAAAGTACAGTTCAATTCAGATGTTGTTAGGATAGTGGCATAGTTTTGCACACATGATGACTGGGAATGATACAATAAAAGAGAAAATACATCATTGTATTGAAGTAGGAAACTGTTGATGTAAGGAACACCTTGGATCTAAAATTATGCAACGAGATAGAAATGTATTCATCTGAAATTCTTCTCTCTACTATTCTAGCAGAGGTATAACCTGTTTTCAATAAAAGGTTTAACACCTTCATTGAAATTGCAAAGAGTGAAATTTCAGACAGATGTGTCATATATTAGTATGTTTGTATACTATGGTGCAATTTCAGGCCCTATGACAGTTAATAGATGCCTGCAATGAATATTAGAATCCCCAAAAAACTCTATGAATACTAATCTTATAGACTGAATTTTTATTCATATTAAATGTGTTTTTAGCTTGTTCATGTTTTTCAATCTAGCTGAAGTATTGGAATAAAAAGAAGTATCTACATCAAATTAATACTTTTGAGGGATGGTATGATACAAATATTGAAGAAATTATCACATCAGGGTTTATCAAAGATACTGCTGCAGACAGCATACAGATTTTGTTTTAAATTCTGTGTTTAAGTTGAGACCCACGACCCACCTGATCTGTTAAAATCAATTATATTTTCAACATTATTGCCAGATGACTGCATATGCTGTAGATGACAGTGTTCATACAGAGACACACTTTGTTTACTCTCATCGCATTCTTGATGGAATGGAAAATGAAGCGTGAAAATTCTCTGCAGAAGGTTAAGTGCTTTAGTCCGAGTGTAGAAGAGAATGAGGCAACCAAGCCTGGGTAATCGAGGCATGTATTGTGTGTTTTTCTCAGTGATGGAAGTAAGTTCTACTATTAAAATAATGTCAAAACGTTCATTCTTAGCTCACATTTGTTGGGTGAACCTGGCTGTGTTTTTTAAAGGCAGTCAAAAGAAAATGGAAAATTACCAGTTTGTTCTAACCTCAGCCAGAAACTTTCACCTTCTGATACTTTATTTATTTCAGGGAATACATGACTAAGATTGCTTGAAGTACGTGATGAGAAAATTTGAACTACTTGCTGTATCAAAATATTGGGTACATATTTTCAGAGTCTTATAGGTTAGATAAATCTGACTTATTTTAGATTTTAAAGGGGAACAACATCTGTCTTATGCAGTATTATGGGAAACATATGAGTATACTTACCTGCACTGACAATATTTGAGATTAGCTAAATCAGCAGAGATCTGGGAACTAACGTGGGAAGCTTCTGGTTATTATAGTTCATTTCCTATGTTCGCTGAATCACAAGAGAGCTCAACAGCATATTACAGTTTTTTGTCATACGTGCTATATTTGTTTCTTGTGCTTTTTCAAGTTTGTAATATGCCAACTGGAACTGATTGTAAAATCGCCCTTGTAAACTAAATTGTGAATAATGTGAATAAATATTTGAAATAAGAATGAAAAAGCACAAAATTTCACAATGAAAAATGAAGTTTCCTTTTGCTGAACCTTATAGAATCAGAGAGTAGTGCAGCATATTTATGGAGCTTACAAAACCAAGTGGTTAAAAATCATGCAAACCATAATTGTCCAACTTCAAAACATTTTGGAACACCTGTAGGTTTCTATTTTTTCTGTAAATAAGTAATTAAATATTAATTTAGGAAAGTTTCTGTAACTATTTTCAGTAGGTTCAGACTTTCTGTTATGATTATACCAAGGATACCTAAATAGCTTTAAATGATAGAGAGAAACTGTTCCAGTTGGCAGAAGGGTCAAGAACCAAAGGACACAGATTTAAGGTGATTGGCAAAAGAACCAACAGTGATATGAGGCAAAGCTTTTTTACCCAGTGAGTGGTTAAGATCTGGAACGCACTGCCTGAGAGTATGGTGGAGGCAGATTCAAATGTGGATTACAAAAGGGAATTGGACAAGCATTTGAAGGGAAAAAAATTTCAGGGCAATGGGGAAGGGTTGGGGGCATGGCACTAGCTAAGTTGCTCTTACAGAGAACCTACAGGACAAATGGCCTCCTTCTGTGCCGTAACCATTCAATGATTCTGTGATAGAAGTGGTAGAAACCTTGATTGTGACTAAACTTGGGAACCAATGCCATATGGTTTGTACTAAATTTGTATATTTATAAAGCAGACTTAGACAACATTGAGCAATTTATGGAAAATTATTAAGGTACAATGAAAGGGCACTAATTACATATTTGTGAACATATAGTGGTGCATTTTAGTCTTTATCATCTGGTGTGGTAATTTGGTGGAGAAGACCATCCACCCATTATAGCACACCCTTGAAATCAGTGGAATAAAAATAGGGCAAGTTCTGTAACAGGTATGGGATGCCAGAATACTGCCGAAGCGATAAAATGAAAAATGGGGCAAGATTTTAAATCATTCGAAGCTCATCCATTTTCACAGAGTTAAAATTGGGTCCATAGCTTCTGGAAATATTGACCTGTCACAAAATATTTGATCAATTTTGGTAACTTGCTCCCAAGAGGCATGTGCCACAAAATTGGTAGCATCCGTTGTTTGGGCCTTATCTGTGCCCTTAGAGCTCGAAAATGGCGTTTACAGCACATACACACATTTTTGGACCGAGTCTCGCTGGACCCCATATTAGTGAGGACATTAGTGTGCTCATAGTAAATGGCTGCCAGAAGTATGCAGAGTAGGCAGGTCATGACATGAATTAGTCTGCAACACTCTAGCTAATGCCCTCTCTTAAACTGTCACAACTGAACACGTGTTTAGCAGCAGGAAAGATATCCCACCAGCATTATTTAAAGGAATCATCAACTACTTACAGATTAGATGCTGATTGCTTTCTTCTAGCTGTTGCTACAATTCTACAACTGTTTGGTGTGTTCTGTAGTTTTTTTAAAGTTGCCAAATTCTACAGGGAGCGAGGTGGCTGGTGTTGAAGGAGTTCCTACTGACTTTAAGGTTTCTACACAAACCAAATGATCCCAGACATGGGTGCACTAGTAGGCATTTCTCTTGGAATGCAGCATGACTTGGTGAATGAACAGAGGCTATGCAGGACAAGCTGCTAGAAGAGGGAGGAGAAGGGGAAAAGGGTTCTCAGCAGGAGGCTATATCTGCCTACAGTGTTCAGGGTACAATTCTCCTACCTGAACCTCAGCAAGGAAAATTATGTGTGATGTCCGTGCTTCAATAAGGACATCCTCACTGAAATCTTCCACTTGCTGCAGCCTCAGCTACAACCTCAAAGCAGGGCAAGGACCGCATTGCCAGTGACTGTGATGGTGACTGTGGCAATGAACCTTTATGCATTTGGCTCCTTCCAGGCTGGAGCTGGAGGAATTTGCAAAATCTGGCAGTTTGTTGTCAACTGTTGCATAAGGGAGGTCACTGAGGCTCTCTATTCAATGAGATCTAGCTAAATTTCATTCTCCCTTGCCAGAGGTAAGCAGGTAGAGCAAGCATATGGCTTTGCTAAGATTGCAGGCTTCCCTATAGTGCAGGGTGCGATTGATTGCATGAATGTCACATTCCAACTCTGCCCGATACCAGAGCTGAAAATGATCCCACTCCCTCAATGTCCAGCTGGTGTGTGACCAGGGGCAGAGAATCATACGAACATATGAATTAGGAGCAGAAGTAGGCCATTTGGCCCCTCTAGCCAGCTCCGCCATTCAATAAGATCATGATTGATCTGTTTGTGTCTCGAATTCCACACTCCCATCTACCTCCCGATAACCTTTGATTCCCTTGCCTAACAAGAATCTATCTACCTCCATCGTAAAAATATTCAATGACCCTGCCTGCACCACCTTCTGAAGCAGAGAGTTCCAAAGTCGCACAACCCTCTGAGAGAAAAGATTTCTCCTCATCTCTGATTTAATAGGGTGACCCCTAATTTTAAAACAGTGCCCCCTAGTTCTAGACTCCCCCACAAGAGAAAACATCCTTTCCACATCCACCTTGTCAAGACTGTTCAGGATCTTATATACTTCAATCAAGTCTCCCCTCACTCTTCTAAACTCCAGTGAAAACAAGCCCAGTCTGTCCGACCTTTCCTCATAAGACAATCCGCTCATACCAGGCATCAATCTAGTAAACCTCCTCTGAACCGCCTCCAATGCATTTACATCCTTCCTTAAATAAGGAGACCAAGACTGCACACAGTATTCGAGATGTGGTCTCACCAATGTTCTGTATAACTGAAGCATAACATCCTTACTTTTATTTTCAATTCCTCTCTTAATAAAGGATAGCCTTCCATTAGCCTTCTTTATTACTTGCTGTACTTGCATACTAACTTTTTGTGACTCATGCACTAGAACACCTAGATCCCTCTGCACCTTGGAATTCTGCAGTTGTTCTTCGTTTAAGTAATACTCTTTTTTTATGCAGGTCAATGCCTGGTATCTTGGCAGCAGTCATGGTGCCTCTATTTTGCAGTGATTCTGCTGTGCCATCTGCATTTGAGCCACCATCTCAAATCAAAGAGTGGCTACTGAGCAACAAGCTCAGCTGCAGATTGCACCACCTTGGCATAAGCAGCAGCAGTCAGGGTTGGCTGGCTGACACACAACAGCAAGACACTGGTAGGCTGGCAGGCATGGAAGGACGAATGCTGTCTTCATGCACTCCATGGAGTCACTGCCACACTCCTCGGACTGTGCCTCAGCAATTCTAGTAATTTGCTGAAGGACAACTTGCTACACTACTGTGACACCCTGTAAGCCTCTTTGAACACTGAACTGCACAGCCATGATGGCAGCAGTCTGAGCTTGTATGGCAGCAAGCTGACCTTGTATGACTTCAGTCTGAGCTTCCAATGCAGCACCCAGACTTCTGCTGGTTTCTGTTTATGCTGCAATGGAAGCTGAAACATTGGTCATTAGATACTGCATCATAGTAATATAAAAGCAAAATACTGCAGATGCTGGAAATATGAAATAAAAACAAAAAGTGCAGGAAGAAAGCGGATCTGGCAGCATCTGTGGAAAGAGAAGCAAAGTTAACGTTTCAGGTCTGTGACCTTTCAACAGGTGCTGCATCATTGTTGGTTTGACAAGTCTGCTGATTGAATTGGCCACCATTTCCATAGTGCAAAGGATGGGCTCCAAGTTCTGCACAAAACCCTTCATCAATTTGGTGCTGGATTCCTCCATGCTCCTTGACATTGACCGCAGACTTTCTGGCCGGCTTCCCAATGCACCAAGCATTGCCGAAAACTACCGGCATGACATCAGTCATCTCAATTTCTCTGCTCTCCTCACTCACCCTGACCTGTCTTCCTCTGAGTTTGCTGCACTCTGTTCTCTTGGGTCCAACCCCACATTGTCATAAAACCTACTGACAAGTGTGGTGCTGTTGTTGTTTGGCGAAACGATCTCTACCTTGCAGAGGCTGCATGCCAACTCTCTGACTTCCTCCTACCTCTCCCTGGGCCACAACCCCACCACCGAATATCAAACCATCATCTCCAGGACTGTCACTGACCTCATCTCTGGAGATCTTTCCTCCACAGCCTCCAACCTCACAGTCCCTCAACCCCGCACAGCCCACTACTCTACCTCCTTCCCAAGAGTCATAAACAGGACTGCCCTGGTAGACCAATCATATCAGCCTGTTCCTGCCCCACTGAACTGATTTCTTCCTATCTCGACTCTTTTTTTCTCCCCTTGTCATGGAAAGGTCATCGACCTGAAACGTTAGCTCTGCTTCTCGCTCCACAGATACTGCCTGACCTGCTGAGTATTTCCAGCATTTTCTGTTCTTATTACACCACCCATTTTGTTGTGCTAATCATTCAGCATTCTTCTGTAGGCTGCCGTATTGAAGTCCTCATTTGTTGTCCCACAAATTGGCACCTGCGTTACCCTTGCCCCCTGCCCTGGCTGCAGCCCACTTGTGCCTGATGTCTCACCATGCATAGATCCCGCCTCCATGTTATCCTCTAAATTATGTGCAGTGTCAGTATCTGAGTTGGTGGCTGCGAGTGTGAAATTGAGTGACGGTGCATCTTCATCATTACTGTCTTTCTACTGTTTCTCCACTGCCTGGCCTCATTTCACAAGGGTAAGGTTGAGGTGCAAGGACGAGTGGTGAAGAGGTGCAGGCATACACCATCTGCAACTTGTAAATCTGAAGAGAGAGTAAAATGAGTGGGAGGTGGGATGTGAGAAGGAGGATTAGGTTAGAGGATATCGTTATCTTCAATGGTTTCAGCCCATCTGCTGGCCAGAGCCTCAGCAATGGGCATCTCATTACTGGCCAGCACCATCTCCTCCACTGGGGTCAAGATGTGCAGGCGTGCTCGTCGCCCACTGGTTGTGCGTCACCTTGCCCTGCAAGAGAGGGAAGTGCTGTGCAATCTGTTTGGGTGATGTGGCTGTGGTCATGGTTGAATAACTAACAGTGTATCTGCAAGCTGTGAGATGTGGTTGTGAGGCTTGTAGCAGTGTTAAATGTGTGAGAGTGCATTGGAGCATATGAATATCAGGTATGAGTCATGATTGATAGACATTGTGGTGGGTTAGTGTTGGGGGTGTGGTGAATTGAGGAGTGGCTGATGCTGATAGTGCAGTTGGCAGGATATGGCATTTAAGATGCATTCACTGACCTTGATCACTTGTGTAAGGTCATTGAATTTCTTGTGGCACTGTATCCAGATACTCGGGCTAGGTTTCTGGCATTGATCTCCATGGCCATTTGCTCCCACTGCCTTTTGTGCATGCATCTGGAGGGTCCCCTAGACCCCTGAAGGACATTTCTCCCACTTCTCACTTCCTCCATCAAGGCCTCCAGTGTCTGAAAACCTTGAAGCCTGTTCCTTCCATGTTGTACCTTTATTCAATGTTTCACAGGTCAGATTCGCTTCTTGCATGACTGCCAGCACCTGCTCCAGCCACAATGTACTTCCCCTTTAAGAGATGCAAACTAGATTTAAGCAGTGCAGGCTAGCTTTAATTGGTACTAGGCTGGATGTTGAGCCAATCAACAGTGCATATAACACTGGTTGGATGCTGAAATCATTTTAAATAGCAGGCAGCACGAAGTTGGCATGCTGCTTGCGTTGTATTCAACATGCTGGGTTAATCACACATCGCAATCCCCGTTTTTGGGGGTTATCAAATTTAGCCCAATATGGAATTGAAGTATGTCTTGTTTTATACAGGATGATATTGTATAAATTAATAAATGTAGGTGATGACATAATTGTACTGCATAAACTGCCAAAGCATGCACTAAAAGATTTGAATTATTATTTATTTTATTTTTATTTATTTTTAGAGATACAGCATTGAAACAGGCCCTTAGACCCACCGAGTCTGTGCCGACCAACAACCACCCATTTATACTAACCTTACAGTAATCCCATATTCCCTATCACCTACCTACACTAGGGGCAATTTACAACGGCCAGTTTACCTATCACCTGCAAGTCTTTGGATGTGGGAGGAAACTGGAGCACCCGGCGAAAACCCACGCAGACACAGAGAGAACTTGCAAACTCCGCACAGGCAGTACCCAGAATCAAACCCGGGTCCCTGGAGCTGTGAGGCCACGGTGCTAACCACTGCGCCACTGTGCCGCCCATTAATTTTTATTAAGCAATGTAAAAGACACAGCAATGTGGTAATGTAATGCAAATAAAATTGAATTTAAATTAAAGTGGCACAAAATGGGCAGTATTGGATCGGCGGCCTGTTATACGCACAGCATCTGGTATTAAATCCATTGACTGCAATGGATCTGAATATCAGGCACTGCGTACAATGAGCGGGCAATCTGATACCACCCGTTTTGCGCCTCAGCCCCACTCTCTGGAGCTCCTTCCTTGAACCCCTCCACCTTTCCATTTCTTGCTCTGCCTTCAAAGTCTCCTGAAATTTCATCTCTTTAATGAAGCTTTCAGTTATTCTACCTTAACTCTCCCAATAAGGTTTACTGTGAATTCTTCTCCTGCTTTGCAAAGGACTTGGAGCAATATTTCTGCATTAATGACACTATATAAATATTGTGTGATTAGCATGAATTTAGTTACATCCTAGTGCTTATAACATACTGATTGATTCAGCTCCAAAAGATACGAAGATAGCACAGCTATAATTTCTGTAAACTTACAATAGTCACAATTGAAAACCTATTTTGCTCCTGTAATTTGTAACATTGAACTCTGGTTCATTCACAGCTCTGTAATTGCCTCCTCAACTCTATGTATTATCCCCTAACCTCTGGTATTTAAATATGAATAATGTGGTAGAAGTAAAAATAATCAAGTTCAGACATCAGTGCTAATTGACAGAGTGGATCATCAGAATCAAGCACCGGCCTTCAGGTTTGTACTCTTCTGGCTGAAATCCAGTCTTAACAGAAAGGAGAGTTTCATTCTCGTCCTCCCCAAGATGGGACACCCCGACCATTGACTTAGCTAAAAAGTGACAAAAGCACAGAGATCATATATCACTATTGACTCTGTCAGGGATAGATTTTTGACACGTGCACTTTGCTACATTGCGGCTGAACTAACGAGGCACATCTTCAAATTGTTTATTGACATGTTTGGAATATGGAGTTATTGTAATAATGATATATAAAGTTAAGGATGAACATTTTCCTTGTTTCAATGAACATAATTAATTTCCTGCTGAAGCATTATATCTCCCTTTCAATAGCTTTTAGATGTATCAAAGATTGGTTCAGGTTTACAGCTACCTCCCAACTAAGATACTCCTTCTCAGAATAATGTATTACATAACTCATTTAAAAATTAAAATTAAAATTATTTGTAATCAAAAGAAATCTAAGTTTGATAAAATTAACCAAATCAATATTGACTTCAGGAGTGCAATTGAAATACATTTAGCTAGTTAGATGCACTGTCACCAGACATTTTGTTACATGTGATAATAAAATGTATGTAAATCTGAACACTTGTCTCACAAAATGCCCTTAAGGAAAAGTGTAGAACATCAGATGTTAAATACAAGTACTCAAGAACCATAGCATGTGGAAAGGGCAGGTTGTTTAAAATTATTATCGAGAGTCATATTTGCAATTTGTTTTTTGAAAAGGCAGTTTTATGCGAAAGTTGTGGCTTTTAAACTGGCTGTAATTTTTCATTTTCTTTCCAGCACATTCATAATATTTAGGAATGTCTTCTAGGTCACTTAAATTCTCTGCAGCAAGAAATGCGCACTTTATTAAGATTTATTTGAATAGACATATATTGTTGCAGGGCTATTCAGAGATGGGTTTAGCTGCCGGGCAGCTCTTGTGGCAAAACATCTGCTCCTCTCATTTTACAACAATATATTTTAGCAGAAAGTACAGTATTAAAGATTGTAATGAAGAAACAGCATAAAGCCAAAAGCTGTTATTCCAACAGTTTTTAAATTTATTGACATTATTATCTCATATTTGTTTGATAACTGAAACATTTGCAGCAGACACTCCTTCATATCCAGAAGAGCCATGGAGATACATTTATGTATTGCCATTTTATGGTGCACATGTTACTCTTTGATTTTACTACTATATTTGTAACAAAATGTACCTATTACTACATGCCTGTGGCTGGTTTCAATTCTTTTACCATAAAGCCACAATATTTAAAGGATAACAAATTAGAGATTCACCTACTAAGAGTTTGAAGTGATGATTTTGACTATGAGAGCAAAACCTGAGCAGTTTGTATATATTGTTACGACCAGGTGAGAAAGGGCTCTAGGGGTTCCCTATCAGCCTTTGCCTGATTTGACCGTAACAGGGTTTAATTTTTTAAAACACCATGTTTTTAGCTCCCCCTCAGTGAATCCTTGTTCACTGCTCTCCAGTTATAAGGCCAAGAAATCAACCAGACAGGTTTTCTTAGATTAAAACAAGAAAGATGGAAGTTTATTAACCTTAAACTCTAATTTGGTTAATGCCTATGAATACGCGACACGACCATGCTAGCATACATACGGGATAAACACACATGCAGATAGAGACAGAAAAGTAGAAAGAATAAAGGGGAAAAGTTTGAGATAATAGCTGGGATTTATTTACAGTCCTCTGAGTTCGATGTAGAGTCTTTGATTGCCAGTAAGTCTTGCCATTTCGTTGTGGCCCAGTGCACGTTTATAAACTTATTTCGATGTAGGAGTCTTTTCTCTCTTGAGGTTTAAATGACGTCAGTGGATCCGGAGATTCGTGAGAGAGAGGGAGAGCTAGCCAGGAGACAGGCTCTCTTCCAAGTTCAGTTGCAATCTGACCTTAAACTGTCCTGTCAGCAGTTCAAACAAAAACCTGAGCCAGTAGGTTAGTCATGTTTTAACAAATGCCTGCGTTTGTGGATTCTCCATCTTAGCAGACACCCTGGAATGCAGGCTTTCTTACACATTCAATGTCAGGAAGCCATTCTATTGTATCCAGGTACTGTCTCTTAGTATGCAAATGTTTTCTAGCCACTGCTGATCTCTTTAAATAAGTCATCTCTTCCTTCAAGCAACAGTTTAAAATGGATGTTCCTATGATGAAATTAACATGCCTCATTCTTGGCAGGTCGGGTCTTCATGACACCTCCACACCCAGCAGAAGGAAATGTTATTTTTCTTGAAGAGCATTTCATTAAAAGGGACGAGAGAAGAGTAGGGACAGGAATACACACATGCATCTCTCTCATTCATTCAGAAATCCTAACATTTGTTACAGCCCATCTTTTCTTGGTAACAGTGCTGCTTTAAACTACCCTTTTGGCATCCCAATAAATGTGATTTTTGGGGAAGTTTTTCAGTTTGCACATTTCCATGACTGCTTAGGGTGTCTTTGTTCCTGTTGAAGTCTGCAGGGGGAGGGTAAGATTTAATTTGCCCTAAGATGGAATTCTGTTCAGGAGTACCAGTAGTGGGTGGACCCATTCTGAACTCTCTTTCATTGCTTTGATGAGTCATGCAAGGGCTTTTCACCTTAGGGGATGGTTGGTTCCCTTTTCTCCTGACTGTGGTGGGGGGGGATTCTTTGTTATTCTTCCCCTTGTCCTCTGGAACACTCCTGCTTGCAGGTATTTTTCCATATTCTACTGCACACCCCTGCGGTGCTTCGACTAGGTGAGGCATCACCCTCACGGTTTCTCTGCCATTTTGAGGACTTTTTTTGTCTCTGCAGGTTCTTGTAAATGCTATTAGCAACTCTGGTGGGGTGCTTCTGGTGTCTGCATTTACATAGGAGGATGTGGGGTCTAACTTTTCAAACATTTTGCGGTTGGCTGACGGGATAGTAGGGGTTTCCATTTGGGATTCCTCCCGGACTTCCTTTAACCTGTCCTTTTTGTCTCTTGTTCCCCTTTCCTTTCAAACCTTTTGCCAGCCTGTGCCTTTTGTTCTCGGCAGGGGTCCCTTACAGTTCACCAGCTCTTTGCTGGAGGGTCCTCCAAACACTGATACATGACTTAGGGATGCATTTTCACTGTAGGTTGGGGTTCCAATTGTATCTTTGCTAGCAATACCCTGTCGGAGTCTGTTTCTAACCCTGTTTCTGCTTCTTCACATTCAAGGGAAAAATGGTTGGCCACTAGTCTTAGGAGTTCAGACTTTCTAGCCATGGCACGGAAAGTGATTCCACCCGACTCAGCCATTTTTCTCAACTCCTCCATAGACAGTGCTTTTAACTTATCCCAAATTACTTCACCCTGGTTTAAGGAGTTACTGACTTCAGTCGCAGACATGTTAGTATTCTAGCACACACAACCACAAGAAAACCTGTATTGAAATCTTTTCTCTTTTTGATTGGGATCAATTTGACTTCCTACTTCCAATTTCCTCATTTGTCTGTGGGTCAAATCCGGACGCGAGCCCCCAAATTTCTGTTACGACCAGGTGAGAAAGGGGTCTAGATGTTCCCTCTCAACCTTTGCCTGATTTAACTGTAACAGGGTTTAATTTTTATAAACATTACCTCCCCCTCAGTGAATCCTTGTTCACTGCTCTCCAATTGTAAGGCCAAGAAATCAACCAGACAGGTTTTCTTAGATTTAAACAAGAAAGGTGGAAGCATATTAACAAACTCTAATTCGGTTAACAACAACAAATACATGATGTGACCATGCTAGCATGCATATGCGATAAACACACACGCAGATAGAGACAGAAAAGTATAAGGAATAAAGGGGAAAAGTTTGAGGCAATAGCTGGGATTTATTTACAGTCCTTTGAGTTCGATGTAGAGTCTTTGATTGCCGGTAAGTCTTGCCGTTTCGTTGTGGCCCAGTACACGTTTATAAACTTGTTTCGATGTAGGAGTCTTTTCTCTCTTGAGGTTTAAGTGACTTCAGTGGATCTGGAGATTCGTGAGAGAGAGAGCCAGACAGGAGAGAGGCTGTCTTCTTTCAAGTTCTGTTGCAATCTGAACCAAACTGTGCTGTGAGCAGTTCAAACAAAAACCTGGGCCAGCAGGTTAGTCATGTGTCTAGCTGTTTTAACAAACTCGTGCGTTTGTGGATTCCTCATATTAGCAGACACCTTGGAATGCAACCTTTCTTACACATTCAATGTCTGGTGATCAAAATCCATTTGGGTTAATTGGATCAGGGAGCCATTCTATTGTCTCCAGGCACTATCTGTTAGTATGCAAATGTTTTGTAGCCACTGCTGATCTCTTTAAACAAATCATCTCTTCCTTCGAGCAACAGTTTAAAATTAATGTTCATATGACAAAGTTAATATGCCTCATTCTTTTCAGGTGGGGCCTTCATGACAATATCATCTCAGTGTTGAGATGCTTCATAGTGTCACCCATGAGAGGAATATAAGGTATCTTCTGTTGCCTTGTACAATAAATTGCGATAATTTCATTACAGATAACAAACATAGGAAATATTCCTACATCAATCTCTCATCTTTTCTTTATAATATTGTTATGATTGAGGTGGGAGGAGTGCACTGTCTTTCACTAATTCCCCTTCTCCACAGGTCACAACATATATTTAAATGTTTACCCAGTTACCGATACGGGTAATTATATACTGTTTTTATTTCAGAATAAAATCCAGCAACCAGGTTTCTTTAATAAACAACAAAATTATTAATTTATTATAAAAGAAGACTTATCCAGTAAAGACGCAAAGCATCAACACACAGATTGAAATATGAAAGTTCCCTTCTACCTTAGCCCAACACATACACGCGCGCGCGCACACACACACACACACACACACACACACTCACACTCACACTCACACTCACACACAGACACACACCGGTTAAGAAAAAAATAAACACGTTTTTTCAGCAGAGATCTTTTTACAAAAAAAAGACAAAAAAGAATACTTTGGCCAAATACTTGTTAATTCTTGAAGGAAAAGGGGAAGATATGGAATGATATCAGTTGTCCCTTTATTCTGTCATCCCAAATACGTGTGGACGGCTGTCGCTGGGATCTTTCTGAAGCAGTTCTGCTCAGGCGGCATCGAGGATTAATCTGGCAGGCTTTCCAGGAGAAATGTGGCATCAGGGGTTTCAGCTATCATGCACTGGATTTGTAGGGTTTCTCAGAGAGGTGGAGAAATGATGAACTGGATGTTTCTCTCTGCAAGTTACAATTCCAACTAACTCAAAACAGTATCCGAACCGAAATAAATCATATGACCATCATAAATCTTGACATGTCACTTCTCTGTAAACAACTCCCATAGTCAGAAGGCACCTTCTGTTTACTTAGCTGAAGACATGTGACTTCCAATAAGTGTTTTTAAACAAAGTCCTTCCAGTGACTTTTTAAAAAAATATAACCAAAGTCCAGCATCTATGGAATAACTTCTGAAACTCCCTTTGCTTCAGCTTCAGTTAGAGCTAATTGTGCCACTTAACTCTGGATCGGCTTGCTGAGCCTTGATCAGAGAAGACTTATTGAACATTTCCTTCAGTTGATCCAATTCCCCAAAGGGTTCTGAAGAAGGGTCACTGACCTGAAACGTTAACTCTGCTTCTCTCTCCACAGATGCTGCCAGACCTGCTGAGTATTTCCAGCATTTCTTATTTTTATTATCCCCAAAGAAAGTTTTGGATATTCGACTATCTGTCTGCGGTGCCAATTTTACCTCCAACAATGGAACTTGTTTAGCCATTGCCCGGGTCATTACACATGAAGGAAAAATTCCTGGAACCTTTTCCTGCAACTGCTCTATCTCTTTGACTTCACTTGGTCTTTCCATGACTGCTGGAGAAGGTAAAACCTTCGCTCTGGCCAAATCGTTCCACAGAAAAGGTCAGCTCTGTCTACAGGCAAACTATGGACAACTTCGACAGTTACCATTCCAGACATTAGGACTTACTCCAGGTGCATCTGATACAAAGGTATGGGTATATACTCCCCGCCAATACCATTCGCTAGAACCTTGGCATTCAATGCGCTCCCTGGTGGAAAAGTTATGGCCTTTTCCCAGCAAAAGAGTTTGAGTGACTCCTGTATCCCTAAGTATAACTATAGGTTTACCTGCCTCACTTGAGGGATGAGTTACTTTTCCTTTTGACAAGAATTCCCAATAACTCTCAGGTATCTTGTTCACGACCCCCACACTCACAGCGGTTTTTGTACTTGGCCTTACAGCTGCAGTCAGAGCTACAGCTTGCTCCGTCGTAGTCTCAGTCCAGGCTCCTTTCTCTGCATTGGCCTTGTGGACCCTAATAAGTTCCATAGTTTACCCCGCATTCCAGCATTCTGCACGAAGGTGTCCCACCTTGTGGCAATGGAAACACTAAAGCTTGCAGACCTCACTTCCCCCCGCAGCATCTTCTTTGCTGGCCTGAGGAGGAGATCCCGGGGCATTCCCAGCTGTCCCTTCTTGTCCTCAGATACTTGCCTTCCTTTCACCCTCCCACCTTTTATCCTTCTCGGGTTTGCGGGGGTGATGGACAAAGGGTTTCGGCTTGTAAACAAGCTTGTAATCATCAGTGCCTCGGCTGCCTGTCTGGCTGTTGGAACCTTCTGGTTCTCTTCATGGGCTCTTACTAACGGAGGGAGTGAAATTTTAAATTCTTGCAGGAGAATTATTTCCCTAAGGGTCTCATACATGGCCTCTACCTTTACTGCCCACATCCAATGATCAAAATTAATTTGCTTTACCCTCTCAAATTCCCAATAAGTCAGCCCAGGTGAGAATAGCCTTTTTTGCCATCTCACAATCTGCAGAAGCCTCCTCAGAATGCATGGCATAAACTTCATGTGCTCTGTCCATCAACCTGCTTTGCATAAGCATTGTTCAGCTTTCCCTCGGCCACTTCATCTGTCTAGTTATCTTTTCAAATGAAATGAAAAATGCCTCTATGTCCCTTTCCTCAAACTTCAGGAGGACTTGCACAAATTTAAACAGCTCTCCACTGGGTCCTGGGCTGGAGTCAGTTCTTTCCTCACCAGAATTTTCATCAAGGTCAAGGCCACCCTTTTTTTTGCCCTAGCTTTTTTAAATTCAAATACGCTTTCTTGCTCCCTTTTTCTCTTTTTCTCTCTCCTGCCTCGCTTCTCTTTCTCTTTGAAATTGTAGTTCAAGATTTTTTGTTCCTTTTTCCTGTTCAAACTCAACGGCTGTATTTCATAAGCTCGCCTCCGTTCTCCAGAAAAACCTTTATTCCCAAGCTGAACTTTCCCCCCCGAGCTTAGTCACCTTTGCCCTCCAACCCCTTTTCACCATCACTTCAACCAATGGAAACAGTTTTCTCCACTCCCACCCTGACCTGAAAATTTCACTCCTCCCCCCCCCACCAGAGTCACACCTCAGATGTCAGTACGGACACCTGAAGGCGTGGGAGTTCTAGCCGGCAGCCGGAATCTCGGCGTGGGACTGCCGTCAGGACCAGGTATGTTGTTTTTAGATAATTTTAATATTAAAATGAAGGCCCCACTGCTGAGCGGGGTG
The DNA here is from genome assembly GCF_036365525.1 of Heterodontus francisci. NCBI lineage: Eukaryota > Metazoa > Chordata > Chondrichthyes > Heterodontiformes > Heterodontidae > Heterodontus > Heterodontus francisci. The sequence goes on along the minus strand of NC_090408.1, from coordinate 21,352,232 downwards.
GGGGGGGGGGGCGCACCATACCGAGGTCTCGCCGCCGCCGGTAAAATGTGGTGGGGCCTTCTCGACGTGGGGCTCGAGGCAGGCCTCTCCCAGAAGAATTTTCCGGGCCCCCTTGCCATGACCTCCAACATCAGAGGGCTGGTAAAATTCAGCCCTAAGTTTTTTCGTTTCTAATTCTCTTTCCTGTTCAGTCTGCTTCATCTACAACTGAAGTCTAGTTAATTCAACTGAATTATCATCTGGATTGCTTTTTCTTCTTCCAATTTCAAATACTGTGCTATTACCACAATTATGTCAACTTTCCTTGCTGCTGGTTTTAACTCTAACTCCAATTTCACTGCCAATTCCTTTAGCCTAGCCTTGGTTAAGTTTTTCAAATCACTCAGGGATAAATCCTCCCTCCCCAGAAAGGTCATAGCAACTGACAAAGCCATTCCAGTAGTGTAAACTTTACTCTGATGCACAAGAAACCTAGTGTTTTCCTTTTCCCCTTTTCAATGATTATTACCCCACTTCCAATTGCACATCGTCGGCTTTGGGTTATCCCATAGAGAGTCCCCAACTATATGTTATGTCTGAGGTGGGAGGAGTGCCACTTCTCCACAGGTCACAACATATACTTAAATGTTTACCCAGTTACTGATGCAGTCAATTTTTACTCTTTTTATTTCAGAATAAAATCCACCAACTAGGTTTCTTTAATAAACAACAAAATTATTTATTTATTATAAAACAAGACTTATCTGGTAAAGATACAAAGCATTAACACATAGATTGAAATATGAAAGTTCCCTTCTACCTTAGCCCAACACACACACACACTGGTTAAGAAAAAAATAAAGAAGTTTTCTCTGCAGAGATCTTATTACAAAAAAAGACAAAAAAGAATACTTTGGCCAAATACTTGTTCATTCTTGAAGGAAAAGGGGAAGATATAGAATGATATCAGTTGTCTCTTTATTCTGGCGTCCCAAATACATGTAGATAGCTATCATTGGGGTCTTTCTGGAGCAGTTCTGTAGGCAGCTTCGAGGATTAATCTGGTAGGTTTTCCAGGAGAAATGTGGCATCAGGGGTTTCAGCTATCACACACTGGATTCACAGGGTTCTCGGAGAGGTAGTCCAGAGAACTTGGTGTTTCTCTCTGCAGGCTACAATCCCAACTGACTCAAAACCATATCCAAACCAAAAGCAACTCTTGACCACCATAAATCTTGACATGCCACTTCTCTACAAACAGCTCCCATAGTCAGAAGGCACCTGCTGTTTACTTAGCTGAAGATATGTGACTTCCAATAAGTGTTTTAAACAATATCCTTCCAGTGAGCTTTTTTAAAAACAAAAAGTCCAGCATCTATGGAATCACTCCAGCCTTCCAAAGGAGTCCATTTCCACAATGTTAAAACATGTGTCCTCACAAAAATATAAAAAAACGGAAGTACTTTCATAACAATATATGTCTTACCTTTTCCTGCATTTGGTTTATTGTTATCTGTCTTTGTGTCCTGTCAATCGATAGCAACAGCTCCTGTCTGTGTACTCTCAACGACAACTTCTAGTTATATGTTGCATTTAATGTCGACAAAAATGTGTTTCACAGAGGCATAATTGGAAGAAAAAAAGACAGTAAGCCAAAGAACGAGATGTTAAGAGGGGTGACCAAAGGCCTTGTCCAAGGGGTAGATTTTATGGAGAGCCTTGAAGGAGGACAAGGAGCAGCAGAGGCAGAGAAGTTCAGGGACGGAAACTAGGCAAATTTCTGAATGATACAGGGTATACAATAACTTCTATATATATTATATTGTAATTGAACAGAACAGACGTCAGGCAAAGTTTTTTTGTCTGTTGCTAATTGTTACAATTTTTCCATGAAATTTTTGTGATCTAAGCTGTGTGACTCCTTATCCTGTTGAACGTTTATTTTGTTGGGATTTTTATATATATATATATATATATATATATATATATGGTATAGTTCTTTTCTTCCTTTTTTCATTTTTTCAGATTTTTGCTTTCTTCAGGTGCAGTCTGTGTTCCGCTCCAGGCTGATGTGCCTCCTACGTATTATGACTGGCCTGCTGATTCTGTCATAATGAAAGAGTCAGAATACAACTTGGGGCACTATTATCCCAACCTCTGTTGTGCTCTGAAACTGGTCTTTTATCACTGCAGGGCTTAAACTCTTTCTGGAGCACAGGAAAGGCATCTGGTAGTATTCCCTGACTCCAACATATATAATAGCAAAAACAGAACATATACACAAGGCAGATTAGACTAGAGGGGAATTCAGAAGCAAAGCAATGTTGTAGAAATCTCACAATATAAAAAAGACATTCTCTCAGGCCAATATAATGATTGAAAGACAATTTTTCAAGCAGCTTGTTGTTCGGCAGAATTGAATTATATCCAAAAATTCCCAGAAAGGGCAATATTTTTTGAATCTGCAGATCAGGTAAGAGTGAGGAAGATTAGTATGGAAGGAAACATCAAAATGTATCAGGATACAGCATCCCCGATAGGGAAATGGGGATATGGAGAGATTAGAATTCTAATGGTATTGGGTACCAGAAGCACCAACGGATGCATATGCGAAGGCACACGGGGTATCAGATGTACAAGGAGCTGTGACAGATATCAAACACATAATAGGCAGCATGAATAGTGGGTACAAAGTAGTACGTGTGATAGTAATTTTAGGGTACATTAGGTTAAAAACTGGTATATTCACCTCTTTGGGTGCTACCTATATATATCTATACAAATCTCCATATTTTAAAAAGCTCCAGTAGGCTTGTTTCTTCTAGATTAGTTAGAGAGGCAAATGTGATAGGAACATACGAGCAGGATTAGGCCATTCAACCCATCGAGCCTGCCCCGCTATTCAGTATGATCATGGCTGATCATCCACTTCAATGCCTTTTTCCCACACTATCCTCAAATCCCCTTATGTCATTTGTATTTAGAAATCTGTCAATTTCTGCTTTAACCATACTCAATGACTGAGCTTCCACAGCCCTCTGGAGTAGAGAATTCCAAAGATTCACAACCCTTTGAGTAAAGAAATTTCTCCTCATCTCTGACCTATGTGGCTTCCCCCTTATTTGAAATTGTGTCCCCTGGTTCCAGACTCCCCAACCTGGGGAAACATCTTAGCTGCATCTACATTTCCTATCTCTTAAGCTCAATTTCCCTAATCTCTCTTCATAGGACAGTCCCACCATCCCGGGAACAAGTCTGGTGAACCTTCGTTGCACTCCCTCTATGGCAATAATATCCTTCCTAAGGTAAGGGGACCAAAACTGCAGACAGTACTCCAAGTGCGGTCTAACCAAGGTTCTATACAAGTGAAGCAAGACTTCACTACTCCTGTACTCAAATCCTCTTGTGATAAAGGCTAACATACCATTAGCTTTCCTAATTGCTTGCTGCACCTGCATGTTAGCTTTCTGTGACTGATGAGAACACCCAGGTCCCTTTGTACATCTACACTTTCTAATCTCTTACCATTTAAGAAATACTCTGCACATCTATTCCTCCCACCAAAGTGGATAACCTCACATTTTTCCACATTATATTCCATCTGCCATGTTCTTGCCCACTCACTGAGTCTGTCCAAATCCCCTTGAAGCCGCTTTTCATTTTCCTGACAACACACATTCCCATGTGTCATCCCCAAACTTGGAATTACTTCATTTAGTCTCACATCGAAATCATTGATATATATTTTGAACAGCTTGCGCCCAAGCACTGATCCCTGTGGTACCCCACTAGTCACAGCCTGCCAATGTGAGAATGACTGGTTTATTCCTACTCTCTACTTACTGCCTGTTAACCAATCCTTAATCCATGCCAGTTTATTACCTCCTATTCCATGTGCTTTAATTTTGCTAACCAACCTCCTGTGGGGGACTTTATCAAAAGCCTTCTGAAAATCCAAGTATACCACATCCACTGACTCCCCTTTGTCAATTCTGTTAGTAACATCCTCAGAAAACTGCAACAGGTTCGTCAAACATGATTTCCCATTCATAAATCCATGTTGACTGTCCAATCAGATCATTATTATCCAAGTGTCCATTTATCACATCCTTTAAAATAGATTCTAGCATTTTTCCAATGACTGATATAAGGTTAACAGGTCTGTAATTCTCTGTTTTCTCTCTCCCTCCCTTCCTAAATACTGGGCTGACATTGGAGACCTTCCAATCTGCAGGAACCGCTCCAAAATCTATAGAATTTTGTAAGATGATCACCAATGCATCCACTATCTCCATAGCTGCCTCTTTCAACACTCTGGGATGTAGAATATCAGGTCCCGGGGACTTATCATCCTTCAGCCCCATTAATTTCTCCAATACAACCTTCTTACTAATACTAATATCTTTCAATTCCTCATTCCCCCTAATCCCTTGGATCTCTAATTCTGGGAGATTTCTTGTATCTTCCTCAGTGAAGACAGGCACAAAGTAATCATTTAGCTTCTCTGCTATTTCTCTATTCCCCATTATAAATTCCCCTGACTCTGCCTATTATGGACCCACATTTGTCTTAGCCAAATGTTTCCTTTTTATGTACCTGTAGAAGCTTTTACAGGCCGTTTTTATATTTTTTGCAAGCTTACATTCACATTCTATTCTCCCTTTCTTTATCAATTTCTTTGTCTTCCTTTGCTATATTCTACAATCCTCCCAATCCTCAGGTTTACTTTTATTTCTGGCAACTTTATAGGCCTTTTCTTTTAATCTTATACAATCCTTAACTTCTTTTGTTATCCACAGTTGACTGCCTTTACTTTGGGGTTTTTGTGCCTTGAAGGAATGTATAATTGCTGTAAACTATGTAATAGTTTTTTAAAGACTAGCCATTGCCTATGTACTGTCATACCTTTTAATGTATTTTCCCAATCCACCTCAGCCAATTTGCCCCTCATACCTTCATAATTTCCTTTATTTAAATTTAATACCCTTGCTTCAGATTGAACTTCCTCACTTTCAAATATAATGTAAAATTCTATCATATTCTGGTCACTCATCCCTAAAGGTTCTTTTACAACAAGATTATTAATTAGCCCTTTCTCATTACATAAAACTAGATCTAAAATAGCCTGTTGTCTCGTCGGTTCCTCAACAGGCTGCTCTAGAAAACCATCCCTAACACACTCCAGAAATTCGTTCTCCACAGCATTAGTGCTCATTAGGTTTACCAGTCTATATGCAGATTGAAGTCACCCATGATTACTGTATTACCCATGCCACATGCTTCTCTAATCCCCTGATTAATACCATTCCGCACACTACCACTACTGTTTGGTGGCCTATAAACAACTCCTGCCAATGTTTGCTGCCCCTTGCTGTTTCTTAGCTCCACTCAAACAAATTCCATATTTTGTTCTTCTGATCTGAAATCCTCCCTTACTAATGTACTGATCCCTTTGATCAGCCTGTCCTTCCAAAATGTCAAAGATCCTTGAATATTCAGTTCCCAGTCTTGGTTACCCTGTAGTCATGTTTCCGTTATGGCAATTAATTCATACCCATTTGCCTCTATTTGTGCCTTTAAATCATTTACCTTGCTGTGCTGTGTGCATTCAGGTAGAGTGCCTTTAATCTTGTCTTCTTGACATTATTCTGCATTCTAAGCCTAGTTGAGGCTCGCCTTTGTTTCACTTGCCTTCTCATGTCACTTGCTAATTTTCTACCTCTTGTTACCAATTTTACTTCCTTTCAATTTAAGCTACCCCTCAGTTTCCTATCCCCCCTGACAAGCTTGTTTAAACCCTCTCCAACAGCACTAGCAACATGTCCTGCGAGGATATTAATTCCAGTCCTGTTAAGGTGTAGCCCGTCCATCTTGTACAGGTCCCATCTGCCCCAGACCAATCCTAATGCCTCAGAAATCTGATGCACTCCCTCATACACCAATTCTCCAGCCACGTGTTCAATTGATCAATCCTCCTATTCCTATGCTCACTAGCACGCGGCACTGGGAGTAATCCGATGATTACTGCTTTGGAGGTCCTGCTTTTTAATTTCCTTCCTAACTCCCTAACATCTGCTTTCAGGACCTCATCCCTCTTCCTACTTATGTTATTGGTACCAATGTGGACCACGACCTCTGGCTGTTCACCTTCCCCCAGAAGGATGTCCTGCAGCCACTCCGTGACATCTTTGACCCTGGCACCAGGGAGGCAACACACCATCCTGGAGTCACGTTTACTGCTGCAGAAACCCCTGTCTGATCCCCTGACTGTTGAATCCCCTATCACTATTGCTTTTCCACTCTTCTTCCTCCCTTCCTGTGCAGCTGAGCCACCCGTGGTGCCACAGACTTTGCTCTGGCTGCAGTCACCCGAGGAACCATCGCTGTCACCAGTATCCAAAATGGGAAACCGATTAGCAAGCAAGATAGACTCAGGGCACTCCTCCACTGACTGCCTGGTCTCTTCGACTGCCTGGCAGTCACCCATTCCCTCTTTGCCTGCATGCTCATAACCTGCGGTGTGACCACCTCCCTAAACATGCTATCCACATAGGCCTCTGCCTTACGGATGCACAACAGTGACTCCAGCCAGTTATAGTTCCTGCAGAAGTGCTCGTCTCGGACACGTTGTGCGTCCCCGACTTCCAACATACCGCAGGATGTACACTCCACTTGGCCAAGCTGACCTACCATAACATAACTTTTAAAACTTTCTTTTACAACGAGAAGTAAAATAACTTACCAGTTATTCATCAACCAACTTCTTTCCCTGTACCGAAGAGAGAGGCAGCTACTGGAGGCTGAAAAAAGGTAGAAGAAAGAAAGAAAGGCACCCCTCCCTCACACACCAAACTCCCATTTTGCACTCTGTGCACTCAAATTTATTTTCTTCTTAACTTATAGTTCCCCTCCTTAGCGAACTCCATCAATTACCAAACTCCCTTCTTAACACTCTGTGCCCTCCAGCAGCACACAGTGCAGAGAAGCAGCACTGAGATTCCCCTGAATTTATGCTCTGAAAACAATGCTGTATCAGCTCTGCGAGAGCTCTGCTGCAGCTCAGAAACCAGTTTAAGTTAGCTACCTAATTAACTAGCTACAGATACTCTCAGAGTGTTAGTACACCCCTGTTTAAAACTGCAAGAAACCTAACTTTCAGGAATTTCAATTAATTGCTCAATGTACAAAAGAACAAAGAACAGTACAGCACAGGAGCAGGCCATTCGGCCCTCCAAACCTGCGCTGATCTTGATGCCTGCCTAAACTAACACCTTCTGCAATTCCGGGGCCCATATCCCTCTATTCCCTTCCTATTCATATATTTGTCAAGATGTCTCCTAAACGTCGCTATCGTATCTGCTTCCACCACCTCCCCTGGCAGCAAGTTCCAGGCACTCACCACCCTCTGTGTAAAAAAAAAACTTGCCTAGCACATCCCCTCTAAACTTTGCCCCTCGCACCTTAAACCTATGTCCCCTAGTAACTGACTCTTCCACCCTGGGAAAAAGCTTCTGACTATTCACTCTGTCCATGCCGCTGATAACTTTGTAAACCTCTATCATGTCGCCCCTCCACCTCCGTCGTTCCAGTGAAAACAATCCGGGTTTTCCAACCTCTCCTTATAGCTAATGCCCTCCAGACCAGGCAACATCCTGGTAAACCTCCTCTGTACCCTCTCCAAAGCCTCCACGTCCTTCTGGTAGTGTGGCGACCAGAATTGCACGCAATATTCTAAGTGTGGCCTAACTAAGGTTCTGTACAGCTGCAACATGACTTGCCAATTTTTATACTCTATGCCCCGACCGATGAAGGCAAGCATGCTGTATGCCTTCTGGACTACCTTATCCACCTGCGTTGCCACTTTCAGTGACCTGCGGACCTGTACGCCCAGATCTCTCTGCCTGTCAATACTCTAAGGGTTCTGCCATTTACTGTATACCTCCCACCTGCATTAGACCTTCCAAAATGCATTACCTCACATGCGTCCAGATTAAACTCCATCTGCCATTTCTCCGCCCAAGTCTCCAACCGATCTATATCCTGCTCTATCCTCTGACAATCCTCATCATTATCCGCAACTCCACCAACCTTTGTGTCGTCCGCAAACTTACTAATCAGACCAGCTACATTTTCCTCCAAATCATTTATATATACGACAAACAGCAAAGGTCCCAGCACTGATCCCTGCGGAATACCACTAGTCACATCCCTCCATTCAGAAAAACACCCATCCACTGTTACCCTCTGTCTTCTGTGACTGAACCAGTTCTGTATGCATCTTTCCAGCTCACCTCTGATCCTGTGTGACTTCACCTTTTGCACCAGTCTGCCATGCGGGACCTTGTCAAAGGCTTTACTAAAGTCCATATAGACAACATCCACTGCCCTTCCCTCATCAATCATCTTCGTCACTTCCTCAAAAAACTCAATCAAATTAGTAAGACACGACCTCCCCTTCACAAAACCATGCTGTCTCTCGCTAATAAGTTCGTTTGTTTCCAAATGGGAGTAAATCCTGTCCCGAAGAATCCTCTCTAATAATTTCCCTAACACTGACGTAAGGCTCACCGGCCTATAATTTCCTGGATTATCCTTACCACCCATCTTAAACAAAGGAACAACATTGGCTATTCTCCAATCCTCTGGGACCTCACCTGTAGCCAATGAGGATGCAAAGATTTCTGTCAAGGCCCCAGCAATTTCTTCCCTTGCCTCCCTCATTATTCTAGGGTAGATCCCATCAGGCCCTGGGGACTTATCTACCTTAATGCTTTGCAAGACACCCAACACCTCCTCCTTTTTGATAATGAGATGACTGAGACTATCTGCACTCCCTTCCCTAGGCTCATCATCCACCAAGTCCTTCTCCTTGGTGAATACTGATGCAAAGTACTCATTTCGCACCTCACCCATTTCCTCTGGCTCCACGCATAGATTCCCATCTCTGTTTTTGAGTGGGCCAACCCTTTCCCTGGTTACCCTCTTGCTCTTTATATATGTATAAAAAGCCTTGGGATTTTCCTTAATCCTGTTTTCCAATGACTTTTCATGACCCCTTTTAGCCCTCCTAACTCCTTGCTTAAGTTCCTTCCTACTGTCATAATATTCCTCAAGTGCTTCATCTGTTCCTAGCCTTCCAGCCCTTACAAATGCTTCCTTTTTCTTTTTGACTAGGCTCACAATATCCCGTGTTATCCAAGCTTCCCAAAACTTGCCAAACTTGTCTTTCTTCCTCACAGGAACATGCTGATCCTGGATTCTAATCAACTGATGTTTGAAAGACTCCCACATGTCAGATGTTGATTTACCCTCAAACAGCCGCCCCCAATCTAAATTCTTCAGTTCCTGCCTAATATTGTTATAATTAGCGTTCCCCCAATTTAGCACCTTCACCTGAGGACTACTCTTATCCTTATCCACAAGTACCTTAAAACTTATGGAATTATGGTCACTGATCACGAAATGCTTCCCCACTGAAACTTCGACCACCTGGCCGGGCTCATTCCCCAATACCAGGTCCAGAATGGCCCCATCCCTAGTTAGACTATCTACATACTGTTTCAAGAAGCCCTCCTGGATGCTCCTCACAAATTCTGTCCCATCCAAGCCCCTAGTACTAAGTGAGTCCCAGTCAATATTGGGGAAGTTAAAATCACCCACCACTACAACCCTGTTACCTTTACATCTTTCCAAAATCTGTCTACATATCTGCTCCTCGACCTCCCGCTGGCTGTTGAGAGGCCTGTAGTAAACCCCCAACATCGTGACTGCACCCTTCCTATTCCTGAGCTCCACCCATATTGCCTCGCTGCTTGACCCCTCTGAGGAGTCCTTCCGCAGTACAGCTGTGATATTCTCCTTAACCAGTAATACAACTCCCCACCCCTTTTACATCCCCCTCTATCCCACCTGAAGCTTCTAAAGCCTGGAACATTTAGCCGCCAATCCTGCCCTTCCCTCAACTCAGTCTCTGTAATAGCAACAACATCATATTTCCAAGTACTAATGCAAGCTCTAAGTTCATCTGCCTTACCTGTTATACTTCTCGCATTGAAACAAATGCACTCAGACCACCAGTCCCGCTGTGCTCAGCAACATCTCCCTACCTGCTCTTCCTCTTAGTCCTACTGGCCTTATTTACTATGTCGTCCTCATTTACTTCACTAGCTGTCCTACTGCTCTGGTTCCCACCCCCCTGCCACACTAGTTTAAACCCTCCCGAGTGACGCTAGCAAACCTTGCAGCCAGGATATTAGTGCCCTTCCAGTTTAGATGCAACCCGTCCTTCTTGTACAGGTCCCATCTGTCCCTGAAGAGAGCCCAATGGTCCAGATATCTGAAACCCTCCCTTCCGCACCAGCTGCTCAGCCACGTGTTTAGCTGCACTATCTTCCTATTTCTAGCCTCACTGGCACGTGGCACAGGGAGTAATCCAGAGATTACAACCCTAGAGGTCCTGTTTTTTAACTTTCTACCTAACTCCCTAAACTCCCCCTGCAGGACCTCATCACTCTTCCTGCCTATGTCATTGGTACCGATGTGTACCACAACCTCTGGCTGTTCACCCTCCCCCTTCAGAATACCCTCTGTCCGTTCAGAGACATCCTTGACCCTGGCCCCAGGGAGGCAACATACCTTTCTGGAGTCTCTTTCACGTCCGCAGAAGTGCCTATCTGTGCCCTGACTATAGAGTCCCCTATAACTATTGCTTTTCTGCACTTTGTCCCTCCCTGCTGAACAACAGTGCCAGCCGTGGTGCCACTGCTCTGGCTGCTGCTGTTTTCCCCTGATAGGCCATCCACCCCAACAGTATCCAAAACGGTATACTTGTTAGAGAGGGGGATAGCCACAGGGGATTCCTGCACTGACTGCCTGCCCCTTCTAGCGGTCACCCATCTATCTGCCTGCACCTTGGGTGTAACCACTTCTCTAAAACTCCTGTCTATGATGCTTTCCGCCACCTGCATGCTCCTAAGTGCATCCAGTTGCCGCTCCAACCGATCCATGTGGTCTGTGAGGAGCTGCAACTGGGTACACTTCCTGTAGATGTAGTCGCCTGGAACGCTGGAAGCGTCACGGACTTCCCACATCTCACAGGTGAAGCACTTCATCCCTCTAACTGACATTTCTATCACTAATTAGTTAATTGATATAAAATAAATAAATACTTATTAAATCCTTACTAAGTTATGATACACTTCACTATATGGTCCCTAGTGCTAGATTTCTACAATAAATACTAAAAGCTAACTAAATACAGTAATCTCCTCCCTCTGGTTTAGTTACTCTACTTATTAATTAGTTAATTAGTGTTTTAATCAATTTTTATCAGTTTTATTTTCAAACTCGGTACAGATTCCCTACCAGCCAATCAGGTCACAGCTTTCCTGTGACGTTACTTTTTCAGTTTTTTTTCCCCACCCGAGGTAACTTACCGGTCCGGAGCTCTGCCCTCCGAGTCTGCTCCGAGAATCCCCGAGGTAAGTTTTTTTATATACTCACCGCTCCAGAACTCCGCCCTCCGAGTCTGCTCCGAGAATCCCCGAGGTGAGTTTTTTATACTCACCGCTCCGGAACTCCGCCCTCCGAGTCTGTATGTAAACAAAACAAAAACTAGTTTTGAGAGATTAACCCTTAAAATTCACTCACTTATCAAACTCCCTTCTTCACACTCAGTGATAGCAAGCTTTTCTTATCTGTTCAATGTGCAACCTGTCAAATGCTGGTCAGGATGTAGAAAAGTTGAGTCTTGTAGCTACAGCTATAGAATCGTTCAGCCTTTTTCTCAACTCTTCTTTCTTCCCCTCTCGCTGTACTCTTCTTTCCTCTCTTGTTTTCTTCTTATCATGCTTTTCTGACCACTCTGTTTCCAAGCATTGGCAACATTTGGAAAATAATGAATTGTTCACTTTTCATTGGAGGAATGCTGCTGCAAAGCTGAAATATATGGAAGCAAGAATTTCTCTGGCTGTTATGTATCGCAATATCGTAAATGCATGCATGGAGGTTCCTTCTATTCAGAGTCTCTATTAAATTTGAAATATTAATGATATTGTTAGAAAAGAGGAAATCTTCACTTGAGTTTTTACAATGGCAATATATATAGTGACCCAAAGAATTCTTATAGCATTGTGCAAAATGGCAACCTACCCAAAAAATGTTTAAAAGAGAAAAATGATGTGACCTATTTGGAAAAAGGTATAGAATCTAATATCATTCGGTACTTTTAAGATCATAATGATTCTTTTTTGCACCATTTTCTTTGATGAAAACATGTTGATTAGCAATGTACACAATGTAACTGTAATAGTAGGTATGATGCGTGGTGACTTTTGAGACTATTGCAGGGATTGGCAGCACTAGAACATAAATTAGCTGAATACATTAATACCATCATCCTGACAACAGCAGGGCTTGGCAGCATTCCCCTTTGAACTATGGCTCCCTACATTGGAGGGACAGATCTTCAGCAGCAACTCCTTGCCTCTTGCCCCAGCCTAGGCATAAAACCCTGAGTACATGAGTATGTGTTCTCATATCTGGCATCCAGGTAATGCATTCTAGCAACTGTTGTTCAAAGCTTCCATGGTTCTCCATTATCTCTTTAACAGGTGTCTGCCTTCAGCATGATCGAGGGATCTACAAATGACAGCTTGCACTTTAATGTTCAAAACATCCAAGTCTGTTATTTACAGACTCAACCATGCCAACTGCTTAATCTGGGTCCAGATGTAAGGGACATGGTAAATAAACATGTCTGCTATGATATTGACTGCCTCTCCCATGTGCTGCCCTATAAGTTAGGATAGTCAGAGCCCTCTCTCCGTGCAACTGTCACCAACTGTCACATGTGATATACTAAGGACTTGATGCAATGAAGGCATGACGAGCACCCAACATCTGGCATTTTGAATTCGATGCATAATTGTGAACAATTGGTAGTTTCTTAAACTTTAAAACATCCATAAATTTTAATGTGGTATTTTAAGCACATTTTGGATTTTTTTTTTCATTGAAGAGCTGTTTGATTGTATATGTAAAAACAATGTGTAAAATAAATCTTTACATTAGCATGTGACGAGCAATCTTCTTACAATACTTAATTAATTAACTTGTATATAATTCAATCATGCCACCCTGACTTTTTCATTTTGCTTATTTCTTCCGCTGCTAATTTAGCCACTGTGAATAGATGAGGCATGGATGAAATCAAGTTTTATCTGCACCTGCATTTATCCCATGGATCATAGAGAAATTAGATGATGTACTCTAAGTGGAGGACGCCTTTGAAAGAGGGATATTGTGAGTGGGCGGGAAAGTGGAGTTGAAGTCTAAAATCAGCCATGATCGAATTGAATGGTGGAGCAGACTCAATAAGCCTACACCTGCTCCTATTTCTTGTGCTCTTGTGTTCAATAGAATCAGTTCCTGGAACAGTCAACATTCGACTGCTCCAAAAATGACTTTCAAACCATTATATTAGCCAAAGGGAAAAATTATGCCAATAAGATATGATTACATTTTGTTACATATGCATTTGCAATCTGGTCCTTTAAGGCAAATTTTTTAAACTGTTACTTTGCTGAAATATATTCAATGATGTAAGAATGTTGCTGCTAATCATCCTGTTAAAGATCAACCCTGTCTTTATGGATAAAATGTATTTAGGAACAATAACACAAATTGAAAATTTTGGAAGCAGAGGTGTTTACAATGTGCATGTGTAACTATTGATATTGTATATGTATTGATTGGAAATGAGGCAGACAATATTGCTACTTTTTGAAAAATAAACTGTATTTAGACAATTACAGCCAAAAATGTTGATTGAGGTCCACTAAGCTTGTCTCTTTTGTTTTATGAATCTAAATTGGACAATAATACATTGCTACCGATAATTATCAGTTTGGGTTTTCAGTTATTGCTGATGCCATACAGTTCATATTCAAATAGTTCATCTTTCTTGCTAGTATGAGTCTGATATGATGTATTAAGTGTCACACGAACATCGCTTTGCATGCAACTCCATTTGATTGTGCTGCCTGTTTATGCTTATTCAGCCTTTTGAATAATTTAGCACATTTCATATTCCAAATTATCTTGACAAGTTGATTTTCTATTGTTGCTTAGCTGGAAAGATATATGTTAGACCCTGTCTCTGTCACCGGCATCTGGTGAATTCTGAAGCTGAACCAGTATTGCAAGTTAAATTAATCCAGAGGTTGTTTGTCAAGCTTTAAATTATTTCTAGTTTTTTAAATCATTAAATGTAATTGGTCGTTCAAAGGAACCATGACAGTTTCCTGATAAGGGCTAGAGGGTCATTCTTTTTCCATATCCCCATCTGTTTAAGTCACTAATTGATGACGTTTTATGGGTTAACAGGTATTAGAGCCAATCCTGGTTTTTGCAAGCATAACTGCACATAAACATTATTATGGAGCAGTCACATATAGACTGGGCCACCTGTTCGACTGTAGACCAATTAATAACTTAACTGAAGGGTCTTGTGATATCTAAGAATGTAAGAAAACATCTTTACTCTTTGGTGTTTTTCTCTCCACAATGTAAAACTGCTTGATGTTCTACAGCAAAAAAGTAATATCCCAGATACTAATATGCCTCTCTGTTGTACTTTCTATAAAATATTAAAAATAAACTTTAAAAGAAAAGAGAAAAAACTCACTGAAAAGCCAATTCAGAACAATCTGAAAGGTTTACTATTGGTAAAGGACTTGTCTCAGGTTTTTATGGGCCAAATGTAGGAGCATGGGTTATTTATGAAATGGGAGTCAAAACTGCAAATCATTGAACAAAGGCAGCTATCATCTGCTCAAATCTAATTCCGAAAGTGTTGACTTAAGCTTCTAGTCCTGCGTTTCAGTCAAGTTGTATTGTGCCTCAAAATTGGTGAAATCCACTGGCCAAATAATTATATTTTGTTTGGTTGCATGGACAGCTCTTAGGCCAGGGATCCAATCAAATGCTGATCAGCCCAATATTTTCCCAGAAATTATAGAGACAAAAAATTTTACAATTTGTGTAAATGTTGTGCAAACTGCTGTGATACCAGTTTGATATTGTATCTCATGGGCCATGTTGAATCTTAGCAATGCATAACCGTATGTGATAGGCCCAGATCAATAGATCCTGTCAGGTCCTGCTTTGCCTCTTTAGAAATAAGCATAATATTCATACCAAATGTATTTTTTAAAATGTTATATATAAGGAAAAAAAGCTGCTATGCAATGAAAGTCCTGACATTTTCAAGCTTTACATTGAACAGATAGAACAAAGATTTTGACGTTACACAATATTAATATAACTTATGGACCCTGCCTGACATAGTTAGTTTGTTATGTTTGTTCCATGCAGTGAAATCAGTCCACTGCACAAATAAGGTGTTACACTGTGATCTGTGTGATAGCTGCTAGATCTCAGCTCAAAGATGATGTTATCTGTTTCACACAAGCAGAACTAACATCAGACTTCACATTAATCAAGTTTTGATGAAGGACTTATGAAACTCGATTACCATAAAATCCACAGACAGTCTAGGAAACAGTAGATCCTGGAATAAGCGTACAATTTTTTCAGTCATGAGTTTTTAAGTCTGAATTGGTCTTTCTCCTTAGATTTGTTTTGGATCTCTCTGATCTCCTGTTCAGAGATATAGATGATGAATTCTGAAGCTAACCATTCACTAGCCCTCCTAACACTTCCAATAAATCTGTGGAGATATCAAATGTAGTCAGGGGCAATGGTCTGTGGATTGGTCACTATATGCATGCAAAACATCTTATTTAATTTGACAAATGTGATCCGTTGTGCCAGGCTTGCAAAGGCTATTAAGTAAAATACTGCTTGATTCTGCCAGTGCTGTAACTTTTACCTATTAGGGTTAATCTGAAATACAAACAACATCTATTATCTCAAAACCCAGGAAGGACTACCACAATATCACAGCGAGCTGGAATAGCAAATACGAATAAAATGGTTCTCTTTCTACATCTAGTACTGAAATTTGCATGGCTGTGCAATCCTGCCTGGAATTTCTGATGAGGACCAATAATTGTTTGTTTAACAAGGGTTGTAGCATTGCAGTCTATAGATTCTCCTCCTCTATCTCCCAAGTATTGGAAATTATGTCAGCAAATCCAGAAAGATAGCTTCAGCCACTTATTGTGTTGGTCTTAACTTGGTTTTGAACTCTATATCCTTTGTAATATATTTAAAGAAAGAATGAACTTGTATTTGTATAGTGCTTTTCACACATTCAGGACATCCCAAAGCACTTTACGATCAATTAAGTTCTTTTGAAGTGTAGCCACAATTGTAATGTCGGAAATGCATCAGCTAATTTTCAAACAGCACGGCCCCACAAACAGCAATGAGATTATGATCATATAATTTTATGGCGGGCAGCCATAAAGGTGGGGCTAAAGTGTGGTGAGTCGAAGAGACTTAGCAGTTGGCAGGAAAAAAGACAGAGGCGCAAGGAGAGAGCCAACTGTGTAACAGCCCCGACAAACAAATTTTTCTGCAGCACCTGTGGAAGAGTTTGTCACTCTAGAATTGGCCTTTATAGCCACTCCAGGTGCTGCTCCACACACCACTGACCACCTCCAGGCGCTTACCCATTGTCTCTCGAGACAAGGAGGCCAAAGAATTTTTTATAGTAATGTTGGTTGGGGTTATTGGCCAGGGCACCTGGGAGAACTACCCTGCTCTTATTCGAATAGTGCATGGAATCTTTTATATGTACCCAAAAGTTTAATGTCTCATCCAAAAGACAGAATCTCTAATATTGCAGCAGTCCCTCAGTATTGTACTGCAGCAGAGTCAGCCTAGATTATGTCCTCAAGTCTCTTCAGTGGGACTTCAGCCCTGAATCTACTGAATCAGAAACAGGAGTGCTACCACTGAGCCAAGGCTGGACACCTTTTAAAACTTGCAAAAAAAAAATGCATTCTCATGAGTTATCTTTCCTGAACATTTTGCCTTAGATTTTCCAATTTATTTTAAATGAGCTACTATTAGCATTAAAATAACACTGATCATAAAGTCTCAGCTTACGCGTCAATGTAAAGCCACTTTAATTTTGCATCAGTGCAGGCCGTGCAGTTTAATTCAATTTCAAAGTTGCTCAAATTGATTTTAGGGGGAGGATGTGAGCTCGCTAGGAGGATTTATCTCATACGCCTTACTTTGCACCAGCTGTAGTGTAATTACAAATGGTGCAAAGTGAAGTTTTAAAAGTGACCAGCATTTTAAACTTAATTTTCAATCACCTTAATGTTAGATACCCCATTATCTCTGTTAACATAAAACTAATTGGTATTTGTGAAGCATTGAAAGATTTGTTTAATTTCTTTTCCAAAAAAAACATATATATCGGCTTATTGGTTCTGTTTTCATACATAAAAAGTAAGCAAATTAATAAATAGAATGTACCTGTGAGGCCCATTTCCACTGCTAGTGACAGGTTTCTGATTTCCCTTAAATAAAAGCAAAATACTGTGGATGCTGGAAATCTGAAATAAAAACAAGAAATGCTGGAATCACTCAGCAGGTCTGGCAGCATCTGTGGAAAGAGAAGCAGAGTTAACGTTTCGGGTCAGTGACCCTTCATCGGAACTGACAAATATTTGTCAAAAAATTGTGACTGAAGCAGAGTTTTATTATGCTGCAGACCAAAGGAGCTCTATTATATCTTTTTTAATTAGAACTTCAGGTGAACTAAAATATTGTGAAGTTAAAAGTGGACTTTGTTGTATTTTTTAAGAGGTTCTTTGTCTTTGTATCTGGGGCGGACAAATACACTAAACTGTGTAGAGACTTTGGGCTGGATTTTAAGAGCCTGCCGCACCCCAAAAAGCCGTTGCGATCTTAAGCACAGCAGCTCATTTAAATAGCCAGGGCGACCCCCTCCCCCCAATCTCGTGGAGGGCACAGGCTGTCCGTCCCCGGCAATGGCATCAGCTGCCTGTGCGCAGGCACTGGCACCATTATTAAAGGGCAGCCAGCCCTGCTGCCTAATTTAAACTTTTAAGGACAGACCCCCCCAAAATTAAATAAATAAATTTCTAACACCCCTTTCCCATCCCGATAACAATTATATTAACTATTTGCCCTTCCCTCCAAAAAATCTTTAACATCTGACCTTTATCCCTCCAAACTGCACAAAAGTTACTGTTCAACCCTTCCCACCATCCCCTACACCCATTACGTTTATTTGACCCCCAACCACCCCCCCCTTCACCGCACTGAAGATTTTACCTCTTCCCCCCTCCCCAAGAGTGTGGCGCCGCCTTTCCCCGGAAGTGGATTTGAAGGCACGGGAGTGCTGGCTGCCACGTCAAAGATCGAGGCAAGCCCTCAAGATCGCAGATAAGAGTATGTTAATTCATTCATTTTATTGATTTGAATATCTTAATTGTGGTCCCTTTGCCCATCAGCAGGGGGGCTGCTACGGAGCCTCGCTGCCGCCGGGAGGATTGGGCCGGGCCCTCACAGCGTCGAGGTCCATGGTAGGCCACATCCGGAGTCATCGTCAGGCCCCTTCCCTGCCACGGAACGTGATGCCTGGGGGAGAACAAGATCCAGCCCCTTACATTTGACATGAGGAAGTTATCTAGCCCAACTGATCTCCCAAGTGTTGATGCTTTTGTGCAATTTGTAAGTCAGATGCATCAAATGTTACATAACTTTTAAAATATTAAGTGCAGGCAAACTTGTGCATGCCTGTTAGATTCTTGGGGCTCGATTTTGTGTTCCTGATGCTCTTGGAGCTCTTGGAGGGGGAGGGATTTGGTAGTGCACGAGAAACTTAGAAGTAAGTGCAGCGTGTCTGTCAGGGGATTTTTAACACAGCTACTCCATTACCATCTTATTTTCTGGAGTGGGTGTGATGATGACCTACATGAGTCGATTTCAACTCCAGTATGTAAAGGGACATTGCAAACATAAAGTTTGATGGATTCTGGAGTTGGGAGTGGAACACAATGCATTGATAGAATGGAGTGCACATGTTCAAAGGCTGCACCTTGTTTTAGTGATGCCTCCCTGGATGTGATCCTAGGGGCTGTAAGGTGCTGTACCCTACTGAAGGGAGGATGAAGCCTGATAGTGAAACCATTAATATGTGGCGGGAAGTAGAGCAGGAGGTCAGCAGCAGGTTTGTGGTGCCACACCTGTGATTCAATGCCAAAAGGGCTTTAATGGCCTAAGCATGGCAGGAAAGGTTAGAAGTAAAACAGTCAACTACATCTTAATGTGGTAATCATGCCAACCCCATCACTCTGCCTTCTCAAACCCACTCAAGTACACCTCTCTTCACACAAACTTACCTTGCAGTGCCTATGCATTCCTCACATCCCCATCTGTCCAGCTACCTTATCTTCATATAATGTCGTGCCTCTCTCTCATAGTCAACCTCAACAAACGCTCTCCATCCATCTGTTCAACACATGCTATTGCTCTCATTGATAAGTTTCTTCTTTCCCTCCTGCAGAAGGGAAGACCACAAAACATGAGAGAGAAACAGATGTGTTCCTCTAGCCATCTCGCAACCGACAACTGCAGAGGATGTGCTGGACATCAGCTGAGCCAAAGCATGCATGGTGGATTTGAGGAGATGGAGACCTCCCCATTACTTGGTGACAGAATTAAACATCAGCCAGCTACATGGCATACAGCACTCACGCACGTTGGCTTGATGTCAGCCGTGGGAGAAATTTGAACACGTGCATAATGATGACTTTAAACATCCTCACCTTGACAGTTCTAATTCATGTCTCAGATACTCACACCTCGATGAGGCTGGTAAAGGAGGTAGTTGAATTTTCACCTGGTGACTCACACATCACAAATGTGCAATATGGTGGAGACAGAGACAGCAGTGGAGAGTCCACATCAGAGGGTGCAGGACCCTGCACGTTCTGCTCATCCGGACGCAGATGCTAAAACTTGGGGACCGTTGACAAAGAGAAAACTTCTGGAGCAGCAGCAAAAAATGTGCAAAGTACTGGCTGGCATTCCAGCTGCACTGTGCATGCTTGCAGAGAGATTGGCTCAAGCATGAGTGGCATGATATTGCACGCCTTTGCAACGATGTCTTCATCCATGCCACCTGCATGGAACATTAAATGTGGCAATAAAATGAGTGCATGTAGGCCCTCACCAATAGCTTTCACACTACAAATGTTACCTTAAATAGGATTCATGATACCCTAGCCTTGACCATTCATCGTAGAATCATAGAATCATGGAAAGTTTATGGCTCAGAAAGAGGTCACTTGGCCCATTTGTGTCTGCACTTGCCAAAAGACGAGCCACCCAGCCTAATCCCACTTTCCAGCATTTGGCCCATCTGCTCTGCAGGTTACAGCACTTGAAGTGCCTATCCAGACACCTTTTAAATGAGTTCAAGTTTTCTGCCTCTACTACCCTTGCAGGTAGTGAGTTCCAGACCCCCACCACCCTCTGGGTGAAAAAACGTTTCCTCATCTCCCCTCTAATCTTTCCACCAATCATTTTAAATGCCCTCTAGTCACTGACCTCTCTGCTAAGGTAAATAGGCCCTTCCTATCCACTCTATCCAGGCCCCTCACGATTTTGTACATTTCAAACAAATCTTCCTTCAGCCTCCTCTGTTCCAAGAAGAACAACCCCAACCCATCCAATTTTTCTTCATTTTTCCAGTCCTGGCAACATCCTCATAAATCTCCTCTGGACCCTCTCTCATGCAATTGCATCCTTTCTGTAATGGGGTGACCAGAACTGCACACAGTACTCAAGATGTGGCCTAACTAATGATTTATACAGTTCCAGCATAACCTCCCTGCTCTTATATTCTATACCTTGACTAATAAAGGAAAGGATTCCACATGCCTTCTTAACCACCTTATCGACTTGTCCTGCTCCCTTCAGGGATCTGTGGACATTCACTACAAGGTCCCTCACTTAATCTACACCTCTCAGTATTCTCCCATTACTTGTGTATTCCTTTGCCTTGTTTGACCTCCCCAATGCATCACCTCACACTTCTCTGAGTTGAATTCCATTCGCCACTTTTCTGCTCACCTGACCAGTCCATTGATATCTTCCTGCAGTCTACAGCTATCCTCTTCGCTATCAACCACTCGGCCAATTTTCATGTTGTCTGCAAACATCTTGATTATTCCCCCTACATTTGCATCCAAATTGTTAATATATACCACAAAAAAGGAGGGGACCTAGTACTGAGCCCTGCGGAATGCCACTGGAAACAGCCTTCCAGTCGCACAAACACGCGTCAACAATTACCCTTTATTGTCCTGCCGCGGGGCCAATTTTGTATCCAGCTTGCTACATTCCCATGTATCCCATGCGCTTATACTTTTTTAACCAGACTGCCATGTGGGACCTTGTCAAAAGCCTTGATAAAATCCATGTAGGCCACATCAACTGCACTACCCTCATCAATGCTCCTTGTTACGTCTTCAAAAAATTCAGTCAAGTTAGTCAGACACGATCTTCCCTTAACAAATCCATGCTGACTATCCTTGATTAATCCATGCCTTTCTAAGTGACAGTTTATCCTATCTTGCAGAATTGATTTCAACAATTTGCCCACTACTGAGGTTAGACTGTCTGGCCTGTAATGATTCAGTCTATCCCTCACCCCCTTTTTAAACAAAGGTACAATGTTAGCAGTCCTCCAATGCTCCGGCACCACACCTGTATCCAGTGAGGATTGAAAATAATGGTCAGATCTTCCGCTATTTCCTCACTGGCATTTTTTAACAGCCTGGGGTACTCTTCATCTGGCCCTGGTGATATATCCACTTTCAAGGATCCTAATCCCCTTAATATTTCCTCTCTCCCTATGTTTATTACATCCAAGGATCTGCAACAAAGTGTTCCCCAGCTCATTGCTCACAGGGAAGTGCAGCTGGATCATGAGAGTGATGATGGTGAAAGGGGTATGGAAGTGGGAACTCAGCTCAAATCGCTTCCACTTCTCACCTGCTGTCCCCCTTTCAGTTAGTGCCCCACATGCTGCCCTATGTCCCGCTGGCTCAATCTGCCTTTGCACAAGTGCAGGTGGGGCATCTTTGGCGGGGCCTTCACAGCTCCAAACCCAGAGCATCTCAGCAGTCAGAGCAGGGATCTGAGCAGTCTGCCTCTACCTTTGAAGCCACAAGGGCTACAACACCTCGAAGTGCTGGGAAGAGGAAGTGTAACAATTTGTAGTTGCACAAGGTTATGCATATTTTATGCAATGTTAAAATGTTAAGTTTCTGTTTTATCTTTGAGCTACATAAATATTATTTCTTTCAACCACTGTAACATATTGCCCATTTTTGGTTTGCTCCTGGGATATGGCCTTTTCACTTATGATTGACTCAAAAGGCCTGCTCAGGTCAGGAAAATAAAACCTGACCCGAATCCAACAGAACCATATCGGACCCGAGCCCGACCCGGCCTTAGTCCCTCCATTTTTTCCCGCACCTGACCTGACCCGAGCCCGACCTGACCCGAGCCCAACCCGACCCGAGCCCAACCCGACCACCGGCATGTTCACTTTACCTACCTTCCGATTCTGAATCCGTTTCTTTTTTAACAACCTTTCAAGTCCAATTAATACTGTCTGTGTCCGACCCGACCCGAGCCCAAAAGCCGGACTCAGAAGTGCGACCCGACCCGACACATGTTGTCAGGTCCCATTGGGTTTGGGTCAGATAGCAGGCCTTTATTTGACACCAAGCAATGTGAAAGAGATAGAAACAGAAACTGCTGGAAATACTCAGTAGGTCTGGCATCATCTGAGAAACAGAGTTAACATTTCAGGTCAATGGCCTTGCAAATGCGAAAGGATGCTTGGTTGGTCACAGGACTGTTTTGTGTTGCGGGAAGTGGGGTGGGGGGGAGCGTTTGGGGGCGGAAGTGGCTTTTGCACGTGGCTATCAGAAGTTTGGACTGGTGGAACCTAAGTAAACCTTGCAATAATGGGGGCATCCCGGGCAGCAACGTTTGTCGCTACTGGTGTATTGAATTTTGCATCCTCTTCTTCCTCCTCCTCGGAATCAGCTGAAATAGCTCTGTGCCTTGTTCCTCCTGCAGATACAAACCTCGCTGCTGTGCAATGTTGTGCACACTGCAGTACACCATAATCAATCAGGAGACCCTGACTGGTGCATATTGAAGGACGCCTCCAGATCTGAGACACCTGACATTCATCTTCAGCATGCTGATAGCTTTCTCAATAACACATTTGGTTGTCATATGGCTTTCACTGTATTGCTCCTGGGCCTTATTTGTTGGGGTCCTCACGGGTGACATCAGCCACTTTTTAAATGGATCTCCCCTTGCCTCCATGAAGCCAGCCATTAAGTCTGCTTCAAGGTGCAAAGAAATTGGGGAGGGTGACTGCTGCAGGATTAATACATCATGTCTGGGAATCTTGTGCACACCTGTATAAAAATAATTTTGTGGTTGCAAACCAGCTGCACATTGACAGAGTGGAAGCTGATGTGGTCAATGAATAGTCCTGGGTGATCTGGGGGTGCTTTAATTTCCATATGTGTAGTCGATATTGCTCTGCACACATGGGAAGCCATCCAGAGCCACAAACCTGACTGCCCGCTCAATCTGACTGGCATTATTGGTGGTAAAGTTGACATAATTGCCTGCTCTGGCAAACAAGTCGTCAATCACCTACCTTATCCTTTCGCATTTGCAAGGCCATTGACCTGAAATGTTAACTCTGTTTCTCAGATGTTGCCAGACCTACTGAGTATTTCCAGCAGTTTCCGTTTCTATCTCTTTCACATTGCTTGGTGTCAACAGAGCCCTGGAAGGGGCCAGAGGCAAAGAAGTTAAGAATGGTGGTGACTTTGAAAGCCACTGGTAAAGCGCAGCCACCAGGTCCACTTGGCAGCAGGTCTTCAGCTGTCTTCTACTACCTGACATGAGACCCTGATCTCCTGAGACACTGGTGATCTGGTATTTTGAGAAAGCTTATCTTTTGCCTGTACACCCTGGGTTATGGGTATGGCCTTCTGCAAGCTGCACCTCTTTGCTTATCTCTTTTCTCTTGGGGAGGGGCAGGTCTGTGAGGAACGGGCTGCTGGTGTTCCTGCTCCTGCTGCTGCAGGTGCTCCTGCTGCTGTTGATACTGCTGGTCATCTTGGTCCTCCTCTGAAGTCCAAAGTAACACGGTATAAGCAGCATCCGTGCAGATCTGCTAGCTCAGGGCTTTAAAATGGAGATCAGATGTACAAAACACCAAAATTGTGAACGTTGCCACTCAGCAAAGTACTGTGAACAAAGCCTTTTTCACAACCAGGCAAGAAAGCAGCTGTGAGGTTCCAGGACTTATAGCCATAGTTCCCTGTCTTGGCTCCAGCCCCCTCAATTGCCATTGTGTTCTCGCCTTACTTTCACTAGTGAATTCCAGAAAGCCTGGGAAGCCCGTGGACCCACAGTTAAATTCTAATACCCAGGTTAATATTGCTGAAATTGAACGAGTAACATATAGAAATTGACAACCCATCTTTCCCGAGGGTTTGCTCGCATGGAAACTAACACACTGCAATGCAATGAGGAAATCAGAACTCTGGGGAATGGTGGTGTAATGGTAATGTCACTAAACTAGTAATCCAGATGCCCAGGCTAATGCCCTGGGGACATGGGTTCAAATCCCACCATGGCAGCTGGTGGAATTTAATGTAATTAATAAATTCAATTAATTATTTAAAAATCTGGAATTGAAAGCTTGTGCTATGGAACTATCATTGATTGTTGTAAAAACCCATCTGTTTCTTGAATGTCCTGTAGGGAAGGAAATCTGCCATCCTTACCCAGTCTGGCCTACATGTGCTCCAGACCCACAGCTGCGGCTGACTCTTAACTGCCCTCTGAAATGGTCTAGCAAGCCACTCAGTTGTCAAGGGCAATTAGAGATGAGCAATAAATGCTGGCCTTACCAACATCCCATGAAACAAATAAAAAAAGTTTGGAACTGCCTTCCTGAAGTGCTGTCAATTTCCATGCTTTTAATTCCCCCAGCTGCTCCCAAACCCATGTGCTCCTGCAAGCTAAAATTCATCTTTGGTGATTGTTCTCTGGCTAATTGACAGCAAAAAAAAACAGACAAGTTATTTGATATGTAAGTCAGGTGTCAACCAAATGAAACCCAACAAATAGCTTGACTAAAAGATTGGAGACAGAGAGAAAGACTTTTTTTTTAAAGAAGGATAGCTTCTGCTGAATTTGCTTTAGTGTTTGATGAGGTTGTTGATCTAGTGAAGTTTAGTACCTCTGGGCTAACAGTTGTTTAATTAGATATTGTAACATTTATTGTAACATTAAGATCCTGAGTATAATGGCCCAGAAATTGCTGAAGCGGGGTATCTTGTGGCAAATGCTGTGAATTGGATTTTTACCTCACACTTCAGATCGTATTGGTTTTGCACCACAAACTGCTGGAAATGCAAATAACAGTGGGGTGAGGTCAACAGGGCATCCCGAACCTTATGAACATCAGGACCAATGGTCTATCTCCTTAACCAATGAGATTTAAGGATAGAGAAAGAAACTGAGCACAGTACAGAAAGAGAAATAAAGAGGGAAGAAAGATTGAATTGAGAGAGAGAGAAAAATATAGAGACAAAAGGAAAATAAGAAAATGATCTATTGATTTAAAAAACCTTGAGAAACAACTTACTATGTGCAGGACAGAGACTGCACAGTTTCACTGTTCTCTTTATGGCTCCAAGGTTGTCCAAGTGACATGTCAGAACTATAAGTCACATGATTAACATTATTACGACATGAATTACCAGCCCTAAGTGGCTGAGCTGGAATTAATTCATATTAACTGCATAAATCCAACAATTTCATGGCACAGAATGTGGAGTCTCGCAGCAAGGTGATAATTTTTAGGGTTAGGCGAGGCTAACTGCGGAGCGGCTCAAATTATCCAGCACTTTATGGAGAATCAGAACTCCTGGCGTATTTCGTCCTCGCCATATGTTGCTTTTTTTCGGCACTAATAATGGTGTGCAATGTGAACTTGCAATTATTTTCTCAGCACTGTCTGGGCCAATATTTTTGATGCACCTGGTACCAGGCACTCAGTTATGGGGAAAGTTCATGATCAAGACATATCTTTTCTAATATCTGCCATGCTTATGCAACTTCTATATTACAACAGTGACTCCGCTTCAAAAAGTACTTCATTGGCAGTGAAGCTCTTTGGGACATCTGGTGGTCGTGACAGGCGCTAAATAAATGCTTTCCTTCTTTCTTTCTTTTGTCTATTAAAGTATGCATTTTGGCAGTGACTCTGGATTTGAACCCATTACTTACATCTGCCGATATTCTATTTAAACCTCAGAAGCGCTTCTCTTCCATCTCCTTTCCTGTCACTCAACCATGACACCTTTCATTTTTCCCCTCGGGTGCTTTGTCCCTCCCCCCACCTCCAATTCCTACCCGAACCTATTATTACTAACTGCCTACCTACTGTCCTGTCACCATCCCGGGCTTAAATCTTCCTTGAATAAATCCACAGCTATCCTCCATGCTTCTCTTGGCATTCTCCCAAAGAGCCCATTGAGGCATCTTTTGCTGCTTCCTTATGAGCAACAAGCACAACTGCTCAATCTCCACTCTTGATGACTTTCCCGTCCAGTGCTTCCACTTAGGGTTAACCCAACCTCCTTTCAGTCCTGCTTATCCCACCCACCACTACCCCTTTGGATTCTGCCAGCAGATCAACAATCATTGCCCCTTTCTGCAGAATATCCATTAACTCGTGAATAAGGCCTTTGACATTTGTGACTTTATTGTGAATGAATGAAGAAAATTAGCTATTGGCCTAAGGTTGTTTTCCTTGTTCAATATAATACATTCTCCACACACCATGCTTCTACCTGGTCATACTATCAGACTTTGCAAAAGGTGCATACAGTAATGCTTTTTTTTAATGTTGGATTTGTTGGCCTATATTTCAAAATGAACTGCAGCATCAGCACTTGTACTGTTAGAGTATATGCCCAAGGGTTGATTTAATGAATGTGCAGTCCCACTGAGGAGCCTCAGCCTTTCTATTGAGAGTACAACATTCATAAAATTGGGATGCTAATCTCATTCTAGGAAAGACAAGGACAGACGTTGCACCTATGTAGTGTCTATCAAGTCCTCAGGACATTCTGAAGTGCTTTGCAGCCAAGGAATTACATCTGAACACTGTTATTGCAAAATGTTTTAAAATCCCATCTTTTCCCATCTTCTTGTGGTGTCCACTGCAGCATTCGTGCCAAAATTGTGACATCCCTTACCCAGGACCTTAAACAAAAGCAATATCGCTGCATAACATACAGATCATTACAGAAAGGAGCACAACTGTCAATCACTGTTTTTAGTTGTATATTGTGGCTGTCAAATTGATATGCATCAAGGAAGCTGAATTTTGGACTCTACGAAGATGAATCTGACTATACACATTTGTGTCAAGTACTGAAGGTATGAAACTTCTTTGCCCATAGTTAACTCAATTGTTTCAGGAGAAGTTTATTTGGGTATCTTAAAGAAGGAGAAAGAATGAGTAGAATATGTGGCCTGGACATGAGACAATGTATTGATGATGGCAGTGATGTGCTAGCTCAATCTTATTACACGCTTGTTCAATTTTGGTCAGGGGGTGGAAGGTTATCGGGAGTAAGTGGAAATGTGGAGTAATCAGTTCAGCCGTGAACTTGTTGAATGGTGGAGCAGGCTCGAAGGGCCGAGTGGCCTACCCCTCCTCCTAATTCGTATGTTCTTATGCTCATCCATAGTTCCATTTCACATTAGTCCTGTTCATATCAGCACATAGCATTCACCCTGTAGTCTCATAGGGATCATTTGCCTAAGCTGTACTTTCATTTTGAAGTAGAAATTGCGGAGTCATGCTTTGCATCTCTCCTGCTAAGTATTCATTTTTACCATTGTTGTAAGACTTGAGGTGCAGATTTTACAAATAAATTCAGATTCAGAAATAAAGTCAGATTTCATCAGATGATATTGCTTTATTTATTTTTTTAAAAATGAAGTGAATAATGTTGCAGTGAAGTATGAACATCGGTAACTGAGAGGGTCCTAAGATCAAATGCAAATTTCAGCATGGCAGTGGTCTCAGAAAATAGGACAGGATGCAAAAGTGATAGCAGTACACTAGAATAATGTCGAGCAGCTTTATTTGGGTTGGAAATGTAAATAGTCAAGTGATTTGATAGCCAAAAATCTACCAACCAGGATAAATGATCTCTGTACTAAAACATATTCTTAAAAGGATATATAGTGGAAACTCTTTATTGCAAAACATCTCAGTGACTAATTTTTCCATTATATGAAGGGTATTAAAACTGCACATCCTATAGTTTGAAAGCATTATCATGTTAGTACTGTATGAACCAATGTGGGATAAGATTTTCTCCATGTGCAGCAAAATTATAACTGCATGCTTTATAAATCTTCCCCCATGTATCTAAATATCTTAAAAATGCTGCTGTAAACATTTAAAATAAAATATTTCTATTGATTTTCCATCTTCTTCCACCATGTTCTATGAAAGTGAGTCTTCAATGTACTGAGCATTTGTAACTCCTACTTACATTGTAGTTCTGGGAGGGTGCAGGTGGGGAGGGGTAGGCACTTGGAGCACAGAATTTCTAAGATTCATGCCTCAGGTACCAAATCCATCAAACTCCCTGGCTGCCAACCCAGACTGAACCCAGTGGTATGTAATCTTGGTGTTCTGTTCAACCCTGAGGTGTGTCCTCTACATTAGGTCTATCACCATGACCACCACCTTTCACTACTGCTGTCCACTTATGCCCAATATATCCACTCTGCTTGAAACCCTCAGCAGAGAAGCAATTTATCAATGCTTTCCACACCATCCTGCCTATCTTCATGCCTTATAAGCTTCATTTAATCCAGAACACCGTGGAAAGAGTCCTTTCTTGCATACTTGTTACTCCTATTTTCACCCAGCTCCACTGGATTCCTGTTTGCCAGCAAATCAATTCATCCAGACTATTGAATCCCTTCACTGCCTTTCCTCACTTCATTTGTGCAACCTCTCGAGTCAATCTCCCAGCTCACATACTCCATTCTTCTCGCTCTGGATTACTGTGCTGTTTGTGTTGAATATAAATGCAGTTCAGAGGCACCTGATACATACTTTTTAAATGACTGATTTTCCTAGAATATATAAGTGTGGTTGCTATTCTTGCATTCATTTCTTTCATGTGATCAACAGCATAAGTTAAGGATTGTATAAGATTAAAAGAAAAGGCCTATAAAGTAGCCAGAAATAGTAGTAAACCTGAGGATTGGGAGGATTTTAGAATACAGGAAAGGAGGACCAGGAAACCGATAAAGAAAGAGAGAATAGATTATGAATGCCAATTAGCAAAAAACATAAAAACAGATTGTAAAGGCTTCTATAGGTATGTAAAAAGGAAATGTTTGGCTAAGACAAATGTGGGTCCATTTCAGGCAGAGTCAGGAGAATTTATAATGGGGAATAGAGAAATGACAGAGAAGCTAAATGATTACTTTGTGTCTCTTCACTGAGGAAGATACAAGAAATCTCCCAGAATTAGATATCCAAGGGACGAGGGGGAATGAGGAATTGAAGGAAATTAGTATTAGTATGAAGGTTGTATTGGAGAAATTAATGGGGCTGAAGGTTGATAAGTCCCCAGGACCTGATATTCTATATCCTAGTGTGTTGAAAGAGGCAGCTATGGAGATAGTGGACGCATTGGTGATCATCTTCCAAAATGCTCTCGATTCTGGAACGGTTCCTGCAGATTGGAAGGTCGCAAATGTCACCCCACTGTTTAAGAAGGGAGGGAGAGAGAAAACAGGGAACTTCAGATCTATTAGCCTTACATCAGTCGTTGGGAAAATGTTAGAATCTGATAAATGGACACTTGAATAATAATGATCTGATTGACCATAGTCAACATGGATTTATGAATGGGAAATCATGTTTGACAAATCAGTTGGGGTTTTTTGAGGATGTTACTAACAGAACTGATAAAGAGGAGTCAGTGGACATGCTATACTTGGATTTTCAGAAGGCTTTTGATAAAGTCCCCCACAGGAGGTTGGTTAGCAATATTAAAGCACATGGGATAGCAGGTAATATACTGGCATGGATTAAGGATTGGTTAACTGGCAGAAAACAGAGAGTAGAAATAAACAGGTCATTCTCACATTGGAAGGCTAAATAAATAAAAAAAATAAATGGGATGTGGGTGTCATTGGCCAGGCCAGTATTTATAAAAAAAGTGGAAAACAAAATGGGCGGCGCAGTGGTTAGCACCGCAGCCTCACAGCTCCAGCGACCAGGGTTCAATTCTGGGTACTGCCTGTGTGGAGTTTGCAAGTTCTCCCTGTGTCTGTATGGGTTTTCGCCGGGTACTCCGATTTCCTCCCACCACCAAAAGACTTGCAGGTTGATAGGTAAATTGGCCATTATAAATTGCCCCTAGTATAGGTAGGTGGTAGGAGAATATAGGGACAGGTGGGGATGTGGTAGGAATATGGGATTAGTGTAGGATTAGTATAAATGGGTGGTTGATGGTCGGCACAGACTCGGTGGGCCGAAGGGCCTGTTTCAGTGCTGTATCTCTAAATAAATAAAATAAATAAATGACTAGTGGGTTACCACAAGGATCCATACTGGGCCCCAGCTGTTCACAATATATATCAATGATTTGGCTGTGGGGACCAAATGTAATATTTCCAAGTTCACAGATGACACAAAATTAGGTGGGAATGTGTGTTGTGAGGAAGATGCAAAGCGGCTTCAAGCGGATTTGGACAGACATTTTACAAGGTGGAGGGTGAACAAAATGGTGGCCCGCCTGCACGGGCCCCACACCAAAGAGCCACCACGATTCCAAGTGAAGCAGCTCATTTAACTAGCTGGGGTGGGCCGCCCCCTCTGATCATGTGGTGTGGCGGGCTGTCCTTCTCCAGTAATGGCGTCAGCAGTCTGTGCGCGGGCGCTGATGCCATTTTTAAAGGGCTGTTAGTCATACTTAAATATTTAAAGAAAGATTTAATGAAATTAAATAAATACATCTCTTTTGCCCCTCTCCCACCCCCCCAATAACAATTAAATTAATTATTTGCCCTTCCCCCAAAACACTTACCTTTACCATCTGACCTTCCCCCCAACTGCATAAACTTTAAACTACAACCCTTCTCACCATTCCCTACACCCATGACATTAATTTGACCCTGTTCTACCCCACAACCCCGCACTCTGAGAAACTTACCTTCTCCCCCCTCCCCAACAGTGCTGCACCTAGTTACCCCGGACGGGGATCCAAAGGCATGGGAATGCCAGCTGCCGTTCTGAAGATTGTAGTAGGACATCAAGATTAATGGTAAATACATGCAAATCTATTAATTTACTTTATTTACATATGGTGATTGTTCTCCCATCACCGAGCAGCGGTGGGGCTCCGCCGCCGGGAGGATCGGGCCAGGCCCTGCCGGTGTCAAGGTCCATGGCGGGCCTCATCCAGGTCCAGGGCTGTTTAAAATCCAGCCCAATGAGTGGGCATGAACATGGCAGATGGAATATGATGTGGAAAAATGTGAGGTTATCCATTTTGGTAGGAGGAATAGATGTGCAGAGTATTTCTTAAATGGTAAGAGATTAGAAAGCGTAGATGTACAAAGGGACCTTGGTGCCCTTGTCAATAAGTCACTGAAAGCTAACATGCTGGTGCAGCAAGCAATTAAGAAGGCTTATGGTATGTTAGCCTTTATCGCAAGAGGATTTGAGTACAGGAGGAGTGAAGTCTTGCTTCACTTGTATAGAACCTTGGTCAGACTGCACTTGGAGTACTGTGTGCAGTTTTGGTCCCCTTACCTTAGAAAGGATATTATTGCCATAGAGGGAGTGCAAAGAAGATTTGCCAGACTTGTTCCCGGGATGGTGGGACTGTCCTATGAAGAGAGATTGGGGAAACTGGGTCTGTATTCTCTAGAGTTTCAAAGAATGAGAGGTGATCTCATTGAAACCTACAAAATACTTAAAGGGATAGACAGGGTAGATGCAGGTAAGATGTTTCCCGTAGTTGGGGAGTCTAGAACCAGGGAACGCAATTTCAAAATAAGGGGAAAGCCACTTAGGACCGAGATGAGGAGAAATTTCTTTACTCAGAGGGTTGTGAATCTTTGGAATTCTTTACCCCAGAGAGCTGTGGAAGCTCAGTCATTAAGTATGTTTAAAGCAGAGACTGACAGATTTCTAAATACCAATGACATAATGGGATATGGGGATAGTGTGGGAAAAAGACATTGACGTGAATGATCAGCCATGATCGTATTGAATGGCGGAGCAGGCTCGATGGGCTGAATTGCCTACTCCTGCTCCTATGTTCCTGGATCTGGCTCTGAATCCTGCACAATCAAAACTGAATAAAGTCCAATTTTCACTGTAGGACCTGTTTACTCATTCATGGTCAAGTGTGTATTTGGTAGAACTGGCTTTGTTTTAACACAGGCCAGTTTCATTGGAGACTTATTTAGGATGAGATTAAAACTTTTTTGTTGAGTAGTATCTGCTTTCGGTGAGTTCATTACAGTGAACTTGTGCTGCAGGTAGAATGGACAAGGCCCATTAATGCCACACTCTTGAACTCACTTAATGTTCCAATGCAGAAACATTGGCTTAAATAAATCTATGAAGCCTGGGGCTTTGGTGCTTTGATTCAGCAAGCAGCCTGACCACCATTGCTTTACTGAAAATTGTGTCCATATAATCTCATTTTCATACTGTTAGTGTTGAACACTCATTGCATGTCATGGGTGATTGATCCTCCACCAATAGTCACTTAGAATTCCTTTGAATCATAATATATATATAAACATACCTAAAATTAAGGAACACATTACAGTAGTTTATTCCAGGAACATTATTTGATATCAAAATTTCAATTATATCTTTAAATGAAAATCAAATTGTGAAGGAAAGCAAAGACTATAAAAAGGTTTAAAAATGTTATTGTTCCATCTTTCCTGTGTATCAGAAGAATGAAGGGGAAAATATGGTAGCAATAAAGTAGTTTTGCATTTTCCATGAATAACATTGTGAAAAATATAGAAATTTCATCCTGTCAGAGGTATGTATATTTAAAAGCTCAGTCAACTGAATGTTGTTCTGTTTACAGGGTTGAGATGGTGTTTTGCAGATCACACTAATCCTTTCATGCAGTTTAATTCAGTTCAGGGAATTCAAGTCTGCTCCAGGGACTTGAGCACAAAATCTAGACTGCCACACCAAAGGAGTGCTGCACCATCAGAGATGCTGTCTTTCAGATGAGAAGTTAAACCGAGGCCTCGTCTGCTCTCTCATATGAACATATGAATTAGGAGCAGACGTAGGCCATTCAGCCCCTCTAGCCTGCTCTGCCATTCAATAAGATCATGGCTGATCTGTTTGTGTCTCGAATTCCACACTTCCATCTACCCCCAATAACCTTTGATTCCCTTGCCTAACAAGAATCAATCTACCTCCACCTTAAAAATATTCAATAACCCCACCTCCACCACCTTCCGAGGCAGAGAGTTCCAAAGTTGCACAACCCTCTGAGAGAAAGAAATTCTCCTCATCTCTGTCCTAAAAGGGCGACCCCTAGTTTTAAAACAGTGCCCCCTAGTTCTCGACTCACCCACAAGAGGAAACATCCTTTCTACATCCACCCTGTCAAGACAGTTCAGGATCTTGTAAACTTCAATCAAGTCTCCCCTAACTCTTCTAATCTCTTGTGAAAACAAGCCCCGTCTGTCCAACCTTTCCTCATAAGACAACCCGGTCATTACGGGTATCAAACCTCCTCTGAACTGCCTTAAATGCATTTACATCCTTCCTTAACTAAGGAGACGAAAACTGGCGCACAGTTTTTGAGATGTGGTCTCACCAGTGCCCTGCATAATGGAAGCAAAACATCCTTTTATTTTCAACTCCTCTCGTAATAAAGGATAGCATTCCGTTAGCCTTCTTTATCACTTGCTGTACCTGTATACTAAGCTTTTGTGACTCATGCACTAGAACACCTAGATCCCTCTGCACCTCGGAATTCTGCAGCCGTTCTCTGTTTAAGTAATACTCTGTTTTTTTATTCTTCCTGCCAAAGTGAACAACTTCACATTTTCCCACATTATACTCCATCTGCCAGATTTTTGCCCACTCACTCACCTTATCTATATCAGTCTGCAACTTCCTTATGTCATCTTCACGTCCTTTCCTACCTATCTTTGTGTCATCTGCAAATTTAACTACCATGCCATTGCTCCCCTCATCTAAATCATTGATATAAATTGTAAAAGGTTGAGGTCCCAGCACAGACCCCTGCGGGACTCCACTCGTCACATCCTGTCAATCAGAAAAGGACCCATTTATGCATGCTCTCTGTTTTTTGGCAGCCAACCAATCTTCTATCCATGTGGCACCTTGTCAAATGTCTTCTGGAAATCCAAGTACAGTACGACAACGGGCTCCCCTTTGTCCACAGCACATGTTACTCCTTCAAAGAACTCCAATAAATTGGTTAAACATGATTTCCCTTTCATAAAACCATGCTGACTATTCCTGATTACATTTAGTTTTTCGAAGTGCCCAGCTATAACTTAATGATCGATTCTAACACCTTCCCCACAACAGACATCAAGCTAACTGGCCTATAGTTACCCGCTTTCTGCCTCCCCCCTCCTTCACTTCTTGAATAGATAGGTTATATTTGTTACTTTCCAGTCTGATGGAACCTTTCCAGAATCTAGCGAATTTTTGAAAATTAACTCCAACGCAAGTACTATCTCATTAGCCACCTCTTTTAAGACCCTAGGATGAAGCCTATCAGGATCCAGGGACTTGTCAGCCCGCAGCTTCATCAGTTTGCTCAGTACCGCCTCCGTGGTGATTATAATTTCCACAAGTTCCTCTCTTCCTTCCACCTCCTGAATGACAGCTACTACTGGAATGTTTTTTGTATCCTCTATAGTGAAGACAGAAGCAGAATATTTATTCATTTCATCTGCCATTTCTTTATTCTCTACTATTAACTTCCCATTATCACTCTCTACAGGATCAATACTCACTTTACTTACTCTTTTCCTTTTTAAATACCTGTAAAAACTCTTGCTCTTTGTTTTTACATTTCTAGCCAGCTTCCTCTCATACTCTAATACCTTTCTCCTGATTAACCTTTTAGTTATTCTCTGCTGTTCTTTATATTCTGATCAATCGTATGACCTGCCACTCAACTTTGCACAATTCTATGCTTTTTCATTAAGTTTGATGCTTTCCTTAACTTCTTTAGTTAACCACGGATGGTGGATCCTCCCCACCCCCGATACCTCCAATCTTTCCGTCCTCTTCTCTCCCCTCTGCAGCTGTGGCCTCGTGCCAAAGGCCTACCCCGCTGGCCAACCTCTCATGACATTTACTAAAAACTGTTGAATGCTAAAAGAGGCAAAAGATTTTTTCAACTTTCCAATTATAAGGCAAAGAAATGAGCACAAACAGCCTTTCTTAGGTTTAAAGAAGAAAAGTGACATTTATTAAAAATTAAACTCTAATTCGGTTAACGCCTATGGATACACGCCGCACCCCACGGTAGCATGTATATGCGATATGCACATGCAAATAGAGACAGAAAAGAGCAGAAGAAAAATAAAGTGGAGAGGTTTGAGGCAGTCTCTGAAGAGGAGTTTTTGTTACTGTGCTTCGAGCTCGCTGTCGTCCTTGCTTTAGGTAGATCTTGCTTTTCATTGGGGCCCAGTATTCTTCTTAAACCTTATTCACTGTAGGAGACTTTTCTCTCTTGGGGTTCATGTGTCTTCAATGGATTCCGAAGCTGGTGAGAGAAATGAGAGCAGACAGGAGAGAGGTCTTCTCAGCCCAGGAGCAAACAGCTTTCTCAGTTCAAATTCTCTGTGGCAAGTTAAAAAAAACTGCAACAGTCAGTTAGTCATGTGACTAAACTGGTCTGACTACGTCTGTTTTGTATTCGGCTGTCTTAGCAGTCAACCTGGAATGCAAGCTCCTCTACCCTCAACGTCTGGTAATCAAAAGTCCATTGTGGATTGAATGTGTCAGGGCATGGTCTTTTGTCCCTTTTAAGCACTGTCCATAAATAGGCAAATGTCTTTCAGTCAAGGGTTTGGTGTTTTTTTTTAAAGCAAGTTCTTTCTTTACTCCAGTAACAGTTTAAAAATCAATGTTCATGTGGAGAAATTAATGTGCCTCATTCTTAGCAGGTTGGCGCCTGCATGACAGTAGGAATTCAAACAATCCTTCTGTTAAACCCTGCCATGGTTTTTTTTACCCACTGATGTTCTGTCACCCTCTCACTAAAAAAAAATTGCTTAAATTTCACACTTTTTCTTTTGATACCAATAACTTAAAACCATGTCTCCCTGTCATTGAATCTTGTATATAACAGAAGAACTTTCTTGGATGCAAACTCACTGTACACGTGAAAATTATACTTCACCTCTGCAAAGACACCCCCTCATCCTTTTCTTCTCCAGAGAGTAAATTTATAATTTTCTAACTGCTGTTGTAAAAATTAAAAAGACTTGCATTTATATGGTGACCTCAGGACATCCCAAATTGCTTTACAGCCAATGAAGTACTTTTGAAGTGTAGTCACTGTTGTAATGTAAGAAACATAGCAGCCAATTTGCACACAGCAAAGTCCCACAAACAGCAA
Organism: Heterodontus francisci; assembly: GCF_036365525.1. Taxonomy (NCBI): domain Eukaryota; kingdom Metazoa; phylum Chordata; class Chondrichthyes; order Heterodontiformes; family Heterodontidae; genus Heterodontus; species Heterodontus francisci. The sequence goes on along the minus strand of NC_090408.1, from coordinate 21,315,477 downwards.
CGTGATGATGACCAGATAATCTGTTTTAGTCATGTGGTTCAGGGATAAATATTGACCAGGGCACTGGGGAGAACTTCTCTGCTTTTCTTCTAAGCAGTGTCGTGGAATCTTATATGTCCACCTGAAAGGACAGATGGGTTCTCTGTTTAAATTCTCATCCAAAGGACGGCACCTCTGACAGTGCAGCACTGCTTTTAAGTGTCAGCCTTGATTTTGTGCACAACCTTCTGTCTCAGGCATGAGAGTGTGACCAATGAGCCAAAGCAAGTAATCAACACTGAGTTACAAAACATTTTCTGATGGGTGTTATCATTCAAATGTTTGTATTCAGAACAGTATTGTCATAGGAGATGCAGTATATGCAGAAAAAAACCTTTTCCCCTGGACTAGTTGCAGTTTTCTCATGCATTCAGTGATATTGTCTCCAGACACATTTACATGCTGGATAATTGTCTGTTTGGAATATGCAGTTTTGAATGACAGTTATTATTTTGCAAACAGTAAAATGTTATGTTATGAAGGTCAAGTGATGTTACAGAGCTTGTCAATAGGACAGATGGTTTACTGAAGTATTATTATGAGATGTAAAAGGAAGCCGTAAGTGTATTATAGTCGCGTAATTAGAAATTAAGATTATAAACATGGTTTTGGATTAAACTGAACATTCAGAACCATTGGGTCAGTTTCATTCTGGCACAAGCACAGAAAGATTTAAAAAAACTATCTTGTAAGAATAGGTCACCTCCTGTATTCAAAGTCTTAGTACTCAGATGGTTAGTATGTCTTTCCATTATTAGGATCTTATAACAATTAACTTTGATGGGTTTTACATTCTGGAATTCTGAGTCTATTTGTAAGGGGAAAAGAAACCACTACAGCGATAAAAATAAATAATTGACTGACAGCAGGAGGAGAGGCAACTGTGTGCTAGACAGAGCAGCTGCTGCCAGCTTTAATCTCATTACCTAACTGCAATTTGCCCACAATGCTTGAAATTCCTCGGCTCTATATTTGGTTATGTGTGTGGAGCACTGAAGCCTTGTGCTGTAACTTAGCTAATATTCAATTTACCACTGTGATTTCATTTAATCACTACATGAATTTTTGTCAGTAGTTTTCAAGATTATCGGTATATTTGGATTTTAGTGTTGTTGGGGCCAGACAAGAATTCCTTTATTGTCTGCCCTGCAAGATTTATGGAACAGAAGAACTTTATTTATTTATTTATTTTTAGAAAAAACATTGTGGCTGGTTTTAACCTAAATGTAATTCATATTAATAAAGCAATTTCATAATCCTTATCATTAAAATTTGAATTAGTTGAGTATGGGACAAAGAGAACTGTGATTCTTGATTTATTCTCTTCTACATGACATGTGAAAGTCAGGTAATCCCACTGGGAAAAGTCACTCTATTGCCCCATTTATACTGGGTTTGGCATCAAGTGATGTTGTATTGATGTTACTACACTGCAGCATTGCAATTTGTTCTGACTGTGAAAGGCTATCTTAAGCCAAAAAGTAGCACGAGATGCTGAAGTAATTCATTATAATGCTAATGCAGAGACATTCATGGGAATTATAAAGATTATTCAAAGTACTTGGAGTGGGCACATATAATTCCCATCCTCTGAGAGTTACAAACCATATTGGAGAAACCAGCCATTCATTTCACTGTAACTGATTTCTACCTAATTTGTGAGCAAATCAGTTACAAGGATAGGATTGCCACTTCATAGAGCTAAAGAGGTCTACAGTACAGAAGGAAGCCAATTGGCTTATCCTATCTGTATTGGTGCCTTTCAGAACCAGTCCCACTGTTATGCACTGCATATGTAATCCTGTATGTCTCTCTGCTCCGAATGTATATCCACTTTTCTCTTAAAGGATACAATGGTCTCTGCCTCAAATGTCCCCATGATGAAGCATTTCATTCTGCAACATTTTTCACATACCATTATCACCATGTAGTCTATTTTCAGTTACTTTTCTCACAACATCAGCATCAGTCATATTTGTTACTCTCGGTAAGTGGGATTTTAAAAAAAACAATTTGCATTTATAGAGCCCTTTCAGTCTAGCAAATGTCCCAAGGTGCTTCACAGAGGCGAAAATAGGCCATAGGGGTGGAAGAAATAGGGTTGGCTTTGGGAAGCTTTGTAGGCAATGAGAGATGTAGCAAGGCTAAGGAGGGTTAAGGAGAAAATTCCAGGGTGAAGGACTAACATAGCTGAAAACTTTGCTCCTGAATGTGGACTGGTGGAAGGAAGAGGTGAAGGAGGACAGAGTCGGAAAAGTAGAGTAGTAGGAGGCAGGAGGAATTTATAAATAAGAACAAAACATTGAATTCAATCCATTAGGGACAAGGAACCAATGGAGGGTGGGGAAAAGAAGGGTGAGAGAATGCAGCCAGGGGAATTTTAGTCATTTAGGGGTGATGTAGGAGCAACTTTCCAGCAAGGAAAGCATATGGGAAGTTAACTCTAGGGTAAGGGCAGAGGGAGACGATGTTGTCCATATAGAATTTGGAGGCTTTGGTGTCAGATAACAGATAGTATTCAAAGTTCAGCTTCGAGTCAAACAGGTTGGGACCCACTAGGGAGGGGGATGAAATCAAGGGTTGGGGTGTAGAATGTACAGAGGAACTCAAACATGATGGCTTTAGTCTACCAAGTTTAATTCAAAAAGGTTCTGGCTGATCAAATAGAATCGTAGAATCATAGAATTGTTACAGTGCAGAAGGAGGCCATTTGGCCCATTTTGTCCATGCTGGCTCTGCAAGAGCAACTCAGCTGGTCCCACTCCCCTGCCTTTTCCCCATGGCCCTGCAATTTTTTTTTATTCAGATAATTATCCAATTCCCTTTTGAAAGCCATAATTGAATCTGACTTCACCACACTCTCAGGCAGTACATTCCAGATGCTAACCACTCGCTGCATAAAAAAGCTGACAGGAACAGTTTCTCTCTATTTATTCTTTCCAGATCCCTCATGATTTTGAACACTTCTATCAAATCTCCTCTCACCCTTCTCTTCTCTAAAACAAACAGCCCCAGCTTCTCCAATCTGTCACGTAAACTGAAGTCCCGCACCGCTGAAACGATGCTCGTAAATCTTTTCTGCACCGTCTCTACTGCCTTCACATTCTTCCTAAAGTGTGGTGCCCAGAATTGGTCACAGTATTTCAGTTCAGGTGAATCAATGTTTTATAAAGGTTCACCATAACTGCCTTGTTTTTGTTCTCTATGCCTCCAGTTATAAATGCAGAAACCTGTATGCCTTATTAACTCCTTTCTCAAACTGCCCTGCCACCTTCAACAATTTGTGCACATATACCCCAAGGTCCCTCTACTCCTGCACCGCGTTTAGAATTGTATCCTTAATTTTATGTTGCCTTTTCTGGATCTGCCTACCAATATGTATCACTTCACACTTCTCTGTATATTGTCATGAAGACCCCACCTGCCAAGAATGAGGCAAATTAATTTTGTCATATGACCATTAATTTTAAACTGTTGCTGGAAGGAAGAGATGACTTGCCTTAAAGAGATCAGCAGTGGCTGGGAAATATTTGCATACTAAGAGACAGTGCCTGGAAACAATAGAATGGCTCCCTGATTCAATTAACCCAAATGGATTTTGATCACCAGACATTGAATGTGTAAGAAATCCTGCATTCTCAGGTGTCTGCCAACATGGAGAATCCACAAACGCAGGAGTTTGTTAAAATGATTGTCACATGACTAACCTGCTGGCCCAAGTTTTTGTTTGAACTGCTCACAGCACAATTTTGGTCAGATTGCAACTGAACTTTGAAAGAAGAGAACCTCTCTCCTGACTAGGTCTCCCTCTCTCTCATGAATTTCCAGATCCACTGAAAACACTTAAACCTTAAGAGAGAAGACTCCTACACCGAAACAAGTTTGAAAACGTCCATTGGGCCCCAACGAAATGGCAAGATTTAACTGCAATCAAAGACTCTACATCAAACTCAACAGACAGTAAATAAACCCCAGCTATTGCTTCAAACTTTTCCCCTTTATTCTTTTTATTTTTCTGTCTCTATTTGCATGTACGTTTATCACGTATGCATGCTCACATGGTCGCGTTGCGTATTTGTAGTCGTTTTAACTGAATTAGAGTTTTAAGGTTAATAAACTTCCCCCTTTCTTGTTTAAATCTAAGAAAACTTGTTTGGTTGATTTCTTTGCCTTACAATTGGAGAGCAGTGAACAAGGATTCACTGGGGGGGGGGGGGCGGGGGTTGCTAAAAACACAGTGTTTTAAAAATTAAATCCTGTTACAGATAAACCAGGCAAAGGCTGAGAGGGAGCCCCTAGACCCCTTTCTTACCTGGTCATAACAATATCCTTTTGATGTCTGTCACTATCCTCCCCACAGTTCGCAATACTTTCAAGTTTTGTGTCATTTGCAAATTTTGAAATTGTGCCCTACACACCCAAGATCATTAATATAGATCAAGAAAAGTAGTGGTCCTAAAACCAACCCCTGGGAAACACCATTAGAAAACATCCTCCAGTTCGAAAAACAACCGTTGACCACTACTCTCACTTTCCTGTCACTCAGCCAACTTCAAATCCAGGCTGCCACTGTCCCTTTTATTCCACAAGCTTTAATGTTGCTGATAAGCCTGTTATGTAGTACTTTATCAAATGCCTTTTGGAAGTCCATATACACCACATCAACTGTATTACCCTCATCAACCCTATCTGTTACCTCATCAAAAACTCAATCATATTGTTAAACGTGATTTTCCTTTAACAAATATGTGCTGGCTTTTCTTAGTAATCCATGTTTGTTCAAGTGACTGTTAATTTTGTCCTGGATTATCGTTTCTAAAAGTTTTCCCACCATCGAGGTTAAACTGACTGGCCTGTAGTTGCTGGGTTTATCCTTAAAACCTTTTTTTAACAAGGGTGTAACATTTGCAATTGTCCAGTCCTCTGGCACAACCTCTGTATCTAAGGAGGATTGGAAGATTATGGCCAGTGCCTCCACAATTCCACCCTTCCCTCAGTTTTTTTTAATTCATTCATGGGATGTGGGCGACGCTGGCCAGGCCAGCATTTATTGCCCATCCCTAATTGCCCTTGAGAAGGTGGTGGTGAGCTGCCTTCTTGAACCGCTGCGGTCCATTTGGGGTAGGTATACCCACAGTGCTGTTAGGAAGGGAGTTCCAGGATTTTGATATAGTTCCAAGTCAGGATGGTGTGTGACTTGGAGGGGAACTTGCAGGTGGTGGTGTTCCCATGTATTTGCTGCCCTTGTCCTTCTAGTTGGTAGAGGTCGTGGGTTTGGAAGCTGCATCCTCAGACGCATCACATCTGGTCCTGCCGACTTATCAACTTTAAGAACAGCCAGCATTTCTGATACCTACTTTTTAAAATCAATTTTTAGCCCATCCAGTGTCTCAACTACCTCCTCTTTTACTATGACTTTGGTAGCATCTTCTTCCTTGGTAATGACAGATGCAAAGTTCTCATTTAGTATCTCAGCCATGCCCTCTGCCTCCGTGCATAAATTCAATTTTTTGTACTTAATTGGCTCCACTCCTCCTTTTTACTACCCTTTTACTATTTATTTGCCTATAGAAGACTTTTGGATTCCCTTTTATGTTAGCTGCCAGTCTCTTCTCATACTCTCTTCGCTTCTCTTATTTTTAAATTTCCCCTCTGAACTTTTTATATTTAGCTTAGTTCTCACATGTATTATCGTTCTCTTTTCCTGCTTCATCTCACTCTCTATCTCTTTCATCATCCAGGGAGCTCTGCCTTTGTTTGTCCTACCTTTCCCCCTCAACTGTACCCAAACCATGTCGTCTTTAAAGGCAGCCCATTGTTTTGTTACAGTTTTTCCTGCCAATCTTTCATTGCAATTTACCTGGGCCAGTTTCATTCCCACCCCACTGAAATTTTTGACCCTTCCCCAATTAATTATTTTTACTCTGGATTGCTCCTTGTCCTTTTCCATAGCCAACCTAAACCTTATGATACTATGATCACTGTTCCCCAAATGTTCCCCTGTTGACACTTGATCCATTTGACCCACTTCATTTCCCAGAACCAAATCCAGCAATGTCTCATTGGGCTGAAAACAAACTGATCCAGAAAATTCTCCTGGACACTCTTCAAAAACTCTTCCCCCTCTCTGTCCTTTACACTATTACTATCCCAATCTATATTAGGAGAATTAAGGTCCCCCATTATATCTATGCTACAGTTGTTTGCACCCCTCTAATTTCCTTTCAAATTTGTTATTTTCTATTTTCCCATTAGTTGGTGGCCTATAGAATACACCCAGTAGTGTAATGATACCTCTAACCAAATGGATTCTGTGCTTGACCTCTGTAGGCCATCCTCTCTCTGGAACTGTAATATTCTCCTTAATCAATATTGCCCCCCCCCCTTTTTCTTTCCTTCCATCTCTTTCCTGCACTCCTTGTATCCAGGAATATTTAGTACCCAGTCCTGCTCTTTTTTGAGCCAGATCTCTGTCATCGCCACAACACCATATTTTCATTATCTGTGTCTGCAGCTCACTGACCTTATTTACCACACTCCGAGCATTCACATACATGTACTGTAAAACTAATTTAGACCTTATTGCATTTCCTGTTACTTTGACTCCACCTAATACATTACTATTTCTTACTCCAGTGTTATCTGTCTCTTCCAATTCTCTGTGGACTTTGTTTTTCCTCTCTTATGTTACATCCTGGTTCCCATTCCCCTGCCAACTTAGTTTAAACTAAGTTTAACCCTCCCCAATAGCACTAGTTGATGCCTTATAAGTAGTCAGACAACACAGAGGTAGTTGCAAAGTTGAGGGTAATGTTGGAGAGATAGAACTGGGTGTCATCAGTATTGTTATGGAAGCTGGCCTACACCTATTTATGTTGCAACTAAGAAGCACGTAAATAAGGAAGAGAAGGGAGCCAAGGTTGGAACCTTGAGAGCATTTGTAAGGAGCTGTGCAGAAGTGAAAGGAGAAGCTGTGACAGGAGATGCGCTGGCTGTTTTGAGATAGGCAGGAGTGGAATGGGGATAGACTATGGAGGGGAAAATAGAATGTAGATCAATTCTTGGCTCTCTTCTTCCTCATTTACATGCTGTCCCTCTGTGCTATTGTCCATAGACATGAAAAAAAATCCACACATGTGGAAATGACACCCAGCTCTACCTCTCTACCCCACTTCTGCCTCTGACCAACTGCCTGCTTGATATTAAGTCATAAATGAGCTAATATTTCTTCCCATTGTACACCTGCTAAACTAAAATCATTGTGTTCAACTTGTATTAAAAGCTCCTCACCCTTACTCACTGCATGCCCCTCCCTGACTGAGTTATACACTACCTCAGCAATGTATTTGATCCAGAACTGAACTTCTAATCCCTGACTCTAGCCTCCTGTGCATTTCTCCTTTTCCTATGTCCCCCTTCAGTGTTCTTGGTCATATTCTCTGGGATTTCTCTCCACCTGTTTACTTCCCTCCCAATTTTTAAAAGCTTTCTGAAAATCCATATCTTCGATTAGACTTTAGGTCACCTCTCTGAACTTACTCACTCAGTGCCTGTTCCTCGTTCTCCTCTGTAAGTCACCTTGGAAGGCATTACATATCATCTGAAGGGTCATTGACCGTTGCCATTGGTCGTTAGCTCTTGTTTCTCTTTCCACAGATGCTGCCAGACCTGTTGAGTATTTCCAGCATTTTCTGTTTTTAATCCAGTGGAGTAGTTTGCTAGAAGAGATTTTGAAAACCTTACTGTGTCTGTCTGTTCAATTTCTTGTTTATCAAGCTTTTTTAACCTGTCACGTAACATACAAGAAATTGGTGTTAAGAACATTTGAAAACAAAATTGTAAATTTCCAGAATTTCTGAGTTTTTATTATGTTGTTACCTCCTTTAGGTCTACACAGTGTACAGAAAGCTTTTTCAAGACCAGGTACACATATAACATGCCCTTGATGTTTCATACTCGGCCTTGATTTCATGACCTGCAAAATTTGTTAAAGGTTTTCAGACAAATCTAAGCAAAACAGATTTATTTATTCTAACTCAGGTGCAAGTGGCTGATATCATTTCCAGATAAGAGAAAAAGCCACATCAAAAAGCTGGTGTGAAGGGAAGAACCAAACAAGTCCATTGGTTCCAATGATGGAGTTCAAGCTCCTCAAAGCTAAGTGCTATTGCACAACTATGCATCAAAAACAAAATGTCTCAAGAAAAATGCTAGCTCTGATTGTTAGACATCAAATCACAAGCCAGATAGATACTATATAATAGTGTACTAACTCACATAATACTTTGAAGCCTCTTATTAGCAATATTGATGCAGATTGCTTGTCTATAACTACAATGCTGCTGTAATGTCTCCATAAGTATGTCACACTCCTTAATGAGGCTATTAGAGTCCCGAGACCACTCACAGCTTAAAATTTTCACCGACTCAACTCATGACTCAAAGCTTGCTTGCCCTTTTTGTAGCAGGAACCTGTTTTGGAGGAAAATGAAAGAACTCTGTTCAATACCAATAGAAACAGCAATTCTCTGTTCTCCGAGGCAGGCTTTGGAAAGTCATAGGCATACTGAGGACGTATGTCCGAGACCCCATAGCAACAGCCATTTTGTGGCAGCAAATCCTTGTTCTCAGCAGCATTATGCAATAAAAATAACAGGCTGCCAGTGACTTGGCTGTTTAGTTGAGCCAACAGTGATATACAGCACTGCTTCCAACACTGTGTACTCTGGTGGGAAGCTACCTAATTAGGTTCACCAGTCAGCAGGAAGCCATCAACACAGAAACCTAGCCCTAGAAATCATTTAACATAGGCCTGCCTTGGACTTTAAAGGATATCCAACTCAGTTCAAGGGCATTGCCACATAGACTATGTGAGATTCCTCCAAGGAGATTCCGTTATATGAAGTAATAACATTCTTGCATTTCCAAGCCACAGAGAAAGTATCATATGGTCAAGAATGTGGGAGGTTTTATTATTGTTATTTTGCTGTCTACATGAGTTCAGGAAGATTCTAGACCAGAAGTTCCCTAACTGGCATCTATAACGAGGTTATCGGGGCAGCGAGACAACGCCAACTGTAATTCACAAACAGATAATGCCAGCAGTACAAATATTCTCCATCAGTAGTACGAAAGTGCTGCCCTCAACATTCTCAGGTGTACAACCTATTCTCTCTCTGCTATTATGAAAAGTGTCAGCCATGGCTCAGTGGGTAGCAGTCTTGCCTTTGAGTCTCTGGGTTCAAGTCCCACTCCAGAGCTTGAGCACAAAAATCAGGGCTGATACACCAGTAAAGTACTGAGGGGGGTGCTGCACTATCAGAGATGTTGCCTTTAGTGGCACAGTGGTGCAGTGATTAGCACCGCAGCCTCACAGCTCCAGCAACCCGGGTTCAGTTCTGGGTCCTGCCTGTGTGGAGTTTGCAAGTTCTCCCTGTGACTACGTGGGTTTCCACCAGGTGCTCTGGTTTCCTCCCACAGCCAAAGACTTGCAGGTTGATAGGTAAATTGGCCATTGTAAATTGCCCCTATATAGGTAGGTGGTAGGAGAATGGTGGGGATGTGGTAGGGAATATGGGATTAATGTAGGATTAGTATAAATGGGTGGTTGTTGGTTGGCACAGACTCGGTGGGCTGAAGGGCCTGTTTTAGTGCTATATCTCTAAATAAAATAAATTTGTTATATTTTCATTGAAAACAAAAATAAGGATACATCAAGTGAGATTAGCATTGGTTACGATGAGGTGCAGTAAGACCCAGCTGTCAGAGTACATCTCATGATGAATGTGATGACAGATGCATTAAATTTCTTGTGAGCTTTTAGTGAGGTGACTGTGTATAAGGGTGTGAGTGACGGAGCACTTCCACATGAAGGCTGGGGATGTAAAGGGAACTGTGCTGTCTGTTGGGCATTGGCGTTAAGCAATTCATGTATGAAGGGAGATTGCCAATTAGCTAACATTCTTAGTAATGGAATATGCACCAGACTCTACGCACCTTGCCTGCTCTCGTAAGGTCATTAAATCTTCTGCCCTGTGTTGCCATGCATGGGGTAGTCCCGCTGACACGCATTGCTCTGTCCACATCCTGCCACTGCTGCTGTGCTCCTTTCCTTCTGTTCCTGTATTTCTGCTTGCCAAACAAAGTCTTTCTCCTCTGCCTGACTTCATATAGAAGCATTTCCACAATTTCACCTATGAATCTTGGGCTCTGGGCCATTCCACAAACCTGATAAATATTCTTGAAGAAGGAAACTTTCTGTTGTGCATGGGAAACAGTTCTAAATGGCATGGTTCCTTTACATTGCTGCAGGCCTTTTAATTCTGCAACAATATGTGATTTACCATCCCCAAATGGCAAGCTCCCAATGATGGTCATTCATAATGCCAGGAGTTCACTGCTATTAAGCAAATCATGGGTGTGAATTGTACTCCTTATTTTTCCATTCAGGATCCCACCCAAGACAAAAATGCAGGCTAACAGTTTCTTTGCTCATTTCTAAAGGTTTCAGTTTTTGAACTGCAGGGATTCTCCTGTGTGGCAGTTAAATACAACTTCATAAAGTCTTTAGGGCACACATTTAATAGCTGCCGGTAGCAGGCAGAACAGACAGATCATGACATCAATCAACGTGCAAGGCTGATTTGATGGTATTGCTGCCATTTTGGAGCTCCAGCCAGCACCCTCTTTTAAGCTCACGAAACTGAACCTGTGTTAAGTAGCATGTAAGACAACACCAGTGCTATTTAATGGGATCATTAACAACTTACAGGTTGCTGGCTGATTTCTTCTGGCTGTTGCGACAATTTTACGTTTTTGGCGATTCAGGTTTCAAGAGTTTACAGGGTGTGGTGTGGCAAATACTGAAGGACTTTTTATGGACTCAAGTCTTCTGCATAAACTAGTTGCTCCCAGACATGGGTGCACTGTAGATGTTCCTCTTGAAATCGAACATTCCTGGGAGAATGAGCAGAGGCCATGCAGACTAGGACAAGCTACCAGAAGAGGGAGGAGGAGGAGGGGGAGAAGGGTTCTGAGCAGGAGGATATATCCACCAGGGTGTTCAGGGAGCAATTTTCCTATCTGAACCTCAGCGACAAGCAATGTTTGAGATGTTTGCAATAAGGAGGTCATCACTGAAATGCGCTATCTGCTGCAACCACAACAACAACCTTAGAGCAGGACAAGAACCACTTTGCCAGTGGCTGTGAAGGTGAACTTCTATGCTCCTGGCTCTTTCCAGGCTGGTGTTGGAGATATTAGCAAAATCTGGCAACTTGCAGTCCATTGTGTCATCAGGGAGGCTCTCTATTCAAACGAGAGGTAATTTTATTTCATTCCCTCTTGATAGAGACAAGGAGGCAGAGGGGAGACAAGTGTTTGCAAGGTTTGCAGGCTTCCACATGGTGCAGGGTGCCATGGATGCGATATGTTGACTCTGCCATGTACTGGAACCAAAAGGGATTCTACTCCCTCAATGTGAAGTTGGTGTAGGTAGCACATCATGCAGGTTAATGCTGGTATCTTGGCAGTAGTCATGATACCTTCATTCTAGGGCAGTCCACTGTGTCAGCTGTATTTCATTGTGGCAAACCAAAGTGTGGCTACTGGGTGACAAGGACTATCCACTGATGAGGTGGCTGATGACTCCTGTTTGAAACCCATGCTCATGTGGGCAGTGTGCATACAATGAAAGCCATGCTTCCAGATGCCATGTGATAGAGCAGATCATTGGTGTACTGAAGCAATGTTTCTGCTGCCTGGACCGCTCAGGAGTAGCTGCACAGTACTTGGCAGAATGGGTTTCAAGATTTGTGGTGCAATGCCACACAAGGGAACAGCCCTCACCACCACCTATCAGTGAGAAGCAGAGGAACGGGGGACTGAGGAGAAGGAAGAGGAGGATACCTAGATAGCCCCTTTCTTACCGGGCTGTGCATGAAGAACTCATCTGGCTGGACTTTCTTTTCCACTGAGGTGGGCGCGTGCCGCCATACGTCCAGGATACTGAGCCAGTTGGGCCACAGCCCCGATCACGTGGAAGGGGCAGGCTCTCTGACACTGGCAATGGCGTCAGCTGCCTGTGCGCAGGTGTTGGCGCCATTTTTAAAGGGCAGCCAGCCCTGCCGGGTCATTTAAATTTTTAAAGTGCTACCCTCGCCCCAAAGTACTGCCGATAAATTTATTGCCCCTTCCCCCCCATAGCAATTAAATTCAACATTTGCCCTCTCCCCTCCCCCAAAACACTTATCTTCAACAGTTGATCTTTTGCCCCCAAACCGATCAAAGGTCTCCCCTTCCCACCCTCCTCTAAACTAGTAATTTGCATTAGAGCTCGATCCCCCCCCCACCAACTACTCCACTAAAAATCATAAGCTCCCCCGATCCCCACCACAGAGGCGCCTGGACATGAAAGTGAAGCGTGTGAGTGCCGGCCGTCACTTGGAAGATCATGGCCCAAAGGTAAGATCGCTGTTGATTTTATTTAAATATATTCATTTAATTAATTTAAATATGTTAATCCAGGTCCTGTTGCCCAGCAGCAGGGGGCTGCCATGAAACCTCACCACCATCGGGAAGATTGAGCCCAACACTCCCAGTGTTGGCCTCCGTGGCAGGCCACTGCTGGAATGATCTTCCGACAGCACCTCCTCGGCCATGGAGCCTGATGTTGGGAGCTCAGTAAAGTCCCAGCCATCTGAGTATGAAACCAGTAACAGCAACCCCAATTCCCCATTCACCAACAGTCCCACACCTTACTTTCCCTCTGTTACTGACCATCACAGTGTCCACTTGGCCACAATGCAAAAATAAAAACCAACAGAAAATAAACATTTCAAACAAATTTATGAATGAAATCATGCCATCATGCATACAAAAGTCAATAATCATCATTGTGCATTCCCACAGTGCCCATCTTCTGTTGCCTTTGCCTGACCTAGTGCTCTTATGCAGTGCTACCCCAGTGGATGCAGCATGGCTGACAGGAAGACCGATGGCGTGGAATATACATCGGATAGTCTTGGAGAACAAAATTGAACAGTTCTGGGCTGAGAAGGCCCAGTGCAGACTGCATCATCTTGACATGGGCAGCAGCAGCCAGGGCTGGCTGGCAGGCAGGCAACAGCACAAGGGCATTGGCAGAGTGGCTGTGGTGGGATCACGAATACAGTCATCCTAGAAACAGCATTTTACATGGAGCAGTGCCTCAGCAATCCTAGTAATCTGTTGGAAGACAGATTGATGGACTATTGTAGTACCTTGCAAGCCTCCTTGAACACGGGTATCTACAGCCAAGATAACAGCAATCTGAGCTTGGATGGCAGCAAGCTACGTTTCCATGACAGCTGTCTGACCTTGTATGGCATCAAGCTTACCTACCATAGTATCAGTTTGAAATTCTACTGCAGTGCTCAGACTTTTAGTGGAAGCCACTGGTGCTGCAATGGAAGCTGAGATATTGGCTATTAGACACTGTATAATGGTTTGGTCCACAGTTGATGGAGCTGGCCACCAGTTTCATGCTGGAGATGATAGGATCCAAGCTCTGAATAAAGCCCTGTGCCAAGTTGCTGCTGGATTCTTCCATGCTTCTTGACATTAAACACAGGGCCCAATTTTAATTCTGTATAAGTGAATACTTTTGAGTAAATTAAAATCGGGTCCAGAAGTTTACTGGCATGCTTCCTAAAGTACCAAAAAAGGATTTTGTTGTGGCCATCCAGCCACCTTCTTCTGTGGCCTGACCCATTGAAGTCCTCACCTGAGTTCCCTGCAGCAGAACTCATGTGTGACCTCACCTTCTGGTAAGCTGCAACTTGTGCTATCCTTGGCCCTTGCCTTGGCTGCAGCATACTCATGGAAGGTATCTTACCAGGTGCAGATCCTGCCTTTAAGCTATCCTTAGATATGCACTATCAATATCTTAGCTGATGGCTATGAGAGCAAATTCAAGTGACGGTGTGCCTTCACCATCATTGTCTTCTTGGTGTTCCTCCACTGGCTGGCAATGTTGTACTTCTTGGGTATTTGAAGGGAAAAAGGCAGAAGGGTAAGGTTGTCAAGAGGGGAGAGAGGAAAGTAAGAAGTACATGCTTACACCATCTGCAGCTTGTACGTTATAAGAGATTGTGGGATGAGGGGGAATTGGGATGTGAGAAAGAGTATTAGGTATGAGGATATTGTCATCTTTAATGGATTCAGCCCTGCTAGTGGTGATGGTCTCAGGAATGGTCCTTCCAATAATGGTCAGCACCATTGGTTAAAACATGCGTCCGCCCCATCCACTTAGTTCCTGCTGCTCCCAGTTGTGCATCACCTTGTCCTGCAGTAACAGTGGTGCAATCTGTTTAGCTAATGTGGATGTCATGGTTGAATAGCTGGCAGTATGTGAAAGGTGTGAGTTGAGGATTTGAGGCTTCCAACAGCACTATGTCCGTGAGAGTGAGGTGAAGCTATGAATGCAAGGTATGATTCCTGATTAATAGAGATTGTTAGTATGTGAGTGTTGAGGGTGTGGTTGAATTTAGCAGTGGCTGAGGCTAGTTGTGTAGTTGGTAGGATATGGGTTTTGTAGATGCAGTCGTGTGAAGTCATTAAACTTCACAACTGAACACTGCATTCAGGTCCTCTGGGCCAAACTCCTGACATTGACCTCCTTGGTTATCTACTCCTACTGCCCTCGCACCATGTGGCTGGAGGGGCCTTATGACCTCCACCAGATTCAGGACATAAGAACATAACATAAGAACTAGGAGCAGGAGTAGGCAATTCAGCCCCTCGAGCCCGTTCTGCCATTTAGTACGATCATGGCTGATCTCATCTCAGCCTCAACTCCACTTTCCTACCCGTTCTCCATAACCCTTCAACCCATTACTAATTAAAAATCTGTCTATCTCCTCCTTAAATTTACTCCATGTCCCAGCGTCCACCGCACTCTGGGGTAGTGAATTCCACAGATTCACGACCCTTTGAGAGAAGTAATTTCTCCTCCTCTCTGTTTTAAATCTGCTACTCCTTATCCTAAAACTATGACCTCTCGTTCTAGACTGCCCCACAAGAGGAAACATCCTCTCTATGTCTACTTTGTCAATCCCCTTAATCATCTTATATACCTCAATTAGATCTCCTCTCATTCTTCTAAACTCTAGATTATAGGCTTAAACTGCTCAATCTCTCTTCATAAGACAAACCCCTCATCTCTGGAATCAATCTAGTGAACCTCCTCTGAATGCAACTACATCCCTCCTCAAGTAAGGGGACCAAAACTGTATGCAATACTCCAGGTGTGGTCTCACTAATGCCTTGTACAGTTACAGCAACACTTCCCTACTTTTATACTCTATTCCTTTAGCGATAAATGCCAAAATTCCATTTGCCTTCCTTATTACCTGCTGTACCTGCATACTAGTTTTCTGTGATTCATGCACGAGGACACCTAGATCCCCCTGCTCCGAAGCACTCTGTAGTTTCTCTCCATTTAGATAAAAATTTGCCTTTCTATTCTTCTGACCAAAATGGATAACCTCACACATAGCCACCTTCAAAAAAAAACTCCATCTGCCAAATTTTGGCCCATTCACCAAACCTATCCATATCCATTTGTAAATTTCTTATTTCTTTATTGCAACTCACTATCCCACCTATTTTAGTGTCATCTGCAAATTTGGCTATAGTATCTTCTATCCCTTCATGCAAGTCATTAATATAGATTGTAAATAGTTGGGGCCCGAGGACCGAACCCTGTGGCACCCCACTAGTTACATCTTGCCAACCAGAAAAAGACCCATTTATCCCGACTCTCTGTTTTCTGTTGGTTAGCCAGTCCTCTGTCCAAGCTAATAAATTACCCCTAACGCCATGTGATCTTACCTTGTGTATTAACCTTTTGTGCAGTACCTTATCAAATGCCTTCGGGAAGTCCAGATATACTACATCTACAGGATCCCCATTATCCACTTTGCTTGTTACAGCTTCGAAGAACTCTAGCAAATTAGTCAAACACGATTTACCCTTCATAAAACCATGCTGACTCTGATGGATTGTGCTTTGACTTTCTAAATGTTATTTTGTTATTTCTAAACTGTTATTACTTCCTCTCCTCCTTTCCACCTCTTGCACCAAGACTTGGTGCATATGCTGTCCCATGGTCAGTCATTGTTCTTTGTTGTTCAGCACTATTCTGAATGATGTCAGCTCTTCTGGCAGCCACAATGCACCTTCCTTTTAAGAGGTGCAGGCTAACTTTAAGCAATGCAGGCTAGCTTCAAGTAATGTGAGCAAGTAATGATATTGGGTCCCCTGCTGATATGTGCAGCCAATGAATAGTGTGGTTAGCACTAGTTGCACACAGAAATCACGATAATGATGCTCATTGTGATCCCTGTGTCTGTTTCTGGGAGCTATCCATGGGGAGAGGAATGGAAAGTCTGCTGCTTTTTGCTCAACTCCTCATTACACCACTGGTTGAGGATTGGGAGCAGATTGCCTTTGTTGGGAAAGCATGTGGAGGACAGAAAAAGAACAAAAAGTAATAAAGAATGTTCCAAAAGAAGAATAGCTGGAACATAATGAAAGTTGTACAACAAAGACAAATTTTAGGATTGTATTCAATTGTAGTTTGGATCATTGAAAAAGACACTTTTACTTTGGATGATTTAATCGTGTTTCTCAAGGATGATCACAAGTCTCCTTTTAAAGTTAAAGGATACAGGAATCTCAGAGTTCTTTAATACTGATGATTTAATCTGAAACAATTGTTATTCTTTTTATTCAGTGTTTTCCTGTTTCACTTGCGCATTGCAATTTCTATTAAGCCAATGCAGCACTTATAGCTGAATCCTAACTCTTGGTCTCCAAAAATATGCCATATAACTTGGTCCTTTACAATTACTGTAATTGAAATTAAAATTAGAGATTAATTTGCTTAGATTTAGGGTGTTAGGCTTGACTCTCAATTGTAGTATTCTCACTTCTGTGTCAGGAGGTTGTGGGTTCAGCTGCACTTCAGAGACTTTATAATCTAGATTGATACTCCAGTGCAGGTGTTGTCTTTCAAATGAGATATTAAACCGAGGTCCCATCTGCCTGCTCAGGTGGATGTCAAAGGTGGACATAAAAAATACATGATACAATTTGAAGAAGAGCAGGGAAGCTCTGCCTAGGGCCTGGTCAACATTTATTCCTCAACTAACATCACTAAAACAAGCTATCCAGTCATTTATCTCATTGTTATTTATTGGCTGCTGTATTTCCCTACATTCCAGTTGAGACTACACTTCAAAAGTGTTTTAGCACATCCTGAGGTTTTGAAAAGCATTGTGTATATATATATATATATATACATACAAGTTCGCTATTTCTTTCTTATGTTTATACAATTGGCCAGTTGAACTTTGGATTCTGTTCTGTGGCGCTATGCTGGTGAAGTTTGCAGAAGCCTTATCTAAAATCGTCATTGTTACATGTCTGTATGTCCACATATGACTGCAGATTTAACATTACCTATATGATTGTAAATTCAGAAGCCTGTGCTATTACTATATTACTACATACCCTTCACTTTGATTGAGATGCTTTATTGACAGTTACAACCCTCAGACTTACAAAGCCATCAAGATTTGAATTCTAGTCCCAGAGGGAATCAGCAGACCATGTGAAAAAGCTGGCACTCCACACAACACTGATATTAACTCTGAAATCTACTAGAGAGGACTCAAGTAACTCAATGATCACAGTCATCTCTATGAACCATATGCATTTCTGAAGACATTAAGCTTAAGAACAGTACACAATCCAATAATTAATCACTTGACAAATACAGAAATATTAAATTGGTGATTGTGACTGCCTTGCTAGATTTTGTTCCATGTTCACACTTATCCTAAAATAAAAACATAAAATGCTGGAAATACTCAGCAGGTTTCAAACCTTATCTCCTTCCCCTGTCCACAGACGCTGCCAGACCTGCTGAGTATTTCCTGCATTTTCTGTTTTTATTTAAGATTTCCAGCATCCGCAGTATTTTGCTTTGATATTCACATTTCTCATCACTTGCTGTCTGCCTCAGTCATCACAGAACCATTGTTCCCCAAACCTTAATGATTAAATGAGCTCCTGCAGGCAAGGATTCTTACTTTTAAAATACACCCATTGAAATTCCATTCTTATGTTTCTCTTTTACAAAGGCTGTGATCATAGTTGATTTGTAGATGAAAGTACCAAAACTGAGGACTATCAACTCTTATATTTAATAGTTTTTGAAAGAAATGCTTGAGGAAAACTTCATATATACATTTTAAAATTGTATGACCATGTTGGCTTAATAATTAGACTTTGTATGAATTTTGTAGCCCCACATCAGAACAATGACAAACAATGCCCAACTCCAATATAAATATTGAAAATTGTTAAGTACTCTTTTGCAATTTTCCTTCAACTATGTTAAGAGGAGAACTTATATTGGAAAAATGAAAGTGCCATGTTAGTAAAATGGGAAAAAAGTAAAAAAAATTATCAAGGCCATCCTATATAAATACAAGTGCTAAATTACTCTTCAATGTCAGAACCAGATGAAAGCATCAGAACAGAGGATATA
Organism: Heterodontus francisci; assembly: GCF_036365525.1. NCBI lineage: Eukaryota > Metazoa > Chordata > Chondrichthyes > Heterodontiformes > Heterodontidae > Heterodontus > Heterodontus francisci. The sequence goes on along the minus strand of NC_090408.1, from coordinate 21,296,843 downwards.
TGGTAGGTGAATGGGGAAAATGTTCAGTGATAATCTAACTACATAATCCATAAAAATCAAAGTTACTAACAGGTTCTATCACAGTTGCATTACCATAAATATTTTTCACACTCTTTCAACTTTTAAATGTTTCTGGTTTGATTCCATAGAGATACAAAAGCGCTCATCAATGCCAGATGCTGGATTACTATCAGACAATTTTGCTAAAACCAATCACTATGCTTTGATCAGTCTTTTGTTAAGGTGCCTAGGTGTGTTGCTATGTCCCAAATCTTAACTGTTACTGAACAATGCACATTGTTCATGTATTAAATATTTTACTGATACTGATTTGATCATTCATTTGCTAGCAACTCACTAATTGGAGAAAGAATATGGGACTTTGTAGAAACAGGTGTCTTTCTGATCCCAAAATAATCCAATGGTTGATAGCCAGCCTCATTGCTAGCAATCTGTTCATTGGTCTTTCATAATCTAGTGGGAAATGAGTTCGTTAATATCATGGTTGTGATTCATGCAGTGGAAGTTAAGTAGATTGTGGATTCAACGATCGCCAATTCTGATTTGTCCAACATCTCCAGAAATGTTGAAGACAGCATGTATTATTTCCCATGTATTATTTATAGAGCCCTAAAATTCAGTAAACATTTTCGGGTAGATTTTCTGAGTCACTGCTTGTGGCGAGGCACCTTGGATGCCACAAGGGTGTATCAGAAAATGATAGGGAAAACACTCATGATTTTCCAATAAATACTCATGGTTAAATACACTGACAATATAATCTTTAATACAAAGGGGTTTCATTCATGACAGCATAGCAAAAGTTGTGTAGGAACATAGGAACAGGAGTAGGCCAATCAGCCCCTTGAACTTGTTCTGCCATTCAATTAGATCATAGCTGATCTGTGTCTTAGTTCTATATACCCACCATGGTTCTGTAATCCTTAATACCTATACCTAACAAAAACTGATCAATCACAGTTTTGAAATTTTCAATTAACCTTGCCTCAACAGCTTTTGGGGACGAGAATTCTAGATTTTCGCTAATCTTTGTTTGAAGAAATGATTCCTGACATCACCAATGAACTGCCTAGCACTAATTTTAAGGGTATTCTCCCTTGTCTGGACTGATTTTCTTACCATCTACCCCATCAAATCCTTTAATCATCTTATATAGCTCAATTGGATCATCCTTTATCACTGTTCATAGCTTAGAAATGGATAAAGTGCAAAACACATTCTCTATATTTTGTACAAATAGTCTGTGAAGAAAAAAAAATCAATCCATTAACGTTTAAGGGTGCTTTATATACTTACTGCTAATTTTATTTTTATTATCCCTTTCTATAAGAATTCACATTAAAAGCCGGTCTGGATTTTCCTGTGGCAGTCAGTGTATAGTTGAATTAATTCTGAGTCCTTTTAGCAGCAGGTAAGATAACATAATTTTTCCACTGGCTTTAACACTGCCAGTAATGACACAGCACCGAAGGGGTAGAATTAATGAACCGTATCCTGATTTTTCCAGCTTCCTTTCATTGTAAATTGTGATAATGCTGCATCGTCATTTTAAAACAAAAATACCATTTCTTCTCCATGCAGAAATCTCAGTGGAGCAGGGCTCCAGCTGTGTGTTAAGCAGTATTCACGGGAGACTGCAAGAAAAAATATGTAACCCGGCTTAACTTACCGCTTGGGTAGACAGTCTCTCCTTACCGCTGGCACTGTGCCAACCTTGGCAAACAGTCCTTTGAATATTTTAATCTGGTGGTTACCACCAGTACAACAAAATGTTTCTAGGCTGAGGTCCTTGACTTTATTTGCATGCAGTTGCACGCCTGTCAAGAAATTCCGTAAATGAACAATTGGGATGTGTGAGGAAAAGCGGACTTAAGCTCAATTTAATTACAATTCAAACCAGGTGAAGATATCCTTGACTTGTTTGGATCTAGATTAGCCCCATTAACAGTTTTGTTAACCCTTCAAATCATCCATAGTCCAAACAATTCTTAGACTGTGCCCAGCATTTCCTGCTTGTTTTCAGGGATTCTACACTTTGGCTATGCTTCAATCTCCATATCCTTGATGGTATGCTGCTGCTAAATATTGTGATACATTAGTGACTGGATTCTGTGTAAAATAACTGTATGGGCAAATATGATTAATAACTCCACAAGTGAGGCTGAGCAGAATTTTCATGAACAATGAAGTACCTTTTGTAGCACACATCTAAAATTTAATTTTAAACACCTCTATATTTTTTATGACATCTCAAGATATAGGAAGCATCCATGGTTCTCAGATTATGCTTGTGGTATAAATTCATAAATTCAGTTAATGTAGGTCACCACACAAAGTGCTGCACAAATAACTCAGTGGTTTATCTTGCACTCTATTTATCCAAATTAGTATGCTGTAGCAGTCATGCAGAATAAAAGCTTGTCTACCTGCTGAATGTGAGCAACTGAGGCAAGAAAAACTGATTCTTACATATTACAAGTTTGATTATGTTTGCACAACTGAATATTAATAGAGTGCTAGGGGAACCTGAAGACTGGAAACCAGTTCAGCAACATCATGCTTGACTGAGATGGAGTCACTGCATCTTTGCAGTAAATGTAAAATGCCAGTGGCAGACTCAGAGATGTAAAGATAAGACAGGCAATTTCTTTAAAACATGGGATACATGAAAGACTCTGCATTTCAAAGATACTTTTAGGTTGCAGTAGAACAACTTCGTCACTAAGGGAGCAAATTTCCTCTATGTGTTAGAGTTGGTGCATACTTCAGATACTATTCTATGTTAGAGAGTTCATCATTTCTTTCCCCTCTCTATTGAAATGACTCATGACTTGTGCATCAGTAGCTGTTGCTACTGTTTCTGCTTGTTAAGTCCTTCTTAATAAGCAATTTTCTTGCAAATTTCTTCAGGATTAACTTCATTTACACGTCACACTAATTTCCCCTAATTAAAACTGGAGTTAAAGCCCTAAAGGGAGGAAGAAGAGTTTGAGAAATGAACGGAGCAGCAGATAATATAGTTCACTGCATCACAAGGTGCCTTATTTCAACAAGTATATGCATACATGATGTTCAACACCAGAATGCAGCAGCAGGTGAAGTGACAGACCCAATGTTTTGAGATGAGTTGCATTCCCAGGTTACAAGTGCCACTCCTAATGCCAGGCCTGCACCTGCACACAGTGCCCTTCCTATTACTAACAGTTATGACTCAATTAACCTGCCAGCCACATGCTCCTATGCTTCTGTACACATGCTGCTTTTGGAATCTAAGTCCTGAAGATGGCCACTTGACTGTGCGTCAGGTCCAGTGAAGCTACCACTTCATTTATTCGTCATTATTTCCTAGGACATCAAAGCTGGTCATAACTGCTTCTTGGATCTTGGACCCCAATGTTTAAACCTCATCAGTGTCAACATTCCAGAGAGATACTTTGACATGCCAGCCATGTGCAGGCCTGAAATCCCACCTCTCCAGGTGCCACAGATGCTGCTTCCCAGTCAATGGCAGTCTGCAGGGCAGATAATTGTTGCAGAACATCATTGCGCAGCTCGGCAATAGGATTTGTAATGGATTGTTAGAAACACCCAGATCAGCTGGCATTGCATTCTGCAAGCAGATAGTGACTTGTCCACCTGATCATGATGAGAGATACCCCATTCCATAGTTGACTGTATGAGATCAGAATAATGGCACAGTCTATGAAGACCAATGGTCACACTGGTCCTCCAAGCAGCAGCAGCAGCCACCTTACCCCAACCTTCAAGTCTTTACAAATCCTTAATTCCCCTGTAGTCCCCTTGCTAAATATACTAATACCCTCCAAAATATGTACCTCTAAGCTCATGCCTGCTTTAAGGAGTGTGAATAATGCAGAATGCCAATTTGAACATTGCAATCCCAAGGTAATGGCTTTCTGCTTGTGCCCTTTCTGTAAAAAAAATGGTATATGCTGAGCACATAGGCATTGCTATGCATATTACTGCTGTGCCGACAGTACATGCTGTGTTGTGCAGTGGAGCACAAACACTGCTTTTAACCTTATTCATGTCAAAATTATTGCCACTGCAAATATATATGACCATCATTACATAAATGAAAAGGATAAATATCTTCACAAACTTTAGCATCGGCAGGCTTTGCATGGTCTCCCAGCCTAGGATGGCCTGATCATAGCAGATAATGGAGTTCAGCTTGATCAATTCTCAGATGCTCTTGTCTCTTGAACAGTATTTTCTTCTGCAAAGAAAAAAACAACTCTCATTGCACGGAACAAATTTTTGCAAAGTGAAGGAGAATTTGGAGCATGTATATGTTGCTGAGCATAGTCGAATAAAAAAAAAACCCTGTTAGATGAACTTTAAAGAGTAGAGAAACTACTTTTACAAAATCAAAATACTGAAGATGCAGGAAATCTGAAATAAAAACATAAAATGCTGGAAATACTCAGCAGGCCTGGCAGTATCTGTGGAGAGAGAAACAGAGTTAACGCTGCAGGTCTGTGACCAAAGAGAAACTAATTTTGTCAGTTTTATCTAGGATTAATAGTTCTCACCTGAAAATGTGTATATTTCCTTACTCTGACATGGTCTAATATTCTGAAATATCCTCATTGTCTTTCTTTTGTGCTCCATTTCCACTACATTAGTGGATACATTCAGGTGTAATGGAGCTATTCAAACTAACATATCTGAAACTGGGGGCCTGGGTTGGGGAGGGTGAAAGTTGGGTGTTTTACCCACAGTGGAAAGGGGCGAGCTACTTATCCCTCAACTGGCATCACTAAACAGATTACTTGATCGTTTATCTTGATTGTGGAACTTGGCTGTTGCGTTTCTCTACATTACATTACTACAAAAGTACTTTATTGATGATGAGGGATTTTGAGACATCCTGAGGTCATGAAAGATGCCATGTAAATGCAAGTTCTTTCTTCGTTTGCGTGATGAAAGAATCTATTGAAGTCCCTCTGAATATTAAAATGACCCTGACCTCAAGTGCTGGGAATGGGATCAAGAGACTGGACAGTCAGTGGATAAGACACATGTCGCTCTGCACCTATGGCAGTTGAGGGGAACTGCGGCAATTTTGGATCCTTACTATACTGATGGAGAATGGTAGTGCAAGTGCATTAGGCCAAGACAAAGGCAACCAGGAGACTTGGTATCATATCTCGAGAAATAGATACAAAAACAGAGACGTTTGACTTGTAGAAGACTTTAGTCAGGCTGCAGTACTATGTTCTGTTTTGGCCGCCTTTATTGCGTATAGAAGTATTGCAAGAAGTGCATCATAGATTAATTAATATATTACCAAGGGTGACCTCAAGAGATCTTCAAGATCATGAAGTGTTAACATAAGTTACGGTAGATTGTTTCCACTGGTTGGCAAGACAGTAACAAGAGGGCATATATTTAAGATGATCATAATAAGTTAAACGAGACTTAGAAAATAATTCTTTACATGGTGGGAGGATTGCTGTGGAATTCTCTGATAAACTGTCGTTAAACATAGTATTTTAAAAGGGAATTAGTTGTCTGAAATAAAGGACTACAAATGGATTTGATGTGCACAGAGCAAGATTCGGCTGAAGTGGAGGAAAGCATTGGCCATAATAAAAACAGAAAGTGCTGGAAATACTCAGCAGATCTGGCAGAGTTAATGTTTCAGGTCTGTGACCTTTCATCAGAATCAGCATTGACCAATTGTTTTTGTGCTATAAACATAAATGGAGATTACAACTGGTATAACATGAAGCTAGTCTCCCAAGTATATATCACATTGTTTATGGTTTGATACTGGCAGATGCCGACTTATCGATCAATTGCCTTGCCAATTGTGTATGATATGCAAAATCATCAAAGTTGGCTGCTAAAAGAACCCTCAAAGACATTGATTTTACACCAAAAGTCACTATTCACAGGTTGATGTTTAATTTAGATCCGAGGTGAATGGCGGGTCTGTGCGCCTGTTCCCTGCACTTATACTCCCAAATCTGATCCCCTTATTCTGACAATAGAATTATAAACCCAGTTTTTTGTGGGCCCATGATTGTGCAGAGGGATAAGGGAGCCAGATTTTCCAGGGTAATTAGGAGGAGTTGGCATGCAATGCCAAATTTCTATCTGAACTGATCAAATTCTAATATAAAGGCTCCTAAAAGAAAACAAAGTTAAATGTTCCAGGTCTGATTGCTAGTCTTTAGTAATGGCATGGTAGCCAACATGTGTTTGTGATCGTTTGAAGCTCATGTATTCCATGTGCAACACCTGAATTTAAAGGGCTAACCTCAGGACTCCATTTGGTTTAGCAAGAGACAGAGAAGGTCTGTTTCATCTTAAGAAACTGTTCCATTTCAAGAAACTGTACAAAAAGCTGGAAGCCATTTAGTTAGATTCAGCGAAGGAAATTAACCTTTTGCAGTTTCTGGATCCTTCAGAGATTTCCTATGCTGTACACTTCCAAATAACTTTACTTCTTTAAAAACATCAGTTATAAATCAATGCAATTCGTAGTTTTACCCTGTGCAAAGAGGTTCTAGAATTGGATACTTTCTGTTGTTCAGAAGTAACGAGAATACTATTCAAATTCCAGTGCACATTCTTGCTGCTGAAGCGGATGAGGGAGAAATTTGTATGTGTCGGCGCTATACACACTCACCTCAATTCACCAGGGCAGCACTGCAAGCTGCCAGCTGCGCAGCATTCTTCAATGATATCGATGAGGAACACTGCGTGGGCCACACAAATAGCAGCACATGGCACTGCCTGCCTCCAGGGAATCAATGTAAGTCTGCATGCCACACTAACAAGTTTCTCACCTGAGAACTTTTAGTCCATGGCTATGCAATCCAAGACTTACATCTCTAATTCTAATGGGATCTGGTCTATGTGAGAGGTGTTTGTCATATGGTTGAATAAAAACAATATTCAAAACCACCAAACAGTACATGGCAATGTTGGATCTTTAAGAGTCGTGCTCTTTGCTTGCCTTTGGACTTTTTATTAAAATCAGACACTTACTTACACACATTCTTTAATACGTGATGAGTGGAGAATACTCCATTCATCTTCCAAGTCATCATCTGTTGGACTGTCTGATAATTAATTGATTGCCCTTCTATCCTGAAGAGGACATTTTGCTATTTCCTCAAGCTAACCACAATCAACTGCAAAGCTTTTTCATCTGCATGTTTGCTTTATGAATACTCAAACTTGACTCCTGCATGGCAGATTTTACCTCACTGTACATTATTTTCTAAAGATTATGGGGTAGATTTGCATAGTGCTCGCAGAAGGCTTAGTATGATCCAGTGCACAACCTCTGTGTGTGAAGTACCTCACTATGTGCAAGGACTTGAAACATATACCACTACAAGCCTACTTGGATGATGGACAATGATTTGGCAATATTTTTGAAGATGCATTCCAACTGACTCCTTGTAATTCATCCAAAATGGAAGAATGTAATATAGTGCATTTCTGTGAGTGCACTCAAAAGGAAGAATAAGCTCTCACTTAATGCACTTGCAATAAGTCAAGAGGAAACTCAGGTCCCACATGTGTAAATATTAGCTGATGAAGACCAGGGAAGTTATTTTCCTTTCACTAAGTTATTATCTAATATCCAATCGTAGGAAACTATTTTTCTCTTCTATGGATTTTTCAGTAAAAATTGACAATATTGCATTTTTTTTGCCATTGATTGTTGCAATTTATTTTTAAAGGACTTATGATAACGCACTTCTTATAATACTCTGGTTTTCTATTGGAATGTATAATGATCTTCTTAATGTGGTGCAAATTTGTTGTGCTTTTGTTCCTCATTGCAATGTCTCTGCTAGCATCCTGTTGTCCACACAGATGTGCTCGAATTCATTTGGGCACTTAACTGGACAGTGGCAGGCCTTCCATGGGATCAAGGACCCCAGCGATGGAAGCCCCGCCCTCTGAGAACTGCTGGCCAATCAGAGGCAGACAACTCTTTAACTGTGCAGCGCCACAGTGGAGGCGGTGGCTGCTGCTGGTGGCGTGCCCACCTGAGGCCTAGGAGCAGTGCTGGATCCAGGGCACAAGTAGGTGAGTGTGGGAGGGGTCTCAGAGGGTGGGGGTCGCAGGGAAGGGAGGTGCAGACAGGTCAGCTGAAAGGGCAAGGGGGTGGCTCTGAGCAGGCCCCCTCCGCCTTCCCGATGCTGGATCCCTTTTTCAGGCACTAAATGCCTTTTGAGGGGCCTGCCCACACCTCCACCGGAGCAGACAAGAAACCCCCACAGTTTTTCTTGCTGTGCTTCCCCTCCAGTGACAAGCCCGCCCGCCACTGGGCTAATTCTGGCGCCAGCGGCATGAGGCCCTTAATTCAGCATTAATTGTCCACTTAAGGGCCTCAATTGGTAGGCCTTTCAGAGACCTTCCCACCCCGGACTTAATTTCGGCGGAGGCGGAAAGATGGTGGGATCCCCCTCCACTTGATCACATGCTCTCCCCGCCTCCAAACCCAATGCAGGAGAGAGCATAAAATTCTCCCCGCCATGTTTCTAACTTTTCTTGAGACTGTCTACCTGATTCTTAGTTTTCACTGGAACTTACCCTGATGTTTGTATTTCTTGTGTTTTCCTCGAATAATGCCACACAGAAGAAGGCCATTCATCCCATTGTGCCTCTACTAGCTCTTTGAAAGAGCTATCCAATTAGTATCACTCCCCTGTTCTTTCCCCATAGCCCAGTATATTTATCCTTTTCAAGTAGTTATCCAATTGTCTTTTGAACATTACTGTTGAATCTGCTTTCACCACCCTTTCAGGCTGTGTATTCCAGATCATCATAACTCACTGCCTAAAAAAAATTCCCCATTTGCCCTCTGGTTCTTTGCCAATGCCTTAAATACCTTTATTACATTTTTTATTCACAGGATGTGGGTGCCACTGAGAGTTGCCCTGAGAAAGTGATGGTTGGCGTTTTACTATAGCAATTGTCTTTACAGAACACATTAAAATTCAACAAATTAGTGTGTGACCAAAGTCACATGTATGCCATGTCTGGTAGAGCTGACAGGTTTCCTTTCCTGAAGGAAGTTAATTGAACCAGTTGTTTTTTTTAAATTCATTTTTGGGATCTGGCATCACCAGATGGCAAGGCCAGCATTTTATTGGCGTCCCAGTTGCCCTTGAGAGAGTGGTGATGAGCCTTCTTCTTGAACTGCTGCAGTATTGTGGTGAGTGTTCTCCTACGGCACTGTTAGGTCGGGAGTTCCAGGATTTTCAGCAACACTGAAGGAACGCTGATATGTGTCCAAGTCAGGCTGGTGTGTGACTTGGAGGGGAACTTGGAGTTGATAGAGTTCCCAGGAATCTATTACCCTTGTCCTTCTAGGTGGTGGAGGTCACGGGTCTGGGAGGTGTGACAATCCAGCAGCTTTTGTGGTCATTTTATCCTGATGTCAGCCAGCAATTTACCAGATTTATTGAATTCAATCTCACAACTTGCCATGGTAGGATTTGAACTCATAACCTTGCGGTTGCTCGTCCAGTACCATAATCATTACAGTACCATCATTCATTGGTCTTACTTCACACTGTAATTGACTCTGATGCTCCTGCGTATTGAAGCAATTTGCTGTGGTGCTCACACTCTTTGCAAGGATAGGCCCAAATTTCTTTTCATACAGAAATTGCTGCACTATGCTCCTAACTCAATGTTCTTTCTCAGAGATTTGCCAGAACAGTTTGAATCTTTAGAAGGATTCACTGTGTGCTTTTACTTTGTGCAAGGATAAGTCCCCACTTTCCAGTGTTAGTTTCTGACAGGAATTTGATTCAGTGTCGTTGTGTCTCAGCAATTTGCTGCAACACTTTTTTTATAGTTCACTACCAGTCTTCTGTTTCTCGCAGGAAATTGCCATGACATTCCCTTTTCTCACTACAATGCTTCTGTTTCTCACAGTGATTTACAGTTGAGTTCCTATTTCTTGTCGCAACTTGCCACAGCACTTATTTCTCAAGGGTACACAACTCAGTGTTTATCTTTCTTGAAGGTGTTGATCATGACTTGCTCATTTCTCATACAGATTCACAGCAAAACTCTGGTTTCATGCAGAAATTTGACAAGGTGCTCACAGTTTTGACAGTGTATCAACCCAATATTCTTAGCATAAAACCTAGGGGGTAAAAGAACATTTTCATCGTTTTTTAATGGTTTGTGAACTTCAGGGTGCTACTTGTTGATTGGTTTCAGTGATCTTTTGCTGCTAGCCCACCTTGCAGGAAAGTTATGAGTGTGACTTTTACACCAGTGTGAGGTGCATATCAGAATTTAGGGTACATCTTTTAGAGAGTCACAGAGACATTATAAGAAGAAACTACAAAATGTTGAAGATCTGAAGTAAAAATGGAAGATGCTGAACATGGTTTAATGTTTTGGACATAAGCCATTTATTTATTTAGAGATACAGCACTGAAACAGGCCCTTGTTGGTTGAAGGGCTCACACTTAAAATACTATTTGCCATTTTCTCTTTACAGATGCTCGCCGACCTGCTGTGTATTTTCAGAACATCTATTCTTATTTGACTATGATGCCTTTGTTTGCAATAGAGGGTTATGACCTATTTAACCACCACGTCAGATAGACTGATTAATTTAAGCAAGCGACTGCAGGTTAAGTCTGTACTGAGAGCAACAACACAACAGAGTCCATCAGTGTTCTGATGAAGGGTCACTGACCTGAAACATTAACTCTACTTCTCTCTCCACAGATGCTGCTAGACCTGCCAGACTTGCTGAGTATTTCCAGCATTTCTTGTTTCTGTTTCAGATTTCCAGCATCTGCAGTATTTTGCTTTTCGAGTCCTTCAGTTGTCTGGATTGCATTTTGCAACACACATCATGTATATGTTACTCTTTGAGAATACTTTCAAAATTTTGAAGAAAATAATGCGGTGACAAAGAAACTTGGGGAAAAATGACCTCAACATGTCCCAGGAGCATATTAGAGTCATAGAGTCATAGAGTTATACAGCACAGAAACAGGACCTGTGGCCCACCGTGTCCATTCTCAGACAATGTTTGGTCTGAAATCAATCAATACTAATTTGTTCACATGTAATGTCAAATATTCGACGAACATGAGTTGCATATCAAAACTGAAATTAATATAATTCATTGTCAGTCGCAAACAATTATACAATGGACATTAGTGGTCCATAAACCTCTTCTCCTTTCAGAGCCATGATTATATAATGAACAGAAATGTGTGCTATGTTCAGTGACAAGCTTTTCTCGCTTGTGATAACCTGCAAAAAAGAAAAATTAATGTGTTATTGACTAATTGATTATATTCTGTATCTTAGTATTGTCCGATAGAAATTGCTACAACATTCTACCCACATGCACTGATTTTAGTAGAAAATGCATTGCACACAATACAGGTAAATTTACTTCACATGCATATATACCTACCATCTTTCAGTTCGAATCTTCACAGACTTTCTCTCTCGCTGACTGGGTTAGATGAAGAGGAATGGGAGGAGGCTCGAGTGGAGTACATATGCCAGCATGTACCAGTTGGGTAGAATGGCCTATTTTGGTGCTGTTAGACCTATGTAACTCCATGAAAATTTGAAATTCTGGGATTAGTTTCAAACGCAGAACATTTTAGTGCAGCTTCTAAATTTTTGTCCATCAGTTGAGAGGTGCTTTGACTTCTGTGTGATTGCTGAGAATGTTGACTCGCACAGCAAGACCTACCAGCCCCTCCCTTACTTTCCATCTAGAGTACCACACTGGATACTGTTTGCCCTTTGTCATGACATGCCTTGTTGAAACAGATCTTTATTGATTGGCTTGGCTTTCTTCTGCTGCCTATTCTGCTGACCACAATGACAGCTTCCTTTTCTATATAATATTGCAGGTATTTCCATGGCATTTCATCTGTGTTACACACTATTTTAGAGACAACCAAAAAGCAGTAACCAAAGAAGTAAAGTGCACACAGTGTTAAAAAAAACTCAAACACTCTGCTTTTTGTCTGAATATTTTAGCAACAAATGCACAAAAAAGTACACATGAATATGCCAGGTGAACATGAAATCATATGCCCAATGATAGCGTCCTTTTTTATTTACTAATCAAAAATGCAATTAACCTAATCTGGATTTCCAATTAGGAACTTGTGATTGGTGGTTAATGTATTGTATAACACTACTGTATCTAGCTACATAATTATGTATTATACAGAGAAAGATAATTATCATGGATATAATGTATGATTGTACAGGATCTATTTTGAAATGATGAATTATTGCTTTTAAGAGCTTTTGGTCCTCTCTTCCAGAATTTAGGTTGGAATTTTATGGGTCCCTGGGAGATGAGATGGGAGGTGGGGGACCCATAAATAGCGATGGAAGGCGAGGGTGGAGTGCCCATCACCATGTGATTTTGTCGCGAGAAGGGAAGGCCAAAGATGGCTTTTCCACCCAGAAGCCAATTGAGGCCCGTAAGTGGCCAATTAATAGCCACTTCAGGGCCTCTTCCCACTGCCGCTGGTATTTTACATCACTGCGGGCTTGGTGGGCAGGCCACATCCATGGGCCTAAGTGGCCCCTGGCGGCAAAGGATGCCCCTCCATAAATGCCACCCCCATGTGCTCAATGCCAACCCTCCACATCCCCTTGCTGGGACTGCTGGATGGGCGCCAGCGACCCGCCATACTTACCTGGGGTCCGAGGTTCCAGTGATGGACCTGGTCCTGAGTCTCTAGTAGTACCAGCAGTGGCCACTGTTCCTGGTGGTGCTTCTTTCGGGGAATGTGGGCGTTGCTGGCAATGCCAACATTTATTGCCCATCCCTAATTGCCCTTGAGAAGGTGGTGGTGAGCTACCTTCTTGAACTGCTGCAGTTCTTGGGGTGTAGGTATACCCACAGTGCTGTTAGGAAGGGAGTTCCAGGATTTTGACCCAGCAACAATGAAGGAACGGCGATATAGTTCCAAGTCAGGATGGTGTGTGATTCGGAGGGGAACCTGTAGGTGGTAGCGTTGCCTTGCATCTGCTGCCCGTGTCCTTCTAAATGGTAGAGGTTGCGGGTTTGGAAGGTGCTGTTGAAGGAGCCTTGGTGAGTTGCTGTAGTACATCTTGTAGATGGTGGAGGGAGTGAATGTTGAAGGTGGTAGATGGGGTGCCAATCAAGTGGGCTACTTTGTCCTGGATGGTGTCGAGCTTCTTGAGTGTTGTTGGAGCTGCACCCATCCAGGCAAATGGAGAGTATTCCATCACACTCATGACTTGTGCGTTGAAGATGATGGACAGGCATTGGGCAGTCAGGAGGTAATTTACTCACCGCATAATTCCCAGCCTCTGACCTGATCTTGTAGCTGTAGCTTTTATGTGGCTGCTCCAGGTCAGTTTCTGGTCAATGGTGACCCCCAGGATGTTGATAGTAGGGGATTCAGCGATTTTAATACCATTGAACGTCAAGGGGAGATGGTCAGATTCTCTCTTGTTTGAGATGGTCATTGCCTGGCACTTGTGTGGCATGAATGTTACTTGCCACTTATCAGCCCAAACCTGGATGTTGTCCAGATCTTGCTGCATCTGGACATGGGCTGCTCCAGTATCCGAGGAGTCCCGAATGGTGCTGAACATTTTGCAAGCATCAGCGAACATTCCCACTTCTGACCTGATGATGGAGGAAAGGTCATTGATGAAGCAGCTGAAGATGGTTGGGCCTAGAACACTACCCTGAGGAACTCCTGCAGTGATGTCCTGGGACTGAGATGATTGACCTCCAACAACCACAACCATCTTCCTTTGTACTAGGTATGACTACAACCAGTGGAGGATTTTCCCCCTAATTACCATTGACTCCAGTTTTGCTTGGGCTCCTTGATGCCATACTTCGTCAAAAGCTCCTCTGATGTCAAGGGCAGTCACACTCACCTCACCTCGGCAGTTCAGTTCTTTTGTCCATGTTTGAACCAAGCTGTAGTGAGGGCAGGAGTTGAGTGGCCCTGGCGGAACCCAAACTGAGCAGGTTATTGCTGAGCAAGTGCTGCTTAATAGCACTGTTGACGACCCCTTCTTTCTCTTTGCTGATGATTAGAAGTAGCCTGATAGGGCGGTAATTGGCCGGGTCTGATTTGTTCTGTTTTTTCTTCTGAACAGGACATACCTGGGCAATTTTCCATATTGACGGGCAGATGCCAGTGTTGTATCTGTATTGGAACATCTTGGCTAGGGGCGAGGCTAGTTCTGGAGCACAAGTCCTATAGTACTATTGCTGGAATGTTGTCAGGACCCATAGCCTTTGCAGTATCCAGTGCCTTCAGCCATTTCTTGATATCACGTGGAGTGAATCGAATTGGCTGAAGACTGGCATCTGTGACGCTGGGGACCTTAGACGGAGGCCGAGATGGATCATCAACTCGGCACTTCCAGCTGAAGATTGTTGCAAATGCTTCAGCCTTGTCTTTTGCACTTATGTGCTGGGCTCCCCCATTGTTGAGGACGAGGATGCTTGTGGAGCCTCCTCCTCCTGTCAGTTGTTTAATTGTCCACTACCATTCATGGCTGGATGTGGCAGGACAGCAGATCTGATCTGTTGGTTGTGGGACTGCTGAGCCCTCTCTGTTGCATGCTGCTTCCACTGTTTGCATACATGTAGCTTCACTAGTCTGACACCTCATTTTTAGATATGCCTGGTGCTGCTCCTGGCATGCCCTCCTTCATTGAACCAGGATTGATCCTCTGGCTTGATGGTAATAGTAGAGTGGGGGATATGCCAGGCCATGAGATTACAGATTGTGGTTGAGTATAATTCTGCCACTGCTGACAGCCTACAGCACCTCATTGAGGCCCAGTTTTGAGTTGCTATATCTGTTTGAAATCTAGCCCATTTAGCATGTTGGTAGTGCCACACAACATGATGGTGGGTACCCTCAGTGTGAAGATGGGACTTCGTCTCCACAAGATCTGTGCAGTGGTCACTCCTGCCAATACTAGAGTCATAGAGAGATGCAGCACCGAAACAGGCCCTTCGGCCCAACAAGTCCACGCTGACCATCAACCACGCATTTATACTAATCTTACCTTCCCTCAATTCTCCTACCTACACTAGGGGCAATTTTTCTTTTAAACAATGGCCAATTTACCTATCAACCCACAAGTCTTTGGGAGGAAACTGGAGCACCCCTACACGGTCAGAGGGAGAACTTGCAAACTCCGCACAGGCAGTACCCAGAACCGAACCTGGGTCGCTGGAGCTATGAGGCTGCGGTGCTAGCCACTGTGCCACCCCTATATACTGCCATAGACAGATGCATCTGCAACAGGTAGATTGGTGAGGACAAGGCCAAGTAGGTTTTTTGCCTCTTGTTGATGCCCTCACCACCTGCTGCAGACCATATCTAGCAGTTATATGCTTTAGGACACAGCCATCTCAGTCAGTAGTGATGCTACCAAGCCACTCTTGGTGATGGACATTGAAGTCCCCTACCCAGAGTACATTCTGTGCCCTTGCTACCCTCAGTGCTTCTTCCAATTGGTGTTCAACACAGAGAAGCACTGATTCATCAGCTGAGGGAGGGCAGTAGGTGGTAATCAGCAGGAGACTTCCTTTCCCATGTTTGGCCTGATGCCATGAGACTTCATGGGGTCCAAAGTCAATGCTGAGGACTTCCAGGGCAACTCCCTCCCGACTATATACCACTGTGCCACCACCTCTGGTGGGTCTGTCCTGTCAGTGGGACAAGACATACCCAGGGGTTGGTGATGGTGGTTTCTGGGACACATTGTCATAGCAAGATATAAGCACTCAAACAGGCCCTTCAGCCCACTGAGTCTGTGCCAACCAACAACCACCCATTTATACTAATCCTACATTAATCTCATACTCCCTACCACATCCCCCTACCACCTACCTACACTAGGGGCAATTTACAATGGCCAATTTACCTATCAACCTGCAAGTCTTTGGCTGTGGGAGGAAACCAGAGCACCCGGCAGAACATAGAGAGAACTTGCAAACTCTGCACTGGCAGTACCCAGAACTGAACCCGGGTCGCTGGAGCTGTGAGGCTGCAGTGCTAACCACTGTGCCACTATGCTGCCCTGTGAGGTATGATTCATGAGTTTGACTATTTCATGCTTTGCTTGACTAGTCTGTGGGACAGCTCTCCCAATTTTGGTACAAGCCCCCAGATGTTAGTTAGGAGGACTTTGTAGGGTTGACAGGACTGGTTTTGCCGTTGTTGTTTTCAGTGCCTATGTCGATGCCGGGTGGTTCGTCTGGTTTCATTCCTTTTCTTAGACTTTGTAGTGGTTTGATATGACTGAGTGGCTTGTTGGGCCATTTCAGAGGGCATTTAAGAGTCAACCACATTGCTGTGGGTCTGAAGTCACATGCAGGCCAGACCAGGTAAGGACAGCAGATTTCCTTCCCTGAAGGACATTAGTAAACCAGATGGGTTTTTACAATTGACAATGGTTTCATGATCACCACTAGACTAGATTTTTTCAATTCCAGATTTATTAATTGAATTCAAATTCCATTTGCTATGGTGGGATTCGAACCCATGTTCCCAGAGCAATACCCTGGGTCTCTGAGTTACTAATCCAGTGACATTACCACTACGTCACTACCTCCCCATATATTACTGACTACCAGCCCTCTCATTGACGGGAAGCTCTGGGAGGCAGGATCCTCATCCTTAAAGGGACAGGGACAATGGTGCCGGGCAGCTAATTTCCCGAGCGCTGTTAAATAGAGCCATGGGGGTCTCTAAAGGGCTGAGGCAGGCCTCCCCTCGCCTTTTAGGCCTGGCATCGGGATCCCCGCCAGCTCCATAAAATTCAGCCCGTACTCTTTGTTTGTACCTTACAACCATTAGTGAATAGTTGAGCACGTGGCCCCTTAAGATCTTCTTGGTTATCATTTTTCTGAATTTAAATGTTAATCGATAGAGGACTTTTTAACAGGAATTCACACCTGTTCATCACCAATCTACATCTTGATCTTGATATTCCCTCAAACTACTCCTGTTCAGGCCCTAGAGCAACTGAATTTGGTGGGGCTGATCATTCATATGATCTGGTTACACCACTGGCATAGCACCACCCCTTTGCAGCATCTTGTGTTGTAAAATGGAGGGTGTGGGTAAATAGACACAACTGTAGACCTGAGAAGCCATAACTGAGGGACTGGCCATCAGCCTCAGTGCTTTCTAGTTGCTGGTGAGGAACAACAGCCAGCTGTCCTCCAGGTGTGAAGATCTTTATTGAGGCTGGATAAATTGGTAAGGCTTACCTATTGACCTTGCTGTTGCACACACAATACCTCAACACCTGATAACTGCTTCTTTACATGCACCTGAAAACAAATGCCCTCCATTACTCTGAAAAGAAACTGAGGGCTGTCTTGCCCTGCTCCTGTTGTAAATGCAGGCCCAGGTTCAACGCTCTGGGGGTAGAGCCCTGATGTAATGGATTTCCTCCCCTTTTTCTTCCCCTTAACGCTTGGGAACTAAGTATTGCCAAGCAGCTACAGAGAGAAATTTATTTTATATTCATTACATTTCAGTGCAGTGGTCATGGTACCACCAATTCCATTTACATCCTGCTACATCACTTAATAATTAATTCCTGAATTTATAAATTGTTCTTTTGTTTTATGGTTATCTTTTTTAAGTCAATAGAATATGAAATTTAAAAATGAATTGCATAGAATTGGATTTTACAATATTTCTTCCCATTAGAAAATGCTCCATAATTTATTAAAGTATCAACAATACTTAATCATATATTCAAACACAAATTCAAAGAGATTATTGTACATCACGTATGTTAATCATGCAGGTGTAATTATGCAAAATTAAAACAATTGTGTTTGTGCAGACTAAATATAGTTTAAATCATTTATGTTATGAAATAATGAAAAAATGTGAAACAAAAAGATTGATTTCATGGTAATTTAATACTATGTGTACAAATGAATAAATGATCCCTTTTGTTGCCAACATACCATTATAATTAATTCCTATGATACACATATTCCATATTTTTAACCAAAAGTTATGCAAAAGACAAAAGTGCAAATGTTTGAGAATTATCCACAAACTGGCAGATACCTGATCTGAGTAAAATTTTAAACCAAACATTGGTCTAGATTTTTCAGTCAATGTAACCTGGAAGAAAGCTGTCCTTAAAGATCTAATGATCTTTGTGCCGTGGATTTCCCCTTTCCCAATGTCAGTTTATATCTGGTGCCAAGTCAAGGGAATCTCCAAGTATCCAGCAGCGGTGCTGTCAGCAATCAGGGTAAGCAGTCAATCACATGGGAGAATATCCACAGACAGCAAACCAGGAAGTACAAACCACTGAATCCCTGCATTTTTAATTTTAATTTTTAAAATTAGTGAAATAAATGATTGGGACATACACATAGGGTTAAGATAGAAGCTAAAATATCATACACAAACTTTGAAAAAATTATTTTAAAAATATGTGGAATTTCTTATCATAATGGAGAATTTTCACATTCAACAAATCTTAAATTACTCTTCCAGGGCCAGTGAGGCTGTTTAGCAGTAGTTATGAACTTAGTACACCATTAAATACCCAGTTACACCTCATTCAACAAGGTGTAATTTTTTTCAATGGTGTTTACAGTGATACGAAGAGCAAATGCCAGAGAGTCATTTACATTCGGCCCACTAACTTCCCTGCTTTTGTACTCAATGCCCCTATTTAGGAAGCCCAAGATCCCATCTGCTTTGCTAACCACTCTCTCAATATGAGCTGTCACATTCAAAGATGGATGACCATTCACCCCCGGGTCCTTCTGCTCCTGCTCACTCTTTAGAACACTGCCATTAAGTCTACGTTGCCTCACCCTATCCTTCTGCCAAAATACATCACCATCTGCCACTTGTCTGGCCATTCTGCTAGCCTATCTATGTCCTGTTGCAGGTGATTCGTATCATCCTCACTGTTTGCCACTCCTCAAAGTTTGGTATCATCGGCAAATTTAATAGAATGGATGTTCTCACCAGTTCAATGATTTCTAATTGATTGCAGGCGGGTGATTTGAACAGTGCACCCTCTGGAGAAGGGTAGAATCACTGACAGCAACTTGTGGATTGTGCAGTGCTGCCAACATGCAAGTTAACAAGTATAAACTCACTTCCATAGAAAGTATCACTAACGTTACTCAGAAATCTCGATAACAACCATGGAGATATTGATTAAAATGGAGAAGAATGCAGTGGTAGTGATTAATGAATGGTAAATTATTCCTTCAAAGATATTGACACTGAGGTACATAAACCCAATGCATGGATCCTTTCTTAGTTCTTATTTTTAATGGTTTACAGATTTTAAATCACTATTGTGTGGAGTGTTGCAGGTAGATTCATCCTGCCTCACAACACTTTCATCATCTAGCCTAAGGAAGAGACCAGAAGATGTTTTCCTTAACACAATTAGTTGAACAATCACATTTTTGTAAATTCTAAAATTCACCACTGGTGTCTCCCAATTTCTGGTCTTTAGATATTATCAAGGAAGCTTACATCACTGACCTCCTACAATGTATATGGAGATTAAAATCAGATGCCCATGTCTTTAAATTACTCTGTTCAGCATGTTAGTTAGGGCCACAATACAGAACTTTTGTAGTTGAACCTCATTACTCACTGTGCTTTCTAAGAGTTGCCATCTGATAATAACCATAAATATTGAGAACTGTTTGAATAGAGGATTGCAGTTCAAAGAAGCAGTCAGCTGTTGTACTTTGACATTTTCCTTTGAGCTAGATTTTGGCACAAAAAAACAACATTTGGTCTTTATTTTTCTGATTTAATAGAAAGCAAAACAACAATGAATGGTTTGAGTTTTCGTAGCTGGCTGGCTATTCTGAATTAGAAAATCTGCTTTGCATTATTGGTGAAAACAAAATCTAAATAAAATAACTCTGTACATTAAAACTGACAACAGAGTCATCTTTATCGAGGACATGTTGTATAGAACATGCAGGACTGGTGAAGTGGAACCTACTACCTATTATTGTTTACAGCGAGGGGTGTATCTATACCCATTTGCTGCTGCTTATGTGGAAACAGTTACATTACTGCTACTTGATGGTTTATTGATTGCCAATCTTTGACATGAAAGAAGAAAGACATCTATCTGGTTCCTCATTGCACTTAAGTCTCTTTTATTGACTGTGGTGATCCCATGGAAATGTCTCTTTCTGGCTTTAGGTGCAATGGCAGAGTAGTCCGAATGTAATGCAGTGTCACTAACACTGCTCATTGACAGGGCCATAATAAACATAGTGCTATTGTTAAATTAACCCCCAGGAATGAAAATTCAAGTATTTTGAATTTTTTGGATTTAACTTCAATTGCTGTAGAATTAAAGTTGTTGAAAATGAAACATCAGCCAGACATCTGTACTTTAAATCAAAAGGAAAATACTTTGGGTGCTAAAAATCAGAAACTAAAAAGCAGAAAATGCTGGAAATTCTCAGGAACTCAGGCAGTTTCTATGGAGAGACAAACAGTGTTAACGTTTCAAGTCGATGACCACGTGACATATCTTTAGTCAGTTCTTTGCTGACTTCTGTTTTTGACTCAAATGCATTGGTTGGCATATGGGAATCCTTTGTGTTGCAGGCGGGTCTGAGATTTAAAATTGTTCAATGCCCATTAACTGTTTTAACCCAGAATTCTGGCTTTAACTCTGAATGCACTGGTTTCCCGGGCTTCCTGGAATTCAGCAGGTAAAACAAGATGAGAGGACAGCGGGGATTGACAGGGCTGAGCAATTGACAGGCAAGAAAGTCTTAAATACTGATGAACCACAACTGTTTCCTTGCCCAAGTGAAAGGCTTTTGCTCACAGGACTTGTTCTGAGAGAGTTCTTTCATGGCTTTTGAGGTGATTTCCATTACTTTGGAAATCTTTTCTGCGACCTTGGAGTTTTTTGCCTTTGATCTGCACTTCCCAGCTGTCAGCATTCACAGCAGCATTTGGAGCCACTTATGTAACTCAACTTGGACCTCTGATGAGGAATGTCACAGGTGTCAACAGCCATGTATTTAGAGGGTGGCCCTTGTTTCCAATGAGTTTTGCGTTGAATATGCTTGGACTTGCGAATGAACAAAGAACAAAGAACAGTACAGCACAGGAACAGGCCGTTCGGCCCTCCAAGCCTGCGCCGATCTTGATGCCTGCCTAAACTAACACCTTCTGCACTTCCGGGGCCCATATCCCTCTATTCATTTCCTATTCATGTATTTGTCAAGATGTCTCTTAAACGTCGCTATCGTATCTGCTTTCACCACCTCCCCTGGCAGCAGGTTCCAGGCACTCACCACCCTCTGTGTAAAAAAACCTGCCTCTCACATCCCCTCTAAACTTTGCCCCTCACACCTTAAACCTACGTCCCCTGGTAACTGACTCTTCCACCCTGGGAAAAAGCTTCTGACTATCCACTCTGTCCATGCTGCTCATAACTTTGTAAACCTCTATCATGTCGCCCCTCCACCTCCGTCGTTCCAGTGAAAACAATCCGAGTTTTTCCAACCTCTCCTCATCGCTAATGCTCTCCAGACCAGGCAACATCCTGGTAAACCTCCTCTGTACCCTCTCCAAAGCCTCCACGTCCTTCTGGTAGTGTGGCGACCAGAATTGCATGCAATATTCTAAGTGTGGCCTAACTAAGGTTCTGTACAGCTGCAACATGACTTGCCAATTTCTCTACTCTATGCCCCGACCAATGAAGGCAAGCATGCCGTATGCCTTCTTGACTACCTTATCCACCTGCGTTGCCACTTTCAGTGACCTGTGGACCTGTACGCCCAGATCTCTCTGCCTGTCAATACTCCTAAGGGTTCTGCCATTTACTGTATACTTCCCACCTGCATTAGACCTTCCAAAATGCATTACCTCACATTTGTCCGGATTAAATGAATGGGACATATCCATCTTGCCATCACCCAGGCCAAGACCTCCCCAGGGCCTCCTCCACCCATTGTCAAGGGAGAGATGACTGGAGAGCCACCTCTGGTTCTCTGCCTCTTAATTGTGGTTTGTGCTGTCTTCTCATGCAAGGAGAGAAAGAAGAGACCTATGAGTGAAAAGTGGAATGTTTTAAGAGGATAGGTCAACATTTGTGAGGTCCAGGTGAGACTTTTTTTTATATTTGTTCATGGGATGTGGGTGTCGCTGGCTAGGATGGCATTTATTGCCCATCCCTAATTGCCCTTGAGAAGGTGGTGATCAGCTGCCTCCTTGAACCGCTGCTGCCCATGAGGTTTGGTACACCCACAGTGCTTTTAGGAACTGCAATATAGTTCCAAGTCAGGATGGCATGTAGCCTGGAGGTGAATTTGCAGGTGGTGGTGTTCCCATGCATCTGCTGCCCTTGTCCTTCTAGGTGGTAGAGGTTGCAGTTTTGGAAGGTGTTGTCTAAAGAGCCTTGGTGATTTGCTGCAGTGCATCTTGCAGATGGTACACACTGCTGCCACGGTGCATTGGTGGTGGAGGGAGTGAATGTTTGTCAATGGGGTGACAATCAAGCGGCATGCTTTGTACTCGATGATGTTGAGCTGCTTGAGTGTTGTTGGAACTACACCCATCCAGGCAAGTGGAGAATATTCCATCACACTCCTGACTTGTGTCTTGTAGATGGTAGACAGGCTTTGGGAGTCAGGAGGTGAGTTACTCCTGCACAGAATTCCTAGCCTTTGACCTGCTCTTGTAGCCACAGTATTTGTATGGCTACTCCAGTTCAGTTTCTGGCCAAACACCCCCAGGATGTTGATAGTGGGGGAATTCAGCAATCGTAATGCCATTGAATGTCACTGGGAGATGGTTAGATTCTCTCTTGTTTGAGATAGTCATTGCCTGGCACTTGTGTGGCGTGAATGTTACTTGCCACTTATCAGCCCAAGCCTGTCTTTTGCCAGGTCTTGCTGCATTTCTACACAGACTGCTTCAGTATCTATGGAGTCGCGAATGGTGCTGAACATTGTACAATCATCAGCGCACATTTCCACTTCTGACCTTATGTTTGAAGGAAGGTCATTGATGAAGCAGCTGAAGATGGTTGGGCTTAGGACAATACCCTGAGGAACTCCTTCAGTGATGTCCTGGGACTGAGATGATTGACTTCCAACAACCACAACCATCTTCCTTTGCGCTAGGTGTGACTGCAACCAGTGGAGAGTTTTCCCCGATTCCCATTGACTCCAGTTTTGCTCGGGCTCCTTGATGCCATCCTCAGTCAAATGCTGCCTTGATGTCAAAGGCAGTCACTCTCACCTCACTTCATAAGTTCAGCTCTTTTGTCCATGTTTGAACCAAGATTGTAATGAGGTCAGGAGCTGAGTCGCCCTGGCGGAACCTAAGCTGAGCGTCAGTGAGCAGGTTATTACTAGGCAGTGCTGCTTGATAGCACTGTCGATGACACCTTCCATCACTTTACTGATGATTGAGAATAGACTGATGGGGCGGTAATTGGCCAGGTTGGATTTGTCCTGCTTTTTGAGTACAGGACATACCTGGGCAATTTTCCGCATTGCCGGGTAGTTGCCAGTGTTGTAGTTGTATTCGAACATCTTGGCTAGGGGCGCGGCAAGTTCTGGAACACAGGTCTTCAGTACTATTGCTGGAATATTGTCAGGGCCCATAGCCTTTGTAGTATCCAGTGCCTTCAGTCATTTCTTGATATCACATGGAGTGAATCGAATTGGCTGAAGACTGGATGAGGGACATCTGGATGAGGCCAAGATGGATCATCCACTTAACACTTCTGGCTAAACATTGTTGCAAATGCTTCAACATTATCTTTTGCACTCAAGTGCTGGACTCCTTCACCATTGAGGATGGGATATTTGTGGAGCCACCTCCTCTAGTTAGTTGTTTAATTGTCCACCACCATTCACGACTGGATGTGACAGGACTGCAGAGCTTAGATATGATCTGTTGGTTGTGGGATTGCTTAGCTCTGTCTATTGCATGCTGCTTATGCAGTTAGACATGCAAGTAGTCCTGGGTTGTAGCTTCACCAAGTTTGCACCTCATTTTGAGGTATGCGTAGTGCTGCTCCTGGCATGCCCTCTGCACTCTTCATTGAACCAGGGTAGATCCCCTGGCTTGATGGTAATGTTAATGGTAGAATGCAAGATATGCTGGTCCATGAGGTTGCAGATTGTGGTTAAGTACAATTTTGCTGCTGCTGATGGCCCACAGCGCCTCATGGCTGCCTATTTTTGCATTGGTAGATCTATTTGAAATCTACCCCATTTAGCCTGGTGATAGTGCCACACAACACGATAGTGGGTACCCTCAATATGAAGATGGGACTTCGTCTCCACGAGGACTGTGCGGTGGTCACTCCTACCAATACTGTCATGGACAGATGCATCTGCGACAGGTAGATTGGTGAGGATGAGGTCAAGTATATTTTTCCCTATTCTTGGTTCCCTCACCACCTTCCACAGACCCAGTCTAGCAGCTGTGCCCTTTAAGACTCAGCCAGCTCAGTCAGTAGTGGTGCTACCAAGCCACACTTGGTGATGGACGTTGACGTCCCCCACCCAGAGTACATTCTGTGCCCTTTCCACCCTCAGTGCTTTCTCTAAGTGGTGTTCAACATGATTCGAGGGAGGGCGGTAGGTGATAATCAGCAGGAGGTTTCCTTGCCCATGTTTGACCTGATGCCATGAGACTTAATGGGGGCCGGAGTCAATGTTGAGGACTCCCAGGGCAAATCCATGCCGACTGTATATCACAGTACCGCTGCATCTACTGGGACAGGATATACCCAGGGATGGCGATGGCAGTGTCTGGGACATTGTCTGTAAGGTATGATTCCGTGAGTATGATTATGTCAGGCTGTTGCTTGACTAGTCTGTGGGACAGCTCTCCCAACTTTGGCACAAGTCCCCAGCTGTTAGTAAGGAGGACTTTGCAAGGTTGACAGGGCTGGGTTTGCTGTCACCGGTAACACGGGCAATGCCAAGTGGTCCATCTGGTTTCATTTGTTATCAACTTGATAGGCCATTTAAGAGTCAACCACATCAGATTTCCTTTCCTAAAGGACATTAGTGAACTAGATGGGTTTTTATGACAATCGAGAATGGCTTCATGGTCATCATTAGACTAGATTTTAATTCCAAATTTTTTTATTGATTGAATTTAAATTCCACCATCTGCTGTGATGGGATTTGAACCCATGTCCCCAGGGCAATACCCTGGGCCTCTGGGTTACTAGTCCAGTGGCAATACCACTATGCCACTGCCCCCACAATTTTAATAAGATGGGGCTGAATGTCAGTGGTGGCTGGTCAGATGGGGATGGGAGGAGGAGCCTCAAAAGAGAGGGATGGGTGCACATGCAAGATTTGTTGGTTTGAGGAGTGATACGCAGGAGAATGCTGAGGAATGCAGATTGAGGGCTTTTTTTTAATTGAATGTAGAATGCAACTCACCTTTCTTGCCCTGATCATGTCACTAAATCTCTTGCAGCACTATATCCAGGAGAGAGGCTGCTGACCATCATGGCCACTTCCAACCATGTCTGCTTGCGCTCCTGAGGCTGCCTTCTTCCTCCTGCCCGCAGGGAACCGAATCTCCTCGTGGGCCCATATGGCCCACAAGAAGATGTCCAGGGACCCATCTGAGGAGCATAGTGCTGTTTATTCCATGTTAACACTCCATCTCCCAAGTTACTGGCTCTGTTCTGACACTTTGACAATCCTTCAATTCTGATCCTCACAAAGTCCCTTTAAATTCCGGAGCTGAAACAAATGTATGCAGGTCATCATCACACCCGCCTGCTCTAATTGGTTGGAAAACCCAGAAGTCAGTTGCAAACGCCATGGCTGAGTTAAATAATGACTGACAAACAGGCTGTTGAAACTGAGAGTGGGACTGAAAGTGAAAATTCACCCATGGTATGCAGTGAAAATCTTGACTCGATGTGCAACTGTATTTATGAATGAAGTAGATAATGAGTTCCAGAAATCTGGTTACTTTCTGAAATAGATCAAATCCATCTTTCTCATGGCTTCATTTTCCTAAGTATACTGTAGGAAATTATGTTGGTCCAATACCACAAGGAAACCAAGCAACCAACTAAGCAAACCCTTAAATAGGGGATCATATGGATTGACCACCACTATTATGACACAACTTACCATCGTGCACTAGACTACCCCAGGGAATTTGATGAATGGACAAACCAATACCATTGTGCCACACATTTCCCTCTCCATTAGATTACCAAACTTAAACAGATGCATGCTGCATAAGGCATCTAAATTCTTCCCCTTTAGATTACTGATCTAGATTACTGTAAGCTGACCACAAGGCTAGTTGTACCCTTTCCCAGTGGATCAGCAGCCATGTGAAAAATAAGAGTAATGATGGAGGAAAGGCAGATTGCAAGAAGCAATTTAGTGAAAGTCGTTTTGAAAGTGAGAAATAAAATGAGGGAGGAATGGTTAAAGGTATGAAAAAAGTCATTATTTGTATTTCCCACTATGTTACTATGGATTGTACGGGTGGAATTTTATTGGCAGGTAGATGGGGGTGGGAGGCAGGAGAGGCCATAAAAGAGCTACAGAAGGTGGGGTGCGGAGAGCCTGTTGCCTTCCTATTACCCTGTGATTAAGTTAGGGGCGGGAAAGGCTGAAGACAGCCTTCCTGCCCAGAGGCCAATTAAGGTCCTTAAGTGGCCAATTAATAGCCACTTAAGGCCCTCTCCCACCGCCACTGGAATTACACCAGCAATGGAGTGGGGTGGGGGGGGTTGCGGCCTCTGTCCCGTGGGGAGGCTGCCAGTAAAACAAGGTGGCCTCCCTGTGGGCTTTGTTGTGGGGGCCTCCTCTGTGGGTAATCTGTGACCGACGGAGGGCCCCGGGCAAGAGGCCACCTGTTTGTGAACACGCTATGCCCTCAATGCCCACCCTCCCTCCACCCCTTTGCTGGGGCCTGTCGGACTGGCCCCAGTGACGCCACCACACTTACCTGAGGCTCAGGGTTCCAGTGCTGGTCCTAGTTCTGGGCCTCCTGTAATACCAGAAGTGGCCATTGCTCCCAGTGGTGCTGCTGATACTACAGAGCTGCCGGCCATCTGATTGGCCGGAAGCTCTTGGAGGCGGAGATGGGGACCATAGTGCCAGGCTGTTAATTGCCCAAGTGCTAGTAAATTTTACCGGGGGGTGGGGGGCAGTGCTCCAAAGGGCTGAAGCTGGGTCCCCCTCACCTTTTCAGCCCGGTATTGGGACCCCTGCTGGCTCCACTAAATTCAGCCGTATGAGTCAGCCACCATTTACAAGGCTTGCAGTAAAATGTTAGCCACTAGTGGTGTGCACAATGCCAAGTGAACTTGTTCCTAAGCACACTTTTAGTTATACACGGCCAACATTATTGGGTCATTGACTCTGGGCTGGATTTTACTAGCCCTCTAGGGACGGGCTAAGATGCTGGGAGGGGGTGAGGGGGACGTGGTGGGGTGGGGTGCCATAAAATGGCGAGGGAAGGCGGTGGGGGGGGGGGGGGGGGGGGGGCTGGTGTGCCTGTTGCCTTCCTGATGCCATGGAATTTTACCGGGGTGTGGGAAGGTCGCGATAACCCAGCCCAGAGGCCAATTGAGATGCTTAAGTGGCCAATTAAGGGCCACTTAAGGGCTTCTTCCCGCTGCCG
This sequence comes from Heterodontus francisci, assembly GCF_036365525.1. Classification (NCBI taxonomy): domain Eukaryota; kingdom Metazoa; phylum Chordata; class Chondrichthyes; order Heterodontiformes; family Heterodontidae; genus Heterodontus; species Heterodontus francisci. The sequence continues at coordinate 21,269,121 of NC_090408.1, read as the reverse complement.
CTGGTATTTTACCAACAGCTCGGGGGCCCTCCAACAGGTGGGGAGGCCGCCCAGTAAAAGCTGGCTGTCCCCCTGTGGGCTAGAGGGGTGGGCGGAGCCCTCCTGTTCGGCACCCTGTGGCCCACGAAGGCCTCCCCCTGGCAGCAGGGCCACCACCTCTGAAAGACCACCCCTGCCCTCACTATTGAATCCCCCCACCCCGAGTGGCAAAGGTGAGCCCAACCCCACTTACCTTTATTCCGAGGCCTCCTCTGTTGCTGCTTCTCCAGGCCTCTTGCAGTATCAGCGTTGGCCACTGCTCCCAGTGGCACTGCTGAGCTGTCGGCCCTCTTGACTGACTGGCATCTCTGCTTCTCTCTCCACAGATGCTGCCTGATATGCTGAGTATCTCCAGCACTTTTGTTCTTATTACCTGCACTGGTCTTCGTTACAGTTCACTCCCAGGTATTTATTGTTACACTGTGATAAAATTAAAATTTACAGAGGATAGGATTATGCAATATAGCATATATGAGTTAGATCTGGTGGTCTTTGTGTTCTAGGCTTCCAATTTTGTCAGGCAATAATCAACCTTCTTAAACTTCTTGTGTGGTACAGAGCAATACATGGTTTATGACTGCTTATGCTGGCATTGTGAAAACTGAGGATTAGTTCCCATGGCAACAAAAAAAAGTAGTACTTTAAATTGAGAACAGCTGAGAATGATTGGCAGGTCAATCCCTTTTGACTGACAGCTGGAGAGGAATGAGAGAGCTGAACATTCCAAGCACTTGTGAAGAGTTCTTGACAGGTTCAAGTACTTGAATGTTTTGCTGCTCTTTTTTGAACTTGGAGGTTTCTAAACAAACCACACAAAGTATGAAAAGCATCAAAACCTGTAGCAATGAATTGTACTTTGTTGACTGCTGAGGTGCTTTATAAAGTCCAATCTCACCTCAACAAAGAATTCTTATAGTGATGGCTTGCAACTCTGACCTGTGTAAATCCAAGAGACTTGATAAGACATTTTAAACCACTCATGCATCATTTTGGCTGCTACAATATATCAAACAACCCTGCAGCTTATACTTTTAAGGGGAAGTCCAAAAAGTTAGAAAATGCGCATTCTGTACAGAATAATGAGTAGAAAGGGTATAATCTAATCAATAGAATTTAGAAGATTTCATTAAACTCAGAGCAAAGTTCACACAGTTTCAGAATTTGATCTGAAAGCAAAGATGGTATTACAGCATTGAAATCTTTTTTTTTATCCCTTCTTAAGATGTGTGCATCACTGGCAAGGACAGCATTTATTGCCCATCCCTAATTGCTATTTAACTGCTGCAGTCCATGTAATGTAGGTACACCTACAGTGCTTTTTCCTGTCGTGATTTGATGCAACTGAGTCACTTACTGGGCCATTTCAGAGGGCAGTTCAGAGTCAACCACATTACTGTGGATCTGGAGTCACATGTAAGCCAGACCAGATTTCCTCCCCTGCAAGGCATTAGTGAACCAGATGGGTTTTTATAACAATCCGGTAGTTTCATGATCATTATTAATGAGACTCGCATTTTATTCCAGATTTTGCTAATTAATTGAATTTAAATTCCCCCAGATGCTGTGGTGGGATTTGAACTCATGTCTCCAGAGCATTAGTCCAGTCCTCTGGATTACTAGTCCAGTAATATTACCATTTTGCTACCGTCCCCACCTGTTATATTGAGCACTGGATATTTTTTAATGTATTTACTTTGATTATTCATCTTTTCTCCGTTCATGTGCTTAGGAAGTGTGTGAAGGAATGAACTGTGTCAGCTTGGCTTACAGGTAGCATTCTCACCTTTGAGTGACATTTGGGGTTCAAGCCCCACTCCAGAATCTGAGCTGATAATCCAGGCAGGTATTCCATTGCAACACTTAGGATTGCTGCACAGTCAGAGGTGCTGTAGAGATGGTTAACTGAGGTCCTATCTATCTGCTCAGTTGGATGTAAAAGATCTAATGACACTAGTTGAATAAGAGCAGGGAGTCCTCATTGCGACCAGGCCAACACTCCTCCCTCAATCTACACAGGTTTGAGTCATTCGTCTCTGTAGCTGCTTGAGGAATCTTGTTGTTTACATAAATAAAAGTTGCTACTCTTCAAAAAGAAATTCATTGGATGTTAATCTCTGTGACGTGCGGAGATCATGACAAAGCTGCATTAATGCAGGTTGTTTCTAACTGCTGGACAATTTTGCAATTACAAATTTTTTATTAGCCATGTTCCCATTCCCATGGTGGTGAATTAAAATAACTTATAATCCATGAAAATAGGCTTCACAGAATAATATGAATGATGGAGCTTTTTGGTGCTAATTTTGTGTCTGTTAGGACGGTAGAGGCACGCGTCAGTCACAGAAGGACATTAAAGGCATACTAAGGTGATCATCACAGGTTTACAAAGGAGTAATTTGAAGTTGATTACAAAGAAATTCCCGTCTAGTAGGTGGACATTTATTTAGAGTAAACCAATTTCTGGTTTGATACTAAAACAGGCATTAGGCTATTAGCTTATTGACGAAGTCGGAAGCCTGTTTTAGGCAGCTACCAGGGATGACTTTATGGTGCCTGAATTGAACTATTTCCAATGCTGTTCTGGCACGTGATTCTGGTCTCTAAATTGGACCTCATTACACGCGGAAAATGGTCACAACAAGATCCAATACACCCCCACGATGTCTGAAATATGGATATCTGACAACATATCAGGAATCCAATTGGAAAAGTGAGAAACTTTCCAGAATTTTAAACATTTTGTTTAATACAAACAATGAGTGGAACATTGTCACCTCACTTAAAATATGAATTCACATCTAGCTTTGAAACTTCAATACTTGAGAGCAGTGAATTGCAAATAGCAACGTGAAAACGGGCAATTATTGGTAATGCTTTTACAGCACAACAGTGCTTTGCACTGTGGACAGTGATTAGCAGCCCCTACATGTTTCTGATGCTGGAAATGGGTTTGCAAACCTGTTGAGAAAAGAACAATTCAACTCATGAATTGCGGGGTGGGCTGCTGGATTCAATTTAAGTAGGTGGTGTTGCCTTTCCTGATCACTTAAAAGGCCTGTACTACATGGTGCCTTTAAATTGAGCTCCAAGCTGCTCCTAATTGATCAAACACTTCACCAAACATATCAAGCAGACAGCAAAGTGAGATTTGATTGTTCTGTCACCCTTTTAGATGAGAAGTGGACAACAGATGCAGCACTCTCAGGAGAAGACTATATCTAAAGGAACGCTCATTCCGAGGATTAGTGGAAATGCCATTTTTGAGGAGGTTGAGGCTCTGCAGGGAAGCAATTACTGAACTGTGTCAAATGTAACAAATGACTTGGGGTTGTCCTCAGTGACTAGAATTGCTTTGCCTATGGCTGTGAAAGTCACAGCTGCTCTAATTTTTATTTTGCTGTTGGCTCATTCAAATCATTTGGTAAAGACCTAGTGGGTATTAGCCACAGTGCAGTGCCTACCTGCATTGAACACATGACTGGTCCACATACCCAAAGGGGTAGCTGGTTCAGTTGTTTCTACAAAGGAACATTGCAATAGTTAGAGATACAACAACAATAACTGTATATCACTGCCACCTTCCTCATGGTCTGGGGTGTCATTGAATATATGTGTGTGGAGATACAGCTGTCTGCATCCAGCCCCACAACAAAGGCTTCCATTCAGACAAGGTGTAATTGGTCTGTGTTGCAGAACTAAGGATCTTGCATCCAAATGTATGATATCTGCAGTCAACCACATGACTCCTTCATCCTCAGCCCTTTGGCGCAGGCTGCAGCTTTTAAACCTGATACGGACTGAAAAGCTGGCAATTGCAGAATTGAGTCAATGACTGAAAACCTAACTCAGGATCCATTGCACAACCCATGTATGCCAACAGAATTAAAGTACAACCTGTCAGACAAGACAATGCACTACACCAATGAAAGACAATTCCAGTGCTTTGAATGCTCTGGGGAGAGGATTGTGCTTTACAGAATGAGACGGCCCAGGTGTGCTGAATGATTGTGGTTATTCACCAATATAAGCATGTTATTGATGAGCACCGTAACTTTGAACTGAAACTTAATTACGATTGGACCCCAACTGTCCGCAGAAGGTGTCATGGCATCTGACAATCTGATTACCATCCACTTCATTTACAGGATTTTCTGGTGCCAAGGTGAGAAAATCAGGTTCACCCAAAAGTGTAGATTTTCTGAGTCCATGCCCAAGGTGATACATCTGACCCAATTTGAATATTGGAAAATTGTGGGTAGCACACCTAGGATTTTCCATTGCATGTGAATTAACTTGCCATGGAAAAATACCTGGAAGATCTACTTTGTGGACTTATGATACCAGTTTTGTACAGGAAAGGGCAGATAGATGTCATGATAGTTGAATACAATAACTTGCTAGCCTTGACGAACCAGGACTAGGCTCATTAGCTGAACTTGTTGCAGCCATGTTCCCGGTCATGTAACAGACAAGATAAAGGCAAATATCTAAATTGTTTGCTTTACATACATGCCTACTGTGATCTTCTCTGTGGACTCAAGCACTGGTAGTTGAAAAGTAATTTTGTCTCTGTTGTTTCCACATCATGGAGATGCTTGCTGACTTCCTGTCAGACTTCTTCTGAAATGGTGGACATTGCATCGATCCTTGATTTCCTGTGTGTGGATTCGTTGGTGTGTACCTGAACCTAATGTTGCCGCTCTCCATAATCCAACCTCTAGCACAATGATTGATGCCTATTTTGACAATATTGATAATGCTTGAAGAAAAAGAGACAAAATTTAGAATTATTTCACCACAATAATTGGACATGATGAAACATAAGAACATAAATGCCCACTTTTTGTTATCTTGTCATTGCTCTGTTGAACTGTGAACTTAATTCCAAGGTGGCAGTTCATCAAACCCTTTCATGGGACATTTGTTTTTAGAAGGGAGACAATTTCTGCAGAATAATTTCTACAGAATAACTAGCAAATATATCAAATTTCTGCCATTACATTTTTTTAGCAAGTGAACCAAGTAGATTTGGAAATCAAAAGCAAAATGATTGCCACCTTTTTGATTGGAATCATATCAGTTATTTAAAGGCCCAGAATTTACTAAAATGGTGATGGTGTCTGAAAGATGCAGGCCATTGTTAATGTGCCAATCGGCCAGCAACTTTCCGCAAGCAAGAGATGCCCCGTGAATTGCAAATCGCCACAAGGTGTTGACTGGTTTGCGTTGCTCTCTCCCTTAACCACCCCACGACCTTCATGAAGTTGCTATATTTGCACATTAATTGCTCAGTAAACTCGCCACATAAATTTAAGTCTAGCAATTAATAATGTAAGTGCTGTTTTAGCAATGTGAAAATTGTTAATAATGAACCTCTCTTGCATAATTGAACAACTAAAAGTATGGAGTTTCCTTCTTCAAGTATTGAACTGTTGTGGGATATTTAGAAAATGTCAAAGGTTAAAATAAAAACCAGTTAACTTTCTTTTCTCCCTCTTAAACCAATCTTTCTTTCCCTCTCTTTATTTCTCTTTCTGTACTTGATTTGACATTGAATTTACCCACTGGAGTTCACCTTTCTTCTCTTGCCCTGCTTACTTCCATTCATTAAGGAGCTACAGTGGGCTGAATTTTACAGCCCGCCCCCCCCAATGTTGGGGGTCATGGCAGTGGGGAGGAGGGGGTGCTGGAAAATGCCTCTGGCAGAGGCCTAGCACGGGCCTCGACACTGGGAAGACCCGGCCTGTTATAGTCGGCGACAGCGAGGCTTTGTGGCGGCCCCCCCAACCCCCTCCCCGTCGCTTGGCGACGGGAGCCAAATTTGAATATGTAAATTAATTTAAATAAAGGAATAAATTACTTCCTCCCGCCGTCTGTCCCAGTGCGATATTGGTGCCGGTGGCCGGCACTTCCGCACCTTTGGATCCCCGTCTGGAGATCCGAGGCGAAACATTGGTGGGGAGAAGGTAAGTTTCTCTGTGCAGGTTTTGTGGGGGGAGCGGGGTCAAAATAATATCATTTGTGTCGAGGATGGTGGAAAGTGTTAGAGTGTAAAGTTAGCACTTTGGTTAGGGGAGTGGGGGGGGGATGGTCAGGTGGACAGGGGAAGCGTTTGATGGGGGGAGAGGGCAAGTGATTAATTTTATGGTTTTCAGGGTGGTGGGAGAGGGGCAATTTAAATGGATTTAAATGTTTTATTTGAAATTACCTGTAAATAATTAAATTGAATGTTAGGGCTCGGAGCCCTTTAAAAATGTCATCAGCACCTGTGCAAAGGTGGCTGATGCCATTGCCGGGGACAGACCACCCGCTTCCTTCCGCTGGGCGGTTTGCCCCGGCTATTTAAATGAGTCGCTCCGCGATGTGCAGTCTACACGGGCAGACCACTGCTGTTTTCGTCTGCCTCCATATAAATTCCAGCGCACAGTGTTTATTCTATTGCTGTCCTCTCTGCGATGTCATCAGCTCACACTTCCAGCACCTTCATGGGCAAATAACTTTAAAACCTAAGCGCACAAGCAAGTCTAACTAACTCTGACTGTTCCAAGAGATGCCCCATGCGAGCAAATTCTGGGCGAAAATCTTTAGTCTACTCCTGATGGTACAAGGTTGCTTAAAAAAATGCTGAATTCCTGTTTTATTCTGGTTGTTTAATTCAAAATGTTGGATAATTCGAATTATTTAGCTCAGCGATGACTTTGAATGAACAGGAATAGGCTATTTCAAATGATAGAGGTAAGAACAGAAAATACCTGAAAGACTCAATAGTTCAGTCAGTATCTGTGGAGAGAAACAGAATTATACTTCAGATCGATGACCTTTCAACATCAAAAGGAAAATGATAGGAAGTCAGTTTAAACAAGGGTAGCAATCGACAGATCAAGCAGGTTACATGGGCTAAACGTCAAGCTTGGTCAAAACTTGTAAATTTAATTTGAAGAGCTGCAATGTGATCTTTCTGTCCATTCTACAGTCCAAACTCCACTGCACTGGAGTTTCCATTTTGGACTCGGCTCTGGAGCTAAAGGTACCTTGAGCATGGTTTTGCTTCTGGATAATTCAAGGAAGAGGTGTATGGGGGCAAAAGTGTAGTTCATGAGCTATTTTCCCTTTTTATTAAACAGAGTAATTTTGTGGCAAAATTGCTATCATCTTCTATTTGGTTTTAAGTCAGAATGAGCAGTATTAAAGGGAGATAGCAAACCAAGAACAGAGTATTTAAGTTAACTGAGGACTTTGTATTTTTGGTCCTGGAAGTAAAAATCAATCAGATCTGTAGCCATTTCACTTAAATAAGCAGATATTTGGAGATATAAATGCTAAATTGCAGTTGGATTTAAAGGTGAGTCAAATGTGAGTACAACCTTGACAGTCAGCAGTGAATTTGGAAGTAGTTCTCCAATTCTATGTCACCAGTTCATCTTGCTCACCTTCTGATGATAAGGCCTCATCAGCCAGGCTGTCAATTCTAAATTTATTAATCAGGTACATCTGTCAACTGAGCAGATCATTCTATCTGCCCTTCTGTAACCCAGGGGCACCATGTGGAAGCACAATTTTGATAATACTGCCGCTTTCCCCCGAAGATCTGGGCACAATTGCTATGAGGAGGGTCTGTTCCTTCACTGAATTCGCATTCCTTAACAGGAAAAGTTTTCATTAAATGAGCAATGGGTGGTTTTGTGATGTGATGGATAACGTCACATGTTTGTTTTCCCAGGATGATCGTGGCTGACAGTGGGTTGCACACTGAAATTACTGGCTGATCAAGCCATTCCCACATCTATAAATCCCAGGATATAATGAGGTGTATCGGGCTACAGGCAGCCTAATAGAGAAGACCTTTGGCATGTCAAAGACATATTTCAGATGCCAAAATAAACTGACATTCTGCACACTACACAACATTCTCACTTACCGTGGGAGTACAGTAAACATTCTGGAGGAGGTGTTCAATGCTTTTAGACATGAGACTGCAGAATTGTGTGAGCTTTTTTGTGGGTCTGCATAGGTGCAGGGCAATTAAGAGTGAAATGACAGAGCGACATTTTGGTTTCTCAAACTTGTAGTTAGACTTCTAAAACCATTTGTTTCAAAATCTCTTTCAAGTATGAGACCGAAGTATGAAGGACCAAACTATTATCCCTTTTTATATCCTCTGAATTTGTGTCTATTTTTTTGATGGGTTGCTTTCCTTGTTTGAGATTAACTAAAACGCCACCTCGTTCCTGATCTGGTTTCATACATCAAAAAGAACTTTTACATTGTAATCATTGACCTCATTGCAAGCATCTTCAGTCTTTGAGCAGTGGCTGCCTTACTTAGAGTCATAGAGAGAGATACAGCACTGAAACAGGCCCTTCGGCCCACCAAGTCTGTGCTGACCAACAACAACCCATTTATACTAATTCTACATTTTAATCCCATATTCCCTACCACATCCCCACCTTCCCTCAATTCTCCAACCACCTACCTACACTAGGGGCAATTTACAATGGCCAGTTTATCTATCACCCTGCAAGTCTTTGGCTGTGGGAGGAAACCAGATCACCCAGCAGAAACCCACGCAATCACAGGGAGAACTTACAAATTCCGCACAGGCAGTACCCAGAACTGAACCCAGGTCGCTGGGGCTGTGGTGCTAACCACTGCACCACTGTAAGATTTTTAAAAAATTATTTATTGTTATAAGTTGCTGTGATACTGCCCACTTCCTTAAGGAAAGCACTGTTTCTAGTTCCAGTCTATGGATTTGGTTATATGCTGGACTACTCTTCCAAGGCTCTTTTTCTGGTGCAGACCAATAGTTGGTTCTTGACCGACAAGAATCTCTTTGGATGTGCACAGAAGCAAACCTTAAAATAATTCCGCCCAGAAGAATATAGACCAAGGACTAAGCAGTAGTGGTGATCTGCCCAAGGGCGGGTCCTCTGCTCATTTCTCCGCACCTCATCATCCTGTACTTTCCTCTTCACTTGTTCGTAAGAGCCTCCCTTTTTTAACTTTGATGAGAAATAAGCATACGACTTGGAAAAAAGTACGAGGTGCTTTTCTGTTGCCTTCCTCATCTGTGTTTTAAAAGAAACACAAGTCCTCTTCCCGAAGGATCCATTGTCCCTCCAGGTTCCAGCTCTTCCACCATCACCACTGAAAATGTGCTGGTTCTGCAATTGGCCATGGTGCGTAACCCTGAGCCTGGGATCCTTACCTGGGCCTGGGGCAAATCGCAAAAGGGCAGGGACGACCACCCCCTGAGGTCTCAAATGACCTTGCTACCCTACAGGTACAGGGCGTAGGGAGGGACAGTAAATGTGGCCTTACCAGAATCACCCACATGCTGAGAGAAAAATATCACAACCTTTTGTTGAAAAGAGGCTGTACAGACACAGCCCAGAGCTAACTCGCCACCAGCACAAGAGAAGCAACTCCAGGGCTCCTGGTAAAATGTTCTCATGCTTTCCTGTGCACCTTTTAAACATCTCTAATATTAAATCGTAGCCAGAAGTTTAGAAATATTGCTGTTGTGGTGCTATTGTTGCAAAACAGGGAATGCGTGCTGTGTGTTTGGTAGCTGGGAATTATTTGAAGTAAATTTTTACTGAGCAACAATAGGATTCTGAATCATGCACACCTCATTGCTTCTGAATTGAAATGCTGAGGAAGGATTGATTTAGACTCGTGGTGAGCCAGAACACATGTTCCTTAATTTTCTGTACACAAGGTTCCCTGTGTATCTAAGAGCCTGGTAACATGCTGATAGTTCAGCTTTTTTGGCTGGATTTCTCATCAGGTGCTATACAGAACACAATACGCCGTCTTCACTGAAACCTGCATCTGGTGAAGGACAGTTTGGATTGAATCTTGCAGTTTGTTAATTCCAGCTTGGCTTACCTCACTGCTGGCACTTACTATACCATGAAGTTGATCCAATCAATGCTAGATTGCCCCATGTACATTAAGATAGTCTTGTTGTTTGCTTAAGCCAGACAGATTTACTGTTCTGTATTGATCATGTCCTGTATTTTGTATAGGCTGGTAAAGACTGGAGCACCACCTTCAGCTGCCCAGGTTAGCACCCTCCCAGGCTCCCTCAAGAGACGATGACTCAATAGGGAAAGGATCATTGGGATAAGCATCCACAGTCTCCTAATGACTTCTGCTATATCCACCGTTCACCTGTCCTCTTCCTCATCCGTGTCTATATCAAGCATTCCCTTGTAATTTTTGCTGGTATATATTCCCTAGAACTGAAATAACTGACAGCTACTAAGTCCGACAAACACCCTGGTGTAGAACTGATTGCTATAGATGTGGATATATGGCTGAATTTCTCCTCTATCTGTGGACCAGAGGAAGGTGTTTTCTGAAATGTTAACACTTTGTTAACTATTTCATTGTTAGTCATTTCATTTTTGTGCTTTGATAAGGAAAACTTCTACATTGAGCCCATTAGAAGGGAAACTCTGACAATATATCAGTTAAGTGATTTTCCTCAGGTTAGGAACAGGTTTATTGAAAGTTTTAATAAAGGACAAATTGATGTTGTTTACCAGATAAGTGAGATGCTTCATTGAATGTCCACTCACCTCCACCATGTAGATTTGCCTTGAATCATTATATTCCAGCAATCTACTAAACCTATAAATTATTGTTGCTAATTATCAGATAAATGTTTAATACATTTTATATAACAATCATGTCAGTTCACGAGGGAGCATGCTACTTTAATATGGGTGCTAACTTTCTTATATTAAATGGGTAATGCCTCTCCGAAGCAATGTACAAAGAATGCATATGAACACATTAACCATTTTTCTGCGAATATCAGCAAAAATCTTTCTTCAGGCTCTAGTTGGGGGGCATAGTGACAATCATTACTTCAGTGAGGGTAAAGCCAGTGTCAGGAAATGGCACATCCTACATTACCATTAAGTTTTTTCTTGCATGCGTGTGGACATCATTCAAGAGAATCCCACACTCCTTCCTTCTTCTCCTGGCCCAGGTGTTTCTGTTGATCACTGGTGCAATTCGCCTCAGGTCATTTTACCATTGGGTTCGAGGCCCTTTATTTCTGAGAACCTCTTAATCAGGAGGTCAACTCTTTGCCTCATGCAAATGTGCTTTGTGCTGCTTTTCTACACAATACCTGCCATTTTGGACTGCTGCCAGTGGAGCAAATTGCGTGGGGAATATTTAAATAAGTCCCGTGGATCATTAGCATGTAATTCTGCATGCTAAACACGGGATTCACATTTGGGACTCGATTGGACAACACTAATCTGCACTAGGGCAGTTTGCAATTTTTGATGTAAAAACAGAGGTTTTGAAATTAAAAGAAATATTTGTCTGGAAGTACGCAATAGTACCAAGTAAGGCAAAACTTGTGTGAATCTTAAGAATGCAAAATAAGATTAATAAAATTAAATTGGTAAAACAACAATTGGGTTAAGTAGCAGCATTTTTAACTTTGCTTCATTAAATTCTTTTAAGTGTCGAAATGTGTGGGAGTTTCTCCTTGCCTTCCAGTCATACCCCTTTAGCTATGAGGCCTACCTCCTTTATTTGCTATAAGTTGTCCTGGCTGGATTTTGACCCTGCGTGATCCAGCTTCCTTTTATGTGCATTTTTCTCACCCCATCTCTCTACTGTTAGAAAAAAGCTCTTGTATATTTTATTGTGATATTGATAAAACACACTATTTTTAAAAGAACAATTTCAACACTAATTGGCATAATTAAGAAAGTGGTATTTTTCCTTGCTGGCCCATTTTGATTGCAGTAAATAAATTGCATACTCTTGTGCATTAATCACTTGTGAATTCCCATTCACTCGGGAGCGGGTTGGTTGAATGTCAACAGTGATCATCTAGATGTTACCTCAGTGGTTGCTTTGATAAATATCTGGTAACACAGACAGAAGATATTCTGCCTGAAACCAATTTTACTGCTTGTGACACCACTGTCAGTTATGAAAAGGTTAAAATAAAGTACAATAGACTTTTGTTTATGAAAGCTTACAGTTGATTTAATTATAAAAAAGGTGATTTTTATTTTGGCTGAAGTCATTTTGAATCTATATCTTTTAAAAAGGTATTGTTTATGAGTTCATTTTATTTTCTCTTGGTAATGTGTCAATTTATGAAAATGTAGCTTTTTAAATAGTATGTTAAAAATTCCACTGATTAAAAATTCAGTGTAACCCTTGCCAATTAGGCTCTTACAACAGACAAACAGCAGAGGGCAGTAAAGTCACATGTTTGAATGGTTTTCGCTGCATCTGTTGGCCCACATGTGCTAGATTTAGAATCTGTCAAAAACTCAATCTTCTCATTTAGTGACTACTTTGCCCCTTTTGACCTATCAAAAAATTAAGAACTTGTAAAATATTACAACGATAAAGAAGTTGCAATGAAAAAGTTCTGCAAAATCAAATGGTGTTATTTAATTTCATTCAAGACAAATGTTTAACTTTTGACAGCTTGAGGTATCTTAAAAGTACATGAAGAATTAATCTTCAGTTTTAGACAACAAATAACATTTCAAGCATCATATCCTCTGGTGGTATTTCTACATACTGTTTGATTATTTATTTTTACTTTTTGTATTTATTTCTTTTATTTCTCTTCTCTGGCTAAGAAGCAACTGCAGTTGAGGGGGGGGGGGGGGGGGGGGGGTGGTGGAGGTGGGGATGAACTAGTGGACAAATACTTTCCAGCAACTTGCATTATACCCTTTCTCCTGTAATTTATTTCCACACTGTCTCATACTGCTGTTGCCAACTTTCTGCCAGGAGACAGTGTTATCAGAATTGTGGGTTCCTCAATCCAAAAAGAGCCACTGAGCTTTGTGGATCAGCTGGTACCAAGTGATTCCAGATCAGTGAAGAAGTATTGCTGAAACAGGGCATATTTGTTTTATCCTTGCCAGTTAGGGCTTTCCAGTACAGATTAAGTGAAGAGCTGCTCACAGTCACCATGTACACTGGTATGCAAGAATGAATTGATGTCTCACATTAAGGTACATGAAACTTTGGGAGTTGAGACCAAATTCATAGGCATGAAACATCTAATCCTTCCACACCACCTAATCCAAAATAGGTCTAGTTTAATTCTGTTTGGGATGATGCAAACATTTGTGTGGAGACATGCACTTCCAATGTATCAGACACTTTTGTAGGTTGATTGAGTTGCTGACAGCTTGGCTCAGTGTTAGAACTCTTGCTTCTAAGTCAGAAGATCGTAGGTTTAAACCCCACTCCTAGACTTATGCACCGAACTAGGCTAATGCTTCAGTTCAGTACTGATACTGTTTTTGAATTGGGATGACTGCCTGCTGCAGTGGGTATTGAAGATCCATGGAGCTTTTTGAAGAGGAGCAGGGTGTCCTGCTGTCTAACGATCATCCATCCACCAACACATTCATTCATCGTTCATCTCACTGCTAATCGTGGGAACTTGCTGGATGTAGTTTGGCTTCTGCGTTTGCCTAGAAAACACGCAGTGACAAATTTCAAAAGTGACTCAACAACCTTGAATCACTTTCGGACATTTTAAAGATGTGAAAAATGCTATATCAATGCAAGTTCTTCCTTTTATTTTTCTTGCAATATAGTTTTTCTTGTAATATACTGCTTATGATATTGTTGCTATAATGGAAACTTGGCTTAAGGAGGGGCAAGAATGGCAACTCAACATCCCTGGATATAGAGTTTTCAGGTGGGATAGTGAGGAAGATAAAAATGGAGGGGGTGAAGCATTATTAGTTAAGGAATTAATAACAGCTTTGAGGAGCGATGATATGCTAAATGAATCATCAAATGAGGCCATATGGGTGGAGCTCAGAAATAAAAAAGGGGCAGCCACACTACTAAGATTGTACTATAGACCCCCAAATAGTGAGAGGGAGATAGAAGAGCAAATATGTAGGCAAATTTATGAGTGCAAAAATAATCGGGCAATAATAGTTGGGGATTTCAACTACCCCAATATCAACTGGGATACAGTGTGAAGGGCACAGGGGGAATAAAATTATTGAACTGCGTTCAAGAGAACATTTTAGCCAGCACGTAACAGGCCCAACAAAAGGGGGTGCAATTCTAGATTTAGTCTTCAGTAATGAAGCTGGGCGAGTGGAGGAAGTAACAGTGGGTGACCATTTTGGAGATAGTGACCATAATACAGTAAGTTTTAGCATAATCATGAAAAAGGACAAAGATAAAATAGGAGTGAAAGTTGTAAATTGGGGGAAGGCAAATTTTAAGAAGCTGTGAGGTGATCTGACGAAAGTGGACTGGATACAGCTACTTGAAGGAAAATCAGTGGCAAACTAGTGGGAGGCATTCAAAAGCAAGATACTACAGGCACAGTGTAGGCATGTCCCCACAAAGATTAAGGGTAGTACGGCCAAATCTAGAACCCCCTGGCTATCTAGAAGCTTACAGGGTAAGTTAAAGCAGAAAAAGAAAGCTTATGACGATCACAAATATCTTAATACTTTAGAAAGCCTAGAGGAGTATAGAAAATGCAGGGGTGAAGTAAAAAAGGAAATTAGAAAAGCAAAGAGAGGACATGAAAAATTATTGGCAGGTAAAAGCAAGAAAAACCCAAAGATGTTTTATCAGTACATTAAGAGCAAGAGGATAACTAAGGAAAGGGTAGGGTCTATCAGAGATGTACAAGGGAACTTATGTGTGGATATAGAAGATGTGGGCAGGGTACTTAATGAGTTTTTTTGTCTCTGTCTTCACAAAGGAGAGGGATGATGCAGACACTGTAGTTAAAGAGGAGGAGTGTGAAATATTAGATATGATCAGCATAATGGGAGAGGAAGTACTAGAGGGTCTGACATCCTTGAAAGTGGATAAATTGCCAGGGCTGGATGAATTGCATCCCAGGTTGTTAAAGGAAGCCAGAGAGGAAATAACGGATGTGCTGAGGATCATCTTCAAATCCTCACTAGATACAGTAGAGGTACCAGATGATTGGAGGTCTGTGGACATTGTAACATTGTTTAAAAAGGGTGCGAGGGAGAGGCCAAATAATTATAGGCTGGGCAGTCTGACCTCGGTGGTGGGTAAATTGTTAGAAGCAATTCTGAGGGACAGGATAAACTGCCACTTAGAAAGGCATGGATTAATCAGGGATAGTCAGCATGGATTTGGTAAGGGAAGGTCATGCCTTACTAACTTAATTGGGTTTTTTGAGAACGTAACAAGAAGAATTGATGTGGGTAGTGTAGTGGATGTGGTCTACATGGACTTTAGTAAGGGATTTGACAAGGTCCCGCATAGCAGACTGGTCAGTAAAATGAAAGCCCATGGGATAAAGGGGAATGTGGCAGGTTGGATCCAGAATTGGCTCAGTGACAGGAAACAAAGGGTAGTAGTTGATGGATGTTTTATTGAAAGGAAAGCGGTTTCCAGTGGCGTTCCACAGGGCTCAGTGTTGGGTTCCTTCCTGTTTGTGGTATATATTAATGATTTGGACTTAAATGTGGGAGGTATGATTGGGAAATTTGCTGATGACACAAAAATTGTCCGTGTAGTTGATAGTGAAGAGGATAGCTGTAGATTCCAGAATGATATCAATGGTTTGGTTGAGTGGGTGGAAAAGTGGCAAATGGAATTCAATCCAGGTAAGTGTGAGGTAATGCATTTGGGGAGGGCAAATAAAGTGAGGGAATACACAATAAATTGGAGGATATTGAGAGGGGTAGAAGAAGTGAGACCTTGGAGTGCATGTCCACAGGTCCCTGAAGGTGACAGGACAGGTATACAGAGTGGTGAAGAAGGCATGTGGAATGCTTTCCTTTATTGGCCGAGGTATAGAATTCAAAATTCAGGGATATAATGCTGGAACTGTATAAATCACTGGTTAGGCCACAGCTGGAGTATTGCGTACCATTCTGGTCACCACATGACTGGACGTGCACCTGAAGTGCTGTAACCTGCAAGGCTCTGGAGAGAGTACGGAGGAGATTTACAAGAATGTTGCCAGGGCTCATAAGTTGCAGCTATGAGGAAAGATTGGATCGGCTAGGGTTGTTTTCCTTAGAACAGAGGAGGCTGGGGGATGACTTAATAGAGGTGTACAAAATTATGAGGGGCCTAGATAGAGTAGACAGGAAGAACTTGTTTCCCCTAGCAGAGAGACCAATTACTAGGGGGCACAGATTTAAGGTGATTGGTAGAAGGATTAGAGGGGACATGAGGAAAAACTTTTTCACCCAGAGGGTGGTGAATGTCTGAAATTCACTGCCAGGAACGGTGGTGGAGGCAAAAACCCTTAATTCTTTTGAAAGGTACCTGGACGTGCACCTGAAGTGATGTAACCTGCAAGGCTACAGACCAGGTGCTGGAAGGTGGGATTAGATTGGGTGGCTAGTTTTTTTCAGCCAGCATGGACGTGATGGGCTGAATGGCCTCCTTCAGTGCTGTAATTTTTCTACGGTTCTATGGTTCTATAGTGGGCATGTGGAGGTAACGGGATTTGCTTGCTATAAGCAGTGGATAGTAGTCGAAGTATCAAAAACTGTCTAAACTTGAGACATTTACTTACTGTTCTTAAATCTGGCCTAGGTTCCCTGCTTTGCCTGCCCAAGAGTTTAAAGGATGCAGCAGCTCTTAAGTTGCTCACTGTAAGACTGGAACAGACTGACCACAACCTCACATCCAATTTAGTTCCTATCAGAGACCTCTGAGCATCAAAGAGACCCAGTGTTGATCATTGGCACTGTGTCCTTCTCACAAGCCTCAGTCAGAATGACAATTAAACCCAGATACAAACACCATCACTGCAGTACTGTGGCCCTCAGCTCCTCGGGTGAGTAGTTAACAGTACTTAATTGCACTTTGAATCGCCGAAAATACCTTGTGCTGTTAGCGGTGTCTTTGTAGTTGATGTCATTGGAAATGGCAAATGGTTAATGCCAGTTGCCCAATGTAGGCAGCTGCCTGTGATCATCAGGGATGGAATAAGTAGTGGGGACTGTAGTTACAACAACTACACCGAACATATTATCTCCTTTAAAACGCATATCATTAATGCTGAGACTAATTGTAATAATTTGGCGATGTATTAAACAGGAGTATTTTGGTACATGTGCAAAACACAAGCATTTGCTCTCTTTGCCTTTGAGATTTGCTGCTATACAGATTCTGTACTCAGAGATGAGACTGATAGCTGCAGTATGGGCTCTACCCAGCAGTATCTTGTTTACACTGACTGGCTCTGATTTGAACTCTCCCAGCCAGGAAAGAGAACTGAGCATTCCTGTTTATACATGTGGGTAAGACGCTGCTCACAGCCATTGAATTTAAGTCATTTGAAAGTATGGGCAGGAGTGTTTGCAATCTCAAAGCAGTTTTAACTAAGTTTAAAAGGTGCATATGAAGTCTAAGCTATCTTCTGAATACTTGTTAAATCAGGGTTGACATGGCATTGGAATTACATTTGATGTGGTGTCAAACCCCTCCAGGATTTTTTGTACTTCTTCCCTCTGGAGTCAGATTAGAACCAAACTCCGGGGTTATTGTTGCAAAGCAGTGTAAAGTTACAGTGTAAATGCACACTTAAAATATCATTGAAGGCTTGGTCAAGTAATTGAGTAGAGCAGAACTGGTTAGGAGGAAGGGAGGCTTTATATCTTCCCCTCCACTTACAGAATCCGAATGTGGTTTCTTGTTCACGAATAAAGTTATATATTATAAATTGCTTCTATTCAATTTGATTTGATATTTATGGTATAACATCATATTTATGGAAATGAATCTTAAACCAAAGAGCTGACACATGTTGTCTGGTTTTATGACCAGTGCAATTCCTATCTCTTTCTCTCTTTCAGTGGCTGCCATTTACCTTTCTGTGTAACTATACCCACAAAAGTTTAAAGCAACAACAAAATATTTGCAAAATAAGTAAATGAAACAAACAAGACTTGACAAAGCCCTTTACTTTTTTCCAAATGTTTCTGCCTGCTTTCAGTTGGATTCGGCTCTCATGAAGACACATTCGTTAATCCCATGTACCATCTTGTCCGTAGTTCTAAATTGTGTCACTCAGCACTCCCTTGCCATTCCCACTGTTCCCATGGCATATCTATTACTGCTTAGTCTCATTAGCAATGTTGTGGATCATTGTTGGTTGGTCTTTTGGCCTTTTCAATAAATTCACAAAATACCTCTCACCTACACCCCTTGCAGCCTCTGAGTTTAATGATTTCAGACTGTAATCTCTGCCCCCATTTTGTTTCCTCTTCTTTCCATGTTTCGGTCTTACCCTTGTGTTTCTCTTGTTTTTGCTTTTGGATGGTAACTGTTCATCATTTCTGTCATTCACACCTGCTCTAGGTACATCTTTTGTTTATTTTCTTGCCTCATTACCACTCCCTTTGTCCCTGCATTAGTAACTCTTTTGTCATTTAATCTCTCCTGTCTTCCACCCTATCACAGACCTTGCCTTTTGTTCTTTTTTCCACCCTACCCCATTACACCTGCTAAAAACATACTACATTTCTAACCTCTCCCAGTTCTGATGAAAGGTCCTTGACCTGAAACGTTAACTCTGTTTATGTCTCCACAGATGTTGCCAGACCTGCTGAGTATTTCCAGCATTTTCTGTCTTTATTTCAGATTTCCAACAATCGCAGTATTTTGCTCTTGAAATTCTGCAGGCACTGATTATGAACAACCTCAGTGCAAAGCTCATAAAATATGGTGAAGACACGCCATCCAAGATCATACAGCACATTTGTCAGGTGACACAGAAGGCCGACACTCCTGAAACATCATAGATGATGTGTAGCATTGTTATAGAACTGGAAAAAGGAACGCTGATTGGCCTGCTTATCCATGCAATAATATATTCATGGAGATAATTGATTTTGAAGGTTATAAGCAACAAAACAGTCAGGACAAGACAACGAACTCCATAATATCTATATGTCTGGCAGCATCTATGCAGAGAGAAGCAGAGTTAACTTTTCAGGTCTGTGACCTTTCATCAGAACTGAAAGGTTAACTCTGCTTCTCTCTACACAGATGCTGCTGAGTATTTCCAGCATTTTCTGTTTTTATTTCAGATTTCCTGCATCTGCAGTATTTTGCTTTTATTCCATAATGTCGATATTGCTGTGAAAGAGCCTCTTAAGTACTTCAACAATGCTGAGCAACTTCATTGAGAACTTCTACAATCATATAGGAATTGAGTTCAGGTAAATGAGGAGTGAAGAACAAGTCAAATGTTTTGGTTGCCTAGTCTTTTCAATGTGTTGCTTGAACGTATAACACAGGAAGGTTGTCTGACACACTCTAGCTTTTCCAGTGATATATACTTTTAATAGAATCATAGACATATTCCAAAGCCTAATTGTCTAATTCCATGAACTCAATAGAATGCTTGAACCGGAAATACATGCTGAGAAACAAAATAAATATTTCTACACATTTCACTAAAATCAGATTCAAACTAAAAGTAACACAAAGCAACTTAATCATTGTTAGTGCCAAGGCTCTATCATTACCGCAGAGAATACATGAAAACTTAACAAGTACATTGGAGGAACATTAATCGAGTTACAGAATAGAAAAGTGAAGATTGGAACAAGATTTGAACAACATAAACATTGATATTTTCCATTGCTATACATGCAAACAACAACTGGTCATTGTTAGACACAAAAGTTGGCTAATGTGTCTGTGTGCTCATGCATAAGAGAGAGAGAAAAAAAACAACAGCTCAAGAAAGAGCAACTAGAAAATCAGCAGGAGCCAGGAGAATGGAGAGTAGGAGGTCCAAATGACAGGTGAGAAAAAAACTAAAGGTATATGGAAGGACTAGAGTGAGGATCCGGCAGATCAAAAAAACAGAGTATGGAATGGTGAGGCACTCACATGAATAACAGTAAGAAGCTTGGTCAGTCCATTACTAACAGTATCGCCTGCTGCAGAATCCAGAACAAGGACTGCACAATTTCTATAGCGCACCAACTACTGTAATTTGGGAAGGGTGCAAGGAGAAGGAGAACTATGAGCAAATAGCTTACAGTGACACCTGATAGCCATAAACCACGGCTGGGAATGTCCCACTGTGTGGTAAGAGGGCTCGCTGCATAGCTAGATGTGATTATTATGTGACTGTGAGTTATCGAAGGGTAATTAATGGGGCATAAAAATACTGAGTCACCTCAGGTTATTAACCAAACTGTAGCTGGAAAAATAATCCATTTGTTTTTAGGAGAGACAGCCTTTCAGTGTCATAGAAACAAATCAAAAATCCTAAAGGGGACTGAACTATTCTTGAGCAGAATTTGTTCTTATCCGACATCCCCTCAAGTGGATAGGCTATATTTTGCTCTAACAATCGATGTTGGTGCAGTAATGACAGTAGATGCATCATTTTGCACTAAATATTGCGATAACTAGGTGCAGTTAAGGTCAAACCTATATTGTCATATAAAAACATGTGGGAGGCTAATTTATATCAGAATCCATCCTTTGGTTAAAGGTCATGCATGTACAATTGGCCATAGAAATTACAAATACATGGAGCTAATATTAGAGCTAATCATTTAATCAGCCATGGGAATAAAAAAAGTAAGCAGTCAAACTCAGGTTTCCATAACAACCAAAATATATCTCTATTTACAAAGATGAAAGCAAGTGAAACTAGACATATGTGAATAAGATTTACAGACTGTTGTACCTGTATGGTCCACGCTGCACGACATATGCTGGCAAATGACTGACAGCAGTGTACTGTTAAAATACTCACGTTTGACAATTTATTCCATTTAGCTGTTAAGAAGTAATACAACAGATGGAGGTTATTACTTCTTTAAAAATCTCGATTTGATTACTTTCTTAAATTAAACAGTAAGCTACTTACTGTTCATGTTTCAATAGAAGGCATTTTATGCTGGAACATTTCTAGGTTGGCCCTCATTGACAAATCTGACACTTAAATAATGTTATTATATAGCTTACCTGTAAAAAAGTAAATACAGCTAACCCTATTTCCCATGAGTACTTCACTTCTATTATTTCCCTCCCCAATAGACCTGGGCTTTTCATTCTCCTCTTCATGTCACCAAGCTACTGGCCCAGGAATACTGCTCACTAAAGTCTAATGGTCTCCACTTCTGAATCTGCTTGTCTCAGTAGTTACAGAAAATATTGATTTTACTTGTGGCTCACTTCTATCAACTGCCTTTTCATTACTGCTGATACATATTTTTCAAATTCTTTGTATTTTCTTTGCATTCTCTGCAAAATCGCTTTGGTCACTTTTGCAAGTATTGCACCCTCGATTTTCACCACTAATGTTTCCAAGTTGCATCTCTGATTTTGCACCATCGAAACCTGCATGATGGTGTGAGCTATGCATAGGATGTTATATTTTCTTTCCTTGTACTTTTCTCTCACTCATTTTATTTGAACCTTTCCTTGTTTTTTTTAAGCCATTTGTAGATAACCAAGGGTTTGCGAAGCACAATGGTTATAAGAAGGGGACATAATGTAGTGACGTGATTAGGACAAGCCTAGAGATACAGAAAGCTCAGCTGTTTACTGTTACTACCGTTAATCCTCTGGAGACTTGGTGCCAACATTTCCATTGATGCTATATTAGCGCTGCTTTTATAGTTTTATTGTATATTGATAGAGACACATAACAAAGTATTTAACTTGTGACTGGCAGCATAGACCAAGTAGCAACGTTGATGGTTTTGATCTGATTTTGCCATGCTGGTAACATTATCATCCTGCCATCACTTGCCAATTGCACAGCTCCACTGCTTTCAATGAAAATTGAGTTCTTTCAAAACTGGCAACCTTCTAGATTAAAAATATGGTGTTATTATTGGCAGCATTTATTTTCAAAATTACAGTTTATTTGTATAAAGTTAGGGGGACCTAGGTGGGTTTTCTTGGCACAGTGGATTAGTGAAACAAAGTTGCATGGAGCTGTAGACTCAGGATCAGAGCTGAGGAACCTGAGTTCCCAGTGTCCACTGAAACTGTCTGGGGAACCCAACAGGGAAGAGGAAAAAGGGACAACAGCTGAAGGACAAGGAGAAATCAAAAGGTAAGTCAATTTCTGCCACTTATCCACATCCCTTACCTAGTGACTGAATGCAAAGCAGCATCTGAGTGGATTGGACAATTGACTGCTTCAAACAATCCCACACCCTCAACGCTCACTCATTCACCGAGTGTACAATGTGAGCACAAGTGGGGTGTGTGCGTGGGACACTTGAAAGAAATATAATATTATAGATATGGTGCAGTAAGTTAAAGGCTGAATAACAGCAAGGAAGTAATTCTGCAATATTCACAATTTTATACCTTATTATATGTGACACATAGTAACATCATGCAGTGTGACTGT
Source organism: Heterodontus francisci (assembly GCF_036365525.1). NCBI lineage: Eukaryota > Metazoa > Chordata > Chondrichthyes > Heterodontiformes > Heterodontidae > Heterodontus > Heterodontus francisci. Next base: position 21,246,701 of record NC_090408.1, on the reverse strand, counting down.
GCGATCTTTATTTCAAGAAATGTTTTCTTGGTCAACATTCTAATTACCACCACTCAGAGGCACAAATATTCAACCTTTTTAACATCTTGTAAACCAAAGTACTAAACATGCTAAATATTGTTTACAGTACGAATGCTTACGATAAGACCTGCCAGGCTGCAAAAATGGCCGAGGGACATGTTAAAAAGCCATCTGCTTAATACATTCAATCAAACATTCACATTCTTAAACTTACTGGCTTCAAGGACTTCGAACAGGAATAAGATGTAGATCCAGTAAAACCTTCCATCTTCAAACCACATACTGTTTCAGTGTCAAAACTGTCTGAATTGTGGTTAAAAAAAACCCCAAAACATTCAGTATAATTATAGAAAAAAGGGAACTTTTGGCAGATACATAAAGAACAAGACTTTGGATATAATTTGTTTTCAAATATTCTAGATTTAGGGAAAGCACAGAATCAGTTCTTTAATATTTCAAACATGTTTTGGTGTTACAACCTTCAGAGAGACTGAGTGGAACTTGCCAGTGTTAACCTGCCCCAATCACACACCAAATGCACTTTGGCTAATAAACCTAGCGCTTTGAGAAATTACAAGAGCTTAGTCTATCAGGTCAATGTTATTACAGTGCTGCATATAGTCATTGCTCCTCGCAAAAGAAACATGCTCTTAGGTAAGAAAGATTTGCAAACTAAATACAGTTATTTTCACCTTGAATGGGAGATCCTAATAATTGTTTGCCTCACAACTAGCCAATTACTCCAAATTTTCACTTTAGAAAATGGGTATTTAAATAAAAATAAAAATATATGTGATACACTACTAAATCCCTGATTTTTTTAAATATTATTATGTTCTTAAATAAGTGCTTATGTTATGTTAGATGCTGATCAACAAAGGAGCAGTCTTCACTTGTAACCTCTCCCTGCTCCAGTCTGGAACATGACACATGTCAGCCAATGATAAATGGTTCCGTAGTGTGTGTAATTTCAGGCGCAATGCCCTTGAGATGTTCAAACCCTCGCTCACAAATGCTACTGTGGGACTAAAGCTAAGAAGCTATTTTTTCGTGTTTTGATAAGAAATAAAAAAAGATAAAATAAATAAAAAGTTATGTTTTCCTCACATGGCACTAAAAAGCCAATGTCCATCTTTTATGGAAATTTGACTTCACCCCACTTCCTATGTTGCTCCTTAATCGAATGCTACAATCAAGTGAAGCATTAAATAACCACTGATAGTAAATGTTTAAAGATGTTACTTAACAGTTTAATGAATGTGAATTTTAATTGATACTTTGAATACTGATATTGTTCAGCTTTCAAATATCCACCTGTAATTTAAGTTACCGATTAATAAACAAGGTTCATCTTCAACAGGGAAGTGCCAGATGGGTATTTATTTGAATGTTCTAAATAGATATGTTGGCATATCAAAGATTACATAAGATAAAAATTCTGTGTTACAGTGACATTGCCTTTTGCCGATCTGGTTAATAAACAATAGTTATCTTCTAGAGCATGAAATAGGTCCAAACTGCTCCTTTAGTGGGCTATGTAACTAGTGTTAAATCAAAGAATGCAGTGTGACATTACACAGCTTAAATAATGCAGGCATTTCCTTTTTAAAGGGAATATGGAAACTGTAGATTAGTAATAGTGATAGGCTGCTGTATGACAGCTCAATGGAGCCTATGCTGTCTCCATTGCATTGTTTCTCATTTGCAGCTATTTGCATGCCAATTATTTTAAAACAAATATTGGGTTCCAGTTTTTTCCTTGACAAATAGTCTGCAGGGTTTTAATTGGATCTAACCAGTTGCAAGAGCTATGAGGGTTAGAACGGAGACAGATGATGCCTTCAGAAGAAGCTGCAGGGTGCTGCGGTGCAGATTTACCAATTACTGCATTATCCGTAATGCACTCTAAATTTGCTAAACACAGCACCAAAATACAAGCCACAGGCAAACAGGAAAGCAATATCCTACTGAGCGTTAAAAAGAGATTTCATCGTGGGCGGATTCACTTTCTGCTTATCTACTTGTTCTATTAATTACCATTCTTTGACTGATGATTTTATCCTGGTTATGAAAATGTAGGCATTGTATTTAAACCGGAATAAAAGTACTACGCACGTCTGCAGCTAAAGAAACATCAGCATTCAGGCTATTCCTAATCACGCTCCAAGACCAATTGTTACATTTGTGCTCCTTTGCAATTAACACAATGGGCCCACTTTTCCTATACCTTTGCAAAACTACCGTTTCCATAGGCACATACTGTTTTTGTGTCAGGAGCAGGTACAGCCAGAACATTAGTATGCACCAACAACACCCTTTCAAGCTTGTGCACCTATAGCTAAACAAGAAGATATGGAGGAATCATGTGGCTAACAATCTGACTGAATTTGTATTATTGACGGCACTAGATTTCAAATATGTTTTCAGTTTGCTTGCACTTTTGACAAGGGCACTGACAGAACCACAGGATTGTGATCTACTCTGACTTCCATGTGTTATAAGCATAACAGAAAAATTTCCTCCCATCACTGTTTTTTCTTGTGAACATTTCTACGATTTTCCTAGAAAGGGAGATGGAGTGGAAATCCTCCTGCTAAGTTTATAACCTCACTAATCTATAAAGACTGATCTCGCTCTCCGAGCAGTGAGTGACATTCATGGGAGAGCAGAACAGGAAATGAGGCTTAAGTCCTGTCGTCCATGAAAATTAAAATAAAAGATCATGCACCTGCGATTTCCTGTAAATTGTTTCCAACTGAGATCTCAGGTGTGTGGAATAAACCTAAAGTGACCACAGCAAATCATCCCCAACATGATGTTTATGAACAACAACTTGCTTTCAATAAGCACCTTTAATGTAGGAAAACATCCCAAGGCATTTCACAGAAGCATAATAAGTCAGAAATTGACACTGAGACATTTAGAGGGTTGGCTAAAAGCTTTATCAAAGCAGTAGGTATAATATAGAATTAAAAACAATGTCATGAAATTGTTCTTGACATAGAGTCTGGATCATTTGGGAGCATAGATCGGACAGTCAAGGCATCGAGTCAGACATCCGATTTGTGGAGCTACCTTTTTTTAGCCAATGATATTAGGAATGCTGTGAATTGGCATGCTGACCCCTTGCACTCAATTCTCTGATGTGTGTTCCTGTGAACCAAGACTCTGCAATGGACGCAAAGGTTTCAAGGCTCAAGAGCACATTAGTCTAGTACACATTCCAGTTGCTTTTTTAAAAAAATATTTATTAGGGGAAACAAGCTTTAGGGGAAAAAGGATCTATGTCCAACCAAACACTGGATGCAACTATTTTCTCATGGGAATCCTATGCTCAGGTTGCCCTGTACAGAACATTGTAGTGGCAAAGAGGCTGGGGATGTGATAGAGCAGGAAAATATTGATAAAGCAAAATCAAGTAATAATATTTAAGTGAAATTTGGACAAATATGCATTTGACAGTGGAGTTAATGGGCCTTTAGTGCAGCTCAACGTCACAACCTACAGAAACAACTGAAAAATGCTGTCAATCAACTAACCAATATCTGCAGGACAGCTGTAAAAACAAATTGGATCTCTTTTAAAAATGGTTGTGGTTATGATCCATCATTTATTGTTTTTTTTCTGATGAGAGTTCACCTCGTGATTTCTTTGGGGGGGAGGGGGGTGGTTTGTGCGTTAGTTGTGCAATATTGAAAAGAAAAGGTAACAGATTTTCTTCTCTAGAATGTCAACAGGTATTCCCATGATTTATTTAGAGAGCATGATCAAAACTAAATAACTAATAATAGTCTGATCTCTGGGAAACAACTTTATTAGTTTTATCTTGCACATTTTGAAGAAAAAAGAAAAAATCCATATTCTAATAGGTTAGCTTAGGGGCCTGCTCACGTAGGGAATTTGTGAGGCAAATCTATTTTTTTTTTTTGCAACTGCTAGGCCTTTGTAATATTTGTATATTATTTGTAATATTCAGGGTGTGAATGGAAACGCTATCTATGATTGGTGGAATTAGTGCTATGTGTGAATAAACAGACCTCGTTATTGTCTAATGGTTTACTTTTGGGTCAATAATGTTATGTGATTGATCTAATCGGTAACAGATTGAACTGGTCACAGATCTCAAAATTACATGCACGGCCTAAACAGAATGATGAAAACATGTTCTGTTTTTAAAACAAATAGATCAGTGTAAGGGAGTAATAAAACAAATATTGGACACTGCCCTGGGGCATTGCAGTTACCCCACAGGTTATAGAAGTGACCTTGTCTATTATAATGTCCTCAGCCTTCAGGTTCAAATATAGAAATTTTACAAAATCATCCCTGCAAACATCAGGCTAATAGTTACCAATGTACTCCTTAACTATAGTCCATAATTGCACATTTAACATATTCAAGTTGATTGCAGAATGTATTCCTACTAGTCAAAGAATATTAATATTGACAAAAGCAAAAGATATTAATACTGCCAGTTTTAATCAAAGGGAATCTGTATTGTAAAAATGCAAACCAGAATGAATCACTTTGCACTTTTGCTGTAGTTTTTTTTAGTTTTTTTGTATGGTACTACATTGTTTCTGAGTTATTTGCAGGATCGCAGTATTGTAATTATACCAAAACATTGTGATGCAAAACCTGTGATAATTATCTTGCAAATCATGTAATCTGTCACATTAACAGAACAGGAGCTAAGAAAATCAGAGCCAGTTTATATGACCAGAACAGAAAAGGTGAAACTTTTCAGGAAAATCACATAATTACTGATAGTCTGTGACATGCGAAGTATTATGCATTATCCTGATGCATTATTTTCTGATGCATTTTGAAATTATGACCTCCTTTCCATAGTTCATGACTCTTTGGCTGTTATAGAAATAGAGGAAACAATTATTGAGATATTTGAAGTAAAATCAGTTTTACTCTTTTTATTTCTCTCCTCTTGCATTAGTTCATGTTATCATTCTAAGTGAACAGCTAAGATTTATACCTCTGTTTAGCACCAGTTGTTCACTTGACTTCCGTAGCAAATCTTTACTGGAGTCTTTATTCTAAAGGTTGCCTTGCTGTTTATAACACACACCATACCCCCAAGATCTTTCGTTGGTTATATTCAGGGGTGAATTAGCCACTTTTGACTGGGCCAAAGATGAGTCTACAACATTACCTGCAGCAGGCTTCCCATTATTGTTGTTGTGTAGTGACCCCTACTGGATGTTCACATTTGAGAACGGGGCTGGACATGGTTGTGATAAACCCCTTGGTTGAATAGCACACCAGCAATAAAATGCGTGAAGAATAGCCATTTGAACAAAGTACCACAGAGTCATTCAGAGCTGTGGGATCATATTTTTAAGATGAGAGGCGGACGAGGGAGGAAAAAGCATCTTAATTTTTTGGGACATATATATCTGATTAAAATTATTTCCAAAATTGGAGTATTACTGTTATGCTCTGAAAAATACAATCTGTTCACAAGAAGTGGGATGGGAACATGCAATTTGTCATTGTCCAAGGACTTCTGAATTTAGAATTGGATGGTGCATATAATTCTATAAATCAAGAACCAGCCAGTCTTTTATTAAAAGTGTTATCAGTTTGGACAGTCTCAAAATAGTATCTGGTGTGCACAAGTCCCCAATACAAGCCATTCATAATTAATTAAGAGAACTAGTGCAGATAACTAACATGGGAAAGGAAATATCTCATTCGGACACTCTACTGAGACTGTGGTTAAATCATACTTTTGAGGAGTGCATTGGGAACTTTACCCTGCATCTGTCATGAGCTGTACCTGATCTGAAAATGCTCGAGGTGAACATTGGGTGATAAAAAGTACTAATATTCCTCAACTTTATAAGCACAAGATTCACTTCTCAAAAGGTTTGCTGCAGCCCTTGCTGTCTCTTTATAATGCAAAGAGTGCACAGGAATCTGCTATAGAACTGGAATGAACAGAAAATACTCATTTCATTTATCACCCATGCACTTTGATGGTGAACGGTGCCAAATGAAAGATAATTTGATTAGCATTTGTAAGGAAGAGCTGTGCAGTCAAAGCTTCATTATAGTACTAGAAAAGAGCCTTTATTAATAACAGGCTATTAAAATGTTACCATGGTCTTAATATAGAAGCAGATGAACCTCCTGTAAATGCCAGTTTTGGTGTGAAGCGGGTGACTGTTGGATTTGATTTTTAATGCAGACAGAAGTCTGGCTGGGGATTTTCCAGGTTGCTTTGGATTTATTTAATTGTATCTGTTTTATCCCTAACAAGAAGTTGATATCTGAGCCACCGAGATATGTAAGAATCAGCGGTGGATTTCCAGCAGAGCCACGAGATAAATGACTTTTATAGGTTGAGCAATTAGAGATTTCTAAAAGCTGCTATTAAAACAATCTCATTCAAGGAATGCACAATCAGTGTCCATTTTTATAACCAGGAACAAATACAAGCTGCTGTATTTAGTTAAAACTCACTTTAAAAGGGACTAGCTTTTTTTTTTACAAAAATGTAAGTTTGCTGTTGTACCTTTTCCCATACTGTTTTACAGCTTCTCTTTTGGGGGGAGGTAGATTTTGGCAGTGCATCACCACATTGACAAAAAGAAAAAAAAAGCTGCAATTTTCTGCTTGAATATCTCACTGACTAAGTCCATTGATCATCCCTTCTGTTTGTGCAGGAGAAGTGTTTTTCTCACTAATAACTCATACCTTCTCCTATACTTTTGTTGTTGGTAGGGCCTTTGCGTAATTCCTTAGAGAGCGCACTAGATTGAAGTTATTTTATGCTTGAGCTCCCATGGTCCCAATTTTAAAATCTTCATGTCAATTTTCACACATCACTGTCGAGTACTGAATGTTATGGAATTTTCAGCAGAGGCTAGAGAGACAATTTATACATGACCTGGGCCGATCAGAGCACTCAACATAAGGTGAAAGGTGAACGTGTAATTAATGTTGGTTTAGAGACATGATGGCAGATTCAGTCCCCTAAAAACTAACCATTGACAAATTATTCTTACAGTATTTTGACAAAAATCCTTCAGCTCTTGCTGTTGTTGCCACTGGAGATTTTTTTTTTTAATTTAATGGAATAGTTCTTAAAATGAGTGTTGTCTTTTACATCTGAGAACCTGCAAACATGCGAGCACTTAAAGACTTCAGTGACATCATCTTATGGAGTTTATGAAATATTGACCACTTTAACCCACCGCTCTGTGGTGTCTGAAAAGTGATCCACTCTGTTGTAAATATAATCAATTCTTATTTGAATGTTTCTACAGTCATTTTGCCCTTTGTTAGAAAACTTAATGTCGACAAGATCGCTAATGCCATGTTTACTGTGTTAGCTCCCATATCATATGTTCATCTTTCAGAGTTAAAATGGCCTTTAATAATCTGTAATGTGAAAAATACACAGACTGACACAGATTACTAGGTGCAGCTTATAGCCAAAGCAATGCAGTGTAATAGGCCTATAGCTATGAGAAAATCCCATCTAGTGTAGAAAAAACCCTCTCTCCATGACCTCTGCTGAAATACTCCTTGATATAATATGACCTTTGCTGTAACATATTGTTTATAGTTACTTCATTAATTGAGACACCATAATGTTCTTTAGCCAAGCTTTTATTTGCATGCCTCCCAGAAAATATTGTTGTATAAGAGGGGCCACTATTGTGTCCTGGGAAGAACTGGCCTGTTCTCAATTTGCTAGATTGGAAACATGATTAATTTTTTTTAGAAGTCTGTCCGGCGAGTATAATCAATTGTGTAGTCAATCCCTTGATTAGGCATCAGACTACTTCAACTTAGAATGCACGTATATTAGTTTAATCTCTTTTGTTCATTCGGAACCAATGCTGATATGAAGAGCAAAAGGTCATATTCTCATTTAGTAAATATTTTATCAAAAAATTAGACGTGATTAATACTAATTGTTTGTGTTTGCTCCTTCTCTAAGGATTCTGCTTCTCCAAAAATGGGATCATAAAAAAGCAGCAAAAAATGAGGGTCAATCAGAATTTTACTTGTTAAAAATCAATTACGAAAAGTTCTTAAGGAATAATCAGAAAGAAAGTATTTCTCTCCAGGTCAGATTTGAGTTACTATGATTTCGAAGTATCTTCACTACAGTGAATAGATTTCTAACCCAAGCCTTGGGTATAGTGGTGATTAGTTGGTATCATGCAGTATAGCAAAAGAAGGAGGAGAAGTAGTTCAGGAGCATAGAATGTACAGGAGGCCCATGACTCACAGCAAGCAGTACCACAACCAGCAAATCTACTGCAAAAGATTCAGCTGTCTGGGCACAATGGAGGACAAGTACATGAGTAGAGATAGATGCAGGGGAAGCTGTGACTGACATGTGTCATCTGCTTGAAATAGACTACAGGGACTGTCTACCACTACCATTTGTTCTGTATTATCAGCAGCAGTGAATGTCACCCACCACAGCCCTGTATTACCACATATCATGCTAAGCAACACTGAGCAATCCTCGGGAGCATTTTTGATTGTAAATGTGTGCCTTTCCTGTAGGCTGTATCTTTATAAACTTGGAAATGGTATGTGATCCATGGAAGAAAATATTGCATCTCAATGCATGATTCATAGAGGATACACGTGGTGCTTTCATTCTGAAGCAATATAGTGCTCCTGCTCGCTGAGAGAGAAATAAAGATGGATGATTGGCTCTCAGGATATATAGGTTATGCAATGCCACCTTTGCTAATACTTCTGCACGCTTCCATACTCCAGAAAACAGTTACAAGAAGACATATGGGTGAGCTCGTGTCTTCACTGGGAAGACATTTGGGGTACTAAGGAAACACTTTGTGGTTTGATCTACTTGGGTGGAGATGGTGTGTACTTTGGTAGCAGCACAGTGCGCAATCTTCTTTGGCCTCCTTGTCTCAAGAGACAATGGGTAAGCGCCTGGAGGTGGTCAGTGGTTTGTGAAGCAGCGCCTGGAGTGGCTATAAAGGCCAATTCTAGAGTGACAGACTCTTCCATAGGTGCTGCAGATAAAATTGGTTGTCGGGGCTGTTACACAGTTGGCTCTCCCCTTGCGCTTCTGTCCTTTTTCCAGCCAACTGCTAAGTCACTTCGACTTGCCACACTTTAGCCCCGCCTTTATGGCTGCCCGCCAGCTCTGGCGGACGCTGGCAACTGACTCCCACGACTTGTGATCAATGTCACAGGATTTCATGTCGCGTTTGCAGACATCTTTAAAGCAGAGACATGGACGGCCAGTGGGTCTGATACCAGTGACGAGCTCGCTGTACAATGTGTCCTTGGGGATCCCGCCGCTGGCTCAGAAGGGTGTATATGCTGGGGATGTTGGCCACCTCGAGGACTTCTGTGTTGGAGATACGGGCCTGCCACCTGATGCCAAGGACTGTCCGAAGGCAGACAAGATGGAATGAATTGAGACATTGCTCTTGGCTGACATACGTTGTCCAGGCCTCGCTGCTGTAGAGCAAGGTACTGAAGTCACAGGCTTGATACACTTGGACTTTTGTGTTCCGTGTCAGTGCGCCATTTTCCCACACTCTCTTGGCCAGTCTGGATATAGCAGTGGAAGCCTTTCCCATGCGCTTGTTGATTTCTGCATTGAGAGACAGGTTACTGGTGATAGTTGAGCCTAGGTAGGTGAACTCTTGAACCACTTCCAGAGCGTGGTCGCCGATATTGATGGATGGAGCATTTCTGACGTCCTGTCCCATGATGTTCGTTTTCTTGAGGCTGATGGTTAGGCCAAATTCATTGCAGGCCGCCGCAATCCTGTCGATGAGTCTCTGCAGACACTCTTCAGTGTGAGATGTTAATGCAGCATCGTCAGCAAAGAGGAGTTCCCTGATGAGGACTTTCCGTACTTTGGTCTTTGCTCTTAGATGGGCAAAGTTGAACAACCTGCCACCTGATCTTGTGTGGAGGAAAATTCCTTCTTCTGAAGACTTGAACGCATGTGAGAGCAGCAGGGAGAAGAAGATCCCAAACAGTGTAGGTGCGAGAACACAGCCCTGTTTCACGCCACTCAGGATAGGAAAGGTGTCTGATGAGGCGCCGCTTTGCTGAATTGTGCCTTTCATATTGTCATGGAATGAGGTGATGATACTTAGTAGCTTTGGTGGACATCCAATCTTTTCTGGTAGTCTGAAGAGACCACGTCTGCTGACGAGGTCAAAGGCTTTGGTGAGATCAATGAAAGCAATGTAGAGAGGCATCTGTTGTTCGCGGCATTTCTCTTGTAGTTGTCGAAGGGAGAACAGCACGTCAATGGTCGATCTCTCTGCTCGAAAGCCACACTGTGCCTCAGGGTAGACACGCTCAGCCAGCTTCTGGAGCCTGTTTAAAGTGACTCGAGCAAAGACATTCTCCACTATGCTGAGCAGAGAGATTCCACGGTAGTTGTTGCAGTCACCGTGGTCATCCTTGTTCTTATAGAGGGTGATGATATTGGCATTGCGCATGTCCTGTGGTATTGCTCCCTCATCCCAGCACAGGCAAAGCAGTTCGTAGAGTGCTGAAAGTATAGCAGGCTTGGCACTCTTGATGATTTCAGGGGTAATGCCGTCCTTCCCAGGGCCTTTTCTGCTGGCTAGAGAATCAGTGGCATCACTGAGTTCCGATTTTGTTGGCTGTTCGTCCAGCTCATCCATGACTGGCAGAGACTGGGCTGCATTGATGGCGGTCTCAGTGACAACATTTTCCCTGGAGTACAGTTCGAGGTAGTGCTCCACCCAGCGGTCCATTTGCTTGCGTTGGTCAGTGATTGTGTCCCCTGATTTAGATTTGAGGGGGACAATCTTCTTGATGGTTGGCCCAAAAGCTCTCAATGTCATCACACATTGCTCTGATGTTTCCGGTGTCGCAGACCAGCTGGATATGACTGCATAGGTGTTGCCAGTTGTCATTTGCGCAACACCTGGCTGTTCTTTGTGCAGCGCTTCTGGCTGCTTTAAGTGCTACGGATGTTAACTCGCTGGTGGCTTTCTTGTAGTTCAACAGTACAATGCGCTTAGCAGCTATGACAGATTCCAGCTCTTCAATGTGAGATTGAAACCAGTCTGCATTCTGCTTCTCACATTTGCCACAGGTGATCATTGCTGAGTCATGGAGGGCATCTCTGATGTGGGCCTACAAGGTCTCTGCATCCCCGGAAGGAGCGTTTTGAAGGGCTTTTTCAAGTGAATTTAGAAACATATGTAACAGCTGTGGATAAGAAATTCTGTTAGTGTTGATGCGCGGGCAGCCCTTCTGCTTGGAGTGATGCAGCTTCTTTGGTTTGAGTCTAACTTTGCTGCACACCAGGGAGTGGTCGGTGTCGCAGTCCACACTGTGGAAGCTGCGTGTGATTTGGACACTGTTTATAGAGGCTCACCTTGTGACGATGAGGTCCAGCTGGTGCCAACGACGTGATTTTGTGTGCCTCCATGAAACCTGGTGACAGGGCTTAGTATGAAAGAACGAGTTGGTGATGCAGAGGATGTGATAGGTACACAACTCCAGCAGTCTCTGTCCATTCTCATTCATCCTTCCAATGCCATAGTGCCCAAAGCAGGAGGGCCATGAGTCATGGTTGGCCCGAACCCTGGCGTTAAAGTCCCCCAGCAGGAACGAATGTTCGGTATTGGGAATGGTACTAATGATATTATGGAGTTCCTCGTCGAACTGGTCTTCAGCTTCAGGTGGGGTGCAGAGTGTTGGAGCATAGATGCTGAGTAGGTGTACTGGAGCAGAGGTGGTGAGCAGTCGGATGGACAGTATGCGTTCCGAGTCATTTGAGGGAGGCTCTATCATGCTGAGCAAAGAGTTTCTGATGGTGAAGCCCACTCCATGCTGTATTGGTTCTCCAGGATCCCTACCCTGCCAGAAGAAGGTGTAGTCTTGCTCTCTTAGACATCCGCTCGCAGGGAGGCATGTCTCCTGAAGTGGTGCAATGTCCACATTGAGTCTACTGAGCTCGTTGTTGATGATGGTGGTCTTCCGAGAATCGTTGATTTCTGCAAGATCATCCGACAGGCCAGGACCTGACGTTCCAGCTTGCAAAACAAAGGGCTGGCAACTTCTTTCCTTTTTTTGTCGTGCTGTTTGGTGCGGTGTTGCAGTCCACTTTTCGGGCAATGACACTGAACTCCAAGCACCCATTGAAGCAGGTGGGCTGTGGTGAGACAGAACCTGACTGACTGGGGGCTGCCCAGTTTGAGGCGGGTGGTAGCTGTCCAGTGAGATGTGATGACCTCTCCCACCGGCAAAGGCAACCCGTGGCGCCCAATCTCTATGCCAACTGAGCTGGACTTATAACCCGTAACTGCTGCCTTCCATGTTGTTTTGGTCGCTGTGAGGCGAATATGGAGTGACCTCTCCATGGCGCAAGCCTGGGCGGATGTATGGAGGTTATGAGTTGCCCAAGCATCAAAACCCCCCTCTCGGCCTTCCTGGTGGGGTCCAAAGGAGTGCAGAGCATGACGTTTGGCACCGGTATGGCTGCAGGAACTGACCGCCTTCGAGGTTCCGCTCCGGATTTTCTGTTAGGGTTTACTCTCTCAGCCTTGGTCTCTCCCAAGATGCCCACAAGGCAGTGGGGTTGTTAGGGCCCCTGCTCAGGGATAGGTGGATGGTGGGGGCAGGAGGTGCGGGGGGGGAGGGGGTGCGAGGGGTGGGGTACGGTGGGAAGTGGTGGAGGGGGAGCTGGGAAGGGGGCTGCAGGGGGGTAGGGGAAGGGGGTGCAGAGGAAGGGGGTGCGAGGGGAAGATGGTGCGAAGGGGGAGCTGGGAAGGGGGTGCGAGGGGGGTGGGGGAAGGGGGTGCAAGGGGGGTGAGCTGGGAGGGGAGAGCGAGGGGGGAGCTGGGAAGGGGGAGCGGGGGGAGGGGGTGTAGGAAGGGGGTGCAGGTAATAAAACATTTCACACAGTGCACAATAGTATCATGAAAACAGATATGTGCTGCTATCAATTTTGCAATGTCGCCATTTCAGAAATAGTCTTGTACCCAGCAGCAAGTTTACAGTTATATTGGACAAAGGGCCTTCTGGATTTTAGTCTGTGGCACTCTTGGCCTATAAACTTTTGTAAAAATATGATGATCTCACATCAAGTTGGAACAACATATCAGCCATGGATCAGTTGGTAACACTCCTACCTCAGAGTCAGAATGTTGTGAATTCAAGTCCCACTCCAGGACTTGAACACAAAATTCTAGGCTGACACTTTTACTGAGGGAATTCTGTACTGTTGGAGGCTTTGTCTTTTGGATGAGATGTTAAACTGAGACTTCTGAGAAGACCAGGAGTGTTCTCCTGGTGTCCTAGCTAATATATCCCTCAATTCACATCACAAAACCAGATTATCTGGTCATTATCACATTGCTGTTTGTGTGACCTTCCTGTGTGCAAATTGGCTGCTGCATTTCCTACATTACAACAGTGACCACACTTCAGAAGTACTTTGTTGGCTGGTAATGTGCTTTGAGATGTCGTAAAAGGTGCTATATAAATGTATTTTCCCCAAAATTTATAAATGTAATTTCATAATCTCAGTGCTTTAGAGGGAATCCTAAATCAAAAGCGGGTATGAATTAAGTGAATATAGACTAGAGATATGATTTAATTTTACATCAGTCATTTCTTTGTGATGCTTCCTACTGTATAAAGGGTAATAGTATTCTGCAGGTGCTAGCATGTGGAGAATAGGGTGTTGGTGTCCGAGGTAGTGCCAGCTAGTTTCTTAATAAGAGAAAGACAATCTTTGGAATGGTGACAGTAGGTCAGACCTTGATGAACTTTACCACAAGATATGTTGTTGTCATCATATGATGAATTTGAGTGGCAGAGAATGATGCGCTAGGAAGCTGATGCTTCTATTATCAAAGCAGAACACAGCCATCCATGCTGTTTGACGGATTGGGTCTATTCCAAAGAACTATGTATACCTGAGAGTATGTACTGCCTCCAAAAATGCATCATTTATCAGTTTCTGGTGAATTTTTGTGCTCGTTAAGGTAAGGGACATCAGTTGGGCAGACTGAGCAGTTTTTCCACTCTTGTCAGCCATTGTCAGTACTAAGGACCTTCAGACCAGATAATGCATAGGTAAAATGCAGAGTAAATCTCCCTTTACATTGTCCAACAATGTGTCTTAATCTTAACCTCTGAAAAGTACTCCCTACAATACCAATATGAATACTCCCACTTCCCATGCGAACAACTCTTTGGTCTGAGTGCCATTACCAATTAATTGTTGACATGTCCAGGACAATGGCTAGATTTATACTGTGGGCCTGCACCCATCAGCCTCAAATCTAACTACTAATAGGAGAGAGTTCAGAACATCAAAAAAACACTTAATAAACACTTGGATTTGCACATGAGTTGCCGTATCCTACAGGGCTGGGGACCAAGAGCTGGAAGGTGGGATTTTTCGACTGACACGGACATGGTGGGCTGAATGGCCTCCTTCTGTGCTGTAAATATTTCTATGTTTCTATCATTCTGGGCTGAATTCAAACTTGGACCCTATAGATGTGTTGCTAACCTGCTGCACTATCCAGTTCTCAGTTTCCCCCAAACCTGCCATCCCCAAATTAACTATACTTCAAAAATTAATAGTTTTCTTCCCATCTCCAATTTTTTTGTCACCAGTTTTCTTTCCGCTCTTCTCCTCCTGAAGGTGTTGATTCCTTATTGGGGTATAGTTCAAGCATTTTGTCCAAATGGCCATCATTCATGAATGAATCCTGAACATCAATGTTACTTGTATTAGTTGTGGCTCAGTGGTAGAACTCTTGAGTCAGAAGGCTGTGGGTTCAAATCCCACTCTACAGACATAAGCACATAATCTAGACTGACACCTCAGTGTAGTAGGAGCAGGAGTAGGCCATTCAGTCCATTGAGCCTGTGCCACCATTCAATACGATCATGGCTGATCATCCACTTCAATGCCTTTTTCCCACATTATCCCCATATCCCCTTTATCATTGGTATTTAGAAATCTATCAATCTCTGCTTTAAACATACTCAATGACTGAGCTTCCACAGCCCTCTAGGGTAAAGAATTCCAAAGATTCACAACCCTCTGAGTAAAGAAATTTCTCCTCATCTTGGTCCTAAGTGGCTTCCCCCTTATTTTGAAATTGTGTCCGTTGGTTCTAGACTCCCCACGTGTGGAAACATATTACCTGCATCTACCCTGTCTATCCCTTTAATGTATTTTGTAGGTTTCAATGAAATCACCCCTCATTCATCGAAATTCTAGAGAATACAGGCCCAGTTTCCCCAATCTCTCTTCATAGGACATTCCTGCTATCCCGGGAACAAGTCTGGTGAACCTTCTTTGCACTCCCTCTATGGCAATAATATCCTTCCTGAGGCAAGGGGACCAAAACTGCACACAGTACCCCAGGTGCAGTCTAACCATGTCTATACAATTGAAGCAAGACTTCACTACTCCTGTACTCAAATCCTCTTGCGATAAAGTCTAACATACCATTAGTCTTCCTAATTGCTTGCTAGACCCGCATGTTAGCTTTTCGTGACTTATTGACGAGAACGCCCAGGTTGCTTTGTACATCTACATTTTCTAATCTTTTACCATTGAAGAAATACTCTGCACATCTATTCCTCCCACCAAAGTGGATAACATTACATTTTTCCACATTATATTCCGTTGCCATGTTCTTGCCCACTCACTAAGTCTGTTCAAATCCCCTTCCAGCCACTTTGCATCTTCCTCACAACACGCATTCCCATCTAGTTTTGTGTCATCCATGAACTTGGAAAACTTACATTTGGTCCCCACATCCAAATCATTGATATATATTGTGAACAGCTGGGGCCCAAACACCGATCCTTGAGATACACCACCAGTCACAGCCTGACGACGTGAGAATGACCTGTTTATTCCTAGTCTCTGCTTTCTGTCTGTTAACCAACCCTTAATCCATGCCAGTATATTACCTTCTATCCCATGTGCTTTAAGTTTGCTAACCAATCTCCTGCGGGGGTCTTTATCAAAACCTTCTGAAAATCCAAATATACTGTATCCACTGACTCCTCTTTATCAATTCTGTTAATAACATCCTAAAAAAACTCCAACAGGTTCGTCAAACATGATTTCCCATTCATAAATCCATGTTGACTATGCCCAATCAGATCTTTATTATCAAAGTGTCCATTTATCACATCCTTTAGAATAGATTCCAGCATTTTCCCTACTATTGATATAAAGCAAACAGGTCTGTAGTTCCCTGTTTTCTCTCTCCCTCCCTTCTTAAATAGTGAGGTGACATTTGCTACCTTCCAATTTGCAGGAACTGTTCCAGAATCTACAGAATTTTGGAAGATGATCACCAATGCATCCACTATCTCCATAGCGACCTCTTTCAACACTCTGGGATGTAGCATAGCAGGTCCCTGGACTTATCAACCTTCAGCCCCATTAATTTCTCCAATACAACCTTCTTAATAATACTAATTTCCTTCAATTCCTCATTCTTGCTAGTCCCTTGGATCTCTAATTCTGGAAGATTTCTTGTATCTTCCTCAGTGAAGACAGACACAGAGTAATCATTTAACTTCTCTGCCATTTTTCTATTCCCCATTATAAATTCTCCTGACTCTGCCTGTAACGGACCCACATTTGTCTTAGCCGAACATTTCCTTTTTGCATACCCTATAAAAGCTTTTACAATCTGTTTTTATGCTTTTTGCTAGTTTACATTCATATTCTATTCTCCCTTTCTTGATCAATTTCTTGGTCCTCCTTTGCTATATTCTACAATCCTCCCAATCCTTAGGTTTACTACTATTTCTGGCAACTTTATAGGCCTTTTCTTTTAACCTTGTACAATCCTTAACTTCCTTTGTTAGCCACGGTTGACTGACTTTTCTTTTTGGGTTTTTGTGCCTTGAAGGAATGGATAGGTGCTGTAAACTATGTAATAAGTCATTAAAGACTATCCATTGCCTATGTACTGTCATACCTTTTAATGTATTTTCCCAATCCACCTCTACCAATTTTTCCTCATACCTTCATAATTTCCTTTGTTCAAATTTAACACCCTGGCTTCAGATTGAACTACCTCATTTTCAAACATAATGTAAAATTCTATCATATTATGGTCACTCATCGTAAAGGTTCTTTTATAACAATATTATTAATTATCCCTTTCTCATTACATAATACTAGATCTAAAATAGCCTGTTCTCTAGCCGGTTCCCAACATACTGCTCTAGAAAACCATCCCTAACACACTCCAGAGACTCATCCTCCACAGCATTAGTGCTCTTTAGGTTTACCCAGTCTATATGCAGATTGAATTCACCCATGATTACTGTATTACATGCCCCAGACTACCATTACTGTTTGGTGGCCTATAAACAATCCCTACCAATGTTTGCTGCCCCTTGCTGTTCCTTAGCTGCATCCAAACAGATTCCACATTTTGTTCTTCTGATCTGAGATCCTCCCTTCCTAATGTACTGATCCCATCCCTTATTATC
Organism: Heterodontus francisci; assembly: GCF_036365525.1. Taxonomy (NCBI): domain Eukaryota; kingdom Metazoa; phylum Chordata; class Chondrichthyes; order Heterodontiformes; family Heterodontidae; genus Heterodontus; species Heterodontus francisci. The sequence goes on along the minus strand of NC_090408.1, from coordinate 21,229,175 downwards.
AGCACTACACCATCTCTTTTTTTTGCCTGTCCTTTCTAAATGTCGAATATCCTTGAATATTCAGTTCCATTCTTGGTCACCCTGTAGCCATGTTTCCCGAATGGCAATTAGATCATACCCATTTACCTCTATTTGTGCCCTTAAATCATCTCCCTTGTTGCGAATGCTGCGTGCATTCAGGTAGAGTGCCCTTAACCTTGCCATTTTTACATTGTTCTGCATTCTAAGCCTAGTTGATGCTTGCTTTTGTTTTGCCTGCCTTCTAATTTTGCTTGCTACTTTTCTACTTCCTGTTACCAGCTTTACCTCTTTCCAATTTGAACTATCCCTCAGTTTCCCATCCTCCTGACAAGCTAGTTTGAACCCTCCCCAACAGCACTAGCAAATCTTCTTGTGAGGATATTAGTCCCATTCTTGTTAAGGTTTAACCTGTCCATCTTGTACAGGTCCCACCTGCCCCAAAACTGGTCCCAATGCCTCAGAAATCTGATTCCCTCTCTCCTACACCAATTCTCCAGCCACGTGTTCAATCGATCAATCCTATTATTCCTACGCTCACTAGCACGTTGCACTGGGATTAATCCCGAAATTACTGCTCTTGAGGTGCTGCTATTGAATTTCTTTCGTAACTCCCTAAAATCTGCTTTCAGGACCTCATCCATATTCTTACCTATGTCATTGGTTCCAATGTGGACCATGACCTCTGACTGTTCACCCTCCCAATTAGGATGGCCTGGCACCAGGGAGGCAACACACCATTCTGGAGTCATGTTTACTGCCGCAGAAATGCCTGTCTGATTCCATGATTATTGAATCCCCTATTACTATTGCTCTTCCATTCTTCTTCCTCCCCTCCTGTGCAGCTGAGCCACCCATGGTGCCACGGACTTTACTGTGGCTGAACTCTGCTGCGGAACCATCGCCCTCTCCAGTATCCAAAATGGAAAAATGATTAGCAAGCAAGGTAGACTCAGGGGACTGCTGCACTACCTGCCTGTTTCTCTTAGACTACCAGGCGGTCACCTATTCCTTCTCTGCCTGCATGCTCCTAACCTGCGATGTGACCACCTCCCTGAACATGCTATCCACATAGCCCTCCACCTTGCGGATGCACAACAGTGACTCCAGCTGCCGCTTGAGTTCCAAAACCCAGAGCTCAAGCCTCTGCAGCTGGTGACACTTCCTGCAGATGTGTTCTTCTAGGACACATGGTTTGTCCATGACTTCCCAAATACCGCAAGATGTACATTCTACTTGGCCAAACTGACCTGCCATACCGTAACATTAAAAACTATTTATTACAATTAGAATAAGTAGACTAACTTACCAGTTACTCACCAATCAGCTTCTTCCCCTGTACTGAAGTAAGAACCAGCTACTGGAGGCTGAAAAAAGGTAGTAAAAGAAAAAAAGGAGCACCTCCCTCACCAAACTATCTCACTCACCAAACTCCCACTTCACATTCTGTGCACTCAAAGCAGTTCTCAGTGCAAACGAAGCAGCACTGAGGAAGCCCTGCTTTTATACTTTCTGAAAAACAATCGATTCAAGCTTCTGAAAACCAGTTTAAGCCAGCTACCTAAGTAACTAGCTGTAGCTGCTCCCAGAGAGCTTATAAACTTTGTTTTAAGGCTGGAATAAAATTTAACTTCCCTTAATTTAAGGAGTAATTTTTAGTTAATTGCTAAATTGAAGAAAAAACTAGACGTTAGATCAAAATTAACCCTTAAAACTCCCTCTCACCAGACTCACTCACTCTCAGTACTAAGGGAGTCTTTCATATAACGTGTTAAACTGAGGCCCTATCTGTTCTCTCAGGTAGATGTGAACAATTCCATGGGACTGTTTGAAGAAGAGCAGGGAAATTGTCCTGACTAGTATTTATTCCTCAACCAATACCTAAAATAAAATGGTCATTGCTGCCTGTGGGAACTTGCTGTGTGCAAACTGGCAGCCATGTTTTCTATATTACATTAGTGACTACATCTCAGAAGTACTTACTTCATTGATTGTAAAATAATTTGGGGCACTCTGGGGTTGAGAAAGATGCCACATAAATGCAATTCTTTCTTTCATAGAGTCATTACAGCTAGAAGGAGGCCATTTGGCCTATCGAGTCCATGCCAGCATTTTCTCACAGGGAATTAGAGAGGGCACCACAGCCAAAACCAGTGCTGTTCTTTGGTCTATGCCCACATATGTGTGCATTTAGAAAGGGCTCCTTGAGAGCAATTAGGGGCAGGAGCCCTGGCCAGTTTTTGCCTCCTCAACCAAGGGTTGCTTAGTCTAATTGTAGCACTCCTATTGGCTCGCCAGTGGTGATCACCTAATATTGCACTGACCGGACATTGAACCTAGGACCTACATGCTCTGTATGGTCCAGTGAAGAAATTAAGCTTGTGGGATAATGAAAGGATTAAAGATTTTAGTGCTTAGAAAAACACTGGCCAGGGCTCCTGCCCCTAATTTCTCTCAAGGAACCCTTTCTAAATGCACACATATGGCCTCCTTCTAGCCGAAAGTAGAAAGTATTACCTTCAGTAAACAGAATATTTGATGAGACAACAATAAAGCCATATAATTCACTCTGGCAAATAATAATATCTTACTATTGGGGAAATATGTAGACTCCTGTTGATTGACTTTCATATCCTACAGAGAATATTAAATAGCTAGGAGTTATTGTAATGCAGTGATCTCATTGAGGGTCAGATGACATTATAAACTGAGTAAAAAGCCTATGCATTCTGTAACTGTCATCTGAACCGCAAGATGAGATTACAGCCTTGAAATGACACCCATTTTGTTGCTGTCTGTCACTTTGCTGGTGGACACTGAGAACAGTAATCTCAAAGCTTTAATGTGTGAGGGTGCCCACACTCAAAGTTCAACAATTTTTAGACAATTGCTTCAAGTATTATGAGTGCTAGCCCAATGTTCCTCATCAGGAAATAAAAGTTAGCTCATATTAGTTACAATTTGCAATGTGCTACCAGGCAGATCATGTGTTCTTTATAATAATGCAGATCTTTCTTATCATATTCTAATTTTGTCTTTTCTTTTGCCACTATTGCTTTTATGGTGGACAGTAAAACAATACGTCTCCAGTGACTGAATCATGTGATCTGAGAAGTAATGATATTTTACCACATGACTTGGAAAGTAGGGATATTAGGGTGTACTTTACTGACATATGTCGGGCAATATCATAGCCCAAACTCTTACCAGATATTGCATTAGAATCTGTCCCTATTATATGATATTGTGTTAAATTGCATTTTGTGATATCATGATACATTTTATATTCAGTATTCAGAATAATCCTTACAGGATACTCTGCCGCTTGTACCAATCATAACATGTGGCGAATGTAAATAATAAAATGGGGCAGGATTATTTTATTTATGCCAGGGGCATTTTTGAAAGCTGCCACATGACATTTCCAACTTCATCAGTCTGACTAAAATCTTGCAACATTACTTGATAAATGGTCCAAGAAATCCTGGCAGAGGATGGTTGGGAAGGTACAAAAAGGTCTGATTATTTTCCCATTAATCATCCTGCATTTGCATACTGGTCAGGAGAATTTCTTTGGAGAAAAAAAAACTGCACTGAGCCAATACACGTTAGCCCCTCCTCATGTGTTCAAATGTGCTGATACCATGATGCCATGCTCTATGTGTAATGAAGGAGCTGTTCTTAAATTACTTCAGTTAAATTAAGATTTGAATAGAGATTGCCTCGGTAAACCTTATACTGAAGGGTGATGTAAGACCTTTCACAGTCATTGTAATAACTTGAAAAGAATTTTGTTAAACTATAGATTTAAAGCAAAAATAACAGCTCCATGATTATCCTGTTAACATTATGACACAAAATTCACTGGTTGCTAGGAATAATTATTGCACCCAGGATGTCAGGTAGTGGCAAATTGGGTTCAGATGTTACACCGTTGTTTCAGTTGTGAAATTATTGTTAGGTTTAAAACCAGTCGATTGTCAGTCTTCCAAGAAATCTGATTTGGCCGTTTGACAGGTGGGGTAAGTCCATTGCATTAGACAGGTCTGCCTGGCTGGAGCACCTTTCAGACACTTCACTTCACCTGCCGACATGTTCTTTCATCAAATACTGCAATAAACTGCAGCTAATTGGAAGGTGATGACAGCACAAGCAGGCATTCAATTCACACCAACTTTTCTGTCTTGTAGTTTGCTGCAGGTACAATGATCACTGACCCTGCAGGAGAAAAGGCTACTAGTGGAGTGAATCTTGCTTTAAAAAAAAAACCCACAAAACTTTATTGCCTGTGCAAGTTTTGAAAAGAGAAGCCGTAGGCAAGGTTGCACAAAGAGTCCTTTACAAACACAGAGTTGCTATGTAAATTCTATAGCTTGTACTTGTACAGAAATGTTTAGTATGGTGGTATATAGTCAGAGCAAATGGCCCCTATTCGGAACGTAAGATTATATTAGGTTACAGGTAGTTGATAGCTGCCAGGACTTAATACTTAGTGTAGTTTTCACCTGTTGTTGTACATACAGATAATTTTAGCAAGTAATTCCAATAGAAATGTTATACGTGGTTGGACTGAAAGGGAAGCTTTCTTGCTGTTGTGCTTAACTGCTGTTCTATCCATTTTGCAGACTGGGGCTTAGTTACAGCAGAGTTCTAAATTCATAGGTCTGAACAAGCTTGCACAAAGCAGTTTATTGTATTAGTGCATCTATGTTGGAGCTGGAACAAAGGCCAGAAGCTTACCTTCCACTGTTAGAAAGGTTTTGCATAATATTATCTGGGGTGTTGATCCAGATTACATGTGTCAGATGACGTAGCATGATTTTTCATAAGGGCCTTGAATAGTGTGCATGGCTGATATGTTTACCTTTAGCTTTTGATGCAATTTATCATATTAAGAGAGGTGATGCATTTTACAACATGTTAAATATTTACAATGAAAAAGTTGCTGTTGGATTTATGAGGAAAAAAATTTTGTTTAGTCTGATTCCACTGCTTTTTGCTTTTCAACCCAAGCTTTTTATGTCTGTGCGATTTCTTTCATTGTGGAATGTTACCATTTTAATTTAGTGATAATGGAAAGCAAATGTAAGGTGTCTGATTAATTTAATAATTTCCTTCCTTATAATCTGCAGTGCCTGTAAATATTCCAACCTTGCAATATGTTTAGGACAGCCCCATTATCTGATGACACACATTTATTTTATGTGCGGAGTTTGGGATTTTGGAGCAGGTTTAAAGTGTTAATTAATTTTGGCACTGCAATGATGGTGTGGACACCAGAGCATGGATACTTAGCAGAGGAGGGAGGATCAGAGTTAAACATTATGGGGAGCCATTAATCTGCTTATTTTAAAATGATTAACATTACCATGACATAAAGGGAGAAATTTCCAATGAACTGATTTCAGATGTGCTTTCAATCACAGCATAATTTCAGGACCCTTTATTGAACTGATTTTAGGGTGGAATAACAGCCAAAAATTACAAATTTCCTGGTTGTGGCATTCTTAAACTATTTTTTGAAAGCAGCTTCCTGTGCTATTTATAATATGTTTGGCATTTTCTAAGGATGGAATGGTTCAATGCTTCGTTTAGCAATCGTGAATAATTTTGTCATAACTTCTTAAACTGCCGTGACAATATTTTGGTTTTATTTGATTGCTAACATCTTTACGTATGGCCTATGCAATATCACCGGGCCATAATTAAACCAAATATTTCATGCATGCAGAATAATAAGAATTTATAGACTAGACTAATACCTGGAATGAGCGGGTTGTCTTATGAGGAAAGGTTGGACAGGCTAGGCTTGTATCCGCTGGAGTTTAGAAGTGTAAGAGGTGACTTGATTGAAACACATAAGATTCTGAGGGGTCTTGACAGGGTGGATGTGGAAAGGATGCTTCCTCTTGTGAGAGAATCTAGAACGAGGGGTCACTGTTTAAAAATAAGGGGTCAACCATTTAAGACAGAGATGAGGAGAATTTCTTTCTCTCAGAGGGTCGTGAATGTTTGGAACTCTCTTCCTCAAAAGGCAGTGGAAGCAGAGTCTTTGAATATTTTTAAGGCGGGGTAGATAGATTCTTGATAAGCAAGGGGGTGAAAGGTTATTAAGGGTAGGTGGGAATGTGGAGTTGAGGTTACAATCAGATCAGCCATGATCTTGTTGAATGGTGGAGCAGACTCAAGGGGCCGAGAGGCCTACGCCTCCTAATTTGTATGTTCGTAGGCATGTATATTGAATTTCTTTTTTCACTTCCATTCCTCTTTTGCCCCTCCTTTTCTAAAGACAGTTAACTTGTGTTGGGATGTGCTTTCAGGAATCTCTGAAGCCTTCTAATGCCTCACCCAAGTACTCAAGTTTACCTGATCTTAGACAGTGAACGTTGGCAGGGCTTTGTGACCTTTGAGGGGGCGGGGGCAGAAGGGGAGAGGATGGGATGGGAGGAGGGAGGAGGGGGTACAGGAACACAGTTAAGACTGATCCTGTCCTACTTTGATATGTAATTTAATGACCCTGTAGTTTGTCCTTAGTGAAGTCAGCTAACTCAACACAGACCAGTAACCAACCTACCACCTTTCTGATCTGTACTGCTGCATAGTGCATGAGCACAATGAGGCATTGGGACTCAGGCCTGCCACATTCTTAGTTCAAATTTTAAAAGATTTTCTGCTCTTTTCTTTTAAGAGTAATTGAGAGGAGACTTGTTACTCTCCATAATTTATGATCTGTGAACAAAATTGTATTCCAGAAAGTATTGGGGTCATTTTCCACTTATATGCTTCCAGTGCAAAGCATTATATGCTAGGAGTGAATGTGGAAATACTGCATGTAAAGTCAAGTGAATTGAATAGCAGGTATAATATCTTGTGTGCCCAATATTCCAATGTACGCTTTCAGAGAACAAAAAACAAAAGCAGAAAATTGACCCTTATCTGTTTTAAAGTTGCATATTTATACAATGTTGGTAGTGGGTTGTTAATTATGGAGCAAATTGGGCCTTTTTAAAAAATTGATGGGGGCTTTCAGGTAATGGCCCATTCTGAAGCTGAGATGGAAGACCTACTGTGAGTGCTTTGCCAATGGAGATCTCGGGCTGGTTTGCTCTGAAAGAATTGCACCATCACATTGGAGAAAGAATGCTGGAAATCAATGAGAGTCTAATCACAGGGGTCAAAGCCAGTGAGGGGATGATGAGGTAGAGGGCTTGCCTCTGTTTCAAGGCAATGCAGGAAAGGCCTGGGTTAAATTGAGGGGACAGTTGCAAACTCAGCCACTTCCTTTTCCACTGTAACCAAGAGGCAGGCCAGAGTTTTATTACTCCAGCTACTCCCAGCCCGTAACCCTTGCCAGGAGAAAAATGGGTTACAATAATTGTGGCCTCTTGCTCAGCTTTTGTAGTCCAATAGTTAGTGCAATTTGGTGCCTAGTTATGTATGCAGAGCAGAACTTGCTGAAAAAGATCTAAAGCATGTAATTTTAGGCAAGATCCCAATGGCTTGTGTCCTGCTGTACTGAATGCTGACCTATCTCTGTATCTTAACAAACTGCCTTTGTTTCACTGAACTGAGTCCATCATGCCATCTGAACTTGGCAACAGAAGGTGGGAATCCAGGCGCACACAAAGTGGCTACAAAAGCTCTCACCACATAGCTATAGAAAATTTACAAGATGTTACTGTAATAAATACTTTCATCGTGTGCGGGAAGTTTTGGAAGAATGAACACATATAAAAAATAATGTTGAACTGTCATATTTACCAATGCAGCCACTGGAGAGAATAGAAAATTGAACAATCTTTCCAATGTTTTTCCTCCACAGTGTTCTCTCCTGAAATAATTAACCTAGAAATTTGGCCCACTTTAGGGTGCTAAACAGCCTCCTGCGCCTCCAATGTGCTAGGTAGGAAATGCACCTTGCAGTGACCACACCTGAAACAGGCATTGGGCCTTGTGCATATGCAAATAAGGGGCCTATGTAACCTCCAGTACAAGATCATTTTTTGCCTGAGGCAGCCAACATCACTGCTATCTCTCAACCTGATCGATCGCCCTCACCCCTTTCCTGGTTGCCCCCTTCATCACTTACTCGATAGCCAATGCAGGGATCTTTAATCCCGCACTGCCATTGAGCCGCTGTTATGACCAAAGCGGAAGTAATGCACTGTTAATTCTGTCCCACTACTCCACAGGTCATAGCATATCAAATAAAGTTTCCCACCTACTGATGACTAGCCAAATTAAACACTGTATTTTTCCCTCAGAATAAAGCACACCAAACCAGGTTTCTTTAAACAGCATTAACTATTTATTAGAAAAGAAATAATAGGTCTTAACTGCTAACGAGATAAATCTATACATGAAAAAAAAACTTATTCCCTTAACCCTCATGCACACACACATACATTCAAAAAGAAACGGTTAACCAGTTTCAAAAGGGTGTTTTGGATTATAACTGTTTCTTAGGAATAGAAGGAATAATAAAAAAACAATTGAGTTTCAATTTCTGGTAGGATGGTTTTGGTATGGTGAAGTGTCCCAGAGTTGAATAGTTGGATGCCACTCAAAGTCTCTCCAGGCGAGATTAATGAACAGTCTGTAATGGGTAGGTGTTCACGGCAATTTAACTGCAGCAGGCATCACATAGGTCTTCCATCAGGGGTGTAGCAACAAGTCTGCTTGGATTTTGAAGCAGCAGTCTAGCAGTAGAAGAATTCTTCAAATTTTAGAATTTCTAAGAACACAGAAGGCAGCAGGAATCTCACTGGATCCAGAAATTCTTCCGGAATCTGCCACCTTTCAAATGTAGGATTCCTTTTCAAGAGATGTGAGTCTCCTTTACAGAGAGAGGTAGCACTTTTCTGGGTCTTTTCTCTCTTGCTACAGGCAGGTCAAGCAAAGATTTCAAATGTCTGCCCTTTGTCCAATTCACAGGCTTTTAAAGGGTCCAAGGTGAAAAAATGAACCTTCCTGAACATTGTCACATGTCCAGACACAGTGTCTACCCCAGTTCAAAAACAGCTCTGAAGAAAGGTCAACCCCCTGCGGTTTCCTTGAAACTGCAGGCCTTCCTGTTCTTTTACAAGTTTAACTTCCTTTCTAAACACCCATAAAGTTTAACTCTTGTTCTGAACTTCCTTTCAAAACATGGCAGGCATTCCAATTATTTTTGCAGCTGTCTTTCACTGAGCAAAATCCTTTTTTCAGTTTTTCGTTTGAAACACATAGAAGTTCAAGAGTTTAGTACAAAAATAAAACCTTTTGTGACACCGCCTATTAATCTCCACAGCACATCTGCTTGATGGAAATTAGACTCGAGACCCAATATCAGAGGCACCTTGGGCCTCACCATTCAGGGACATATATAATTCCCCATGGCCCCGCATGCGCAAAGATGGGTGTGTCCGAATTACTAGGTCTTTGGCTCTTACTTGGGTACAGTTTCACAGGTGGCAGCAACTGCTCAATATCTTACTCAAGCAGCCATTCTTTTGTGTGAGTCTCACCCATAAGTTTATAATGAAATGAAATGGTTCTGGGTGTTTGGTTCACCTCATCTTGCATAGTCAGTCCCCTTGACATTACTCCTAGCAGTCACCAATTGTAAACATCCTTAAAATTATGCTGAACCTGTCCATTATACATATACTAAAATTAACTCAATGTCCAGTGCTGTATTAAAGAATTTTTGGGTTCCAGAGGTCATGACCCACAGAGGTATCAGCCCTGACTCTGACTACCTTTACTAGCACCCACCAACTTCCAGTATTGCTCCTGCTGGTTATCAAAGTGAGAGTGCTGAGTGATCCTTTTCCCCCTTCTAGCCCAGGGAGGTGGATCTAATGTAGTACCTTCTGCACTGCCTCAGCTCCAATCAGGTAACTCAGCCATTCTAGAGACTGAACCTGGGCCTTCTGATTGTCCCCTCAGTCAGTGCTAACCATGCAGTACATTTGCCCAATGTACTATTCAGAGAAAATACATCTGTATCAAGTCAGATTTTTAAGCTGATTATGGGTGTCTCCTTAAGAAAGTAGCTGAGATTTGCTGTGTTATATTCAGTTGAGTGAGCACCATTTCCTAGGCCAGATCACAATCTGACTTTGTAGCTGTCGTGGGAAAAAAAAATTGCATTTTGCAATGCAGTGTTATTTTCCGTTATGCTTATTAACCAGAATCTGTTAAATGAGGAGCCAAATAATTTCTCTGGTAAATATTTATCCAGTGATAATCTGTTGGTTTAAAGCAATGGAAAAGGTTGCTGATTAGGTTTCTGCCTTGCTTTGCTAATGGAGCTAAATCCCAGGGTCTAATTGTAGGCCTGATTATTTAGATACTACAATCAACAAGCTCAGATTTTACCTGGCAGGTGAAAGTGACAAATTTTAATATATATATTTCATATATGTACAATCCTTAGATAACATTTGGAGAGTGCATTCTCATTGTTCTCTCTTGTGTGTAAAAGAACTACAAATCAGTAAGAAAACTTCTTTTTAATGTCACATTGGTTTGGTAACACATCATCACCTTTTTCACTTAATGTGTGTTTCTAAGTATAAATTAATTTTACAAATAACATTAGATAAGAAGCACCCAATGAGAATTCACTGTCGTGATTTTGTTGTCAATGGGCAACATCAGCAACTCGCATTTATATAGCATCTTGAACAAAGCAAAACATTCCAAGGCGCTTCACAAGAGCATAATGAGGCAAAAATTGACATCAAGCCAAAGTTTTTAAGGACATTTTTAAAAAGGAGAAGAGGTGGAGAAAGGAAAGCATTTGTGAAAGGAATTCCAGAGCTTAGGGCCTAGGTGGCTGAAGGCGCTGTCACCAATGATTGAGGAAGGGGGAAATGCACAAGAGGCCAGAGTTGGAGGAACACAGAGTTCTTGGAGGATTGCAAAGCTGGAGGAGGTTACAGAGATAGGGAGGGATGAGGCCATGGAAGGATTTGAACACAAGGATATGAATTTTAACATTGAGATATTAGTGGACCCATACAGGTCAGCAAGCACTGGGGTGATGGGTGAATGGGACTTGGTGTGAGTTAGGAATGGGCAGTGAAAGATAGCATTATTCTTTGGTTAAAATAACAGACTGGTATGGATCTGTGTTCACCTCATCTTCTCATGTTGGCCATCTTGATGCTATCCCAAGCATAATCACCCAGAGGCAAATTGTTATTTCAATTATGCTGAATCTATCCATTATACATGCTATGATTTTAAACCAATATCTGGTGGTGCATTAAAGAACTCTTGGGCTCTGGTAATCTGATGTGAAAATAAGAATGTGAAGGGCTAGGGACCTTCTAGTAGTGACTATTCAATGAAAGTTTTAAAATATTTGCCTTGGCTATAGCGTGTAGCAAGTTTTTGAAAACCTATGTATCAGATAGTTTACATATCCAATAAAATCGCCGAAACTAGCAGCCTGATTATTTGAGTTGATATTTTATTGTGTAAGTACAGTAAGTTCCTGGGCCACTGGCAGGACCTTGCATTTACCCCTCACATAATCTGAAAATTATAGTCCTTGCAAAATTTACCTTTATATCTAAAAGAAAGGTTATCTGTTATCAGGTTAGATGTTCTAAGGTAAAGTTCCTGGTCAGCTAAGTTGATGTAGGGAGGCTTAATGCACTCATTCGAAATTTTGTTTCATTCTGTTCATTTCAAACAGGCCAATGTCTGCAAAATACAGCATACACCGAAATGTAGTGGAAGCACGTTGTGCAGTTGCACGTGAACTTTGTGATTGGAAGTTCCACCCTTGTAGGAGATAGTGGTGCTGTAGTTAAAAAGGGAGACCCAGTTATTGTCTAACAATGGTGAATGACCATCTATACGCAGCAGATGATTGATGCACTGCTTTCAAGTTATAGTATTCTTCCAGTATTCATAAAACTATTTTTCTGCATTTTTTTGCATACATACAAATATGAATCTGCACATGTAAAAACAGTTAAATTGTGTCCATACATAACTTTATGAGGCTGATAATGGCTGGTTTCCATTACACTGAAGTGCATCAAGTACTGGTGTCTTATATTATTGGGTGCAGAGGCCTGAGGCCTACACTGTGCTCAATCTACCAAATGCAACTGGCTAGCATTTACCGTGCTAGAGGCCTGCACACTAAGGGCTGAATATTGTGAGCCCGTCACCAGGACCAGTGGCGGGCCCCGAAATGGGCTCCATTCCCGAATGCGATGTGGATGGCCGGCCCACTGGGATCACGCGGTGGATGGCTGTTTTACATACTAGATTGTCCCCACCCAATCACATGGCAGGAGTGGGAGGCAAATCAGTGATTATGGCGTCAGGTGACTCTGGAGTAGGTCCTGGTGCCATATTTAAAGGCCTGCCATTTGCGCCTGCCTTAGAGTCACTGACAGCTTTCAGTGTACTGCTGAAAACATTGCTGAATTCATTTATGGAACACACAACACCTCCATGTCACGCCCCCCCCACTCCTCCACCAAAGACAACATGTTTTTTTAAAAAAGTGGTTTAACCCCTGAGTGCTTTAATTGTCAAGAACAGACATTTGACCAGTTTTCTTTTAAGTTTTAAAAGAAAGATCAATGTTTATTGTACAACACCAGAAATCTACGCAACTACACACATTCCCACACTCAAATAGATACATACACACTCAAGATAGAGATTATAAAGTAACATACATTTAGATTTTATGATTTAAAGAGTTCTCTGTTACACTTGCTTTTCCCAGGGTGAAGACTTGAAACAGGGCAGGCCTGTAATCTTTTCCCTTGTTCACTGAAGAAAAGCTTGGGAGGTTTAGGAGGATGGATGTGATGTTGCAGATATCTCCTGTTATAAAATGCTGGTACGATTTTTCAGGTGGGGAGCTCAAGGCCAACTCCAGTCTCTGCCTACATGTAGCTTAAAAGCTGGTGGAGTTAGGCAGGGTCTTTTCTCTTCGATGGCACAGGTGTTTCTCTCTCTGACTTTTTTATTAAAACTCTTTATCAGAAACCTAGTTTCTGCCATGTGACCAAAGTTTCTCTTCCATGAATTTATAAATAGTTCCTGATGGTTAGACCATTGTCAGAGAATGGAGTTTGGATAAAAGCAAAATACTACAGATGCTGGAAATCTGGGGGGAAAAAAACAGAAAGTACTGGGAATACTTAGCAGGTCAGACAGCATCTGTGGAGAGAGAATCAGAGTTAATGTTTCAGGTCTGCGACCCTTCATCAGAACTGGACATCCAATGGAGTTTGGATATCACTCATCCTCATATAGTCTTGATAAAGTAGGGCTTTACACATCCATTCTCTGGAGTTCAGGTTTGGAGTCAAAATGTCTGCAACAATATTTTTGATCCAATTGGTTGGAGAAATGTAGCCATTACCACAGAAAGTGCTGTTTGCATCGTAATGGCTTCTCAAAAATATGTTCAGAAAAGTCATTTTGCATTTTAATGACTTTGCCAAGACTTGTCCAGGCATGAAAATTAACTCAGGGTTCTTGCAGTTTCTTGTGTATGGGCAGGAAAAAAGGTCACCTAACCTTTCAACTCCATTTTGTTTTAGAGGAAAGTTGTTTGTTTCGGGTTTATTTCATTTCATAAGTTCATTTTATAGTTCATAAGTTCATATTGCATGAGGATGACAAGAGTATTATTTCATCCTGACAGCTGCATGGCTGCATCTCAGCCACAGGCCACCTTCTTTCATAGTTCACCCCCCTTAATTCCCCTGACAGCTTGTGGCAGCATGAGAAGTATCAGATCCCCTAGGAGGGGATAAGGGACTGACATAAGCAGAACAGTCATGCTGATCACTCTGCCATTCTCTACTATGTTATCCTTCCTCTTGCAGAACAAGAGGTCCCACAATAGGAGGAATATGGCCCGGATTGGCAAAAGAGTTGTAGATCTGCATCCTTTCACCTCCGCTGAAGAAGAGGCCTTGGAGCTGGCAGGGACCCAGGGCGGCCTCACTATTTCAGATGAGACTGGAGTCCCTCTGCAAGAGAGTGAGGATTGATTCCCATTGGCATACTTGGAGACCCACATCATGCATGATTGGCATTAGGAGCTGCACAGCCTAAACCATTCATGTTTGTGGTCGCTCATGCAGATCGGTGTGCGCAGGAGACCGTAGCCACAGGGGGACAGATGTCCACCTCTGAGGAGGAGGACTTCTCAGAGGATGCACCATCCCATGACTCCCCTGCACCCTCCACCAAAGCAGACATTTTCATCTCGGTGGGTACCCGCTCAGCATTCGAATAGGGTCACAAGCTGGTGAGAGCCCCACACACCAAACCAAGCAGCTGGCTGAGGCCGAGGCACCCGAGCCCTCCGACAGTCAGAGGACTGTGGATGGTCAGGCCTGTGCTGAGCCCCTGGCTGATGATGAACTTTTGGTGTTAACAACACAGGGGAGGCTGGAGTTGCAGAGAGAGGTAAGGCAACATATGGCAGAGATGTCAGAGGCCGTGTGCAGCCATGAGCGGATGATGGAGGAGTCCATCCATGCCATGACTGCTGCCATGTCTCAGGCATATGAGCGCATGGCTTCCTCCATAGAGAGGCTGGCGACCCTCATGGAGAGCCAGATCCCACAGATGCGCACAGACCTGCACACTATTGCCTTGGCCATGAGCTCAATGCAGCAGTGGCGAGGCAAGGAACAGGAACCCGGAGACGTCTCCTGCTCCTGGCTCTTCTCTGGTGAGCGGAGAGATTCAAGCGAGCCTTCAAAGGGAGGAGGAGAGGCTGCCATCCACATCTGGGGGCTCCACTCAGGGTGCTCTGAATATGGGCACTGGCTCCTCAGCCCCTCCACTAGTGAAACCAGCTCCAGTGGCCATGATGCCTGAGGAGAGTCCTGCACTGGTGCAGGACACCATCAGGCTGCCAGTGCCTTCCAGGCCTCAGACAGCCAGAGGACATCCACCAAAGTTATCATAGGCCAAGGGCCAGCATTATCAGCAACCTGCCTCCAGCCCAGCTGCTGTTGCAGGGATCACACCACATAGGAGCACTTGCAAACATACTAAAAAGGCCGCATAGCCACACTTTGCTCTCACGGATGTTTCTAATATGTTCTGTAGTAATTAATTAATCCTTCTTTTGTCCAAATCATTGTCTGAAAACCATGTGCTATTATGCCTTAATTGTGAGCTACTGACTTCCCCCTACCCCCCTTAGAACAATGCCAATGTGACCACAGCCCTCATTAACATGCCAATGTGATGAGAGCCCTTGTAAATATATGGTCTCCTGTGGGCACCAGCACGCATTGCAGCTGGTCACAAGACAGGGAAAACAAATGCCACCCACGCACGCATTCACTCTCTCATACACACTCAAGAAAAGATATTTAGAAGGTAAAGGGTAAGAGGTGTTAAGCGTTCAAGGTGTGAAAGTCTGCTGTTTTGGAGAAAAAACCTCTGGGATCCTCTTAGAAGGCAAGTTTTAAAGTTGCAGGCCTGTTTACTGGTTGTCTTGTCCTGGCTGGGTTGCTGAAGTCTCCTGGCAGATAACACTTCAGCTTGAAGATGGTGCTGGTATCTCTTAGTTCAATTTTCACAGATGGAGGAGTTGTTCAAAAGGCACGCTCCTACTTGTCTGCTGCAGTTGATTGCCAATTTGGCTCAGCAAGGTTCAAATGTCTTAGCTGGAATTGATCTCTCTCTCTCTCTCTCTCAGCTTTGTGCTGGAATTAAAGATGGTTTTCAATGTTTTCCCATGTGGCTGGAGATTCCAGACTGATGATCTTAATGTTCTGATGCTGTGAACTGAAATGACTGATGACATCCTTTGTTATCCAAAGAGATTACGTTTGAAGGTAAATTCCTAAAGTGTTAGTTTCGCCCACATGACTTTAGGCTTTTGGTTCTTGATGGGCTATACAATGGCTTCTGATCTCAGCCCATTTTGATAAGGTGAGGGATGTTCACACTCTATTGTAGTAAGTGGAGCTGGAGACATCTGTGAGTGTTTTTGTTTCGGCTCATTTTGTGGATAGCTCATATCCATATGTGATGAGCTGTCTCATTTCATTGCAGACAGGGTTAATGAGTTTTAATTCTTAGATGGATGTGTATTTGAGTGCAGGAGATGATATTTGTCATGTGACTGTGTCCTCCATCTAGTTGAAGGGAAAAATGTACCAGTCTTTTTTAATTTGTTCTAATTTTTTATAATTCTTCAGTTTATTTTTAGAATTTCATTGCTGCACTTCTCGTTAGCGTATAAATGGTTGTGAACCCGCCCGCCATTCACAAAATTGAGGACCATTCATTAAATCAGAGTTAATTATATTTAAATGCATTTAAATCAACATTTCAGCAATTTAAACTAGCTTCCTGTTGCGTTGGGGTAGCAATGCCGCCATGGTGCTTTCCCGTCACTGACAAAATCCGGAACCGACATCACGACACCGGATTTCCTCTACGATTCTCCATCCTCCCAACACCAGCATACTTGCCTTCGACGGCCGCACTAAATTCAGCCCTAACAGCCCACGAAGCCCAATTAGTTCCCAGATGCTTTGTTAATAGGGTTTTGCTCCACAATGTGTATATCATAGCACAACCCAGTACAAGGCAGAACATCACAGACCACCTGAACTGGGGTTATATACCGTTTGGAGATAGAGGGAGGGTCAGAGGAGATTTATAACTTAATTAATAGTGTCACAATAAAGAAAGAATATTGTTGTAAAGTAGCAGTACAAGATAGATATGTAAATAAGGTTTACATCTTATACTCACATTGATAACAATTATAATAAAGATAGTATAAAAACAAGAAATGCTGGAACCACTCAGCAGATCTGGCAGCATCTGTGAAAAGAGAAGCAGAGTTAACGTTTCGCGTCAGTGACCCTTCTTCGGAACTCTCTTTTCACAGATGCTGCCAGACCTGCTGAGTGGTTCCAGCATTTCTTGTTTTTATTTCAGATTTCCAGCATCCGCAGTATTTTGCTTTTATTATAATAAAGATGGTGTTACTCAAAGTAGAAGATTAATACAAATTATATTGCAATGCTATAATTGAAAAGAGATTCCATGGGCTAAACCACAAAACCTTATTCCCCATCACTCTGTTTAAAGAAAACCGTCTGGATTGTGAATCTGGCGTGCTGACTTCTGTGCCTGAATTGTTGACATGCAATCTCCTCACATAGTGGTGTGGACGTCAAAGCCCAGGTTAAGTACAGAACATTGATCTTAAAGAAGTGGGTGTTGGTGAGATGTTCATATGACCATTTCTTCTGAGTTGTCTGGGGCATTGGGATAGGTTCTGGGGAAGGTGGGACCTGTACAAGCCGGTCTGCACCTGAACTGGACTGGGACAAATATCCTTGCAGGAAAGTTTGCTAGTGCTGTTGGGGATGGTTTAAACTAGTTTGGCAGTGGGATGGGAACCTGAGGGCATTCTAAGATAGGACAATTTCAGGGCAGGGAACAGGAGGCAGAAAATTAATGAGTGACTCTGAAAGACAGAAGAAGCAAAGGTTAAAAAGTGTGCAGCACCAGGAATTTGGCAGTGTTAAAGGGTATTTAGTTAAATGCAAGGAGTATAGTAAATAAAGCCGATGAGTTGAGGGCACAGATTGATACATAGCATGATCAAATGAGGCCATAATGGGTGGAGTTCAGAAATAAAGGGGCAGCCACATGACCAGGAGTGTACTATAGACCCCAAATAGTGAGAGGGAGATAAAAGAACAAATATGTAGGCAAATTTCTGAGTGCAAAAACTATATGGCAATAATAGTTGGGGATTTCAACTACCCCAATATCAACTGGGATATAAACAGTGTGAAGGACACAGAGAGCATGAAATTCTCGAACTGCGTTCAAGAGAACTCTTTTAGCCAGCATGTAACAAGTCCAACAAGAGGGGGCGCAATTCTAGATTTAGTCTTCGGTAATGAAGCTGGGCAACTGAATGAAGTAACAGTGGCTGACCATTCTGGAGATAGTGACCATAATACAGTAAGTTTTAGCATAATCATGGAAAAGGACAAAGATGAAATAGGAGGAAAGGTTCTAAATTGGGGGAAGGCAGATTTTACGAAACTGAGAGGTGACCTGACAAAAGTGGACTGGATAGAACATAAGAACATTAAAACTAGGAGTAGGAGTAGGCAATTCAGCCCCTCGAGCCTGCTCCACCATTCAATACGATCGTGGTTGATCTCATCTTGGCCTCAACTCCACTTTCCTGCCCGTTCTCCATAACCCTTCAACCATTTCTAATTAAAAATCTGTCTATCTCCTCCTTAAATTTACCCAATGTCCTGGCATCCACCGCACTCTGGGGTAGTGAATTCCACAGATTCACGACCCTTTGAGAGAAGTAATTTCTCCTCATCTCTGTTTCAAATCTGCTACTCCTTATCCTAAAACTATGACCTCTCGTTCTAGATTGCCCCACAAGAGGAAACATCCTCTCTTTGTCTACTTTGTCAATTCCCTTAATCATCTTATATACCTCAATTAGATCTCCTCTCATTCTTCTAAACTCCAGAGAGTAAAGGCCTAAACTGCTCAATCTCTCTTCATAAGACAAACCCTTCATCTCTGGAATCAATCTCGTGAACCTCCTCTGAACTCTTCCAATGCAACTACATTATTTCTCAAGTAAAGGGACCACAACTGTACACAATACTCCAGGTGCGGTCTCACCAATGCCTTGTACAGTTGCAGCAACACTTCTCTACTTTTATACTCTATTCCTTTTGCAATAAATGCCAAAATTCCATTTGCCTTCCTTAGCACCTGCTGTACCTGCAAACTAGTTTTCTGCGATTCATGCACGAGGACATCCAGATCCCTCTGCACCGAAGCACTTTGAAGTTTCTCTCCATTTAGATAATAATTTGCCTTTCTATTCTTCCGACCAAAATGGATAACCTCACAGTTATCCACGTTAACATCCATCTGCCAAATTTTGGCCCATTTATCTAATCTATCCATATCCATTTGTAGATTTCTTATTTCTTTATTGCGACTTACCGTCCCACCTATTATAGTGTCATCTGCAAATTTGGCTATAGTACCTTCTATCCCTGCATCCAAGTAATTTATATAGATTGTAAATAGTTGGGGCCCGAGGACCGAACCCTGTGGCACCCCACTAGTTACATCTTGCCAACCAAAAAAAAGACCCATTTATCCCGACTGTCTGTTTTCTGTTGGTTAGCCAATCATCTATCCAAGCTAATAAAGCTACTTGAAGGAAAATCAGTGGCAAACCAGTGGGAGGCATTCAAAAGTGAGATACTGCAGGCACAGTTTAGGCCCTACAAAGATTAAGGGTGGTACTGCCAAATCTAGAGCCCCCTGGTTATCTAGAAGCTTACAGGGTAAGATAAAGCAGAAAAAGAAAGCTTATGACAATCACAAATATCTTAATACTTTAGAAAGCCTAGAGGAGTATAGAAAATGCAGGGGTGAAATAAAAAAGGAAATTAGAAAAACAAAGAGAGGACATGAAAAATTATTGGCAGGTAAAATCAAAGAAAACCCAAAGATGTTTTATCAGTACATTAAGAGCAAGAGGATAACTAAGGAAAGGGTAGGGCCTATCAGAGATGTTCAAGGGAACTTATGCATGGATGCAGAAGATGTTGTCAGGGTTCTTAATGAGTTTTTTGTCTCTGTCTTCACAAAGGAGAGGGTTGATGCAGACATTGTAGTTAAAGAAGAGGAGTGAAATATTAGATATGATCAGCATAATGAGAGAGGAAGTACTAGAGGGTCTGACATCCTTGAAAGTGGATAAATTGCCAGGACCGGATGGATTGCATCCCGGGTTGTTAAAGGAAGCCAGGGAGGAAATAGCATATGCGCTGAGGATCATCTTCAAACCCTCACTAGATACAGGTGAAGTACCAGATGATTGGAGCTCTGCAAACGTTGTACCATTGTTTAAAAAGGGTGCAAGTGATCGGGCAAATAATTATAGGCTGGGCAGTCTGACCTTGGTGGTGGATAAATTGTTAGAAGCAATTCTGCGGGACAGGATAAACTGCCACTTAGAAAGGCACGCATTAATCAGGGATAGTCAGCATGGATTTGTTAGGGGAAGGTCATGTCTTACCAACTTGATTGAGTTTTTTGAGGAAGTGACGGGGAGGATTGATGAGGGTAGTGCAGTGGATGTGATCTACGTGGATTTAAATAAGGCATTTGACAAGATCCCACATAGTGGGCTGGTCAGTAAAATGAAAGCCCATGGGATACAGGGGAATGTGGAAGATTGGATCCAGAATTGGCTCAGTGACAGGAAACAAAGGGTAGTAGTTGATGGATGTTCTTTTGCGAATGGAAAGCTGTTTCCATTGGCGTTCCATGGGGCTCAGTGTTGGGTCCCTTGCTGTTTGTGGTATATATTAATAATTTGGACTTAAATGTGGGAGGTATGATTGGGAAATTTGCTGATGACACAAAAATTGGCCGTGTAGTTAATAGTGAAGACGATAGCCGTAGACTCCAGAATGATATCAATGGTTTGGTTGAGCGGGTGGAAAAGTGGCAAATGAAATTCAATCCAGATAAGTGTGAGGTAATGCATTTGGGGAGGGCAAATAAGGCAAGGGAATGCACAATAAATTGGAGGATATTGAGAGGGGTAGAAGAAGTGAGAGACCTTGGAGTGCATGTCCACAGGTCCCTGAAGATGGCAGGACATGTGGATAGAGTGGTGAAGAAGGCATATGGATTGCTTTCCTTTAGTGGCCGAGGTCTCGAGTACAAATTCAGGGATATGATGCTGGAACTGTATAAAACGCTGGTTAGGCCACAGCTGGAGTATTGTGTATAGTTCTGGTCACCACATTACATAAAGGACTTAATTGCTCTGGAGAGAGAACAGAGGAGATTTACAAGAATGTTGCCAGGGCTTGAAAGTTGCAAATGCTTCAGTCTTGTCTTTTGCACTAACACAAAAACAAGAAATGCTGGAATCACTCAGCAGGTCTAGCAGCATCTGTGGAAAGAGAAGCAGAGTTAACGTTTCGGGTCAGTGACCCTTCTTCGGAACAGTGTCTTTTGCACTGATGTGCTGGGCTTCCTATCATTGAGGATGGGGATATTTGTGAAGCCTCTTCTTCCTGTCAATTGTGTAATTGTCCACCATCATTCACAACTGGATGTGGCAGGACTGCAGAGGTTAGATCTGATCTGCTGGTTATGGGATCACTTAGCCCTGTCTATCGCATGCTGCTTACGCTTTTTGGCACGCAAGCAGTCCTGTATTGTAGCTTCACTAGGCTGACACCTCATTTTTAGGTCTGCCTGGTGCTGTTCCTGGCATGCCCTCCTGCACTCTTCAGTGAACCAGGGTTGGTCTCCTGGCTTGATGGTAATGGTCGAGTGGGGGATATGCCGAGCCATGAGGTTACAGATTGTGCTTGAATACAATTCTGCTGCTGCTGATGGCCCACAGCGCCTCATGGATGCCCGGTTTTGAGTTGCTAGATCTGTTCGAAATCTATCCCATTTAGTGCAGTGGTAGTGTCATACAACATGATGGTGGATATCATCAATGTGAAGATGGGACTCAACTATGCGGTGGTTAATCCTACCAATACTTTCATCGACAGATGCATCTGCGACAGGTAGATTGGTGAGGACGATATCAAGTAGGCTTTTCCCTCTTGTTGGTTCCCTCACCACCTGTCGCAGATCCAGTCTAGCAGCTATGTCCTTTAGGACTTGGCCAACTTGGTCAGTAGTGGTACTACCGAGTCACTCTTGGTGATGGACATTGAAGTCCCCCACCCAGAGTACATTCTGTGCCCTTGTTACCCTCAGTGCCTCTTCCAGGTGGTGTTCAGCATGGAGAATCACTGATTCATCAGCCAAGGGGCGGGGGGGGTGGGGGGTGCGGTGGTGGGGTGGTCGGTGATAATCAGCAGGAGGTTTCCTTGCCCGTGTTTGACCTGATGCCATGAGACTTCATGGGATCTGGAATCAATGTTGACGACTCCCAAAGCAACTCCTTCCCTACTGTTTACCATTGTACTGCCACCTCTGGTAGGTCTGTCCTGCTGGTGGGATAGTGATGGCAGTGTCTGGGACATTGTCTGCGAGGTATGATTCAGTGAGTATGACTATGTCAGGCTGTTGCTTGACATAGTCTGTGGGACAGCTCTCCCAATTTTGGCACAAGCCCCCAGATGTTAGTGAGGAGGACCTCCCAGGGTCGAGAGGAATGGGTTTGCTGTTATCGTTTCCGGTGCCTAGGTCGACGCTGGGTGCTCCGTCCAGTTTCATTCCTTTTTTACTTTTCTTTAGTGGTTTTTGATACAACTGAGTGGCTTGCTTGGCCATTTCAGAATCAACCACATTGCTGTGGGTCTGGAATCACATGTCGGCCAGACCAGGTAAGGACAGTAGATTTCCTTCCCGAAAGGACATTAGTGAACCAGATGGGTTTTTCCAACAATCGTTTCATGGTCACCATTAAACTAGATTTTAATTCCAGATTTATTATTTGAATTTATATTTAACTACCTGCCGTGGTGGGATTCGAACCCATGTCCCCAGAGCAGTAGCCTGGGTCTCTGGTACTAGCGTAGTGACATTACCACTACACCACAGCCTCCCCCCTACTGCCTGTTTTCTGCCTGGTACTGAAAGTTGAAGTCTACCCCTATCAGTGGTAAGTTAGGCGCTCACTAGAAAGACCAGTCAATGTGACCCTCACTCACTGCAGTGACATATCCTCTACTAATAGCTACTTTTCACTTCATTCTCTGTGACATTTACCATACAATCTCGGCTAATGCAGTGCTGTGATGGTCATGAGATATTAAACTAAGGCCCAATTTCCCTGTTCAGGTGGACATAAAAGATCCTATGACACTTTTTTGAATAAGACCATAGAGTTCTCCAGATGCCTTGGATATATGTTCATTCCTCCACTAACACCATCAATACATGTTCTCTGGTCCTTTGCTGTCTGTGGGACACTGCTATGCTGCCATGTTCACCTACAAATGTGGGTAACATTGAAGCTTTGGAAAGGGTGCAAAGGAGGACCACCAAATTAGTTTCCAGCTTAATACATTCTGGATACTAAGATAGGCTCAAAGAACTGGGACTCTACATTTCAGAGAAACACAGACATAGGGATGATTTGATTGAAGTTTATAAGATGTTGAAGGGATTAGATTTTGGTTGCGTTGACATTTTGTTTCAACTAAATAGGTAGGCTGGACAAGGGTTCACAGTCTCAAGATATGTAAAGTTAGAGATAAGTTAGTTAGATGTCAGGAGATGGTTCTTTTCCCAGAGAATAGTGGACCTGTGGAACAAGCTGCTGACGTGTGTGGTGAAGTTGATTCGCTGAATTCCTTTAAGCAAGAGCTGGACTTGCTTCGAGCTGGGGTGGAGATCATCTCGTAGGAATGATAAGTTCTGTATGATGTTAATCAGAGCCTGAGTGCTCTCTTGAATTACTTTTGGGCACCTAAAGGAGTTGTAGAATAATTTTCCACATTTTGTTTCTCTAATTGCCCTGGGTTTTTATCTGATTTTTCTCCTCTCCCAGGAAATTACATGGTTTACAGATGGAATGGGAAGTGTATATGTTGTGATGCACAAGCCATCACAGTTGTGGGGGACAGACTGGATGCATCAGTGGGTCTTTTCCTGTCTGTCATTGTTTTTATGTTTGTAAAAACAGTAATTATCCTTCAAAAGCAATTCCTTGGCTGTGAAGCATCTTGGGACGTCATGAGGATGTGAATGGTTGTATATAAGTACAAGTTTGTTTTTTCATTGTTATAGCCTAACAAGCATGGATCTGCTTCCATTATTTTCTGCTATTAGTTGCACATAATTTTTTCATGGACAAAGTAATAGCCTTTTCTATTTCTGTATGTGATCGGGTTTTTGGTAACCACATGAATGGCTACATGCATGCAGCCAATATCTTTATCTAGGAGAAGGGATTGATTTAGTAACACTAACTGCCATTGCTGATGCTTATGGCTGCTGCTGAAGCTCATGTAAGTTGCTAAGAGCATGATAAAACAAATCTTCAGTTACCTCCTTAATAGAGTCATGGATGGTAAGGTAGGTAGCTGGAAGCTCCTGTAGGTAGCTGGAAGGAATAAAAGTTGAGAAGTACAGATGGTAGGTTATTCTTGCACATCTTTAATGAGCAGATAGCACATTTCATTCAAAGCTTTCCTTTGCCTCATCATGCACTATCAAACCTTTATGTCCAGCTAATGTGCTTTCTTGCGGTACATCTGCTACCTGGGGTAGCTCCTGCTCCTCACAGGCTGTCATCTTCCCTTGCTGCAGTTGCACTAACAGATAACTGGCAATTAATGCTTCTCTCATACTATGAGGCTGAAAACTCCAACGTAAGATGCACTTCAGGTGCTGTAGTGATACTTCAAAATCTTGCCCTTTTCAATTCACTAGCACCAGTTATGAGTTAGAGACTAGAACTCATTTGTCATTATATCCCCTCCTGCATACTTCGGTGAGAATTTGCTCTTGATTGACCTTAACCAAGCCCTTAATAGACCTTAACAAGCAAAAAGGTTTTCAGTGAGCACACTTCAGGATAGCAGCATGACTCGGAATAGCTGTGTAAATGGATAACAGGTCCATCACTGATCTCTATTGTTCACGTGTACACATTTTCATCAAAATTAACACACTGAGGAGTATGTGGCCCTAGATTTCTTGAATTGACTGTTACAAGCAAATGCTCCTAAAGGATTTCTTGAGGAATACTGACAGTGCAGACCCATCCCCTGGTGAAAAAGCATAAATTACTGGCTACTTTCTAGGTGGTGTGATTATAAAGATGTCTTCTTCTAAGATCAATCCTGTCTGTAGACTAGACAGCCAGCTAAAGATTCCTCTTAAGGTCAACACACATAAAATCACAGCTTGAATCTGGTAGGTTCTAAAGTTTATCAGCAATCATTGAGGGGTGAAACATTTGGTCTAGTATTAGGCAGCCAAGCTATTCATACACTGGGACCACTGAGACCCAAGGGAAGTGGCAGGTCAACTATAAATTAAAAGAGAAAACAGTATTTTAATATTTAGGTGGTAATTGTTTAAATTTAGGCTATTACCAGCCATGTAATTGAACTATTCAACCCATTGGAGGTTTCCTACCTAATGTACTTCTGAGTCCGTAGAGGTTTTGTCAGTTCTACACTGCACAGTCCATCTCAGTCTGCCTCTAGTACAGTGCAATCTGGATTGATGAATATTGTACTCAGTTATAATCCTTTCCAAACAGACAATTTCAATGCACCGTTCCCATTCACTCCCATTTTAGATGTGTGTTAATCCAAACAGTCATAATCCAACGACATATGTAACGATGCACTTGTAAGTGTTAAATTGGGCTGTTGTATTAGTAGAAGAATAACCGTGTAAGTTTGCTTCATCAGAATTCAGCAGAGCTAAAAGTCTTAATTATATTGTCTTTCTAATATCAGTAAGAACCATTGACACAAAGACTGGCAGCGCTGACACAATTATAGAGTGAGTAAACCATTCAAAGTATTTCCCCAATCAGCAGTTGTACCTATCTTAGTCATGGGGCATCCATATTATATACTTACTTGGTAGAGATGTATTGTGCCACCTTGTATAGGTAAGCTTTTTAGATAATTTAAAACAAAACTTGCAGATCTAAAGAGGAATGTTAACTTTTTCGATGCTGTAGAGGCCATTTTTTTTTCCTGGCCACACAGATGAGGTGCTGTCATGAAATCTTGCTGGAAATACATTTAAATTCGGCCATGGATATTAATTCACTGATGCCTATCACAACATTCTGCTGTTGAATAGAATGGAATTATGCATGTGATGGATAAAATTGCAAGATTCTAATTTAGCTCAGTATGTGACTTTTGCTGCACACCTGGATTTGTTTATTGTTAAACTACATAAACTGTATCTACTGTGGGCAAATTCATTTGTCAATGTAAGGGAAAGTGCTAATGATGTTTTGGTTGATTACATAGAAAATGTAGTACTGCATTCAGAGATGTGAATTATGTAAGTGCGAGGCCTCCAAAGTGTAGGAGGAATAATGGCAGTGTTTGATTTTTTTTTCCACCTATTTTCATCCCGTCCTTCAATGAAGGTGTGATTCATTCTGGGGTCTGAATGTGTGGATGCTACCAGTCTTCTGGTAATTTGCCTACCAGCTCTTTTTCATGTGAGAAACTAGTCATTGAGTGTCAACTAATTTACAATGAAGAACATCATGGGATAAACTTCACACGTCATTGCTTCCAACATGGAGACTTACTTGATGAGAGGTGGGGACATTGACCCTCAATTCGCATTTCTCTTAACTTTACTGTTATTGAAAAACTGGGAGAGCCACCTATTGGGCATACTGAATTCAATGCCTGATTGTCCAATTTTTCCTATTGTTGAGTGAAAATCAGCACCAGGAGGACTAAGATATTATTTTTACCCTCACAGCAAGCCTGGTGTTGAAATTTCGCTGAGTACCGCTTTGGTCATCATGGTGCAAAGGAGACATGCAAACATTGACGAGGGTGCAAAGAAATGCAATCAGAATAATTCCATGTGATCTATGAGGATGCTTTTTAAAAAAAGTTCTATTGCCTACAGAAAAGATGATTTAAAAGAAAGGACTTGAGAGACAAAAACAAACAGATGACAATGAATCAAAGATATTGATTAGGCTACAGTTGGAATACTGTATGTAATTTTGAGCATCCTATTATCAAAAGCATGATAGAGCTGTGAAAAAGATGAAATGCAGAATGACACCAGGGATGAAAGGATGTAGTTATGATGTGCTATGAAAGTACTTCCATTTTTTAATATTTTATGAGGACTTGTGTTTTAAAATTGTGGAAATGGATTCCTTTGGAGGACTGAAGAGATTACATAGATGCTGGACTTTGTTTTTTTAAAGAAAGGTCACTGGAAGGACTTTGGGATTTAGTTTAATAACAAACTCTTACTAGATGTCACATGCCTTAAGCTAAACAAACAGCATGATCCTTGGTGACTAGGGGAGTTGTTAACAGAGAAGTAACATGTCAAGATTTATGGTGGTCAAGAGTTAGTTTCGTCTTGGATATTGTTTTGAGTCAGTTGGGGGTCAGCCTGCTAAGAGAGAAGACCAGTTCATCCTTTCTCCACCCCTCTGAGAAACCCTGAGAATCCAATGTGAGCTGAAACCCCTGATGCCGCATTTCTCCTGGAAAGCCTCCCAGACTAATCCTCGACGTCCCTTGAAGAGAACTGCTCCAAAAAGATCCCAGTGACAGCCATCTATGCGTATTTGGGACACCAGAATAAAGGGACAACTGATATCATTCCATATCTTCTCCTGATATCATTCCATATCTTCTCCTTTTCCTTCAAGAATTAGCAAGTATTTAACCAAAGTTTTTTTTTGTCTTGTTTGTAACGAGAACTCTGCAGAGAAAACTTCTTTATTTTTTTCTTTAACCATTGTGTGTTTGTGTGTGTTGGGCTAATCTAAAAGGGAACTTTCAGATTTCAATCTGTGTATTAGTGTTTGCATCTTTACTGAATAAGTCTTGTCTTATAATAAATAAATAATTTTGTTGTTTATTAAAGAAACCTAGTTGGTGCATTTTATTCTGAAATAAAACTAGTGTATATAATTGGCCATATCGGTAACTGGGTAGACATTTAAATATATGTTGTGACCCATGGAGAAGTGGAACTAGAGGAAGACAATGCCCTCCTCCTGCCTCGGTTGTAATAGATGAGAGACTTACAGAACTGTGACTTTATTTATTGGAGTAATGAAGGTTAAAGAGGAATTGAATAGAAGGCTTCAAATTTTAAAAATGGTTTGAAATGTATTGAATGAAAATTGGTTCCAGAACGGGCAGGTGATTGGCTCTCCCAGATTACCACCTGATTACCAGTGAATTTGAAAATAACCCCCATTGTATCACCAATTATAGTGGGTGATGCAAGTTTATTATTTTTGTTATAATTGCAGAAAAAAGCAAGGTGTGAAATATCAGAAAACTACATAAATAATGTTCCAAGTACAAGATGACATTTGGTGACATAAGAATATTATAGGTTAGTTTTCAGAGCAGGATGATCCCAGCTGTTCCAGGAACTGAGCCCATCTGAGAAGTTACCAATACCATGATATAAGATTAGACAGTGACTCTTTAACTTCGTTTTTGCCTTTCCTCTCCTATGGGCATTGTCCCTATCATTGCCCTGGCCAACAGGACAGATAAAGAATTGAACATAGGACCCTCCTTTTTAAAACTCTGCTTCTTTGGCCTCCTTATCTCGAGAGACAATGGATACGCGCCTGGAGGTGGTCATTGTCCCTATCACTGCCCTGGCCAACAGGACAGATCAAGAATTGAACATAGGACCCTCCTTTTTAAAACTCTGCTATTCACTGGATAAACACTGATACTTCAAGGGAGTGGTTTTAATATCACCTCTACACCTGTCACTGTTTTGCTACAAACAATACTTTTAAGACTGGTTAGCACTTCTGTTGCTTTGCAATTTTGATTCAGATTATTCGAAGTGGATTATGTTTCTTCATGTATTGCAACTTCTACTGTGGCCTTGTTTCCAGGTAGAGGTGATGTACAAAATCCAAGTTTCAAAAGTGAAAAGCTAGGGGAAAATAAATGATTCAGATTCAATAATAGCTCATGTGTGGCACAATCGTGATTAAGTACTAATCTTGGAACACTGTTCAATCCAAATGGTATTGTATTAATCTGTCTCTGAATTGATACTATAGGTTTTGACATATTATTCTCTTTTATAAAATATTTACCTACATAGGGTTATATTTACTGACAATTCATGGTCAATGGGCATAAAATCAAACTCCCAACATAGGTTGCCAGACTATCAGAAAGGAGCATTTTACCTGCTGTTTGTTTATGTTCAATAATTAACAAAATTGGTGCCTGCAGTAACTAACTGGGCCTCCTAGTCATGAATTAGAATCATATAGCACAGGAGGAGGCCATTCAGCCTATCATGTCTGTGCCAGCTCTTTGAAAGAGCTATCCAAGTAGTCCCACTCCACCGCTCTTTCCCCATAGCTCTGTAAATTTATCACTAGTTGCCTTACCATTCTTGATTATTATATGTAATTGGGGAATCAAATTGATAACATATAGAATGTGTCAAATTCTGGAAAAAAATCACAGTAATAATGATCTGGCCAGTTCTGAAGAAAGGTCATCGACCTGAAATGTTTACTCTGTTTCTGCCTCCACAGATGCTGCCAGACCTGCTGAGTATTTCCAGCACTTTCTGTATTTATTTCAGATTTCCAGTATCTGCAGTATTTTGCTTCCATTTTCGTACAGTACTTCCTTATTGCAATAGGAGATTGATTGGATTGGGTACAATGACAAGACTGATGTTGGTTAGCTGACACCAAGTTACATTATGGGCTTTGGCAAATACTGCCAAGACATTGCAAAATTACTTAGTGATGTCAGTGTACCAAGCTTTGTTAAAAATAATGCCAATTTGCAAGTGTTAATTGCTGATGATACTTTGATTTCTTGGGTAGATAAAGTAGTGCTTATCATGCATCCAGGAATTGGGGAAAGTCACCACTGAATTGCAGCAATAGCTTCTTGTTTCTTTATTAACCATTGTCCAACCATATATAAAAGATACCACAAGGTTGTGTTGGATGCAGTGAAACATTATGACTAATTAATCACTAAAATCTGTAAAAGTTGGACCTAGGCCACGAATCTGTGTGTCCACTGTCACCCACAATGACAGTTTAATTTTATCAAAATCAATTTTTGTACAGACTTGAAATGATTTCAATTGATTTTGCTGGTGACCTTATGCGATGTTGAAGTCAATCCAGTTTAAATGAAACTGATTTGAAACAGTTTCATTGTACCCTTTTTTCTTTGTTTTTAAAAATATATTTCCCCCTTGTTTTCTCCATCAGTCTTTCCCTCAGCCTGGCACGGCAAATTCTAGCTGATGACAGGTAGATTCATGTGTGGGGCCATCTGATTGGGGATGCCGAATTATGAGCCAAGGTGAAACAATTGCTGACTTCCCCTATTCCCTTGTTGGTTCTGCAGCTTGTCTTGTGCTCAATGCTGTATCTGATGATCCTGAAGAAATCATAATTCCCTAATGTGAAGAATGGGCATCAATTTCCGAGTATGTAAATGGTGGTGAGGAACCTTGCCACTGCCGTTGCATATTGGAATACGCCAGAGCAGACTGCCTGTGATTTTCTGTTCTTGAAATCAATGGACCAAAAATAGCAGGCAACAAGCCCATGATTTTCCAATTTGAGCTGGCAGTGGGTGAGTTTTCTCAGTACAAGCAAGTACTTGGAAAATTGTCCTGGTGCAGAAGAGGTCTAAACTTTCCTTGTGGGGCCCAAAGGGGAACTCCTGTTCCTCCACAATGTTAGTGAACAATATTACCTATCTGGGTCTGTTCTGGCCCTGTCTCCTCTACCTGTTTTCTTTGCCTGCTGAAAAAAACAACAGTTGGCTCGCTCAGGCCACCAGTTAAAATTACAGTCAGGGCCCAAGGGCATCATTGGATCTTGATCTGCTTATTTAAAGAAGAGTCAAGCTGGTTTCAGTGGCATCCTTGCTTCCTACTCAGCAGACAGCGGCAATGGTGCCGGAAATCAGCGGGCAAGTGTCCTAGCCAATGTTAACTGCCCGCCTGCTTGGTTTCCACTAGGTAGTTAGAGTTAAAGTTGCTCCTTAAATGTTTGATATCAGAGGTGCAAACTCTGGACAAAAATTGCGCCTGGATCAGTGACCACGCCCAAAGCAGAAACTCTACACCTGTTTATTAGAAATGTTTATTAGAAACCAAATTTGTTCCTCAAAGGGTTAATGAACTCAAACTGGTGAGTCGTATGTACTAGTTGTGTAATGATTAGTCAATTAATTAATAGTTAATTAGAATAATTGCAGGCTTTGCATTAAGATTCCCTAATTCCCAAACCCTTTTTGTGCTGATCTGCTGTTTTGAAGTACTAAAAATTGAGTGTACAGCTTTATTCATTACTAACAGCACATTCTTGCAAATTTGTGCTTTTTGTTATCCTAGAATTGCATGATGGAGCAATGCTGATATTATGATCTTTTAAGTCAGCTGATAATAAATGCTATGATTTAGAAGTTAAAGTAACGTCTGTTCTTTCCACTAAAAAATTACAATGAAACACAGATTGTTTTTGTTAATCTTGTACTAAGTGCTTATCAAGCTGAGGAATGTTGTATTTGAGAAGAGGACATTTCTACCTTTTACATTTAATCTCAGCTCAGGTATAACATCATTTACATGCTGGATCACTCTTTTTTGGCTGGCACAGACATGATGGGCCGAATAGCCTCCTTCTGCACCGTAAACTTTCTATGTTTCTATGCATAGGAAAGCTCTCATCGTACTGCCCCCAACAAGAAAGGGATAATCTAGTTAAGATTCTGAGATTACATTATAGGCAGTGAGAGTGAAGAGTGAACCAGTTACAACCGTTATCAAAAGACAGGGATTGCATTACAAAGTTAGAAACATAGAAAGAAAACATAGAAAAAATAGGAGCAGGAGTAGGCTATTCAGCCCTTCGAGCCTGCACTGCCATTCAATGCGATCATGGCTGATCATCCAAACTCAGTACCCTGTTCCCGCTTTCTCCCTATATCCCTTGATCCCTTCAGCCCTAAGAACTATATCTAACTCTTTTTTGAATATATTTAATAATTTGGCTTCAACTGCTTTCTGTGGTAGAGAATTCCATAGGTTCACCACTCTCTGGGTGAAGAAATCCCTCCTCATCTCAGTCCTAAATGGCTTACCCCTTATCCTTAGACTGTGACCCCTGGCCCTGGACTCCCCCACCATCAGGAACATCTTTCCTGCATCTAGTCTGTAGTCCTGTTAGAATTTTGTAGGTTTCTATGAGATCCCCTCTCATTCTTCTAAACTCTAGCGAATACAAGCTTAATCGACCCAATCTCTCTTCATACTTCAGTCCTGCCATCCCAGGAATCAGTCTAGTGAACCTTAGCTGCACTCCCTCCATAGCAAGAACATCCTTCCTCAGATAAGGAGACCAAAACTCCACACAATACTCCAGATGTGGTCTCACCAAGGCCTTGTATAATTGCAGCAAGACATCCTTGCTCCTGTACTCAAATCCTCTTGCTATGAAGGCCAACATACCATTTGCCTTCTTAACCGCCTGCTGCACCCGCATGCTTACTTTCAGCGACTGGTGCACAAGGACACCCAAGTCTCGCTGCACCTCCCGCTTTCCCAATCTATCGCCGTTTGGATATTAATCTGCCTTTCTGTTTTTGCCACCAAAGTGGATAACCTCACATTTATCCACGTTATACTGCAACTGCCTTGTATTTGCCCACTCACTCAACCTGTCCAAATCAGACTGGAGCTTCTCTGTATCCTGCTCACAGCTCACACTCCCACCCAGCTTTGTGTCATCTGCAAATTTGGATATATTACATTTAATTCCCTCATCTATATCATTAATATGTATTGTGAATAGCTGGGGTCCTAGCATTGATCCCTGCAGTACCCCACGAGTCACTGCCTGCCATTCGGAAAAAGACCTGTTTATTCCTACCCTTTGTTTCCTGTCTGCAACCAGTTCCCTATCCATGTCAGTACCTTACCCCCAATTTCGTATGCTTTAATTTTGCATGCTAATCTCTTATGTGGGACCTTATCGAAAGCCTTCTGAAAGTCCAAATACACCACATCCACTGGTTCTTCCTTGTCTATTCTACTAGTTACACCCTCAAGAAATTCCAGTAGATTTGTCAAGCATGATTTCCCTTTTGTAAATCCATGTTGGCTTTGTCCGATCCTTTCATTGTTTTCCAAGTGCTCTGCTATTACATCTTTTTTAATGGACTCTAGCATTTTCCCCACTACTGATGTATATTTCCGTGTTTTCTCTCTACCTCCTTTTTTAAATAGTGGAGTTACATTAGCTACCCTCCAATCTGTTGGAACTGCTCCAGAGTCTATAGAATTTTGAAAAATGACCAGTAATGCATCCACTATTTCTAGGGCCACTTCCTTAAGTACTCTGGGATGTAGATTATCAGGCCCTGGGGATTTATCAGCCTACAATCCCATCAATTTCCCTAACACCATTTACTTACTAATACTGATTTCATACAGTTCCTCCTTCTCACTAGACCCTATGTTCCCCAACATTTCTGGGAGGTAATTTGTGTCCTCCTTTGTGAAGACAGAACCAAAGTATATACTTAATTGGTCTGCCATTTCTTTGTTCCCCATTATAAATTCCTCCGTTTCTGACTGTAAGGGCCCTACATTTGTCTTCACTCATCTTTTTCTCTTCACATATCTGTAGAAGCTTTTACAGTCAGTTTTTATGTTCTCTGCAAGCTTACTCTCATACTCCATTTTCCCCTTCTTATTCAATCCCTTTGTCCTCCATTGCTGAATTCTAAACTGCTCCCAATCCTCAGGTTTGCTGCTTGTTCTGGCCATTTTATATTTATCTTCCTTGGATCTAATACTATCCCTAATTTCTTTTGTAAGCCACAGTTGAACCACCCTTCCTGTTTTATTTTTGTGCCAGACAGGAATGAACAATTGTTGTAATTCATCCATGCACTCTTTAAATGCTAGCCATTGCCTATCCACTGTCAACCCTTTAAGTAACATTCTCCAATCTATCATAGCCAACTCACACCTCATACCTTCATAGTTTCCTTTGTTTAGATTCAGGACCCTAGTCTCAGAATCAACTCTCTCACTCTCCATCTTAATGAAGAATTATATCATGCTCTGGCTGCTCTTCCCCAAGGGACCCTGCACAACAAGATTGTTAACTAATCCTTTCTCATTACACAATACCCAGTCTAGGATGTCCTGTTCTCTAGTTGGTTCCTCAACATGTTGGTCCAATAAAACGTCATGTACGCACTCCAGGAATTCCTCCTCTACAGTATTATTGCTAATTTGGTTTGCCCAATCTCTATGTAGATTAAAGTCACCCATAATTACAGTTGCACCCTTATTGCATCTTTAATTTCCTGTTTAATGCCATCCTCGACATCACCACTGCTGTTTGGGCATCAATATACAAACCAAATCAATATACAACTTTCAAGATGGCTCCTGGGCTGGAAGCTCCCTTGCTGTTCAACTCTATCCATGGCCATCTGCTCCCATCCCTAACGTTTTCTCCCCCAATCTGCCCTCTTAAACTGTTTAAATTCCCCTGGCTCTTTAAATCAGTTCATTTTAGCCCTATCTAAAAGTTAACAGTTAGTTTAGTGTATGTTACCTGGGCCCACTGCCCTCCCCCAGCCACACCTGCTCTTTGTTTTCTCAATGAAATTGATCCGGATGAAACTGACGAGAACAGCTGCCGATACTTCAATCTCCGATCCTGCTGTCTTCACAGTCCAGAGTGTCTGCAGCCACGGCATGCGGTAAGTCCATTGAGGTGAAGAAGGAGCTGCGGGACCCGAGAGAAGTCCTGTGAAAAGGTGCCCCGAACACCCAAAACATCCACGAACGGCCCCCCCGGCCGCAACTTCAAAGCGCCCGCGGGAGATGGCTCGGAGAGCATCTGCAGCGCACTGTCGGCAATGCTGCATGCTTTTATTTAAACCACTGCAAAAAAAAACCCTTAGCAAATGTAATCACCTCTAAGTCTGCCAAATGATGCTTCACCTCCCGAAGGACGTGGATGAGCTTTCCGGACGTCGATGGTGGGCACTGAGGAAATGGCTTATTACCTGCACCAGATTCCACCCCCCCTCCCCCCCCTTTACCCCCCTTCCACCCCCCCCCCCCCCACCCCCGTCCCCTTCCCCTTCCCTGCTCCACCCTCTCAGCTCACCCCCTCACAACCCCGTCCCAGCCCGCCCCCCCCTCGCACCATCTTCACCCCGCACCCCCTTCCCCTGCACCCCACCCCCTCCCTCTACCCCTCCCCCTTGCATCCCCTCCTCCCACCGGCACCATCCTACACCTGTGTAGGGGCCCCAACAACCCCACTGCCTTGTGGGCGTCTCGGGAGAGACCAAGGCTAAGGGAGTAAACCCTAACAGAAAATCCGGAGCGGAACCCCGTAGGCGGTCATGTGTCACCTTTGGCATGTTTCCGGCAGTTCCTGCAGCCATACTGGTGCCAAACGTCGTGTCCTGCACTCCTTTGGACCCCACCAGAAAGGCCGAGAGGGGGGTTTTGACAACTGGGCAACTCTCAACCTCCATAAATTTGCCCAGGCATGCGCCATGGAGAGGTCACTCCATAGTTGCCTCACAGCGACTGAAACAACACGGAAGGCAGCAGTTACGGGTTATAAGTCCAGATAAATTGGCGTAGAAACTGGGCGCCACGGGTTGCCTTTGTCGGTGGGAGAGGTCATTGCACCTCACTGGACAGCTACCGCCCGCCTCAAACCGGGCAGCCCCCGGTCAATAAGGTTCTGTCCCGCCACAGTCTGCCTGCTTCAATGGGTGCTTGGAGCTCAGGGTCATTGCCCGAAAGGTGGACTGATACACCGCACCAAACAACATGAAAAAAGGAAAGAAGGTACCAGCCCTTCGCTTTGCAAGCTGGAACGTCAGAACTATGTGTCCTGGCCTGTCGGAAGACCTTACACAAATCAACGATTCTCGGAAGACCGCCATCATTAACAACGAGCTCAGTAGACTCAATGTGGACATTGCAGCACTTCAGGAGACTCGCCTCCCCGCGAGTGGCTCTCTAGCAGAGCAAGACTACACCTTCTTCTGGCAGGGCAGGGATCCTGAAGAACCAAGACAGCATGGAGTGGGCTTCGCCATCAGAAACTCCTTGCTCAGCATGATAGAGCCTCCCTCAAATGGCTCGGAACGCATACTGTCCATCCGACTGCTCACCACCTCTGGTCCAGTACACCTACTCAGCATCTATGCTCCAACACTCTGTTCCGCACCGAAGCTAAAGACCAGTTCTATGAACAACTCCATAACATCATTAGCAGCATCCCCAACACCGAACACCTATTCCTGCTGGGGGACTTTAATGCCAGGGTTGGGGCCGACCATGACTCATGGCCCTCCTGCCTTGGGCGCTATGGCGTTGGAAGGATGAATGAGAACGGGCAGAGACTGCTTGAGTTGTGTACCTATCATAACCTCTGCATCACCAACTCGTTCTTTCACACTAAACCCTGTCACCAGGTTTCATGGAGGCACCCAAGATCACGTCGTTGGCACCAGCTAGACCTCATTGTCACAAGGCGAGCCGCCTTAAACAGTGTTCAAATCACACGCAGCTTCCACAGTGCGGACTGCGACACCGACCACTCCCTGGTGTGCAGCAAGGTTAGACTCAGACCAAAGAAGTTGCATCATTCCAAGCAGAAGGGCCACCCGCGCATCAACACGAGCAGAATTTCTCACCCACAGCTGTTACAAAAATTTCTAAATTCACTTGTAACAGCCCTTCAAAACACTCCCACAGGGGATGCTGAGACCAAGTGGGCCCACATCAGAGACGCCATCTATGAGTCAGCTTTGACCACCTACGGCAAAAGTGCGAAGAGAAATGCAGACTGGTTTCAATCTCATAATGAAGAGCTGGAACCTGTCATAGCCGCTAAGCGCATTGCACTTTTGAACTACAAGAAAGCCCCCAGCGATTTAACATCCGCAGCACTTAAAGCAGCCAGAAGTACTGCACAAAGAACAGCTAGGCGTTGCGCAAACGACTACTGGCAACACCTATGCAGTCATATTCAGCTGGCCTCAGACACCGGAAACATCAGAGGAATGTATGATGGCATGAAGAGAGCTCTTGGGCCAACCATCAAGAAGATCACCCCCCTCAAATCTAAATCGGGGGACAAAATCACTGACCAACGCAAACAGATGGACCGCTGGGTTGAGCACTACCTAGAACTGTACTCCAGGGAGAATGCTGTCACTGAGACTGCCCTCAATGCAGCCCAGCCTCTACCAGTCATGGATGAGCTGGACATACAGCCAACCAAATCGGAACTCAGTGATGCCATTGATTCCCTAGCCAGCGGAAAAGCCCCTGGGAAGGACAGCATTACCCCTGAAATAATCAAGAGTGCCAAGCCTGCTATACTCTCAGCACTACATGAACTGCTATGCCTGTGCTGGGACGAGGGAGCAGTACCCCAGGACATGCGCGATGCCAACATCATCACCCTCTATAAAAACAAAGGTGACCGCGGTGACTGCAACAACTACCGTGGAATCTCCCTGCTCAGCATAGTGGGGAAAGTCTTTGCTCGAGTCGCTCTGAACAGGCTCCAGAAGCTGGCCGAGCGCGTCTACCCTGAGGCACAGTGTGGCTTTCGTGCAGAGAGATCGACTATTGACATGCTGTTCTCCCTTCGTCAGATACAGGAGAAATGCCGTGAACAACAGATGCCCCTCTACATTGCTTTCATTGATCTCACCAAAGCCTTTGACCTCGTCAGCAGACGTGGTCTCTTCAGACTACTAGAAAAGATCGGATGTCCACCAAAGCTACTAAGTATCATCACCTCATTCCATGACAATATGAAAGGCACAATTCAACATGGTGGCTCCTCATCAGAGCCCTTTCCTATCCTGAGTGGTGTGAAACAGGGCTGTGTTCTCGCACCCACACTTTTTGGGATTTTCTTCTCCCTGCTGCTTTCACATGCGTTCAAATCCTCTGAAGAAGGAATTTTCCTCCACACAAGATCAGGGGGCAGGTTGTTCAACCTTGCCCGTCTAAGAGCGAAGTCCAAAGTACGGAAAGTCCTCATCAGAGAACTCCTCTTTGCTGACGATGCTGCTTTAACATCTCACACTGAAGAATGCCTGCAGAGTCTCATCGACAGGTTTGCGTCTGCCTGCAATGAATTTGGCCTAACCATCAGCCTCAAGAAAACGAACATCATGGGGCAGGATGTCAGAAATGCTCCATCCATCAATATTGGCGACCACGCTCTGGAAGTGGTTCAAGAGTTCACCTACCTAGGCTCAACTATCACCAGTAACCTGTCTCTAGATGCAGAAATCAACAAGCGCATGGGTAAGGCTTCCACTGCTATGTTCAGACTGGCCAAGAGAGTGTGGGAAAATGGCGCACTGACACGGAACACAAAAGTCCGAGTGTATCAGGCCTGTGTCCTCAGTACCTTGCTCTACGGCAGCGAGGCCTGGACAATGTATGCCAGCCAAGAGCGACGTCTCAATTCATTCCATCTTCGCTGCCTTCGGAGAATACTTGGCATCAGGTGGCAGGACTATATCTCCAACACAGAAGTCCTTGAAGCGGCCAACATCCCCAGCTTATACACACTACTGAGTCAGCGGCGCTTGAGATGGCTTGGCCATGTGAGCCGCATGGAAGATGGCAGGATCCCCAAAGACACATTGTACAGCGAGCTCGCCACTGGTATCAGACCCACCGGCCGTCCATGTCTCCGTTATAAAGACGTCTGCAAACGCGACATGAAATCGTGTGACATTGATCACAAGTCGTGGGAGTCAGTTGCCAGCATTCGCCAGAGCTGGCGGGCAGCCATAAAGACAGGGCTAAATTGTGGCGAGTCGAAGAGACTTAGTAGTTGGCAGGAAAAAAGACAGAGGCGCAAGGGGAGAGCCAACTGTGCAACAGCCCCAACAAACAAATTTCTCTGCAGCACCTGTGGAAGAGCCTGTCACTCCAGAATTGGCCTTTATAGCCACTCCAGGCGCTGCTTCACAAACCACTGACCACCTCCAGGCGCGTATCCATTGTCTTTCGAGATAAGGAGGCCCAAAAGATACAAACCCCACCAACGTTTTCTGCCCCTTGGTGTTTCTTAGCTCCACCCATACAGATTCCACATCAGGATTCTCTGAGCTAATATCCTTCCTCACTATTGTATTGATTTCCTCTTTTACTAACAACAAGTTAAATGACTCCTGGTGATTTGCCCATTTTAATATGGTTTCAATTTTGTTTGTTAATTCTGTTCTGTCATTTTTTTGTTGTAAGCAATGCAATGATGTTTAAATAAGAGATTTAATGATTTTTGACATAATGACAGCAAATTAATCAGGAAATAATTGTCACTTTTTTACCTGGATAGTCTATAGTCCCTATATATTACTGGACAACGATCAGCTGCTTCACACTGAAACTCAATACAACCTCCCAGCAAATAGGATCAAATGGAATTTGAATTGATGGACCTAAGTATTAAGGATTGATAGCATTGTGGCTCTAAAGATTTACAAGTTCAATAGATATAAATTTGGTAGTGATCTAACAGTACACCCCCACTTATATCAAGCTACAGAATGTTGACTCTTTGTCCCCGGTTATTCCCGATGTCCTGGCCATTATTTATCCTTCAATCAACATCACTAAAAAAATTATTTGGTCATTATCAGATTGCTGTTTCTGAGAGCTTGCTGTCTGCACACTGGCTGTCATGTTTCCTACATTTCAACAGTGACTACACTTCAAAAATACTTCATTAGCTGTAAAGTGCTTTGGGATGTCTCGAGGTTGTGAGACTTGCTATATAAATGTCTTTCTTTTCCACTGGCACATTTGATGGGAAACCACATCAAAACCGGTTTTGGAACTGAAAATATCTTCTACCAGTTTGTTGTTTGTATTGCACGCTGGAATATGTGCAAATTTATCCACCATACTTACCAGAATAAAGTTACCTCCAAAGTCACATACTCAACATAAAGGCCTGCTACCCAGCCCGAACCCAACGGGACCCGACGACATGTGTCGGGTTCGGGTCGAGTCAGGTCGCTCTTCCAGGTCCGGCTTTCAGGCTCGGGTCAGGACGGGCTGGGTCTGGGTCGGACACACACAATATTAATTGGACTTGAAATGTTGTTTAAAAAGAAACAAATTTGGAATCGGAAGGTAGGTAAAGTGAACATTCCAATGGTTGGATTGGGCTCGGGTCGGCTCGCATCGGGTGTGGAAAAAAATGGAGGGACTCGGGCCGGGTCAGGCTCGGGTCCGATGTAGTTCCGTCGGATTCAGGTCGGGTTTTTTTTCCTGACCTGAGCAGGCCTTTACCTCAACATTCACTGATATAGATGTTTAGAAATACGCAATCTTGATTTCAAAACTTCTGTTGAATTAATAGTAGATTTTGTCAAACATTACATAATAATAATCCTGGCAAACTGATTTTTGACAGATCATTTAAATTTGTTTTTGAACTTTTCAGAGGAGAATTGAATGTTTCAGAGTTTATGCCATTAGTTTAAAAAATGTTGACAATATAAGATTGGAAGTTTTGTTAAATTATTATTGAGATAATTGCAACTCAGTTAATGAGAAAGCATATTCCTATTTATAACAAAGTGAAAGATTATTCCTTGGATAAATTGACGTGACAACATTTCGTTGTGGCAAATAGCGGTAGTTATTTTGAGCCATCTTGTCTCCTTTCAGATATTGACAGACATTTCTAGCATTTTCTATCAGATTTGCAACATTTGCAGTTTTTTGTCTTGATCACAACTTGCATTTTTAATGTTACCCAAGAGCTGTTATCTCATAGCACCATTTTCTTTAAGTAGGTGCAAGTAGGTGAGTTCGGCAGTCATCTTGATTAGTGAGAAAGTACCTACTACAAGAGTGACCCTTTGGTGAGTATTTTCATTTCACTCCTTCTCCTTCAAATTTGATCATGTTGTTGGAGAACTTTTCTGGCAAAAGCATAGAATTTAGTTCTTGATTTGAGGAGTGTGTAGGTCTGAACCTATTTAATTTGTGTCACCTTTGTGCTGAGGGACAGGAACCAGTGAAAACAGGACACAATATCACTCAGCTTTTTTCTTTAAAAAAGTGTGTTGAATATCTGGAGAGTTTATGGCCCTTATATTTTATGGTTTTATCTTATTTGCCTCCAATAAGCTTATTCTGACAGATTTTCCACCATCTTCTTTGTTTCCTTTGTTAAAGTTCATGCATTGAGTAGCACAGTTTATTTCGACCCGGGTGTACCAATGTGATGTACAGCAATATATATCTGTAAGTGACATGGCTCTCAGTAAATGTTATGAGTGACAGTATAGTAGAGAAAGAGGCTGCCAGTATGAAGTATTTGTCCTGCTTGTATATCCCACAAAATGTCTTTCTGAGCAGACGCCTACAATTGGAAAATGGTCATTAGTTGAAGATCTGCTCTGTGAAGCTGGCATCTGTGACAAACGGATAAACTCCATGGGGTTTCCTTTAAAAAGAGAGGACAAATGGGATATTATGATGGAACATCAATGGCACAGAGTTGCGGCATGTGGTTCTGTGTTTGTAATCCCCACACTGCTGAGTTCCAAAAATCAGCTACAATTATGGGAAAACATTGAACGGAGCCCTCACACTTTCTTCTAGACAAGGTGGTGGGGCGGGGCAGGGGAGGGTGGCCGCATGAATAAGGAAAATTGGAAGGGAGAATCATCACTAGGCCACTTTTGTGTGTCTATTAGTAGTTAGTTCAGCTTTGACAGAGACCTGATAGCATCTTGCCTGCCTGCTGTCTTGGGCACAATGGGTGTGTGGTCC
Organism: Heterodontus francisci; assembly: GCF_036365525.1. Classification (NCBI taxonomy): domain Eukaryota; kingdom Metazoa; phylum Chordata; class Chondrichthyes; order Heterodontiformes; family Heterodontidae; genus Heterodontus; species Heterodontus francisci. The sequence continues at coordinate 21,187,559 of NC_090408.1, read as the reverse complement.
AGAGAGACCAATAGAAAAGGAATTAAAAAGGGACTCAAATCCTCAGAAACGGAGCTCACTGATGGTTAGTTAATATACCATAATGATCCACCATCCTATTGTTAGCCACCTTATCAAATGAAGTGGCACTCTGCTCAGCCCCACAAAAGGATCTGTTCTAATATAAATATTAGAAGCATATACTCTGGTGATGGTTTGTGCTCACAGTATCTCTGTATTTAACATTGTTCATTCTAATACCACTCTTCATTCATCAGTGCCAATGTTCTGTACTAATGTATAAATAAACATTTTAATCAGATAGACTATATTCATTAAATGCAAATGGTTACCAACAAGTAATTTTCAAATCAAAAGTGCTTCTGTAGGTTAAATTGATATGTGCTAATGAATTTGGGAAAATCTAATTTAACAAGATTAACACTACAAATGTTAGTACATTGTTTTGCACTTTAAAAGCCAAATTGGCTAGAAGGAATAAAGAAACAAAAAGTATAAGATGTTCCAGTATTTAGACATTTCTTTTGTTATCATTTTAGTTAAAATACAAATGATCATATTTTTGGACCACATCTCATTACTAATTGTGATAAAGGCTTACTAAACACATTTCTTTTAGACATGTTTTCCTAACTACATGTTAAATGCAAGAGAAGAAACAACAGACAATAAGGTAATCATGGTTTTTAGTGAAACAAATCTTAAATAGATTGATTAAAAATTACATTCTTTGTACTAGGTGTTAGAATGTTAGAAATCAAAAGATTGCTTCCCATTTTGCCTACTTTATTGGAGTTCAGCGATTTGTTAAACAGTTTTTCTGCCTGATTGGCAGAGCAAGAATCCTGACACCTCTGATCCTTCCTGCCAAGAACATTAAGTATCCAAAAGTGATAAAGCTTCAATTTGCTAGACCATTAGACTAATTACTGAAATAATTAAGTAACTACTTGATTAGAACTAATGGGTACCTAATTATCCAGGAAAAAGTATCAGGTGGTTAATTAATAGAGTAGAGTTGGTGCTGAGAACCCAACAGCAAGAAGTAAAATGGGAAAGAAACAAACAAAAGTTATCTTAAACCTCATTAAATGGAACAGCTTCATTCAGCGGAGTTCAAAATAGGGCCTCACATTTTTTAGAAAATGCTTTGTCAGTGACACAGTTACTTGTTTAATTTTACAGGGAATATAAAGTCAAACCTTCCATGGGGCCTGGATTGTGTCCAAATTCACTTCAGTAAACAGAAATGATTTCTGATTAGCAATCCTTGTAGAGGCTTACAGTATCACCAGACACCGAATGATCACAAGTGCTGTAATAGAGCTGGCAATTTATTGAACATAAAAAGTATTAAAGTATAGAATGATTAATTAAAATCTAATCAATACACTGCAATATTTACTTGTCCAATATGATTCCCTGTATAACAAGGTTTGTGGCCGTGCTACTTTACACAGTGATATTGGTATTGTGGTTTGCAGAAGTTCACAAACTGAAAAATAGCAGCAACTTATAAAACATGTGATTAACTGAATCAATGCTCTTTTAGTCTCACTGTAACACTGGTGATTCAATGCATATATATCCCATTTAGAATACTATAAGCACCTGTGTAAACATTTACAAACCACCATGTGAGCACTCTGTAGAATCTTTGAAAGTCACTTTCAAAGTGGAGTGTTTATCTTTTAGCAGCTATTGTAAGAACAAATGACTAGCTGATCTTCCCAGTGTCCATTACCTTTCTTCAAGTCCTTTATCCATGACTTATCATATATATAATATATATTTTAGCAAGATAAGCAATAAATGAAAAAAATGCAACTGCATATTTATTACAGGAAACCAAAAGGCCCTACATCCAGTAACTTAGTCATTAAATAGATATTTTGATGTCTTAATATTCAATAAGTATTTTTAATCAAATAATTTATACACAAATAAATGTGTGATCTTCCGTAGATTGCATTTGTGACATTTCTCTGGCATTGAAATAGTGACTTTTTATTAGTATATCACGATAGGATGCATCTTCTACCCCTCACATTGGCAGAGATTGCAGAGCTGGCTGTATGCTCACTCTCAGTCATAAAATGTACGAGATAAAACATAGAACAAAAATAAACCAGTGGAATTAACATTTTCAGTCAAACAAGCAAATATGTGCTTCAAACTTAACCCTATAGCAAGGCAGGAATGGAAATGGTCTATGAACATGGAGATAACCATTAAAGGGGGAAAATAATTTTGGTCATCGTGTTTAACAAATACTGTGAATGCATCCATGAAGAGTTTATCATCAAAACAAGAGTAAGATACAGAATACGGAAACTATTCTCAAGAAAGGTATTGGAATGAAATGAAAACCAGTTATTGAATAAAAGGGGAAGTTGGAAGAATGTGCAGGCCAGGAACATTTCAGGATCTCAGGTCTGGTAGTGGAGTGTTTATGGTACTGGACCAGCACCCCAGAAAACACAAGTTCAAATCCCAACATGAAACACTGTGAAATAAAATTCAATAAATCTAGCAATGTGCAGGCTGACTCGGGGTGAATAAAATGACCGTTAAAACTTGTCATAAAAACCTAACTGGTTTACTAAAGACTTTCAGGGAAGGGAACCTGGCACTACTAATCAATCTGCCCTATAAACTAAATCCAGTTCCATACTATTTTGTTGACTCTGCAGGAGCCTAGTAAAGCACTCAATTGTAAAATTAATGTTTAGAACAATGTCACACCTTCTCAGGGCAACTAGAGAGTGGACATAATGCAGCCCATACCATGAGCACATATTTTCAACAAAAGGTTGGTCTACTCTTTGCTGAGTTAGCAGATTTTGGCAAACTGAAATTGTTCAATACTCTTTGAGAACATATTTGCAATCTTACAAGAAATACTGAGCAGAGGAAACCTTCACAATTACATTTGAGACCAGAGGAATTTCTACTTTAAGGTGAGGTAGATGTAGTATAGTGGTTTTTGTCATTCTTATCTTTCAATAGACTTACATTAAATGTTCCTTTTGCTCTCTTAGTAACCGGAAAATGCTAAGTATAACTTAACCATTCCTATTTAACATGTTTTTGGAGCAATATATTTTTATAAGAACACAAATTGCTGTTGAGTTCTGTTGCTGGTGAAGTATCTTGAAAGAAAAGTCTTGTAAGTGATGTCGTTTTGAATCTTTGAATATTACATATAGATCAATAGGAATTTTAATGTTTCCTCGATTTTCTATTAAATTATTCACTGAGATGAATGTCTTTCCTCTAAAGGGAATAAAACCTTCTCCATTAGTTGCTTTTAATACAAGTCTTTTATTCCTTAAATGTCACATATGGAACATTCTGTTTTTCTGATTCTGTTTCTTCATGGTAATTAAAATATAATTGCAATTGTACTATAAAATCATGGACCAGAAAAACTGAGCAGAAAAGAAGGGCTGAAACACATTCTAAGGAAAGATGAGAGAATGAGTTGATGACAAGATATTAGAAAAGGAAGAAAAAAGGGGCTAATTTACACAGCAATAAAGAATCTTCCAAACAGGATACTCTCAGGACTGATCTGTTTGCGTTGCAATTCAGGCAATATCATTAATTAGTGACCCCCGCAGAAGGATGTGTGAATGGATATTAGTTGCTAACAGGATTGTGCTGTGCTGTGATGCCCTCACTATCCCCCTCCCTCCTCCCACCCCTCCCCAGGTGCCACAGCTTTCTGACACTCACTGTCTAAATTCGCGCTAGCACAGTCATCACTGGGACAAAGTGATGGAATGCTGTCCGCATCTGTGAAATCACAACCGAGCAAGAGTTTGAATTCAGCCCAAACGGATGAGCTGGAAGTCCCTGGTATGAAATGAGTTTGGGTAGTCTCAACCCAAGCCCCATTGTGGGTGTAATTCAGCATTAATCACCGAGTCAACTCAGGAATACCTGAGAATGGTAAACAGAAATACTGTACTGCTGCACTCGGGTTCTTCTCAGAGGTTGAGGTTAAGACGCATTGTTTGGCAGTGTAAAGGAGTTCTACTGTGCATTTAACCTGTGCTACACCTAATCTAGCAGCAGTCCAGGCTGACATTTCCCTGCCATATAAGTGTACCAAAAAAAAGGAAAAGAAAAAAATTCAAAGAAGTGGAATGGAAAAAAGGAGATGTAAAATAGTACATATCAGGGAGGGAAGAAGAAGGTAGATGCAGAATGTCAGGGAGGGAGGTAGTGAGAAAGGAAATATTTCAAATGCACTGTTAGTCCACCAAAAAAATGAATTTATCTTAATTTAAGTAAAAAAGTAGGGACTATTGTTGAGAAATTGGCCACAGACATCTTGGACTTGCTAGCTATTGAAATTCTACAGCCTTCGGCTAATGGTGACAATCAGACGCAGTATATATGGAACTCCGTGCAGGGAATGTGCTCCAGAGTCCAGTGTGGACAATGTAACTTATTGCGTAGAGCAAAGAGAGGTTGGATTTTTTTTTTAAAAGGTATGCAAAAGTGAACAGTGCTGCTAGAAAATTGAATCTTATAAATGTTTTAAAATTTTCTTTGCTAATATGAAAATTTAAATCACAGGCATTTTTCACAGTATCTGTATTTGACAGAAATTAAATAAAACGTGAGTTGAATGATCGAGAGCAATGACAATAAAAAACATAGCATTACTTTTTATTAATGATCGGAATAAACTGAAAAATGAACAAAGTACCAAACTTATAGCATATTAAGTGACATAGTGCAGAACTGGTCATTAAAAATTAATTAAATTTAATAAAGTAAATCTAAATTGTTAGAATGATTAAGACAATATGTGACTTTCTAATTTGTTATTCAGTTGTAGTTGTTGTGAGATGGACTGCTGACAAGAGTGTACATTAAGCAAAACATAACATGGTTGGGACCATAGTGAAATAATAATATCAGAGAATGCAAAAATGTGATGCTTTTGATCTACAGACATTTTATTAATGTTCATATAACATCAGCCTCAAGGTTGGTCATAAATTAAAGCAGAGAATGGAGATATAAATTTTTATGAGAATGAGTCATACATTATGTGCTTAAAAATGAAAGAATTACTGTGATTCCAATCGGGCCTGGGATTGTTTAAAATCCATATTTATTCAAGCTGGTTATGAGCAGGTTTATACTGTGATACAAGAAATGAGCTGTCCTCTCGAGCCAATGGGGAGCCTTCATCTGAGCTACAAGCTGACACAGATAACCTGCTGAATCTAATCGGTGAATCAGCAGAGGCTGCTTTTGTATTCATTTCTGTAGTATTCACATTGTGTATTGGGAAACACAACTAACAGAGATACGAGAAAGAGAGAAAAGCTTCAAAATGCATGCCTCACTATTCCACTGAGAGTTTTCTGTAAGGTATTAACAAGATGGAAATTAGGGACCAAGTTAAGTTGTCTCCTTTGCTTCGGCCAGACCACTGCTTAAAGTGCTTTTGATGTCAAGATCATCTAAAAATAGCTTGCTCCCTCTGAAATTTTGAAGGGCCAAGACTGGCTCTGTTGCCTCCTTTGACAACTGGATGAGGTCTCAATTAAAGTGAATGAAGCTTACAATGTACGTTATTTCTGATACACAGAAAACCCAGTGGAGATTCCTTTGAATCTTGAATCGCTGTGGAAAGGCCAACTCAAGTGTTCTGTTTTATTCCTCCCACAGCCCACAAACAGTTGAGAAATGACATTAAAAGGGTCAGGAACTGTTTGTGTTAGAAGGGCAATCATATGAAGAGCACAGAGGAAAGAAAGAGAATATATAAAAACATATCGAAAAATAAGGCTGAAAGATTTTGATATTTTCTGAATCTCATCATTATTTTATTTGAATTTCTTTAGCAATTTTAGACTGAACAGCAGATTACAGTTCATTGATGATTAACAAGAGCTGCCTCTCATAAATGGGTATCAAAGTAATGAGTAAAAATATTAGTGTGCTGACTTTACTATTTTTAGTGGATGAGTTCATGCCACAACTTGTCTCCAATTTAAAAGTCATTATAATCTCAGAGCCTAGAGACCTGGGTCACCTGAGAAGAATATTTGTGTATTATTGTGTAGAACTTGAGTGTGATTTTGTATTGTTGGAATAATGCTTCTGCACATAAACCAATCATTGTTATTCTTCTTTATAATGATTTCTGTGCCTGTTGAGATGAGGGATGTCCATACAAAGAATTGAATATTTTTCTACTGCTTGCATTTAGATCCCAGGACTCTTAGGTCAAATATGGTATATGTTAGATGCACAGTAAAGCTCCCTTTACACTGTCTCAACAACTTAGACAGCACCTTCCAAAACTGTGACCTCTACCAACTAGAAGGACAAGGGCAGCAAATGCATGGGAACATCACCACCTGCAAGTTCCCCTCCAAGTCACACACTGACTTAGAACTATTTCGCCATTCCTTCACTGTCGCTGAGTCAAAATCCTGGAACTCGCTTCCTAACAGCACTGTGGGTGTACCTACCTCACATGGACTGCAGCAATTCAAGAAGGCAGTTCACCACCACCTTCTCAAGGGCAATTAGGGATGGGCAATAAATGCTGGCCTGGCCAGCGATGCCCACATGCCATGATTGAATTAAAAAAACAACGCTTCTTAGTCCCATGTAGAACATGTAACATTTCCATTTTCCATACCAGCCCGTCTTGTGGCTTTTAAGTAAAACTTGTAATTTAGTACCAATAAGCAGTGATTATGGACACTCTACTAATGTTGAGGCAGGGTGACAGCATGGCAAGTTGTCTCAAAGGATGGATGAGCTGCTTCCACCATCCATAGGACAACTCCTGATCTATACTTTAGTGAAACATTCAATTAACTGCCACAAGAACAAAAAGATGGTTTCTATTTTCTCATTGCTTCTTCCCTTCATTAAGGATAAAGGGCTACCATTTCCAATTAAAAATGCTATTGTAAATAATCCACAACAATATAATCACTGAATCCTCAACTCATGGATTATGGCCAACCAAGCCAACACAAAGCAAAAGCAGGGTTAGGGAGACTTAGTGGATAAGTATTAACAGAACAAAGTGACTCCTGACAATGCATCCAGCACCCCAACGTCATCAGAGTGCTCCCAGCTGCGGACATGCACAGAACAGTCTCTTTCTGTCAATAAGGTGCTGCGCATGCGCAGCCTACGTTCTTACCAGGACTAATTTATGAATGCGCGCGAAAATGTCGTCGTGTATTGGAACGTCGCCCACTTCCCTGACGCTGCTTCCTACACCCATCTGCTCGCCGCTTGCTCATGGCCTCGCTGCTGCCTTCCCTCAGCCACACAATCCTCGCTCCCCCCCCGCTTCTCCCCCCAGCTCCATCCTGCTTCTTCCCCCCCACCCCCCGCTCCCTCCCACTTCTTTGCCCCCAGCTCCCTCCCACTTACCGCCTGCTCCCTCCCACTTCTTTGCCCCCAGCTCCCTCTCACTTCTCTCCGCCTCTCCCTCTCCCCCAGTCTCTCGTTCGCAGTCTCCATCCCCTCCCCTGCCTATCCCTATCTTGCCACACTCTCTCCCCCTGCCCCCCGCTTTCCCCATGGGGAGCATGAGCAGGGGGATGGAGGGAGATGCGGGAGGGAGTGGGGAGGGAAGAAGTGGGGGGTGGGGAGAGAAACAGGAGGGATCGGGGGGGGAGAAGCAGGGGGGAGAAGGGGCGAGGCTTGGAACAAGTGGCTGATGAGAGGGGGGCTGGGGAGTTGGGTTTGAAGTGGGAGTGACTGGATGATGGGGTTGTGGTTTGAAGCAGTGAGCGGAGTGAGCCGCTGATGGGGCGAGGGGGAGCGAGTGGCCAACAGGTGGGGCTGGGGTTGGGGGGGGGTTTGAAACGGGGAGCGCATGGCTGAGGGAAAGCAGCGGTAAGGCCGGGAGCTGGAGCGAGGCTGTGCCGAGGAAGAGAAGTGGGATATTGTTGGGGGTGGAGCAGGATCGCAGCGATTAAATTTAATTTTTGTGATAAATTGAGCAGCGCCATCTTTAATCCTGGCAGCTGCCTGAAACGTCGCAGACAGTGACGCTTCAGTGCATGAAGCTGCATTTGCGCATGTGCAAGTACTGCGCCACCTGGTGGTTGCGTTGTCAGCAAACATAGCCTTAACAAAAATGTACATGTCAGCTCTGTGATTCCAGTGTTGGTCACTCAATTAGAAGGTTCAAGTTCAAAATCTTGCGCTGACTGAATTTCAGATTCTAATGTCCTCAGTGAGTCTTTGACTAATTCCCAACTGAGCTACTGGACTGTGAATATTAAAACAGTGGAGTGCTTCATCTCTGGAGTCTGGAAGCTGAGGGTCAGTCCAAGTATATCTTTTGTTTGCTGATCATTGGAATGGTGGCTTGGGCTTTTGTAGTAATCAGTTGGGTGTCCCAGAGTCTGTCAGTGGTCGGGGTGCAACAGCAGGATTGTATGGTTTGGTTCCCTGGGGGCTCTTGTTTATCCTGAGATCTGGCATTATTGGGACATTGGGGTGGGTGCCAGTGAGTTTTACATCACTGTGTAGGTGTACCTGAGGTCTGGCAGCACTGAGAAGATGGGGAGAAGGGGAAGTGACATCATGGGAGCCTGTAGCAGAGGATCCTTCAGGTGTTGCAGTTTTGGGAGCGACAGAGCCAGGGACTGGTAAAACAGGGGAGAAGCAGACTGATAATCATTTGCCTGACTGGCCTTTACATGTCATACCTAGAACCATTGCCTGCCCCTTTGGCCCATTCATGACCTGTTTTTGACCTGTTTTTGGTCTATCAGGATCAGTTGCTATCCCAGTATCATTTTTGATTGTTATACACCTGTTTAATTTACTGATTGTAAATCAACATTAATACTAAATTAATGGTGGAACCATATGTAGTTCATCAATGGAGGTTTAGCTACCTCCTTTTCTCATGTTCAATTTGTATGGCACTCATCTGTTTTGATTTGTTGCTGCTTTTCAAGGAGAACGTTTGAACCGATCAGGTATTACATCTGACACAGAGGGCTGAATTTTACCAGCCTTTCGATGACGTGGGTCACGGCAAGGGGGGGAGGGGGGGGGGTGTAAAATTCAACGGGGAGAGACCCGCCTCGAGAAGTGTCTGCCGCAAATTAGTAGCAGCGGGGGGGGGGGTCCTCGGTGCGGCCCCTCCCCACCGCCAAGCGGCGCAGCCTTCATCTAAGTATTTAAATGAACAAAAATGAGATTTAAATTAACTTACCTGCAGGCGGTGGCTGAGGCGAGAACCTGGTTGGGAGGGGGGAGGAATAAAATTTTCAGGGTGCTGTGGGGATAGTGGGAAGGGCTTGAGGGTCAAAGGGAATTAATTTTGGGGGGGAAAGTTTGGGATACTAATAAAAGTTTATTATGGGGGGAGAGGGCAATTCATATAGAAATTGCCCATTGCAGGGTGGGAGATGGGATTTAGAGTTGAAACTAAAATTTATTTTAATTTCCCAGAGATCGGGACTTTAAATTCTAAAATGATACTGAAGGGCTGAAGCCCTTTAAAAATGGCACTGGCGCCTGTGCGGTGGCGCTGGTCCCCGTTGCCGGGGTCACGGCAGTCCCCCCTCTACATCATCGGGGGCGGCCGCTCCGCCCCTCTATTTAAATCAGCCCCCATGCATAATATTACGCAGGAAGGCCGCCGAGTTCAAAGCGCGAATAAAATCCAGCCCAGAATGTCCACATCTGACACGTGACACCCGAGATGTGACACAGCAATTCTGTTGCTTGAGCTTAGTCATGTACCTACAATTTGTATAATGTTACTAGCAGTCGAATTGTTGATGATGAGTCAGAATATAAGGGCCTAGAGTTTCTGCTAGTTTGCGTTGGTTTTATCAGTGTAATCTGGCTGAAATTGGCCAAATCAGGGCAAAAAAATTGAGGAACTTTAAACGCATGTTACGTTCATTTTAAATCATATTTCCCTGATCGTTAATGCTGTTTTAAAGAAACACTGCGCCTGAAGCCGGTCTGGCCCACAAAACTGGCTATGCCCCCAGATTGAAACAGTGAGTATGATGACTTTCCACCAATTGGGTCTGTTTGCAGATGCTTGAGGAGACTCTTCAAGTTAATCTCATTTTTTTTTAGGCATACAGGCGCCTTTTAAAAGTTTTTAAATATTAAAAACTATTAAACCTACTAAGAAACTAACTAGTGTACACCAATTGGACTAGAAAATGGTTCAGTATAATTTTCAGTGATTTAAAATCAAGTAACTCACACGTGAAGGATACATGCTCATTAAAAATGCTGCTTTTCTGTGAAAAACCCATTTGCAGCTGTATTAATAAAATTGCACCAAGTTTCCACTCTTCAAAGCATCAATGGATAGTTTTTAATGCAATAATGCAACTATATTCTATTAGACTGCCCAATTGCACTGGTTCATGGAAAATTTTATATTTGTGATTATGTAAATGAGTTTGGGCAGAAACTTGAACCAAAACTTCATTTTGGAAAACCAGTTCTATTTCAAGTGCAATTTGTGCCCAGTTTGCTGATTGTGCCCAAAGCAGAAACTCTACCACAAGCTGTTTTAAAACAAGCTGAGGGGTAAAGACGTTTGAGCAATTTGATTGATTCATCTTCTCCCTTGGTTTATCGGTAAGTTCTTTTTCTGACTGGTTATTTAGGATTGGTCATTCTATTTTTTTCTCTTAGAAGTTTAGTTGCCCAGTTTTCTAAAGTTTGATTGTTGTGTTACAATTGTAATATAATAACATAACCAGCGTGGGTCAGTTAGCTTAGTTGGCAGAAGTGTAGTGTAGAATTACACCAGAGTGTGGGTTCAATCCCTGTACCAGCTGAGGTAGTTATTGCAGTCTGCCTCCTTGCTTTGTTCTATAGTGATATCATGGCATAAGCCATGATTAGCAATCCTCAAACAATGAGGACACGACATGGAAAGTGAAAATAACCAATAGATGACTGCATCTGCTGAAACTGTATGATATCTGAAGCATCACAAACATATCTCACTAACACAAATCTGAAATTCAACATTCAGGAAATGTGAGCATATTTGGAGTTTACATTATTATTGGATGTCCCATGGCATTTCTCCCGTTGAGTTGGAAGATATGCTGTCTTATAACAATCGAAATGTTATGCCACAGACACAAAGTATTACAAGGGTTACTGATTTACAGTGATTGAATAAATCAAACTGTTTTTGCTGCATGAGATTCTGGAATGTTTACAGATGTTTTGGAGATTTCATAAATCTGTCTATGCATCTTGAAATCTCTATTATATGTTCCTTTACATACATATTTGATTGTGATTTTGTTTGAAGCCCAGGATACAGGAAAGGATGATAGCCAACATATGATAAATTGGAAGAGATTGAGTGGGGTTTAGGATTAGTGGGGAGGGGCATTATGAGGTCTGGCAGCAGTTCTGAAGGCAGGGTTGGAAAAATCTGGCACATGACTCAATCATCCGATAGCATACTGCATTTTCCAGTATGTGTTTTTGGCAAAAAAGAATGAGACTGCACTACAAGCATGTACAGACTTCATTAACGGACCACTAATATTAAGATTGTGTTCCACTTTGAATTGTGCAAAGTTTTGCCTCATCCAAGACTGAATGTTAAACAAGGAATCTGACAACACAACGACAGCAGAAATATAACAAAAAGTGCTGGAAATACTCAGCAGGTCTGGCAGCATCTGTGGAGAGAGAAGCAAAGTTAACGTTTCAGGTCAGTGACCTTTCATCAGAACTATGCTGCAGGTGGTATAGAGGTCAAGCTGGTTGTTATTAGTGTACATGTGAAAGCTGACCCCATGTCTGGGCTGTTGTTGCCAAAGGGCAGGCAGCATGTAAACGGCGAACAGGAGAGGGGTAAGGATAGAAAGACCCTGAAACAATGTTCCTGCTAACTACTGATTGCTGTACAAGGCCAGTTTATTGCCCTACATGGTTCCTTTAAGATTGATGCGCAGCCGCAATTGCTTGTGCATGGCCTGTTTGCTCCTTGCGCAGCACATTCCGAATTGCTGCATGGCTCCACACCTCCACATCTTAGAAGGATCGTTGCTCTGGAGTTATGATGCAGGTTGGTAAGAGAAACGTGCTGGAGAATGCTCTGACATTGATTGTTTAGATAATAGTGGACCCAAATGAGGGATGTCAGTACCACAACTTATGGCAAGCTTTAAGAGCTCTGGCTCTCCGAATTTTACTCCCTAGCCAAATGTGCTACAGGCAATAGCTGGCCAAGCTTTTCTTGGGTTAGTAGACAATTCAAATTAGGGAGAAGGACTGTTATTGGAAGTTCGGTGTAGTCTGCCCCTTGAGCTGATGGAGCAGGTGAGCTTGTGCAAAAGGCTAAATCAAGCATGTTTTTACTAGACTTGGACATTCAGGTGTAGATATTTATCATAGAGCAGTATTAAAGGAGGAGATGTAACTGAACCACAGCATTATTCAATACCTATTTTATAATCATACATTCGCCCCTTACTTTAATATAATGCTTGGATTCAATATTAATACTGACCATTAAATGGCAAAACTGCTGGAAAAGAAAAAAAAAAGTTGCATTTATTTAGCGCCTTTCATGATCTCAGGATGTCCCAAAGCATTTTACAGCCAAAGAAGTACTTTTCAAGTGTAGTCACTGTGGTAATGTAGGAAACAGGGCAGCTAATTTGCACACAGCAAGCTCCCACAAACAGCAATGTGATAATGGCCGGATCATCTGTGTTTTATTGATTTTGAGTGAGGGCTAAATATTGGCTAGGACGCTGGAGGGAACTCCCCTGCAGTTCATCTAAATAGTGCCAAGGGATCTTTTCCATCCACCTAAGAGAAGAGATGGGACCTCAGTTTAATGTTTCATCCAAGAGACAGAAGTTGGGAAACCAAGAAGTAGAGTTGGTTAAGAGGTTCTCAAAAAGTGACAGGCAGCTGTTTACACAGACAATTTCCTTTATAAATGAGACATAGCAGTTTATAATGGAAAATGTTGACACAAAAGTGTGCCAAAAAAGTAGTAACAGGAAGTGCATAAAGGTGTACGATTTTTAATGTTATAGATAGATATCAATAACTCCCATGGGCTCCAGTGAGAATAAGAGATTGTACCCCTCGGGCTGAATGCACCAGCGAATGTTTGACATGAAATGTAAATGTATATTGTAAATATAACCTGTAATTGTAAGTGTAGTGAGGCACCTCAGTGTGCCACATACTCTACAGAAAGAAATTAAACTTTTGGAACTTTATATAAGGTAACTTTATATAAGGTAAAATTTAACCTATTATATAATGTACTTTTACAAATTTTATGAATAATGCATATTTTTGGAAAAAAAAGATTGGTCCTGCGACAGTGATGAAATTGCAATCATTACATTTCATTCATTATAATCTGTGCTGTATTTGTAGCTTGGCAGATAACTTCTTTCCATTGACAAGTAGCCACATAAAACGGCCACCACATCATGAAGAAATCAGTAGGTGGACATTTATCTGATAGTTACTGTCAGAAGTAGAAAATTGGCAATTGGAAGATTTTTTACTGATGGCAAATTATTATTGTCCAAACAGGGCATGAGCCAGACTCTGGGGCAGCAGTCCCATAATCTCAGTCCACTGATGATGTAAATCCAATCATATCTGTTAAGGGCAACAATTGAACTAACTACTTGCATAACTTTAGATCACCTACAGATTTACATTAACTCAGTCATTCTCAATATAGGTAATTTTTAAAAGATCCTTCTCATTTCCCTTGCTAGAGAAACATCATTCTGAGAATTGTATGTAAAACCGCCAGCTTATCGGCACTGGAATAGCCCGAGGTCCCATATAGTCAGGATGACAGTGGCCTTATCACCTACTGCTGGCTTCACCACTCTAAGTAGCAAACTCCAGGAGTTGAATTTGTGCCTGTCACTTTTTGAAAGGTTGGACCAAATGAAACTGCACCATTTATAGTGGATAACAGCAGATGAATTATAGGTTAATTTAGCTTCCATTTGCTGCTCTAAATGGGGTAGAAGATTAGTACCGAATTCACGGTTTCTGATTTCAGCAAGATGAGTAGATCAGTTTTTTTTCAGGCCAAAAGCACTAGTAATGCGCTAATGGCTTTTAATGGCTACAGTTTAAACATGCTTACAACAAAGTTGCAATGTGTGAATTGCTCTGAGGTTCAACTTAATGGTGTTTGTACTTTCTATTGTGAAAGGAAAATCATCCAAAAAGTGTGTTAAAATCATTTTAGAAGTGCTTTGTCTTGGAAAATAAAGGAAAAACATTTGTGGTATATGGGGAGTATTAGAATGGGAGAACTGAGAAAAGGTGATCCCCATCAGGTCTGGCAGCATCTGTGGAAAGAGAAGCAGAGTTAACGTTTCGGATCAGTGACCCTTCTTCGGTTCCGAAGAAGGGTCACTGATCCGAAACGTTAACTCTGCTTCTCTTTCCACAGATGCTGCCAGACCTGCTGAGTGAATCCAGCATTTCTTGTTTTTGTTTCAGATTTCCAGCATCCGCAGTATTTTGCTTTTATTATATAAAGGTGATCCCCATGTTCTTTAAGATTTAAAACTACTTTTTTCTGAAATATGGAGGGAGAGCCACCAAAATAATCACTAAGACTTCTATTTTCCGCTGGCTAATATTGCAGAAAACAAATCGGTCTTATGTATGTACAGTATACTTCAGTAAAAAATAGTAAGTCTCAAAATGCTTTAAGGTAGGAATATCTTCTTAAAAGGTGAAATCGTAACTCCCTGAAAGTGCCAACTGTTTCAAAAGAATTAAAAGTAAAACTACAATGTTCCAAAATTAAATGACAAAGAAAGCCTGGAGTCACCCATGCCCTAGTAATATATTAGAAATCTGCAATTCTGCTTTTATTAACCCCATCTCCTTTCTTAAGTGTTGCTGAATTGTTAATAGACTACAGTTAATTTTGGCAGATTCCTTTACTTGTCTCACTTTACTGTTCTTCTCAAAGATGGCATTAATGCAATCCTAAATTCTTTATATAACCTGACATTTTTAAATGTAATTGTATCTGCGAATATGCTTTAACTATTGCACTTTTCAATAATACACCGTGAAACCTGATGAGCATGAATGAACAATGAAGTGATGTGAATATTCACAGCGGCAGTTGCCTATGTAAGTTTTCTTTCTCGTTTACACCTTAACATGTCACCTATAAAAGAAAAGTCAGTATTTTTGGAAGCAGCAAGCTATTTGAATACATTTTTGTCAGCTTGTAGCTACTTACTATTAATTGAATAGTACTAATACTGGTAATGGACCGCTGATTCTTTACTCTTCATTTTAATTCCCTTTGATGAAAACTAGGCCTGAAACAGGTAATGGCTTTAGGGATTGTCTGCTTGAGAGATGAGCACATTAAAATACTCCCCTTACATGCTAATATTATAACAAAGTAAAATTAAAGGGGTGCTTATACTAAGTAAAAGTCTGCTTTAAATCCATTATGAACCTGTACAAGAATTTGTGACTTTAGAGGTTATTGTGCTAATTCTTTTTGTATGTTCTGGTTGTAGTTTCACATTTTGCAAGCAGCTATAGGAAAGGCCGTCACAGTCCTTGCTTGAGGTTCTACAAGGAAATTCCCTCTGCCCCCGAAAAAAAAGTGACTTACTTTATGTTAATATAAAAGGAAATAGAAGGCATTTTCAGGGAAAAAAAATAAATTAAGAACAGTATGAAGATGCACCATCAGTATGTTGTCAGAACACCCTCCATGCTGTCTCTGAGCAAGAGGAATGTGAGGCTGAGCCTATTGCACCTGCTGCTGTGCATTGTGCTGCTATAGAAACAGGGTCAGACTGCAGGGTGCAGAGACACAGTAACAGTGTCCTTAGTGTAGTTCCACCATGGCAATCCAGAAAATTAGATGTTTTAAAAAAACAGTAAAGACTTTTAAATTTAAAGTTTAGTGTTGTTGAGGATATCATTACATTACTCCAATTTATATTACTAACAACATTATTATGATGTACCACAATTTTCACATGTTATCGCCAAAATCCTAGGTTTTGGCCCAGATGTCTGTCTACACTCTCCAATAGTTTATTTTTATTTTTCTTCCTTGCCCATTTTTCATTCCTCCTTTTCTTGGGGTACATTTCAGTGGACACTTTGTGCCCTCCAGTTCTTCCTTCATGTGGCCATTATTCATGTGTGAGCTTTGTCAGCACATCTGATCTTGTGCGGCATCATGGCTGGGCCTTATCCTATCCTCACTGGGCAAACACACATACTTACCATGATGAAGGGTCACTGACCTGAAACGTTAACTCTGCGTCTCTCTCCACAGGTGCTGCCAGACCTGCTGAGTATTTCGAGCATTTCTTGTTTTTATTACACATACTTACCAGCATTGATCAGGATCCAGAGTGAGAAACCAGTCTTGCCATTCCTTTTATAACCTAGGGACACAGATACCAATTGTAGTACCCCTAACACTGCCCTGGCTCGTATCTGTTAACCATGCACAGATTGAGGATTGAAACTCATTGGATCTTAATATCACTCTTTTCATTCTACCTAAGTTCCAACATACTCCCTTACACATGCCTCTACTACTATTGTCACGATTGATGCAAAATGTTGCTTACAAGCAATTCAGATGGTGTGAAGTTGAAAGTGATGAAATTTGTGCATTATACATGTTTCAACTTTAGTGCATTAGCATTTCTTAAACAAGATGTAGTAGAAATACTAAGCAAATAATAGTGCAAATTCCATGTTTGTATAATCTCGATGGCTAGTGAATACTGTTCGGATATGTATTTGCTTTGATTCTGTTGATTTCCCTTACTCTTAAACAATACCGACTTGTATTATATTGCGCCTTTAACATAATCAACGTCCCAAGGTGCTTCACAGCTAGCCGAATGGAAATCAACGCCGAGCCAGAAAGGAGAGATTACAAGGAATGACTGAAAGCTGGATTGAAAAGATGCCATTTGAGGAGGTTTTTAAAGGAGCACAAGGTAGAGAGGTTTATGGAGGTATTTCCAGAAACAGACCCATTTGTTATGAACCATGGAAGGAGGCATTAAGGGAAAATATAACTAAACGTATTGACAATTGTGATTCAGAATAACCCTAACCAGCTTATTTTATTTACTCATTCATTTTGCTGTTTTTCTTGAAGTTTTAATGGATTTACTTACAGAATGATATACAAATTTAATACAGGTTTTACAGTGACACAATAAGGTAGTTAATTTAACACAGTGATGAAAAGAAAAGCAACTTCTTATATTAACTGATTTTGGTTTGTACAAAAACCCTAAATGAGCAACTTTGGCTAAATAATTACTTTTTAATAGACACTTTTTAAAAAAAGAGATCTGTAACTTATTTTCAGGCAATGACTTCTTCTCAATCCTTTTTAATTTTAACTGGATCAATAGATATTCAAACTCTTACAAAAACGCTGGGTGATTAAGTTGTTCAACACCAGCTGCTTACGCCTGTCAGGCCCATCTATCTATCAGCCTAATTTAGTGGTGTCTGCTTATCTCAGGTGCGCCATGTGTTGAAAGAGCATAACGGCAGTCTGTGACAGTTAATAAACTCTAACATTAAAATCTCCATGCTTGTCATTTCCAGCGCATCCTTTGTGTTAATGCTTTATGACACAACCCTAGAGATGGGCATAAGATGCCAGACCCTTTTGGCCTGATCTTTTTTTTTGATGTGCAAAAAAGATAAATGGGGAGAAATAATGGCACTCGAGCTACAACCCATTCCTCTCTTACAACATCTCACAGAGAATAAGCCAGACACTTTTTATGTATAATTAAATCGAGCTGGCTTTCTGTAGGTATGCAGATTCTGAGAAATGATGTATGGTGCAATAGTCTGGTAGGGGCTGATTTGATGTAAATGAAACTAATTAAGGAAATGTCAAACATAATTAATAAAACAGGTTTAAGTTGCAAAACATTGTCAGCTGAATGAATGAGGATGCAATCCTTCCCATTGTTTCTGCTTTATTTAGAGCATTCAATTAGGTCACATATCTCTCTGAAGTGCTTTTTCCACCTCACCTCCTCTTAGCCTATTCCCAGAGTGGGGGAAAATAAATTTGCCTGTCTGTCTGGTGACTGAAAAAAATTAATTGCCAAAACCTCATCCTGTCCAAGTATTACATTCTAGTTGCAGGACATTAACATAACCAATTTGCGTGAACTAACTGGTGACTACTTAATAGAGCGCCTGACCGCTGATAAGCCTCAGCTGCAGCACATTAACATTTTCATAATATAAAAATATTATAGTTGTATGATTTGGCAATGGCCATTCATTATTGATAAGAACAAAGGTTTTATAAATTACAAAGGAGTGCATGACCTATAATTACGGTGAGCAAATTAGGGTGTGCTGTGAAGTCAGTTACATTTCCCTAGAAGTAATGATGCTAGAGACCTTTCCCTCCCTTGGGATTATAAAAATAATGGATTCCCCTACTGCTGCAGATGGGGTTGTGAATGAGCCAAGGCTGTCATCTTGGACAGTGTTTATACAGGCTACAGCTCATGGTTCCAAGCCCCAGTGAGCTCCAATCCCTCACCCAGTTTATTTGGAGGGGGGGGGGGGGGGGGGGGTGGCACAGAACACATATGCCCCTCTATTCAATTTAAACAAGAATATCCACACATAATATATTATACTCAAAAGCAGTAATCGCAGGCAAATTAACAAGAGCAGGCTACTGTAAAAATGAAGTATCTTAGCATTAAAGGATTTCACTATTCATGAGCAGAGCTGCAAAGTGCTATTGACTGCTGCAATTTGCTCTGAAGGAAGCCCACTTTTACTGTGTTGCCATTAAGGACCAATAGTTTCAAAAATGGAAAGCAGTCAGAGCATTTAATATTTAATTTTACAGTAATGGGTACAAATGAATTAATAAGAAAGCAAGTAATATTGCTGAAAACTGTTAATAATGTGCCTACCTTGTTAAGTTGTTGGTGTTGGACTCAGCAAAAAATGTGACTTGTGAGCATTAGCAAACAATTTTATCAGGCTGAAGCCTTGATATCACCCACCATTTACCCAAATCTGTAACTTAACCAGGTACAGCTTAATGAGGGGTAGCCTACTGAGCAGGGCATGAAACTCAGTTTCTCAGTAATAAGACCTTCAACAAAGTCATTCTAGTCTTATATTAACTAACACCAAGTGACAAAAGTACTTTATTACCTTAGACTGTGAGTATTGTATGAAATTCAACAGTGCCCTTCTCTCAAGCAGGCAGACTCTTTCAAACATGTGTTATTGAATCACATAGATCTGGTGCCCCTCCTCATCTGACAGACTGTTTTCCGCTGTCAGGAGTAGAAGGGCCATCAGAGGGAAGATTAAGATTGCTTCTTTGATCGTTAGTGATCTTATAGGGTGCTGATATCATGTGGAGCATGAAGAATATTTGCAATTAAAAGCTGTAGAATCCCTTTTAATCTTGACCCTCAAATTGAATACTAAACCTGCTTTAAACAAGTATTTTTGAAATATTTCAAGTAGTTTGGGGATTTTCTTATAGAATCCCTTATATCGTTAAAATCTAAAAAGAAACTTTCAACTAAATTATTAATAATAGAATTCTTAAGGCCTCAGAAAACAATAATCCAGATATCACATTTTCTATTTAAGGACAATTGTGAATTTCCTTGCCAAATAATATAATTCTTGTACAAAAGCAAATATACTGCAGTTGCTGGAAACCTGAAATAAAAACAGAAAATGCTGGGAATACTCAGCAGGTCTGGCAGCATCTGTAGAGAGCGAAACAGAGAACAGAGTTGCATTGACTTGAAACATTATTAACTCTGTACAAATGACAAGGTACTGAACTGGATTAGGGCAAGATGGAATTGTTTGGGGAGATACTGAGATAGTCTCTGTGATAAGAAAATACCACTGGCATTAAAGAGGAGGGTTTATGATCAGAGTGTACTACCGACCATGACATATGGGGCAGAATCATGGACAACTACAAAATATATAGAACAAAAACTGTGTACAGCTCAGAGAGCAATGGAAAGACAAATGTTACACATCCCCGTAAACTAGAATACCATTATGAAAGAAAACTTCTACAGTAGCAACTATTCTGTAAATATTCAAATCAGTCAACCTATTGGACCAACACCAGGAATGATCAGTGCAACATATTAAATGCTCCCAAATTGTATTCTATAGAGTTTGACCCACACTATTTGTATGTATCTTTATTTAGCATAAGTTTAATCCAAATAATAATCTGTTCTCTGTTCCCATTTTTCATTCCCATTACTGTTTAAAGTGAAAGATCTTGCACTATAAAAGGGGGACCATTGAGTTAATTTATTTGGATCCAAGTCCTAGCCATAGGTGACAGAGCCTGTTGGTCATTTATCTAATTGTGCTGTGCAGATAAGAATTAATTAGTCTTATTATTTTTCTCATTTTGAATGGCTTTCCCATCTGGATGGTATAAGTTCCTCTGTGCAGGTGATTAATTGCCAGGACTGTAGCTGGCTGATGTGAATGCTTGTACAAATATCTACCAAATTGACAAAGATCCTGATCAAGGGTGACTGTCAGAGCTCAAAAATAAGATCAGACAGAATATCCTGAAAATTAGCACCATTCACTCCATGGTGTATTTTATTTTCTGAAAATAAATTGCACCAATGGTGGTTGAGTATGTCCACAAGCAGTATTTAACAAGTAGCCTAAACCTTGTTCATGCGACAGTTGCAGTCACCTAAATGCCAGAGCTGCATTTATGGTGGCTGTTACAGGCATAAGGATTATATCTCAAGCTAAAGAAGTACATTTAGAGTTCTGAAGAAGGGTCATTGACCTGAAACATTAACTCTGCTTCTCTCTCCACAGATGCTGCCAGACCTGCTGAGTATTTCCAGCATTTCTTGTTTTTATTTCAGATTTCCAGCATCCGCAGTATTTTGCTTTTATATAAGTACATTTGGACTATTGGAAAAGATAAAATTGTATTTCTTGTTTCCTTTAGGAGTCTCTGCTTTTGATCACGTTGTTAGGCAAGAGGTCACTTGTGTAAATTCTTTGAAAGTAATTAATGCTCCATGGGGGCACTAATGAAGGAAAAAGTTTCACATTTGCTTTTTGCCACTCCTCATTGAAGTGAATGGGTCTGTGAAGTCAATTTACACATTCACTGGACTCATGTTTTCTAAAATATCTCAAGTTCAACTGTTATTTTAAAAAAAACAACTCTTGTCCTTATGCATTCTATGATTGATTGATCAGGGTGGGCTTTTACTTTTAAAATGCTTCCTCTGGGCATTTGACTGAGATTATCAGAACTCCTTCTATTTAAGATTCTTTATAACTATTAGCAAGAAGTGACCTCAGTTACTCATCTCTAGACTGGGATTAGCCTTAAATCTCCAAGGGTAAAGGGCTTTGTTGCCCATTTCTCATTGTTGCTTAAACACAAAAAATAACTTGAAAGGACTAATCTATTAGAATGCATTATGAGCAAATCTTCCTTATGGGTTTAACTGCTTAAGATTTGATAGTTCTACTTATGGATTTTATTCTGGAATGGGCTTTCAGTGAACCGTTTTCTAATTCAATCAATGTTAGGCAAAGGTGTAGTTACTGTGTTATATACAAATAACGTTATTCTTTAGTGTTAGAAAGTCATTCTCATTCTACCAATGTCCCCCACTCCATCCAAAATAAACCATATTCCATGTTAGATCTCGCTTGAGATATTTTTGTGCTCATCAAGGTGAGGGATGTTAGCATTAAAGAACAGTGTAAAAATTCTGGTGATGCCTTTCTACTGCTGGAAGTGCAGCAGGGTGGGATTTCCACTCATTCTGTTGGCCTCACTGGAGCTATTTAAACATTATGGGGTGGGCACAGGCACCTGCCTCACAAAGCTTACAGGATGTTGAACCATAAAGTCTCATGACTACTTATATCTTGTGTGTGCCACCTGGTTGGGTGACTGTGACAAGGCAAGGTTTGACACACTTATAGTTGAAATCTCCTATCACAGTGCTACCTGTGGGGGAATCTGCTTCTACAGCTGTCTAATGGTTTTGCCCGTGAGGGCAAGATTCCTTTCAAAATGTTTCCATGAAACACATATTCCACATGATGAATTTAATATATGATAGATTAATAGATGGTTATGATATTGTTACTTTATTATCCTGATGGACCAGAGCTTTATAACTCTGGGTGATGGAACTTCCTTTCACAACTGTGTTAACATCAAAGCACTCCACCTACAGGAATTCAAGTACTTAAGCTTAGTTTACAAGAACAGTGATGCACTCCAATGTGTTGAGTAAATGATAAGGCTACCAGGCCTGAATGTCATCCAGGGATGGTCAGGTAAGTCTGACATCATGGGGGTGGGAGTTGGGGTGGTGGTCAACCATTATGAGGAGATGATTGAACATCATGGCGGGGTGAGGGGGGTTGGTGATGTTGGGGGTTGGGTGATCGGGCCGTGGTGGGATGGGAAGAGGGAATACTCTTGGTCTCCCTAATCCATAAGCAGTGCAATAAAGGCACTTAGACCATGGACTTGGCTCTCCTCACCTCCTTTCATTTGTCAGATTTCCCACTGCCTCCTTTAAAACCAGAAGTGGGCAGGCTGGATTTGGTTTTCCCGTTATTTTTATTTTTAATTCCCCGCATTTCTCTTTTAAATATTTACAAATTTCTGTAAGGAAAGTAATATTCATGGTCCTATACAGAAGACTCAATGCATATTCAGATCTTATGTCCTACACTGTCTTTAAATGGCAATGTAATGGAGCCCTCCACTGGTAATAATAATTGTATGAGAGCTTACACTTAATGATGAATGCCTGTTGGCAAATTTAAGGCAGAAATATAGTTTTGGGGTTCAGGTGATGGATGTGAACTGTTTAAAATTCTCATGATTTATGATGTCACCAGGACCCTGATTATATTCCAGTCTTGAAATTAACTCAGATATACACATCAATCACCATATACTTAAAGATTTATTTAATTGTTTTTTGAGTTTCCAAGTATAATTCATAAAGTTTGTAAGTGCACAGAATTGGTCTTAATCATTTGAGGGTGGATTTTTTAACATGTAATGAGGTACCATGCACGTTGCAAGTGTGCATCAGAAAATCAAACAGTACAGTCGTTCTCACTTATTAAATAGACAGCATGAAGCTATTAAAAGCAAAATGATATTTTCCTTTGTTGGCCACATTCAAGGGGATTTATATATTTTCCTCTGTCAAAGGTAATATTGTTCTTCTTCCCAAATAAAATTTGCCCACATGAATTCAGCATAATCACAGATTTTATCACAAAAGAAGGCATAGCCTCAAACTTAGAAGAGGGAAGATGAAAATACATTTTAGATTCGACTACTTTATGCAGGGCCTGGTGGAAATAGGTAGGCCATGGGTGCTGTTTGCAGTAATAAGATGACTGTGGTAGAACCATTTCCATCTGGCTTCATGTTACCTTGCCATTTTAAGAGATTTTGAGTTGCTATTTTAAATATGACCATAGTTATGGAGTAATACAAAATCAGAGTGATTCCTGAAAGTGGATAAACTTCCCAATTGCTCTTTGTGTTTTTCTTCATAGGTTCTATTTGACCTGTCAACTTCACCTGTCTTTCATTATTTCCTTTCATTTTTCTCCAGTTCACCCAATTTTTTTCCTACAATTTATTTTCCTTTATTTCACCCCATTGATTATTTTATGATTTAATTCTTTATACTTCATTTCATTCCTTTTGTTTTCCATCTCTCCTTTATATCTCCAATCTCTTGCACACTTCTCAGCTTGTGCTGAAAGGTCAAACAGAATCAGGAGTGTGACAGTGTGTGAGGTGATGAGTTGAATAGTTCCAGCATTCAAATAAAATGGCTTTTGTTAGCATGACTTTAGGAAGACAACTTGTACAATAAATTTCAGTAATTGTATCATCCCAGCACACTTTTAGCTGTTGTTAGTAGTCCAATATTTCCACTAATGTGCAATTGTATTAATATATCAATACGATGTTTCTGTATCAACACTTAATACAAATTATCACTGGGTATTGCTATCACAACAAATTGCAGAATCACAGTTACCAACTAGAGGTGGTTTGCTTGCAAATTATAACTTTCAGTTCATCTTTGTGAGCATTTAGCAACAGTTTTCACGTACAACAGAATAGAGCATTCTTACTGAAATCCATCATGCCCTTGCCTCATTTGTCACCTATATGTCACATTACACAGCTTTGAACTGGTTGGGAAGAGTGACATTTACAGTTTTAAAATGAAAGCACATCATTTTCACTAATTTGACACACAAATGTAATAACTATTTACCTTGAGGAAGACAGAGAGTTAGCTTCTTGTGAATCTTGCCATTTGGCACTTATTTTCTCAGTCTGTCAAATAGAATGGGATTAATGGGACAGTTTGTTCAACAAATCACATTAGCTGAAAGCAGACAGGGCAAAGAAAAAGGAATGGCAGAAAGATCCTTGGAGCACTTTACTGATTTAGAGCAGCGGTATGACTGAAGATCTGTGTAAATAAAACATACTTGCATGTGACATTTACAGAAGTATATTGTGCAGAGAGAACTGTAATTGCATCCTGCAGCTCAGAATTTTTTTAGAAGAATACTTGCAGTCAGTAGGGAATGAAACAAAGTTACTAAAAGATTGGATCCATAACTTTGTTTTCTCAGTTACATTTGCATACGGAACTGCTGGTTGAATTTTGAGTCATAGCATTACAATATCTGCAATAGTTGGGCCGAAATGTCTGGTTTTCAATGTATGAAGTTAGTATTAGTACACAATAGCTTCAAGAAGAATGAAAGTGAAGGAGGAAACAGGAAAGGAAATAACTGGAGACCGTGTGGTATATTTTCCTACCCCTATAAACTACTCTCCCTCCTGCTGGACAGGAGCAGCACCTATGAGGTGCACTGCATCTGTCCAGGACCAGGAGTGTCGGAACTTCTGCTCTGCGTGCGCTAAAATGGCCCAGAGACACAAAGTACAGGCTCACCACCTGTCAGTGTCGGCCATGGCTCAGTTGGTAGCACCCTTGCCCCTGAGTCACAAGGAGGGGAATTTTATGTTTGCAGCGGGGATCTCGATGTTGGGGGAAATTGACGCCGAGATCCCCGCACCCTCTCTTCTACAGAAGGCCCACTGAATTTAGTTCCAATTGGGCACATAACAGGACAGTGGCAGGCCTTCCATAGGATTTAGGACCCTGTCACCGGAAGTCCCAGCCTTGCAGAGCTGCCAGTCAATCAGAGGCTGCCAGCTGCAGCACCACTGTGGAGGTGCTGGCTGCTGCTGTAGCTGTAGCGACCAGACACTGAGAAGTGGCGCTGGAACCAGATTTAAGGTCAGGGCGGGAGGGCTCGTGGGGGTGGGGGTCACGGGGGAGGCATCAAGGGCAGGGGGGTTGGCCCTCTGCGGGCCCCTGCTTCCCAATGCCAGATCCCTCGACCAGGCACTGTACCTTTGAACAAGGGACCTCCCCCCCGACCCCTTCCCGGAGCTGGGAAGCAGCCCGCACAATTTCTCATGCCCGTGTTCCCCATGCAGCAGGAGAGTCACCTGCCACACGGGTAATTGCAGCAGCAGTGGGAAGAGGCCCTTAATTGGGGCCCTATATTACCCAGTTAAGGGCCTTAATTGGTGGTGGGCTGGGAAGGCCGTCCACAGGCCTTCTCACGCCGGGCTAGATTTTGGCGGAGGTGGGATGGTGACGGGGTCCCCAGCAGCCACCATCCCACCCGATTTTATGCTCTCCCTGCCTCCCAACCAGCTGTAGGGGAGAGCATAAAATTCCACCCAAGGTTTCAGATTCAAGTTCCACTCTATAGAGTGACTGCAAAAATCAAAGCTGACACTCCAGTGCAGTACTGAGGGAGTGCTGCACTGTTGGAGGTACCATCTTTCGGATGAGCCATTAAACCAAAGGCCCTGTCCACTCTCTCAGGTAGATGTAAAAGAGTGGATGTAAAAGATCCTATGGCACTATTTCGAAGAAGAGCAGGGGAGTTATCCCTCGTGTCCTGACCACTATTTATCCCTCAATCAACATTACAAATACAGATTATCTGGTCATTATCACATTGCTGTTTGTGGGAGCTTGCTGTGCACAAGTTGGCTGCTGCATTTCCTACAATATAGCAGTGACTACACTTCAAAAGTATTTCATTGACTAAATTGCTTTGAGATGTCCAGTAGTTGAAAAGCGCTACATAAATATAAGTCTTTCTCCCTTTCTAACACCAAGAGAAGGGGCAAGAAATTGAAGTGCAGCTGCAGGCCTCGCAGCTGTGTTTTAGACCTCTGAAACGTGGACACTCTGCTTGTTGAAGACCTGCAGTCAGAAAGTCCTCATTAGACTCAACATGATTGGGAGGGAGAGGAAATAATCTTCGAAAAAATTACTTACCTTTGAGAATTCAACTTACTCCTGTGCAGCATCTTTCTCTGCTCATGCCCACACAATGGTGCCCAGCCAACAGTCCTGCTGGAAAATGAGGTGCAAGGCTGGAAATGCATCTTACGGGCAATCAGACAGGTCTCAGATTGAAAAGAATCTTAAAATGTTGTGTGTTTCTGAGCTGCACCCTCAAGCACATTCTGATTTGCAAAGCTTCCTGACCAAACAACAATTAAACTCTGAATGACTTGAGGCTCTTATCATTAAACAGCTGAACTTCGTGGTCGTGGCTGTACCTTAACATCAGCTTAAAACATTGTGCATTACTTGGTATAATGCTCCAGTCCTTATAGAACAACATATTAAAAAAAGAGACTTGTCACCCTATGGGACAGATTACCAACGAAGAGTGGAAACATACTAAGTATGGGTATGTTACAATCCTTTACCATGGGACATGAAGGAGCCAACCATTGGGGCGTATTGGTGTTGGTTAGTTTAGTTTAGTAGTGATGCATCATGGCCAATCAATGCCTCCTGAAGTTTGCTTAATTGCTTTATAGAGTTGGGAAAACATTTCCCAGAGTTTTTAGCTACAGATTTTTCTTTCTGTTCTTTTGGCTCCCCCAGGAGTTAGCATTATTAGCATCTGATGAAGACAGTTAGATTCTGGTGAGAGGGTAGTATAAACATAGGGCCTTTTCTTGTCTTTTTTGTATGTTTATAAGCTGAAAGGTATGTCTAGTATAAATAGAAGCAAGTTATTTAACTTGGATAGTAATCACAGAATATTAGCATAAAATAAATAAGTCTTAGCTGAGATGTGACATTCAACTGGACAATGCTATGTCAATTAAATCATTTTAAAAATTATAAAATTAAACTGGACCATTATCTAATCAAGAAATGGATTGTGGAATGCAACTGATGAGAGTTGACTAGAATATGTTGTGAGGTAGGATTAATATACTGGAGCTACCTTTGGTGATAGGAAGTAATTTCCCACAGCTCTATTTTTCAGAAGCTTTACCTGTGATTACTTACTTCCCTTGTGACACTGAATTAGCTGGATAGAGTCCATGATATGGTGAATCATACTCTGTGGAGTAGACGGACTCAATGGCTGGGAAACTTTTTCTTGAGCCAAGTGTTCCAAACATAGAAGAGAAGCCTTCTGAGTGAATGTTCAACCTTTTCAACATTTCTGGGCACATAATTCTGCTTGATAAAAGCTGGTATAACTCCACCATGAGATGACTGGTTAGTTTAGTTAAATCGATAGTAAATCCAGTTGCATTCCATTAAAAAAATACAGAAGGATGACATAGGAAATGAATAGAATATAGTTCCTCTTTATTTGATACATTTTATTATATTCAGTAACTGAATATACAAGAAAATGTTTCAAGTTTGATATGTTTTGCATTCAATACTGCACAAGCCATACAAGAAAAAGCCATGTTATGCTTCAAACTTTCAATGGAAAAAGCCTTTCCATCAAAATTCTGAATTATAAAGTTGTGCTACAGCAGGCACTGAAAGCACAATCTTTATCTTCTATCACAGAACTTCCCTTGTGTGTGTGTGGGAGTTTCTGTGTCATTGATTAAATATTGCAGTGGGACTCAAGACTGCCGACAGGAAACCTGTATTACCAACCCATTAAAACACTTCTTTTGAGTGCAGCATACCAGCAGTATGCTGGTGGGCTTTTCATAGGTGCCGTGCATGCAGCCACCACCTCCTATCTCTTCCTGTGCACGGCCAGCAGTAAAAGTTGTGACCTCGTGTCCTCAGGAAACCGTCTCTACACCAGCAGTGGCAAAAATATTTGTTGGAGGGCCATTGCCCGACACGCGCTCACACTGCACTGAAAAAACAAAAGGGGGATGTCTGAATCAAATATGAGGAAATGAATTTGTGAGGTGCAGGCACTACTGGGACCAGGCCTCCATCCCTCAGCCCATTGTTAAGAGAGGAAAAACATGAGATCCTACACATCCTGCGACTTTCTGTCAGCAGATCTATTAGAAAAATAAACACCACCGCAATATGAAAGCCACTTCACTTTTGTTTAGTATAATATTTTTGCAAAACCTGTCAGTATTTTAACGGATGAGGGTTCGGGGAGTTAGGCCAATGTTACAGTTGTTAGATCATCTGGAATTATTTTTCTTTCACACCCTTTAATAGGATAGAATATGTTATTGTTTTAGGAAAGTTATGGTAACCTTCCATTGAGGTTCCAAGAAATTATATCCCTTTTTTCTCAGCTTACGTATGCGGGATTTTCGGCTTATTAAAAATAATACTTCACAATGTTCTTATCGACCTTTGTCAGGCTCTTTAGAAAACCTGGGAGTTTTTTGCTGGGTCTTGGAGAAAGATATTAATCAGGTACTACATCATTTCTGTATTTACGGCCAACTTCTCTGCTTTAATTAATAACTAGCTGTCAGAATTTGACTGCATTCTCACCACTTGACGGGCCATTTGTGGATCCTATTCTTTCAGCCAGGAGCCACATTTTTCTAATTTGTTTGTTTCTCTAAAAACAGAAATAAAAATCTTGAGGAAGATTTGCTTTTTGCGCATCTTCAAACTTAAAAGAAAAATTTGATGCAGAAGTGACGCTTTGGATTTTGTATCGTAAGATAGACACACAAAAGAAATAAAAACATCTGAAAATTCCACACTGTGAGGAAAGTGGCTTAAAGAGCTTATTTCCTGAGGGATGAGTCATAATTTAAAGTCACCAGGTGTGTTGCAGGAGGGGAATTGTGCTTTGTGTGCTCTTTGCAAAATGACATGGCCTGTCTTAGCAGCAATCTACCCAAGGCTTTACCTGAGCATGTACGGAGCCATACTACAATACCTTGTTTCACTTCTGCTCCTTTTGTGTGGCCTTTGTCCAACCAATGGAAGCAGAGCATGGGAAAATGCACTTAAGAGAGCGAAAAAGAAACGAAAGAGAAGAAAAACAAGGAGAGAGGGAAAATGAGTCTAATACTGTTTGACCTGAGGTGTTGTGGCTCTCAGAGAAAAAGTGAAACCAGATAGCAGGCAACACTATGATGTAATTCAGCAGAAAGACTATGGAATCCTCTGAAAAGGTTTGGTTTGATTTAACCCTCAGGTCATGCACCTGGTAGATCATTGCTACATGTTTGGTTTGCTTTATTTTACAAGGCCTATTTATTACTGAGGTGGACACATTACTAATAATTTATTGATAACAGCCTTTTGCAAATTTTAAATGGAAATTATTGGACATGCATGCATTTATGCTCCTTAGATTAGGATTAATAGGCCATTCTCAATCTAGTTTAGTTCCAGTGTAAACCACTAACATAATTATTTTCTATACATGTGCCTTTTGAAGTCGCAGTGACCTAATCTGAATGTGGTATTCATAGTATAGTGGCACCAATATATTTTACAGATTTAATGCCACATCCTTTGAGTAACTCACGATGCTTCTGACAGCACACCTCGTATATTTTATATTTGCCTTTTTAATTGCTATCTCACACTGCAACTGGAGACTGCTTCCAAATCGTCCTACAGTTCAACCTTCATCAAAGTCTGTCCCTTTATCTTGCAATAATATTTGTGTTATTTTGTTAAACACAAGACTTATATCTGCCTGCATTAAATATTGTTCACCCTTCCCATCAATAGCACAGCTACTGAGCAGTTCCAGAGGCCACTGAATAATATCAGCTTCCACTGATTTTGCTATCTTGTATTATTTAGTATCGTCTGTAAATTTAGAAATTCAATGTCATTCCCCAACTTAGATTGTTGATGCAGATTATGGAATAGTAGAACTTCGAACACTTATCCCTGGGGAGCTCCATTAGCCAACTTTACAACAGTTAATCCCTTTTAGCCCAACTAAAAAATGCCTATTTCATTAACAGTATCTCTATAATAAGCTCATTAATGCTGTGCCATGCTAAAATTTTTGTGCAGCTTTTACTCCTGTAGCTGTACAAACTTGATGAAGAAATCCTAGTGTGGAGCAGCCAAGCTCTGCTGTAGTTCAGCTGTTCCAAAGGTGCAGGTACTCCATGTTTGTGTCAGTTCCAGTAAAACTGCAGGAACTGGAGTAGCATTCCAGATCACATGTTGATGTGCTTTCAAAACAACTTGTGCATATGTTGTCTGCAGCCCAAATCACCTTGTCGCAAACTAATAGACTCACGTCAGTGAGTAAAACTTGAGTGAATCTGAGATGGTTCACATTCCCCAAAAAATTGGTAAGTAAATGTGATGGCCAATTCTCCTCTTGTCTTCCTCCATGCCGCCTCCGCAGCCCCCCTTCCTGCCCACATCATGCCAGTGCCTGACTGGCACAGTGAGCAGTCCATGAAGGCCAAAGCTCACCTGAATTTCCTACCCAGTGCTATTAACAACTCACCTGTGCCCATTCCTTTTTGGCTTGCCCGCAGGCCCCCAACAGACCTTCTTGTCCAAAGAAAGCTGCCCACCCCACATCTGGGCGCTCCATGGACTGACGTACAGGAAAGTGAGGCAGTTGGGGACAGGCTCCGTTACATCCCATTTAGGAAAGCCTGAAGTGATGGGTCAGTGTAGTGAGCCCAGAGACGGTTTTCTCTTTGCTGCGCCGTGGAACTGAATATTCCCCAGGCTCAACAAAATGATATGATATCTGATATTATTGATGGGCCTGTTTATGCACAGTGATTTCCGACTTTCAGAAGAACCACTGACTGCAAGTAGTGGAGTCTGGTCACCGAGTGAGTTAACATTGTCCATGTGCTTCATTCATGTCAGAGCCCAAAATATTATTACAGTTTAAGTGGCTGAAAATGAGCAGTGTAGCTTGAATGTCAAAGCACTGGTTTCCCAGTCAGAAGGCCTTGACTTGGAACACCATTTTGTTTAAGCTCACTTGCGTGAGTTTTGAAAGCTCTCAGCATTCACACCAGCTTAGCCTGCCTCCAAAACACGAGCAAAACTCCAGATGGTCAAAAAATCCGATTCTTAGATTACCAGAGGGAAAGTCCTACTTCATTTGCCAGAGTGCTCTGGCATATCCCCAAAACCAAGGGGAATCATTTTTGTTGGGTCACCAGTGAAATCGAATGCAATCATTCAAACAGGAACTTGGACTGATGGAGAAAAACATTATTAAGATACTTGGAGTCTATCAATATCACCTCACCAATGTCAAGTTATTTCACTACACATATGTGTGGAAATTCTCCCAGTCAGATTTGAGCCAAAATTCAGGCTTTTTTCTCCACAGGATATCCAAATTTGCCTGGATCTGGATTTAGAAATTGATTTACTGTTCATCTGCAGTGCTCAGCTGTGAACTGTATGAGAGAGGCACTTAACAATTAGAAGCACACCTCCTATGAACCAACTGTACAAGGGCATTAATGGAGTTAAGTGAAAACCTATCCAACTGTATTAAAAGAGGAAAGTCAGTGCTGGGAGACAGCATTGGATAAACTAACAGGGAAAACATGTCCAAAGTTGTACTGTTATTGTAAATGAACGATGTTATTAACATAATTTAATTGCTGGAGTTTATATCGCTTTTGAATTGATCCCAAGAGGGCTTCCTCCTATATTGAAGCATTTGAAAACATGGAATCTTCTGCAATGATGGCATTGTGCATATCCTTATTCCCAAGTGCTCATCGAGCATTCTGCTTCAGTGGACGAGACTGGTTGTTTACGAGAAAAGAACAGAGTCGAGAAAGTGAATCATAAAAGTAAAAAAAAAACACACAAAAAAGATAGAAAGGAAACAGGAGTGACAGTTACAAGGAGAAAAAAAATGAAAATAACCCATACAGGTAAAAGAATCAGAGAGAGAAAGGTCTTGAAATTATGTTGTGCAGTATGAGTATATTAACATCTTTGTAAGTTATTTTAACAATATCTAATGATATCTGTGGTAAATGCATTTACATAATCAGTGACTCATAATCAGAAACACTGCTGCTCCTCCTGATTCCGCGAAAAACAAACATTTTCACAATTTTGGGTCTGTTTTTCTGCGGCCTCCAGAGGTCCCTTTAGGAACCACCAGTAAAGCTGTTTAATACCTGATACAGGAGGTGCTGGAGAATTTATGTTAGAAAGGAGCGAAACAGGAAATAAGGTTCTGCATTACCAGTAGGGGAAAAATTCAGCCTTGTTTCATGTGTAAAACGAGAAAAAACAAACAATATCGGATCAAGGTCTTCCGTGCTCAATATGTACCCAGCTTTTTGTGGCGGCCATATTGGATGACTTTTAGTCACCCATAACGCCCACTTGAAACAGGTGTCTAGTTCATTGTTTGTGCAAATCAGGGACCTGCATTGCAAAATTGGAGTACAAAGGGGCACAACTTGCACCACGCAAGTTCCACTCATTTGTACCAGGTCTTAAACAGCCTTGCCAGTGGTCCGTAAAGGGATCTTTGGCAGCTGCTGGAAAACAGACCCAAATCTGCGAAAATATTTGTTTTTTTGCAGAGTCAGGAGGAGCAGGAATGTTTCTAATTATGAATCACTGATTATGTAAATGCTTTTTTCCGTAGGTATTGTTCAATATTCGGTGCAGAGCTTCTAAATTTGCAGATGACACAAATTGTTCAAGGCAATAAAACATTCAGTGAAAGCTGATATTTTTCAAAAGCATCTGGAGAACTGGTAACAGCAGTAAAAACAGTGAGAAACAGATCAGTGGCAACAGTCTGAAGAGTTCATTTACTGGACTTAGCTGTTGATTGACTAGGAACAAATTTGAATCTTTGATCACAATTCATGATGGCCCTAGATTTTGCTGATGAACAATGAAATTAGTTAAATTGGAAAATGTTTAATTTCTCTGGAATATTATTATGAACAAAATGTTGCTGTGTCTTGGAAGATTTTTTTTCCATAAGAGGCTGGAACTTTACCAGCCCATTGGAGATGAGGTGGGAGGGCAGGAAATGGCAGCAAGAGGTATCGGGAGGGAAGCCCAACGTGTTTACGCAGCCGGGGGATATTCCCAACGGTGGGAACGGTAGCTGCTTGGCCGCCTGCTGACCGGAGGCGGACAGCCTATTTACATGTTTAAAAGGCCAATTGACAGTTATTTTCTGGGGCCGCCAGCACTTTGCCAGCGGCACTGCCCCCTCACCGCGTAGGGAGGCTGCCAGTTGCATGGAAGTGGCTTCCTGGGGGTGGGGTGGGGGCCTTGGTTTTCAGAGGCTCCATACCCCGAAGAGGGGCCCTGTGCAGCATTGGTCACCTCTGCAGCCCCAATACTGCCACTGGAAGGGTCATCCCTGCGATCGCTGGGGCCTGCCTGCCTGGTCCCGGTACAACAAAACAATCTCTTGGCTCGCCTTCAAGGGCACCTTAATATGGACGTGCCCTCTTTTTCCCCTTGCAGCCTCAGCAGCGGCCACCTCTTCCACTGGAACCGCCGAGGCTGCAGAGCTGCCGGCCCTCTGATTGGGCTGGTAATTCAGAAAGGCAGTCCGTTGTCCTCGATTGGACAGTGCTCTTGGTGGCAGCCTCTTAATTGGTCACCACCAAGAAGATTCCTGCCGTGGTCCGACGGCCCTCCCGTGTGGGTCCTGACGTTAGCACCTACCTCGTAGCAGCAAATTCCCAGCCAGAGTGTATTAGGAACAGAGGAACAGGAGTAAGTGATTCAGCACCTCGACCCTGTACTGCCATTTAATTAGATTATGTCCTGGACCAGCCACTTAAATACTATGGCTACAAGAGCAGGTCTGAGGCTGGGAATTCTGCAGCAAGTAACTCACCTCCTGATTCCCCAATGTCTGTCCACCATCTACAAGGCACAAATCAGGAGTGTGATGAAATATTCTCTACTTGCCTGGATGAGTGTAGTTCCAACAACACTCAAGAAGCTAGACACTATCCAGGACAAAGCAGCCTGCTTAATTGGCACCTCATCCACTACCTTAAACATTCATTCCCTCCACTACCAGTGCACAGTAGTTGCAATATGTGCCTTGTACATGATGCTGTGTAGAAATTCACCAAGGCTCCTTCAACAGCAACTTCCAAACCCATGATTTATACCGTCTGGAGGGACAGGGTAGCAGATGCATGGGAACACTGCCACCTATAAGTTCCCCTCCGAGTCACACACCATACTTGGAACTTTATCACCTTTCCTTCAATATCGCTGGGTCAAAATACTGGAACTCTCTCCCTAACTGCATTGTGGGTGTACCTACTGCAGCAGTTCAAGAAGGCAGCTCACCACCACCTTTTCCAGGGCAAGTAGGGATGGGCAATAAATGCTGCCCTAGCCAGTGATGCCCACATCCCATGAATGAATGAAATAACATCCATTTACCTCAACTCCATTTACCTACCTTCGGTCCACATTCCTTGATACCCTTACCTAATCAAAAATTCAAACCCCATCTGAAGTACTGCACTCAGTCCTGAGCAGTGCATCTCAGGAAGTATATAGTGGCTATAGAAGAGATACAGCACCGATTCACCAGATTATTTCCAGAGTCCAAAGGGTTAAATTATGAAGCTAAGTTCCATAAACTTGGGTTGTATTTCCTTGAGTATAGGGGATTGAGAGGTGATCCGATTGGTGTTTAAAATGCCAAAAGGATTTCATAGGCTAGATACAGCAAAACTATTTCCTTTGCCATGGGAATAAAGAACAAGGGGATATAATCTTAAAATTAGTGCTAGGCCATTCAGGTATGAAATCAGGAAGCTCTTTTTCACACAAAGGTTCATAGAAATTTCAAACTCTCTCCCCAAATGGCTGTGGATGCAAGGACAATTGGAGCTTTCAAGATTGAAGTCAGCATATTCTGTTTGGTAAGAATATCACGTGATATGAAGGTGGGAAAATGAAGTTGAGGTGTAGATCATCCATAATCTAATTGAATGGCAGAGCAGCCTTGAAGGGCTGAATGGCCTACTCCTCTTCCTATGTTCATTGATGTCCTTCAGGAAAGGAAACCTGCCACCCTACCTGGTCTGGCCTACATGTGACTCTAGTCTATCCTACATGGCTGACTCTAAATACCCTCTGAGGGGGTCAAGTAAGTCACTCAGTTGTAAAAGCAATCTCTAATCAAGAAGTCCCTCCGCCACCTTTTCAGGGTAACTCGGGATGGACAATGCATTCAGCTATTCCAGCATCTCCCACACCTCAAGAGCAAGTACATTTTAAACAGTCTATTTAAGAGATCATCTTCTTTAAAAACAGCCAAGATGTGTCGGACAGGATTTCCCCCTTCTGAAGCCATGTTGATTGTGATTTACTAAGTTGCTACCATCAAGATAATCTCAAATTTCCTGAAAATTGATTCTTTTATTTTACTTGATACTGTTGTAAAACAGATGGATTTGTAATCTCCCTGATTGGACTTGTCACCATTTTTAGAAAATAGACACATTAATAGGCTCTTTCCATTCAACAGTGCCTGAAGATAACCGTGAGCATTACGCACACCTCTTGGAGTAAACACTGTTGTAATAACACTTGGCTATCACGCTATTTGAATATCTTTGCAACACACACTTAAAGCTGAAACCACTCTGTGCTGATTTATCTGCTTAGTGTGACTGCCTGATAGACTCAGTTTTATCTAAATTGTTACTTACTGCACCATTTATTAGCTAAATATTATCAGTGCACATAGGTGTTATATTGGAGAAAGTGTTTTCATAACATTTAGGCTAAAAAATCAATTCATTTTGCAGCACCTTCAGCGATTGCTATGTGGCACTACACTATAACTAGAAGGACTTGCCAAAAAGATGAGATGAGAATTGTGAATGATACCGATAACAGTCTCAAATGACAGTTAATCAGTGGATGATAAAATCTTCCAGCTGTACCGTTGTATTTGTGGGATCTGCTTGTTTTCCCACGTTGAAAACAAAGCACTTCCTTGTTTTAAATGGATTTAAGTCGATCTAGCAATAGGTGGTTTAAATGTTATGTTGTAGGCCCAATATCAGGACAGTTTCATATGACTAATCTCAGGGTTTAATGCAGAAGTGAAAGATTAATTAAGGAGATTAAAGTAACCTTGTGACCTAGGAGGCTCTTTCCAGAGCAGGTGGTCTTTTTATAGTTCAATAAAGTTACTCATGGCGAGCACCTTTTGTTTATATAAATAAAAGAACTACATTTACAGCCCATTGGTGAAGCCATGGAATCTTTGCCTGAGAGCTTGCAAGTTTGAGATGTGCTTGATGGTAACAGTGAGACTCTGGAACAGATGGGAATCTAGCATACCGGCTGCATTTTAAGAACAGATGCACGCCCCCTTCTGACATGTATAACAGTACTGGCACTAAAACAGTAGAGGAATTAGTCTCTCCCCTTCTCCATATTCATAGCTGAAGGTTCGCGGTGGCAGAATTGAAACGCTCAAGAAAAGCCTAGCCACAATTTGTGAACATTTTTATGTTACAGCAAGCTTCATTCAATAGTTAAAGCAAACAACAGTCTCCTAAACGGGGGCAGCTCTGGCCTATGATTACCTGTAAGGATGTATATAATTCAGTTAGATGTAGGTGCAGGAAAGAAAATTCAATTTTCTTTCTCTCGATGATTTTGTTCACTGTAGCATCTTGAGATTTCAAAAAGACTCATTATGTGCTGAATTGTGTGGAGCAGCTGCCGATGGCGAGGGTGAGAGCTTGGGTGAGTGTTAGTCTGCACAAATGCTCAGAGGTACATCACCACCAAGTTACTATTATTTCTCATCAGGATGCAGCAGAAATGCAACTTTGATTAAAAAAGTGGCTATCATTTTTCCCAGCCACGATTCCCAGAATTGTGCAGTCAATGGATTACAATGCCTCAGGGAACTGGTCCTCGCGTTCTCCCTGAATCTTTGCGTAAACTGTGCAATCCATCATATCCATGGAGACCAGCTTCCCAGGTAGAAAGTAAAGGTGAGAGAGTGACACATGGAAGTCACTTTTCTTAAACAGGATCCTAGAACCCAATATAAAAGCGAAATACTGCGGATGCTGGAAATCTGAAATAAAAACAAGAAATCCTGGAAACACTCAGCAGGTCTGACAGCATCTGTGGAGAGAGAGAAGCAGAGTTAACGTTTCGGGTCAGTGACCCTTCTTCCGAAGGGTCCCGATACATTAACTCTGCTTCTCTCTCTCCACAGATGCTGCCCGACCTGCTGAGTGTTTTCAGCATTTCTTGTTTTTATCCTAGAACCCAATGTTTAAATGCAAAACTTAAAGCATATAATGAGAAGTAATGAACATGGTTGTGAAACCAGCCCAGCAGGATCAATAAAGAAGTATAAGGATTTATATAATCCAGTTATGTGTAGTTTCAGGAAAGGAAGCCTAACTTGATGAAGCTGAAAAAGGTTGAAGATAAACTAATTATCTTTGGCTTTCTTGGTGAAGCGGAATTTCATCACACATTCCTAGTTAGTGAGCTCAAGGTAACTGTTTCTATTGGTAGATTCTGGAGAATAGTGGATTGCATTGGTGCTCCTTGTACAGCCTCAATCTTTTCTGGTCCTCTTCTACTGCTCATCCTCCTTCAATATGTCCATTGTGATAGGATTAATTAATGCACTCGTGCTGCCGTGTAGATTGAAATGATCAAGTTACTATTTGCAATATCTCATGTTGGAACTCGACCCACTATTTTTATAGAAGGTGTCATTAGTACAATGTGGGCTGGAAGACAAGCATATGCACATTTGCAGTTTCCCCTTTAACTTTGATTCAAAAGCCCCAAAAATATTGTCACTGGGTTTGAGAGTTGACTCGCATTCATCTAGTTGTCTTCAGAAGAATTTTGGAATCATAGGCAAAAACTGCTCATGCTCCTTTAGTGCTAATATACAAATTTACTATATGTTAACACATGTTTAGTTTATAGATTAACTATGAGATAAAATAATTCTGTTTTCTTTAGAATTTTATAAAGGTATCAGTCATTTATTTTCAAGAAATGTATGCTTTATTTACACAATAAAACCTTGAACTTATATATGCCGTTTTGCCACGTTTTGTGTGCAGTAATCAAGTTTTAGTTGTAGGTAACATTCTGGCAATCAGTGTTATTTTTCAAGTTTTCCATGAATACAAAATCCTATTCTGTTGGCTTAAATCGAAGTTTAAAGATGACAGTGATTGTATTAAGGATATTGTTATTCAATTAAATAATGACTGATTAGTTTACAATCTGTCAAATATTGTTTGATAATGCTGCTGTGAATTGCCTTGAATTTAATATGTTAAAGGCATCATATAAATACAAGCTTCTGTTGTTGTTGCAATGTAAATTGAAAGACTCATAGTAAAGTGATTCAGTTGTGATTATGTCTGCTGTTTACTGTCCAATTACCTGACACTTCGTGGTAGGTTTTGTGTACTGGAGCCTCTGCACTAAATGGGCAGCAGTTTGTATTTAATTCCAGCACCAACAGCTGTAGGAATTCTATTTCAATCATTCATTTGGAAGTAGAATTTTGGAGATTATATTTGGGCTACAGATGTAGTGCAACTTTGATGCTTACTATTGTTAATTTGCTGAAATTAGCCTTTGGATAGCGACTTACATGGTAACATGTCCTATAATGTACCAATAATCTCCTCCTTCTACTCGAATCACCCCCTGCTCCTTGTGGCCTACAAGGAAACCTCTTATAATAACTAAACTGACTTTACCTTTGGGCCCCTATATAGGCCTGCTACTCTTTTGTGCCCAGAGCTCCTGGCGGGATTGGCATCAGGCATTGAATGCAGCTGCCCAGCTTTAAAATATAGTTGAGGTCTGAATGTTGTCAACAGACTTCAAATTTCAACAAGGCCCTCATCGGCTGACTGGAACACGCCTGTTAAAATGGCAGGTGGAACAAGGCCAATGAGGATCAGGTCGGTCAGTTGTTGCAAGGATCTTTGGCACAGGCGAGTTAAAATTGGGGCCATTTTTTGTTGATGTTATGATGTATCACCAATGATCCACACTCTGACCTTTCCTGACTGAGCGATGTCATGGTGTGTTTATAAAAAAAACTATAAATTTTTCTGACTTCTCGCTGAAGCAATACTAAAGTAAAATTTGCTGAGTTGCTGTTGTAATGTGAATGTTGTAAGGTAAGAATAAATTGAACATCTGTGCTTTAAAATTACACCTTGTTTTATGAGTGGATGATATGATGTTAGCAAATCAATGCTTAATGCCTTCTAAACTTCTAAAGCTTCTCTTTCCATTATTTTATTCTAATGGTTTCATGCCTGTGCTAAAATAGTGGAGAAAGGAATTTAAGACATCAGCTCATAGTACAATTTCAGGACTGTAATATTTTAATATGACAAACCACATTGTCCACATACTTTTGCCAATGTTATCACTAACACCACTCTATATTACTGCATACTCTGTTTCAATAATTTGTACAATACAAAAAGAGAAATGAGGAAATATTTCTTCAAACTCATTTACAATCTGCCAGAAATCAATCTGCGTCCTTGCTGTGCAGATATTCTTCAATATTGGTATGTCCTGTTGCTGCCCAATGACATTTGTAAGTCTTTATTAATACAGTACTGAGGGAGTCCTACACTGTCTGAGTTTCTGTCTTTCAGATTAGTGTTAAATCAAGGCTCCGTCTGCTCTTTCAGGTAGGAACTACTTTGAAGACGAGCAGAGGAGTTCTCCCCTGTGTCCTGGACAATATTTATCCCTCAATCGACATCACTGAAACAAGATTATCTGGTAATTGCTGTTTGTGATGAGCAACATTCCTGCCCCATACCAGCTGGTAGCAAAAGAGACACTAGTTTAACATTAAAATGTACCCTTAGAAATTTATACACAACTTGAGGTAAGACTAACTGGCCTTTAATTTTCTGGCTTTTCCCCAGGTGTGTAACATTTGCCAGGCCTTCAGTCTATATTTTTATTTCTAACACCTTTCTGAAAATTCCCCAGCCTCTGTCACAATTGCTGTTCATTTTAGTCCCATTAAATTTGTTTAATAGTGTCCTTTTGAATACTTCTCTCCAATAATGATCCTTTCACATGCTGGTGAGGAACTCCGCCAACTGCCTTTGACATATCCCTTTGTTCTTAGTTGGAATGTATTTCCCTCTTATCCAACTTTTATTTAAATATCTCCCAAATCCCGCTCAGATCCCCTTTTGTAATGTTGAAATGAGCCCAGCATTAATTTTTCATTGTCTTTCTTTAACTTCTCTCAATGTGGGGGACAAAATGGAACATTACTCCTCTGCCTCAGTTGCTTTAGTATTTGGCTGATGAAAACTAACTAGATTTGACACAAAATTAAGCAGGTAGCAAATGGAGCTTCTTAATTGTGCTGGTTTACAAGAGAATGAAAGTAAATTGGCATACCCAACTTTGATAATTGATTTATGGCTTCACATTGGGAATAGGATTAGCAGTTCTGTTATATTGGCCAGACATTCCCGAGACATACTCAGCAGTGAGAGAAGTACCACACGACAAAACACGTATCTAAATTATTTTAGAATAGTACAAACAGAACCTGAGGAGATGGAAGAAAGCTGATCTCCTCTCCTGAATATTTGTGTGAGGAATGGAAAAGCTGAATAACTTCTTTCTGTGCTGTGAAATTCTATGATTATCTGATAGCGTATATCAAAGATCAGATAAAAGTGAATTCAGTTCTTTGAGCACATCTATTGTTTTCATTGATGCAGGCCAATTGCCATTTTTCTCCTCATTAACTTCACTTCATTGAAGAAGAGGTTCACGGTGAACTAGATTTCTGCCCTTTAATGGACTAACGTTGCATATCCAACCTGGAAATCAAGTGAGGCTCCTGTTGAAAACATGTTGGACAGTTAGCAAAATATTTAGAAACCAAATACCGTTTCCCTTGTGATCATGACCTTCTTTACAATTAAACATACAGACTACAAAATTCAGCTCCATAGCACCGGTTGCTTTGGCGCTACAGTTGCCAGTTTAAGTGAAAAAGGGTGTCTGAGCTTCTCCGATGCAGCCTGCACAGAACTCGCATGTTGTTGAGGGCGATAGTGCGGGCATTGCATGCATGTGCTGGAAGTATGTAGAGTAGGCAGATTGTGTCATCAGTCAGTGTCTAATGCCCGACCTGCCATTTTTGACCTCACTGCTCTAGGTAACGACCTCTCTTAAACACATACAGCTGAACATGTGTTTGGTAGCATGAGGGACCCTTCACCAACACTATTTCATTATCATCCTACTTGCAGGTTGGTTGCTTATTACTATCTACTGGTTCTTGCTGAGTTTGTGGAAGTACTGGGTTGTTGGAAGAGTTCAGAAACATTGGAAAAGTCTGTAGGGAGTGGTGCTGGACATTGAGAAGGTGACGTTTGCTACTTGAAAGGCCTTTTCTGAACTTGCTCCCAGTCATGGGGGCTTTAGTTTCAGTCCCCCTTGGGCTGCAGTATCTGGGGAAAATGGAGCTGAGGCAGCAAAGTAGACAAACTGCTCACAGAGGGAGGGAAGAGAAGGGTTCTCAGGAGGAAGCCTCACCATCTTAGAGTCTTTAGGGAGCACGTCTACCTGTACCTAAGACAGGAGCAGTGTGTTAGGTTTATGGTTCAGTTGTAAGGTTTTGGCATGTAAAGATGCATTCACTGACCTTGAGCACGTGTGATGTCATTAAACTTCTTGCGGCATTGCATCCAGCTCCTTGGCACTAGACTACTGACATTGACTGCCATGGTCACCTGTTCCCACTACCTTCACAGCACATGGCTGGAGGGCCTCCTGGTCCCCTGAGGAAGAGAACTTTTCCTGCATCGAGGACTCCAGCGCAGCATCTGAGAACCTGGGGACATGCTCTCTGGCCTGTTGTGCCATTCCTGCTCCTTCCTCCAGGTTTTCAAATCTTGTCCAAGCAGTTTCAGCCCCTCCTGCAGCCAGAATGCACCATAAGAGGTGCAATCAGTCTTTAAGTAGTGCAGGCTAGCTTTGAGTGGTACTAGCCTCTCACAAACTTGGGCTCCCCGCTGAAGTGTGCAGCCACTCAGAAGCACATTCAATGCTGGGCTGCACATCACAATAATTCAAATCAACGGGCAGCACGAAGTTTGCGTGCTGCCTCCATCACTTTGAATGAGCGTGTGGTAATTGGCCATGGCGATCCCTGCACCTGATTTTGGGGGTGGTCCAATTTTGCACCTATAGTATTAGTTCTGCGTACACTTGTAGATTGTCAACTGTCATTAAAATGTACCTTAACAACTGTAATGGAACTTTTTAGATGAGGGCTCCTGTTCTGTGACTTGTGACGAATGTAGGTCCATATGTTTTGGTTAATGGCGCTGGTAATAAACATATTGGCTCAGACAAATGCCGACAGCAGCCAATAATGTTGCTGTTTTTTTTTAATCATTTTATCTCAGAATTCTTTTTGAAAGCACAATAAGCAACAGCTGTCTGA
Organism: Heterodontus francisci; assembly: GCF_036365525.1. Taxonomy (NCBI): domain Eukaryota; kingdom Metazoa; phylum Chordata; class Chondrichthyes; order Heterodontiformes; family Heterodontidae; genus Heterodontus; species Heterodontus francisci. Next base: position 21,144,620 of record NC_090408.1, on the reverse strand, counting down.
TTTCCTGTGTGGTGCTGGATCTTACTGAGTTACAGAAATCTGCACTGAAATACTTGGAACACATGAATATCAAATGGAGTTTTGAAAATGGCAAATGAATACCTTTTTAGCCAGTGACATTTTGAAACAGCATATGGTTGCAAGCTCAGGGGACAGTGTTTTTTTTTGATGAATGCGTCCCATTGAAGACAGAGGCTAGTGATGGGCAGATGTCACCTTCTGCTTTTTCTTATGAAATGATAATGTAAACTCTTTAACGTGGAAGCTACAGTCAAAAGCACAGATTTCTTACTGATCTACTGTTCTTGGATATCAGTGAAGATACATATGAAGAACAAGAGTCCAAAACTGCACTAAAATAAAGGTTTAGTGTAAAGATAGAAAAAGGAATGATATGGTTGTTTTGTACTTAGTTAATCCTATGTGTATAGAGTACTTTGTGTAATTAATCAGATTATATTCCTATATTATCAAAGTAATAGGCAAGTGATAGACTACATCCATCTTCAAGGTAATTTACTATCTACCATTGTCAGACATTAGCACTTTGCTGATATTTTTGCAGGAAACTGCAGGTGCATTGTGCTTTTTTGCATTGCATTGGCAAAAGTTTTCTCAATGCCTTTTTGTTTTAGAACTTTCTTTCGATTTGCTGTTTTTGGATCTTTACTATTTCAATTGCACACGTATAAATAACAAATAATGTGGGGTAGAGTTTCCGCTTTGGGCACAATTGCTAATTCCAGCACAAATTGCATTCAGAATTGCACAAGTCTTGAGAACTCTTTTCTTCCTCCGAGTTTCTGCACAAACCTATTTGCATGAGCGCAAAATCTGCCATGAACCAGCACAATCGGGCAGCGTTTTATACCATTAAAAAAAATTTGCTTTAAAAAGTTTTCCTTCATATATTTAAAAATGGTACCTTGGTGAAGTTTGGCTGAACCAGCTGAAAATAGCTTTATCGCAAAAAATAAGCATGTTTAATCACACTGTCAATCTACCACTTCTGAGTAATGTGATTTTAAATTACTTCACTTTTAAAAGAATGTATAAAACTACTTTCTAGTTATATTGGGATACATTAGTCAATTATTTTCATAAATTGAAACAAAATTCACATGTAACAGCATTTAAACCATATCTTCTAATGTCCTTGCGCCCAAACCAGCTTAATCCTAAAGCCTCCCTGAAATCCTGCGAATGAGTGCCATCAGCGGAAATTCCCAATGATTTTTAATTCATCTGGCGTCTTGGCCAATTTTGTGTGTGGGGCCTGCTTCCAGCACAGTGTTTTTAAGATTAGTGCAAAAGATTACTGTAACTCGAGTTGCATCGAATAAAAACTGCGCTGAAGATTGAATGATTTGCGCCAGTAGTACTGATTTCAACTGAAGTGTGCTGAAAATGTCAGTGCAATCGAGTGGAAATTCCAGGCCACAGTGTTGAATTCTGATTGCTTCATTGTAGATCCTTGTTAGAAACTTAAGATTTTCCCTGCTACTTCTCAACAAAAAGTAGGATAAACAGCCCTTTTAAAGTTAATGCCAGCTGCAATAAAAAACACACCGGAAAAGGAATTTAAATACAATTTAGATGTGCATCATACAATAAACACAATTAAAAACCAAAATATCTATTTAATGCTCTTGTTAAATTGCTACTAGTATTGTTGATGAGGTTAATGCTCGTTGGAAGCAATTGAAGTGTGATTTACAGATACTTTCCTCACTAAGTACTGAATCACAGTTTGTCAGTAGAAATGTCCATTAATATGGTGATCTCCCATTGTATAATCTGGATTACCAATGCAGTCTTTGTAAAGCTATCAGAAGTCTCTGGCAAGTCCAGCGATAGCTTTTGATTTTAATGATGTAATGCAGAAATCCAGTTTACTCAGCTTTTCAGCCAGTTAAAAAAAAAGAGAACTTTTGAATAGCTAAACAAGTTATCCTCTGTCTATGTGAAATGAAGAGATGGGGCAACACTAGGATTAACCTTGCTTTTTCTGAATAAAATTATTTCTGCATTGTGTTCTGTGTGTATTGCTGTGTTGTTTTAGACAGTCACTATATTAAATTTATATGGGTTTCCAACCTGACGTTTATTAGACAATGACAATATATGCTGAAATCAGCCATAAAATGAAAAAAAATGATTAAGATTAAGATTACATTCTGTAAAATGACCCTGTCAGTGAGAAGCATCAGCATGTGGAATTGTAAAACTTAAATTTTCATACATTTAAGTTGTGTGCCCACCCATAACCAGAGCAAGCAAGTGGGCAAGGGGGAATTGGATGCCATCTGAAATGATAATGTGCATCTTGTTGTGGTGAGATGCATTCTTCAACAACTCCTCTGGCTTGCTATTCTTGTCCATTTTCACATGTCTCCATTTGTTGTTCTTGTCTATTTGTAGCGTTGCATGTTTTGAGTGGACTGCATTTTTTCAGAGTCGTCCGCAGCTGTTAAAAGCCGAGGGGATCTGGCAGATTTCAGAAAACTCTTTACACAGACTGTCGAAGGCTTCTATACAATGCACTGGGACCTTGTGACTTTTCAGGACTTGTTGAGCCTCTGCACAGAAAAAAATGCACTCCCTGCATAATATACAGCTCTATATACTTGGGTAAAAAGGGTTAAATAGGTAGACCAAATTATAATTGGTGACATTTAAGTATCATATATCAGCCATCCGTTATTGTATTAGTAACAACTTCGTTTCTGTGTCTTATTTTCCCAAACACAGGCGGGATTTTAACTCATTCATCAGGGTGGGAAAAGGGATGAGCGGTCGCTTAAACCTGCCCCTTGGGTCAGTGTGCCGGTTTCCCGATGCAAAACTGGCATGCTCTGTGTTTAAAAGTTAGCGGCAGGAGCCAGAACAGCAACCCGCCCACTTTATGTAGATGACCACTTAAGCCTATTAACAAGCTTTTGTCAGCTCGTTAAAGGGCCACTTTTGGATTTTTTTTCTAAGGTTCAATGCACCATCAGAACCACGACAGAGAGGAGGAGGTGGTGACACAGCAGGGAGCAAGCTGGAAAGCCGAGACAGAAGCAAGAGGCAGCACTGAATTGGGAAGGCTCAGAGAAGTTCCTCATTCACAGGCAACCAGTTATCCTCAGTCAGAAGAATTATCTTTCATATCTCTGCACTCTTGACAAGGGCATTTTGGGAGGGGCAGGTTTGAAGTGGGGGGAGTGGGGTGGGGTGGTGTGGAAACGGGTCCTTCTGCTAATGGGCCTCATGGGTTCATGCCAGGGAAGGAGTGGTAGGTTCAGGAAGACTCCACATTCCATTGCCAATGAACAAAGGGCATTAGAAGAAATGGGATCAAGCTTCTCCAAGCTTGCTCTGAGCAGCGATGAGACGTAACATCTGCTGGGGCAGAGGCAGATCCCTGGGCAATGGAGGCGAAGGGGTCAGGAAGGCTTCAGGTTCCACCTTATACAATCTTCACACTCCATCGCTCTGCCAGTCCTCCTCCCGTTCTCCTGCCAGCATGAAATGGAAACACACAAGTCTTCCTTAGTGCAACAACTTCCCCAGTGCTTTATTGCTTAACATTTCACGATATTATTTGCATCAGAAACACACAAGTGACCCACCAAGTGACATTACCAATGCAGTGGCCTGCACTCATGGCCACTTTTACGAGGTGCTCCCCCTGTGGCTGAGGACGAGATGGAGGCAGACTGCTCTCTGGTGCCTGTCTGGGACTGAGATGCCCGTAGCAGTCGGTCTCGATGTGAAGGTTCCCAAAGGCTGCTGCACCAACAGCTCTGTTGAGTGGGGGTGGGGGGGGGGGGGCAGCCTCTATCACAGGGTGTAACACCACAGATGCTTCACCCATCGGAGGGGCCTTGGGGACGAATGTTGATGATGACGGAGCTTCATCACCATCTGTCACCACCTCAGCCCTTTCATAGCACATTTGATCGCTGGAGGGAATCACCAGCTGGGGTGCAGCTGACATTCACTCCATCCTGTGTTGCTCGATTTGCGCCACTGACCAGTCAATGCTACAGACTGCGGCATGCATTCTGTGCATGTTAGCGTGCTTTTCCTGCATCTACTCTGAGTGATGTGGCATATGGCTCCCCAGCAGTTTGGCCACTCTCTCAATGGAGCAGCTCATGCGCTCAAAGCATTGAGACATCGTGGAGCACATGATATGAATGGACTCCTCCAGTCTCATCCCATGACCTTGTAGTGCTTCAGGTAACTCTGACATGTGGGCACACAGCTCACGCTGGTTTTCCAGGTAGTGCCGCCTGCTTTGTGACTCCCTGCTGAGCATGCTGTGCCTATGCTCCACCCTCCAAGGGAGACTGGATACAGCCGACTCAGCCTCCCCCAAATCCTCCAGCTCTGATGTGATGTGCATTTCACCCTGTGCTACTTTCTCTAATAACCTGCAAGGACCCACTGAGATGCAAATATCTGCGCTGGTGGAGGGTGCGCAGGAAAGATGTGGCGGTGCAGGCTCTGAGTTGTCGTCCTCCTCTAATTCCTCAGGAACTTGTTGTCTTTGTGTTGGCTCCTCCTCCCCTGCTGCTGGCCCGGTGGGAGACATCAGAGAAGATGGTGGTGAGAGATCGGGACAGTCAACAGATGCTCACGCTGCAAAAAACAATGAAATGACAGCTCATGCTTTGACAGCTTGTTGCATGGGGAGAATTGCAATGCATCCCCTGAACCTGGAAATGTTGAGATGTTTTCATCTTGTCTATGGCAGACCCCCGTTTCTCCATCCTTGACACTTTGGCCAAGTCAAGGGCCAGCTCCACAAAGTGCATCCGCGATGTTTGCTCTGGCACCCCACTGTCCAGGCATGCCTTCTCCTTCTCCCTGGCGTTTAACTTTTGTTTGGCCTGCAAGGTGAATAAAGATGCAGTTAGGACAATGCCTGTCTCCCTCATGACTCATAGCTTTTCATTTGCACACGTTGCTGCAGTCTGCACTCAGCCTCCTGTCCAGCAGCACAAGGGTTCTGACTTTTGCTTATGGGTCATCAAGGCTGCTGAGCACACAGCTCTGCCATGGTCAGGAGAACTCCTTCTGCCCTCAGGATGCCCTTTTGTACTCTGGTGACTGCTGACCAGGAGGCATGTCATCTGGGTCTATCTTTAAACTCACCTTTCCAGAACTGCACCCAGTTCCTTCCTCACCATTTCTCTGCTGCTGACCTCATTAGCCACTTCCAGCCACGCCCTCTTGGTGAGCCTTGCAGGCTTTCTGCTGCTGCTAGCAGGGAACATGATGTTTCCTCTCTCCTCTCTGCCTCCAGCAGCACCTCCAGTGAGGCATCCAAAGAACAGGGGCTGCCCTGGCACGGGAGGGGGCCTCTTTTCTCAATGCCCTTTACTCAGCACCTTCTTCCATCCCTTGGGTGAATGGAAACCTCAGCCATGGCTGCCACCTGCCCTTTAAATTAGGCCCCTGCTGCCTATGCTCCGCCTCCTTCCCATGTCTGCTGCTGTTAATTGAGTGGCAAATGTGACTCTCGTCCAATTAGCTGCTTTACTTAACAAAATTGCAACACGTGCATGCTGCTGACAAGGTGCGGGGTTGGGACCTGGAAGTCACCGTGACGCGGGGTCCCGACCCCGGAAAGCAAATCCCACCCACTATGTCTGCAACACTTCCTCATATATTCAGCTGTTAATTATTCCCAGGGATAAATTGTCATTCTCCTTGACTCTCCCAGTTGGGAATTCAGCTTTCTGAGGCCCTCATTTTGATACTAAAAGCCTGATATTCTGTCTGACAAATTACAGAAGGAATTAAACTGAACTGATGGGCTTATCTCTGAAGTATTTTAACCTTTTTTGTCATGTGGCCAACTGGGAAAAGAGGCTCCATTCACAACTGCTGCGCTTGACTTCAAGAGCCAATGAGAAACATGGCGATAGCTGTTAATACACTGCCTGTTCTTGTATTAACAGTGAAATAAAAGTCCTTTCTGGAAAACTGTTACATTAAAATAATTTAAAGTGATTTTTTGTGGGACAGAGATAAAAGGACAGAAGGACTCACTCTGTCTTAAACTGACACTTTTTGTCTTCATGTTTCTCACTGTTCAATTTTTGTTTAGAGATGGAAATTTTCGAAATTGTTTGATGGAAATGCTGCATAATTATCGTTATTAGATTAGATTAGAGATACAGCACTGAAACAGGCCCTTCGGCCCACCGAGTCTGTGCCGAACATCAACCACCCATTTATACTAATCCTATATTCCTACCAAACATCCCCACCTGTCTCTATATTTCCCTACCACCTACCTATACTAGTGACAATTTATAATGGCCAATTTACCTGTCAACCTGCAAGTCTTTTGGCTTGTGGGAGGAAACCGGAGCACCCGGAGAAAACCCACGCAGACACAGGGAGAACTTGCAACTCCACACAGGCAGTACCCGGAATCGAACCCGGGTCCCTGGAGCTGTGAGGCTGCAGTGCTAATCACTGCGCCACTGTGATGGGTTTATTTCTCAATAACACAGTGCATTAAGCCTTTTAGTGACCTCTACAAAGTAAAAATGGAATAATACTCGTGCTTTTACAATAGTATAGATTGTACCTTAGGACACTCTAGTACAATAAAAAAATCGCTCAAATCAAAATCTCTGTTTCTTCTGATATTTTTCATGGACTGGGGAGCAAGAGACATTCAAACCTTACAATTTATTTTTTTTCAGTCTTGTCATAGAGCTCAATAGCTCAAGGATCTCATCAGGTAGAGATTGGGGCATTAATAGGATACATCACAAAGCACATGGGACATAGGTCAGGCTTGTCACAGTATAAGCAGTGAGTTCCTAGTTTCGGGCAGGTCATTGGTAGGAGGTACTGAGTAGAATTGAGGCTCCTCGCTATAAGCGGAAGGAGAGAAGGCTAGAATCAGAGACATAACTTTTGCGCATTGATTAAGAGTGCAGAAGAAGTAATCTCATTCAGATGACTTCAGTCAAGTTATCCTAAACTTACTTTGAAAAGGTGGTTAAAAGCCACAAAAATCTATGATTGTGTATAGTTCAAGTTGAATCATTGTGACTTTCTTAGTTATTTCCAATTCTGCTTATTTAATTCACCCCAGTTATCATATAATTTATATATATGATGTCACACCTCACATATTCACACTTCCTGCATAAGCCTGCCTTTACAACATAATTCTTATTTAAGTGATGTTAATGGAGGGGAAATGTGGTAAGAGTAATAATCCTTCTGCTTTAAAGCTGGTACATATTTTATTCCCTAAAGATTGGAAGTTGCAGTAGACAGCACTTTAAGAATATTTGTACTATTTCCTCTTTAACTCCTTTACTTTCACCTGTTTTAAGTTTATTCTATTTTTTCAATTGCTTATTTCCATTTGATGTTTTCTCCCCTTTTATTATTTATCTTTGTTTTGTAATTTGCCTTTTGGAGGATCCTGGTTTCCCTGGGAGCGTCTAATCTTTCTAAAAATATTCATGTATTCAAAAGATGTTTGTTTTATTGATAAAGCAACATCCAATTTGTCAAAAAATATATCAATTTAGGTATATTTATGTACATTTATTAACTCAAGTTTAGGCCACTGTTGCATGCTTGCTATATATGCCCAAGCGAGGAGTACACTAGCAATCAATTATAAGCTATATCTCATTATTAATCATAACAGTAAATCATAATGTGTAAATATTGTGGCAGAATTAATATTCTGCCAAATGCTATGTTTTGGGGGCAATTAAAGCCTTTTTAATGATTATTCAACTAATCAATTGCAGTTAATCAATCTAAATATTAATTACACCATAATTTTTGCATTATTTCATTTTTTACCAGCAGTGCATAGGTATTAGAATTTTGGCAGCTCCTTGGAATTGTGCTGACCAAGCATATTTTTTAGAGTTACGTTTTCTACAGTGCATCAAATGTAAATGGAGCTGCAGAAGAAGGGGATGACAAGTTCAAGACAAATGTCAGGAAGCAGTTCTTCCCACAAGGTGACCAATATGTGGAATGGCCTCCTTGATAGGATAGTAGAGGAAAAAGGTCTGTTCAAGAGGTAATCAGATTCTGTGATGGATGGACTGTAACTTTCTATAGAAGGATGAAATAGATGTGTTAAATAGCCTCCCTCAGCTAAGAATCACAACATTTCCAGCTAGAAATTGAATTATACAGGAGGCGGTTTCACACCTATAGAATCATAGACTAATTACAGCCCATAAGGAGACCATTCAGGTGTCTGTGCCAATTCTCTGCAAGAGCCACTCAGTGAGTGCCATTCCCCCACTCTGCCTGTACCAGCTCTCTTGTTCTCTTACATTTTTTTCAAATATTTGTCCACTTTTAAAAGTTATTGTGGTTTCTACTTGCACCACTGTTTCTGCAAGATTCCAAATCCTAACAATCAGTTGTGCAAACAATGCTTCAAATCTTTCCTTTCATTCTTTTAGTGATGATCTTGAATGCATGGCCTTTAGTTACTGACTTACTGTCCAGTGGAAATATTGTTCACTATTTATCTTGTCAAGCCCCTCATAGGGCTGGATATTATGTTGCTGCTGCCGAGTACAGTGGTGGCCATAAAAGATGGCGACCCACACGTGTGGATTTTACTCCACATAGCTGCCACGATCTTATACGCGGTGGCTCATTAACATGGCAGGAGTGGACCGCACCCCACTCTCCCCCCACACCCCGGTGACATGGAGGGGGTGGATGAGCCCTCCCCGGCAACGCCATCTGGCATCACTGTGCAGGCACTGGCGCCATTTTTAAAGGGCTTCCAGCCCTTACATTTAATTTAAATGTTTAAAGTTATATGCATATCAAAATTAAAGTAAAAACTTCATAAATTCTTCAAGCCCCTCTTCCCCCCCACCCCCCATTAACAATACACTCATTCCTTGCACTCTCCCCTCGGAAATACTTACCTTGTGTACCTGACCTTTCCTCCCTCAAAGTTCACAAACTTTTAACTTTACCCCTTCCCACCATCCCCTCCACCAATCAGAATAGTTTGATCCCGCTCACCCCCTCCCGCCCTGAGAAGCCTACCTCCTCCCCCCTCCCCACAGGTGTTGCACCTCATTTCCCCGGACGGGGTTCCAAAGGCGCGTCAGTGCCGGCCGCCAGGATGAAGATTGCGGCAGCGCTTCAGGAGGCACCAGGCACGGCATTAACTCAGGTAAGTAAATTTATTTGAATAATTAAATTAAGGTCCCATTGCCGAGCAGCGGGCAGGCCACCATGAGGCCTCGCCGCCACCAGCAAGATCAAGACTGGCCCTTCTGGCTTCAAGGTCCGTGGTTGGCCTCAACTGGGGCAATCTTCATGTCCTCCCTGCCAAGGATCCCGACATCCAGGCCCCTATAAAATTCAGCCCATAATTTCAAGCACCACTATCAGACATCCTCTAAATTTCTTTGTGCGTTTCTTTGTAAGCCATAACAATAGCTCAGAGGTAAAATTTTCACCTGCTTCTTACAGACTAAGGCGGTCCTACTTCCATCTCTGGTTAATGGGTTAGGTCAATGCAGCAGTAGGGGCTGCCACAGTTAGCTAGAGCACCATTGAGTTCAGGAAGGGAAAACTGACCAGGGTTCCCATGCCTGATTACTATACGTCACCCTTAAATCAAACTATGCATCGTTGGAAACCAGGAGAGGCTTGGATGTGAAGTCTCCATAGCCTGATAGTCTGGTGACATTCACTGTCAATAATGCATAAATAATGGCCACTTGAGGAAGATGGGATGATATGCTATCAATAGTATCAATGCCTTCAATAGGGGAGGGGAGGGGGAGATATTTGGAAGGGAAAACTGTCGAGGAAAAATGTGCAATTGCACATTTTTCACTTTTGCAGTCCTAGACCACCTTAAATTTCCCATGCATGCAGGTATAATCTGCATTGCTTTTACTTTGCATGATGCACCTGTACATGTAAACAATGTGAATATCCAAGATTATGTAGGCAACGGGTTAGACCCTGTTTCCACTTCACTACATTTTGGTATTAAGCATGTAATTTAGTTCCGGGAATTAAACAAAACTATATCCTACAAACCCAGGTAATTTCTCCAAATTTCTCATGCTGTTTTTCATTTGTTCATAGGATGTGAGCATTGCTGGCAAGGCTAGCATTTATTGCCCATCCCTAATTGCCATTGAGAAGGCGATGGTGAGCCTGCTGCAGACAGTGTGGTGTAGGTACAACCGCAGCGTTGTTACGTAGGGAGTTTCAGGATTTTGACCCGGTGGCAATGAAGGAACAGCGATAGATTTCCAAGTCAGGATGGTGTGTGACTTGGAGGGGACCTTGCAGGCTGTGGTTCCCGTGAGATTGTTATCTTGGTTTTTCTAGGTAGAGGTTGCAGGTTTGGAAGTCACTGTTAAAAAAGCCTTGGCGAGTTGCTGCTTGTAGATTCTTGCTCAGCAGCAAGTTTTTGCTGTCAATGTTCTTGGTGTGAAAATCATAAAAAAAAATTCAGTTTTCTAATAACTTTAAATTTCTCTCCTCCTTTGTCTGATTTGAGCCTCCTGTATGTCGAGCTAGCATCTAGGTGATAAACATCTTTTTTTTCTTTTTGGGCCTCCTTATCTCGAGAGACAATGGATACGGAAACAAATCCATGACTAGTCCTGTTGGCACATAGGTCTATACATAAAGTCTTACACACTAGGGGCTTGCAGATATACTTCTGTCCCCATCTCATTGCACATATGTGACTAAGAAGGTGAAAACCAAATCATTTTTAATAACTGCATAATGAAAATGTTTTTCCCTGCCCATTACTCATTTGAGAAGCTGAGGTAGCATTAAAAGGCAGCATATTAAAAAAAGCTTTGTAAAACTAAATATGAATTTCATGTTAATAACTTGCCAATTCTTGTATCAATGGCTGCATCAGTTATTATCTCCAGCAAATAAATGCTTCTTACAGCCATTCACACCCTTCGATGTATCTGCATTCGGCAGAGTATAATATTGGTATTGGGTATAAAAAAGGATCCATTTTCAAAATTTCTAGGTTTCAGGAGCAGATTGGTGTCACTGTACAGCTAAAAGAAATCAAAATTGGTTAAAAACACTAAAGAGTGAACAAATAGACTACTGATTCTTAATTAACATGTAAAAAACCCATATATCTCTAAGTCAGCTGTAAATAACTCAGTACTCTGAGGCAAGTTTTCCAAATGTGTGAGGTATTTACAGTAATGATAAGACAGAGGTCAGTCAGGATGTTGGATATGTGTGCAATGCGATCAGCCTAATTTTAGGAAAACTCTTCACACATATACTATTAAATGTCAAAGAAAGAAAAGGAACTACAACTAATATTCATCAGCTTGGATTGTCATGATAATTTACTATTAGTTAAATATTCAAACAATCTTTCCAGCTCTAGTAGGCAGTAAAAAAAGTTGGTGTGCAGTGCGCAAGAGGCTGCTGTATGTTTCCAATGTTGTTAATGTTTTAGAAAAATCAGGAAAGCTAATTGCGTATGGAACCAGGGTTAAGAAGTAATGTAACAGTCTATTAACTTTAATATAGATATGAGAGTTAAGCATATGCAGAGAACCATTAGCATAAATTCCTGTTACAGAAGAATAACTCAGTGTCAGGCATATAAAATCACTCAGCTCTCAGTAATGTATGCGTTTTGGTCAAAGAGATTCCTTTTGGTTCGTCCAATTTTTCTAAACCAGCCAGTTGAAGACAAAAGATTAACCAGATTTTAAGTAAAAATAAAACCTGCTGACGAACATGGTAGGTGACCCCTTTTATAAGACAGATCTAAGTAAAGAGGGGAGGACAGAACAGCAGGTAAAGCACCAGAAATACTAAATACAGTTACAATGGGAAACTACTGTGTTTAATAGCCCGTGAACAGATTTCTTCTAAACTCGAAAGAGGTGCAAAGGGCTGGATCATCAGCAAGGTCATCAGCTTCCATGGGACTTAAACTCAGATAATAAGTGGTCTTTTCTCTTTTCAGATACTGATGGATTTGCTGAGTATTTCCAGAACTTTTTTTTTGATTTCTGGCATGACAGTTTTTTTTCAAAATGTTCAATATCTGTGCTTCCATTTGTATGGAAGGTATTCCTTTTTCAAAGTGACTTATTTATGTTTTTTTTGCTTAAAGTTCTTTCCTTAATTATTTGTATGGAAGGTTGGGCAGTGAAAGGGAACAGTAACATTTAGGCTACATTTACGATCGATTGATTCATTGCTTATACTGTAAGTGGAACCCTATCCCCTTTAAAAAAAGCTCTTGTTTACTTTGGGCCAGAATTTTCTGTTATTTATGTGCAAGTGGTACAGCAACTTAAGGTGAGGACCAGATGTGTGATTAAACATCCAAAAGTTACTGTTGGGGTTGTGCTGCATCTGCCAGTAGCTGTGTGAAAACAGCTTCTTGTTGTCTGGCTCACCATTGAATGGTGTGAAGTTGCTGTACTTGTGCGTTAAATGTTAACTCAATTCGCCACAGAGAGTTAAGCTTTGTCACTTAAAGACTAAGTGCCCATTCAGTAAGGTGATAAGTATCATTTATTGCCAAACAAACTTTCTGACACTGAAAATTAAGTATGACAATCTTCAGATTTTGAATATTGGAGGTATTAAAAATTGTAAATTTTAAATTAGTTTTTTTTCATTTTTTCCTTTTTATCTCTTTTTTTGAATCAGTCTCTTAATCCAATCTATCCAAATTCACTTTCCTGATTTGACATTGAATTCAGCAACTCTAATTTGCATTTCCTTCTCAGTCCTTGTGCTGTCAATTTCACAATCCTTCGATCTGATTGTTTAAGGAGATACACAGTTGCTTGCCCTATGCACTCAGGTCCCAGATACCCGGTTTCCCTCTATGTACCGTTATCAGCTCGCACATTCAGCAACTTGTAGTTCAAAAAATTTATAAACTAAACGTGTAAGAGCAATTCCAACTAATGTCAGATACAATTAGATGCTCTGCCAAAGTAAACTATGGCCCCATGTTTTTTCTTAGTCCATAATCCAAGTGATAATTTCTAACCTTCAACTTCGAATTTTCGACAAGTTTTAATTATTTCTGTTTATCTTGAGGGTGCCTTGAATGTTAGTGTGTTTTTTTTTCATGTAAACCCCTTCAAATTCTGACAATTGTCTGAAACTTTTACTCCCAACATCTAGCAGTAAAGGAAACTTTCAATTTTATTAGGCACCGTTCTACATTTATCACCTGTGACTGCTCAGATTTGAGATTTGCTTCCGTAGTCCTTGGGTATAGAGCGGACTTATGCAGTACCTAGCGGAGACTAGGCCAAAATCACTGGAATGCATTTTACTTGGTACCTACAGGAGCCATCAGGAACAGGCAGTCTCCTCGTCATCTGTTCATTGACTTGATTTCCACTGAGATCTTGCAAATTTGAGAATAACATCTGATGTAATAGAGTTACATTTTCAGCTGCATCATCAAAATAAGAGATCAAAGAGGGAGCTGCACAGTGGGTTCTGTGTAAAGATGCAATTCATCTGAAAATGATATGCTTCTCCATAAAATGACTATTAATGAGTTGAGAGCTGAAATATAACAACATTTCCTTATCTTAGTTCATTCAGGGAATACGGAGAATTAAGGAACAGTCTATCCCAGCCCTTCCTTATGTTTCCTTAATTCTAATTCAAAAGTTATATCCCGAGACATTGGTGACAGATCATTTTTGCAAGGAATAAGTAAAGAAAACATTCAGTTTTGTTAATCGGAACGTTAAAGGAATTGAATAATAGAAGCAATGTGAGTTGCACTTCTGTTGTAATGGGCACCAGACCTAAACAAGACCCTATTCAACATGTTCACATAGGCCTCAGTGCTGTTGACCTTCTTGTGGCACAAACAGAGTTCTTCTGCTTCCATTTGCTCACATAAAATATGCATGCCATACTTAACATTTATGATCTGACAATTTGTATGCTGCATCACTGAATATTCGAAGAGCTAATATATATTGAATTAAATGTTTTGGCTTAATAAATTGATTTTGAAGTTAAGGGACTAGTACTGTAAAATCCCGGCTCTGTTATGTTTGTTTTAAGCATTGACTGCAATAGCGACATTTACTTTATTGATTCACTCTAATTAATTGTGAATTACAAAGAAATGGTTGCTAAACTCAGCAATCCTAGCATTGCTACTAGACTAGGGTGGAAACTAGGTATCATACCCATGGTTGCTCCTGGAATATTTATCTGTGATCCACAAGATGCCAGAAAGTAATAGGTTAAATTAGATTGGTAACGTATGTTTCATGACCCAACATGCTTCATCAAACTCATTCATTAGAGTTGAGCAAGCAAATGAGTACTTGTGAACTGTGTTTATGCGCTACTGGGATTGTGCACATAAACCTAATGTGGCTCAAGTATTTAAATTTTGATTTTTGTAATGAGTTTTGACATGTTTCATTTCCTAGGAGGAAGCACATAAGACCCCCGAAACTAAATGTTGCTAAGAAGTCATCAAGACAGAATATTAAAATGCCATCAAATAAATATTTCACTAATGCAATCAGGCTTTCACTTCAGGTATTCCAGCAAAAGGGAAGGTCAGGGGTTGATGGTTCTTAGTGAAACACTATTTGTTCCTCTTCAGTGACTATCACTGTCAATAAATTATTTACAGTCTTCTTTTGGTTGCATGTGGACCTTCTAAAGTTCAGCAGATTCATTCAGGATGGAAAATGTATGCAACAGCAATGAATTCGCCGTACTTCAGGAATTTAGATTTGCCATCAAAATGGGATGAAAATTCAAACATTTTTAAAAATTGAATCCAGACTTTTTTGCATTAATGGTGGGATGTATCTTTTTAAAAAAAAATTGTGTAGCCATCCTCGCCTTTCATGTTTGAAGCCTATTTAAGAATAAGGTCAATTACACAATAGTGATTGTCCTGGAAGTTGCAAATATTAGTAATTAAGAGCTTGTGTTCACACATGTTGTTTTATTCATTTAAAATCATATTTCTTTCCTCAGTTGCTAAGTGAGGAAATGATCCGAACAGTGTGGCCCTGAGGACAAAGAGCAGCATGTTAGTGCTGAGTTAGTTGATCTAAATTGGGATTACAGTCAAGGTGCTAAAATTGGTCTCAATTGGCTGGACAGGTGAAAAATCATGAGTGGCTTTCTGTTCTTAACTGCTTTTCATTGCCTTCTGTTGGAAGCTCACATGTGAATATAGATTCGGCTGTAATGGTCAAATAGCCTCTGACGCATGGTCAACTAGTCAACTGAATCATGGGGCTGAATTTTGCCGCGGACTTTGGGAAGCTATCATTGGGACCAAATGGGAGTCCTGAACCTGCAGTTGCCAGAAGCGTGCCCTCTGGCACAATCTTCTTGGAAGCGGCCTTCTAATTGGCGAATGAGTGCCGGCAGCACTGGAGCCTTGGCAGTCCTACCAGGGGAGGTGGGCACTGATGAGGCAGGTCAGGGACTGTGAGGGAACCTCAAAATGGAGACGGCCTCGGAGGTGTAAAAATAAATAATTATTTCAGAGGGGAGGGGCAGTAAGCCCTCAAAATGGAGAGAAAACCCCTCTGCTTGGATCATTGGGGCTCTCTTTCATGCCCGTGGTCTCCGGCTCCAATGGTCTTCTGGGGCAACTGCAGGGAGGGCACCTCCATGAAACTGGTGTCCTCCACATGCAGCAGGAGGCCACTCGGCTGCTAGCAAAATGCCGGTGAGCCCTCGAAATCGCCCCTAATTGGCGCCTTAAGTATTTAAATTGGCTTCCCACATCTGTTGTGTGGGCAGCCAATCCGGGTCACCTATGGTGGGAATGCATTGGGGAGCTGACCTGATATGGCTTCCCACTATTTTCCTGCCTCCAAGCCCACCACCACGAGGCTGGGAAAATTCAGCCCATGGTCACACAGACTACTGACTCACGGTCAAATGGACTACTGACTTATGACCCTTGCTGTCTCAGTATATAATTGAAGAATGGCTGCTCAGCCATGTACTGAAGGACTGCCAGAGGCAATGGAACCTCTATCCTTAGAGGAGCGACTGCCTTCAGGCGAAGGAAGAAAACATTTGCAACAGATGGTGTGCCATATAGCATTACATTTTCTCAATGAAAAATAAAGTATATGAATTATAATTTATAGAATATGTGCAAGTATATCCATCCACTACAGAGAGGATGAATGACCATAGTTAGAGCAGTTACTCCTACTTCAAAATTTCAGGATTATCTTTATTGATGGGAAAACAATATATACATTTACAGTAATAGAGAGCTCAAACTTAAACAGTTTGGGAAATTATATTCTCCCACTGTCTCAGTAGGGACTGTTCTTCAGCAATTAAGGTACGCTACCAATAAAAGCTCGGTGAGCTTTGTATTTCACCTGATCATGCCTCTAGCCCAGGAGCACATGTTACGGTTGCCGTATGTAAAATGGAGGAATATTCCATTCCTGAGCTTTGCAATTGTTCACCTTTATGGGCAATTGATCAGTGGGTGATCACAAACTAAATTTATTTGCTTCATCAACACTTATTAAACATTGAATTTAAAAAACTGCATTAAACTGCCGATGTTGCCAACTGTTACAAATCCCGCAGATATAGTTATTGCAATCAGTATTTTCTATGCAATTTTCTACATAATGCTGCAAAGGAAAGTCCTGTGACACCAGCAAAAAATCTAGTGGTAGAATAAGTTGATTTAAGTAGCACACAATCTCTCACAGTGCAGTGATACCTGTGGATAATCCCATGGTAATGCAATGCCCAGCAAAGGGAATGCATTATAGAAATGCATCCTTTCCTATGAATGAGACAGTCAGGGAATGTTACTTTAATTGATGGAATTATACCATTTTGTACATAATTTATATGATTTGCTTGAAAATGAAGGAAACATTAGAAATAAAACCTTGTTTGTTCCTATTTTTTGTACAGTCAAACTGCAATATGAAAGCTGTGGAGCAGATTCAAAAGAGTGGAACAGGCCTGCATATAGACTCTGTAAAATGGAATGTTAATACTTAACGAATTACATGTTAATACCTAATATATTTACCTCAAACTAAATTGTCACAAGGTTATCTGTGCAAGTTAATAAATTAACTTTGCCTCAATGTTATTGCATGTATTGTGGCCTGAAGACAGACCTAGGAATATTTCCAGACCTGTCTTTAGGTCTTAGCATGTACAATAAAGTATATTTCAGGTAAATTTATTAATTGTCCCACATTTCCCATAATTATATAGTTTGATGTAAATATGATAACAAATACCATACTTTTGCAGTTTTTTAAATGATTTTTATTGGGATAGAGTGTGCTGTGGCCATAAACAAAACTTATCTGGATTTCAACAATATGTCAAAACCTTGCTTCTTAAAAAAAACATTAATCTTTAAATGGTGAATGAAGTACCTGCCTAACTTTGCATACCTATCTGCAATGGACATAAAATGTCCTGTTGCTTACATATGATGTTATTTTGTGTAAGGGCAAAAGCTCCAAACTTTCATCATGGGGTTATTTCAGAAAGGGAATGCACTTTGTTTTCCTAGTGGGTTAGAGGTTTATTACATTTTCTAGTAGTACTTTAGTAGTGGGTATGTGTTTGAGTCTCCATGCAGGGATAAGAGAATCTCGAGTGATATAGAGGCTGATTCCTTAATCGGGCTTTTCTAGCAAGGAGTCACACATGCCAGGAACAATGATTAGGAAATCATGGGCCCTCGGCCCTGATCTTATTTGTATTTAAATTTATGAATGGTAAATAGAAGACTGCATTCCAGCACTCCCTGTGAAGACCAGTGCTCACCAGGAACGCTTAACTGGGAATTCACCCTAATGGTGTGAATATGGAATAGTGGGATGTTCATGCCTCATCAATGGCAGTATAATGGGGGATGGGAAGTGAAGAAGTATTGTGCCTGATGCCTAGTGATGTACACTGTGTGTTATTGCATGTGTGCATGCTCACATGTGTATAGCTGATTGTTTAAAATCTAATGGCAGGCATGTCTGGACACTACCAGAGGAGTAAAGAAGCAGAAGAGTATGTATTCAATTTATAATAATGTAATCGTGAGGAGGTACGTGCCTGATGCCTAGTTATATGAACCTACTCTTAGCAGTGGAGTGATGTTTGCATCCAAGATTCTGCCAGTTTAGCAACAATAAGAATCCATTTTCCCCTGAGGTATAGTAGAGATTTCTCCCTGCTTGTCAACCAGTCTTTTTAAATGTGAATTCAGGATTCATATTTGGAATTGATTATTGAGAGTTTCAGCTTTGCAAGTGCAAAATCCAGATTAATCTGAATGTTCTCTTCAGATGCATGGAGGATAACACTTAGGCTAATGATAACAAAAATCTTTTTTTGGCTGGCATCAATACAAAGGTTCTACATTGGTTTATCATGAAAGGAAATGAATATGAATGATCTTGTGTGGTGTGCTGTCTTTGTGCCAAGATATTTCCCATAAGACAGTGCATGTGTGGAAAGTAAGCCTGCCCTTCACAGCAGCCATGCTAATAGAAATGAATGGGTCATTTGGCATTGGAGAACAAGTAACTTAGCATTTGCACTGAACAATTCTTGCCAGACTGTGCATATTGAAGGGGTAGACAGGAGCTCCTTTCAACGGTGATTAATGGGTTTTTCAAGTGTACTGCTCTCTAGTTATGAGGAGGGTGACCTGGTCAGAGGACGACTTTATGAAGCCATAAAAAATGTATGTCAGGCCTGACTTTCTAATGTCACACAAAACAGTAAAAATGGCAGGGTAATAAGGCTGTTTTCTTTCCTCTAAATAGCTTTGTGACTACAATTTCGCACTTCTGTGCTTATCTGACAATCGTATCTACAGAGAACCATTTTGCAGCTTTTTCCTTTTAATGATTTTGGAAGGCTTGCATTTCCAACTGAATGCACTGAATTCTGTAATATTGGCTGTATATTTTGTTTGCTTGCATAACTGTAGACTGATGGTTATGACTCCTAAAGGCAAAATTTACAGTCTACCCCTCTTAACTCAAAGTGGCTGCATTCAGATTGTCTGATAATTCAGTTGTTTTAGCATTGAATTCTTATGTTGCTGTTGCTCGCATTGCTCAAATCAAATGATAAAATAATTCAATTTTTTTTAGTGCCCAACATGGCTGTATTTCTGGAATATTTCTTTTCCATTAATAAAAAGTAGCAACCAGAATAGAGGCAGTACACAGAATAAGCGGAGATTACTTAAATATCTGTAGTATTACTACAGTAAGATTTATTGCATCAAAAGGAAAAGATATGAATATTCTGTAAGAGTGTAACTGTCACTGTGATATGACCTGATAGTAAAAGGGACATGAGAACGTGAAAAGAGAGCGTTTTATTTATTCATGAGAGTAATTAGGTCGTACTCTCTAACAAGTAGTCTGTGTGCTTCCAGAGACCTCCCAGACCAGAAGTGGCTCGTTGTAATGTTTTATTGAAGCACAAAATCCTCCAGTCCTGAAGTTAAATTCCTTGGAACACAGGTTTTAATGCCAAAAACCTTTCACTGTTCTGTTCCATTCAAAACATCAGAAACTGCCAATATACTAAACATTTGGAAGTAGCTTCAGGGAAATTCAAAAGATACATGGAAGATATGCTGCAGGGGGCAATAGAAAATAATTTATAATTTCACAAGTGAGCGACTGTCTGTTTCACAAAATGGAATGCAAAAATATTTTACTGCTCACTACAGCACTTTCTATTTATAAAACATATACAATTCAATAGTTTTAATATTAATTGGCATTTTATTTAATTTTAATTTATTTTTAATGAGGACTATTATGAGGACATTTTAATATCTTCATTATGTATCATATGCTGCCTCCCTTTTCAATATTAAAGTCATTGGCCACCATTTTGAAAATCCTCCGTTTGGAGATTAGTTCATAGTTCCACTGTAGTCCCAGCTATAGGTGATAGAGATGATATGGATTTTTAGTTTTACAAATCAATGAAAACAAAGAAACAAATTTACAATCAGCCAAAGTGGAAAAAGAGCCATTTTTAACACTTCAACTCAATGGTAGCCATGAATGTGACATTACGGCGAACAAAAACTGATGTAGCAGAAGGGCACACGTGTACATTTTTAGCCAGAAGTCTCCCTTTGTGAATCGTGACAGTTCACCAGCTGAAGTTGCTGAGTAAAAATGAGACTGAGAAAATCAAATGGTCTGCGTGTGCAGGCCTCCCTAACTAAAATACGTCACACCCAGGCAGTATGGATGGGAAACCATCCCATGACTCTCCTTTTTATTATTTCTTTTCCTCCAACTTTCTTGCCCTCTTTCCCGAAGGTGGTGACTTGTACTCCATTGAACTCTCTAATAACTAGGAAAAGTCTTGGCGAGCTGTTAAACCATGTGAGGCATTACGGTTAAACACATCCTCCTTACCCTACATCCCCACATGCAGCAGTGTCACGTCACAGCAATCAGAAGTGGCTGATTTCCCCCCCTTCCTGGCCCAATGATTCTGAGGCTGTTGCACTACCCATATTAACATCCTGGCTGAGATCAGCTAATTCAGCACTAAACAGGGATCAAACCTAGGACCTGATCTCTGTGGCTCAGTTGTAGTGCATTTCCCAACTGAGTCATCTGGCGGAAGTGGCAGGGGGGGAGGGCGGCGGGGGAGGGTGTCTACATAATTTACATTTCTATAATCGCAAAACCACAAAAGTTTTATGAGTAAATACATTCATGCATAGGTACATTTGATATTCAATTATCTCCACATTTAAAATTTAAATCAGTCCTCCAAGAATCTTTCAATTCTGCACTGAACTGTAACCAAAAGCCAGTTTTTTCAAGTCAGGTACAGTTGCAGTCCTTGACCTCAATTACTTCTTCTGATGCTCTTTTTGAAGCAAAGTCTCATCTTCAGCACTTCTGCCACAGTGCCAGGTTTGACCTTCTCTGACTGCTGCACTCTGAAGCCTCTGCTTCATTATCCACTGTTACTGTTCTGATCTCTTTTCCATACCAATCCTGACATTTCATAGTGCTCTGGCCTCCATGTATATAATATCAAATGCCAGACTGGGATCCGATAGCCCCAGTGTTGGCCTGGAAGTGCTGGTTTATGGAACAGTGTGTTGGTGATGTATCCAGAGACAACCAGATGACTGGATTGCTGTATAACCCAGTCACCATTGCTGCTGGTTATAATCAAAATGCCAAAATGTACTTGTTTTGAGCACTCGATATATTTGATGTGGCCTAGTTCTAGTACATTTTTAATAGACCTTCTGAGATAATGGTTACATTTTTTCAAGCTACATAGAATTTCATTATTGTGTCAAAACGAGCTAGATGTTTTTAGTCTTGATACCTTTACTGGTTTCTAACCCATGGCATGTTCTGCAGAAACTGACTGCTGCAGGAGTGGATGTGTGACCCAGGATGTTATATTCTACTCCTTAAAGTGATAAATTAGGTAAACGAATACCTGTTAGAATAAAGGATGAAAGACTGAATGAAGGAATAAATGAATGAATAAATAAATAGGGAAAAAAACATTTATCAAATGTAAGGCAATAAAACGAGATAGAACCTTGCATCCATTCACCATGGACTAAATTACAGAATAAATAGAAGATTAAGGATATGTATCCACATTGACAACATTATTCTGCTGCACCATCACAGACTGAATCTTTAATTTATCTAAAAAAAGTATAATCCCCAAATCTGTAGTTGTCAAAGCATAGTACCAGCATCAAAACTATTGCTAAATTGTCACTCAGTAAAAGGAACCTCAATGCTTCATACCCGTATTGGTAGTTTAGTTTTAAATGGCTATTTACTGTTAACGGGATTGATGCATAACATCAACATTTCTCAAACACTTATCAGAACTCAATCCAACTGCATTTCAGTAGTAATAACTCCTGACTTCTGTTTTTATGGGGCTAATACTGTTGATCTTTTGCTTCATCTGTAACTGGACTGTCAGCGCTAAGCCTTCAGGAGGTTTGAGCTGTTTTGAAACCTCAAGGGCATAACAGCAAAAGATCTGCTAATGCTCAGCAATATTGCTGTGATGTATCCTTGACCCAAAAGTGATCTATTTTGCTGTAGCCATTAAATTTTTAATGGTGTGATGATATTTTGCACATGGACTTCAGAGACAATCTGCCCAGTTAGGAGCCCAAGGTACCTTATAACAAACTCGAGGAGTATATTAAAACCATCGAGAAAAAGCAAAATATCCGAGAACCTGATGAGATTTGCAAACCTGCCAAGTTTCACTATTTAGGAGTCAGACTCATTGTTTCCATGTCCCACTCTTTGAAAATAGATGCATCTTTATATATTCCAATGGACTTGTAATCCATCTGCTCCTTTGTGCTTATAAAACCTCACGCGTAGTAATGTGCCAAGGTTGGCAGCTATGGGTTTGTTGACTTTAATACAAAGTTCATCCCAGGGTCAAGCACTTACAGTTGGTTCAATGAACATTAGGGATGTCTAAAACTCCAGGCCAGAAATTGGAGCTAATTTAAATTTAGATGGTTCAATCTTACCAGATCAAAGCTAAGCGTTGCTCATTTCTGGCTCAGATTATATTTAAAGGGCAGTTATTCACTTCTTAACCACCAGCTGGAAACTTACTTTTGATTACAAAACTCTCACAAAATTTATGCAGCACATCAGTTAACATTATGGTGTTCATGCTGTGATTGGTTTCAGAAGTACTTTTGAAATCTTATGCATTTATAAACTAATGCTTCTGTCATGAATTATGGATTGTACTTACATAACTTATTTTGTCACCTTTTTACATTAAGTGCAAACTAATTAATCCTTCCAGTCAGATGAGCAATGATTTTAAAGCAGAAATTGAAACTCAATCGAATTTGGTAAGTTTGGGTTGAAGAATATGTCATTATGTGGGGGTTAGAGTGGCCTGGATTTTGAAGTAATAATGCCAACATTACTCCTCTGAACCTGACAGCAACTTCTGGGGTTCGCAAATGCACAGTTAAATGTACAAATCCAGAAGATGCTGTCAGTGATTCTATGCTTCTCCACAGGGTGTGCTGTTGAAGTCTCCCAAGACTATGATCAATTAGAAATCACTGAACTGATGAGAACTTGCCCTTCTATGCAATTTTGTGCTATTAGTTGCACTGTTGTTATGGACAGTTGGTAAGGGATGTGGGTGGTTCCCACTGTTCACCTCCCAACTGACTGCAATCGTGTTTTGTTTAAAATGATGAGTTAGGCCCTGAGTGCCTTTTTTAGCATCAAATAAACAGATAAATGACTGGCTTTCCTGTAGGGTTAAAACAGAAGATCCACTATTTATTGAACAATATTCATTCCCCAAAATATTTGCAACACCACTCAAGCACACATTCACTCTCACATACAGTCTCAAGAGAAGATAGATAGAAGGCAAAGGGTAAGAGTTCAAGGTGTGGTAGGTGTTTGTGCTTTACAGTAAAACTTTTGAATCTTCTAAGTAGGACATACTCTTTTAAAGGTGCAGGCCTGGGCGTTTGTAGTCTTGAACTTGAGGTGTTGTAGACTTCTGGTGGTGAAGATTTCAGACTGGAGGTGGTGGTCACTTTTAGTTCTCTGCTGCACCAAGTTGATGTGTAGAATTAGCAATAGGGCTGCTTCTTGTTTAGGCTGGATCTTACCACAGCCCCTGGCTGGACTTCTGTGATGTTGCTGTCACCTCTTCCTCCAGAGGATTACCTTTTAAGGTCACAATTCATCATATTAGAATTTCTGTTATTTGGCACATAGCCTTCTCCCCTCACAATGGACTAGGATGTGGAATCCATGGTTATCTATTGATGTCTGGATGGGTATCATTCTGTTAAGATGTGGCTGCTTCACACTTCCTTTGTCTCAGAAGAAAACCATTCAATTCAGCAATGTCTCTTGATGGTTTCTGAATGGGTATAGTCGACACCTTTTCGTCTGGAATGTATCCTTCTGTCCTATCGAGACAGTGAAGCAGTGACTGAATACACAGGCCAGGTCATCTGACCTTCAGTGGCCATCTTTGCAGCACAGTGTCAACTTTTTTAAAGGAGAAGTAAATTTCAAAGAGTTTATATTGAACCATGTTCACTTTTTGGAAGAGCTGTGGGGTCAAAAATAATGAATGGCAAAATAATTTAAAAGCTAAATTGGAAAGCAGTCTTCCTCGACTATTTACGGGTATTTGAATTTGAACCCATACGCATAATGTTGGCTTTTGTTATTCTAATGAATTGAATATACCTTCCTATTTAAATAGAATGGTCACACTACAAACACCCAGGCCTGCACCTTTAAAAGAGTATATCCTACTTAGAAGATTCAAAGGTTTTACTGTAAAGCACAAATACCTACCACACCTTGAACTCTTACCCTTTGCCTTCTATCTATCTTCTCTTGAGACTGTACGTGAGAGTGAATGTGTGCTTGAGTGGTGTTGTGAATATTTTGGGGAATGAATATTGTTCAATAAATAGTGGATCTTCTGTTTTAAACCTACAGGAAAGCCAGTCAATTATCTGTTTATTTGATGCTAAAAAAACACTCAGGGCCTTACTCATCAGTTTAAACAAAACACGATTGCAGTCAGTTGGGAGGTGAACAGTGGGAACCACCCACATCCCTTACCAACTATCCATAACAACAGTGCAACTAATAGCACAAAATTGCATAGAAGGGCAAGTTCTCATCAGTTCAGTGATTTCTAATTGATCATAGTCTTGGGAGACTTCAACAGCACAAATGTACAGGAAAGAGAAAAGAAGAATTTGCATTTCTGGAGTGCCTTATCATTGTTCTCAGGATGTCCTAAAGGGCTTTCCAACCATCGAGGTGAAGCACAGTCACTGTTGTTATGTAGGCAAATGTCCAAAATATTATATTGAAATTGACAATTAGGTCACAATTTTCCAATAAGCGGGAATGAGGAGCAGAGTTACTACCTGCAATAATCTGGTAGCAGTAAAAATGTTACCACTGACAAGTTTTTAATTTCCCCCATTCTTTGAAGATCAGTTCCAGTTATCTCTGAGACTTGGGAAAAAGGTGTGCGAATCCATAAGCAGGTATGTCAGTGCTCTTAACACGCTGCCATTTGATAGTCACTTTTGGTTGCTTCATAGAAAGAAGATAGTTAAAAATGATCCCAACTCCTCATTCAATTGATTAATTATTTTGCATATCAGCTCATCAAAAAAGCAGATAAGAACTTCAGCTAATGTTTTACTTGTTTTTAGGATACAGGTAACACTGGCAAAGCCTCCTTTATTGCCCAACTCAGGTTGCCCTGAGAAGGAAGTGGTGGGCCTTCCAGCTTTTTTTACAATTCAGTCGCTTTCTAGGTTACTTCAGTAGGCATTAAACTCAACCACTTAGTGTGGACTGGACTTGCGTGTCAGTCTGACTAGGTAAGGGTAGCAGGTTCCTTTCCCTGAAGAATGTTAGTGAAGCAGTTGGGTTTTTATGGCAATCCAGCATTTTCATGGTCATTTTCCCTGATTGTAACCCACAAATTACTGCAGTTATGAAATTAAATTGCCCAATTTGCCCTGATGAGAGTTAAATGCATTGTTATCGTCAAATGAGGTGGGGTTGAAGGGCTTCCCTGTTTTCCCTCTCCTTATTAGACCACAACAGGTTTACTTCTTACTTAAAGTGGATATACTGGCCAATTCAGTAGGTGTTTGATTACTTACTCGCTATGATCATAAGAACCAATCGGACTGGTTTTCTTGAATTAACAAAGAAAGAGGTTAACTCTATTATACCTAAACCAAACTAATAAAATAATAAACAATGTGCTAGTTTCGTTCTCATATGAATATTCGAGGTTTACACACACACACACTAAAAGGTTACAGAGTGGGAAAAGGTAGATTGGTTGAGTTAGAGTTCATAAAAAAGGTATACAGTTTGTGAAGTTTGGTGATTTACTGGCTTCGAGCCAAATTCAGTGATCCTGAGGCTTTTAGTTTGAAGAGGTAGATGACTGGTTTAGTGAGTCTCTTGGAGATAATAATGTGGATGATTTCCTCTAAAGGGGTTTCTGATTGTAGCCGGAGTATGCAAAGGTGATCAGTCGACAAGCAGGATTTGAAAGCTTTCAAGCTGGAATGGAGAGAGAGAGAGACCCCCACTTAGGGTCTGCTCATGTCAGAGTCCAGTTGCTTCTCCTCTGCTGCAGAGAAAACAACCGCTTAAAACCACAGGTGGGGAGGGGCTTGTCACATGATAGTCACTCAGTCATTCAAACATAACAGTTAGCAGTATTTCTCTGCTTGCTGAGAGAAAAAGTAGTTCCTTTAAACTTCCTGGGTTTTGGTTCTTGCTGGGAAATTAGGGGACATTTTGTCTCTCTCCCCGGAGTCCTTTGCAATGTCGGATACAGTGTTGCAGACTAGGTGATCATCTTAAGCTAAAAGGATGACTTTGCTGGTAGCTTGTCTTTTAAAAATGTCTTTAAAAAAAAATACAAATTCAGATCTCCAACCAGTGGACCAAAGAAGATTATCATTCAACAAAACACATTGGCGAACAGCATTGTTGAGAATCCTGTACCAATACCACTGCATTGTTGTACTCTATTAAAGCTGATGGGGTCTTAGTGGTAATGTTAAGGATGATAGATTAGGCCCCATTCTGGTTCTGGTTCAGTTGGTTTATGTAATTTTATGTAATTAAGTCAAAGTGGGGTACTGGGGTTTTGTGGTCACCAAACTTGAAATATAATGTCAAGTAAAAACAAACATCTTACACTGCCCAAGGTCTATTGTTCACTTATGGCAACTGTTCAGAGTGGCTTCAGCAGGCCAGAATGGACAATATACATACCTCAATCTTAATCAAGGAGAAAATCGATGATGACAGTACTAGTGAGTCTTCTTAGTACTATCGCCCAAAGGAAAATTGTCATCAGCATCCTACGTGACAATCATGACACTCATAAATCTGATAAATACTCCAGCGTGCAAACATTTTTCTGCTGGGCTGCTTCATTCTCACCATTGTTCTATGAAGCCCGGTACCATGAGCAGCATTGCACCCGCCTCCCAAAATGGTTGCTTGTCTGAGTCTCGTAACAGCTGTTTGTCAGCCCAGTTTACAGTTGAAGTTGGAACAACGTTTAATCAGGCCTCAACTGAAGTACGAAATGGAATATCTTGCAATGGTGATGTATTAAGCATCAAGGAGGAGGCATGAATTAGACAGTTGGCTCACCTCACTTCAAGGGCCCCTCTGCTGACAATCTTGGAGCTGTATTGATGACTGGTCTGGAGCTCCGTCACTCAACTTGCTCTATCAATTCTTCTGAAGGAGTCTATTATGGGGAAAATCAAAGAAGTATTGTCGAATAAATAAAAAGAAACACATTAACAGTGAAATACCATACCAAAATTCACAATTGTAATAAATAAACATTGCTGCATTACAGCTGCAAAAGAAATCCGCTGAAAGGGTTAAACATTGGTGAAATGTGAAGGCTCTATGTTTCTGTCTCCTAGAGTCTAATCAATCATTGGCTTTCATGAGCTGCTGAGATTTAAAAACAGCTGTAATCTGCGGTCATTGTCGAAGGAGTAGATTGTTTGCCAAACTATTACCATAACTGTCAGCCGAAATCAGAAAAATAATCTCATCTCGCTGGACAGATGCGTTTCCTGCATTATTGATGCGGCTAGCTAGAGGTAATAGAGAAATATAAAGCACAGTTCTATTTACAAAAGTAGATTGTCTGAGTCCTTGAGAGTGTGTGAGGGGACAGGCAGTGACAGGAAGTGAGACATATTCATCTCAGAAATTTCCTGTGAGGTCTTGTGACCTGAGAAGTCCACTCATGCAATTATTTTTCAGCAATTTACTGTATATCAAGTCCTGTTTTTAATCCTTTCTTGCCAATTGTTTCTTCCCCGCCCCCACTCCGCAGCCACTCCCCCTTCCGTTCAACCTTTTCCTCATATGAAGGTGTTGATGGAGTTTAGTTCCAAATCTCTATTACTATAGCCAAATAGCCATTATTGGTGTATGAACTTTATCGATGAGTGTCGCAGTCCTGCCCTCATGTAACATCCACACATGGTTCTTCCAGCTGGGATGGTGGGGAAACATGGTAACAATTAGGAACACGATCCCTGGGCAATCTTTCCTCCCTCGTGTCGGTGCACTGGGCCCGGTCATTCACCATGGCTCATGGATCAAATCCAAGACCTCCCTCCTCTTTTTGGCCTCTTTTCTCAAATATAATTCCTCTTGCTCATAAGATGAAATCTAATTCATTGACGGCAGGAAATATTTGACCATGTTAGTGGCCACAATATAATGTTACGTCAAATATAACAAAGCATATTCTGGATCAAATCTATTTTTTAACCAAAACAGGGAGAAGGTCTGATTCCCTCCAAAATTAATCACCTGCAAATCAATTACAGGAATGTGTAGCTTGGAACCGTGTAATTTCTGTGAATGCAGTTTTGTTAGTGGTTTGTTAATTGCAATGAAATACGGGCATCCTACTATTTTCCTTTTGTTCAGAGGAATTTTGCCACGCCGTATGCGTGTAACTTATAGTGCGTGGTTAATTAATTATAACTGCTATGAACCAGTGAACAAGTTTTTGCATCTGCTGCAGATGTAATGTGAATTAAACAACTCTGTTCCATTAACAGATAAGAACTGCATCTGACAAATAATCTGCACACTGTTTTGTCCCCTTGAGGCTACCGTCAAAATATGTTGATAATCAACCCCTCCCACAACCTTACTGGGAGTTTATCTGACATGCCATACACAGCCTCGGCAGTCTGCAAACACTTTCTGGAATGTTCAGAGTACAACTATCATTATGTAGTCTCCCATTATCTTGCATTTAATGAAACTTTTAGCTTCTTTAAACAGAACAGATTTAAATGGCATTAATACATAATGTATGAGCCTGAATTACTTTAAATACATCTTTAGAAATGTACAAGATGTCAATTGCCATTGCATTGCAATAGCAAGCTTAACTCTTTTATCTGCTCATTGTGTTTATATTATGACATTAAATGAATATGTCTGACTTGTATATACTACTTTCGAGAGACGTCATAACTCTTCGTCTATTTTGGTTGGATGGTTGGTTCTCACATATCCAACTTCTCCCTTGGGTTGGAAAGTTTGTTGAGCAGCCTCTGCTATACTTCCCTGTCAAGAAAAACCGCTCCCAAGCCTCTCAACCTGGCTCTGAACTGCCGGCACTCTCTCTACTTTCTCTTCCATCTGCCAACTAGCTCAGTTCATTCATGATGTCCTCCACCTGTTCCCTTGACTCTATTCCAAAACTACTGACCACCCAACTTGCCTTCCTAGATCCCATGCTGGTTGCCATTCTTTCTCCTCCGGCATCTTCCCTCCCCTTCCTTGCCTCTACTGTCACCCTCTTCAAAGAAAATTCACTCTTGACCTATCTGTTGTTGGAAACTACTTCCTGATTTTAAATATCCCTTTCCTCTCAAATCCCATGACAATACATGACAAGGACTAGCTGAGGCGAATATTATAGATGCATTAAAGGTGAAGCTAGATAGCCATATCAGGGAGAAGGGAGTAGAGGGTTATTGCTGATAAGAGTTAGAGAAGGAAGGATGGGAGGAGGCTTGAGTGGAGCATAAAGGCTGGCATGGACTAGTTGGACTGTATATTGTGTGTAATTCTATACATTGTCACCTCCCAGATCCATGGCCGTCTGTCCAGCAACTCCCTGCTTGAATCCCTCCAAGCAGCTTTCCCATCTTCTCACACCATTGAAACAACCCTAACCAAAGTCTGAAATAACATTCTCTGTGCCTGCGACCGTGACCATGGTGCATTATCCCTCCTCTTCCTTCTTGATCTCTTTGTAGGCTTTGGCATGATTAGTCACACCAAAGTAAAGCCTGGCCACCCGACCCAAACCTGACCAAACCCGACTACAAGTGTTGGATTCGGATCAGGTCTATATTGTGTGTCTAGCATTCGGGCTCGGGTCGGGTCGGGTTGGGGTTGGCTGTGGTCGGGTTGTGTTGTGTATTGTTTTCTTTTTAATCTACGTTTTGAAGCGATTTTCTTTCTGTACTAATAACATGTTTGATATTTTTGGGTCGGGTCAGGTCAGGCATGAAAAAAAATTGAAGGACTCAGGGCCAGGGTCGGGTTCGGGTTGGCTGTGGTTGGATCGGGCCCAGGTTGAGTTTTAATTTTATACCCGAGCCAGGCTTTAAGTCACACTATCCTCATCCACTACACTCCCACATTGTACCGCTCAGTGAGATTATGTTTTCTTTGCTCCACTCTTACCTATCTGATCCTAACCACATGCATGTCTAACAATGCATCCGCATCTTGCCCATGTACCATCATCTTTGGTGTCCCAAAGGAATATATCATTCATTCCATCATCTTCCTCATTCATATGCTACCCCTTGACGATATTCTCCATAGACATGGCGTCAACTCCCAGGTGTATGCTGATGACATCCAGCTCTACCTTTTCACCACCTCTTCATCATCTCTCTTGTCTCTTCTGCTGCCTTCAGCTGTCAAACTGCTTGCTGCCATCCAGTCTGGAGTGAACCAGCTGGATTTTGGGAATACTGGAACTGTCACCTTTAGCCCCTGCCACAAACTCCATTCTCTTCCTTCGTCACGGTCTCAGACAAACCAGACAGCAAATTGTTCACAACCTCGGCACCCTGTTCTACCTTGAACTGTTCCCATATCCTCTCCATTACAATGAGCATTTACTTATACTTCAAGTATGTTGCCTGCCTCCATCCATATCTCATCCCTTCTGCTGAGATCTATATCCAGGCCTTTGTCACCTCCAGATTCAACGGTTTAAGTGTTCTCCTGGCTGACCTCTCTCTATCCTTTTTAAACTTCAGTTCATCCAAAGCTTTACTGCTAGTACCCTATCCCCCAACCAGGTGCCGCTTGCCCATCACCCATGTCCTACTGACTTACAATGGCGCCCTGGCGCCTAGCTCTGCTAATTTAAAATTCTCATCTTTGTGTTTAAACCATTGTGTTCTGGCTCTTCCTAACTCTGTGACCTGCTCCAGTACTACAACCTCTGCATACTCTATTCCTCTAACCAAAAGGAATGCTTCTTTACACTCCTCCTCATTTCGAACCACCATTGCTAGTTGTACTTTCAACTGTCTAGGCCCCACCCTCTGGACTTCCCTCTCTACTCTCCATTGTCTCTTCACATTCCTCTCTTTCTTTAACAACTCCCTTAATACCCAACTTTTTTGACAAGCTTTTGGTCAACTCTCCCTGATACTTCCTCATGTGGCTCAGCGTCCATTTTTTTTCTTGTGCCTCTGTATAGTGCTTTGGGATATTTTTCATATTAAATGTACCATATCCAATGCAAGATGCTGTTGTCCTGATGGTATAAAACTGTATTTTTCTTTTACTACGTCTACATTTCATTTGGAGAATTTTATACAAATGTCAGGTAATGTTCTAGTTAGAATGTAGACAATGCAATATTTCAAAACTTTTCAGTGTGCAGTTTATTCAAATAACCCTCATTTGGCCAATTCCTGAAGTATGTGCCAAAGGATTCTGGAATTTCCTTGTTTTGAAACGTGCTGAAGGAAGACAAGGGTCAGTTCTAAATCTGACCAATTGTTGCACTCAGACATTTTGGGTAATCCTAGATGGGATGAACTATCAGTTGATCTGTTTTCTCTTGGTGTTGACTGAGAGAGGAAAATTTGCCAGGTCAATGGGAGAGTTCCCTACACTTCTTCAAATAGTGTTATGCGATCTTTTACATCCACCTGAAAGACAGCACCTCCAACAATGCAGCATTCCCTCGGTACTATAGTAAAGTGTCAACCTAGTTAATGTGCCTCTCTCAATAATGGGACCTGAACTGTCAATCTTCTGACTGATGTGAGCATGCTGCTAACTGAGCTAAACATGCCAAGGAGAATTTACTTGCTTTAGATCTGTGGTACTTGGCTGTTCTTGTAGGTGGTTCTACTTACAGCCTTTGGAATTTAACAGTTGAAAATAAAACAATGTCAAAGAGAACATTTCAAATGGTTTACTTTTTCCAAATAGTGCACTTTGTGTCCAAACTCTGACTCTCCTCTTTTCACTCATTCCATTTCTGCGCTACAGTTGATGGTTTGAGGTTTAGAGTGGACTAGCGGTATAACAGGATCTGAATTGCTACCATTTTCAGCAATGTGCAGCTTCTGTAACAAAATAGCATGCCTGCCAGTAACTTACATAGAATTACATTCCCGAGTACAGTACAGAAACAGGCCATTTGGCCCAACTGGTCCATGCTGGTTTATATTCCACACGAGCCTCCTCCAACCTTACTTCACATATGCTATCAACATATCCTTCTTGTGATGTACTGTGTGAAAAAAAAACAGCTTTTACTCAATTTAAATTAACTGTATTATTGAGGTGCTGCTAGCTATGGTGTATCTAAGTGATCTCCACCACTGGATCAACATTTTATGACTTTCATACTACTACTTCTGTATTTTTGCAGGAATACCCAAGAGGAATGGCTACGCATGTAACCGGGTGGGCTTTTCCATCTCTGACATAGATTAGGTACATTTCAGCAAATAATTGGAATAGACTGAAAAGCTGTAGTTGATACCAAAACACAGATACTTCCAATCTTTGCAGAATAAAATAGGCAATTTTCCCATGAGTTCCCATGAGCAACCCTATGTAGATAATGTTTTTTAAAAAGCAACAATTGGAGCTTTACTCACTGCTTATCTGTAGTTACCTATTTATTTGCAGTTTGCAACTCCCCAACCCTCTCCATTGTGACCAGTTTTGGAAATTGCATGCTATATGTGAGAGGACTAAAATATCCTGATGTGTGTAACATATTTTGCTGTAATCGCACTGATATAAGTTTAGCTTTTAGAATTAGAGTGAGCCATTGATAGTTGGTTTGGACCTTGTAATGGATGGCATTACAGTCTTGGGATAATGACGACAGTTTAATTGTCCTAATAATTGTTCATTGATTTACAATGTAAAAGGATTCTATTAAACAATTGTAGTATGCTGATATATTGTACAATGCAATTCATGAACTGGGCATAATTCAGAAAGTGACTTAAGATTCCAAATTGTTTTAAGGCTTGTTTACATGGAATTTGTCCTGAGATGCAATACCACCCTGTAATTTACCCCAACTATTAACTTTATGTATAATGGCAGTACATTCTTTTAGAAATGTCAGGTATGCGTAGGCTACCACAAGGCTTTCTGAAACAAGATTGTTTGCCAGGAAACAATTGCGATAGGCAGCCAGGGAACATAAATTGGGACTTTTCTCATTGTGGTCTCTAACTGGAATAAGCACCAAGTTAAAAAAAATTGCCTGTAGTTTGATCATCTTAGCTCTGGGAGGGTTGCATGGAATATGTGCAGAATAAGATTTCCCCTGGAGTAGCAGAAGACTCCCCTCTAATTCTGGAACTTGAGTCTCATGTGGTTAGACTGTGTTAATGGTCCTTTAGCATCAGCACTGACTGAGTTATCATTCACCTTGTGTTGATTCATACTAATAACAGATAGAAAAACTGAAGAAGTTTCACAGCTGACATGATGGCATTGAAGGAATGAGATTTTAATGAAGGAGACATTTTGTGTTTATTTTTTCTTGTAAAACAAATTTTGCAAAAGTAAGCTGATTCATGTAAAATGGTGTGCTTTGAGCTACATTTCATAAATATATAAACAGTTATCATAAATTTCCATTAGTTCCTACAAAAGTGGGAATGTAGTGTGTAATTTTTATTTTTACCGGTGTCCATAAATAATGAATAACATTGTCCTTCACCATGCCAAATACTGAAATAAATCTAAGTGGAAACTATTTGGGAGCAAATATCCTTAACCTTTATTCTCAATACTGTCAAGCCATATTCCAAGAATTCAAAACAGGAAATACATTTGCAAAAATGTTATGTAAGTTAACTTTTATTTTTCGATGATTGATTTCTGAATCTGCTTGCTTGTGAATTTTAATTTCCATTTGCTTTTATTTAACTTTGCCTCTTATGCTCTCAGTCAACCTCAGGCTGACATTGATGTGCTCACCAACCTTAGTGAAAAACTAGACATGATTAAAGATTGGTGGAATACTGGGAAAGGTGCCAATCAATGATTCAGTTAAGCTGATATGGTAAGATGGAATAGGGTAGGAGGACACGCGTTTACAGCATAAACACTGACAGAGCCCAGTTGGGCCGAATTGCCTGTTTCTGTGCTGTAGATTCTGTGTAATGCTATGCCTATTTTGCAGTGCTCTGAACTTTCCGAGGCCTTTGTTTAAAAAAAGGGTGTAGACCTGCAAAAGTTGTAAAAATAGACCATTTTCACTTGTTCAAGGCCTTGTTAAAGGTCACTCGTGATGAACAAATGCAACGTTCCGCAGCTTCAGGGTCACGTGAAAATGTATTATTTTACTTCAGATCAGTCCTGGAGTTGGTGAACTTAACAAAGAGGAAAATTGTGAACTATCGCAACGGTAGTGAGAGTGATGAATAGTGCAGAGTGATTTACTGTTTGGAGAGCATGGGTATAGTGGCAGTAAAAGGGGTTGGCCTGTAAGTACAGAGGATGTAGGAAGGTCCACAGAATTGCTGCTATTCCTGGCAGCTACCTAAAAACTCTCAGGCTCACCAGGGAGATAGTGATTAAAGTGTATCGCCTGCTTTTACCTGTGGGGCGGTCATCAATCACCTGCAATGCAGTAATGAACATCACAAATGTTCTCAACTGTTATGTCAGTAGGATCAATTCAGGCACCCAAAGCAGACCCCAAGGGGGTAATTTTAACCAAACCCACCTGTTCAGAATCTGACAGGATTGGGTACAATGTAGGTTTTACACTCTGCCCAATATTGTTCTCGACTGACTTCAATGAAGAGTAAAATTGGATAGGATGTAAAGCCAGTGTTCCATCTGATCCCTTCAGTCTCCTCATGGTTAAAATTATTTCCCAAGAATAGACACTTTGAATAGCTTCAACGCATCTGGGTGGCCAGCAGGCCAGAAGATTTGCATGGAGCCATGAGAAACATTCCCACTCCTCTAGGCCCTACAAAAATCTTCTTTATGAAAAAAGCTTGCACTGGGCTGTTTTTGTGAGTTGCCTGTCATGGCCCATGGGTTTCTCAAAATTTCATCAGGTTCCTAGAACCGGAAGAGGATTCTGATTTGCATATCAAAAATGGTCTTCCCCAGAAACAGGCAGGCAACTTGGCTGCTTGTTTCCACCATAGGTCGGAAATGGTAACACTTGTCTTGAGAGTGGGAACAGGACGATACAAATAAGTTTTTCAAGCCTCATGTTCATCATGATTTCCTATGATGTTTATTACTTTGTGAATCATGTAATCTCTGCGTTGGCTGTATATGAGCCCTACTAAGTTAACTACTCCACTAAGCAATGGATGGCTGCAGAGACAATGAGCTACAACAGATACAGATTAAAAATCTCAGTACTTTATACTATATTTAGAAAGCGTCATTTTTCTGTATCACCCAATGAACAATGTTGCTGTAACTGCAGTCCTTTCTGTTGCATGATCTGAAACAGCTGAGGGCTTTCATGCTAAACTGTTGACCACATCCACATGACATGTATAGCGATGAGCCTTCTGAGGCAGGTAGGTGGGATGCTCAGACAATTTTAATGGCTTGGGCCTCCTTAGCATGACGCTTGCTGGCTTCCCAATCAAAAGAGCCAAGAAGTCAGGAGGAAACAGCCTCTGGGGTCCGGTTAATAGGAAAGTGGATCGGAATGGATAGGAAGGTTTTGAGGTTGGGGAAGGCAGTGGAAACCCAGGGCAGGTGAAGTGCTAGTTTTCCTTGTGGGACCAGGAGGAACAGCCCTGCTTCTCCTGGTCTTCCAATTAAACCTGCAAAAAATGAAAACTTTGCACTTACCTGGTTCTGTTCTGGTTCTGGATCTGGCTCATGGCAGCTTCGGCCTGGGGGGAAATCACTTGCTCAGGCCCGCTGGTTTTGCTTGCCACTGAACAACTGGGGCCAAAATTCCTTCCTAAGAGCTCTGAATTGTTTGCAACTTTAAATGCACACCATAATAGATTCCACAGCTCCCATAAACACTTGCTTGTGGATATGCTGCCCGCTGTAGTTAGTTTTGCACATGTACACATGCTTGTATATGTTTAGTTGGCTACAAGTGATTTAAATGCCATAACAATTTGGGGATTTTGGTGATTACTTAAACCATGTGAGTTTCAACCTTGGGGCTATGTTTTCTTCTGTTCAGTGGAAATTGGAGTAAAACCTAAATCTCTTCACTATTTTTGACTTGTTATCAAAATTAGGAGTTGGATGCCACTTGACCCAAGCCATTTTGTCAGCATGGTGCAAAAAGCCCAACTAACTACAACGCAGTAGTGATAATCTTTTAATGTTTTTCTGTAGCGAAGGAGACACTTAACTAGTATAAATGCCATTACGAGTTGTTAATCCAGCTGCGAGCGTGCGATATTTGTGTTAAGTTTCCAGGCACACGTCCACTGCCTCGGACGTGAGTGCTCACTGCTCTCTCACGATGAGCAATGTCTTGTGATGAACAATGCGCTCCTTCATATCCCCAGAGATTCACGCAGTGCACAAAGTATTTCTTTCTTAGTTTTAATAGTGATTTTGCCACAAAATGTAGAACATGAAAGATTACCTGTATAAGAAGGCTACATCCAATTAATTGACACAGTACTATTAGAGAGAGTACACCTACCTTCCGACTATATTTCTTTCATGTGAGATCTTGATAAAGGCATTTGCCGCAAATGCATTTTGCACCAAGAAATGCCAAGATTTTCATATGTTGGTAAAGCTTCATAAAACCCTATACCTTTTCAAAAGTGAGAGTTAGTTAATACTCTCCATTGTGGAAACATAAAATATTAAAAATTTTGTTAGATCCAGTTAGTGTATTTTGATGATGTCAGGTGTCTTAAGGGTTAGAATCACATCATTCATTACAAATTGCAACTTCATACCTTTACACAACCCACCAAAGGTTGACATCTATTTGTACTGGAAATACTAATCAAGTTTTATACATAACACACAAATTCCACATACCAGCAGTGGAAAGGCCACAGAATTGAATAGCGATATGTGCTGTAAATAAATGGCAGAATGACAAACTTATTTACCTCTTCACTTCTTTTACTCATTCCACCCAGTTTGGCTTTTTATGATTCTGATGCAAGGTCACACAGACCTGAAACGTTAACTCTGTTTTTCTCTCCACATATGCAGCCACACCTGCTGAGTATTTCCAGCAGTTTCTGTTTTAGTTGGCTTTTTCCTTTCTTGCTTCCATTTTAATTGTTCTTTAGATTTTTTTCTCTGCTTCTTTGTATCATCCAACAATGCATGAAGGGGAGGAAAGTTCTTTCTGTACTTCATTTCCCAACATTTCCCCAGGAACCAAGGGTTGTTATCCCAGGAACTGTGTAAGCTTTAAACACTCACAAACCCTGGTTTAGCATCACTTAATTAACCAGTTAGGGTGGGTTGCGGGGTGGTGGGAGATTACACTGGTGGCCACCCATGGAACTGTGCTGGTATGCTTAAAGGTGAGGCTCAGCCTGATAGGGATTGGGTGACATCAGTCAGGAGGATTTTTTTGCAGGTGCAGGAAGACCAATCATCACCTGCAGTCTGAGGAATAACGTGGCAGGCGGAGATTTGCCAACTAGTGCCTGTGGATGCCTTGGTCGGGCTTGAGTATCATAAAGCTGATTTGTCCATTTCAGTTTTCTGCGCCCATCTATTAAGCACTTTGGGACATTTGCTTATATTGAAGGTACTGTACCAATTCAGGTTATTACTGATTTGCTGGGGGACAGGGAGTGGATGGGGCCCACTTCAAAATAGAAAATCGTAAGGAAGTTTGTGCCCAAATTGGGCATGTCTGAGAAGACTGCCTGTCAGGGAGGTGGTGTTGTGATAGCCACCCTCTCTATTGATATAACCCATCACAGAGCTCAAAAAATACGAAGATTCAAAAAGCATTTGTCCAATATCACCTTTTTCTAAATGTATCTGCTACTATCCATAACAGCAAACAAAAGGTTTTTTGCTGCAGGTGCTGGGGTTATGCTATCTCCTTCGGCATTAGGGAAGGCCAGGCTGTCCTGCATGCTATCTATTGACTAGTTGTGCTGTAGATAGATATTTGAATGTAAGAACATATTCAGTAGTTAGTTGAAATCTTTTAATGCATAGGGTTCATGCTGAGGTTATCTCCTCCATAGATTTTATCCGTTAATAACATATAGTGGTGCTGTGCTCTACAGGTTCTGACTCAATTGTGTATTGCAAACATCTCTGTTACATTTTGGCGCCAGACTATGCCCCAGTGGAACAAGTGCATAATGTTAGTTTATATTTCTGTTTAGGAAAAGATTGGAAGTAATGGAAATTTAACAGTTTGAAGAACGTTTACTTGACTGGATAGAGGGGAACTTGCAAGTTTTATTTGACCTGCTGAGACCTATTACACTTTATTTTCATTAATAAAAAAATATGGTAACCAATTGGATTACTGCAGTAATATCTGTGTGGTCATGTTATTGTGATTAGTACTCAATGTTTATCAAATAAATTTGCTGTGTTTCGCTGCCAGTAATGTTATCTGCTTGTGTTAAACACATTTTCATTTATATAGTTTAATCAGTAATAATGGGTCCAAAATGATGATGTGGGATATTAAGCGTCTGAATACTCAGCACATTTGTTTGAGATCCCTCTTTCTGCATTTTCACTCGAGATGTTACCACTTTTATTTCAAGTGGCTTAATACCTTTGCCAAAATAGGGGAGAAGATTTTCAAATGAACACATACTTCTAAAGCATTTCTTCAAGGCTGATGTATTAACTCATGGGGCGTGCTTGCATTTTTCACTGTTACTGTAATAGCAATGGAAAAAATTAGTGGTATGTGCTGAAATATCAGTCGGCGTGAAATTCGGATTGGTAGCACTCATTGTTTGGGTGCTTTGGTCACCGTTTGAGGTCCAAAGTGGCGTCCAATGTGCGGACACACTTCTGATCTGAAATACACCGGACATCTTATTGGTAAGGTTGTTGGCTTACGTGTAGTGAATGGCTACAGAAAGTATACAGAGTTGGCAAATCATGATGCCATGCTGATTTGTAGCGAGCGCTGCCATTTTGGAGCTCAATGCTCCAATGCTCCAATGTTAATGTGCTCTCCTAATCACGAACATGTATCGAGTCACAGGAAGGATACCCCCCCACACCCGCTCACCAGCACAATTAAAGGGATCATCAGCTGCTTACAGGTTAGTAGCTGATTTATTTTTTCTGGCTGTTGCTATGATTTTACAAGTGTTTGGTGCTTTCTATGGTCATTTCAAGTAGCGAAAGTCTATGGGGCATGGTGTGGCCAGTGCTGAAGAACCTTTGCTGACTTCAAGGTTTCAGCACAAACCAGTTGCGCCAGACATGGGTGCACTAGGAAGTATTCATCTTGGAATACAGCATGACAGGCACAATGAGCAGATGCCATGCAGAGCAGGACAAGCTGCTGGAAGAGGCAGGAGGAGGAGGGGGAGAAGGGCTCTCAGCAGGAGGTCGTATCCACATAGAATGGTCAGGGAACAATTCTCCAACCTGAACTTCAGTGAGGAACAGTGTGTGTGACGTCTACCTTCCATAAGGACGTCCTCACCAAAATCTGCCACCTGCTGCAGCCAGGATTGCAATCTTAGAGCAAGGTTCTCATTGCCAGTGGCTGTCAAGGTGACTGTGGCAATGACCTTTTATGCTTCTGCCTGAAGTGTTCTCTGCCTTGATATTTCGCTATGAATATCTTGATGGGGGGGCTGACATGACGAAACTCATATGGTTGCACACACTATTGGAAGTCCTTTGAGTTAAATGGTGGTCCATTACATATTAGAACTTCAATTGAAATGCCATGGTGTGTAAAATGAATTTTCATCTGAACAATGACTTCTTTTCCTATTTGATTACATGCACCCTGAAGACAGAGGCCTAAGTCTGTCCCCAAATGGGCCTTGCGGCTTATCTTCATAATTCTGAGCGGCCTGCATTCCAACGGAGCTCGCTGGTCTGGTATCTCAAAAAAATCACCTGGCTCAGACAGCAAGCGGGGCGGCAGGTATGCCCGGGGAGGCAGGGTGTTGAATGGGAGAAAGGGTTGGGTAAGGGCAAGACAGGCCAGCAGCGTCCCACAGCATTGCTGTAGAGTCAGGAGTAACACATTTAAGATCACTGGTTAGGCTGCTAAGCACATAATCTGGCTAGTGTTTGCACGATTTGGCATCTGGGTTCCAAAACAGTGGTTAGGTCCCCGATTACCATATTCAAGGGGCCTAAAGCCTGTATAAGGCGCGCACCCAGAGCGGCTAAAAGTTGCCCGATTCAAAATAGCGGCCAGTGAACTCTGAATACAAATCAAGTATGGGAGATCGGTTTTCAATGAATTCTTCCCTTGTTTTATGCCTGCCAGGTGAAACAATAGGGAGAGATGGTAGTGTATTGGTAATGCCAAGGAACTAGTAATCCAGAGGCCCAGGCTGATGCCCTGGGGACACGGGTTCAAATCCCACCATGGCAGCTGGTGGAATTTGAATTCAATTAATTAATAGACATCTGGAACCCTTGCTGTTTGTAGTGTACATTAATGGTTTAGATGTGAATATAGGAGGTATGATCAGTAAGTTCGCAGATGACATGAAAATTGGTGGTGTCGTAAATAGTAAGGAGGAAAGCCTTAGATTACAGGATGATATAGATGGGCTGGTAAGATGGGAAGAGCAGTGGCAAATGGAATTTAGTCCTGAGAAGTGTGAAGTGATGCATTTTGGGAGGACTAACAAGGCAAGGGAATATACAATGGATGGTAGGACCCTAAGAAGTACAGAAGGTCAGAGGGTCCTTGGTGTACTTGTCCATAGATCACTGAAGGCAGCAGCACAGGTGGATAAGGTGGTTAGGAAGGCATATGGGATATTTGCCTTTATTAGTCGAGGCAGATGGTGCGAGGGGGGAGCTGGGAAGGGGACTGCATCTTTCCCTCGCACCATCTTCCCCTCGCGCCCCCTTCCCCTGCACCCCTCTCCCCTACCCCCTGCAGCCCCCTTCCCAGCTCCCCCTCGCACCCCCTTCCCTCCACCCCTTCCCACCGCATCTCTCCTCCTCGCACCCCCTCCCCCCCGCACCCACTTTCCCCCCCCCTCCTCCCACCGGCATCCACCTACCCCTTGTAGGGGACCTAACAACCCCACTGCCATGTGGGCGTCTCGGGAGAGACCAAGGTTAACAGAAAATCCGGAGCAGAACCCCGAAGGCAGTCATGTGTCACCTTTGGCATGTTTCTGGCAGTTCCTGCAGCCATTCTGGTGCCAAACGTCGTTCTCTGCACTCCTTTGGACCCCACCAGGAAGGCCGAGAGGGGGGTTTTGGCGCTTGGGCAACTCACAACCCCCATACATTCGCCCAGGCATGCGCCATGGAGAGGTCATTCCATAGTCGCCTCACAGCAACCAAAACAACACGGAAGGCAGCAGTTACGGGTTATAAGTCCAGCTCAATTGGCGTAGAGATTGGGCGCCACGGGTTGCCTTTGGTGGTGGGAGAGGTCATAGCATCTTACTGGACAGCTACCGCCCGCCTCAAACGGGCAGCCACCGGTCAGTAAGTTTCTGTCCCGCCACAGTCCACCTGCTTCAATGGGTGCTTGGAGCTCAGGATCATTGCCCGACAAGTGGACTGCAACACCGCACCAAACAGCACGACAAAAAAAGGAAAGAAGGTACCAGCCCTTCGTTTTGCAAGCTGGAACGTCAGAACTATGTGTCCTGGCCTGTCGGAAGACCTTACACAAATCAACGATTCTCGGAAGACTGCCATCATTAACAATGAGCTCAGTAGACTCAATGCAGACATTGCAGCACTTCAGGAGACAGGCCTCCCTGCGGATCTCTAAGAGAGCAAGACTACACCTTCTTCTGGCAGGGTAGGGATCCTGAAGAACCAAGACAGCATGGATTGAGCTTTGCCATCAGAAACTCTTTGCTCAGTATGATCGAGCCACCCTCAAATGGCTCGGAAAGCATACTGTC
Source organism: Heterodontus francisci (assembly GCF_036365525.1). Classification (NCBI taxonomy): domain Eukaryota; kingdom Metazoa; phylum Chordata; class Chondrichthyes; order Heterodontiformes; family Heterodontidae; genus Heterodontus; species Heterodontus francisci. The sequence continues at coordinate 21,102,370 of NC_090408.1, read as the reverse complement.
CATCCGTCTGTTCACCGCCTCTGGTCTAGTACATCTACTCAGCATCTATGCTCCAACACTCTGCTCCTCACCTGAAGCTAAAGACCAGTTCTACGAGGAACTCCATAATATCATTAGTAACATCCTCAACACCAACCACCTGTTCCTGCTGGGGCACTTTAATGCTAGGGTTGGGGCCAACCATGACTCATGGCCCTCCTGCCCTGGGTGCGATGGCACTGGTAGAATGAATGAGAATGGTCAGAGACTGCTTGAGTTATAACCTCTATCATAACCTCTGCATCACCAACTCATTCTTTCACACTAAACCCTGTCACCAGGTTTCTTGGAGGCATCCGTTGCCACCAGCTGGACCTCATCGTCACAAGGCAAGCCTCTCTAAACAGCATTCAAATCACATGCAGCTTCCACAGTGCGGACTGCGACACTGACCACTCCCTGGCGTGCAGCAAGGTTAGCCTCAAACCAAAGAAGCTGCATCACTCCAAGCAGAAGGGCCGCCCACGCATCAACACGAGCAGAATTTCTCATCCACAGCTGTTACGTAAGTTTCGAAATTCACTGGAAAAAGCCCTTCAAAACACTCCCACAGGGGATGCAGAGACCTTGTGGGCCCACATCAGAGACGTCATCTATGACTCAGCAATGACCACCTATGGCAAACGTGTGAAGCGGAATGCAGACTGGTTTCAATCTCACATTGAAGAGCTGGAACCTGTCATAGCCGCTAAGCACAATGCACTGCTGAACTACAAGAAAGCCCCCAGCGAGTTAACATCCATAGCACTTAAAGCAGCCAGAGGCACTGCACAAAGAACAGCCAGGCACTGCGCAAATGACTACTGGCAACACCTATGCAGTCATATTCAGCTGGCCTCTGACACCGGAAATATCAGAGGAATGTACGATGGCATTAAGAGAGCTTTTGGACCAACCATCATGAAGATTGCCCCCCTCAAATCTAAATCAGGGGACACAATCACTGACCAACGCAAGCAAATGGACCGCTGGGTGGAACACTACCTAGAACTGTACTCCAGGGAAAATGTTGTCACTGAGACCGCCCTCAATGCAGCCCAGTCTCTGCCAGTCATGGATGAGCTGGATGTATATCCAACAAATTCGGAACTCAGTGATGCCATTGATTCTCTAGCCAGCGGAAAAGCCCCTGGGAAGGACGGCATTACCCCTGAAATCATCAAGAGTGCCAAGCCTGCTAGACTTTCAGCACTGTATGAACTGCTTTGCCTGTGCTGGGATGAGGGAGCAGTACCACAGGACATGCGCGATGCCAATACCATCACCCTCTATAAAAACAAAGGTGACCGCGGTGACTGCAACAACTATTGTGGAATCTCCCTGCTCAGCATAGTGGGGAAAGTCTTTGCTTGAGTCGCTTTAAACTGGCTCCAGAAGCTGGCTGAGCGCGTCTACCCTGAGGCACAGTGTGGCTTTCGAGCAGAGAGATCGACCATTGACATGCTGTTCTCCCTTCGACAGCTACAGGAGAAATACTGTGAACAACAGATGCCCCTCTACGTTGCTTTCATTGTTCTCACCAAAGCCTTTGACCTCGTCAGCAGACGTGGTCTCTTCAGACTACTAGAAAAGACTGGATGCCCACCAAAGCTACTAAGTATCATCACCTCATTCCATGACAATATGAAAGGCACAATTCAGCATAGCGGCGCCTCATCAGACCCCTTTCCTATCCTGAATGGCGTGAAACAGGGCTGTGTTCTCGCACCTACACAGTTTGGGATCTTCTTCTCCCTGCTGCTCTCACATGCGTTCAAGTCTTCAGAAGAAGCAATTTTCCTCCACACAAGATCAGGTGGCAGGTTGTTCAACCTTGCCCGTCTAAGAGCGGAGACCAAAGTACGGAAAGTCCTCATCAGGTAACTCCTCTTTGCTGACGATGCTGCATTAACATCTCACACTGAAGAGTGTCTGCAGAGACTCATCGACAGGTTTGCAGCTGCCTGCACCGAATTTGGCCTAACCATCAGCCTCAAGAAAATGAACATCATGGGACAGGACGTCACAAATGCCCCATCCATAAATATCGGCGACCACACTCTGGAAGTGGTTCAAGAGTTCACCTACCTAGGCTCAACTATCACCAGTAACCTGTCTCTCGATGCAGAAATCAAAAAGCGCATGGGAAAGGCTTCCACTGCTATATCCAGACTGGCCAAGTGAGTGTGGGAAAATGGCACACTGACACAGAACACAAAAGTCCAAGTATATCAAGCCTGTGTCCTCTGTACCTTGCTCTACGGCAGCGAGGCCTGGACAACGTACGTCAGTCAAGAGCGACGTCTCAATACATTCCATCTTCGCTGCCTCCGGAGAATCCTTGGCATCAGGTGGCAGGACCGTATCTCCAACACTGAAGTCCTCGAGGCAGCCAACACCCCCAGCATATACACCCTACTAAGCCAGCGGCACCTGAGATGGCTTGGCCATGTGAGCCGCATGGAAGATGGCAGGATCCCCAAGGACACATTGTACAGCGAGCTCGTCACTGGTATCAGACCCACCGGCCGTCCTTGTCTCCGCTTTAAAGATGTCTGCAAATGCGACATGAAGTCCTGTGACATTGCTGACAAGTCGTGGGAGTCAGTTGCCAGCGATCGCCAGAGCTGGCGGGCAACCATAAAGGCGGGGCTGAAGTGTGCCGAGTTGAAGAGACTTAGCAGTTGGCAGGAAAGAAGTCAGAAGTGCAAGGAGAGAGCCAACTGTGTAACAGCCCCGACAACCAATTTTATCTGCAGCACCTGTGGAAGAGTCTGCCACTCTAGAATTGGCCTTCATAACCACTCCAGGCGCTGCTTCACAAACCACTGACCACCTCCAGGCGCTTACCCAATGTCTCTCGAGACAAGGAGGCTAAAGATGAAGATGAGCCGAGGCACAGCATATAAGAGTAGGGAGGTTCTGATGGAGCTTTGTAAAATGCTAGGTCGGCCACAGCTGGAGTACTGTGTACAGTTCTGGGCACCACACTATAGGAAGGATGTGATTGCACTGGAGCGGGTGCAGTGGAGATTCATCAGGATGTTGCCTGGGCTGGAGCATTTCAGCTATGAAGAGAGACTGGAAAGGCTAGGGTTGTTTTCTTTAGAGCAGAGAAGCTGAGGGGTGACATGGTTGAGGTATACAAAATTATGAGGGGCATTGATCGTTTAGAGAGGAAGAAACTTTTTCCCTTAGCGGAGTGGTCAATAACCGGGGGCATAGATTTAATGTAAAGGGCAGGAGGTTTAGAGGGGATTTGAGGAGAAAAAATTTCACTCAGAGGGTGGTTGGAATCTGGAACACACTGCCTGAAGGGGTGGTAGAGGCAGGAACCCTCACAACATTTAAGAAGTATTTAGATGAGCACTTGAAATGCCATAGCATACAAAGCTTCGGGCCAAGTGATGAAAATGGGATTAGAATAGTTAATGTGCTTGATGACCGGCACAGACATGATGGGCCGAAGGGCCTGTTTCTGTGCTGTATAACTCTATGACTCTATGGTGTTGAAAGCTAGTCTCAGTAATGTTGCCATGAAACTATCATCGATTGTTGTACAAATCTATCTGGTTCACAAATGTCCTTTAGGGGAAGGAAATCTACTGTCCTTACCTGTCTGGCCTACATGTGACTCCAGATGCACAGCAATGTAGTTGACTCTTAACACTCTGAAATGGCCTAGCAAGCATTCAGTTTTCAAGGACAATTAGTGATGGGCAACAAATGCTGGTCTTGCCAGTGACTCCCACATCCCATGAAAGAATAAAAAAATGAGGTTGAATTTCTCCCTTTATATCTATTTTACAGAAATTAGGAATAGAATACATGAAACAATTGCTTCCATTCACTTGACACAGATCACACCCTATTTTCTCTCAAGGCCTTTCTGGTATTTGGTAGTTAATGAGCTGTTCCTTTTGTTGTTCAGTTTGAAACTGTTTGCAAGTATCATACCTCAGCATCTATGTCTGCATGTCCCCTTTCATCAGACACAAATAAATTACTTCTCTAGTTCTGTGAAGATAACCTTGGATTCCAGAATGACTCAACTGAACTCTGCTCTTCATCTTTTTATATGGAGTGGTAGAACTGCTTTAGTCTCTTGAATATCAGTCCATCTTGAATGCTGAGTTACACCGAATTACTTAGAATTTTGCAGTACAGAAACAAACCATTTGGCCGAGTAGGTCTATGTTGGTGATTTTACTCCACACGAGTCTCCTCCCACCTTACTTCATCTTACACTATCAACACATCCTTTTATTCCTTTCCCCCTCATGTACTGATCTAGCTTCATCTTGAATGCTCCTCACCTCATTGTGATAGCGAATTCCACATTCTCACCACTCTCTGGGTAAAGATGTTTCTCTGGAATTCATTATTGGATTTATGGGCGACTATCTTATATTTCTGACCCTAGTTTTGGACTTCCCATGTGGAAACATCCTCTCTACATCTACCCTATTGAACCTTTTCATAATTTTAAAGGTCTCTACCAGGTCACCTTTGAGTCTTCTGTTTCCTGGAGAACAGAGCCCCAGCCTGTTCATCTCTAATGTTAAGTACACGGTAATCTCAGATGGCATTTCACTTGTGTCAGTTGACTTTCTTTGCTATCTGTCACTCTCAACAATTTCAAGTTTCATTCACTCCAGTAACTCACTGAATCTTGGTCCTTCCATCAATAAAGTGCAGCATCACAACCTCCCCTCAGAAAGTGGCAGGTATTGTAGCATGTTGATCGTTTATATGGCCTAGATTTTCCTGCAACAATGAGATCGATGATGTACCCCATTAATCTTGACATCTGGTGTATCAATCTCATCTTGATATTTTGCTGTTTTTTTGCTGGTTTTCTAATTAGCGGCAAATTCAGGCACTCGGCGCAGATCTAAGAGCTGAAGTGATGGCATGCCCACCATCTGGAGCTGTAGGAAATAGTTTACAATGAATGGAAGTGTAATTTCTTAAATAATCTTTAATCTATAATTCTTTTAAGATATAGTATCCGCTGAGAGGTTTGAGATTTTTGTTGGGTTCACTGCTGGGTGTGGTCTATGAATTCAGGCCATTCCAAGACACTACAAATTATTCATTATTTAGAAATAAAATAATTCTTGACCTTTTTCTCGTGGATTACAAGGGCAACAAATGAACCAAGCAAGCTAACTGTAAATTTTTAACTCATTGAGAAGTTCTGGGATTGATTAAGACTGAAGATTGCAAATCTTTGTTCACATCAAGTTACTCATAACAGATTGAAACAACAGTGATGAATAAACAAATTAAAGTATTTGGAACAGCTATGTTATCTTGGTGACTTTAGTGAATTGGGCAAACAGAGGAGTTATTTAAATTCTAAATTGAAAGTGCTGTGGACATATGGCATGGCAATATTACAATTGAACTTCCAAGGTGCAGTAAGTGGCAAGTCAAGGATCCTTATTTTCAAACAGTGATACATTTTCAACATTAGAGAGTTTAAGGGTATTTTTGGATGTTGACAGGCTACTGAGATCAAGAGGCAACAGTGTCAAGACTAGTTTAAATGTATAAAAATTAGAATTGTCATAGTTTTTAATGGGGGCAGAGCAATAATAATTAACAGACTCGGTGAGGGGAGCGGCACAGAAATTCCAAGAATATATAGAACATTTTCATGGTCACCTATTGAATGACCTCAGATTCATTTCATACCAAATTTATATGAAGTCTTGATTGCAGAAATGCTCTGGACACGTCACAAATGATTTGATGCATCTGAATTTCCTCGGGAGTTTTCTTGCCCCCGGAATTTCAGCAAGTGGGAGCAGCTTGAGGAAATTCAGCCTCATAATTTCACGTGAAGTTGCGCACTTTACTCTGTGATAAAAAATTTGAATCTTCCCTGGTAGTACTGGGAAGCAATGTCGGCCTCATTGCAGAGATATTGGAAGCCATACTTAAATTCGCATAGTATATTTCAGTTTGATATTTGATTTCCACCTAATTTCGTTACCAGAGGATTGTTGAGGCTTGCAAATGTGTTAGATTAAAATAAGTTACATTTTTTTTTTAATAATCTATTTTCAGCTGATGCATACTAAAGAAACCAACAGTGTAAGATTTTTGTTGATGACTGGGAGAGAAATCATTGTTCAGCACTTTCATTGCAGAGAGGAGGGTTAAAATGTAAAGGGGTCACCAAACTCATGGCCTCTGCATTGCTTATGCCTGATAAAGCATCTTAGAAATGCAGGGGACATAATATATAATACAATTATCTAAAAACCTCAAATAAAATAAGATATATTATAGATGTGTTTTATTCTACTCCAGTGCATTTTCTCAGCATTCTGTTGTAAATCAGAAGACTATAATGTAACAATGAGTTGTGTGATTTATTATTCAGTTTCATCACAATCAAAAATTACAGAATACATAATAATTTCCAGTAGTGATTTTGTTAAAAAAATTAAAGTTTTAAAAATTCAGAATGTTGGCTGTCTGATTAATCAATCGAACCTTTTCCATGGGTTAGTGGCCTCAGGGATAATTATCAATCACAAAATAAATTATTGGGCTTATTCTTTCTTGACTACAATATTTCTAAAAATATAATTTTACAATGTATTGCACAATACAGTGGGGTGCGGGGGTGGGGGGGGGGGGGGGGAAATAAAACTTTCTTTCTAAAACTGAAGAAAGATAGATGGGGAAACCATTCATTGCCCTGGTCTATCAATTCCCATTGTATCCTGTGTTACAGACAGGTGGAAAATGATAGGAATGGTTTCCTTTTTTCACCTCTCAGTTTACCAAAGACAGTCTTGTTGTTAGAAATGTGTTTTAACCCCTGTGCAATTTAATGGTCAACAAACAGACAAATGACAGGTTTTCTCATAGGTTTAAAGAAAAATAAATGTTTATTAAACACTACTTGAAAATATTTGCACCTTCATCCAGTCTCACACACACACAAGAAAAGACATAAATTAAAAGTGAGCATGCATTTAGGTCTGATGGCTTTAAACAGTTTGTTGTGAAACCTGTTTTCCCAGAGGAAGACTTAAAAACAGTGCAGGCCTGTTTTTCTTTTTTCCTGGTTCACTGATGTCAGACTTGGGAAGTTTCAGGTGGATGGATGCTTTGCTGCAGACTTCTTTGGTTAAATCTCAATTACAGTTCAATGGCAAAAATCCTGTTACAATTTCTCAGATAGGGAGTTTCAAGGTCACCTTTCATCTCTGCCTCCAGGAAGTTTATAGATGGTATTCTGGCAGGGTCATTCTTGCTGGGATGGATCTCTTTTCCTTTTGGCTTCTGTCTGCGCAGAAAATGTCTCTTCATAAAAACTCCTTATCAGTGTTGTGGAATTAAACTGACCACTCTTGAGTCCATGGGATTTAAGCAAGCAAAGATGCTTATTCAAGCATATGCAAGGAAGAAGCTTCTTGTAGCCCAAAGAACTTCTCAGCAATACAGAGTTTGCAGCACATATTTATAGTTATTAACTTCCTAGTTTTACTGCACAATTCTATGATAGCCATCAATCATTAATTACTTTAATTCATTACATGCATCATGTGGTTAGTAACCTGATCAATGGACAAAACCAGACTAGCAGGTGTTCCCTGCTATCTCAGTTCCTGGCCTTGAGTCTGCTAGCTACTTGGTGACTGTCTGGCCTTCACTTCCCCTTTATCTTGTTCCCACATAATAACATGATTACACAGACAGCTAGGCTTTTATCATCACGTTGCTGAATTTGCAGCCCCAGGACTAGGCCATGAACACTGAATGGGCCATTTACATTTCTAATGCTGTCTTCAACACTTGACCAGACATGACGATTGGTTCAGGGTTCCAGCAGTTGGCTTTCATTAACAGGGGGATTGAGTTTAAGAGCCGCGAGGTTATGCTGCAGCTCTATAAGGCCCTGGTTTGACCACACTTGGAATATTGTGTTCATTTCTGGTCGCCTCATTATAGAAAGGATGTGGAAGCTTTAGAGAGGGTGCAGAGGAGATTTACCAGGATGCTGCCTGCACAGGAGGGCATGTCTTACGAAGAAAGATTGAGGGAGCTAGGGCTTTTCTCATTGGAGCGAAGAAGGATGAGAGGTGACTTGATAGAGGGGTACAAGATGATGAGAGGCATAGATAGAGTGGATAGCCAGAGACTTTTTCCCAGGGTGGAAAGGGCTATCACCAGGGGGCATAATATTAAGGTGATTGGAGGAAGGTTTCGGGGAGATGTCAGAGGTAGGTTCTTTACACAGAGAGTGGTGGGTGCGTGGAATGCGCTGCCAGTGGTGGTAATAGAAGCAGATACATTAGGGACATTTAAGCAACTCTTGGATAGGTACATGGATGATAGTAGAATGAAGGGTAGGTAGTTAGTTTGATCTTAGAGTAGGTTAAAGGTTCGGCACAACATTGTGGGCCGAAGGGCCTGTACTGTGCTGTACTGTTCTATGTTCTATGTTCTATGTTCAAAGGAAATCACTCCCTGTGACCTCTAATGCCTAAAGGTGAAAGACAGAGAGAACTATTTGTTAGGAATTTTTTGTTGGCAGTGAGTGACTGTGAGATTGGTGAAAGCAATATTAATTCATTTCAAGTTTTTGTTTACTTACAACCATTATATTTTTGCTTTTCACATTTAAAAATATAAGCCACATATAACTTAGCCCAATATAATATTGGCAATTTTTTTTATTGGCTATCCCTTGCAGATGAGGATGATTGTCTTCCGTGAGTCCGAAGATAGCTGAAGAGGCCGATTTGGGATTTACAGACTTTATGGCACGTCGGGCATTTGTAGTCATGTGGAATGTCTGGTTGCGTTTATTAGTTCGGGTCATGGCTTGTTTTTTTCACTGCTCTTACTTTTCCTCTTCATTTTGTCATCGTTGGGTCTCAAAATGCTGGGATCCTTCTCACAGACTCTGCTTCCATCTGGTTTGGTCCAGAGCGATGGTCTCCTAGGAGCTGATGTCAATGTTGGCTTTCAGCACATCCTTGAAGTGTTTCTTCTGTCCTCCTCTATTGCTTCTGCCCTGCCTGAACCGAGAGAAAAAGACTGTTCTGGGAACCTGGTATCAGACATCCAAACTATATGAACAACCCAACGAAGCTGATGGCAGATAATCATAGCCTCGATGCTTATGATGCCTGCTTGTGAGAGGACATTGATGTTGGCGCGCCTGCCCTCCCATTTGATAAGCAGGATCTTCCACAAGCAGCGTTGATGATATGACTCCAGTGCTTTGAGGTGCCTCCAGGACATTGTCCACGTTTCAGCCTCATACTGTAAGGTAAGGATCATGACCACATGGTAGACCGTGAGCTTGTTTTCTGTTTTGTTGTCACAATCTTCAAACACTCACTACCTCAGGTGGCCAAAGGCAGATTTCAGGTGATGCTGAATTTCTTCGTCAATGTCAGCTTTCTGTGAAAGATAACTTCCAAAATACTGGAAGTGTTCCACATTTTCCTGGCACTCATCATGAATCCTAATCAATGGGGCTGGGGCATGTGCATTTGGAGCTTGCTGATGTAGACTTTGCTCTTCTGAATGTTGAGTGTAAGGCCCATCTTCTTATATGCCTCAGTAAAATACGTCGACGATTCTCTGACATCAGTTTCCGACATAGCACTTACTGTAGCATCATCAGCATAATTGGCAATAATAGTTCATTCCAACCACACACCTACTTAATCCTAATTTTCTGTGCTTTTTCTGCATTCCATTAGGTTTGGTAAATAAACATATAGTTCAGTATCCTATGATCCAATCTTTGAAGGCAGAAGACTCAGATCATGCACAATCTAAGCTCTATGTTGCTCAGACTTTCATATTTACACATCTCAAGCCCTCACGGTTGCTGACCTCAGCATAAGATCCCATTTTCAGAAGCCCAATAAACAACTATAGACCTTTTAGACCTGTAGCTACATTTAAATGTGCACCCAGTTTTCAGACATAAGGCCCAGTGGGTTCTTTTGAGTTCTTTTGTGCCCGTACCCTTGGGAGAAAATAAATGAGTGCAACCCTTCCCATTCAGATGTAGCATTAGTGAGGCGCACTGTGTCTATCCATTGTCCACTGGGGCTTTCAGATAGGAAAATTTCTGATCAATCTACTTTAGTCAAGCCTACTCCCTAATTGGATTAATTGATATTTTAGTCATTATGTAGTAAAATGTTAACATCATGTTTAGTGTGGAAAATGCAAGTCAACAATAAATTCTCCAAAATAGGCTTGACAGCAAAAAGGATTCTCACCTGGACATGCAAAATGAGCAGTTATATTATTACAGATAAGCCAATCCTCCATACACTGATGTGATGCTAAAGAGGCTCTATTGCTGCATTGGAGCCTTTTGGGCAGGCTGTGTTCTTAGAATAGTAAAGTTCATGAGTTTGACTGCTGAGATTGCTGGCAATGTGTGGACATATGTCAAGGTACATTTGCTGTGCTGCAAATGTATCCAGACTACAGCCTGAACTTTTGCAGAGTTTATCAGTCGGCTTAAGTTTGAATTACAGTTGAAGAATTTGTAGTGACAGGCATGTTCAACAGCATAATGAGATCATTGTGTTATGCCAATATGCCCACCTCTGCTTAAACTCCTGCTACAGTATCTCGTTCGACATGCACTGGATAATAATGCCCCTTTAAGCAACACTTTTCATAAGCACATACAAAAGGGACACTGTTTCTTCAGTCATAAGCTGATACTGAATATTTTCAGAGCAGTTGGAAAATATATTAGTATCATGTTGATTCAAGCTCTGCAAGAAAGTTAATACCATGCTTAAATTGATAAATGAAAACGTCAGGACACATTTTGCTAAGCAGGATGTGAGAATACATTTGCATTGGCACAAAGCAAGCTTTGGCGTGAAGTATCCGCTTACAAGATCTAGCATATGGAAAGATAAGCAGTTACCACCCAGCACATCAGGATAGTGCCATATTCCTATCTACACCAGTGATTGATGCAAGGTTTATTCTGCAATGGTTGCTGGGACATGTGCCAGACAGCTTCCAGGCCAATATGAGCACAGAGGTCATGGTGGACACAGCTTAAGGGAGAGCGAGACCTATTAGCTAGTCCATTCTAATGAAATTAATAAACATCGTCAATAAAGGCTAGTTTTTTTTCTCAAAATAAGAATTAACCAATTAAGTCTGATAAGCAATAAAATTTCTGATGATGATAATTGCTCAAAACCTGAATGTTGTGGCAAATAATCTAACGACCTTTTGTGAGTTTTCTGAAGAACCTATTACAACATAAATACATTTTGAAAATACTTTAAGAGCAATTTTCATATTTTGATCACAATGAGCAATTCCAGCTATGATGTGAATTTTCTGTTTGTGATTTTCATTTGACCAAACCATCAAGGCCTGGCTGTACACTGTAGTGAGAATGAACTATCAGGTAATAACTAAATCTATGATTAATTTGAAAATCCATTTTTTCTGTTGAATATTTTTCTAGACATTGATGATATGACTGACTTGGGGAGAAAATAGCATGCTTGATGGTGAGAATCTGCTGAATTAGGTGTATTTGAATTCATTCATTAATGTGAGTGAATGTCTCAGCATAATTATGAAGCCAGGCCGGGAGATTTTCAGTTGCACCTTGTCACTCCTTCAGGGAAAGCTCAGGCCATTCCTAGTGAATAAATGCACTTTTTGCAAGTCTTAATTTCTGATGTTGTCATTGGGAAACCAGAATTTTAGGCCCTATTTCCGCCAGGATCTTACCTTGACATATATGTGCTTTGTATGGGGGAATAAAGCAGGTGGAATTGGAGGGATCTCTGCCGGTCCAACCCCTTCTGATGTCAGCATGGAGGTGTCTGGATGTAAGAAGCACAGATCTGACCACCATCAAAATTTCATAATGGCAGAGACCCAGCAGAACCAGGTCAAATTCCAAATCCTGCACGCCCGCTTGGCTTATGCCTCTGCAGTCCCCTCCAAGCTCAGGAATTTTGGAGTCATCAGGTTTTAGTTGAATATTCACTACATGTGTATGTCCCAGCTAGCCATTGCATGTAATGGGCACATCATAAGGTAATGACAGCTTAAAAAGTCCGTCAGTTAAGTGCTTAAACCAGGAGGAATTATGCACACAGGAGCAAAAAGAAAACATGAGATTCTGACTTTACTCACTTTGCTCTCACTGAAGCAGCATTATAAATTCCTGTAACATTTCCCAGACCGTGTCCACAGTCCTTCATGGAGTGTCAGTTTACCTCATGAACAATACAAATATATTCATGTATATGGTGGGCAGGGTCCTGCACTTTTCCCCCTACACACTGCATCTGTAGCGAACTAATTGCAACCATTTCAAATGTCAGTTATAGGCCAGTCAAGTTTCCACATCAAAGCAATTGATCTCTTTAAACTGAAGTGCCAATTTATTTTTTCTGTCTCACACCCTGTAATCTATAGCATTGATTTAATGCAAGATTAAAAGGAACAAAGAAGGGATGCTCAGAATAGCAGAGGGCACCAGAGATGATCTGGCTTCACCCGCCAATATGCCACTCACTGTGCGTCTATAAGCTCATGCACAGCTGTCTGACAGCGAAGAAGGAACCGAGACTCAAGTGCAGCAGGGAACAGCTACACAGCTGTGCCATCTTCTTCCAGGAGACATACAGACTCTACAAGGGGACTATTGCTCTCCACATTTATCCGTTTGGCCCCTTCCAGGCCATCATGGGGGACATTGGCAGTTTCCAGGTTGTGACAAACATCTCAATCTCAACAACAGCAGAATGACAAAGCTGTCCAATTTCACTGTAGTACTGGATTTTCCAATCTATAGTGGATCATTAATGGCACTTGTGTCCATCCAAGTCCCGAAGCACATGGCTTCCAAGAACAGATAAGAGCTCTATTCCAATATAATAAAAGCAAAATACTGCGGATGCTGGAAATCTGAAATAAAAACAAGAAATGCTGGAACCACTCAGCAGGTCTGGCAGCATCTGTGGAAAGAGAAGCAGAGTTAGCGTTTCGGGTCAGTGACCCTTCTTCGGAACTAGCAAATATTAGAAATGTCAAAGGTTATAAGCAAGTGAGCCGGGGGTGGGGCAAGCGATAACAAAGGAGAAGGTGTTGATTGGACAAGGCCACATAGCTGACCAAGAGGTCATGGAGCAAAGGCAAACAATATGTTAATGCTCTATTCCATCTGTGCAGCTGGTCATACCATTAACACCACATTATACAGGTCACTGCCTACTTCCTGAGAAAGAGCCATTGTTTATTTTAAGGTAGTTGCCTGTGTCAGGCCTATTTGAAGGTGAAGGGAGATTGAAGGATGGACCCTTTGAAACCATGGCTACCATCGTCATCCCTTGCTAAAGGCACCGTTGCTGTAGCCATGGGCAGAAGCAGAACACCGATGCAATGAGACCCATGCAGCTATCCGGATCATTTTAAAGTATACTATCTCTAGCGAGGTTCACTGAACCTACCTGCGCATGGAAGACCAAATGACTTACAACTGCAATTGCTAACCTACCTGACTAGTTTTTGTCCCCCCATTCGCCCCAGTATCTCTGAAACTGTTGATTTGCTCAATCACCCCTTTACCTCAATGCTCTTTTCTCCAGCAAAGCCCTCCCTGCTCCTCATCACCATTCTTACTTAATTGAAAACCATGTGTTCTGTTGGAGAAAGAAGAATTATGTTGACTTTAATATAAAGAATTTCTCGTATTATTTTAAATACAATGGAATTTACATTCACAAAATCTTCTAAATAACTGCGAGGGAGGAAAGTTCATCTTGATCACTATTTGTAGGGATATTATAACCAGAAGACTGGGAATCTCAAATGTTCACTTTCCATCTCCATTTGGTTACCATGGTCAAAATTCATCTTTGGTATCTTGGTACAATTATATCTTTTCCTAGGGACTGCATTTTGATGTGATGGGAAGGCTTGCATGCTTTCCATAACCCTGAGACCCTTGCCGGCAGGTGTACAGATCCTCAATATCTACTTATTTGGCCAGCCTTTTGGTCACCTCTTCTAATATCTCATTATATGGCTCGGTGTCAAATTTTGTCAGATACCGCTCCTGAGAAGCATCTTGGGATGTTTTACTTCTTTAAAGATGCTATGAAAATTCAAGCTGTTGTTGTTGTTGTTGGTTGGACCACCCATGCCAGACAAGTTAAAAGGTATGAACCAGACTAAAGGCAGTCCACTGGCCCTCCTGAAAGTAAAGGCCGGCTCAAGTCAGGAAAAAAGATCCCGACGCGAACCCGACAGAACCACATCAGACCCGAGCCTGACCCGGCCCAAGTCCAGCCCGACCTGACCCAACCCGACTACTGGAATGTTCACTTTACCTACTTTCCGATTCCGAATCTGCAGGAAGCTGCAGCATGAACGCGATGACGTCATAGAGATGCTCACTCGCTCACTGTGCAGACTCAGAGTTTCCCACCTTGACATCCCGGACTCCCAGCTCAGGTTGGCTTTTCAACTTTTGACACTTACCAAACTCAACTTCCCAGCAGAGCAAAATGTAATACGTACTATGTGTGTCCGACCTGGACCTGGCTTGACCTGGACCTGGCTTGACCTGACCCGAGCCCGAAAGCCAGACCCGGAAGAGCGACCCGCCACGACACATGTCGTCAGGTCCCATCGGGTTCGGGTCGGGTAGCAGGCCTTTACCTGATAGAGGTTGTGAGACAGGCTAACAGTCTGTTCATGTAAAAAAAAGCTTTTGTACAGAAAAATCCCAGAGACAAGATGAGTCTGTTACAGACTCCTAAATATAAATATCAACTACGGACAGCCACAATCCACTGGAATTCAAGTATTTTGCTCTGGACAGACAGCAGTGGAAGAAATAGACTGCCTCATGTGCCACCAGTTACAGGAGGCTTTAACTAACTAACTATTTTCAAATGTTATTGAATCCACTTACAGGTAGTATAATATCTGTACATACTGATCTTCAAAGATGTTAATACCCTCTTGTATTTTGGGGGGAAAAAAATTCCATGATCCAACTACTGGTATTGTTGTCCTGAGTATTTAAGTTCCAATTTCTTAAACATTATTATTTCTTAAACCAACTCTTGTGGATGGCTTCTTGTTCAAGAATTAAAATGCATAAACTTTAAATTGGGTGTTTTGGAACGTACTCCATTAAAAATGATGCTACACAGCCTAATTTTTTTTAAATTTGCTCTTAGGATGTGAGCATCACTGGCAAAACCAACATTTATTGCCCTTGAGTTGCCTACAACTGAGTAACCTGCTAGGCCATTTCAGAGGGCAGTTAAGAGTCAACCAGATTGATATAGGTCTAGAGTCACAGGTAGGCCAGCAGATTTCCTCCCCTGAAGAACATTGGTGAACCAGATTGGTTTTACAACATTTAAGTAATTTCATAATCATTGTATCCAGATTTATTAATTAATTGAATTTAAATTCCACCAGTTTCCATGGTGGGATTTGAACTTATGCCTCCAGAGCATTAGTAGACGCCTCTGTATCACTAGTCCAGTAACATTACCACTATGTTACCATCTCCCATGTAGTCATCATTCTATTGGTCACATTCTTTCAAATACTTGTCTTCATACTCTGACTGGTCACATAACTGAAACATTGAGCTGTACACATGTAAACATCCCCAAGTCTCCGGGTTTTACCAATTCAGAAATAGAAATAGACGGACTCCTCTTATTGCAAGCATGATACCAGATCATATCTAATGTTACAGCGTGGATAATTACCAACCCAACTAATCCCTCTATGAAATAATTATTTAATAAAAATTAATAGTAAGGTCATATCTTGGCCTGAATGGAAGTGTAGTGGCGAGAGGATAATCTCTGATAAAATGCAGTGAAGCTGTTTGCCTTGATTTTTCTGAAAATAAGAACAATTTGATTTAAAGGGTAACTAAATTTAGCAATATTTACAAATCAAAAATCTTAAAACCCTCATCAGTAAATAACTTAACATACCCAAACAATTCAATTTAAGAAAGGTTTCTCCAGGAACCCACACCATTGCCAAATTTGTATTTGAATTTCATCTCTTGTTCAGTAATATTTTGCACTAAGTATTTTAAAAGAAATATTATAGCAGAACACTTGGAGGTTCGGCCAACAATCCTTTACTAAGGATACACAGAAATACTCTGGTTGATTCTTCCCAAAATGATGAGAATGGAAAGGATTAAGAATGAGGAACACATCTGGAGTTATTGCTCTCACTGCTTCTTCATTACTGTTTCATGCTATCACTTTTCTTGGTCGCAATTACAACTAATGCAATATTTGAAAAGCGAAATACTACATCTGCAAATAGTCTCTGCTACTTACAGAGCCTACTCTTACAGACTTGAAATACCATAGAGCTTTTAAAAGGCAACATGAGGGGATATCATTACTTTAATTAATCAGTTTTTATTATAATTGCATCCATTCAATCATTAAGAGGACTTGTGCTCAGTAGCAATCAAGCTGTTTGTGCTGCTGAGAGTAAGTGTGGCACAGGGAAGCAAACAAATTTGCTATGTCAGTATTGATAATATGTTGAGGAAAAAGAATGTCCAAATCAATTGAGCCTCATCTGGGCAATTGGACGAAGCCAGGCTTCCAGCAAGTCTAGGCCGGCTCTTGATAAATTTGCCCTTATTATCCCTATTGATGTTTGAATTTCTTCAGGTTGTTGTTACATGGGCACAAGGCAGCGACAGCAGTACCATGACCTGCTTCGATCCATAATCTACACCTGTTAGTGCTTTCCCTTGTTGCCTTGTGAGTATGTTTCAGCTAAAAGGTTAACAAAAGATTTGTCTGGAAAACAGGCTGGCTCTTTACTACTGCAGCAACAGATCAATGCAGAGTAAATAACCTTTTCTACCTTATTTCCCAGAGCACTATTGATCCCTGTGCTTTTTTTTTTCTTTTTTCCTTCAGCGCTCCTGTCTCCTAACCCTTGGGACTCTAACGATCGCCTCATATTGGACATGCTAACTGGCATATTATGACAGCTAGTGTTTTGTCGTTCTGTGCATTGCTATATAAAGGTGCCTGTTGGGGGGCCCCTGTCTTGCGTTTCCACAACATGGCGAGGAAAATGTGAAACACTTTATTTTTTGTGTTCTCTGCTGATTCTCTTCCATGATAGTTTTGCACCTCCTTCCAAAGGCTGAACTGGGACTAGCAGCAAATGTTGGAAAAGGAACCATTCTTGGAACTATTTGAATTTGGTTTTGGTGGGTGAGTCTTCATTCTTAGCAGTAAACGAAAGAACCATCATGTTTTTGAGAGCCATAAGTTGTTGATGTAGGATACGATGTGGACTCAAAATTCTGACATAAATCAAAACACTAGGAGAATAATTATTTGTTTTTATTTATCTGCTCAATTTGCTAAAATAAGACAGAAATTCCAATTCAGGGACAGTATCTGGAACGAAACAGATGGGTTGAGCAACAGAAGATCAATAGGATGTTTTGTGTATAACTGCAGTGTTTGATTCTTTTCACTTAACTAATATTTAACTGAACAGTGGTCTTAAAGATTTCTGAAAAAGAAAGGATAACGGACTGAGCCGCATCATTATTCTGCATTGTATTTTGCACTGATCTTGCTGAATGTGGACTGCACAAAATATTAGTGAAATCTACTGTGGTGTTTCTGCAGTGTGGTTAAATTATATAATTATAATAGATTTGAAATTGGTCCTTGTATATATGTCCTACTTTAAGGTATCTAGAAAGATAGGAGGAAAATCAGTTCAGAAAGCAACCAATTCCTGAGCATTTTCTAAGTGTGTACTGATGACCGACAATTGCTACAAATAGGATAGACTCAAGACTAAAGATTTGTTTTACATTTACAATTAAGTTAAATCAGAATGGTAAATGACAGCTTTGTGAAAAGCTGCAGCAACAAAATACTGTTAATAATTTTACATTTTAACAATTACCAGAAAGTTAAATGATTATTTAGAGTTTTGCTGGTACTGAAATAATGATGAGTTTTATATATTTGGGGAAAATTATTCAAAACTTTTTTCCTGAATCATTTTGGTGTTACTATAGCATCTGACATGGAAAACAAGCTGGTGTTAAGCTGTGTTATTAGCAAAACAATTATTATGATGAAATTTTTATGACTGCTGGGATCACTTTCAGCTGATAATCTGTCTGCTTGCTTTTTATGGCATTTTAGCATAGTGTATGTCATTAAAATAAAACTTTAAAAGAATTATTGCTGCTTGGTTCAGGTCTGGCATATTAAAACTAAGCTGCCAACTCCCAAAAGCTTCAGAAGACACAAGAATAAATAACAGTCGTTTGGTTGTAAGTTTAATTATGAATATCATAAGATGATTTTGTATTGTCTATGTGCGGCAGTAAAGGCAGCCCATATTTAGAAAGTGCTGAGGAACTGATTCATTTACTTTTTTCTGTAATATTTTTGGATTAACTCCGGCACTTGCGAAAGGATTAGACACTCCTTTTGTGCACATCAGCATTAAGATGGACAGTGGTCAGGCCATCACATGGACATGGTTATGTCTGGCTTTTTGTCTGTTTCATTAAGTTATGCTAAAATTGCAGGAGTCACTGCAGCTTTTGCAATGTTAATAAAACTGTAAACTGCCTTTGAAAATAGTTTTGAAGCAGGAAGTTAATGGAGTCGTCATCTCTTGGATCACTGCCGCTTTCACGAATGACAAGGCTATTCTAATTTTTTCGAAGCATGACAAAACTGTTTATCCATCTTGTTTATTGTGAACTAAGTTGAAACCAAGCCATAAACAGAAATAAATGAAAGACTAAATCAAGTAGCAAGGAAGAAAGGTAGCAAAAAGGTGAAAAAGGAATAAGGAGAACATAATATATTTCTGTTGCTGCTGTGTTTTCTATCACAATATTGATTTTCCCTTTGCCTTATTCTCTGTGAGGGTCTTTTTTCTCCTTGATTTTAATGACTGATTATAGCCTTTATCTTTATGATGGCAATGCATTTAATATTGCCGACAGTGTGTCACTTGATAAATGCGGTACAAGTTAAGTTTCTCCCATGCCACTAAAAAACATGGTCTCCAATTAAAAACTAGAATGCACTTTGCAAGACTTGCTTGATGCTGTCGAATTATTGCCGTGTGACTGCTTGGAAATATACCAGATCTTGGTAGACACAAAGGGCTGAATTTTCAGGCCTTCCTGAAGGCAGGGCCCAAAAATACCAGTGCCAGCCAGCAGTCTCAGGACGCCGTTCCCTGAGCTGGTCATTTTAGGGAAGGCAAACTCGGGGTCCGAGAAGGCCCCCACCTCCACAAAGTGGGCAGGCAATTAGTTCATTGAGCCTCGTTAAAGGTAAGTTTAGGAGGCCGACTGGGATTTTCTAGTCGGCCGCCAGTTTCCCGATGTGACGGGACAGATCAACTACCTGGAAGAGGACACCCAGCCCAGGCTGGGGTGCTATCATTCCTGTTAGGCCTACAGGCCCTCCATGCCTGCCTGGGTGAGGGTACAGCCAAAAGAGCACCTTGTAGAGAGGTTCTCCCCCACAGTGGTGGCCTGGTTGCTTTTTCTGTTTTTAAATTAAAGTTTTTAAAAAGTGGCGGAGAGGGCATCTTTTTGAGGCACCCTCCCAGTTACTTAACTTGTACTGCAGCCGGGTGCTTCTCTGAGGCTGGAAGGCCTCGGAATAACCCTGTAGCTTCAAGAACCTGCCTGCTGTACTTAATTGGACAGGAATCCCATCTCTATGCCAATTAAGGGCTTCCCACTCAAAAATCTTAACTTTAATCAGTTTCCCACTGGCGGCGGGTTCTGACCCCGCCTCTGTGGCAGAAGTTCAGCCCAAAAGCACAAGAGAATGCAAAGAGATCCTTTCCACTTCATCTATTTAGCTGCTTTGCAAAATTATATCTGTCATAAGTGTGCGGTGTTGAAAATTATTTACTTAGCTTGTGTATTTAATATACAAGACTGTACAGTTAGAGATGTTGCATTGTCTATAGGAGTCATCAAGTGTTAAATAATGTCAGGAATATCCCAGCACTAACTGGGTACTATTTAAAATTACAGGTGCATGACAGTTAGCTAGGTACAGCTTTCCTTTATAACCCTGTTTGACTAAACTGAAGGCATGTGTCTCAGCTCTTTAATGCTACAAAGTCAAAATGTATTGCGGAAGATTATAGTCAATATTTTATCATGACCTATATCTAATTGTTGCTGATGAGTTTGATCAAAGAATAGTTGACGTGTCTCTGTTAAAGAGGAATTTCATCTTATGTGAAAGGGATAAATTTCAATCATTTACACTAACTGTCATTGCTGTGATGATGAATGGTCGCATAGTGGTTATGCTACCCAGCAGTCCTGAGTTCAAATCCCACTATAATAATTTATGAAATTGAATTCAATGAATCTGGCAATTTGTGGGTTAGCACCAGAAAATGACCATGAAAGCTACTAGTTTGTTGTAAAACCACAATTGGTTTGCTAACATACTGAAGCGGGAAAAGCTCACTCCCTGCTCAAGCCCTTTACCTGTGTGGCCTGCTTGAACCTTCAGCTAAATCATCAGGGTACACATCTTTTTCATCCCTGACTTAAGCTGTTAACTTTAACCAGTGTGGGTTCAATCTCCTTTTTATGTTGACATGAAGTTGCAACTCCATACAGGGTGTTTGTCACTAAAACACATGGCAGCTGAAACTAAAAACTGACTGCAAGGTAGCTTATACTTAACCAAGAATCCAGCACTATAAACATGAAATAAAAGTCTGTGTGGATGAAACTTGTTCTTAAATTGAACTCGTTCTGATCTGGCTCCATCTTAAGTGGAGTAGGCAATAGCTTGGTGTTTCGTAATTTATTGCAGAATTTCCCCATGGGCTTTGGGATCCTGACATCAGGACTGAATAGGGGTTGTGAGCCCACCCTTGCCATGAGGAAGAATGGCCGAGCAATCCTCCTGGATGCGGCCTCCTAACTGACTGCCTCCACACTCGCCCTCCTGTTAAGGATAGCGGGCAGGCTCCCAATGCTGCAGGCCCAGTCACAGGGCTGTCAGCTCTGGAGCCTCAGAAGGCCCACTAGGAGAGGTAGATGCTGCTGAGGCAGGCTGGAGAACACGAGGGCTCCTCATCATGGATTCACCCTCGGAGGCGTAAATCCTAAATGAAAATTTCAGAGGGACCAAGCAGGTAGGCCCCTCGGAGTGGAGAGGAAACTCCTGTGGTAGAAGATTTTTGGCCACAGGCACAGCCTTTCATGACACTGGCCTCCTCTTCAGGGCATGGATCCTCCTGGCCCCCCAGCCTGCCACAGGAAGGCTGCCTCCATGGAGCTGGAGGCCTCTGCACGTGGCGGGAGGCTGCCACTCCATCAGAAAAATGCCGCGTGATTCAAACCCGCTCCTAATTGGGGTCTTAAGCACGTTCATTGCCTGCCCACCTCCGTGCAGTGGGTCGACAATCCGCTTCCTAGGCTGCTCCCGGGAAACCTACCCAACAGCGGGAATGTGTCAGGGAGCTGAGCCGATGCGCATCCCACCTCTTTTCCCGGTTTCCTTGCCTCCAATCCCACCCCACGGAGCTGGGAAAATTCAGCCCTTAACTTTAATTAATATAAAATGAAGATTGATTATAAGAAACCATTAGAATACCGCATTAATGCTCAAATTTGAGTGATGAACTATTGTACCTGAAAATGTAAATTTAATCCACTTATGTAGGAACACCAAGACTGTTGAAAGGACATTTTTTAATACAACCGTGTCTCATTTGTGTAAATTATTCAGCTGCTATGGCTGAATTAGCTCTACCACTCCTTTTAGTTTCCCAAACCAACCTCAGTTAACACTCCAAATAATGTGTTTGTAATAATTTGTCTGGGGACTGGTTTAAATTTATAAGAACATAAATGCATATTAAAATCGCCAGGTGAGCAAGGAACCAAAATGTAAGACTTCACTAATATTGCCCCATGGAGGTAAAAATACACACATGATTTCAATTGATATCGCTTAGATGCGGAGCTAGAAAGTAGCCCAGTGACAAATTGTTAACTGCTCATTATTTAAATGTGGGTTTTTACTTGGAGGATTTTCAAGCTGTTGGACAAAGTAGTATGGAGAGAAGTACAAGCTACTGCAACAGTGGCAACAACTTGTATTTTTCAGTGTCTTTCACGTAAAGAATGCTCAAATGGGTGGGGGTGGGGAAATTGGACAGAAAGCTAGGAGGGGCGACAGAAGAGAAAGACTTTGAGGGGGCTTTTTAAAGATTTTTAGAATATTAAGTTACTATTCAGTAGTGGGAGGTATTATACCACTCACCATACTTATCAATTCTATTTTCATTGCATTTGTATATAATAATATCAAATTGATATATTTTATTCAATTATGTATTAACCCATAACTTACACACCTACAATATAACGTTTCTACACGTTATGAGCAGAATATGAGCAGCTCACTAGGACTTTCTGCTGGTGTAAATTCCATATTCACTTGGTTACGACTGAATAGCATCTTTTCTCTCACTCTCTGTTTAACAAAGAGCACATTTTCTCACATTTTGGATCCAATGAGTTCAACAGCGATGTGATAGAATGTGAATGTTATTCACGTACTTGTAGTTTGTAAAAAGGAATCACACACATATAATAAAAAGATCAATACCCAGTCAGGCAGTGCAATCTGTCTCTTATTTCACTCATGAGAAAGACTTAGATAACTCACTTGTGAAATAAAAGGCAGATTACCTGGCTGATCGTGTGTTATCTTCCATTAACTACGCCCTACTTCAATCTGTGATTTACCGCTCCCTTACACTATGTACTTTAATCATCTGCAAAAGTCTGTTTTTCCTCTTAGATTTAATTCTTCATCTATTTTATTTATTGACAGTAAACATCTAGCCCGAGTTAAAAGGGCATAACATAGCTCACAACAGTACATTTATGGGTTGCATGACCTCTGTGTTATTTTCAGCAGACTGGTTAACATGTTTGCATAAATTTCTGACTTGTTTTTTTAATCCGGTCTTTAACCTATTCATTCTAAATGGATTAAAGGCTGCATTTAAATAGTATATGCAGCCATTTATGGAGATGTGTTAACTAGATAGAGCACACACTAAATTAAAACTGTTCACTTTTAAGTATTTTTCTTTTTTATTTAAATCAGATTTTTAGCTTTGTTTATACGTATAATATATTTATATTGTGTGGGAGAGCAAAGTCACTTCTAATTGAAATAATTGTCCATATTTTCCTGGGTACTTGCACCATTGTAAGGGTGCATTTACGTGCTAGAACTGTTAAAAAAAAAAACTAGCTAGACTACAGCTAGATTACAATGTAGAGTTTTGGTCACCGCATGACAGGTAGGATGCGATCGCACTAGAGAGGGGATAGAGGAGATTAAGAGGATGTTGCTAGGAATGGAGAATTTTAGCTATGAGGAAAGATTGGATAGGCTTGGCATTGTTTTCTTTGGAACAGAGGAGGCTGAGGGGAGATTTAATTGAGGTGTACAAAATTATGAGGGGTCTAGACAGAGTGAATAGGAAGGCCTATTTCCCTGAGCAGAGTAGTTAATAACCAGGGGCCATAGATTTAAAGTAATTGCCAGAAGGATTAGAGGGGAGTTGAGGAGAAATGTTTTCACCCAGCGAGTGGTGCGGGTCTGGAACTCATTGTCTGAAGGGCGGTGGAGGCAGGAACCTTTATTGCATTGAAAAAACTCTTAGATATGCACATGAAGTGCCATAACCTGCAGGGCTACTGCCCAAGAGCTGGACAGTGTGATTAGCCTGGCACTGGCTAATGTGATTAGCCTGGCACAGACATGATGGTCTGAATGTCCCCTTTTGTGCAGTAAACTTTCTATGTTTCTAGAACACAGGGACCCTTGAACTCTGCAAGAGATAGAGGAAATTATGGAGTAAGTGACTTACTGCAATAATTATGCCATTCTGTAGTTTCCTGGGACATTCACTTCACTCCATTGTTACCCTTGCCGTAAACAGTGAGACATAAATTATCAGGACTTTGCCCCCATTAAAATTAATGTGATCTGGATTTTTTTTTTAAATAAAAGAGCTAACGCAAATAGATAAATGCTTTTAAAAAAAATAGTGGGCAAAAGGATATCAAATGAATGCATTAATATGTTTGCTGGTAATATCCCACAATTTCAACCTGTTTTGCTTTCACTACTTTACCTGACAATATTTCATCATGCTCTAAATAAAGAATTACTTCCTAATTACTGTTCCAAATTTACTTTCTATTAATTTGCAGTTATGTCCTGCAGTCCTATTAGTTAATTTGCTAATTATACGGTAAATTTTCTGGTCCCAGCACTGAGGCTTCAGAAAATGGTGAACTTCAGGTTTTACACGTACATAACTTGGAAACATATAACACCAATGGATCATCTTAGGTAGATCTGTTTAGAATTCAAGATGAACTCCTAGTATGGATTAAGCCTCCTGTTGGGAGCTAACCAAAGGTGGAAGGGAAGAATATCCGGCACATCAGAGTTACAGCTCGGATTTAAACAGTTGCAGCAACTTAAAAGTAAGTGGGACCAATCCCACCAGCCATAAAATCAGTATATTTCTGTGAAGGCCACTTAAAGTCATAGTTAGGAGCGATAGCCACACAGAGATGAATCCTATTCATTGCTTTAACTTCATAAAGCATGCAAAAAGCTTTGTCAGGCCTTAATATTTGATGCGCTTTCCAAAATGTTGCTGATCTCACTTACTCAACAGAATTGGGCTTTGGTTAGAATGGACATGAGTCACATCATTCCAATACAATTGAAAGGCATGTAGATGAAACCCAGAGGTTTATGAGAGCCCTTGGAACTGAGATTAGTTCTATAGCTCTTTTAAGTGGCTGTTACAACCCATGTAGTAGTTAATGATTAAAGCCAGTTCTTTAACTATTTTCCTTTGATTTTACCTTCCATATGAATTAAATTAGACACATTTAAATAAAAATGAAGTAACATGGCTAAAACAGATGACTCTTGGTGTGGTTGTATCTAAGGACTGTGTGACTTTTGATCTCAATTGGGAAAGTATTTCCAGTCTATCTGATGAAACTAATGTCTGCTGCTTCGAAAGCGAACCACTTCGGTGGAAAATCTGCGACATGTTATACCAAAGTTGTGCATTACAATCAACAGAACAGGTTTATTGTACTTTCTTAAATTCCTGAACATTTTCTGCAGTCCAACCACATCTCCTCATTGCCAACCTGGGAGGAAATTTCCTGCTGGGTTTTCCAGCTGTGCAAAATTGTTTTTTTTTATTTTCTAGGAGGCCTGTAACTAGACCACGGACTATTAAGGGATTTCTCAAGGAGTCCCATTGTTGGAAAAAAAAAAGGATATTCAATTATATTAACTTTGTAAAAATCAAGATTTTGTAGATTGCTGTGCAGCACTTTCAAAATCAACAGGCTGCCATCACTCGTTGAATATTGCTGCTTCATTGAACAACCCTGCTTCATTGAACAACACTGCTGCATTGAACAACCCTGCTGCATTGAACAAGGCTGCTGTATTGAACGACCCTGTTGCCATCAATATTAACCACACTGTAGGCCTGAGGAAAAAGACATCTGAAGACATGGTAGAAGGAAGATTCCGGGATTTCCCACAGTTCAGTGATGCCTCCCTGCAAACTCTCCTCCAGGCTACTTGGGAAAGGCAGGAGGCCCTCTTCCCCAAGGACGGTAGGAGGACACCGACCCGCCTGTCCAATTAAGCCTGGACAGAGATAACTGAAGAGGCAGCAGCCTCCCTAGAACCTGGTTGCAGTGCTGCAAGTGGGTAAATGACCTAATCCATACAGCCAAGGTGAGTACTCCACACTTTGCTTCTCTTAGGGTTTACTTGTGGCAACATGTGACCAATAGGTTGGTGGAGAGGGAATGTGCACCCAGTCAGTGGCAATGAGGCCAGGCAGCAGCACATCCTGTCAGAGGCATGGTTGCATCTTGGTTTATGGGCACTATTTGTCAGTGTTGACTGTAGCAAGGCCGCATGCAGGAGGCATTCGTGTGCCCCCATCATGGATAGCTGGGCTGCCATCAGCTTAGGCATTGTGCTTGTCTTTGTGGGCGAGGAACTTTGCTCATCTTCGTGCCTGCAGGAAAAGAGAGCCCATAACATGAAGGATAAGGCCCAGACCAGCAGCAGGGTCCCCTTCTTAATTATCCTGACACCAATGAGTGGTAACTCCAAGTGTGGTCTCACCAAGGTTCTATGCAAGTTTAACATGGCTTCCCTGTTTTTCAATTCTATCCCTCTAGAAATAAAACCCAGTGCTTGGTTTTCCTTTTTTATGGCCTTATTAACCTGCAGTGCTACTTTTAATGATTTTGTGTATTTGTTCCCCTGGATCCATTTGCTCCTCTACCCCATTTAGACTCCTATTATCTAAGCAGTGTTTGGCCTCTTTATTGTTCTTACAAAAATGCACCACTTTCTGCTTATCTATACTGACATTCGTTGCCCAATTAAACACCCATATGCCAAGTTTATTAATATCTTAGATTTTGTCACAATCTTCCTTTGTATTGATTCTCTTTGGCCTCCTTGTCTCGAGAGACAATGGGTAAGTGCCTGGAGGTGGTCAGTGGTTTGTGAAGCAGCGCCTGGAGTGGCTATAAAGGCCAATTTTGGAGTGACAGACTCTTCCACAGGTGCTGCAGATAAAATTGGTTGTCGGGGTTGTTACACAGTTTGCTCTCCCCTTGCGCTTCTGTCTTTTTTCCTGCCAACTGCTAAGTCTCTTCGACTCGCCACACTTTAGCCCCGCCTTTATGGCTGCCCGCCAGCTCTGGCGATCACTGGCAACTGATTCCCATGACTTGTGATCAATGTCACAGGACTTCATGTCGTGTTTGCAGATGTCTTTAAAGTGGAGACATGGACAGCAGGTGGGTCTGATACCAGTGACGAGCTCGCTGTACAATATGTCCTTGGGGATCCTGCCATCTTCCATGCGGCTCACATGGCCAAGCCATCTCAAGCGCTGCTGGCTCAGTAGGGTGTATATGCTGGGGATGTTGGCCGCCTCGAGGACTTCTGTGTTGGAGATACGGTCCACCTATGGTAAACGTGTGAAGCGGAATGCAGACTGGTTTCAATCTCACTTTGAAGAGCTGGAACCTGTCATAGCCGCTAAGCACATTGCACTGTTGAACTACAAGAAAGCTCCCAGCGAGTTAACATCCATAGCACTTAAAGCAGCCAGAAGCACTGCACAAAGAACAGCCAGGCGCTGCGCAAATGACTACTGGCAACACCTATACAGTCATATTCAGCTGGCCTCTGACACCGGAAACATCAGAGGAATGTATGATGGCATTAAGAGAGCTTTTGGGCCAACCATCAGGAAGATCGCCCCCCTCAAGTCTAAATCAGGGGACACAATCACTGACCAACACAAGCAAATAGACCGCTGGGTGGAGCACTACCTAGAACTGTACACCAGGGAAAATGTTGTCACTGAGACCGCTCTCAATGCAGCCCAGTCTCTGCCAGTCATGGATGAGCTGGACGAACCGCCAACAAAATCGGAACTCAGTGATGCCATTGATTCTCTAGCCAGTGGAAAAGCCCCTGGGAAGGACGGCATTACCCCTGAAATAATCAAGAGGGCCAAGCCTGCTATACTTTCAGCACTCTACAAACTGCTTTGCCTGTGCTGGGATGAGGGAGGAGTACCTCAGGGCATGCGCAATGCCAATATCATCACCCTCTACAAGAACAAGGGTGACTGCGGTGACTGCAACAACTACTGTGGAATCTCCCTGCTCAGCATAGTGGGGAAAGTCTTCGCTCGAGTCGCTTTAAACAGGCTCCAGAAGCTGGCTGAGCGTGTCTACCCTGAGGCACAGTGTGGCTTTCGAGTAGAGAGATCCACCATTGACATGCTGTTCTCCCTTCGCCAGCTACAGGAGAAATGCCGCGAACAACAGATGCCCCTCTACATTGTATTGATTTTCTTTCTTTTTCTTTCTTTTGGGCCTCCTTATCTCGAGAGACAATGGATACGCGCCTGGAGGTGGTCAGTGGTTTGTGAAGCAGCGCCTGGAGTGGCTATAAAGGCCAATTCTGGAGTAACAGGCTCTTCCACAGGTGCTGCAGAGAAATTTGTTTGTTGGGGCTGTTGCACAGTTGGCTCTCCCCTTGCGCCTCTGTCTTTTTTCCTGCCAACTACTAAGTCTCTTCGACTCGCCACAATTTAGCCCTGTCTTTATGGCTGCCCGCCAGCTCTGGCGAATGCTGGCAACTGACTCCCACGACTTGTGATCAATGTCACACGATTTCATGTCGCGTTTGCAGACGTCTTTATAACGGAGACATGGACGGCCGGTGGGTCTGATACCAGTGGCGAGCTCGCTGTACAATGTGTCTTTGGGGATCCTGCCATCTTCCATGCGGCTCACATGGCCAAGCCATGTATTGATTACACCCACCAATTTGATGCCTTCCTTAAATTTTGAAATGGCACTTGTTCTGAATCCAAATTGTGAATGCAAATTGTGAACAACAGTGATCCCAGCACTGATCCCTGTGGAACACAACTTAATGCCTTTTGCCAATTGCAGTAGCTTTAGCCCTACGCTCTGTTTTCTATTTTGTAGCCAGCATGCTAGTTATTCTGCTACCGGTCCCGTGACTCTACGACTCTACATGTTGTGACCTCAGTCATGAGTCTACTGCATTACTGCTGTCTTCTCTTTCCGTTACTTAAGAACATAAAATCCACAGCAAAAAATAGGCCATTCATCTCATGAGCACCACTTC
Organism: Heterodontus francisci; assembly: GCF_036365525.1. Lineage (NCBI taxonomy): Eukaryota > Metazoa > Chordata > Chondrichthyes > Heterodontiformes > Heterodontidae > Heterodontus > Heterodontus francisci. The sequence continues at coordinate 21,073,478 of NC_090408.1, read as the reverse complement.
ATTCAGAGGTTTAATTATTCTGTGACAGACTTCCCTCCCTGCTGATTCATTACTTTAGCAAATATGAAGTCCCGTCCCCTACTTCCTTGAAGAAAAAAGTTGAATGATACTGTAATACTCCAGTCCAAACGCAACATATCTAACTTCAGCCTCCTTTTAAAGGTACCAATTCTGCCGCCTCAACAAAATTCATCCCTAACACTCACTGCCATATCCTAAAAGACATGTCTGATCAAGATAAGATCTTGCTCAAAAGAAAAGATCAATGGGGGTTGTTGTCGGGCACTGTATCACTGGGAGTTGTTGTCGTCGGGTGCTGTATCACTGGGAGTTGTTGTTGTCGGGCGCTGTATCACTGGGAGTTGATGTTGTCGGGTGCTGTATCAATGGGGGTTGTTGTTGTCGGGCGCTGTATCACTGGGAGTTGTTGTTGTCGGGCGCTGTATCACTGGGAGTTGATGTTGTTGGGCGCTGTATCACTGGGAGTTGTTGTCGGATGCTATATCGTTAGGAGTTGTTGTCATGCACTGTATCAATGGGAGCTGTTGTTGTCGGATGCTGTATCAATGGGAGTTGTTGTCAGATGCTATATCATTAGGAGTTGATGTCATGCGCTGTATCATTGGGAGCTGTTGTTGTCGGGCGCTGTATCATTGGGCGCTGTATCATTGGGCGTTGTTGTTGCCGTCGGGCGCTGTATCAATGGGAGCTGTTGTTGTTGTCGGGTGCTGTATCAATGGGAGTTGTTGTCAAGCATTGTATCAATGGGAGTTGTTGTCGGGCGCTGTATCAATGGGGGTTGTTGCTGTCGGGCACTGTATCATTGGGAGTTGTTGTTGTCGGGCGCTGTATCAATGGGAGTTGTTGTTATCAGATGCTGTATCAATGGGGGTTGTTGTCAGACACTGTATCAATGGGAGTTGTTGTTGTCGGATGCTATATCATTAGGAGTTGTTGTTGTCGGGCGCTGTATCAATGGGAGTTGTTGTCAGGCGTTGTAGCAATGGGAGCTGTTGTTGTTGTCGGGCACTGTATCAATGGGAGCTATTGTTGTTGTCGGGCGCTGTATCAATGGGAGTTGTTGTTGTCGGGCACTGTATCAATGGGAGCTGTTGTTGTTGTCGGGCGCTGTATCAATGGGAGTTGTTGTTGTTGTCGGGCACTGTATCAATGGGAGCTGTTGTTGTTGTCGGGCGCTGTATCAATGGGAGCTGTTGTTGTTGTCGGGCGCTGTATCAATGGGAGCTGTTGTTGTTGTCGGGCGCTGTATCAATGGGAGTTGTTGTTGTCGGGCACTGTATCAATGGGAGTTATTGTTGTCGGGTGCTGTATCATTGGGAGCTGTTGGGCGCTGTATCAATGGGGGTTGTTGTCAGACGCTGTATCAATGGGAGTTGTTGTTGTCGGGCGCTGTATCAATGGGAGCTGTTGTTGTTGTCGGGCGCTGTATCAATGGGAGTTGTTGTTGTCGGGCACTGTATCAATGGGAGTTGTTGTTGTCGGGTGCTGTATCATTGGGAGCTGTTGGGCGCTGTATCAATGGGGGTTGTTGTCAGACGCTGTATCAATGGGAGTTGTTGTTGTCGGGCGCTGTATCAATGGGAGCTGTTGTTGTTGTCGGGCGCTGCATCAGTGGAAGCTCTTGTTGTTGTCGGGCGCTGTAACAATGGGAGTTGTTGTTGTCAGACGCTGTATCAATGGGAGCTGTTGTTGTCGGGTGCTGTATCAATGGGAGTTGTTGTTGTCAGACGCTGTGTCAATAGGAGTTGTTATTGTCAGACGCTGTATCAATGGGAGCTGTTGTTGGGTGCTGTGTCATTGGGAGTTGTTGTTGTCGGGCGCTATGTCAATGGGAGTTGTTGTTGTCCGACGCTGTATCAATGGGAGTTGTCGGACGCTGTATCGATGAGAGTTGTCGGACGTTGTATCAATGGGTGGTTGATGGTCGGCACAGACTCGGTGGGCCGAAGGGCCTGTTTCAGTGCTGTATCTCTAAACTAAACTAAATGGGAGTTGTCGGGCGCTGTATCAATGGGAGTTGTTGTTGTCGGGCGCTGTATCAATGGGAGTCGTTGTTGTCGGGTGCTGTATCAATGGGAGCTGTTGTTGTTGTCGGGCGCTGTATCAATTGGAGTTGTTGTTGTCAGGAGGATGGCTTCTAATGAGGGAATATAACGAACAGGAAAGGGGCAATGAGACATGAGGACAGAGATGGTTCAGAAATGTTAGGATCTGTTTGGTGTCAAGCCAGAAACTTTATATACTTGCCTGTCATGAGCCAGAGATGAAAGATAATGTAACATATCCTTGTGTGGTATTTAAAGTGCATATCAAAATTGTACACCAATGAACTGCTATTGTCACACAATGTCCATATCAGGCTGTGACCAATCATGGCTCTGGATTTGTACATTCTCAATGGAAAGAAATAGATCATTGCAATAGACCATTATTCAAATTATTTTGAGTTTGTCTTACTGCAGGACTGATATTGTATGCCAAGGCTTAAGTCACATGATGCCAATTAATTATGGCATACTAGACATGGGTGTTAAATTACTCTCAGTTTTAGCTAAATTGTTAGTGTGAGTACAAAACAGGAATGCTTGTTAAATTTATCAGTAGGAAGATCTTCATGCTTATACTGTGCAGGAGCAAAGGATCCCAGCTTTCAATATGTGAGTTTAAGAAATGTGCCAGATTGGCACTTCAAGCATGAAATATGGAGCTGGATTTTACCAAGCCCACGAAATTGGGCTCCTTGGCAGGGGTGGCTGGAAGATGGGTTCAGCAGTGGTCCGCCATGGAAGCTGCGACCGGGAGGGCCTGGCCTGATCCTCTGGGTGGCAGCGAGGCTCCCTGGTGGTTCCCCCCGCCACTGAGTGACGGGGACAGCAATTCAATACTTAAATGAATGACATGAATAAACTTAAATAAACTTCCTGAAATCTTCAGCGCGGCGGCCGGCATTCCTGTGCCTTCATTTCCCTGTCCAGGGAAAGCTGGCCTGACACTGGTGGGGAGGGGGGAGGAGTTAAAATTTTCAGAACGGTGGGTCGGGGTTGGGGGGGAAAGGGGGTCAAATAAATGTAATAGGTGTAGAGGATGGTGGGCAGGGGTGATCTTTAAACATTGTGCAGTCTGGGTTGGAGGGAGGTCAGATTTAAAAGGTAAGTGTTTTGTGGGGGGGGGAAAGGACAAATAGTTAATGTAATTGTTATTGGCGGGTGGGAAGGAAGTGTTAGAAATTTATTTCATAGATTTTGAGGGGGCTGTATCTTTAAAAATTTGTACATGCCGCCCTTTAAAAATGGTGGCAGCGCCTGCGCACAGGCAGCTGACACTATAGTCGGCAATGGACAGCCCGCTCCCTCCCCGTGATTGGTGGTAGGGTGGGGGAACCCCGGCTATTTAAATTTGCCGCCCCGCGGGAGATTGCGACGGGCTCTTAAAATCCAGCCCATGGTCTCCAAATTATGCACAGCCCAATGGCAAGATAGAGAATGTGGTTCAGAAAACAAAAAGGTCATGGAAGGAAGTCAAAATAGATCATCAAGATCCTTACTTAGCCGCTGATGACTGCAAAAAACAACAAAGGAAGCATTTGGCTCTTATTCAGTATGAAGACTGTTGGTACAAAATAACACACTATTGGCAACTTTTCTGATGCCAAGAATTGGGGAGAGTGTTGCTGAAAAAGAGCAAAACAAGTCAAGCACAGTATGACAGAGGGACAAAAAGTGACTAGTGTTAAAGGAAGGAGATGTTGTAAGAGTACAATCATGACTAAAAGATACTAACATTGATGAAGAAAAGTCACTCTTAGATCTTGTGAAGTAGAGAGCAATGGAGATGTATTGGGATAACCTGTGAAAACAATAAGGATTCCCCCCCGATTGATTTATAAGATGTAAGGTGGATCTACAGTAGTACATGTAATATTGGAATTTACATCAGGAAGACTTGATGTTCGGAGAAGGAAATACATAGGGGAATAGCAACTCGCAATTACTGAAGTCAAGAAAACCTGGTCAGGAACTATTTCCATCTTATTGAGAAACAAAATGATCAAGAGGCAGACCTCCACTGAAAAACATAAGAAAACATAAGAAATAGGAACAGGAGTAGGCCATACTGCCCCTCAGGCCTACTCCGCCATGCAGCTAAATCATTGTTGATCTTCGACATAAACTCCACTTTCCTGCCTGATCCTCATATTCCTAGATTCCCTTACAGTCCAAAAATTTAGCGATCTTAGCCTTGAATATACCCAATGACTGAGCATCTACAGCCCTCTGGTGTAGAGAGTTCCAAAGATTCACAACCCTTTGAGTGAAGAAATGTGGCCTCATCACAGTCCTACATGACTGATCCAATATCCTGAAACTATGACCCCCTAGTTCTTGACTCTCTAGCCAGGCTAAACAGCCTCTCAGCATCTACCCTGACAAACCCTCCCAGAATATTCAATGAGATCACCTCTCATTCTTTTAAACATCAGTGATTGAATCTCTCCTCAGAGGGCAACTTCACATCCTACAAAACAATCTAGTGAACCTTTGTTGCATCGCCTCTAAAGCAAGTATATCCTTCCTTAGGTATGGAGACCAAAACTGTACACAATATAACAGGTGTACTCTCACCAAAGCCCTGTACAATTGCAGCAAGCCTTCCTTACTCTTGTACTCCAACCCACTTGCAATAAAGGCCAACATACCATTTGACTTCTGAATTGCTTGGTGTACCTACATGTTAACTTCCTGTGTTTCCTGTACAAGGACATCCAAAGCCCTCTGAGCGAAGTTGAAGGATTGTGGTTTATAAAATATGTGATACAGTAAATTAATAATTGCTGGAGAATTCTAAAAAGGACTGTTTGAAAGGAAAGTGGTAGGTTTAAATCTCATGGTCCTATAACAAAAACATTTCTTGAATAAAAGGAAGTCAGATTGAATAATATTGGTGTATTTACAGCAAAAAGATAGGATTCGAGGTGGAACAGTAATTGTATAATTGCAGTAGAAAGATAGACAACTAGTGTTAAGTTGTTACTTTGCAAATTCCACAATTGAATAGAGTAAGAGTCAGTTAAGGCTTTGTTTCAGTTACATAGTAAAAGGACACCAAACAGTAAAATACCTGTTAAGTTTGCTATGAATAGTGGCATTGGCTCCGATATGAGTTTGGAGATTGGGAAGGAGCGGGACAGCTGTTTTGCGGTCAGGTTCTGCCTTAAACTCAACAGGACCTGATTAGGGCGGCACAGTGGCGCAGTGGTTAGCACCGCAGCCTCACAGCTCCAGGGACCCGGGTTCGATTCTGGGTACTGCCTGTGCGGAGTTTGCAAGTTCTCCCTGCGTCTGCGTGGGTTTCCTCCGGGTGCTCCGGTTTCCTCCCACATGCCAAAGACTTGCAGGTTGATAGGTTAATTGGCTATTATAAATTGCCCCTAGTATAGGTAGGTGGTAGGGAAATATATAGGGACAGGTGGGGATGTGATAGGAATATGGGATTAGTGTAGGATTAGTATAAATGGGTGGTTGATGGTCGGCACAGACTCGGTGGGCCGAAGGACCTGTTTCAGTGCTGTATCTCTAAACTAAAAAAAAACATTTTTTTGCCTCTGTTTTCCAGCCACAGCCAGCTAGATTGAATGGCTGACTGACTGTCAGGCTGGTACCTCTTTGGCACCAGGCTGCAGCTGGGGAATGGAGAAGAGGGAGGTGTTATGTTTATGCCGGGTTGCCGGATATATTATGTAGATCTGATTTATCTCAGAGCAATACAGATATCACACTTGTATTAAATCACCAACTGGCTTATTTACAGCCCTTTAAAATATATCAGTTCTTACAAGATCTCAGTACAATGTCTTCTCAAAGCAGTCAGTGTGTTTTCTGTAGAAGATTCTAGTTCTGTCTTTTAGAGTCAGTTTTAACTCTTAAGCTCCACCCATAGGCTTAAGCAATCAAACACAGTGAACACAGATAAGTGGACAGACTATTACAGCCCAGATCAATCAAACACTACTTTGGTTCAGGGGTGTGTCCGATCATTGGGGGTGGTGGAGGAACAGGATGCAGTTAAGCTGAATCCATCAGGTATTTGGAAAGACACCTAACTGCTGAATCCAGCAGTCCTCACCTCCCTTTATCTGTCTGGTTTCCCCATCGGCAGGAACTCGCTAGGGTTAGATTTGAAATGGAGATTAACTCTGAAGCACACAGCTTTCATACAATTCTTAAATGAGTGACTGTCTCCTGGGAGCATGTTGGTTGCCCACCCTGCCATCCCACTTCTGTTAAAACTGGAAGTGGGCGGGGTTGAGGAGGGTTGGGATCATGGTTGAGATTTTTGACATTCGTTTTTGGGGGTTACAGTACCCCCCTTTGTTCCAGATAGTTTTTATATTCTCTTGGACAGGCAATGGTAGAACCTCCCCAGCCCATGTGTAAGACGAAGGACCAAGTAATAAGTTTGATTTGAGGCAAAGATGGAAAAAGTTTTACTGAGGGAGAGCTGCAGCCTTCACCTAACTGTTGTACAGCAGTCCGCAACTTTGTAAAAATTCTCTACATAATGACCTTGATCAAACCTGTCCACATTAAGACTTTACCTAGATTTTTAGATCAGCAAATTGGCCATGTTGTGGTTAGGATGATGGTAATATACCAAAAATAAAGCATTGTCAGTTGTCAAGTGACTAATTAGTGGTTACCCTCCTTTGGGAAAATGTAGATAAATTTGGCTTATTTGGGCACTATTTGGGGTCAATTTGGTTCCAAGAAAATATGAACATATCTCCTAATGGAAGATTGGGAGTACATTGATCCTCTGTGGCAATCCAGTAATCTGATTCCATAAGCCAGACTTGTCAACAGTAATCGAGGTCTCTGTTGACAATTGACCAGTCAGCCTGATTATTGATGGAAAATGGAGGGGTGGACCTGTCAATGAGGCTCGGGGACTGCTCCACGGACAATTTTTTATTTGTTCATGGCATATGGGCTTTGTTGGCAAGGCCTGCATTTATTGTGCATTCCTATTTATTCTCACAAAGTTGGTGGTGAGTCGTCTTCGGGAATGGTGGTATAGGTACACCTAGAGTGCTTTGAGGAAAGGAGTTCTTGGAATTTGATCTCGCCAACAGTGGGAGAAGGGTGATATATTTTCAACTTAGGATGGCATGTGACTTGGAGGGGAACTCGCAGGTAGTGGTGTTCCTATGCATCTGTTGCTCTTGTTCATCTACGCAGTAGAGTTTGCAGATTTGGAAGGTGCTGTCGAAGGAGCCTTGGCAAGTTGTTGCATTGCCTCTTGTAGATGGTACACACTGGAGTCATGGTATGCCAGTGGTGGAGGGAGTGAATTTTTAAGGTGGTTAATGGTTTGCCGATCAAGCGGGCTGCTTTGTCCTGGATAGTGTCCAGCTTCTTGAGTGTTTTTTGGAGCTGCACACATCCAGGCAAGTGGAGAATATTCCATTACTTGTGCCTTTTAGGTGGTGGATGGGCTTTGGTGAGTCAGGAGGTGAGCTACTCGCTGCAGAATTCCCAGCCTCTGAACTGGTCTTATAACCACAGTATTTATGTGGTTCATTCAGTGAGCCCCACCCTCAACAGGATATTGATGGTGGGGAATTCAGTGTTGCTATGCTGGATATTAGATAATCCTGCAAGCTAATACCCCAGAAGGTGGAATGGGCTTAGACACTTAACCACAATGATGGGATTTTTTTATATGCTAGACCACCAAAGTAACATTCTTCCAGTACTTTACAAAAAATACATTGTGAAATTTGTTGTAACAATTATTCTCCTGTTTCATACAGCAATGAAAATGTATTTATTCCCTCCAGACAATTCCACAAATTTTGCCATTAAGCTGAACAAGATGCACAATTTTCACCAGTTGTTAATAGTAATGCATTTCTGAGCAGCTATCAAAGACTGTATATTCTTTTAAAAGTCATATTTTTCATTTTTGCATTAAATGTACAAAAATGTTGGATCTAATCCCATGAGCCTAATTATAGTAGAATATTTGTGATGCCAGCACTTAATAGCACAACATGTGTACTTTAATTCAAGCTCCGTATTGTCCATGTTGACTAAACTGCCACTCCTTTTCCTATTCCAACTGGGATTTTGTAAGACTAAATCGCCCTCTTGACAGTTCCCAGTCAAGGAACAGTCGGGTCAGCTGAGTGGCAGAACAGTGACATGTTTCCCAACACTGCACCGGGGCTCACTGCTGTATAAAGCATTATGAGGAAAGGTCTGCAGTATAAAATGGTCAACTGTATAAATGGAAAAAGTGTCTCAATGAGAATGTGATTGATAAAGCTCAGAACATAAGGTGATATAAGAATGAATTACCATTTATAGTGAGTGGGATCAAGAACACTTCAGCAAACTTAATGGCACTTTGCTTTCTGTTTACTTTCTTCCTGTTTTCTGTGTTGCTTTGGGGTCCTTGCACATGTGTGCAGCTAAAAGAAAGAAAGACTTGCATTTATATAGCACCTTTCACCACCACTGGACGTCTCAAAGTGCTTTACAGCCAATTACTTTTTGAAGTGTAGTCACTGTTGTAATGCAGGAAATGCAGCAACCAACATGCACACTGCAAACAGCAATGTGATAGTGACCAGATAACCTGTTCTTTTTGTGATGTTGATTGAGGGATAAATATTGGCCAGGACATCACGGAAAACTCCCTTGCTCTTCTTCAAAATAGTGCCATGTGATCTTTTACATCTATCTGAGCAAACAGGTGGGGCCTCAGTTTAACATCTCATCTGAAAGGCAGCACCTCCAGCAATGCAGCACTCCCTCAATACTGCACAGGAGTGTCAGCCTTGCTTTTTGTGCTCAAGTCCTGGAGTGGGATTTGAACTCAGAAGTGAAAGTGCTACCAACTGAGCCACAGCTGACATACAGTTCAGAGTGATCGGTAAAAAAGGACACTTTTCTTGTGATCTTTGCAAATAAAACACAAGAAATTCTACTTGCATTTATATCAAGCCTTCCACAACCTCAGGATGTCCCAAAGTGCTTTACAGCCAATGGAGTACTTTTGTAGTATAGTCACTGTTGTAATGTAGCAAAATCAGCTGTCAATCCATGCATAGCAAGGCCCCACAGACAACAATGAGCCAATGATCAGATAATCTGTTTTAAGTTGTGCTAGTTGAGGAATAAATACTGTCCCATACACTGAGGAGAACTCCCCCCGCTCTTCTTCAAAATAGTACCATGGGATCTTTTACATACAAATGGAATCAAAAAAAGAATCTGCACAAATAACAATGAGATAAATGACCAGTTAATTATGTTTTGGTGATATTACTTGAGGAATAAATGTCGGCCAGGATACTGGGACACTCTCCCGCTCCTTTTTAAATGGTGCCATGGGATCTCTTATATCCGCCTGATCAGGCAGGCAGGACCTTATTTTACCATTTCATCTGAAAGATGGCAAACCTGATAATGTGGTACCCACCACCCCCGTCCCAGTACTGTTTTGGTTAGCTGCCACAGCTAGAGGTCTCTACCCTGTATATAACTTGATATAGTCAAGTAGGAATGGTGACTGTAGCTAAAGTGCTGCCATATATTATATTGTCAGTGGAAGTGACCGAGTGATACTGGTGACAAACTTTATTTAGTTGGCATAATTGTACAATAAAGAATGGAGCTGCATTTCACAACAGTTGGTGTTCAATGGCTTTATTATTTTACAATAGCTTGGCATAATTGCAACTATTGGGATCCTGCGCACAATAGCTCTTCAAAGCTATTTGGCATTATTATAAAAACTGGCACAGTTGTATAGTTGGTGCAGGTGACACAGCTGCCGCAGTCCAAATTAAATTGTGGTTAGTCATGGCTTAGCTCAGTTGGAACAACAGACCTCATTAACAAAGGTAGTATCATTAAATGGGCACAGTTGGTAGAGGTGGCAGCGCCTCTGAAAACAAACACATCTGGCATCAGTGAAATAGAATGGCTAGCGCTACTGCTACGCCTGGTTTGTTTGACACAAATATTACATGTTGACACCAGTAATATTGCATATTGCCAATCTGGTATCTTATATCCCATGGGTGTTAGGAAAACTGAAAAAAAAACAATACTGCTGTGTAACTTAATGCAATTATGTTGACATTCCAATAAATTCACAGAAAAGAATTATAGCGAGAATTACTGTATGTCAATGACCATATTGTATACCTAACTGACACCTTAATCTCTAATTTGTATTCTTTTTAGAGTTGTGATACACTGAATATTGGCAATCTATTGTGCAGTATAATACCATTGCAAGGTATTTAATTATGAGTTGTTTGACAATCTGTATGTCATATAAATAATGCATAACATCTTCTAAAGTAAATTAGTGTGGAGTTCTGTTCACCAATTTTTTTTAAGTGACATTTTTTTCTGGCTTTTCTAGAGGTTGTGTAAAGGATACCAATTAATGGTATGTGGTTACAATCCATATTTATACCAGCAATTCTAAATTCAGACCTGAGAGAGATTTAAATGAGGAGAGAAGCCTATAGCCGTGCTGACCTCAGAGGTGCCATGGTGTCTGGTCCCAGGGCAGATGGTGTGCCACACTGTGGGACTTTGATATAGTGACAGAGCATTACTGAAACTATTCTGGACACTGGACAAAAAAGTTATAGGTCTGCTGACAGAGAGCACCTGCTAATGTCAGACTTCTTCTGCATTCTTTACGTTCATGGCAGTAAAAGGATTATTTTCAGTTGTGTAGAATGATCTCTGTGACATTAGGTGGCCCTAGGGGTCAGATTTGCTGTCAATCTCTACAGAATTTAGATGATCCATTAGAAATGAGCAAGTACATTGAAATTACAGCAAGTATTGACTCAGCTGATCATATGGTGATCAAATAATTTTGAATAACTGCTGAAGTAATTTGTAAAGACACAATGAACTGTTTCCATGCCAGGGATGAACATATGGATCAAATATAATTTTACACATTAACACTTAATATTTATGATATGGTTGAAAGAATTGACATTTTTGTTTTTAATTGTATTGACATGTTTAGAAATATTCAGTGCATAAAATGCAAAATTTGATACACGCAGTGATATTACTGATTGCACAATTAGCACAAAATTTGTCCCACTCCTGGTGTTTATTTTCCTGATAAAGTCAGCTAATGGCTTGAATTTTTGGGGGGTGGGTGTAGACATTTGGAGAAGTCAAAGCTTATGCTGGCAAGGAAATACTTGCACGCAGATATTTTGGTGACATTAATTGACATTGCCCCAAACAGGTCAGACTGTCGTTCTTTCTAGACATCACAGCATGACACCAGAGTCTATTTTGCCTTCAGGGATTTGAAATCAGATTCTAAATTAGGAAAAGGCACTGCTCCCTTTGGTTGGTTTATAATAGGTTATCTTATATAAGCTAGATGTCAAACCTTATATGAAATATTAGCATATTTATTTCACAGCTCAGCACAGGTGGTTGGGCTCGGGGTATCTCATTTACACATTTGTTTCTATACGCTAACAGCTCACAATTAGAACAGAAAAAAATGTCAGTCTCCAACAGCAGAGAGTACGCACACATAGATTGGTTGGAATTGATAAAAGATGACCTAGTTCAGACCTGTATTGTATGCATGCACTTTCTAATTCAAGATATTATGCGCCTATCCTCTTGGGAACACTTGAACCAGATCAAGTATGTTCTTGCATGGAATTTGCATCTAATGATGTGCAGTAGGTAGCAAAGAAACATATATTCCAAGAAAAAAAGCTTTGTTATCACAGTACCAGCATATGATAGCTTTACTATGCTCTGGTTCACTGTGCTTCCCTAAATCCGTGTATGCACAGAAACCATTGCAAGGTGAAATGAAACTCAGGGAAAGCAATTACATTTAAGCTGTAAGAAAAACAAAAATGGCAAGATGAACGATGATCCATGTGACATTGTACAATGACTGCAGAATTCAGTCTGCTGCTCTGAAAGGCACTCGTGACCTGTAGCTAGTTTACAACACAAGCTTAAGTTATTTGGGAACATTTTTGGTAGCTTCAATATTGCACTGTTTGTTGACATACAGATGCCTTTAGTAGCTTTTCATGCTGGTTTACTGAAAGACGGTGGGGGGGGGGGGGAGGAGGTGGGTGGGTGCGGGGCAGGAGTGGGGTAAGCACAAACCTGCAGAGCAAGTCAGAACTTCTTCAATTTGGCTGTGGGTTTGTTCTTTTTGTTTTCCATTAAGACTCAGATGAGTCTTTAGAAAAACATCTGTATATACATATTTTGACTGGCTGATGTCACAAATGTGTTCATCATTGGGACATCTGATAATACTTTCCATGATCTTATAAGTATAGTCTAGACTTCAAGCAAGTCTATGTGGTAGAATCATGAAAATCTGTGGTCAACACTGAGATTGTGAGGAATATTACCAGATAAGAATCAGAAATACAATGGGTCTTGCTTTATCCGGTAGATCAAGATGCAGCAGAAAAGTCTCTACAGCCAGTATTCCAAACATATAATTGACTGTAGCATCTAGGGGCAAAATTAGGACTTTTATGATAGCCTGCATGTATCAGAATTACACATTCAAATATATGGTTTTCAACTATTTCATAAAAAAGGAAATAAAATATGTTTAGTTGCAGTGGTTTTATGGTGGCTGGCAAACCTTGTTCGATGTAGGAGATTTTTCTCTCTTGAAGTTCATGTGTCCTCAGTGGGTCCAGAGGCTTGTGAGAAAGAGATAGGAGCAGACAGGAGAGGTCTTATCACTCCAGGAGCAAACAGTCTTTTTTGTTTGCTCAAACTCTTTGTACAATTCAGAAAAACCCAGGTTGCCAAATAGGTTAGTCATGTGATTAGCTGGTCTGACCACTCTGTTTGTGGATTCCCTTGTCTTAGCCAACCCTGGATTGCCTCTTCTTACACATGATATCTGGTGCTCAAAGTCTGTTGTGGGTGAAATTGGAGCAAGGAATAGCACCTTTGTCCCTCCAAGCACTGTCTGTTTGTATGTAAATGTTTTTTTCCAGCCACGGCTTATCTGTTTAACAAGTCATTTCCTCACTCTAGCAACAGTTTAAAATCAATGTTCATATGATAAAATTAATATGCCTCATTCTTGGCAGGTGGGGGTCTAGAATGACACCTCCACACCCAGCAGAATGAAATGCAATTTGAGAAAAGCGCATTTCATTAAAAAGGGTCGAGAGAGGAAATGTAAGATACAGGGAAAAAAGCATGCGTTTCTCTCTCTCATTCATTCACATTCATTCATAAATCCTTAAACCTATTACAGCCTGTCTTCCCTTGGTGCCAGTGCTGTTTTAACTACCCCCTTTTGGCATCCCAATAAACATGCAGTTCTTTGGGGAGGATTTTCTTCAGTTTGCCCATTTCCATGACTGCCTCGGGTCTTTGTTCCTGTTGAGGTCTGCAAAGGGGAGGGGGGGTGGTTTAGATTTAATTAGCCCAAAGTTGAAATTTCTTTTCTCGGGAGAGTCAGTAGTGGGCGGGTCTATCTTGAACTCTCTTTCAGTGCTTTGCTGAGTCATGCAAAGGCCTTTGACTTCAGGGGATGGGTGGTTCTCTCTTTTTCTGACTGTGGGGGAGGATTATTTGCTAATCTCCCCTTTGTCCTCTGGGACACTCCTGCCTGCTGGTATTTGTGCAGACTCTACTGCACTCCCCTGTGGCACTTTGACTAGGTGAGGCATCAACTTCACGGTTTCTCTGCCCCCTAGGGGTCTTTCTTTGTCTTGTCAGGTTCCTGTAAATGCTGTTAGCAACTCTGGTGGGTTGCTTCTAGTGTCTGCACTTACATAGGAGGATGTAGGGTCTAACTTTTCAAATTTTTTGGGGTTGGCTGACCGGACAGTAGGGGTTTTCATCTGGGATTCCTCCCGGACTTCCATTATCCTGCCCTCTTGGTCATTTTTCCTCCTTCCCTTTCTAACCTTTTGCCAGCCTTGTGCCTGCCTGTCCCCTTTTGTTCTCGGCAGGGATCCCTTACAGTTCACCAGCCCTCTGCTGGAGAGTCATCCTAACACCGGTACAGGACTTAGGGGTGCAGGTTTCACTGTAGGTTGGGGTTTCCCCTCAACCTGGCACATGTGGCAACCCCTGCAGTACTCCACCACATCTTTGTGGAGTTTTGGCCAGTCAAACTGCTGTCTTATGCGGGCTTTGGTCTTTCATATACCAGCATGTACAGCCAGTGTAGTCTCGTGGGCCTTTCTTAATAGTTCTCTCCGGTACCTCTGCGGCACCACTAACTGGTGAACTACTGTCCATCCCTTGTTCTCAGATCTGTGAGGAGAATTCCATTTCCTCATCAGTACCCATCCTTTAAATAGTAGCGATCAGGGACTCCCTCTGCTTCACTTTCAGATTGGACAGCTTTTGCTAACTCTTGCAATACTGGGTCAGCTCGCTGAGTCTCAGCTAGGGAAGATTTATTTAATTCATTCCCTGGTTCTTCTAACTTTCCAAAAAAAGTCTCAGATAGATAGACCTCATGGTCATCTGCCTGCAGTGCTAATTTAATCTCCTCTGGGGGAGCTGGTTTGATCATGGCCTGGAGCGTGGGAGAGAGTGTTTAAATTCCTCTAACAGAATTACTTCTCTGAGATTCTCATAGCTGAGCTGTACTTTAAGAGCCCTCAGCCACTGATCAAAAGCCGGCTGCTTGCTTCTTTCAAACTGCAGAGGAACGTCTCCTGCCACTGTCCTGTCCTTGCCTCCTGCAGTTTTTCTTTCACTACTGGGGGGGCTACCACCTTCACCCCCGCTAGATCATTACCTAGGAGCAGGTCAACCCCGTCCACAAGCAAACTAGGGACAATCCCTACCATCACTGGTCCCGAAACTAAGTCGGCTCCAGGTGCACCCGGTGTACAGGTACAGGCATATACTGCCCTCCAATACCATTCTGGTGTTCACTGCTCTCTCTGGGGGAAAGATCTGGCCTTTTCCCAGTAAAAGGGATCTGGTGGCCCCTGTAATACTGAGAATTACTATGGGCTTTCATGTCCCACTCGAGGGGTATGGGGGTTACTTTCCCTTCAAACACAAAACCCTGATAGCCCTCAGGAATCCTGTTAACTTTTCCTGCACTTGCAGTAGTAAACATCCTGGGTTGCACTCTTACTGCAGTTAAAGCTACAGCTTGCTCTGTTGTGCTCTCCTCCAGGATTCCTTCTTCACTGAGCAGATGTGCCCTGATTAATCCTACAGGCTTTCCCTTTAGTTTCCAGTAGTCAGCTATCAGATGACCTGCCTTATTACAATGGAAGCACACAGGTCTCCGGGTCTTACTCCTGCTCACAGCACCTTGCTTTTTGGTTAGAGGAGGGCCCCCTGTGTCTTCTGCTTTTCTTTCTCTCCCAGGACTGCTTGAGCTTCTATCACCTTCCCACCCTTTGTCCTTTTCGGATTTGTGGGGGTGACTGGGAAAGGTTCTCCCCGGGAAACCGACATATAAATTAAAGCAAACTCATCAGCCAGAACAGCCGCTAGCTGGGCTCTCTGAACCCACTACTCCTCTACATGGGTCCTTATGGAGAGTGGGAGAGAATGTTTAAATTCCTCTAACAGAATTAGTTCTCTGAGATTCTCATAGCTGAGCTGTACTTTAAGAGCCCTCAGCCACTGGTCAAAAGCCAGCTGCTTACTTCTTTCAAACTCCAGATAAGTTTGATTAGCTTGCTTCTTGAAAGTTCTAAACTTTTGGCGATAGGCTTTGGGTACTAATTCACATGCCCCGAGGATAGCATTTTTTGTCAGTTCATAATTTGATGAACTCTCATTTGGCAACAGGGGATCAACTTCATGGGCTTTTCCGTTTAACTTGCTTTGTAATAAAGGAGGCTAGGTCTCAGCTGGCTATTTTAGCTGCCTTCCTAGTTTCTCAAAAGACATAAAAAAAAGCTTCCACATCTTCCTCATTGAATTTTGGGATTAGTTGAGATAGTTTTAACAATTTTGTACCCAGCCCTGAATTACACTCCTCCACATTGGCCACGCTTTCACTGGGGTTTCTCTGTCTCCCCATAGTTAATTCAAGCCTCCTTAGCTCTCTTTCTTCGTATTCTTTCTGGAATATTCTTTCTCGCTCTCTCCTGTCTCTCTCTTTCCCTGTCTTCTAATTCAAGTTTCCTCTGTTCCAATTCTACCTTTGCTAACAATACCCTGTCTAGGTCTACTTCTAACCCTGTTTCTGCT
The DNA here is from genome assembly GCF_036365525.1 of Heterodontus francisci. NCBI lineage: Eukaryota > Metazoa > Chordata > Chondrichthyes > Heterodontiformes > Heterodontidae > Heterodontus > Heterodontus francisci. The sequence continues at coordinate 21,057,213 of NC_090408.1, read as the reverse complement.
TCTCAGATTCAAGGGAAAAATGGTTGGCCACTAGCCTTAGGAGTTCAGACTTCCAAGCCTTAGCACGTACAGTGATCCCACACTGCTCAAGCCACTTTTCTCAACTCCTCCATAGACAGTGCTTTTAACTTAACCCAAGTTACTTCACCCTGGCTTGGGGAGCTACTAGCTTTGGTGGCAGACATGTTAGTATTCAAGCAGAAGAAACACACAACCACAAGAAAACCTGCATTGAAATCTTGCTCTTTTTTTTGATTGGGACAATTTGGCTTCCCATTTCCAATTTCTCTCATTTGTCTGTGGGTAAAATCCCGGACGAGCCCCAAATTTCTGTTACAACCCAGGGAGAAAGTGGTCTAGGGTTCCCTCTCAGATTTACCTGGTCTTACAGTAACAGGACTGAATTTTATTTGGGCGCCGAGCAGTGCGGGGGTGCCTGCATTTAGCGGCCGCCTCAGAGCCCCCGCGACATTACGCGCGGGGGGTCATTAACATCATGGCGCTGAGCTGCCCTCCCCGTATTACGTGTGGAGAGGTGGGACATTCAGCGCAGTGAGACACCTTTTGACAGCTGTGCAGCAGGTTCTGGGGCCCTATTTTAAGCGCCCCAGCACCTGCTTCCTGACAGCTGTCAAAGAATACTTACCTGACTACTGAAGAGTGGGGCTGCTGTCCATCTGGCAGCAAAGCAGAAAGTGAAATCCAACAGGTCAGGCAGCATCTGTGGAGAGAGAAGCAGAGTTAACTTGTCCAAGTTCACAGACCTGAAAGTTAACCCTGCTTCTCTCTCCACAGATGCTGCCTGACCTGCTGAATTTCCCCAGCACTTTCCGCCTTGCTGCCACATACTTACCCTGCTGTGTCCCAGTGTCCTGTGAAGTTGCGATCCTCTTCTTCCACTAAAGTGTAACTTTCCTTCTTGTAGGTGTGCCGCACCTAGGTGAATAATCTTAATTTTGCACATTCCAGGACATGAGACTTAAATATACCATAAAAGGTTATTACAGAGGTTTACTGACACAAATGGGAATGCACGTGTGTCACAGCAATGTAAATACGTCTTTCACTAAATGTTCCTCACCAACATTTGTGTCCTTTTCTCTGTGCGAATGATCTGTGCCAGCATGTAGCGCCAGTGTCACATCCCTTTGCATCATTGGTTCTTCAGGAGAGCGAACATATGCAATAACATCATTGCCGTGCCACCATTACTCATGAGGGTCTCCGCAGATACAGTGACATGGACATTGGCTGAGTCAGCTGCTGCCTCTAATGGTTTACACAGGGATGCTGCAGACGCGGACTGGTGCACAGCAGGTGAGCGAGGGTGATGTGTGGCTTGCAGAGCTCATGTCAGTTCCTATGGTGCAGACAGCCTTTGTCTGATAGGCCACTGCCTACATCCCTAGCTCACTGCTAGTCCTGCGTGCAGAGCCTGGGTGCCATCAACACTCCCATGCATCTTTCATGTTGTAGGTCCTCGGTGTCCTCATAGTCTGAGGAGGAATCCTGTTGATGGCTCTCCTCATCATGCCAGGCCTGGCCCCTATTGGGTGTGTAGTTGTGCAGAGCAGCAAAGAAAGGAGCTGGCCTTTTCGGCCTGTAGTACAGGGCATCACCCTATCCATCCAGGCATTGGAAGCGCACTTTCAGCATACCGATTTCCTGCTCAATGGTGGCTCTTGTAGCTCAGTGGCGTTATATCTCTCCTCTTCAGCAGTGGTTGGGTCTCGCTCTGGTGTTGGGAGCCATATCTGCAAGGGATCTCCCTTATCTCCAAGAAGCCACCCTTCCATCTGAGCCAATTCAGTGAGCAGCGGTGGCAGCTGGGACTGGCGCAGATCCCAGGTATTGTGACAGCTGCCTGAGATGTGGTCACATATTTGCATGAAGCATCTGCGATGATCACATACCAGCTTCAACTAAGTAAAAAGGATTCCTTTGATGGTGACGTCTGCAGGTGGTAGCCTGACGGGAGGCCTGATGGCCACATGAGTGCAGTCTATGAACATTACAACCTATGGTTCTCTGCCAATGGTGCAGAAACCGATGGCCCTCTGTGCCTGGCTATGAGAGTCCGTCCTAAAGTGGACTTACTCACTGGCCGTCCGGTGCAGGGCATCCGTGACCTCCCTGATGCAGCAGTGCATTGCTGACTGTGTGACCCCACAAAAGTCTCTGGTGGGCCTGAAAAGCTGCATAGGCATCAGGCTTGAGAACCACTGCCACTAGGAGGACCAAAGGCATAGGATGTCCACCAAAGCCCATGGGCTGTAGGTCATCTTTGAGCAGGGCATAGAGACGTGTCAGCACCATCTCTACATGCGCAATCACCTCTGACACTGGTGCTCTGACATCTGATGGCATGTCATGTGGGGCCTATAGTTGCACGGCAATCGTAATGGCAAGCTCCCCTTGGGGGCTGCTGCTCACGACCGGGGGCCTCTACGTGGATCACACCTGCCTGTTGATTTTGCCTCTGGCGAATACGGATCCTTAGGAGCAGAGGATCACACAATGTAGGATGAGCCTTACCTATTTCCATGTGATAAATAAAGTTGAACCCTTCATGCATTCAAAGGTTCCTAACAAGACGGGGATTGGTGTTGACGGGTATATCAGCTGCTTTCATGGATCAGCTATGTGGCGCGCCATGGCATTGCCCATCTTGGCCAACACTCAGAGTAGCACAGCATGACCACATCAAGATCCTACCAGCTGAATCTATTGCCCCCACCATCCATATAACCTTAATGCTTCTGCCCTTTCTGGCACCCTCCCCACACACAGGGTGACTGGAGTGCCATTGCTCCTTCACACACACAAACAAAGGCAGAGCATACACTGTTTACGGAGATACGGTACACAGTACCTCCCTTCATGCCTGCAGAGCTTTCACTCCAGTAATCCCAGACCCCCTCCCTCCTCCCTTCCGTAATGCAGAGTAAGACCCCTGAATAGCAGAACTTACCTTCTCTGGTGACAACTTCTGCCTCTGAGGACCCGCCGGCTTTTCCAATTGTGAACAGGACGGCACGTGGCGACCGCCCGTTCAGCAAAAAATCCGGAGGTGTCCATAGAGAGGCAGCGGGCTGCAAAATCTGCAGAGGTGAGTACCGTTTAACATATTCTAATTATGGTGCCGCCGCTGTGCGGCATGGGAGCCGCACTGAGGACCCCCGCCGCCGTTAATTTGTGGTGTGCCCTTCTTAACATCGCAGGTGGAGGCGGGCTTCTCTCCATCGAATTTTACTGGCCCCCGCGCCATGATCCGCGGCGTTGAGGGGCCGGTAAAATTCAGCCCACCATGTTTTTAGCTCCCCCTTAGTGAATCCTTGTTCACTAACTTCCAATTATGAGGCAAAGAAATTAGCCAAACAGGTTTTCTTAGGTTTAAAGAGAAAAGGTTGAACTTTATTAAACTTAAACTCTAATTCAGTTAATGCCTATGGATACACGACGCGCCCACACTAGCATGCTTACGCGATACACACATACATATAGAGACAGAAAAGAGCAGAAGACATAAAGTGGAAAAGTTTGAGGCAATATCTGAAGATGGTTTTGGTTATAGTTCTTTGAACTCACTGTCAAGTCCTTGAATGTAGGTAGGTCTTGCTTTTCTTTGGGGCCCAGTATTCTTCTTAAACCTTGTTCGATGTAGGAGACGTTTCTCTCTTGAAGTTCATGCGTCCTCAGTGGATCCAGAGGCTTGTGAGAAAGAGATGGGAGCAGACAGGAGATGTCTTCTCACTCCAGAAGCAAACCGTCTTTTTGTTTCCTCAAACTCTTTGTACAATTCAGGAAAACCCAGGTTGCCAAGCAGGTTAGTCATGTGATTAGCTGGTCTGACCACGTCTGTTTGCGGATTCTCTTGTCTTAGCTAACCCTGGATTGTCTCTTCTTGCACACAATACCTGGTGCTCAAAGTCCATTGTGGGTTAAATTGGAGCAGGGAATAGCCCCTTTGTCCCTCCAAGCACTATTTGTTAGTAAGCAAAGGTTTTTTCCACCCATGGCTGATCTGTTTAACAAGTCATTTACTCGCTCTAGCAACAGTTTAAAATCAATGTTCATCTGACAAAATTAATATGCCTCATTCTTGGCAGGTGGGGGTCTAGCATGACAAGCATACATGTGAAAGCTGATCCCATGGCTGCGGATGATACCACCAAAGGGCAGCAGGTGGATGAGGAAGAGGAATGGGCCAAGGATAGATCTGGGGAACTCTAGAGATGGACAACAGAGGAAAGGCAATAGAGGAGTATGTTGTGGTTGACTGCAACAAAAGCTGCAGAGGGGTTGAGGAAAGTGAGGACGGATAATGCACCATGATCAACTTAATGTTCTATCCCAGATCCTTGTTAGTTCAAATCTTTAAATAACTTTAAGATCAAAGTGTTGTTTAAAGCATAATTGACCATTGCAGTCTTTACATTGAGTGACGATGATAGAACAGAACGGCCATCCAATACTTTGCCATGTTGAATCCATTGGGCATTGTTGCAACTTCTTTAATGCCATTCAGAATGCAAAGTCAGCACTTGCTAAACTGATTGGCAGCCTTGTAAGTGGTGTATTTGTGACTTCCTTAAAATAATGATAATGACTTTGTCCCTCTAGCATTTGAATGTAGTAAAATGTGCACTCACTGACACAAAAAAGTATTGATAGTTACTTTGTTTTGACATTAATTGCACCATGTATCAAATGTAAGGATATGATAAAGTTGTACCTACAAAGAGCAAGTTTTGTCGATGGAGCAAGATCCAGTGATGTGATCTAGTTGCAATGTCCGAAACATGGATATATGTATAAAGGAGATGCTTCCAGCCTCATGAGGGCAAGTAGCTTCAAATGAATTTGTTGTGGTTGTAATGGATCCAGCTTTACTTCATAATTCTGTTATCCTGACCTGGTGTGCTTTATACACTGCTGCTGAATTATTTTAGTTCCATTATTGTGTCAGTGAGTGTATGTCTACCTTGTATGACAGATTTGTATTATGCCTTTTGTTTACCATACTTTACAGGAATTAAATTAAAGGAAAATAATAGAATATGGACATTCAGTTTTCTAAACAGAGGTTAATTTGATCTGAGCTCATTGCACTTTCTTGTGCTTTTCCTCAGGGGAATGTGACGGTCATTGGTTACAGTGAACACTTGCCTGGCAATCTTTATACTAATTGGACAGTAATGTATAGCTTTGGTCAGCAAATATCTCCCAATGCAGTTTTCTTCGGAGAGTAATCAACGCACTTTAGAAGACACATAGGCCTCAGAGACCTGAAACAACCTCGGTAGAGCTAGCCTTTTAGTGGAAAGTACAGTTAATTTACAACACTCAGTACTTAAGTGCAGGCGTACATTGCTGAAGTCTCCATTTAAAGACCCCCTAAATCATTAAAGCTGTGACTTGAATATTTAAGTACAGTGTACTCCAGAATCATTTCTTTGTCTGTTAATAAAATTATCTGCTTCCTCTATGGGTTTTTGTTTGTTTCATGTATGCAATATCATAAAAGCAATATGACTTTTCAAGCCAAATATCTGATTTTTTACTGGAACTACTTGGTGACTGTTTTCTTTTAAAAAAAAATTGGAAAATGGTATAAATCCTAACCACATTAATTTGGCTTTGATTTGTATGAATGACTGATTAAAATTGAGGACACCATGATTGGGCTTTAATAGCTATTCAGCTGACTGACTGTTAATCAATGTATAGCTGAAGTCAACTAACATTTTCATAGATAATTAAAAGAGAGAATAATTGTTGGACTTCCGCCTACCTAATCAATTCCATTGATAGTCCTTTTGTGCATGTTGGTTCACCTTTCTTTCCTAATTCACTCCTGCCTTTGGTGTCACTAAAACCTTGCTATGTGAATAGCTGTTTTGTGGAATATTATCCATGTTGGAAGATTATAGAGAAGTATAACAAAGAGTGTACATTTAGATGTCAAAATTTTGAAACAATACTCCCAAGTTACATATGCAAAGAGATAATGGGCTATTTTTTATACTGCATTTTTTAAGTTGGGGTTTTGAAAGTATATACTGATGATTCAAAGACATACAATGTATATTTTGACTTGAGCTACTGACAATACCATGAGCACTGAATAGACATTACATAAATCTGCATTGATGGAGGCCTCCCAGCTGTCCAGAAGTAGTTATGGAACTTGCTGTGCAAGGGAAGCCAAGGGAGCTATTTATGTTATGACATGGGAATGGCATTGCTCGGGTTGAAAGCTTGTGGTGGGGGGAGGGGATGGGGGTGTTGGGGGCATTTAGATTTTAAACTGGTTGCTAAGTCCGTCTTGGTTTTGGGCTGTTCCAGCTGGCTCCAGTCTGGAGAGGCGGGATGGAGTTCCACAGGAAATTAGGCTGATAAATTGCTTGGATAGAGGCCCAGGTAATTTGGTATGTTCCCAGCTATAGACACAGCATATATAACATCCATCAGATTGGAAAATGGCCCACATGTAATAGGTCCAAATCTTTGTTGTGGGAGGCAGAAGGTGGGTGCACCGCGCTCAGGGATGTGCTTTCTGATTGTAAATAATGAGGATTGTGCCAGTTGACATAGTGCAAGGATCGTTATGATGCTGGGTAGCCAGCTGGGAAAAGCATGTGGCCATTTGACAATGTCATGAGCACTTAACAGATCATATATAAATCTGCATTGATGGAAGCATCCCAGCTGTCCATGAATAGAGGGTTGTGGTCATATAGGTTGTTGTGTGGAGAGAGCCTATGGGGCTACTTACGTTGTGACATGAGAGTATTATTCTAATGGTCTAAAAGCTTAGCGAGGTGTTATAGATTTTAAACTGTAATCATGTTGAGGGATTGTAATTTCAGTCACAGTCTTGATGGTTTTTGGGACCTCCATTCATTAGGACTGGAGATGTGGAAAGGACCTGCCTCTATCTAACAGTGTACCCCTAAGTAGGAGTGGTGGAATTTATTAAACTGTGTGAGATGCAGATGCTCAGTATATTATTTTGAAATGGTTCTGCTGCACATGGAAGCCAGAAGTGATAGCTTCCGTACTTCTCCCTACTGCTGCATGTTGAAATATCTAGATCTCGTTTACAGATGGTTATAGGGTCAGAGAAAAATTTACAAACAGACTCTGTTCCTAGAATAGCTTCCTTTGAAAACACCATTCCTAACGTGTGTAATAGAGGCTAAGAATTATAATAACAAAAGACTATAGTATCAGACACAATGACATTGCCATGTTGCTAATTGGAATTTGACAAGCAACACTGTCCCTAACTGCAGGTATGTCTTTCACATTTCAGTGGACGATTATATTTATATCATTTTATTGCACCTTTCATGACCTCAGGCTGTCCGAAAGTGCTTCACAGCCAATGGAAGTGTGTAGTCACTGTGGTAATGTACAAAGTGTGGCAGCCAATATTTGCACAGCAAGGTCCCCCAAAAATCAATGTAAGAATGATCAGATAATCTGTTTTTTGTTGAGGGCTAATTATTGGCCAGGACACCAGGAGAATGCTCCAGGAATTATGGTAGTGTGGTAGTTATTTTACTGGATTAGTAATCCAGAGGACTGGATTAATAATCCAAAGAACATGAGTTCAAATCCCACAATTTGTGATTTAATTTATTTAAAATAAATCTGGAAATAAAAAAGTAAAATCCTACCATCCTTACCTAGTCTGGTCTAGATAGTACTGCAGTCCGACACCAACATGGTTGACTCCTAACAGTCCTCTGAAGTGGCCTGGGATACCATTCAGTTACCAACACCATCCCGGGATTGGGCAATAAATGCTGGTCTTGCCCAAATCTCAAGAATGAATTTTGAGAAATGCATTGAGCTATCACGCTATCCTAAAATGGGTTGTTGTGAGGACTGTCTCAGGCAGTGTATAGGACTGTTTGCCTCACATGTTTGAGTTCTCAGGTGGCTGTTTGACCCTCCAGGTTCCTCATTTATCTGATGAAATATCTTAATTCTTTCCTACTTCATGCAGTCAGCAAATAGGAAAATGATATTCTTTGCAATCTTCTGTCTGTTGAGAGCAAATACTCCTGCAGAGCTTTTGAAGTAACAGATCACTAAGCTGTACAGCAATCCAGTCAATTTAAACACCCACTTAGGCCACTGTAGTGGGGGAGGAGGAGAGTAGCAAAATAACACAAATAATCAACTTTCTGCATGTTGCACAGCAACTCATGCACATCCAATACAACAGCAGGAAACAATGCTTATGTTTTGGTCAGGATTATGCTCTGCACAGTGTGAATGATTAAGCTAGTGTACAACAATAAATACTTTCAGATTTGAAGTGAGTTCCTTTGGATCATATTTAGTTGCCCTGATTTAATTAGAATGGTCTCTTTCACAGTGAGTTGTTATTCAATTGGTTGATTTTAGGAATGTTTGGAGGCATTTTTTTCGATTGAAATAATTACTATTAGGTATTAAAATGAAACACAACAATAATAGTTTCTGTACATACCACTTAAACCTTTGCACTTTGTTACACAATATGCTCAATTGCACCTTTTTCCTCTTTGCCACATTGAAATGCACATACAGTATTTGACTGTCATATATACAGATGTGCCATGAATCATCATCTTTATGGTTTCCTGTGTTTTATTCTCGGTGATGACTAAATAACTTTTTAATTGATTTAGTGTAACAGGCAAGAAGTTAACTTACTTAACATTGATTTGGGATGATAATTAATATAATAGTCATTATCTCTCAGACCTGCACACTGGGCAATTTACATTATTTTATGATATCTTGCAACTGTGCTTCAGGCTATAAAATAAAGTCCATACAGAGATAATATCCGAAACATTTCTCACATCAGCAGAATGTACTGTCTGGAGATTTGCTGTATGTATTCAATTTTAAACATGACAACGGATCTTCGTTTAAAACTCTGCTGAAAGCAAGCAAAGTTTATTTTGCAGTAAAATGCACATTGGAATGTATTGAGGCAGTTTTGATAATCATGCTTTCTAGTTTGAGGCTTGTCAAATACTACAAAATTATTGCCTTCTGCTAAAGTTTAATATAACTATAACTGCCAGAATGAAAATATGGATTTGATGCTTTAAAGTGAAATTTATCAAAAATATGGTGATTCTTCAGATCCTGTTTACATAATATTAAAGGTCATATATAGCCTTACAGGAAATAAAAGTACAATATTCTTGAAATATATATGTACAATGAGACCAATTTGCTCCAAAACACCAACAATGCAATGCCAAGAGAGATAGTTAAACACTTCAGGGCTGAATTTTACTCCCATTGCGCTAAATAATGTTAGTGTCACAAATTGTGAGAGTAGCATCAAAAACAGAAACATATTCTACTCTGCACATTCACAGAATCACAGAATAATACAGTGCAGAAGAGATCCTTTGGCCCATCGAGTCTGCACTGATGCATTAAAGACACCTGACCTGTCTACCTAATCCCATTTGCCAGCACTTGGCCCATAGCCTTGAATGTTATGACGTGCCAAGTGCTCATCCAGGTACTTTTTAAAGGATGTGAGGCAAACCGCCCTCTACCACCCTCCCAGGCAGTGCATTCCAGACTGTCACCACCCTCTGGGTAAAAAAGTTCTTCCTCAAATCCCCCTTAAACATCCTGCCCGTCACCTTAAACTTGTGTCCCCTCATAACTGACCCTTCAACTAAGGGGAACAGCTGCTCCCAATCCACCCTGTCCATGCCCCTCATAATCTTGTACACCTCGATCAGGTCACCCCTCAGTCTTCTCTGCTCCAACAAAAACAACCCAAGCCTATCCAACCTCTCTTCGTAGCTTAAATGTTCCATCCCGGGCAATATCCTGCTGAATCGCCTCTGCACCCGCTCCAGTGCAATCACATCCTTCCTATTATGTGACGACCAGAATTGCACACAGTGCTCCAGCTGTGGCCTTACCAAAGTTCTATACAACTCCAACATGACCTCCCTGCTTTTGTAATCTATGCCTCGATTGATAAAGGCAAGTGTCCCATATGCCTTTTTCACCACCCTGTTAACCTGCCCTTCTGCCTTCAGAGATCTATGGACAAACCGCCAAGGTCCCTTTGTTCCTCGGAACTTCCCAGTGTCAGGCCATTCATTGAATACTTTCGTGTCACATTACTCCTTCCAAAGTGTATTACCTCACACTTTTCAGCGTTAAATTCCATCTGCCACTTTTCTGCCCATTTGACCATCCCGTCAATATCTTCCTGTAACCCAAGCCACTCAACCTCACTGTTAACCACTCGGCCAATCTTTGTGTCATCCGCGAACTTACTGATACTACCCCCCACATAGTCATCTATGTCTTTCATATAAATGACAAACAATAGGGGACCCAGCACAGATCCCTTGGTACGCCACTGGACACTGGCTTCCACTCACTAAAACAGCCGTCTGTCATCACTCTCTGTCTCCTACAGCTAAGCCAATTTTGAATCCACCTTATCAAGTTACCCTGTATCCCATGTGCATTTGCTTTCTTGATAGGTCTCCCATGTGGGACCTTGTCAAAGGCTTTGCTGAAATCCATGTAAACTACATCAACTGTACTACCCTCATCTACACACCTGGTCACATGCTCAAAAAATTCAATCAAATTTGTTAGGCATGACCTCCCTCTCAAGAAGCCATGCTGACTATTCCTAATCAAATTTTGCCTTTCCAAGTGGAGATAGACTCTCTCCTTCAGAATTTTCTCCAATAGTTTCCCTACCACTGACGTGAGACTCACTAGTCTGTAGTTCCCTGGCTTATCTCCACAACCTTTCTTAAATAGTGGGACCACATTAGCTGTTCTCCAGTCCTCTGGCACCTCCCCCGTGGCCAGAGAGGAATTAAACATTTGGGTCAGAGCCCCTGCAATCTCCACCCTCGCCTCCCACAGCATCCTGGGACACAAATTGTCCGGACCTGGAGCCTGCCAAAACCTCCAATACCTTGTCACTCCCTATGACAATTTGCTCAAGAACCTCACAGTCTCTCTCTCTGAGTTCCATATCTACATCCTCATTCTCTTGGGTGAAGACAGATGTGAAGTATTCATTCAACACCCTACCAATGTCCTCTGGCTTCACCCACAGATTTCCCCCTTGGTCCCTAATAGGTCCTACTCTTTCCCTGGTTATCCTCTTCCCATTGATATACATTAATGTCGCCAATGATGGGAGAACACACAAAAGACACAAGTCAGCACAGAGAATAAGCGTGTTGGATGGAGATTTTAAGTTTGAGACTTGTGGGGCTCGGAATTTGGCAAAGATTGGTATGGAATGGGCAGCATATTATTAGTTGAACCGAAGGCTATAGTGGGTGAACCATGGAAGGATGGCCTGGAAGACATTGATGTAGGTGATAAAGGCATGGATGAGAGTTTCGCTGACAGCTGTCTGAGGTAGGCATGGAAGTGAGCATTGTTATGGAGATAGAAGTAGGTGGTCATTGTGACATGCGAAGAAGCTCAGTTTGGGGCCGAACAGATTTCAAACAGTCTGGTTCAGCCTGACCAGTGATGGATGGGGTTGAGGTTATGGAGTTTATCAGAGGAGCCAAAGACGATGGTTTCAGTCTTCCCAATGTTTAACTGAAGGAAGTTACGGTTCGTCCAAGACTGGATGTTGGACAAGTAATCTGATAGCACAGGCACAGTGGAAGAGCCAAGAGAAACTTATGTCTGTGGATGATATCACCAAGAGGCAGCCTATAGATGAGGAAAAGGAAAGGAACACTGCTGGATCCTTGGTAGACTCTGGAGGTTGCAGTTCTAGAGTGAGAAGAGAAGCCATTGATGGGTTACTCTGGCTATGATTGGATAGGTAAAAATGAAACCAAGCAAAGGCAATCCCATGGAGCTAAAAAGTGGAAGAGAGGCATTGGAGGAAGATCATGTGATCGACTGTGTCAAAGGCTGCAGAGTGACCAAGGAGGACAAAAAGAGATAAGACACCATGGCATCAAATGCCATTCATGATCTTTGTTAGGGCTATTTTGGATCTGTGGGAGGGGTCAAATGGCACACAGCAAGATCCCACAAAGAACAATGAGATTAACTAGTTAATCTGTATTTAACATTGTTGGTTGAGAGATAAATGTTTGCTGGGATGCTGAGAGAACTCCTAATTCATAAAGTGCCATGAGATCTATTATGTCCATCTGAACAAAGGTGCGTCTTTGACAATGCAGCAGACTGCTGAGTACTGCACTGAAGTGTTGGCCTAGATTATGTACTCAATTCCTGGAGTGGTGCTTGAACTCATGACCTACTGCCTTGGAGGTGAAAGTGCGCCCACTGAGGCAAGCTGACACCTGTTAATCCAAGCAAAGCTAAAAGACATACGACTTCTTTCAACTTACCTTGAGCAAGTCCACAGGGGAATTCACTAATATAATCTAAATGATTTTTCTAAAATGTTCTTTACTTTTTCAGTATGATTTTTATGCTTGTGTGTTTGGAATTGAGCGAATTGGCATGGAGCAAACAAAAATATCTGTGACATGGATGAGGAGGCTGTTTAAGTGCTTCACTGTGGTAGAAAGACATGAACATTTTCTACAAAGACCTCTGAGATATGTTAGGGGTGGATCTTTAATGTTAGAAAAAAATCCGCAAGAACGGACTCTAAGCAGTACTCACAAACAACAAAATGAATTTTCTGAGGGGTTTTTAACACTGGAGTGTAATGCACTGACAACAGAAGCAAAAATGAGACTTCAAATATAATTTGTCCAAATGTTTATGCAATGTTAGCATAGAAATGCTTAATATTTTCTTATGAAATGTTTTAATCTGCATCAACACCTCCATTAAAATTGCTGTCAGAGAGATATATTAAACATCGTTACATTTAAATTGCACAGTGAAATTCCATCACCTTTGCCTCTTCCATTTTTATTTTGGTTGACATTGTTTATTGAAGGCACTCGCCATCTTGTAAAGGTGATTGCCTAGAGTTCTATTAAGTTGCATCATTAAAGTTGGAATAACAAACTGATTCACAGGGAGTGCATTAATGGCTGGAAAATCACAAGTGTTGCACCATGATGCTGGGAACAGAAATAGCTCAAAGATTTGGGGTAAAGAAATTTAAATTTAATGATTAGTTTGGTGTTTGTCTTAGTGAAAGACGTTTTGGGCAGAATGATTGTTTTGGAGGTGGGAGACAGTTCCTGGATCCTAAACCTGCACCAGGGGGAATCAGTCACTGACCTGGGATTTTGACAGAGGCGCCCCTTAATTGGCATGGAGACAGGTTTCCTATCCAATTAAATGCGACAGGCGGACTCTTGAAGCTGGAGGGCCAATCAAAGGCCTTCCAGCTTCAGATGAGCAGCTGGCTGCAGTAAAGGGTAAGTAACTGAGAGGGTGCTTCAACATGAAGGTGTCCTCTCAGCAACTTAAAAAATAATTTAAAAAACAGATACAGCAGCTAAGCCACCACTGTCTGGGGCTGGGTTGGGGGGCAGGGGCGCGGGGAGGCGTGGAGAGGGAATCCCTCTACAGGGCAGCCTTTGGCAGGCAGGGAGGGGCTGTAGGCCCGCCTGGAGTGCTGGCACTGTGGCCTGCCATGGGTGCCTGCATCCAGGCAGTTGAACTGCCCCCACTCAGCCTCTTTTACCTATCGTTAACAAGGCTCTGAATGATCCTAATTGGCTGCCTGCCTCATGGGGGTACTCCAGCCAGCGCTGTTATTTTCAGACCACATTCTACTCTGTGCCCTGACCTTGATAGGACCCAAAAATCCTGATTGGAGCTGGAGAGAACAGTGACTTTATCTGCTTGAAGAAATGTATATATTCTTGCCTCGTGTAAGCCTTCTTTAGTAATTGACTACACAGATTTGTTGTGAGGTCTGCTTTGCTTTTGAAATAGAATGACAGTGCTGAAAATGCACAGCAGATCAATCAGCATCTGAAACAGGAAGGAAGCATCACATCAAAGCTGTGACTGTTCATCGAAGTTCAGCTTATAATGACTCAGTCTGAAGCTGTTGTACAAAAGTTTGCATGAGCAGCTGTTTGGAGGGTTAAGGTTATAGTTTGGATACTCTTAAGAGTCACTCATGGTTCATCTAGCTAGTACTGAAAGACACTCAAAAGCCAGGTGATTATTTTGATTAACTGCTCTATGAGGGATATGGATCCTCAGATCTTCCCAGTCAAGTAGGGCTGAAGTGGTAGCTAAATGACAGGTCAAATATATAGGTAAAGCATGCACTGAGAGTACATAAGCATATCCTGTCACAAGAATTGGAGTCAGTGGAGGCGGAGAGGAATCCATGGAAACTGGAGAATCTATACCTTTCAATTTATCTCCTGCTGAGCAGTCCTAGTGTTGTAGGTGGAGGACTTTGAAACAGCCACAAAAACATCAGGATATGAGGGTGGGGACAAGTGCTTGCAATTATAATAGTAATTGGAAGGTGGCAAACAGGTGAAAGTAACTGGTTAATTAAAAATGTTATATATTCCAAAATCTAAATGTTCCATTTGCTTTGATGCAAAAGTTACCAGTTATAGTTCTTGCAGCTAAACATCGGGGGTAATGCTTCCACTTTGGGCGCTTCTGACAATCTGGGCACAAATAACCCCAAATTGTGCTAGTTTTGAGAAGGTTTTTTTCTTGACTGTCTGCTCAAATTCATTTGCATATCGCTAAACGCACAATCAGCCATGGACCAGCGCAATCAGACAGTGCTTTAAAATGTAATTTTTTTAAAAAGTGGTAACTTGGTGCAGTTTGATTAATACAGCTGAAAATGGGTGTATTACAAAAAAATAAGCATTTTCAATCACAGTGTCAATCCACCACCTCTGAGTAACCCTAGTTTACATTACTGAAAATAACTTTTAAAAATATACAGAGCCATTTGCTAGTTACAATGGGGTACTGTAGTCAGTTTCTTAGTAAGTATAAAAAAAAGTACAGAAAGTTTTTAAAACATGCCTATCAATGTTCTTGCACGCAAAAGATCCAACTTAATTTTTGAAACATCTTTGAAGGCCTACAAACTAACCCAATTAGCAGAAATTCCCAATGGTGATTAATTCACATTGGGGGCATAGCTAGTTTTGTTGAGTGGGGCCTGTTTCTAGCACAATGTTTTTTAAACCAGCACAAAAGATCATGGAAACTTGATTTGCGCTGTATGTAATTTACGCTTAAAATTTCATAAACTTTTGCGAAGGTTATGTTGATTTCAGGCGAGTTGCGCCGAAAGAATCAGCGCAACTGAACGGAGTCTCTATCCCCACAGGCTAAATGGCAGTGTGATTCTTATAAATAGGAACACCTACAGATATCACAGGGCTACAAAATCATATAGGGCAGTGATGATCCTGATTACCTCTTATGAGTTAAATAGCAGTATTCTTTTTGATAATTATTATATATTAATGCAATTTTACTTTAAAGAACACTTGCATCTCTTGGTATCACTGTTTCATAAGCCCATGTTTTACCGAGAGTCAGATTTAGGCAGGGCTCTTTTGTTGCAGAGTTTAAAACAAAAGTCGTGTAAATGCTGCCCAGGGATGTTCTTGTTGACTCTTGTTAAAACTTACTTCTGCAGTCAGTGGTGTGTAAATGCAGATCTACAATTACTCCAGACCCTCCCTTATCACTTGGCTGTGATGCTTGCTGTCATCGCGATGAAGAAATCCAGCTGATTACAGTTTCCCAGACTGATGAAATATGTGGCCGTCTCATTAACTCATTCATTGCACAGTGTCATTTTAAAGTCACTTCCACAGGCAACTTGGAACATTAATGGTGCTGTTTTGTAACCCTTGCAGGCCAAACATTGTAATGGAAAATATTCCAATAGAGTTTGTCAGAATAAATCAATTCATGTCTATTGCAGATGCAAGTAAATGTCTTTACAGGGCCTCCTATAATCAGTTTCTGTGGCTGCAGATCAGTTTCTGTGGAAAATAAATGTAAGAGTTGATAATCCTGCTGGTGGTGATTTTGCTAACTAGGGCGAAAGGGGAATTCAATTAATTTTAATCGCACAGAAACTATTACATCATAACAGCCAAACTTACCTGGACTTTCCAGTCCAGCTCTTGATTTAGCACTGATCAGTACAGAAAGAATTGATTTTTATTATCACAGCCCTGAATCCAGCTAGTCCTGCTATGCTGATGCATGAAAAGACATCAGGCATCAATACAAAGGATCGGTGAGCAAGCTTTTGAACACCGCATTATGTGCTACGAACTATGTATTGCTGAGAGCATTAATGAATGACAGAGTGGAAGATAGAAGAAGAGAGACCAATGGTGGTACTTTTCATGAGATACCGAACTGTCTGGAAGGCATGTCACTCAGGAGGCTCACTAATTGACTGGCTTTCCCAGCTTGTCTTTAATACTCTGTTGCCCGCACCTCGGTGGTTGCAGATTCAAATCCCAGTGGAGACCAACAGATCTTTCTTACCATAATTATGATGGGTTTTGTCATTTGTCAGCTGGGTACTCTGGAGGCAGGGGTGCGCCAGGCTCATATACATCACTCTATCTAGATAAACACATGGCTCCAATTTAGAAGCAGTACTAGTCTCCGAGCATAGGAGGGTGCTTTTTAATTCCTTTTACCCACCTTCTTATCTGGAGTGTCAACATAGCTGCGGTAAGATGAGGAGTTCGAAAAATATTCATGATGTGTACACTCAGTATCTTGTTTTCCTACAGTGACAAATGTCTGAGCAAACATACAGCTTTCATATCAAATTATGGACAAGCAGAAAGTGACATGTTTTCCTTTATTCATGTAACTTGAACTAGAAGATACTGCTATAACTCTTAAAGTAGTTGCTAACTCACTGTGGCTGTCATTATTAATTGATGTGATTATTGTCCTGACAGTCTGCTCATCTAATCAGTCTGTTTTATTAACGGTGGAAGATCATCATTAACAAGCCTGCAAATGCGACAAGATCAGCATTCCTAAACCTAGTCGCATCTATTCAATTTTTCCAACTAGCAGAACAAAGAAAGTAGGAAAAGAATGTGGGGGAGGAAGAGTTCATAACTACCACTGGGGTCTTGCATGCAGATCTACAAACCTCCTTATAAGTTTCTGTAATCGTCCACTGTTTTACTGCCACTTGACATAACCCTTTGCTCTCATTTGGAAGCAGTTTTTCACTCAAACTACTCATTACAATGGGAGCATTTTCTGCTGAGGACAAAGACTTGGAACCCATATAGAGTGAAACTTTATAAAATGACTGTATTTGCTCCTCTTGGAGGGAAAGCCGTTGATGAATTGGTTGGAGTCCTCTCACATAACAGCTGTTTTAAAAGTAATTCTGAGAGTGACAGACACAGGCAGCCTGCAATGTGTCATGATTTGGCACAGCCTCTTTTCATATTGAGTTTTGATCAATAACTGTTATTCGAATGAAAATGGAGTATCAGTTACATCAGCTGCAATGAATGATGTGCCAGATTGCTGGTGTCATCACACGTGATCAGGTCTCACAGTAGAAAATGGGTCACAGTCACTTGGCCAGAAAGGTCATCAAAAAGAATGGGACACTTTTTCTTTTGTTTCTGCCAGATCGTAAACATATTTTGGGCCTCAATTTCAAATGCAATCATTGTTTCCCTCAGTCTGTATGATTCTTGCTGTATTATTGTGGTGGGTTTCAGATTGTCGTTCCCTTTTTAGTGATGCTCTCTCTAAAATAAGTTTAAGTGGAAATCTGTGTTCGCGGTGGACAGCAGTGTATTCATTGATAGACTGTAGCAGCCCTTTGTCATGACTAGGATGTATCACCTGAGCCAGCAGATGGTGCTGCAGCAAAACAGAGAAAAAAGGTTTATTTCAAACTACAAATGAAAAGATGCATTATAACTTTTAAAGCACTTCTAGACAGAAAAGTGTGAATTACTTATTTATTCAACGGTAAGGATTTCTTCAGAACTTACAAGTCGTAAAGCCACAAGTCAGTGTTTAATGATTCTTACATTTAAAACATAAATAACCATTTCAAATTCTAGTTAAACCCCAAACCATAAACTGACAAGTTAAATAGTAATTGTTTTAATAAATATTAAATCTGCTGGTTTTCATATATCTTGATGAAGCTTCATGAGCTAAACTGAAAAAGCTTAAAGAAAGGCGGCTTGTCAGAGAAACTATTTCTGCTGGTTGGGGACTCTAGGACTAGGGGCATAGTCTAAAAATTATAGCAAAAACTTTCAGGAGTGAAATTAGAAAATATTTATACACACAAAGGCCGAAATTTTACGCCCCCATGTGAGCGGGCTGGGGAGGGGGAGGGAAGGGTGAGGGGGGCGGGGGGGCGGGCATAAAATTGACTGGGAGGCGGGGGGTGCTGTTTGCATTGCCTACCCGCCCCCATTTTACCATCAGTCCCATGGCTGGGAACTTCAGCAACTGTGGAGGCCACCCATTAGTACCAGGCGACCTCCTGGTGGGTTGGGAGGAGGGTGCCCTCCTGAACGGGCACCCTGTGCCCCACAGAGGCCCCCCCCCTATCCCAGCAGCACAAGCTGCCCCCAATGCAGCACCTCCCCCCCCCCCCACCCCCCCCACCCTCCTGAACAACCCCGAACCGCCTTGCCAGGGCATAGCAGATTGCCTCGGTAGGGCCGGAAACCCCACTTTCCTTTGTCAGGGCTGTCATCCATGATACTGCTCTGGACTGGATGCAGTCCCAGCAGTGGCCACCACTCCTGATGGCGCTGCTGGGGCTGAGGAGCTGCCAGCCCGCTGATTGGCCGGCAGTTCTTGGAGGCGGGACTTCCTGCCTCAGAATAGCGGAAGTCCCGCCTGAGGCCAATTAAAGGCGTGGCCACACAAAATTGCTGCGTGGCTTCTAGGCCCAGCAGAAGCTGGCTCTCCCCTGACATAGAAATATAGAAACATAGAAAAATAGGAGCAGAAGTAGGCCATTCGGCCCTTCGAGCCTGCACCTTCATTCAATACAATCATGGCTGATCATTCAAACTCAGTACCCTGTTCCCGCATTCACCCCGTACCTTTTGACCTCTTTAGCCCTAAGAACTATATCTAACTCCTTCTTGACACTTAAGCCAGTGGGCGGGGTCTCCGCCGCTACGTAAAATTCCGGCCAAAGGGTGGTAGAAGTTTGGTACTCTCTTCCGCAAATGGCAATTGATGATTGTTACTTTTAAATCTGAGATTGATAGACTTTTGCTAACCAAAAGTATTAAAGGTCATGGGGCAAAGGTGGGTATATGCCACAGATCAGCCATGATATCATTGAATAGCGAAACAGAACCGAGGGCTAAATGGTTCAATCCTATTCCTATGTTCAATGAATGGATGGGGCTAAATTCTTCAGCAAGATGTGAAGATGTGAGAAGATTTTGTTTTCTTTACACCTTCTTCTTTGGATCTGGTTAGCTGAGGTATTTGAACCTTGAATATTTTGGGCATCAAACTATGCTATTCAGTAAATTGGTGTGCATGGCTTAGAGTTTGGGAATGCAGTCAAGTATGGTGTCACATCAACTTGCTTTGTTGAATGATAATTTTCTTTAATCCACTGACTGGAGATCTGAATTTATATTTTTTTAAAGAAATTTAAAAAATAATAGATGCTAGCAGCTTAAGATGGGCACCTAATTTGCAATACTGCATCCGACATTGCAAGGCCTGTGAGGAGGGAGACAAAATGTCTGCTCATCCCAGCAAGAACCAAGACCCAGGAAGTTTAAGGGAACTGCTTGTTCTTTTCCTTTTAGCAAGAAGAAATACTTCTAACTACCATGCTTGAATCACTGACTGATTGTCATGTGACAAGCCCCTCCCATCTGTGGTTTTAAGCTTGTGTTTCTCTGTAGCAATAAAGAGAAGCATCTGGACTCTGACACACACAGACCCAAGTGGGGGTCTCTCTCTCTCTGTCTCTCCATTCCAGCTTGCAAGTTTCAAATCCTGCCTGTTGACTGACCTACAATCAGAAACCCCGTTGGAAGAAATCATCCACACCGCTGTCTCCAAGAGACCCACTAAACCAGTCATCTACCTCTTGAAACTAAAGGCCTCAGGACCACCAAATTCAGCTAGAAGCCAGCCGAATCACCAAACCGCACAGACTGTATACCTTTTTGTTCTATGGACTCTAACTCAACCAATCTACCTTTCCCCACTCTGTAACCTATTGGTGTGTGTGTAAACCTCTAGTGTGTGTGAATGAAAGTTGGTGCGTAGTTTATTATTTTCATTAGTTCGGTTTAGGTACAATAAAGTTAACCTTTTTCTTTGTTAAACTCAAGCAAATCTATCTGATTGGTTCTTGTTATGAACGTAACATGTAAGCAATCAAATACCTACTGAATTGGCCAGTTCATCCACTTTAAGAAAGAATTAAACCTGTTGTGGTCAAACAAGGAGAGGGAAAAGAGGGAAGCCCTTCGACCCCTCCTCACTTACCCGTAACAATAGCATAAAATAATATAATCATCCTGGAAATTTAAATGTAGATCAGATTTGTCATGTGAGGTTTGTGTACAGGATGGCATATTCCTTTTGAAACTTTCAAACGTACAATAGAGTTGGGGGACTGGTGGATCAGTGAGGTACAACATTGTTTTTTCACTTCTTAGATGTGGACTAGAGCCGAAGGTGGGATGAAAGTCATTTCTTTTTAAGGGTTCTTTGAGTTAGAGCTATGGTACAGACACAATTCCAAAAAACCTCAGTGTCAGTCTCACTCTGAGAAGCTGTAGCAGTAATTTGTGACAGAAATGGAAATGCCTAAATGTTGTAGTAGGGAACATTTTAGAATTTTGCAGAAGGATGTCATTCAGCTCATTGCCCCTTTGTCGACTCCATGAAAGCTCTATCCACTTAATCAATTCCACTGCTATTATCCTATATCCTTTTAAACTCTTCTTTCTCAAATATTTATCCACTTCCCCTTTCAAAGTTAATCATGGATTCTGCTTCCACTACTGTTTCCTGTAGAATATTCCATATGCTAGCAACCCTCAATGTAAAAGAAATGTCTCCAGAACCCTTCCTTTCCTCTTACCGTGACCTCACTTCGGCCAGCAGAGGTACCCAGGGAGACAAATTCCCGGCAGTGGCCAACTAAGTGGCCATCACTGGGGCTGTCGTCCCAATTAAGGACGGCGGCCTGTCCCCGAGAGCTGCTCGCCAGCAGCCTCAGCAGCACCACCGTTAGCAGTGGCCATCACTGGGGCTGCAGCTGCCAGGAAAGGGTGCTTCAATGGCCAAGGTGCCCCGGAAGAAGGCTAAGTAGGGTTGAGGGAAAGGCAGACAGGTCCTGATGATTGGGGTGGGGGTTGGGGCACTGAGGGCTGGTGACGACATTGCCACAGGGGGTCACTTCGTGCACCATGGAGTGCCCAAAAAAGAGGCCCTCCCCCTCCGAGCCTCCAGGGCCACCACCAGATTTTACTGGATGATCTTCCCATGCAGCAGCGGGCCCACCTAACTGGGGTAAAATAATCATGCAACTAATCTGCCACCTTTCCCGCTCCTGGCAAAATGGCACGGGAAGGGATCCCCTTACGCCTTCCTGCTCCATTTTGCTAGCCTTCCCGCCTCTTAATCAGTCCCCAAAGGTTTGATAAAATTCTGGCTATCCTTTCTAAAGGTAGGCACCTGAAACTAGACACAATAGGGCAGATGTTTGTCTTCCTAGTGTAACAGTCCAATATTCTGGAAGAAATCAGTTTAGCTGGACTTCCACTGGTTTAAGGCTCCAGCTTATCAATTGTTCAGGCCTGGGGCGGGCGCCTAAAGCTCCACCCACCTAAAGCAGGTGGCAATTTAATTAGGGTATACAGCAGGGGGCAGAGATGCGCATGCTGGGCATCAAATCTCCAACATGCTACGTGAAACGGACAAGAGCAAAATCTCAGGCAGGTCTGCAGGTGTAAGGTCCTTTAAAAGGCTCCAACCTTTATAGGTAAATGTGTTAGGCCTCATCATTATTTTTGTGTTCTTTTCCCAAATTGACACTGCTGCTATTTATTAATTTTGTCTCTTTATTGACTCGAAAGGATTTGCCACCTTGGATCCTTTGAGCTGACATGCTTAGAGGAAAGAAAAGGGGACAGTTGTAGGATTCCAGGCAGGTCAGGCTGCCTGAGAGGCCTTTCTGCCCACACTCCCATGTCAACCTTTGCAGAGAAAGTTGGATACCTTACTTTGGCAAATATCACGGGAGATCCACCTGTTTTTGTTAAGTTCGCATTATGACATTTGTATCATTCTAACTACATTTCACGGTCTCACAAAGACACACAGTATATCCTCATTGTAATTCTGGATACTGCATAGGAGATGAAAATAATCTCTGGAGCAGTATGCAGTGAATAGAGCTAATGCCCTATCAGCAAATCTTTTTCTTTTGGCTCAATTCAGCTCAGTGGAAGCACTCCAATATATAAATCTGTGTATACTGCTCTGTAAAAATAAATCTTAAACGTGTAGTTCCACTACACTTAGGTAAACTACAATATAAGGAAATGGGGACTCTTGCATGATTGCTCATTTCCTACAGCGTACAGCCTCTTCCCCTTGCTCCATTGCAAAACAACATATTTGTCTCAGTCTGCAGACTCACATTGCATTCCCAGTACATGTCAGTAATCTGCTGTTCAATTACATATTTCATGTATATTTCCTCTGTATCATGCTAAACAAATGTGAAATGTTATAGATTGCAGAAAGGCAGAAGATGGCAGCGCGAAGTGACATGTGCCTTAAACCATCCTCGAGACATTTTATTCAAACCTGCGCATGGATTTATGTGGGTGAAAATGTTAATTAATTGGATGTGTAGCTAAATTACATACTGCTTAGTAATCAGCAAAATAGAAGAAGTGCTGGCTTGTTTTCACTGGAAGCAGTTTTTTTTTCCCTTTATGATTGCTGACATCATCTGGAGGCAATCAACTCAAAAAAACGTATACAATTGCATGAAATACAATTCTTTAGATGGAAACGTCACATTCGTTAAAGACAAATCCATTTGGAAACTCTTGCACCTACTGTTGCTGCCTTGGTAGCACCATTTCCACTCAGATTACTTTGGGGGGTGATGGGAGGAATGAGGCAGATGCAGCTTTGAAGAATTTCAATTAATTTTGTAGTGTGTCTTCCTTCCGTAATAAATGCGTTCACATTCTTCTGCTTTTATCAAAATATACACTTTACTGCTAAGCCGCTACTGTTTGAATCTACTCCAGTATGTCTCTATGGCAGGTGTACTGAGAGCTGGACATGCAGTCAGTGCTCTTCAAGTCAATATGAATGGCACCCGTGGTCTTCAGTATTGACTTGTGAAGTGGCAGGCAGCTCAAAGAAGGTTGGCAGTCGCAGCAGTTGATTCAAACTCCTGCCTGCTGCTGGGTAATCTTGGCATGTGTCTGAATCTAAGTGGACCAACCTCTGAAGTAGGCCTCACTCATGCTGGCATGAATTTAGAAGAAGTATAGTTACTTAACTGCCCTGCCTTTTGGACGTTGAATGTTCCTCATATTCAGTCTGAATTGAACTCTGAAGTCCAGTCGAGCCGGGGGAATTAAGACTGCCAAGATAACCCTCACAGAATTACTTTAGAAAGTAGGCACTATCTGAAGATCCTGATGGTAAGTCAGTATACATGTATTAATAATGTGACTAGTAAAGGGGGAGATTCCAAATTTCTCAAGTGCAACACAGAGGATATTTGATGTAGCTTAAATTATACTAGTATTGAAAACTTGACTATCTGGTCCTTGTACAGAGCAATGCTGGATGGGAGCGGGATCAGAAAGATTAGTCGGCCAAATTTTCCTGATTTTCTGCTCCCTGGTCTCATCGAGCAGTTTGCAAAAATTTACCCTAATATTGCTGATAAAATTCCCAGTTATGTATCTGTTCTTCACTAACACAATGTAAACATGATCCAGAGATCTCCATCAAATAATCTGGTTAGATCACAAATAGCTGTTTGATTACAGTGAGATGCCCAGGGTTTCTTGGGCTCTGAAATTAGGGTGCAGACTATTAATGTACGAACACATGGAAAATAGAGACAGGAGGAGGCTATTCGGCCCCTCAAACCTGTACTGCTGTTCAATTAGATCTCTCACCATTCTCAGTACCCTCACCGACACACTTGCAGGATGAGTCACCGCTTAGGGAGTTGGAACCCTGTATGGTTGTTTTCTGCCTTCCAGACCTGGGACTTTCAGCCCATTTATATGCTTCCCACTGATCTCCTAGCTGAGTTTAACAACAGTTCAGGACAGATCATGGTCAAATCTGGCATCGTTCTATTCAGTACTACATCACATTTACAACAACAGCAACAACTTGCATTTGTATAGTGCCTTTAACTTAGTAAAACATCCCAAGGCACTTCACAGGAACAATTAATAAGCAAAATTTGATACCAAGCTTTCTGCTTCGTTCAGGTGATTATGTCTGTCATGGCACAAAATAAGAAAAATTATCCCACTTAAGTTCGAGTTTCTGGATTGTCAATGTCTCTTAAATATTTACTTTTTATTAATTTATATACCTACTGATTTATGCACATAGCTTACCAAGGAACCAGAACATGCCATCTGGTGTGTTTATATATATATATTGCTTTCCATTAAAGTTGACATATCAAGGCAGTGAGTAGGACTAATGGCATAGCTCTGTGGAGAACCGGTATGGAATTGATGGGCCGAATGCCCTCTTCTGTGCTGTAAATGACTCTAGGACTCTATGAGGAGATATGAGGACAGGTTGCCAAAAGCTTGAACAAAGAAGGAGGCTTTAAGGAGCATCTTAACAGGGAAGAGAGAGAGGTAGACATGCGGAAAGGTTTAGGGAGTGAATTCCAGCACTTCGGACTTAGGTAGCCAAAGGCACGGCCACCAATGGCGGAGTGAAGAAAATTGGGGATGCACAAGAGACCAAAATTGGAGGAGCACAGAGATCTCAGAGGGCTTTAGGGCTGAAGGAGGGTTAGAGCGATAAATAGGGGCGATGCCATGTAGGGATTTGGACATAACGATGATAATTTTAAATTTGAGGCACTCCTGAACCAGGAGTCAATGTAGGTCGGCAAGCACAGGGTTGGTAAATGAATGTGATTTGATGTGAGTTAGGATATGGGCAGTAGAGTTTTAAATGAGCTCAAGTTTACGGAGGGTACAAGGTGAGAGGCTGGCATTGGAATAGTCGAGTTTAAAGTTAATAAAGACATGGATGAGCAATCAGGGTAGTTTCTTTTATCATTCTTGTTATTTTTTAAAATTTGAGTTTATATTAGTGAGCTGGGACTCCTCGTGTCAGAGGGTAGCAGTGCGTCTGTGATCTTCCAGTGCTGTGCTGCCCATATTCCTGTGATGTTTTAAAGAACCATCATGCTGGTAAAATAGGAAGGAAGCAAACTGTTCAGCTGTGTTACAGTGACTTGTAAGCACTGTGAATGCTTTGTATAGTTGGCTAAATTAATCTCTAAGTTGCTTCACATACAAAATTAAAACAGTGCTGGCAAAAGTTATATCTAAAGGAGGTTCTATAATGGGGAAAGTGAACCCAGATTATTCATCATGTTTTACAGGTACATAACCAGAATCTGGCGGGAATTTTATCAGGCTCTTGGAGGCGGGTTTGGAGTTGGGTGTGGGAGCAAAATCAGAGCAAAATGTGTCGC
This sequence comes from Heterodontus francisci, assembly GCF_036365525.1. Taxonomy (NCBI): domain Eukaryota; kingdom Metazoa; phylum Chordata; class Chondrichthyes; order Heterodontiformes; family Heterodontidae; genus Heterodontus; species Heterodontus francisci. Next base: position 21,031,499 of record NC_090408.1, on the reverse strand, counting down.
GCCAATTTGCCGATGTGTTCCACCTCCGACCACTTTTCCCAGGGTTCGGCTGAGTCTGATGTCAGCAACATAGGAACTAGAAGCAGGAGTAGGCCATTCGGCCTCTCAAGTCTGCTCCGCCATTCAACTAGATCATGGCTGATCTTCTACCTCAATGCCATTTTCCCACACTAGCCCCATATCCCTTAATATCTTTAATATCTAGAAGATCTATCAATCTCTGTCTTGAATATACTCAATGACTGAGCCTCCATAGTCCTCTGGGGGAGAGAATTTCACAGATTCACCATCCTCTGAGTGAAGAAATTCCTTCTCATCTCAGTCCTAAATGGCCGACCTCTTATTCTGAGACTGTGTCCCCTGGTTCTAGCTCCCCCAGCCAGGGGAAACATCCTTCCTGCATCTACCCCGTTGAGCCCTCTAAGAATTTTGTATGCTTCAATGAGATCACCTCTCATTCTTTTAAACTCAGCAATGGCAAGAAGCCAATTAAGGCCATTGAGGAAGCAATTAATAGCAATTTTCCTACCAGAATGCAATTTTTCCAGCAGCGCATGGGTTCCACAATGCATCTATGCCTCATCAACTCAGAGGAGTCAAGAGCACAGCAGAGGTCGGAGCGGCATGAAGATAAGATAGAATGTGACCATTTAATGGTGCAAACGCAAGCCTAATGGCATCCGCAGACCGAGAAGCTTGCCACTGAAAGAGCATCTCCTGGACACTGCTCTCACAGACAGTTCTCAGTACAGGGATGGCTGCTGGTTCCCTCAGCCTTTTCTTGCAGCCATCTTGGTCTGCCCTCCTTTGAGGCATTCGCCTCAGCAGCACACTGACATTCCAGCCATGGTGAAGGCTGCCGGCACACTGATTGGTCTTCTCTCCTCCTCAACCCGCCTGCCATCCCTAATTGGACAGTGAACCTAGAGGATGCTTGTTAATTGGTTGTCTTTTGGATAATTGACCCAAAAGGCACACTGCTCTGACGGCCAGGTTACAGACCCGTAAATGGTTCTCAGGCCCGAAAATATTCTATATCTGGAAAGTTTCACCCATTGTCTTTTATAATGTCCTGTATAAACATTTCCACCTTATACTGAAGTTCTCTCAGGATTGCCTTTATATTGTGTGGCAATTTAACCCAATAGGATCTAATTTATAGTGAAAATGTGTATAATGTGCAAAGAAGCTGTAGTGCCCAAAGGGTTCAATGATGAAGAGAACACTGATTATACCATATCTCATACCTTAGAGTATATATCATTCATTAATCTAACGTCACCACTCATAAATCAACACAATGGAGCTTCACCGATCCCATTTCTTTACACAAAGGAATTACGTAACCTCTTTCACACAAATTTTGCATTGGTTCTGTCCCAGCAACATTTGTCTTTTATCTAGAATTTTTCAACTGTGCATTACTGTTCCCTTGGAATTGCAGGGCAATAAATATGTGAGACAGAATAGCATCATCAACTGGAAAACTAAGTGCAAATGTATGTGAAATTATACAGCCATAACTGCAAGTACATAAGGGAGAAAGGAATAGGGTTAGATGAAATAGAATGGGAAGAGGCTCGTGTTGAACATAAACACTGGCACGGACCAGTTGGGCTGAATGGCCTGTTTCTGTGCTGCAATTTCCATGTAATTCAATGTAAATTAATGATAAAATGGCTCCAGTTACAGACGACTCTTCAAAGAATAGGGAAATTAAATAATCATAGCTTCTTGTTTTAGATCTGAAAATGCTACAGGATATAAACTGCAAGCCACTGGCTCTGACAGCTGAATTTTCTTCTAACAGTAATAGCTCATGAGTGCTCCATATGTCTATCTCTGTTTACATAATTTAGTCAGCTGCTATGAAAAGTTACTTCCGAGCACAGATACATAAAAGCACCACATCTTTCACAGCCCCACCAAGCGCTCGAAAAGATCTGCATTGACCCCTAACTCTTTGACCCTTAAATCAAATCAGTAATTTACTCTTGTTCATATCCTTTTCCTGTGTGCAGAGGTAGGGGAAACACAAGATAGCCCTTCACAGATAATTCAATGCAACAGGGATACGTGTTGGCAGTGAATCGTTGAAACAAAGGCTACAGTTTGAGTTAGTGAAATTCAGGGGGAAAAAAATTGCACCCTGCAGGAAGTGGCAAAGTTGCTGAAGTCTGAAAAAATTGGGATTTATCGTTAGAATACTTGAGCCAGCTGCTCTGTTGTGAGCTCAGGGACTTAATCCCAGGTCATATATATAGATCAGTCCAAGCCAAGTGCTGATGTCAATAAGCTGCTACAAATCTGTTTTATTGTCTGGATGCAGGGCTGTATCCCAAACCCAAACAGTCCCTCTAGGAAGTGTTAGACATTTTCAGGATGTACAGCCTTGATGGAAGATCAGGAATCAAACTTGAATAACATTCCAGTATTGCAACCATTGTAAAAATGTTCAGTGAAACAAAGAAAAGATAAACTGCTAGTTTGGGCGCCAGTCTGCTGGATGTAAACAACTGCTTGGGATCCAGCATGAACGCTCATTAAAGGCCACCTGTTTGTGAATGTGCTCGTATGTATAATGGTGATTGATCAAGTATGTGGTATCATGTCTTAAGTGCCCATACAAAAAGATGAAGAGATGAGGTGGCAGATTTTTCCCCTATTCTTTTTTTTATGTGTAAAGGAGGGCTGGGAGCAGCATGTTGCACCAACTGCACCTCCCTCAGTTGCGGAGGATCACAGGCCTGTAGTGCAGCCTGCTGAATTTTCCGCTCATTTAAATTACAAAGGAGAAAATCAGGTGGGATTCATTATGGGTCTGAGATCCATCTCACCAACTGCACCTCCCTCCCATTTTCTTTTATATGCTGTACCCAGGCATTCCATAGAGTCATGGAGTCATTTATAGCACAGAAGGAAGCCATTCGGCCCATTGAGTTCATGCCAGCTCTCCACAGAGCTCTGCTGTTAGTTCCATTCCCCAACTCGATCCCTGTAGCCCCACAAGTCTATTCCTCTCAAGTGGCCATCCAACTTGCTCTTGAAGTCAGTGATTGTCTCTGTTTCCACCACCCTCGTAGGCAGCGAGTTCCATTATGTCTAAACACAGTATTAAGAAATCTGCCCCCAAAGTCTCTGATGGAGTCGAATTGATGTCTTTGTTGTAGCTATTCTCCTTAAAGAATATCTGAAGTTATTTGCCATAGTCCTCCTGCCCAGCAACAACAAATAGTATGGACCTGACTTTAACTCCAAGCCAGCGGTAACCCGCGACACAGAGATGAGGCCTGAATATTTTAACCACCTGGCTTCACTTAAATCCCGAGGGCCACCGACTGAGACCAGGCTAAATGCTGGGATCAGCTGTCCAAAAGGGTTAAAATTGCCCCCTGCGTTTCTGAAGATGGGGGGGGGGGGACCACACATGTGGAAAGGAAAACTCATTTTTAAGTGAAAATTTAACCTTGCTTAATAGAATTTGTTTCTTTATTGTTTGTGTATATATAGCAGATACACAGAGAGGAGCTGTGGGATCTGATTTATATCCCACAAGTGGGCTGACCTGGTTATTCAATAGTGATGAAGTTGTGAGTGAGTTATGGTCAATGCCACCAGTGGGATTTAAATCGTACCGTATGTCGCTTCATTGTATATTCTGTTCACACCACATTTTAGGTAAATAATTAAAAGCATGAAAGGTAGATGTAAATTTAAAATAGGAATTATTGGGTTGACTCATGCTGTGTGATGTTACTAATACTTTTATTTAAATTGCAGACAAAAGAATTTCATATCAACATGTGAACCCATTTGCTTCTAATATCACAGAGTGTGATTTTAATAACTGACCATATTTGATAAATAGAACATTGCATGGGTTTGACCTAACATTTAAGTAATATATGGACTAAACACAAGCACTCACATGTTATGTGTCTGATTCAGCTGTTTCATTGTAATGTCACACTAGGTCTGAGTGGTATATATTTTGCTTCAGAAACTTGAGCGCAAAATCCAGCCTGACATTTCCAGTGCAGTATTAAGGGAGGTCTGCACTGTCAGAGGTGCTGTCTTTCGGAGGAGATGTTAAATTGAGGCCCTATCTACCCTCTCAGGTGGATGTAAAAGGTCCCATGGCACTATTTGAAGAACAGCAGGGGAGTTTTCTCTGGTGTCCTGACCAATATTTATCTCCCAACCAATATCACTAAAACAGATTCTCTGGTCATTATCACATTGCTGTTTGTGCGAGCTTGCTTTGCTCAAATTGATTGCTGTGTTCCTTGCATTACAACAGTGACTATACTTCAAAAAATACTTCATTGGCTGTGAAATACTTTGGGATGTCTTGAGAATGTGAAAGGTGCTATATAAATACAAGTTCTCTCTTTTGTGGTATTATCCCTTATGTATTCAATAGACTACATCTGGAATTTAGGGATCAGGTAAAATTAGAGTTGTACTGTCCCAGGGCACTGGCTTGATTCACCAGGCTTGTTCTGTGATGGGAGTCTCTCCCTCTAATTTGTACAGACTACCTGCACAGAAAGAGTTTGTCCAGAGAAATTGACTTGCATGCCTGACTGGCGAGCATAAGATCTGTCAAAGCAGCAGCACAATAAACCAATTGTTCACAATAGCTCAACGAAGACATGTGACTTACATCACTTCCTTTGATGCAGCAGATTTCAAGGTGCCACTACAGGAGCAGCACCAAAAGAGGGTGGCTCTACTTGGGGCTGCAAACCACTGTTCCAGGGGTCAGCTACACACAAGGACTTCGCCAACCAAGTCAAGGCAGCCACCCAGTTGTCCTGAACCTGGTTTAAAATGAGGAAGACATTTTTTGGTACCCCACTATTGCACACATGGGCCGGAATTTACCAGCTTCTTGGCGATGGACTGGGAGGAGGAAAGGCTGGCAAAATGGTGTGGGAAGGCATGGGGGGGTGGGGGCGTGCCCGACACCTTTCTTCCGCCGTGCCATTTTGCAAGAGGTGGGAAAGGTGGCAGACGGGCCGGGAGCCCAATTGAGCCACTTAAGGGGCCAATGAAGGGCTTCTTCCCACCTAAACTGGCATATTGCCAGTGTGGTGGGGGTGGGGGTTGGGGGGGAATGAAGCTGTCTGCCGCCGCGTGGGGAGACCATCCACTGAAACCTGGCAGCCTCCCAGCAGGCTCCGGGTGGGGGTCCTCCATTTTGGGCACTCTATGGCCTACAGAGTGGCTCCCCAGTGGCAATGGCCATCTCCACTGCAATGGACCCCCTGCCCTCAGTGGCCCCACCCCTGATCGCCAGGGTTTGCCTACCTGGGCCTGGTGTCTTCAGATCCCACTTACTGGTCTTTGATGGCACCCAGCCATCAATGTACCCTCATCTGTAGGTGCAGCCCCAGCAGTGGCCACTGCTAGCAGTGCTGCTGCTGAGGCTGCTAAGCTGCCATCCTTCTGATTGGGCTGGCAGCTCTTGGGAAGGGCTGCTGTCCTTAATAGGGATGGCTACAATTGGCCATCACCGGGAATATGCCTCCCTGGGTTCCACTGCCGGCTGAAGTGTGTCCCTTCCTGCTTTCAGTCCCAGTGGCGAGACTTCACCCTTGGCCATAAAATTCAGCCCATGCAGTCCCTCAACTAATGCATTAGTCCAAGTTGGGCATTCATGTCCTCTTGGCTGTTGGAGGAGGGGCATCTAAAGTACCGGTACAACTATTGCCCCTTTTCACACATCTTTTCATTGTGCCTAAGCTGCATGGCAAACTTTTCTTGAGAGTGGCCGTAACCACTCAGGAACAGCAAACAGAGGCTGAAAGGTCCAGACCGAGGTGCTTCTCTGCAGCCAGGGATTTTCTCAATCAGGTCAGCCACCATGGATGCAGAGAACAGCCCTGTTCTTGTAAGAACTATCCATCAAGCAGCCTCACAGCTCCAGGGACCCGGGTTCGATTCTGGGTACTGCCTGTGCGGAGTTTGCAAGTTCTCCCTGTGTCTGCGTGGGTTTTCGCCGGGTGCTCCGGTTTCCTCCCACATCCAAAGACTTGCAGGTGATAGGTAAATTGGCCATTGTAAATTGCCCCTAGTGTAGGGAGGTGATAGGGAATATGGGATTACTGCAGGGTTAGTATAAATGTGTGGTTGTTGGTCGGCACAGACTCGGTGGGCCGAAGGGCCTGTTTCAGTGCTGTATCTCTAAATAAATAAAGTGTTTCTTCTTCAAATAATGTGAGGATAGTGGAATGCAACTAGATGCAGACATCATGACCAATTCCTGGATAAAGGCCACAGATACACAGAACAATGACTTTGTGACCAGCTGCTAACTGAACAATGATCATGTGTAAACGCTGTCTGCTGATGAAGGCTTTGAATCGATAAGAACAGCCATGATGACCACATAAGATGCCATCTATGAGCCTTGCACCCAATGGAACCTTGACATTCAGTGAAAGGTGTACTTCCTGTCCAGCTGATGGCTCCCTTCAAGGTGTTGCCCTCTACAAACATAAAATTTGTTCCTCGCTTGATATAGGTGTGCACTGCAACCTGCCTTTTTTGTTATTCATTCATGGGATGTGGGCATCGCTGGCTAGGACAACATTTATTGCCCATCTCTAATTGCCTTTGGTATTTTCTGGTACTACTTGGAAAGATCTGGTAGCATGAAAGCTTTGTGCTGTGACATTAACTTCTACAAGAATGGTAAGCCTGCTCCAAATGTTGCCTACAGGTTCATGTGCCTGACTTTAGCTTGTGTTTCATGTTTGTGCTTTTGGACAGAGCTGTTCATTATTCTGCCATTGACACTCTCTGGACCAATGCTTTTTCTTTTACTACATCTATTAGCATTCCCTTTGCCTTTGTTCCATGACACCTTTGTCATTTAATCTCTCCTGCCCTCTGCCCTATCACACACCTTCCCTTTTGTTCTTCTTCCCCCTTCCCCCTTTTCACTTGCTCAAAACCTATTACATTTCTAACCTTTGCCAGTTCTGATGAAAGGTCACAGACCTGAAACATTGGCCGGGATTTTACCCGAGGTGGACGGGAGCCGGTCACCGACTGAAAAATCAGTGGCGAACCCGCTTCCGCTTCACTTGGGGATGCGACCCGTAATTTGCAGATTTCCGGGTTTCAATTGTTCCGAGGCGGGACTTTCACCCGCTTGAGGTATGAAGTCCCGCCTCACTGGGGGAGCAGTGGCCACAGCTGGGACTACAGCCTAGCTCGAAATCAAGATGCCGTGGAGCCTGGACGGCAGGTAAGTTTTGGTTGCCTCGCCAGGGGTAATCGGTCGGCCCGGCGAGGCAAGTGTGGTCGGACGGGGAGATGGGGGGTGTGTTGGGTGGTTGGGGTAGTGGGGGCGGCCCTCCATCGGGCACAGGGTGCCTGAACACGAGGACACCCCCCAGGACATTCGAAAGCCGCCTGGTTTTATTAAGCGGCTTCTCTCAGCTCCAGGACACCCGCTTGCCATGCATAAAATCCCCGTGGAGGCTGAAGAAGGCCCTTATGTGGCCGTTAAGTTGCCACTTAAGGGCCTTGATTGGCCTGGGGCGGGCGGGCTGTTTTTCGCCACCGCCACCCTGCGTAAAGTGGTGGCAGAGTAGGGAGTGGGTCAGGAAGGTCTCCCGGAGCCACCTGCTCCATTTTATGCCACCCCCCTGCCACCATCCTGCTCGTTGGGGTGATGTAAAATTCGGGCCATTAACTCTGTTTCTCTCTCCACAGATGCTGTCGGAGCTGCTGAGTATTTCCAGCATTTTCTGTTTTTATTACCTACAGGTCATTGTGCAGCAAACAGTTCAATCCTGTGGCATTCCTTTAGGGAGGCCCTCAACATTTCACTCCTCCTCTAAACCAAAGCAATGCTATAAGCAAATTACATACTGCTTTTCCTTAATGATGACAAAATGTGGTGCATGGTGTCACTCCAACATTATCATACAATTTGAATACATCCAGTTGAGGGGAGGCAGTGACATAGTGGTAATGTCACTGGAGTAATAATCCAGAGTCTGGGTTAGTGCTCTGGGGACATGGGTTCGAATCCCACCGCATCAGATGGTGAAATTTGAATTCAATTAATAAATTTGGAGTTAAGATCAAATGGTGATCATGAAAACATCGTCGATTGTTGTAACAACCCATCTGGTTCACTAATGTCCTTTAGGGAAAATGCCCTCTGAAATGGCATTCAGTTCAAGGGCAATTAGGGATGCGAAATAAATGCTGGCTTAGCCAGTGATGCCCACATCCCACAAATTAATTTAAAGAAACATATTTCACATCCAGTGGTAAATCCTGGAATGAAGGTGACCAGTGAAGATGCAGAAAGTATTGGATTTGGCCTTTAGAGAAGGAAACCTGCCATCCTTACCAAGTTTGGCCTATATGTGACTTCAGTCCTACACCAATGATTCTTAACTGTCCTGTGAAGTGGCCGAGCAAACAATCAGCTGTATTAAACAGTTACCAGAGGTTCAAGGAGAAGTCCCACTGCTACTTTCTCAGGGCAACTAAGGATGGGCTGAATGGCCTGTTTCTGTGCGGTAAATTCAATGTAATTCTATGTAAAAGTCTCCCCAGTAATTTACTGGACCCGCTTACAGAATCATAGAAAGTTTACGGCACAGAAAGAAGCCATTGGCCCATCATGTCTAGGACGGCCGAAAAAAAAGAGCCAACTCAGCCTAATCCCACTTTCCAGCATTTGGTCCATAGCCCTGCAGGTTACGGCACTTCAGGTGCACATCCAGACACCTTTTAAATGAGTTGCAGGTTTCTGCTTCTACCACCCTTTCAGGCAGTGAGTTCCAGACCCCCACCACCCTCTGGGTGAAAATATTTCCTCATCTCCCCTCTAATCCTTCTCCCAATCACTTTAAATCTATGCCGCCTAGTCACTGACCTCTCTGCTAAGGTAAATAGGCCCTTCCCATCCACTCTGTCCAGGCCCCTCACAATTTTGTACATCTCAATCAAATCTCCCCTCAGCCTCCTCTGTTCCAAGGAGAACAACTCCCAGCCTATTCAATCTTTTCTCATAGCTGCAAATTTTTAGTCCTGGCAACATCCTCGTAAATGTCCTCTGCACTCTCTCTAATGCAATTACATCCTTTCTGGAATGAGGTGACCAGAACTGCACACAGTACTCAAGTTGTGGCCTAACTAATGTTTTATATATTCCAGCATAACCTTTCTACTCTTATAAAGGAAAGGATTCCATATGCCTTCCTAACCACCTTATCGACCTGTCCTGCTACCTTCAGGGATCTGTGGACATTCACTCCAAAGTCCCTCACTCTACACCTCTCAATATCATCCTATCTATTGTGTATTCCTTTGCCTTGTTTGACCTCCCCAAATGCATCACCTCATAATTCTCTGAGTTAAATTCCATTTGCCATTTTTTGGCCACATTGATATCTTCCTGCAGTCTTCAGTTATCCTCCTCGCTATCAACCATGCAGCCAATTTTTGTGCCGTCTGCAAACTTCTTGATCATTCTCCCTACAGTTACGTTCAAATCGTTACTATATACCACAAAAATCAGGGGACCTAGTACTGAGCCCTGCGGAACGCCACTGGAAACAGCCCTCCAGTCGCAAAAACACCCGTCAACAATTATCCTTTGTTTCCTGCCACCAAGCCAATTTTGTATCCAGCTTGCTATATTTCCCTGGATCCCACAGGCTTTTATTTTTTTAACCAGAATGCCATGTGAGACCTTGTCAAAAACCTTGCTAAAATCCATGTAGCCCCCATCAACTGCACTACCCTCACTATCCTCATCAATCCTCCTTGTTACGTCCTCAAAAAATTCAATCAGGTTAGTGAGACACGACCTTCCCGTAACAAATCCATGCTGACTATCCTTGATTATTTCGTGCCTTTCTAAGTGACAGTTTATCCTATCCCTCAGGACTGATTCCAATAATTTTCCCCCTATTGAGGTTTGACTGACTGGCCTGTAATTGTTCAGTCTTTTCACCCCTCCACTTTCGATACTCCTCTCTGCTTTCTTGGTGCTTTCTTGGTTTCTTTAGCTCTTGGTGTCTGACATAAGCTTTCCTTTTCTGCATTTCATACCCTGTAAGCTCCTTGACATCCAGGGGGCTCTAGATTTGGCCATCCCAGTCTTTTACCCTTTTTCTGTACGGGAACATGTTTACTCTGAGTCCCTTGAATATCCCTTTGAATGCCTCCCACTGCTCTGACACTGATTTACCTTCAAGTAACTGTTTCCAGTTCACTTCTGCTAAATCACTTCTCAACTTAGTAAAATTGGCCTCACCCCAACTTAGAACGTGGGCTGAAATTTGCCAGCCCCTCGACGTCAGCGGTCATGGCGGGGGGGGGGGCCGTAAAATACTTGTGAGAGCGGCCCGCCACGATCCCCAAAAACAAGAAGGCTCCGCCGCATTTTACCGGTGGCAGCGAGGACTCAGTGCGATCCCCCTGCCGCAGGGCAGCAGGGCCTTCATTTACCTCATAAAATATATGGTAATACATGTTAAATAACTTACCTGGACTGGGTGGCTGTCCCACGCTGATATTCTGGCAGGTGGATGGAAGTCCCGCGCCTTCCAATCCCCATTTGGGGATTCAAGGTGAGAAACTGATGGGAGGGGGGAGGAGTGAAATTTTCAGGGAGTGGGGGGTAGCAGAGAAAAATTTTTCCATTGGATGAAGGGACGGTGAGAAGGGGTTAAGGGCAAAGGTGACTAAGTACGAGGGGGGGCGGCGGGGGAAAGTTCGGCTTGGGATTAAAGGTTTGTCTGGTGGGAAAGGCCCAAAAATGAAGTGTGTGGTCATTGGGGGCCTCCATCTTTTTTTGAATCTTTTCCAATCAATGTTGCAGCAATGTTTCTTTAAAAATGTTAATTCGACAGAAGGGCTTGAAGCCTTTTAAAAATGTCGCTGTCGCCTGCGCGGTGGCTCCAGATGCCATTTCCAGGATGGAACGGCCGCCCCCTCTACATCATCGGGGGCGACTGCCTATCCCCCTCCACTTAAATGAGCCCCCGCACGAAACATCACGGGGGCTCAGCAAAGGCATATCCGAAGCTGAAGGCCACCGACTTCAAAGCGTGCCGCCACAATGTGCAGCGCGCTCACAAAATTCAGCCCTTTAACTCCTGTTCTATCTCTGTCCTTTTCCATAATTATATTAAAACTAACTGAATTATGATCACTACCACCAAAATGCTCTCCCACTGCCACTCTTTCCATCTGACCAGCTTCATTACCTAACAAGTCCAGAACCGCACCTTCTCTTCTTGGACTTGCTACATACTGGCCAAAAAAGTTATCCTGAATGCACCTTAAGAATTCTGTTCTCTCCATTTCTTTCACACTAAAACTATCCCAGTTAACATTGCTGTCATTAAAATCCCCTACTATTCCTGCCCTATCGTTTTTGCACTTCTCAGAGATTTGCCGACGTATTTCCTCTTCTATCCCCCTCTGACTGTTCGGGGGTCTATAGTACACTCCCAGTAGTGTGACTGCTCCTTTTTTGTTCCTAAGCTTAATCCATATGGCCTCAATTCATGATCCCTCCTCACAACTGTAATTGCTTCTTTAACCAAAATTGCCATCCCGATTCCCTTTTTATCCCCCTCTCTATCTTGTCTGAAAACCCTGTAACCAGAAACGCTGAGCTGCCATTCCTGTCCCTCTTTCAGCCATGTTTCTGTAATAGCTATGATATATGTTTCTATCTGTGCCTTCAGCTCATCTGCTTTATTTGCCATACTCCTTGCATTGAAGGATATATGCTTGAGCACTGCCAAACTCTTTTTTTCAATTTTCTATCCTTCATTTCCTCTGCCTTCCAGACTCACTCACTAATTTTCTGCCTTCCATTTCCATTTCTGATTTTGCCCCATCTGAGTTTACCTCAGGTTCCCACCCCCCTGCCAAACTAGTTTAAACCCTGCCCAACAGCACTAGCAAACCTCCCGACAAGGATATTGGTCATATCAGTTCAAGATCGAGTGCGTGCTCAGTGGAAAAGCTGCAGTGATAGTGATTACAGAGGTTCTTTTCTGATTGTGAAATTCCAATCTAAGTAATTTTGGCAGTAAAATACCCTGTAAATTCTCTAGCAATGGGTCTTATTTATGATTTTTGGATTACATGTGGTAAAGTATTAAGCGTATGGCCAGATTTTAGTAACATAGAATAAAACCCCAATCAGACTATTATTGTCTGCTATTTCCTCTTAAACTAAATGTTACTATTGAGATCCATATGTTTCTGCCTACTTTTGTTAGAGCAATAGGTAGTTCAAAAGGCGTCATTATTCATCGACTGTAAACTTATCAACTTTCATGGATTTCCAACAGATTTTTAGAAATTAGGAGACCCAATAATCATTATGGAGGATGTTTATTTTATTGTAATGGGTTACTTTTCAACTGTGAAAATGTTGTCCTCTAATCCTTCACACTTGCCCAAGTGTGGCTAAGGTTGCACAGACACTGCAGAACAATAGTCAATAAAGTACCCACTAAACATTTCTTTACACTGGTTATCATCTTCTGATACTCTGTATGATGCAAGACTTAACAGTCTAGAAGTGCCTCCTACCTAGTCTGCAGTCCAAAAATAAATGGACAGATTCACAAAATGATAGCAAGAAAATAGATCAAATCTTCATACCAAGACAGAATAGCGATGGAATATGGAATGAGTCTTGTATGTAGGATGAAGTGGCAGAGCAATCTGGATATAATGAATGGTTTTATTCCTTACTTATTTTATTTGATTTTAAGATGGACATTGTGCAAAATAACAAATCAAAATAAAAATACGTGGCTCGTTCACAAAGTTGCTCTAATCCAGTCCGTACAGAGTTAAGTAATCTGTGCATTAATTTTATGTTGCATTGCATAGCCGAGGAGCACTGGATATAAATGCCGAGGTTAAAAAGTCCAGATGGTCTTTAAAATGTATCCTCACTCTAAACATGCGTGATTTATATGAAGCACTAATGGTATCTCTGTTAAAATCTGGCTAGCACTAGTCTTTCTGATCTCTAGCACTGAATTCATTGGATTCTTTTGCTACAGTCATTAATCTGTCACAACAAAGACTTGCTTCAATCAGGAATTCGGGGGGTTTGAAAAAAGCTTTTGATAAATGGTAATGAGTATAATCTGCCTGAATTACCATCCAGTGCTCTATTTATATTACTTAACAGTTGCTCTTATTGAAGGTATTTGATAATAATTCTAAAAGGCATTTAATGCATTTATCTTCAGTATGTGTTTAATAGTTTTGAATATTTTGCTTGTATAGCGGAGTGCCATTTATCACAAATGGTAGGAGTACTCTCTGTTGGGTCTGTGGAAGCCAGGACTGGGTTGAAAGCTCTAACGTTTGAATTTTGAAGGGAATATTATCTGTCTGAGATTTCTGTCAGTGCTCTGAGTTTTTGTTTATGATGTCTAGATTTGTGCACGTGATACCAGCTAATGGCATTTTGATGAGGGAATTATGAGCATATTGTTGCAAAGGAAGAAGGAGTTACATGTAATAGTGGGGAATGTTATCCATTACATCACTTTTTTGAATATGAAATTCAAGCCCTGAATTGCTGTTTTCTGTCTTCCAGTCCACAACATGGTGGGTGGGTGGCTGGGAGAAAATTTTGTGAAGCTATACTAAGCTTGAAGGTGTGTGAACAGTGATGGAATGGTGGTAGAAAAGAATAGCAGACTAATCATTGTGTGCTGAATATCCTTAATTCTCAAAAAAGGTTTTAGAAATGCTTGCAAAAAGTTGGAGAAAAGGTTAATTGAGCTTGCTAAGACCTTGCTGAAGGTCAGGAATGAATAACTACTGTACAGCTGCACACTGAAAGCTAAATATTTTACCAGAGTTCAGATTGGGCATGACGAATATTTTGAATGCGAAGAGCTGTTGTAACAGGTGAGCAGGGATTAAAAGAGTTTTTTGATGCTGAGCATGGGAGCAGGGTCCATTACCAGGTATATTGTGGTGAATGAGGAGGAGAGGGAGGAGGTCTTTTAGATCAGACAACATTTTTACCACAATAAAATACCAAGTGGAAAAGCCGAGCCCTGTCTCACCAAGGATCTTATGATTGAAGTATGCCATCTGGTCCACCACTGTGCTCAACATTTATCTTATGATACATTCAGACACCCACAGGGGACACCTCAGAAACCAACCATTTTCTATACACTGTTCAATTAAAGATGAAAAGTCCGGCAGAAATACAGCCTTGGTGTGTTATGTCTTGTGGTTCCCAGAGCTTCTTAAATAATTACACTTTTGCTATAAATACTGGAGTTTGCATTGAGTATATTTTCACACATCTTTACACGTGTGGCGGAATGATACAATGTGTGTTTGGTACACAAACTATAGTGCAGTAGTGAGTGATGTGGCATTGCAGATATATGTATACGTACACTTGAGCAATGTCGTTTGTTATGAAGTGCTTCCATTTTTTAATACTTTTTGAGAACTCGTGTTTTAAAATTGTGGAAATGGATTCATTTGGAGGACTGAAGAGATTTCATAGATGTTGAACTTTTTTTTTAAAGGGTCACTGGAAGGCCTTTGGGATTTGGTTTAAAAACACAGTTACTAGAAGTCACATGTCTTCAGCTCAGTAAACAACAATAGCCTTGGTGACCAGAGGGAGTTGTTTACAGAGAAGTAACATGTCCAGATTTATGGTGGTCAAGAGTTGGTTTTCTTTTGGATATTGTTTTGAGTCAGTTGGGGGTCAGCCTGCTAAGAGAGAAGACACCAGTTTATCCTTTCTCCAGCTCTCTGAGAAACCCTGAGAATCCAGTGTGTGATAGCTGAAACCCCTGATGCCGCATTTCTCCTGAAAAGCCTGCCAGACTAATCCTCGACGTCGCCTGAAGAGAACAGCTCCGAAAAGATCCCAGTGACATCCATCTATGTGTATTTGGGATGCCAGAAAAGGGACCATTGATATCATGCCATATCTTCTCCTTTTCCTTCAAGAATTAACAAGTATTTGGCCAAAGTTTTTTTTTGTCTTTTCTGTAAAGAGATCTCTGCAGAGAAAACTTCTTTCATTTTTGTTTAACCTATGTGTGTGTGTGTGTGTTGGGCTAATTTAAAAGGGAACTTCCATATTTCAATCTGTGTGATAGTGCTTTGTATCTTTACTGAATAAGTCTTATCTTATAGTAAATTAATAATTTTGTTGTTTATTAAAGAAACCTCATTGGTGAATTTTATTCTGAATAAACATAGAGTATAATTTGTTGTATCGATAACTCGGTAAACAAGTAAATATATGTCGTGACCCATGGAGAAGTGGTACTAGACAAAGATAATGCATTCCTCCTGCCTTGGTCATAACATATAATTGGGGGCTTGTCCAGGATAAACCAAAACCGACGACATGCAATTGTAATTAGGGTAATAATAACTGAAATGGGGAAAAGGAAAAAACAAGGTTTCTTGTGCATTAAAGTTTACACTACCAGAATGGCTTTGTCAGTTGCTACGACCTTTCTGGGGAGGGAGGACTTATCCCTGAGTGATTTGGAAAGTTTAACCAAGGTTAAGCTAAAGAAATTGGCAGAAAAGTTGGAGTTAGAGTTAAAACCAGGGGCTAAGAAAGCAGACATAATTGAATTAATAGCACAGCATTTGAAATTGGAGGAAGGAAAAGGCGATCCAGATGATAATTCAGTTGAATTAGCTAGAATTCAGTTGCAGATGAAGCAGCTTGAACAGGAAAGAGAACTGGCGGTGAAAAACCTTGAACATGAAAGAAAAGCACTTCAAAGAAAAGAAAAGGGAAAAGACATGGCATTTCAAAGGGAAAGGGAAGAGAGGCAGGTGAGAGAAAGGGAGCTAGAAAGGCAATTCGAATTTAAAAAAAGCTGACACTAAAACGAAAGGGTGGCCTTGACTCCAGGGATAATTCTGGCGAGGAAAGACCAGATCCTAGCCCAGGACCCAGTGGAGAGCTGGTAAATTTGTGCAAGCCCTCCCAAAGTTTGAGGAAGGGACGTAGAGGCATTTTTCATTTCTTTTGAAAAGATAGCTAGACAGATGAAGTGGCCAAAGGAAAGCTGCACATTGATCGTGCAAAGCAGGTTGATGGACAGAGCACATGAAGTTTATGCCATGCTTTCTGAGGAGGCTTCTGCAGATTATGAGATGGCAAAAAAGGCTATTCTCACTGCTTATGAGTTAGTCCCTGAAATTCCAGAAACTCCAGAAACAGCCTAGGCAGACATATATAGAATTTGAGAGGGTAAAGCAAATTAATTTTGATCATTGGATGCGGGCACTAAAGGTAGAGGACACACATGAGACCCATTGGGAAATAATTCTTCTGGAAGAATTTAAAAATTCACTCCCTCCATTAGTAAGAACCCATGTAGAGAACCAGAAGGTTTCAACAGCCAGACAGGCAGCTGAGATCACTGATGATTATGAGTTTGTTTACAAGCCCAAACCCTTTGTCCGTCAGCCCAACAAACCCAAGAAGGATAGAAAGTGAGAGGCTGAAAGGACGGCAAATAGCCAGGGACAAGAAGGGATAACTGGGAACACACCGGATCTCCTCCTCAGGCCAGAAATTAAGATGCTGAGGGTGGAAGTGAGGTCTGAAAGCCTAAATGTGTCCATTGCCATAACATGAGACAACTTCGTGCAGAATGCTGGAAGTTGTGGGGTAAACCCCTGGGACTTATTGGGGTGCACAAGGCCAATGCAGAGAAAGGGGCCCTGACCGAGAGCACGACAGATCAGGCTATAGCTCTGACTGCAGCTGTAAGGCCAAGCACAAAAACTGGTGTGAGTGCGGGGGATGTGAACAAGATACCTGAGAGTTATAGGGAATTCTTGTCAAAAGGAAAAGCGACTCCTTATCCCTCAAGTGAGCAGGTAAACCTATAGTTTTACTTAGGGACACAGGAACCACCCAAACTCTTTTGCTGGGGAAAGGCATAACCTTTCCACCAGAGAGCGCACTGAATGTCAAGGTTCTAGTGAATGGTATCGGCAGGGACTATATACCTGTACCTTTGTATCAGGTGCACCTGGAGTGTGACCTAATGTCTGGAACAGTAACCGTAGGAGTTGTCCATAGTTTGCCTGTAGACGGAGTTGACCTACTCCTGAGGAATGATCTGGCTGGAGCAAAGGTAGTAGCTTCTCCAATCATAACAGAAAGACCAAGTGAAGTCGAAGCAGAACAGTCGCAGGAAAAGGTGCCAAGAATTTTTCCTTCATGTGTAGTGACCCAAGCAATGGCTAAACAAGTTCCATTATTGGAGGTAAAATTGGCACCGCAGAAAGATAGTCGAATATCTGAAACTTTCTTTGAGGATTTGGAAAATCCAAAGGAAATATTCAGTTAGTCTTCTCTGATCAAGGCTCAGCAAGCCGATGCAGCGTTCAGTAAAGTGATACAATCAGCTGCAACTGAAGCCGAAGCAAAGGGAGTTCTGGAAGGCTACTATATTAAAAATGGGATTCTGATGAGGAAGTGGAGACCTCT
The DNA here is from genome assembly GCF_036365525.1 of Heterodontus francisci. Taxonomy (NCBI): domain Eukaryota; kingdom Metazoa; phylum Chordata; class Chondrichthyes; order Heterodontiformes; family Heterodontidae; genus Heterodontus; species Heterodontus francisci. The sequence continues at coordinate 21,013,966 of NC_090408.1, read as the reverse complement.
TCATATACCAGAGAGTGGTACCACTCAAGTATTGCTGGGAAATATTAACAATAGCCCATGAAATTATTACGGCAGGACATGTGGGGATCCGGAAGAACCAATCATGTAGAAGTCAGGCCAGGCCTTTACAAAGACATGGTGCAGTTTTGTAAAACATGCCATACGTGCCAGATTGCGGGAAAACCACAACCTGGCGTAAAACCAGCACCTCTAATTCACATACCAGTTTTTGGGGAACCATTTAGTAGGGTGTTGGTAGACTGTGTGGGACCTTTACTGAAAACAAAAGTGGGACGTCAATATACACTCACTATTATGGATATGGTTACTCGGTTCCCAGAAGCCATTCCCTTGAGAACAATTTTTGCTAAGGTAGTGGTAGAAGAGTTAACCCAGTTCTTCATTTGATATTGATTACTGATTGAAATTCAGTCGGATCAAGGTTCCAATTTTATGTCTAAAATTTTCCAGGAAGTTATGAGTAGTCTGGGTAGAATACAATTAAAGTCCTCAGCATAACACCCAAAGACACAAGGGGCTTTAGAACGGTACCATCAGATCCTCAAAATGATAATCAGGGCATACTGTGATGAATATCCCCATGATTGGGATAAAGGGCTGGAATTTCTTTTGTTTGCTACTAGGGATTCACCAAAAGAGTCTACCGGTTTTAGTCCTTTTGAATTAGTTTATGGACATGAGGCAAGAGGTCCTCTAAAACAAATCAAAGAAAAGTTTTTAGAACAGAGGGACGAACCTTCCATGTTAGATTACGTATCCATGTTCCGGGAGTGGCTCACGAGAGCTTACAAAGTGGCTGAGGAACACCTGAAAGCTTCCTAAACAACCATGAAGAAATAGGCAGACAAGTGTTACAACCAGGTGAGGAAGGGGACTAGGGCTCCCCTATTAGCCTTTTCCTGGTTTGGCCATAACAGGGTTTAACTTTTAAAACACAGTGTTTTTAGCTTCCCCTCAGTGAGTCCTTGCTCACTGTTCTCTAACTGTAATTGTAAAGGAATCCATCAGACAGGTTTTCCCAGATTTAAACAAGAACGGTGTAAGTGCATTAACCTTAAAACTCTCAGTTAAAACTACTAAAAATACGCGACGCGACCATGCAAGCATGCATATGCGATAAACACAATATCACCACGGGAGGCGAATAAGTGAGAACAGGTATGTCGGGTAGTAGGGACAGTGAAGGATGAAAGGTATAGTGAGGATGAAGCAGAAGGAGGCCTCGACAATTCTCAAATTGTACCTCCTGCTATCCAGTTACCTAATAGACATGGTCAGCCCAGCTAGTCACATGACTAACCTGCTTGGCAACCAGGGTTTTTTCTGAACTGAACAAAGAGTTTGAACCGAGAAAGACTGTTTGCTCCTGGAGTGAGAAGAACACTCCTGTCTGCTCCCATCTCTTTCTCACAAGCCTCTGGACCCACTGAGGACACATGAACCACATCTTCAGCTACTTCATCAATGACCTTCCCTCCATCATAAGGACAGAAGTGGGGATGTTAGCTGATGATTGCACAATATTGACATCATTTGAGACTCCTCAGACACTGAAGCAGCCCATGTCCAGATGCAGCAATACCTGGACAACATCTAGGCTTGGGCTGATAAGTGGCACATAACGTTTGCGCCACACAAGTACCAGGCAATGACCATCTCCAACAAGAGAGAATCTAACCATCTCCCCTTGACATTCAATGGCATTACTATCGCTGAATCCCCCACTATCAACATCCTGGGGGGGGGTCACTATTGACCAGAAACTGAACTGGACCAGCCAGTTAAATGCTGTGGCCACAACAGCAGGTCAGAGGCACTGAATTGTTAGGTAGATTAGACACTATGCTTTCATATTTAGATGCAGAACAATGAGAAGACATAACAAGGTTACTCATAGCATTTAAAGGAGTCTGTAGGGACAAACCAGGATGCACAACCTTAGCCATACATGATGTGGATGTAGGAAAGTCCTCTCCTATAAAACAGCATCCTTATCACTTAAGTCCAGAGAAACAGGCCCAGGTGAAAGCAGAAATCCAATACATGTTGGAAAACCACCTCATTGAACCCAGTCAAACCAGCTGGAGGTCATGCCTAAGCCTGATGGTTCAACTAGATTTTGCATAGACTACAGAAAGATTAATGCAATAACAAAGGCAAACTCCTACCCAATCCCTTGCTTGGAAGACTGTATTGACAGAGTTGAAAGTGCCACGTTTCTTATCAAAGTAGATTTGTTGAAGGGATACTGGCAAGTTCCTTTAACACTCCGAGCTAAAGAAATATTGGCCTTTGTCACACCAGATGGTCTTTTTCAATGCTGAGTGATGGCATTCGGGCTAAAAAATGCCCCAGCAACTTTTCAGATACAAATGAACCAAGTGGTAGCCAGTATTCCTAACTGTGTGGTTTACCTTGATGATGTGCTGGTATGCAGTGTGATGGAAAACCACACCTGCCCAATTGAAATATATTAATTTCATCATATGGAACATTATTTAAATGCCTACTGGACACTGAACATAACTTGTTTTAAAAAGTCTACAGAACAGTGGCTGAAAACATGGCTTCACCTTTGCATTCTGAAAGACAGTTGCATGGAGAGACAATGGGAGTACTCCCTGATCCAATTAGCCAGATGGGTTTTGTCAATAATGATGATCAAAAGACATTGAGAGTCATACACTTACACTGTGTGAGAGCCAGCATTCCACCACCCCCACCCCCACACCAACCACCATCACCACCACCCCCCCCCCCCCCCCCCCCCACTGAGAGTTTCTGGTAAGCTTGGAGGAATTCACAAACCTTGCAGGTGAGGCTGTTTCAAACAAGGAGCTTGTCACATGACTAACCTGCTGGTCAACCTGGGGATTAATTAAATTGTGCTCACAGAAAAGTTTTGAGGCAGACTGCAATTGAACTTCGAGAAGAATGCACCTCTCTCTCTCTCGCTCTCTCTCTCAAAGTTCCAGGGACCCACGGAAGTAACTTAAGCCTCAAGACAGAAGACCCCCTGCAACCTTCAGGCACCAGTGAAACAAGTTTGAAAGTGTGCACTGGGCCCCAGTGAGAACTGCAAGACTTAACTTCAATCAAAGACTTTACATCCAACCCAAAACCAGGAATTGAATTCCATCTACTATTTCAAACCTTTCCCCTTTAATTCTTTCTCCTCCTCTGTATCTATTTGTGTGTGTGTTTATCACGTATGCATGCTTGCATGGTTGCGTCGCGTATTCATAGTAGTTTTAACTAAGTTTGAGTTTTAAGGTTAACATGCACTTACACCTTTCTTGTTTACATCTGATAAAACCTGTCTGGTTGATTTCTTTACAATTACAATTAGAGAGCAGTGAGCAAGAACTCACTGAGGGGAAGCTAAAAACACTATGTTTTAAAAGTTAAACCCTGTATGGCCAAACCAGGAAACGGCTAAGAGGGGAGGCCTAGACCCCTACTTCACCTGGTTGTAACAACGGTGACACTTGGAAGGACCACTTGGAACAGCTAGAAGCTTTATTTAGAAAATTCCAGTCGGATGATTTGGTGATAAACCTTGCCAAAAGTGAATTTGCAAATGTGTGGCTAATCTACCTAGTAGGGCAAGGCCCAAGTGTTGCCAAGAACAGCAAAAGTACAAGCATTGACGGAGTTCCCTGCCCCTAAAACTAAACAAGAAATCATGAGGTTTTGGGGTTTGTGGTTTCTACCACAAGTTTGTACCAAATATTAGCACTATAGCTGTCCCACTGACGGATTTGCTACAAAAAAAGAAAAGCAAGGTTAGTGTGGTCAGGAGAGTGCCAAGGATCATTTGAGAGGCTGAAAGCCATTTTGATCAATGAACCAGTGTTGGCTGCCCCAAATTTCACTAACCTTTCAAGGTAGCAATTGACAGGCAGAGAGATCTGGGCATACAGGTCCACAGGTCACTGAAAGTGGCAACGCAGGTGGATAATGTAGTCAAGAAGGCATATGGCATGCTTGCCCTCATCGGTCGGGGCACAGAGTATATGGGGGTTGGTGCAGTCCTGCTACAAGAACAAAGAACAGTACAGCACAGGAACAGGCCATTCGGCCCTCCAAGCCTGCGCTGATCTTGATGCCTGCCTAAACTAAAACCTTCTGCACTTCCGGGGCCCATATCCCTCTATTCCCTTCCTATTCATGTATTTGTCAAGATGTCTCTTAAACGTCGCTATCGTATCTGCTTCCACCACCTGCCCTGGCAGCAAGTTCCAGGCACTCACCACCCTCTGTGTAAAAAACTTGCCTCGCACATCCCCTCTAAACTTTGCCCCTCGCACCTTAAACCTATGTCCCCTAGTAACTGACTCTTCCACCCTGGGAAAAAGCTTCTGACTATCCACTCTGTCCATGCCGCTCATAACTTTGTAAACCTCTATCATGTCGCCCCTCCACCTCCTTCATTCCAGTGAAAACAATCTGAGTTTTTCCAACCTCTCCTCTTAGCTAATGCCCTCCAGACCAGGCAACATCCTGGTAAACCTCCTCTGTACCCTCTCCAAAGCCTCCATGTCCTTCTGGTCGTGTGGCGACCAGAATTGTACGCAATATTCTAAGTGTGGCCTAACTAAGGTTCTGTACAGCCGCAACATGACTTGCCAATTTTTATACTCTATGCCCCGACCGATGAAGGCAAGCATGCCGTATGCCCTCTTGACTACCTTATCCAACTGTGTTGCCACTTTCAGTGACCTGTGGACCTGTACGCCTAGATTTCTCTGCCTGTCAATACTCCTAAGGGTTCTGCCATTTACTGTATACCTCCCACATGCATTAGACCTTCCAAAATGCATTACCTCACATTTGTCCGAATTAAACTCCATCTGCCATTTCTCCGCCCAAGTCTCCAACCGATCTATATCCTGCTCTATCCTCTGACAATCCTCATCATTATCCGCAACTCCACCAACCTTTGTGTCGTCCGCAAACTTACTAATCAGACCAGCTACATTTTCCTCCAAATCATTTATATATACGACAAACAGCAAAGGTCCCAGCACTGATCCCTGCGGAACACCACTAGTCACATCCCTCCATTCATAAAAACACCCATCCACTGATACCCTCTGTCTTCTATGACCGAGCCAGTTCTGTATCCATCTTTCCAGCTCACCTCTGATCCCGTATGACTTCAGCTTTTGTACCAGTCTGCCATGAGGGACCTTGTCAAAGGCTTTACTGAAGTCCATTTAGATAACATCCACTGCCCTTCCTTCATCAATCATCTTCGTCACTTCCTCAAAAAACTCAATCAAATTAGTAAGACACGACCTCCCCTTCACAAAACCATGCTGTTTCTCGCTAATAAGTTCATTTATTTCCAAATGGGAGTAAATCCTGTCCCGAATAATCCTCTCTAATAGTTTCTCTAACACTGATGTAAGGCCCACCGTCCTATAATTTCCTGGATTATCCTTGCCACCCTTCTTAAACAAAGGAACAACATTGGCTATTCTCCAGTCCTCTGGGACCTCACCTGTAGCCAATGAGGATGTCAAGGCCCCAGCAATTTCCTCCCTTGCCTCCCTCAGTATTCTAGGGTAGATCCCATCAGGCCCTGGGGACTTATCTACCTTAATGCTTTGCAAGATACCCAACACCTCCTCCTTTTTGATAATGAGATGACTGAGACTATCTGCACTCCCTTCCCTAGGCTCATCATCCACCAAGTCCTTCTCTTTGGTGAATACTGATGCAAAGTACTCATTTAGCACCTCGCCCATTTCCTCTGGCTCCACACATAGATTCCCCATCCCTGTCCTTGAGTGGGCCAACCCTTTCCCTGGTTACCCTCTTGCTCTTTATATACGTATAAAAAGCCTTGGGATTTTCCTTAATCCTGTTTGCCAATGACTTTTCATGACCCCTTTTAGCCCTCCTAACTCCTTGCTTAAGGTCCTTCCTACTGTCTTTATATTCTTCAAGTGCTTCGTCTGTTCCTAGCCTTCCAGCCCTTACAAATGCTTCCTTTTTCTTTTTGACTAGGCTCACAATATCCCGCGTTATCCAAGCTTCCTGAAACTTGCCAAACTTGTCTTTCTTCCTCACACGAACATGCTGGTCCTGGATTCTAATCAGCTGACGTTTGAAAGACTTCCACATGTCAGATGTTGATTTACCCTCAAACAGCCGCCCCCAATCTAAATTCTTCAGTTCCTGCCTAATATTGTTATAATTAACCCTCCCCCAATTTAGCACCTTCACCCGAGGACTACTCTTATCCTTATCCACAAGTACCTTAAAACTTATGGAATTATGGTCACTACTCCTGAAATGCTCCCCCACTGAAACTTCGACCACCTGGCCAGGCTCATTCTCCAATACCAGGTCCAGAATGGCCCCATCCCTAGTTGGACTATCTACATACTGTTTCAAGAAGCCCTTCTGGATGCTCCTCACAAATTCTGCCCCATCCAAGCCCCTAGTACTAAGTGAGTCCCAGTCAATATAGGGGAAGTTAAAATCACCCACCACCACAACCCTGTTACCTTTACATCTTTCCAAAATCTGTCTACATATCTGCTCCTCTACCTCCCGCTGGCTGTTGGGAGGCCTGTAGTAAACCCCCAACGTCGTGACTGCACCCTTCCTATTCCTGAGCTCCATCCATATTGCCTCGCTGCATGACCCCTCTGAGGTGTCCTCCCGCAGTACAGCTGTGATATTCTCCTTAACCAGCAATGCAACACCCCCACCCCTTTTACATCCCCCTCTATCCCGCCTGAAGCTTCTAAATCCTGGAACATTTAGCTGCCAATCCTGCCCTTCCCTCAACCAAGTCTCTGTAATAGCAACAACATCATAGTTCCAAGTACTAATCCAAGCTCTAAGTTCATCTGCCTTACCTGTTATACTTCTCGCATTGAAACAAATGCACTTCAGACCACCAGTCCCGCTGTGCTCAGCAACATCTCCCTGCCTGCTCTTCCTCTTAGTCCTACTGGCCTTATTTACTCTATCCTCCTCATTTATTTCACTAGCTGTCCTACTGCTCTGGTTCCCACCCCCTGCCACACTAGTTTAAACCCTCCCGAGTGACGCTAGCAAACCTTGCAGCCAGGATATTAGTGCCCCTCCAGTTTAGATGCAACCCATCCTTCTTGTACAGGTCCCATCTGTCCCTGAAGAGAGCCCAATGGTCCAGATATCTGAAACCCTCCCTTCTGCACCAGCTGCTCAGCCACGTGTTTAGCTGCACTATCTTCCTATTTCTAGCCTCACTGGCATGTGGCACAGGGAGTAATCCAGAAATTACAACCCTAGAGGTCCTGTTTTTTAACTTACTACCTAACTCCCTAAACTCCCCCTGCAGGACCTCATCACTGTTCCTGCCTATATCATTGGTACCGATGTGTACCACAACCTCTGGCTGTTCACTCTCCCCCTTCAGAATGCCCCCTGTCCATTCAGAGACAACCTTGACCCTGTCACCAGGGAGGCAACATACCTTCCTGGAGTCTCTTTCATGTCCACAGAAGTGCCTATCTGTGCCCCTGACTATAGAGTCCCCTATAACTATTGCTCTTCTGCGCTTTGTCCCTCCCTGCTGAACAACAGTGCCAGCCGTGGTGCCACTGCTCTGGCTGCTGCTGTTTTCCCTTGATAGGCCATCCCCCCCAACAGTATCCAAAACGGTATACTTGTTGGAGAGGGGGATAGCCACAGGGGATTCCTGCACTGACTGCCTGCCCCTTCTAGCGGTCACCCATCTATCTGCCTGCACCTTGGGTGTGACCACTTCTCTAAAACTCCTGTCTATGACACTTTCCGCCACCTGCATGCTCCTAAGTGCATCCAGTTGCCGCTCCAACTGATCCATACGGTCTGAGAGGAGCTGCAACTGCGTACACTTCCTGCAGATGTAGTCGTCCGGAACACTGGAAGCGTCATGGACCTCCCACATCTCACAGGTGAAGCACTTTACCCCTCTAACTGACATTTCTAGCACTAATTAATAAATTAATTTAAAATAAATAAATGCTTATTAAATCCTTACTAAATTATGATACACTTAACTATGTGGTCCCTAGTGCTAGATTTCTACAATAAATACTAAATGCTATCTAAATACAGTAATCGCCTCCCTCTGGTTTAGTTACTCTACTTATTAATTAGTTAATTAGGGTTTTAATCAATTTTTATCAGTTTTATTTTCAAATTCGGTACAGATTCCCTACCAGCCAATCAGGTCACAGCTTTCCTGTGACGTCACTTTTTCAGTTTTTTTTCCCCACCCGAGGTAACTTACCGGTCTGGAACTCCGCCCTCCTAGTCTTCTCCGTGAATGTAGGCCGCGAATCCCCGAGGTAAGTTTTTTATACTTACAGGTCAGGAACTCCGCCCTCCGAGTCTTCACTGTGAATATAGGTCGCGAATCCCCGAGGTAAGTTTTTTATACTTACAGGTCTGGAACTCTTCCCTCCGAGTCTTCTCCGTGAATGTAGGCCGCGAATCCCCGAGGTAAAGTTTTTTATACTTGCAGGTCTGGAACTCCGCCCTCCGAATCTTCTCCGTGGATGTAGGCCGCGAATCCCCGAGGTAAGTTTTTTATACTTATGGGTCTGGAACTCCGCCCTCCGAATCTTCTCCGTGAATGTAGGCCGCGAATCCCCGAGGTAAGTATTTTATACTTACCGTTTTGGAACTCCACCCTCCGAGTCTTCTCCATGGATGTCGGCCGCGAATCCCCGAGGTAAGTTTTTTATACTTACCGGTCCGGAACTCCGCCCTCCGGGTCTTCTCCTTGGACGTAGGCCGCGAATCCCCGAGGTAAGTTTTTAATACTTACCGGTCCGGAACTCCGCCCTCGAAGTCTTCTCCGTGGATGTAAGACTATGAATTGGGGATAGAAAGGCCAGTGGAATACTTTTTCAAAAAGCTAAATTGATACCAAAAGAGATACTCAACAGTGGAAAATGAAACCCTGGGCTTACTGCTATTTCTTAAGCATTTTGAAGTATATGTCTGCCACAACTACAGAAAAACTCTCTGCCCTGCATCTTTTGAGACACTGAGAAGGACAAGAGTAGCAATGACATGGGAACACCATCACCTCAGAGTTCCCCTCCAAGTCAGACACCATGCTGACTTGAATATACCTCATTGTTCCATTATCCTCACTAAGACAATATCCTGGGATTTCCCACCAAACACTATTATGGGAGCACCATCATTACAAGGACTGCAGTGGGAAACAAAGACAGTGAACTTTGTAAAGTGCAAAATAGTGTAGTATTTTTATTGTGATGAATTTTAATTATAGAAAGAAAGATTTTCATTTATGTAGCACCTTTCATGGCCTCAGGATATCCCAAGGCACTTTACAGCCAACGTAGTACTTTTGAAGTGTAGTGATTCTTGTAATGTAGGAAACGCAGCAGCAAGGTCCCACAAATAGTAATGTTTTAGTGATGTTGATTGAAGGATAAATATTGGCTAGGACACAGGGAGAAAAACCTTGCTGTTCCTTAGAATCGTGGCATGGGAAATTCTATGTCTACCTGAGAGGGCAGATGGGGCCTCATCCGAAAGATGGCATCTCCAACAGTGCAGCATTCCTTCAGCTCTGGAGTGTCAATCTAGATTTTTGTGTTCAAGTCTATAGCATGGAACCTGAACATTCTGACTCAGAGGTGAGAGTGCTACCAACTGAGCCACTGCTCACTATCCATTCTTAAATGGTCTGATGTGGGTCAGCCAAGTGCTGAATGAGGCAAGACTATTATTCATTTACACTGTTAATGATTGTTTCCTTGCTCAACATATTAGGGAAAGAACCAGCGAGGACAACTTATTAGATTCAGTATTTAGTAGTGGTCCAGGGACCATGCCCAATCTCTGTAGGGGAGCATCCTGGCAATAACAATCACTGTGTTGTTAACTTTCAATTGTTGAGGCAAATTAATGCTGTTGATAACTTAATGTTAGTACCCAGTTACAATAGGGTTAACTTTACACTTAATGGGGAAGATTTGGGGAAAGCACATGGGGGTATACTGTTGGGGATTGACTGATATAAAAGAAATCTGTGCTGAAGGACAAGAAAGCCACTTTTATCCCTAGGAAAAAAAAACAGATTCAAGGTCGTGTGAAGCATAAATGACTAGGGACATTTGTAGAGAAATTAACCTAGAAATAAGTATTTCTCGACATATATCAGGCTCAATTATTAGGAAAGTAGGGGCAAACATAAAATCCAATTGGGAATAAGTAAAACCAGTATTAGGAATACTAAGATTGCATTAGAAAAGGAGATAGTAGATTATTATACTAGTGATAGCAAGGCTTTCTCAGTTATATTAGAAATCGGAAAACAATTACTAAGGACTGTGCTGGTTCTTTGAAGAATTTACGAGGGCAGGTTAGGTATAAAGACACAGATATGGTTCATGAGCTAATTGGATATTTTGCATCAGCTTGCAAGTCTGAAGCCAAGGCCCCAATCTCCCAGTGTCACAGAATTGGTGTGTAGTTAAAATTACATTACTAGAAATAACTACAGAAATGGTTTTACTCTTTAATGCACTTAGGGCTGATAGTTTTGCAGGATCCAGTGTTGTTTACTCCAGAGTGCTGAGGGAAATGAGGGATGTTATAAGTCAGCCACTGGTTGGGTCCCATCGATTGGATCAAGTGATCATAATTTTAAGAAAAAGGAGAAACAGATCACCAGAAAAGATAGAAGAAAGGCTTCCATTTTAATACCGAGGCAGATTTTGGGTGGTTGGTTAGTGAGGTGAGTTGGTTACCTGCTCTTGCTGAAATCGTGCCCAGCCTATTTTAACTCTTGTGCTTCATTATCATGCCATTGGTCTACTTCCTACTCTGGATAAGTCAGGTGACTCATGGCTGCCCACAAGTATTCAGACAAGTGTGAGGAAGGGGGTTCCAGGAGGATGTGGTGAAAGGGAGTGGAGTCCGAGCAGGGGAGGCACTTCTGCTTTTTCTAGCTGCACAAAATGCAAAAGAAGTACCTGTTTGGGCCTTTTCACCTTCACAGCAGGACTTGGCTCATCAGCCTAGTGGGACAGCCTCAGTGGTTTCCCCTCTCAGGCCTGCAGCCAGGGTCCGATGAAGTCATTGTACATATTTAACAAGTCCCTGCTGGCCAAGACTCTGTCAGTTTTGGGTGGGTGGCTTAGCTGCCTGTCTAGAAGGCCATATAAAAATTGCAGCTGGTAGTATTCGCTCAGCTTGATGTAAGGTAAGTAAATTGAACTATTTTAACTGCCACCTACTTGGTTTCTGCCAGGCAGGTAGCATTAACATTGCCCCAAAGGCTTTGTTTGAGACCATTGCTGGTCATCATTTTGTTAAATGATCTAGAGGTGTTAAATGGAACTATTCTTAATGCATGATGTTTATAATTTCAGATCTAATTAACAGCCCCACCCAAATGGTATAAATAAATTAGATGAATGAGCTCATATGTGGAAAATATCATCAATATGGACAAATGCAGTATAACACAATTGACATTAGGAAATTCAAAACATGTTTATACCATAGAAAGAGAGAATCCGCATTTATATAGTGCCTTTCGATCAGGCCTTTCACAGTGTCTTACAGCCACTGAGGTACTGTTGAAGTGTAGTCACTATTGTAATGTAGGAAATGGGGCAACTAATTTGCACACAAGGTATCCAAAACAACAATGGACCTGATTTTATTCTGGTGATGGGGGTCCTGGCAGGGGGAGAACCCGTCTTGGCCCTGTGTTGGACTCTGCTGCTATTTAATGGCAGGCTGTCAATTAACTGCTTGCTGTCAGGGACTCTGTCCCTTTAAGGGACAAGCTCCAGTCTCCAGAGCTGCTGGCTAATTGGAGCGGTGGCCATTGCCGGTACTGCAGGAGGCTCTGCATTACTAAGGATGTTGGAGACCCTGAGACTGGTAAGTGAGGTCGGGTTGCTGGGGCCAGTCAAGCAGGCCCTGGTGACAGGATGGGGTTTTTGGTGAGGGTGGGGGGTGAGTCTTCCCGGGGTTGGGTGGGGGGGAGGGGTAGCCATCATTACTGGGGGGGGTGGGGGTGCTTTTCGGGGGTCATGGACTGCCCCCGAAGGAAGGAACCCCGACCCTGCTTGGAGGCCACCAGGTCTCACCTGCTGGCATCTCCGTGCGGCCACAGGCCCCTCCGTCCTCCACAAAATTGGAATGGAGGTGGGAGAAGGTACTTAAGCAGCCATTAATCGGCTACTTAAGGGCGTTCATTGGCCTGGGGTGGGAAGGCCATCCTCCTCCTTCCCTGTCCCAGCCAAAATAGCAGGGGGCCTGGGCAATGTCGGGAAAGGCATACCTTGCCATTTTGTTTGACCACCCCCCCACTCCACCCCACCACCCCCCCCCCCCAATCTGCCTCCATTCCTGTCTCCAAAGACATGAAAAAACCCTGCCCAATGTGTTCATGACTGTTTTAGTGATGTTGATTGAGAGATAAATATTGGCCAGCACAACAAGGAGAACTCCCTGCTCTTCTTTGAAATGGTGCCATGGGAGCTATATCCAACTAAGTTTTAAGTTGCATTGCTGCAACCATCAATTACAAAACCAAAAGTACTAGACTCAATGTATATAAGGCTGTGGCACATTTGCACTTGGAGTATTCTGACCAGTTTTGCTTGCCTCACATGGCAAAATATAAAGTGGCTTCAGACAAGGTGCGGAGGAGAGTGAGCAGGATGATACCAATCTTAATTAAAAGTTAAGTATAAGAGCTATTTACTTTTGGAAATGAGGCTTAGAGAAAATATGATTGAGATTTTTAAAACACATTTTTAAAGATGGATATAGTCCAGTAAGGTATTTGTTGAAAAAGATAAGGATGGTAGGACTAGAGATCATGGCTGTAAAATCTCTAGGCAAAGGGTTATATTAGATGTTAGGAAAATACTTTTTGCAGAGATTTATTGTCGTATGGAACAAACTGCTGAGATATGTGGAAGGTAAGAGTCACTACAATCCTTTAAGAGGGATCTTGATAAGTTTTTTTCTATTTGTTCATGCGATGTGGGCGTCACTGACTAGGCCAGCATTTTTATTGCCCATCCCTAATTGCCCTTGAAAAGGTGGTGGTGAGCTGCCTTCTTGAACCACTGCAGTCCATGTGGGGTAGGTACACCAACAGTGCTGTTAGGAAAGGAGTTCCAGGATTTTGACCCAGCGACAGTAAAGGAACGGAGATATAGTTCCAAGTCCGGATGGTGTGTGGCTTGGAGGGGAACTTGCAGGTGGTGGTGTTCCCATTCATCTGCTGCCCTTGTCCTTCTAGGTGGTAGAGGTCACGGGTTTGGAAGGTGCTGTTGAAGGAGCCTTGGTGCATTCCTGAGATAAGAGGACCCATCCAGTTAAAGAGGCAAATTGCTCGTCAGTTGTGATTGTGTGGATTATCTTTTTCTCATATTACAACTTTCCCTCATAAGATTTATGTCCAATTCTGCCTTTGATCAGAAATACTCAGGGCTTACCTTCATGCTCCTCTTTAAATTGTGCAGATTCTTCCAGACAACCTCTTGTGTCACCTTAGTGGAGGAGAACATGCTGGTGTTGTCAGTGATATTTCATCATACCTGGGACCTTCTTTGCATGTTAGGGGCTGTTCTTCCCCACCAAAAATGTGCCCTTAATTTTCCATTAACATGGTTTCCATAACTTGCAGAGCCTCCTTCCTAAAAGTAGCTTTAGGCTGCTGTTGCTGAGCCATTTTCCACTGTCATCCTACATTCTAGATTCTCGGACTTTTCAAAATTTATAGGGGTCGAGTGGTTCATTAGCTGCCTCAGAAGCATGAAAAGATTATTATTGCAGTTGCGTCATGATTGGTTGCTACCTTGTCATTACTGCTTATGAATTTGCATTCAAGCTATGGTAATTTCATTAGCAGATCTGCTAAAAGTTCAAAACACATGCATCAAGCCTTTTTTTTTTATGAATTGAGGAATGCCAAGCCCTAGATTTTTCTCCTGTTTTAGACAACACAAAATAGTAAATATATGCTGTAACCAAAAATTCTGCCTAATTGAACAGTCAGTTTCAGCGTTACAGATCAGCCACATTACATTTATAAATACTGAGATTATTTAATTTGATCTTTAACAGTACATAGAAACAAGTGGATAATTTAATAAAGAAATGATTGATAATCATTAAATAAGAGCTAAGGAATTTATTATCTTTGCTCCAAAAGTGATACTTCACAGTAGAAACATGTTAACTCATGCACTTTATTGAATTAAGCTCTGATTAGGATGTGAATTTAAATGCGGTTAAACTTTGGTTTCATTTTTATAGCTATAACGCGCCCCCTCCCCCTACCACCACCAAACTGCCCTGCCACAATATTCAGTTTATTTGAATCCAGTCAGTTTTAAAAGAACATGCTGGTGTAAACTCTAACAGGGAAGCAGATACAAGGCTGAGATACATAGTTAACAAGGGCCCAGACGTGAGGCCACTTTAATGCTTAACTTCATTCTCATGTTTGAATAAACCATACATTATGTTACATTATATTACAACAGTAATAATTTGGAATATCCTGAAGTCATGAAAAGCACTATATAATGCAAGTCTTTCTATCTTTCTTTTCTTCTTTCCTTCCTTCTTCCCTCCCTTCCTCCCCAGGAAACCAACCTGTACAGGCACATGGACTTATAAAACTACAAGAGAACCTGAGCAACACAGACACATAGAGCAAATGGATATAAGTGAACTAATAGGATTGATTGTGCATTTGTCTCTGCTTTGCCTGTTTGTCCCATCAGGGTCAGGTTTATGTAATATTTGTCTTCATCACAGTTGCCTCTTGCTGGATCCTGGTCTTCTGCCACCTAATATATAAATGCACACAAAAAAGCAACCAAACTCACAAATTGGTGGTGAATAATGTTTTTGTCGGTCAACTTCATGTGCTGTGTACATCAGAAAGACATTTCACATCCCGTTGTATCCCTCATGCTTAATCAATTTCAGCCCGTTTTCATGTGTAACCCACTGAAATACACCAGAAATTGACTCACTGACAAGTGGAAATTCTATATGTGGTGCTAAAATTAATGAGAGGCACCACTTATGTCCTGTATTGAATTGGTCCCTGGAGTAATATCACAGACAATCAAAAGGCGGAGGAACAGCCTCTATGCCCAAATGAAGAGAAATCTATTGGATCACTTTGAATCGTACCATTTATACTGATGGCGGAAAATAATTAGCAAAAATGTAAAATTGGCTGTGACTGTATTTTTTAATTGACAACCATAATTGGGTTATGAGAAGCATTTTAATGCTAGTAAAAAGTCCTGATTAAGAATGCATTTTTGAATAGAAATTTGAAATTTGGAGCGATTTAGGCAATAGTACAGGTATTCTGAGTCTGAATATGAGGTGTGCATTACAAAGCTGCTGTGTGAGCGGGGAAAACACTCTTCTGGATTGCCAAAGATTTAGTTACTTACTAGACTGCAGAGTTTCAAATGTATCCACAAATACACTACCAGTTAGAGGGAAGCAGTCAGTTCTGCTGCAGCTTTCTGGTTTGTACCTGTAGGCAAGTTCTTGCAGAATGAATGGCACTTCAGTGTTGGTGAACTAGGCGTATTTTGATTTTGAACCATAGCTCTGAAGGGATCCCCAGCATGTTTGCCCTCTTGAGTCAGCAGCGACGCCGTTGGCTGGGTCATATGCGACGAATGGATGATGGTTGCCTCCCCAAAGACATGCTCTATGGTGAGCTATTGGCACGAGGTCGCCCACATCTAGGATACAAGGATGTCTGTAAGCAAGACCTCAAGTTGACCGGGATCAGAGTGGATACATGGGAAGCCCTCACTGCTGACCAGAATTCCTGGAGAATGGCAGTCAGAAAGGGCGTGAAAAAAGCAGACGTCAAAAGAGACAACCAGATGGTGGAAAAGAGAGCCTGGCAGAAGGAAAAACCATCTATTGACCTTGACCCCACCATGTTCATCTCTGCCAGTTGCGGAAGGGATTGCCATTCATGAGTCGGCCTCCACAGTCACAACAGGTGATGTTTAACATAGAATTGACATACACCCTGGGCACAGTCCATTGTCTTCCGAGACAGACGAATGCCTACTGTAGCTTTGTAGTTACCGAATTAGCGAACAGGTCACTTCTTATAAGAACCCAGAGGTGCATTTGTAAATTGATAGGCTGCTAAACTGTGATAAGTGCACCTGAGCACTGATTGGGTGATTTGATAAAGTGCCATGGTATTGTGAGTAAGATATTGTTGTGTTCCGATGTGTTTGTACATTATTCTCTTAAACAATTTCATTAAAGGATCTAATGGACAATGCTAAAAACCCACTGCATGTGTCATTAAACCCTGATTACAGGGGCACCAAAACTAAGAACTAACAGGGCTGATTTTGATATAAGCAAAATACTGTGGATGCTGGAAATCTGAAATGAAAACAGAAAATGCAGGAAATACACGGCAGGTCTGGGGGCATCTGTGGAAAGAAACATTGGGCTGAATTTTATAGGGGCCCCGCGTCAGGAACGGTGGCAGGGGGAGGGCATGAAGATTGCTCCGGATGAGGCCCGCCACTGACCTTGACATCGGCAGGGCCCGTCCTACCCTTGGCGGTAGCAGGACCTCAATTTAAATATACGTATAAGCACTTAGCAGGCCGCAGTAATTCAGGCAGCAGGTTGTGATCTTCATTCGGACGTGCAGCACTCACGTACCTTCATTTTCATGTCCGTGAAAAGCTGGTGGCACCGAAGCATCAGTCCTCGGAGCACGTGACGGTGGGTGGGGGCTGCAATATCCGGATTATAACTCTGCATTTCAGAAGGGAGGTACCCTGTGCCCTTCTACCATAAAGGGGGTCACTCTGCGCCTGCCAACATTTGGTGGGCGAGTGAAGGGGCCTGACCCTGCAATCAGCCAACGCTGTTTGGGGGAGGGGGAGCAATAGCACTCCATGATCCCTTTGTGTAGGGCAGGGGTCAAAAATGGTATGGGGTCAAAGGTCACATGGCCGATGGTTGCAACCACGCAATGTCAATAACATGATGATGCTCATGCTGCCCCGTTCTTATGCAAAGCTAAGATGGGCAATGTTATGCCATACCATATAGATGATGATGGAATGCAGCTGAAGCACCAATTTACATCACTCTCTGCCCTGATAGGTGCCATTGGCCTACTGAAGGAACCGGGTTCACCTGCAGCATTCAGATGGGGCTGGTCGACCATGTCTTTCTTGATCCAAGTGCCGTGAGGAGCCATATCCGCCGGAGGTGGAACTAAGAGACAGGCATAGCCCACTTGAAAGTTCATGGAAGCGAGCAGCAGCAGCCACCAATGTGCATTCGATGCCAGAGAGGACAGCGGGTCTACAGGCCCCACATGACATACCTGCAGATGTCGGAGTGCCAGTGTCAGAGCCGACTGCAGATGTCCAGAGAGGCGGTGATATATCTCTGTGCACTGCTGAAATATGACCTACAGACGATGGGCTTTCGTGGACATCCTATGCCTGTGGCCCTCAAAGTCACCATGGCTCTTAACTTCTATGCCTCTGCATCATTCCAGGGACCCATCGGCGACCTGTGTGGCATTTCACAGTCAGTAGTGCACCGCTGTATCAGGGAGGTCACCAATGCCTTTTACAGGACGGCTGGTGACTGTGTTCACTTCAGGATGGACCCTGAGAGTCAAGCCCAAAGGGCCGTTGGATTAGGGGCCATCACGGGATTCCCACAGGTGCAAAGGGTCTTCAACTGCACACATGTGGCCACCAAGGCTCCAGTCAGACAACCAGCTGCATTCCTGAATAGAAAGGGTTTCTTCTCACTCAAAGTGCAGCTAATCTGTGACCACAGGAAATGCTTCATGCAAGTGTGTGCCTCCTTTGCAGGCAGCTACCATGACTCATTCATCCTGCACCAGTCCCAGGTTCCAATGCTCTTCACTGTACCGGCTCAGATTCAGGGGTGGATTCTTTGGAGACAAGGACTACCCTTTGCAGTCATGGCTCCTGATGCCGGCGAGAAACCCCACCAGCGATGCACAGGAGAGATACAATGCCTGCCATGGCTCGACACATGCTACCATTGAGCAGGCCATCGGAATGCTCAAGATGCGCTTCCACTGCCTGGACAGATCAGTTGGGGCCCTACAGTACTCAGCAGAAAGGGTAGAGTACATTGTTGCTGTATGCTGTGCTCTGCACAACTTTCCAATTCAGAGGGGGGAGGCCTTGTAGGATTGTGAGAGACAGGAGCTGGAGACATCCTCGGACGATAAGGACACAGTGGAGATGCAGCAACATACGTGCATGGGAGGGTGAAGATCATGGAGGCATCGCAGACAGGGCGAGCAAAGAGCAAAGGATGCTTGACAACACCTTATTGCTGAATGCTTCCACTATCCCTGAGGTGCAGAATACTCTCCGCATCTCACACATCACTGTGCTGCATCTAGCAGGCAGTCTTCTGCATCTGTGACATCTGTGTCACCACCATTACTGGCAGCAGATGACTGAGCCATTGCTCATGTGACTGCACCGTGCAGTGCCACATCATGCATACTGGCATGGCAATGATGTTTTTCCATACATTGGCATTGCTCTCAGGTCAATGATGTACTGGGAGGACACATAGTCGGCACATGCTGGCATGCATCATTCATACAGTAAAAAGGAGACACCTGCTCGAGAAACACATTTAATGAGAAGTCATCAATACATTTACGTTTCACCCGTGATAACCCATGTGTCATTGTGTCTTTTTTAGTCGCTTGCGGGTGCTCTTTCACTAGTGCAGGGCTCTCCTCACCGGCGGAGAGGCTGAGGAGCTGTTGTCCACAATTGAATCACCCTGAGGGGAGACCCCAGATATGGACTGCTGGCTTGCCTCCTCCATCTCAAAGCTTGTAGGAACCTCGCTGCTCTCCTGAGAAGGACCAGGAGCAGAGACAGTCTCCAGGCCTCTGGTATCCCTTTCGCCTAGCCACTGCTGGATCCAGCTCATGGCCAAGGCCAGGGTTTGCAGGTCAGTGCGCACCTGTGGAATGTGGCTCTCCATGAGGGCCGCCATCCTGTCCATGGAGGAAGCATTTGCCTGGGGCATGGCAGCTGTCATGGCCTGGATGGACTCTTCCATTGTCTGCTCATGGCTGTGCATGGCCTGTGGCAGCTCCGCCAGATGTTGCCTTACCTCTCCCTGCAACTCCAGCATGCCCTGTGTTGTCGACACCAGAGTTTCATCATCAACCTGGGGCTCAGCATGGGCCTGGCCACCCACAGTCCCCCGACTGTCAGAGACCTCAGCTGTCTCAGCCTCAGCCAACTGCTCAGACGTGTATGTGTGATGCTGTCACCAGCTTGTGACCCAGATTCTAAAGCCAAACGGATTCCCACTGAGGTAAATGTCTCTGTGCTGGTGGAACATGCAGGAGTGTCATGGGATGCTGCATCCTCTGAGATTGTCTCCTCCTCAGAGGTGCTCCACTCTCTAGGGCCTCCGATGCCACCTTGGAGCATCGCCCTGCAAAATATAATGTGAAGAGCACAGCTTTAGGTTCACTGGTGTACATATCACTAATGTAAGAGCATTGTGTCAACGAAGGAAATGTTTTGAATAATTATTGCATTTGTTAAAGAGATGAATGTTCACCCAGGAACCCAAGCTCCACGTCTGCAACAGAATGTCCTCCCTGACCACCATGTAGTTCGCGAGCCTCCTCCTCAGCCTGGGATAGTGTTCGGATGTCCGGCACCCCTCCTCCAGTCCTGGAGGACTCCCTCGCATTGTGCACCCTCTTTGCCTGGGAGAGCAAGGATGCAGATATATAACATTGCCATCCAACAAATGACGCTTTGCACAACAAGTGGCATCAATTCTCCCCGCCTGACCTCCCTGTGGTTGACATGGCAGTGGCACCCATGTGCCACTCTATATGGGCAAGCCCAGGTCAGATGGGGCTGCAAAAAATAGTGCCACTTACTTTTGAGATTTGCGCATGAGATTGTTCAGCCTCTTGCACCTCTGGACCCAGCCTTGGTGGGTGACCCCATGGCAGCTTACCTCCTCTGCAATCTCCATCCAGGCTTGCTTGGTCAGGCAGGAGGGCCTCTTCTTGCCATTGCTGGGGAAAAGGACCTCCCACCTTGCCCATGCAGCATGGAGGAGAGTGAGCAGGGAGACATCGCTGAACTGTGGGGCTACCCTTCCTCGCTCATCTGCCATCTCCTGTGCTTTGCTGGGGTCTTGGTTTCCAGATGAGGATAAACAGTTCCTGCGCTGGCTTCTCAGCTCCAGCACCAAGGTTTTTAAATCGATTCTGTCTGACTGCATGGCTGGCTGCCATTTAAATATGGCGGCAGCACTTGCTGATGCGTCATCTGATGCCGTTTATGGCATCAGTCAGCCCTCTCCCTCCACGTCATTGCGGGGGGGGTGGGGGAGGGGGGAGGGAACTGGGCACGCTAATGAGCCGCCACATTTGGAATCGCGATGGCTCCGCGATGTGCAGCCCGGGTGTACAGGCCGCCATTTTTCTTACCGATTTCGGCAGCAGGCTTGTAGAATCCAGCCCATTAACTCTGTTTCTCTCTCCACGGATACTGCGAGGCCTGCTGAGTATTTCCAGCATTTTCTGTTTTTATTTGGAATTGGCTACTGTATTTTCATGTAGTAACTTCTGATGTTAATGCCTGTTGAGTACAGATATGGAAATGCAATTTAACTTTTAAGATCCTATGTAGTGGAATCTTGTAATATGCAGTACTTCAGGCTAGCTAAAACTGTTACATATAACAGGGCTCAGTACTGCTTCATCAACTGATTCTTTTAGGGACTTGGTAAACATTTGCCTTTATCAGCTCACTGGTAGTGATTTTCTTATCAAAAATTGTGTGTTGGTAAATTTAAATGTACCTGCAAAAGGATAACTCAGGCAGTAACATACTACCCAGAGTCTAAACATTCTACATCACAATATTAGTACTCTGGATGACAAAACTATTTTAGTCATCCACATAAGTTAACTGTTACAGTTTAAAACACAAACAGATACATTGCATTTTGTAGCTTTTTTTTGTCAACTAACAAACTATTGTTGCCCTGTTTGTATATTAAGCAATAAGATAATCTGTGATTAATCATGGAGGGTTAATGTACAGTATCCCACAGGGACAGTACTCTGTGTTGTAGGATGTGAGATTACATTCAATTGTTTATAGAGTCTTAGCATCCTACATTTTTTGTTACATCCCATGCAGCTGTAGCACTTTATCGTCTCTTCAGCTTCCCTCCTTTCTGATTGCCTAGATGACAACTATTGTAATGTAGCTAACAGGAACTGCCTCTCTAGGGAATCCACCCATTTCCAATTACTTCTAGGCTATCTCAGTCCTTCCAGCTGGACACAAAGGAAGGATGAAAGGGCCTTCATTCAAAATGAATTCTTCAGTAAATCTTCAAAAACACTGCAACCAGGATAGCCACTTGTCTGTGGTACAGCAGAAGGATGAGTCACTGGTGCCAAAAATCAGAGATTCCTTCAGGTCAAAATGGAATCATACAGAGACTCTTGCAGGTTCACAGTATCTGACCTGCGAATCTAAATGTGATGAGGTTTCAAATTGTCAGTCAGATTTCAGGTGGAAATCTCTCATGAAATGAGAAAAAAATTGATTCCTCCACAGAATACGCTATTTGTTAACTGAGTGTAGAACAACATTGCCAAGACCCAAGGCTGTTCACCCACACTGTAAATTGAAGTAAAGGTGTGAGTTTTCCAAAGCAAAACCTTTTCTCCCTGACCTGTGAAGGAAAGTTAGAACGATCAGTCAAGGTAGAAGAATGCTGAGCATGCCATTACTATAGTTAACTTTTTCAATAGGGGTAAAAGCAGTGACACAATCAGCTGTGCTATCAAGGCGAGACATTATGGAGCTGAAAGTACTCAGTGTATAGAGGATGTGCTAAATGGGAGTTATTTTGTTCTCTTTTTAATATACCCTCAGGAATGTACAAATTTACCTTTCAAAGAGATTGGGCACATTACAAATGACACTCAACTGGAGAACGAGATACACTTCTGGCCCCTGGGAAAAAGTCTGCAGAATGTCAGGGCCAATATCTTTATTTCCCTACCTAGTACATTTTACCAGCTATTTGGCATCCTTTGCTTGAAGAAATTCTGTATGATATCTGTTATAAATATACTTTTGTTTCATTTATGCTACATAACTTCTTGTCCTATTATGGTCTCTTAATTAAATGTGATATTCAGGATTTCCGCTAACGTATTTAATATGCTTTATACTTCAATAATGTCTCCCTTAACTTTCTATCTTCTAGGCTGAATGGAGTGAAGATTTTTACCTCATCCTCAGAGCTCCTTTGTTGTCATTATTGCTGTTCTTCTGTACCCTTCTCTAATGATTGCACTTCCAACTTCTTGTATGGTGACTAGGAAGTATACACATTACTCCAAATGTGGTTTTGACCAGTGCATTGTATAGCCTCTGTGTAATTGTATTACATAATGCTGACTATATGTCATAATATTTTGATGGCTTTTTAATTGTTTCACCACATTGTCTATATATTGGCAGTGTTAATTCCATAGTTACTGCTTTATTCTTTCGGAGTCACCTTGGGCTATTCTATTCATTTCTTTTACTTTTTTTGTTTTATACAATGTGCATTTCTAAATATTAAACTTCATATACCATTTGTTGCCAATTTATATGAATATTCCAAAGCCTTAACTGAATCCTCTTCTTTTTTTAACTGCACTGCCTATGTCAGTGGAAGGATGTAGTTAACAATCATGCATTTGGCTTCAGAATTCAGGTAAATAAGAAACACCAGAGTGACCCCTGTGGAACATCACTCATAGCCAATCTAATCTGACAAAATACCTCTCATTGAGACTATTGCTAATGTTAGGTCTACTGAACAAAGTTGGTGAACTGCATGCCCTTATTTAGGTCCAATCTATTTGATCTAGTATTCTGACAGGGCAGTTCTTAGATGTCTTTTCCTAAGGTCACTTCCCAATTTCATTTGGGTCAAGAGATTTTTGTACCATAATTTTATCCATTTACACACAAAACATTATTGGAACATAGTTTTCATTGTGGGGACGCTTCCAGAGCCTTCACTATTTACTGCTCTTGAACAGTGTAATTTAGGCAGTCTTGATAGTTGTCCGTTTCTTATCATAGCAGGAACTGACATAAATGGGCGACAAAGCAGTGAGGGAGGTGTTGTGGGACAATCTTAAGAGGACCACTTTAAGAAGCTGTAAGTGAAAATCACCAGAGGAAGTGATGTCACATCACACATGACCAGGCAGTTGTGGATGTAGCCCAACAGAGTGAGATGTGTATTGGTGTGGCTCTTGCAATAATTGTATGTATATTTATGTTCCAGTTAAGTTACAATAAAAACCCACATATTCTTTGAATATTGCTTGGAGTCCTATGAATCTTACAATAGTTCACATGTCAAAGGAACACGTAATATTACATGTTTTTATTTTCTGAAGTCCACCATATATTACATTGTGGCAACATTTGATTTTTTTTTTCTGCAGAACACACCAAGAGCGAACAAAGAACAGCTGATTGCCTACCTGGAGTAGTTGAAGATTCAGGCGAAGGGCACAGACAGGCCCCTGGGAGATATTGAAACTCTGAGTACAGCAGGCAATTTGCCAGGAGATCGGTACTTTCAACTAATAATTCAGTAGGTCGAAAAAGTTGAAAAGAAGTAGTTTTAGTTTAGAGATACAGCACTGAAACAGGCCCTTCGGCCCACCGAGCCTGTGCCGACCATCAACCACCCATTTATACTAATCCTACACTAATTCCATATTCCTACCACATCCCCACCTGTCCCTATATTTCCCTACCACCTACCTATACTAGGGGCAATTTATAATGGCCAATTTACCTATCAACCTGCAAGTCTTTTGGCATGTGGGAGGAAACGGGAGCACCCGGAGGAAACCCACGCAGACACAGGGAGAACTTGCAAACTCCACACAGGCAGTACCCAGAATTGAACCCGGGTCGCTGGAGCTGAGAGGCTGCGGTGCTAACCACTGCGCCACTGTGCCGCCCTACAGCCATTACTGCTGTAGTTTCTTTGCTTCATGGGTGGTGCCTGAGCTGAAAAGAGTGGGACGTGCTCAACAGTGCCACTGGAGATCCAGCACCAAGTAAAATACTGGTTGTGGCAGCTGCTGGTACTGCAAGCTGCAGCCCTCTTAAAAAAAACTGTGTTTCTTGGATCAAGAAATGAGCGAACCAGAGAAACAAGGTATCAAAATTAAGATTGTACTGGCAATGAGGGCCTGTAACAGATCACCACATCAGGATAGACATCTGAGGATCAGAAGGACCCTAGCAAGATATGGACATTCCTGGAGAAGCAACTCGATGTGAAAGTCAGTTTTTGAGCACATAGGTTTGAGCTTATGACCTACCAGCAAAGACAAGATGAGTCCATTGACTAGTTTGTTGCAAGGTGCCGAGAAAAACTCAAGAAGGCGACTTTGCAGACATTGAATTGTCGGAACTGTTTATAGAGCTAGTAAGTGTTGCCCACTAGAAACCTTTCAAAAAGACCTGTTAAAAAGAAGGAAGGGAACACCATAGATGCACCATTTAATGATGGAAGGAAATTTAAAGCTATTGTGGCTGGGCGCCAGCAGCTACAAGTGTTGGGGGCGGCTACAGCAATTGGTATGGTAACCAAGGCTCAGAAGTCTGCTAAGTCTTGTGGCCTGACTCACCCAGTTCACAGTTGTACAGCATACCAGGACTACTTCAAAGCTTGTGGTATGCGAGGACATTGGGCAAGGCAGTGCAGAAGGCCGAGCTCAAATACTGCACACAGGAATGATGGAATATCACATGCAGAGAGAACGTCTGCAAGGCAGGATGGGAAATGCAACAAAAGGTATGCCAACACACAAAAAAAGCCCAAGCAGGTACATCAGGTCAGCAGAGAGAAAGATTGTCAGGAGGTCACAGCTGAAGAATGTACTTGTGCGAACTGCGAGCAAGCATTTCACATAATTAATTTGGCTCAACATGTCAATGCTATTGTGCAATCTGAGGCATTCACCACGATCGGGATTATATGTCTGCAGAACAGTGGCAAACATAAGCTCAGGGTAAAAATTGACACCGGAGCAAGTGCGAATATTCTGGCCATCTGAATACCGAAGGACATGTACTAAAAGAAATGGGAATCCATGCTACAACCCACCCCGGCTAGGCTGACTGCCTACAATGATTCTCCAATCAAGTGCATTGGAATGATAACCTTACTGTGCAGCTATGGGAGCTCCAAATGACTACCACAAATGTTTTATATTGTAGACACAACTGGACCAGCTGTTGCAGGATTTCCAATATGTCGAGTTCTACGAATTGTCACAATACATGAAGTCAGTAACACACCGAAGATGGTAGAAAATATCCAAGTTGAGTGTACTGGGTCGGTCCATGTAAAGGAAGACCCAAAGTCTGGGAGTCTTGACACGAAGAGGCAATATAACTGGGAGTCTCTCCTCGGGCTTCAGTTCATTGCAACAAGTACCCAAAGGCCAGAGGGATTTCCGGTGATTGGTGATGTTGCCAGTCTTCATTTTTCTAAGCTTTCCAAACAAAGGAAGATGAAGACATCATATGATAGGCACGCAGGACCAGAATGAGCTTGATTGTGAGTAGGACAGAAGGTCAGAGTCCTCGATCATGCATCGGGAACTTGGTATCCTGCAGAGGTTGCGAGGATCTGCAACAAGCCCAGATCATACGAGGTCCAGACACCCACTGGTGCGTTCTCAGATAGAACCGATGTCAACTCAGAGAATTGTACAACAACATTACATGTGACAACACTGTGGTATTGTGGATACATTCAAAGACAAAGTCTAAAGATACATACAGAGGCTATGAGCACAGAGGAAGAACATGCCAACCAGAGTTCCAAGTCACCAGAGTCAAAGACGAGCTCAGCTCTGGGAAGAGGTTTGATAACAAGATAGGACAAATAAGCAAATCTCCTCTATATTTTAGAGAGTGTTAAACTTACTTACTTGTAAATAATGTTTTGTTTTAATCATGTATAGTTAGTCCGAACTGCAACATCATTGTATATTGTACATACGTATTTACCTTTGGAAAGAAAGGGGGATGTTGTGGGGCGACCTTAAGAGGATCACCTTAAGAAGCTGTAAACGAAGATCATTGGTGGAAGTGATGTCATGTTGTGGGTGTAGCCCGGCAGAGTGAGACATGTATTGGTGTGGCTCCTGCAGTAGCTGTATGTATATATGTGTTCCAGTTAAGTTATAATAAAAACCCAGATATTCTTTGGATATTACTTATCTTACAATAGTTTATATACCAAAGGAACAAGTAATATTACAGGAGGGGGCAAATGGATACATCCTGCACTGCTACCATCTTTCAGGGAAGAGGTCCAGAGGTAAGGATGGCTCTTTCTATCTGTTTCAAAGCTGCTTACATATATGTGCCAATTAAGTTCTGATGGTATATGAAAGACTGTCACATAGCGCTACCCTCACACACTTACAGAACATGTTTGTCTGAATTTCATTGTTACAAATAACAATATATTTGGTAGATTGGTGCTATGGATCCAATACAAATAGCTGATATGGTGGCGCAGTGGTTATGGTGCTTGACTAGGAACCCAGACACTTCAAATCCCACCATGGCGAGTTGTGAATTTAAACTTGCTAAATCTGGCAGTTTGTGGGCTAATGCCAGAAACAAGCTGAGTGGTTGACTCTTAATGCCCTTTGGAATGGCTTGCAAAAATATCACCTTCTCAGGATAGCCAGGAATGGACAATAAATGTGATGTTGCCCACATCCCAGGAACATATTTTAAATAATCCAGGAGACTCTCCCTCCTAAATGTTTTCACCCAGAGGGTGGTGTGGGTCTTGAACTCAATGCCCAAAAGGTTAATAGAGGCAAAAGCTCTCAGCTCATTTAAAAGGTGTCTGGATATGCATTTCAAGTGCCGTAACCTGCAGGGCTACAGACCAAATGCTGGAAGGTGGGCCAAGTGGCTTCTTTCTGTGCTGTAAACTTTCTATGATTCTAAATTTGTACTACTTTGATGTAATTCCTATGATTGATGCAGGAATCATGATGAAAAAAGATAGCTTAAGTACCTCATAGAGTCTTCATTCTTCAAATGATATGGATCCTCCACACCACTATCCATCCCCTCAGGTCCTGCAGGGTGTAGTTTTGAGGAATTTGATCCACAATGGTATAGCGTAAGGAGAGAGAATTAATGTTAACTGGTTAGCTTCAAGGCAGAATAACTGTCACAATGATGTAGGTCCTGAAGTGTCATGGTACAAAGGAGTAGAAGATCACATGTGGCACTGCTTATCCACAATGCCATGACTGCATTTTGAATGCGTATGCTAGACACATGGTTTTTAAAGAACCTATCAAGGTATATTATACTCCAGCAATGTGTGGAGAATGAATATCATTAGAAGAATAAAGTCCCTTCGAAGTGAGAGATCTGACTTTTGATGTATATATGGGCTTGGAATACACCCAGAGATTTTCAGTTTGGAACAGTGATTTCAAAGCAAGTTAGGTCATCCAGTTGAAAGTTGCATAGAGTTGCACAAATTTAGCAGCTGTACAGCCAGAAAAGAAACTTTTGGCTTTTGTTGCGTCAATTTGGTTTATTATGTACCAGCAAGAAAAATGGGTATCCCGGATCTGATGAAATCATTTATTAGGACGGTCTAATGTCAATACACAGATGCCAATTATAACTTTGCATAGCACATGGAGACACATATGTTACTTGTTTACTAGTATCTGCATTTCAGAAAATTTTGAAAGAAAATTTGGAGCTGCAGCCTCATTGCAGTAACTTCTACACAGTACAGAGTGACATATTCATAACCGCCATGATCATGGACAACTCACCAGCTTTGAAAACTACAGCTGAATCTTTGTTGGAAGAATGCATTGCAATTTCTGAGGAGAAATGTTCAGCACGTTGCACCAAATGTATATGATGGAAGAGGCGATAAAATTTTCCAGCATCTGTTTGGACGGAACAGATGCAGGGAGGGCATTTCCTCAATGCTAAGATTCTTCACAGGGTCACTTCACAAAAAAAGCACATTGAAGAATCACTTAAAAGCTATGAAAGGACACAGCAACTAGATATCCTTCTAACTATAGCTCTTGAATCTGCAGGATACAGGGTGTGTCCAAGGCTGCAGGCACATAGTACATTGACACTACGCTACTGACTGCACTTTTCTACAATTATGCTGTTAATCTGCAGGGTTTAACATGATAGGCATAGATCATTGGAGTCCTTGATGCCTAATGTGATGTGGAATCGTAGGAACAACCTTAAGTGCCACTTCACTCAGAATCTGTCCAAAGCTCTCTTCTTTACAAAATATATATCAAGTAGCTTTTTGAGTGTTAAGACAATATGAATTTCTGATTAAGTTAATTGCTTTATTTCTTTTAACGATGTGGATATTATGTTATTTATTTACTATTGAAAATATAAATAAGATTCCAATTTGCACTACTTCTACGTGTGGGGTATGTCTTCCGTTTGGTGTACTGGTGCTTAAGGCACATACTATTTTTAGACAGGTGTTAACCCATTTAGAATAAACAGGTTAATGCCTGTCTGAAATTAGCAGACAGAAAAATGTAGCATGAGTACATCATGCTTTTGTGCATGCACTTTGCCAATCAAAAAATATATCCCTTTCTTTTTTTTCCCCCAGTTACCATGGATCCACTTGTTTTGAGGTAAGCCTGCATGTCGCGCTTTCTGAAATGTTGTGGCACATGCTACATTTTCGGCCCTGATGTTCTCAATATATGCATGGAGATTGTGGCTGGCTCTGCGCCAATTCATTTAACTGTTACAAACCGCTGCATAGTGTGTACTAAATTCATTTTCAATTTATTAGCGTCACTTTAAATCCCTTTTAATCAGTTTTAAATGCTCACACTTTGGTTAGATTTCCTAAAATTTATCCATGATTTCATCATAGTGCATGTTAACAAATCCCTACTGTTGTATAAACCACAGCAGGTTTGTATGAAGCAGAAAATATATGGGGTATATCTGATCAAGCATTCATGTTATTGAGTGGGAGCAATTAAATACCTAAATGTGACTTATAACACACATGTTCAGTGCACAAAACATACAGAAAATGGCACTGTGGCTACTCCCAAATAATTGGTTTGATTGATAATTTAGTCTATTATGACTGCATATAAATCTGTATGGAAGAATTGTTTTGTATGGTAATCATTGTCTGTATTCTATCAAGAATAGGAAATACTAGTGGGCAGGTCAGGCCCAAAATCCCAGTCAGACAAATGCAAATGGGTTGGTAAGTTGGTCTGAATGTTACGCTTGAGGCTCAACCATTACCAACAAGGAAAGGAAACAGAGTGGATGGGAAGCTGATAACTAATGGCTCAAAACTGGAATTTAACGGCTGCAATTGGGTTGGGTGGGTAGATGGCAGCACCCATCAGAAAGGCACCACATTAAACCTGAAAAATAGGGAGGACGGGAGCTGGTAACACTGAAAAATGGGGTTAAAAAAAAAACAAAATGTTGTGTGGAACTGGGAGATGTGCCTGGGAAGCTTGTAAGGCAATTAATAGGCTAAGAAATAGGTTTTGCACAGAAAACCTGGCATGAAGTGGATGTGGGCCTGGAAAGTGCACTAGAAGATGCAGCCTGAGGCTCCCTCTAAATTGGCCCTCTGACCTCAGTTCCATTAATCTGGTGAGCTGCAGACATCAACTAAGTGTCCTGATGCAATTCGGTGGTCGGGGCCTTCTCAAAATTGTCTGTCTCATATGCCAAGTGGCCCGTAGGTCCTAGGAAGGGGGGGCAGGAGGAGAGAAGATGAACCCTGTCCAACAGTGAGCTGCAGTACATTTATAGAACCAGGAAAAGCATTGGTTAGCCCACAGTAAACCCATAAAAAATCTGAGAGTAGCATAAACAGTGCAGGTGCCAACCAGTTTCTGCTGATTTTGGCAGTAAAACATGTGATTGGTTCCTTTTGCCTGATTCAGGCAGGTGTCCTGGAATCCCACAAACTCAGAAGTTGACAGCTTCCAATCTAGCTCAAAGCTCACCAAACCCCTCCCACACATGAACACAAG
This sequence comes from Heterodontus francisci, assembly GCF_036365525.1. NCBI lineage: Eukaryota > Metazoa > Chordata > Chondrichthyes > Heterodontiformes > Heterodontidae > Heterodontus > Heterodontus francisci. The sequence goes on along the minus strand of NC_090408.1, from coordinate 20,983,689 downwards.
CACCCAGAAATCAATTTATCTTCTGTAGTAAGAATAACAGTTCAAAAGCATTTTGGGAAATTTTAACAGTGAGGTGTTATTCAGACTTAAAAAATGAGAAAATCACAACCCAGGCACAACAAAACCATGGCACAGGAAGTCAGTGTGACAAACAGGAAGTGCAGAGTGGTACAAGATTTGTAATAGATTATCGGCACAATGCACCATGTAGACATCATAGATGCATCGCTCATGTAGAAAACTTGGACAACAATATTGAAGAGTGACTAAATTACAGTTATCATAGATCTGAATTTTAGAATTGAGTTTAACTCTGAAATAATTGGAAAGATGACCAGTAACATTTGTCCTCTATTAATCTGCTGCAAAATATATGCTTAGCTGTTATCAAATGCTTTGCTATTTATTTTCTTTCTGACAATTAAAGCCATCTGGAAGCATGATTTTTAAGTGCTATTTTTAGGACAGCATAGAAAAATTGCAAACTAAAGCATACAAATCATTCTCGAGCCTTTGTTTATAATATTTGATGCAGCTTTTATTCATCTGAAGTAGCCTAGGTTAAGCTAATTCTTTCTTGAAGAACAGAGTGCAGAAAACTAATATTCTCAGAGTGCTTGGCCAATATTTTCCTACACCACTCAGGTTTCCTTTTGAAAGTCAAAATATTCATTGCAATTGATGAAGACAAATGAGGGGCAAGGTTCATGCATATGGCTGGATAGGGCCAAAGACCAAACCATAAGGCCTTGAAATTAAGCTGTATAAATTCTAGTGTCCAAATGCGAAATGTGTTCATGTGAAACTGGTTTGTCCAATACCTTAATGGGGATATTAACTCACTTGGGTTCTGTTAAACGGACAGTGGAATTTCAGTAGAGTGCACTAATTGTTTGTATGCTAATCTTCACACAGCATAATTTCAAGGCCAAAGATTAACATTGTGTCTAATGCACTGTGGATTTGTATATGTCTGTGGATGATGATTTATTATTAAGTTGAAATAATAGCTCTGTGTTTGATCTAAGCTGGGCTCATTACTTAGTTCAGAATCCATTACTGTTTAATTAAAAATGTCATTCTTATGGACAAAATTCTGGTCTAGGACATCAAATTTTTTAGTTCTAGTACTGTATATATTAAGCTCTGAATGGTCGGGACTGGTTTAGGTCAGACATTTCACACTTACCTTAGGTTTACTCATCCTCAAAAGGCAGCATTTTTGTGTGCACCGTTTTGAACAGTAGTAAAGATACAAAAACATTACAAACAGCTCAGCTCAGCCAAGCAAAGAGGATAAATAAATTTAAAGTATGTGTAATAATGGCACAGCACAATGCCATTTGATTCTCGGGACTTCAGCTGGACATATTGTTCCCGTCACGACTGAGAGGAATAACTTACATGTGCCGCTTCAGGCCAACGTTTGCTGTTTTTAGTTACGATGAAGATTTAAGTCACATTTTACTCATGGAAAATAAATCGTTGGTTAGTAGTACTTTTAGGCCACGAGACATTGGCTCATATTTAGAATAATCCTGAGTTCACATATTATCAACAGAAACGAGATGCAAAGACATAAAATATTGTGCAGTTTTGACAGGTTATAGAGCACAGATGTAAACTGAGTGGTGACAGGAAGTGCAATCTTTCAGTAGGCCTCCTAAACTGGTCGAAGTGCCTATCAGTAACATTTGAAGCATTCTACTAAATAGTATTTTCTAAAATAGAGTATTAAAAAGAAAAACTAATGAAAATATTGCACATTAAGAGAAAATATCATATCATGAACTCAGATACACTTTATGGTGATGCAAATCCAATGACCCAGTTCACTTATTTTGTGTGTAATGTCAATTGGCAAAATTACTACCAACTTATAGTCGAAGCATTTAGCTTCTTGAGCCTGCTCCATGCCATTCAATGAGATCATAGATGATCTGTCACCTAACTCCAGATACCTGCCTTTGCCTCTGAATACCTTTGGATAATAAAAATCTATCAATCTCAGATTTAAAATTAACAATTCATCTAGCATCAGTTGCCGTTTGTGGAAAAAAATTCCAAACTTCTACCACCCTTTGGGCTGAATTTTACCAGCCTCCCGACGCTACGGGTCGTGGCTTGGGGGCCGGTAAAATTCTGCAGGGAGAGGCCCACCTCGACCCACGATGTCGAGAAGGGCCCGCCGCATATTTCCACTCTGTGTGGAGCTCCAAGGTGAAAACCTGGTAGGGAGGGGGGAGGAATATAATTTTCAGGGCGGGAGGGATGGGGCAGCGGGGAAAATAAATTCAATTGGTTGTGTGAATGGTGGGAAGGAGTTTGAGGCCAAATGTTAGAAGATTGGTGGGGGATGTTCGGGAAGGGAATAAAGTATTTTTTGTCAATAAGTGCCACTTAAGTGACCATTTTTGGGGTTGGGGAAGGGCATCCACATCTTTATTAATTGTTAATAAAAAATTTCGAATTATGTACCTGTAAAAATTAAAATTAATTCTAAGGGCATAAAGCCCGTCAAAAATGGCGCTGGGGCCTGTGCAGTGGCGCCGGACGCCGTTGGCGGGGATGCGGAATGGCCGCCCCTACATGCGATTGGGGGCAGCCTCTCTGCCCCCTCTATTTAAATGAGACTCCATGCGTAATATCGCAGGGGCTCCCCAGCAGCACTTCCGTGTCGGAAGGCTGCCGAGTTGAAAGCGCGCCACCATAGAGCGCGGCCGCGATTAAAATTCAGCTCTTTGTGTGTATAAGTGTTTTGTAATTTTACTCCCAAAAGGTCCGGCTCTAATTTTTAGACTAAGTCCTCTAGTCATAGTCTCCCATACCAGTGGAAATAGTTTCTATCTACCCTATCTGTTCCACTTAATGTTTTGATATCTTCAATCAAATCATCTCATCACTGGTACATTCTCAGCTTCAAGAGCACAGTTTGCTGCTTTTGATCGGCCAGCTCACAAAACATTGCCATGTTTTCCCTAGCAAAGAAGAATTCACTACCAAAGGTTTCTCTGGACCTTAACAGAGGAGAGTAGATGGATTAGAAAAGGTGGCAACAAAATATAAAGCTAGGAGATGGGCCATGTGAAAGAGAAAACACAGGAAAATAACAGTGATTAAAGCTAACACAGGAGAGACGCACATAAAATAAGACAGTTATAAGAGGAACAAGTAAAAGGAGTGAGAAAGGAAAACATTTGAAGTTCAAAACATCAGATAACCACACAAAAAGTATGACAGAATGTGTCTTAAATTGGCTATTAGTTAGTGTTGGTGAGGAATCTGTAAATACTGCATATTGTATCAGAGGTCAGGCTATTTCAGAGAGAGTTATAGCACGAGACTATTGTAGTTCTAAAAAAAACCCCACTGAAAATAACACAATTGTCTCAGGGGTTGAATCTAGAACAGAAGAATAACCTGGCATTATTTTGGGATCCATAACTAGAGCACTGAAGAACTGTATCACCTTCATTTACTGTAGAAATCTGTAGCATGATAGCGTGGGTGACATTCATTTAGAGTTCCTTTATCAAACTTTATTCTCGGAAATATATTTAGGAAGATATTGGTTTCTACTAGTTTTTAGCCTAACATATTCTAACATCTGAAATAACTGCAATTGTAAAAATTGCAAAGAATGTTAACAAAATCACACGATTTTGGAAATGGAAGTAATGAGAATAGTCTGTGCTTGAGATCAAGAGGTTATAATAATTTTAGACTACAATCACATCAAACAGAAATCTAAGGCTGCTTATTTTAAGTGATATATATCAAATTATCCAGTCATTCTTAGGATGTGGGCATTGTTGGCAAGGCTACATTTAGTCCCGAGTTGCCCTGGTAGTGGGCACTCATTTTCAAGCAATTTGATACAAGTGAGTAGATTTCTGAGCCACTTAAGAGGGCAGTTATGGGTTGGTGTGGGACTGGGATAACACAAAGGACAGCAGGTTTCCTTCTCTAAAGAACATTTGTGAACCAGTTGACTTTTTGCTACAATCCCATGGATTCATGATCACTTTTACTAATTGCAGCTTTTTATTTCTAGATTTATTTTTGTAAGTCAATTCAATTTCTCAAACGGCCATGGTGATTTGAACTAAAATTCTCTGGGCTACCATGCCTAAAAACTATGGGAAGTATTGTGAAATTAACATCGCTAGGACTAAGAAGGAAGTGTAAATTAGAGTAGTTGAGTTCAATGTCA